>NC_133325.1:342070852-343290852 GCF_042186555.1 Aquarana catesbeiana
GAGCCAGCCACTCCCACCCCATCCACAGCCCAGTATTTCAGCAAGCACGTGGGGGGGGCAGAGCAGAGACCGACACCTACCAGCTCTCTGCTCAAGGAGCTCTGAGAGCTGAGTGATTGGCTGTTTGATTACTCAGTTCTCAACCTTTGAGCGGGCAGGGGACAGATACAGCATCTACCTAGGTAAGTATGATTCATAAATAAAATTCCCATAATTCTCTTTTAATTACCCAACATCTCCTCTTACCTGCTATCTGACCCACATGACAATTAGGCCTCATTCAAATGGAACATATGCGCCCATGTCCTGTGTGATGGCCGTGTACCGCATGGGGATACTTGGTGTTCTTTGATCCCTGTGCAGGCAGTCCACTCAAAGACAATTGGGATGCAGCAGTTGCATGGACATAGTCGAATGTCAAAATTTGACATGCAGACAAGAAGGGATGCATGTATCCAAACGTATAGTGTCTGCATTCGGATCTGTGCACCCTCTGCTATAGGTGAAGCTCTCTGGTGAATGCAGATGCAGAAAAAAGTGGCACAGCGTACAGGAACTGTCTCAGCACCCATCTGAATGAGCCCTTAGGGGAATTTATCAAAACTAGAGTAGACGGAATTTGGAGAAGCTTTGCATGGCAACCAATCAGCTCATAGCTTTCATTTTTAAAGCTGAACAAGTTGAAAATAAATTTAATAGGTATGATGCCCGGCGGGTGTGGAGAGGCGACTCGTTGTACATCTTGCGGCATGTATGCGTTTCTTGATCATCTGATCGAGGGTGAATGCTGCTATGCAAAATGTAAGCACATTGTTTCCCTGGAAGCCCAGGTTCTAAATCTGGGGAAGCAACTGTCAGCACTGAGAAGTCCCTCCATACTAAAGGAGAGCCAGAAATGTACACGGCAGGTGCCGGCAGGGGCCAGCACGGAGGCGGGTGGAGACAAAGAGGTGCAGGCACTAGCAAATAGTAGATGGGTGACAGTTAGGAAGGGTAGAGGGAGAAGTGCCAGGGAGGCCGATCCAGGGCTGGAGCATCCCAATAAATACGCGCCATTGAGTGACATTGGTGAAACCAGTCAGGGACAAGCACTGCTGGAGCTGAGGGACTCTCCTAGCTGCTGGGGTAAGAACTCCTCCAGTGAGAGTGGGGGGGAAAGCAAAGGGAAAGGAAAGACAGATTCTGGTGGAAGGGGACTCAATTCTTAGAAGGACAGAGAGGCCAATCTCTAACAAAGACCTGAAGCGCCGAACAGTATGTTGTCTACCGGGCGCTCAGGTTCGGCACATCACAGATCTGGTGGACAGATTACTGGGAGAGGCTGGGAAAGACCCAGCTGTCATGGTTCACACCAATTACAAAGTCAGATGAAGATGGAGTGTCCTAAAGAGCAATTTTAGGGGCTAAATTGAGGGAAAGGACCTCCAAGGTAGTACTCTCAGGAACACTGCCGATACATTGAGCCACACCAGAAAGGCCGAGGGAGATTAGGGAAGTAAACAAGTGGCGGAAGAGCTGGTGTAGTAAGGAGGGGTTTGGGTTCCTGGAGGACTGAGCCGACTTCTCGGTCGATAACCGGTACTATAGAAGGGACAGACTGAACCTAAATGAGGAGGGTGCAGATCAGCTGGGAATGAAGATGGCCAAAAAGTTAGAGGGGTTTTTAACCACTTCAATACCAGGCACTTAGACACCTTCCCGCCCAGCCCAATTTTCACCTTTCAGTGCTGTTGCAATTTGAATGACAATTGCGCGATCATGCTACACTGTACCCAAACAAATTTTTTATCATTTTGTTCCCACAAATAGAGCTTTCTTTTGGTGGTATTTGATCACCTCTGCCGTTTTTATTTTTTGCGCAACAAATAAAAAAAGACCGAAAATTTCGAAAAAAAACAAGTTTTTCTTTGTTTCTGTTAAATTTTTTTGGAAATAAGTACGCTTTCTCCTTCAATAATGGGCACTGATATGGCTGCACTGATGGGCACTGATGCGGCGGCACTGATGGGCACCGATGAGGTGGCACCAATGAGGTGGCACTGATGAGGTGGCACTAACGGGCACTGATAGGCGGCACTGATGGGCACTGATAGGTGGCACTGATGGGCACTGATAGGTGGCACTGGTATGCGGCACTGATGGGCACTCATAGGTGGCACCGATGGGCACACATAGGCGGCACTGATGGGCACTCGTAGGTGGCATTGACTGGTATATATGGGTGGCACTGATGGGTACTTATGTGTGGCACTGATGTGTGGCACTGATGGGCACTGATAGGTGGGCACTGATGGGCACAGATGGGCACAGATGGGCACTGACAGGTGGCACCGATGGGCAATGACAGTTGGCACAGATGGGCAATGACAGGTGGCACTGAAAAAAGCATTGCTGGGCAGATCTGGGCATTGCTGGGCAGATCATGGATATAATAGTGCCAATCAGTGCCCATTTGTGGGCACTGATTGGCACAGATTGGGCACATGTGGATGGCCATGGGGTACATACCTGGCCATCCACGTTGCCCCTTCCCTGGTGGTCCTAGTGGCATCCCTGGTGGTCCAGTGTGGTGATCTGAGGGGGGGCTGCGCTGATAAACAATCAGCGCAGACCCCCCCTACCAGGAGAGCCGCCGATCGGCTCTCCTCTACTTGCGTCTGTCAGACGCGAGTGAGGAAGAGCCGATCAACGGCTCTTCCTATTGACAGCGTGATCAGCCGTGATTGGACACGGCTGATCACGTGGTAAAGAGCCTCCGCCGGAGGCTTTTTACCAAGATCAGTGTAGCGGTTTGTCAGACTGACACACCGCTCCACCGATCGCCGCGATGCGCGCCCCCGGGGGCGCGCTGCGGCATGTTATCCTGCTGGACGTCATATGACGTCCAGTCAGGATAACACAACCACTTCCCGGACGTCAATCCGCTATAGGGCGGGCGGGAAGTGGTTAAACTAGGTGATGGAGGGGAGGGTCCAGAGGTAGAGCTAGTCAGCGTGGAACATAGTCCAGAGGGTAGTGTTGGGGGCATTAGTGGTAGGTTGACCAAAGCAATTTAAACCCAAGGTAAGTACAGTAGCAAGTCCTAGTTGTAATCTTGGAACACCCAATAAGAGGATAATATGCGACCGGTCTAAAAAACGTGGCATGTTCACCAATGCCAGGAGCCTGGCGGAGAGGATACTGTTGTATGAGGAGGATTTGGAATTTGTGGGAATTTCAGAGACCTGGTTCAGTAGCTCTCATGATTGGCTGGCAAACATTCAAGGGTATACCCTTTATCGCAAGGATAGAGAGGGAAAAAATGGGGAGGGGGTATGCCTATATATCAAGAATAATGTACAAGTGAATGTGAGAGATGACATCACTAAGGGAGACTGAAGGAGGTGGAATCCTTATGGGTAGAGCTCCAAAGGGACGAAGCTAGAGGGAAATAATACTGGGAGTATGCTATAGGCCCCTTAAACTGAGAGAGGAAGGGGAGAAAGATCTCCTATCACAATTTGGATTGGCAGCAAGGATGGGAGGTATATTATCATAATGGAGATTTTAACTATCCAGACATAGACTGGGAGGAGGGAACCACACATTCATCTAAGGCTCGCCAGTTCCTAAATGTCTTGCAGGACAATTTTATGGGTCAGATGGTAGACACACTAAATAGAAATAAAGCATTACTGGATCTACTGATTACCAACAATACAGACCTGATCACGCATGTAGAAATACGGAGCAATTTAGGTAACAGCGATCACAGGTCAATTGGCTTCAGTATAAATCACACAAATAGGAAACATAAGGGGAATACAAAGACACTGAGTTTCAAAAGAGCCAACTTCCCTAAACTACGAACCTTGCTAGAAGGCATAAATTGGGATAAAATCTTAGAAACAAAGAACACAGAGGAGAGATGGGTTTGCTTTAAGAGCATATTAAATAAGGGCATTAGCCAATGCATCCCATTGGGTAATAAATTAAGAGAGCGAACATAAGTCCTGGATGTCTTAACTCCAATGTAAAAATGCATATAAAAGCAAAGGAGAAGGCCTTCAAGAAATACGAGGTTGAGGGATCATCATCAGCTTTCAGACTTTATAAAGAATGCAACAAGAAATGTAAGGGTGCAATAAGTACGGCTAAGATAGAACATGAAAGACACATAGCAGAGGAGAGCAAAAAAAATCCCAAGAAATTCTTTAAGTATGTAAACGGTAAAAAAGGTAGGACAGACCATATTGGCCCCATAAAGAATGACGAAGGACATCTGGTTACAAAGGATAGGGAGATGGCGAAGGTATTGAATTTATTCTTCTTCTCAGTCTTCACGAGGGAATCAGGGGGCTTCAGTAGCTAAAACTGCAGTGTTTATCCTCATGACACATCACAGGAAGCACCTCCATGGTTAACAGAGGACAAAATTAAAATTAGACTTGGGAAACTTAACATTAATAAATCGCCAGGACCAGATGGCTTGCACCCGAGGGCACTTAGGAACTCAGTCAAATAATTGCCAGACCATTGTTACTAATTTTTACTGACAGTCTACTGACTGGAATGGTACCAGCTGATTGGAAAAAAGCCAATGTAGCACCAATATTTAAAAAGGGCCCAAAATACATACCTGGGAATTACAGACTAGTTAGCCTAATATCAATAGTATGTAAACTCTTGGAGGGGATGATAAGGGACTATATACAAGATTTTAGTAACGAGAACAGTATCATTAGCAGTAATCAGCATGGATTCATGAAGAATCATTCTTGCCAAACCAATCTATTAACCTTCTATGAGGAGGTGAGTTGCCATCTGGATAAAGGAAGGCCTGTAGACGTGGTGTATCTGGATTTTGCAAAGGCATTTGACACAGTTCCCCATAAATGTTTACTGTACAAAATAAGGTCCATTGGCATGGACTATAGGGTGAGTACATGGATTGAAAACTGGCTACAAGGGCGAGTTCAGAGGGTGGTGATAAATGGGGAGTACTCGGAAAGGGGTTGGGTAGTGGGGTCCCCCAGTGTTCTGTGCTGGGACCAATCCTGTTTAATTTGTTAATAAATGACCTGGAGGATGGAGTAAACAGTTAAATCTCCTTAATTGCGGACGATACTAAGCTAAGGAAACCTTGCTAAAAGATCTGAACAAATTAATGGGGTGGGCAACTACATGGCAAATGAGGTTCAATGTAGAAAAATATAAAATAATGCATTTGGGTGGCGAAAATATGAATGCAATCTATACACTGGGGGGGGAGAACCTCTGGGGTAATCTAGGATGGAAAAGGACCTGGGGGACCTAGTAGATGATAGGCTCAACAATGGCATGCAATGCCAAGCTGCTGCTAGCAAAGCAAACAGAATATTGGCATGCATTAAAAAGGGGATCAACTCCAGAGATAAAACGATAATTCTCCCGCTCTACAAGACTCTGGTCCGGCCGCACCTAGAGTATGCTGTCCAGTTCTGGGCACCAGTCCTCAGGAAGGATGTAATGGAAATGGAGCAAGTACAAAGAAGGGCAACAAAGCTAATAAAGGGTCTGGAGGATATTAGTTATGAGGAACGGTTGTGAGCACTGAACTTATTCTCTCTGCAGAAGAGACGCTTGAGAGGGGATATGGTTTCAATATACAAATACCATACTGGTGACCCCACAATAGGGATAAAACTTTTTCACAGAAGGGAGTTAAACAAGACTTGTGGCCACTCATTAAAAATAGAAGAAAAGAGGTTTAGCTTTAGACTACGTAGAGGGTTCTTTACTGTAAGAGCGGCAAGGATGTGGAATTCCCTTCCACATGCTCAGTGTCTGCCAACCCTCTCCTCCAATCCCTACACTGGCTCCCAATCACCCAGAGAATTAAATTCAAAATACTAACCACAACATACAAAGCCATTCACAACTCTGCCCCAAGCGACATCACCAATCTTGTCTCCAAATATCACCAAAATCGTCCTCTCCGCTCTTCTCAAGACCTCCTACTCTCAAGCTCTCTATCGTCTCCTCCTCTCATGCTTGTCTCCAGGATTTCTCCAGAGCCTATCCCCTACCCTTGCTACCTTCAGGCGGTCCCTGAAAATGTATCTCTTCAGGAAAGCCTATAACGTCTCTAACTAATCTTTTACCACTTCCATCAGCTCATTCCCCACAGTTACAACCTTTTGTACCACCTGCCTCGCCCTATTATATTGTAAGCTCTTCTGAGCAGGGCCCTCTTAATCCTCTTGTATTTTATTGTATTATAACTGTATTGTCTCCCTTTTATATTGTAAAGCACTGCGTAAACTGTTGGCGCTATATAAATCCTGTATAATAATAATAATAATAATAACATGCGGTGGTCTCAGCGGGGGGCATTGATAGTTTCAAGAAACTATTAGATAGGCACCTGAGCGACCGCAACATACAGGGCTATACAATGTAATACTGACACATAATCACACACATAGGTTGGACTTGATGGACTTGTGTCTTTTTTCAACCTCACCTATTATGTAACTATGTAACTATGTAAGATAGAGGCTGATTGGTTGCCATGCACAGATGTTCCAGATTCTGACTGCACCAGTTTTGATAAATTCCCCTGAATGTGTTTTCTTACTCCTAACTACTGCATTCTAAGTATAGCACATTCTTTATTAAAGTGGTTGTAAAGGCACAAGATTTTTACTCTTCATGCATTCTATGCATGAAGGTAAAAAACCTTCTGTGTGCAGCAGCCCCTTCAGCTCCACGTAATACTTACCTGAGCCCCCTCTCAATCCAGTGATGTCCACAAGAGCCTTGGCTGTCCGGGGACTCGCACTCCTGATTGGCTTTTGGCTCCTATTGCTGCCAATCAACCACAGCTAATGAGCCAATCAGAAGATGAAGGGAGCGGAGTCGAGCCATTTTTTGTTAAAGTGGTTGTAAAGGCACAAGATTTTTACTCTTCATGCATTCTAGCATGAAGGTAAAAAACCTTCTGTGTGCAGCAGCCCCCTCAGCTCCACCTAATACTCACCCGAGCCCCCTCTCAATCCAGCGATGTCCACAAGAGCCTTGGCTGTCCGGGGACTCGCATTCCTGATTGGCTTTTGGCTCCCATTGCTGTCAATCAATCACAGCCAGTGAGCCAATCGGAAGATGAAGGGAGCGGAGTTGAGCCATGCCTCCATGTGTGAATGGACACACAGAGCCGTGGCATGGGAGTGCGCCTTCTTGGGTGCCCCCATAGCAAGCTGCTTGCTGTGGGGGCACCCAGAAAGAGGGAGGGGCCAGGGGTGTCGGCGAGGGACCAGAGAAGAGCAGGATCCAAGCTGCTCTGTGCAAAACCACTGCAACAAAGCAGGTATGTATAACATGTTTATTATTTAGAAAATCAAAACAAAAAACAAGACTTTAATATCACTTTAAGGCTAGCTATGTGTAGTAAAGTATATGCAATAGAACAGTTTTATTTTTATTAAAATGAGTGTACTGAGGTTTCTATTGTCTGCTACATACTCGCTTGTGGCAGAGTCATTAAAGCATATGGCCCTTTAAGCCACTCCCACTGTTGATGTAATCTGACCACACCCACAGTTTTGGCGTGGCACCGCTATATAGCCACATACCATTTTTCTTGGGGGGTTGCAAAAAAAATGGCCAGCCCCGGACGCCAGATGTGCTAGCTACGCCACTGGATATTGGATGCACACTCTGGTCTCCTTGTGAAAGTGGTGTGGGTGTTGCTTGTGCAGCCGATGCTATGCTGCAACAGGCATTCACATCTCTCTCTAGCAGGATCAGGTTCTCTTCAGCGAAACCTTTGGTGAACAGGAGCCACTGAGCAGAGGTCCTCTCACGTCCAGATCCTGAGCACAAAAGCCCTAAGCTTTCCTGGGCAGTTTAAAGGCTAAGTTTAAAGGCTAAAGGTGCAATGCTCTGCAGGCTCCTTAGAAAAAAATAATAAATACACATTTTGTTTTTACCTGCAAAAAAATCTGCATTTATTATTTTTTTTCTAAGGGTGAACAAAAATCCTCCCTTGCTCTTCCTGAGTCCCATAGTATTTATAGGACTTGTAGTTTTGCAGCTATCCCTGTGCAATACAGCAGTCTTTTTCCTGAACTACATTTACCAGTATCCCTTGTGGCAATCCTGTGACCTTTTCCTGATTGGCTGAGTGATGGCAGCAGGAGGGAAGGAACTCATAACACACAGACACATTGCTGCCTGCTGTGGCAGTCTTTCGTTCTGTGCAGCAGTGGGGGCGGGGTAGAAAAATCAACTGTAAGCACAGCAGTGCCAGCGAGAAGAGGGGGGGGAGAAGACAGCCCACAGCACAGCCGCCTCTCCTCCAGGTCCCCCACTGCCCGCAGCAGCTGTGGGGGGGGGGGGAGATCATGGGAAACAGCCAGCATGCGGCTACTAGAAGCCGCTCATGTGGCCCCCTACCAGCCCTGGGCCCTTGGGCAGTGCCCAAATGCTCGAATGTTCCTTCCGTACCAAATGGACTCTGTAGAGGTTCCCTAGGGAGTAATAATTAGTGCTTCTAAGCCATGGCCAAACAATAATCATAGTAGCCCTCGTGGGTAGGAGGGGGCCCATTAAGGGATTTGTTAGGGAAAACGAAACTATTTAGGAATCATTGCTGGTCACAGATCCCCCTGTGTGCAGTAAGAAGCATTTGCTTAGCTATCTTAGCAGTGAAGGTGTTATAATAAAACAATGTTTTAGCCAACTTCCATGGCACCAGCCTTTCTCCCTTTTCCCTTTTTCTATGTCAATTATATGCCAATTAACCACATCACTACTTTAGTGTTTCCCTCTTATACAATAGGAATGTTATATTTTTGTTTTGTTATGGAGATATGTTGATGTGTTGGTCTTTATTAGCAGATCATAATACAAACAATGTATAATGCTTATGCTTTAAAAGTAAAGGGGGGAGGTTAAAAGAAATCACATTTTTCAGCAGTTATCCCAGTACGGTGTTTAATGTGATAAGTGCAACCCTCAATCAAATTAACTTCTGGGCTGGGAGGTTAATCCTAGTTGCCAATGACAGTAGTTAATCTTCGTTGTCAGTTTCAGCACTGAACCTCACTGGACCCACTCCAAGTTGTCCAAAGTAAAAGTTGCACTCATAGTTTCTGTATACTGATGTTGACATGTAACTTTGATATTGCCATTGTCACCCCCCCTAATAAATATGCTTTTAAATATTTATAATCCACAGGCTTCATAAAAATGTACATTACAGACAGTAAGAACAGACATAGACGGCACCTATTTAATTACATCAGTACATCACAAGCCAGTTTTCCCATCAGCATGACCTCTGTCCCTAATCGGACTGTAGACACCCTTATAAATGGTAAAGGCATGGGACTACTACCCAAAGCCAGCAGTACTGGTATGACAGAGAAGTTACTTTTGCTGCCCTAATTCCGGGTAGACTGGCATCTGTAATTGCTGAACTGAGCACAAGAATTGCTAAATTTGGGACTGGAATTAGTGGTTCCTGTGTTACAATAACTGGATTTAACAATGGAGTTTCTGAACTGGCTGCTGGGAGTTCTGGATTGAGTGCTGAAATAGCTGGATTTGAGACTGGAATTAGTGTTCAGAAAGAAGGGATGGTTGAATTGGGTATTGAAATCTCCTAACTGGTGTATCTTCTGTACTGGATATTGTAGCTCTTGGATTGGGTGTTGTAGTTACTTGTTTGTGTGTTGTTTTCGTTTGGATGGGGGGGGGGGCTGTAATTACTGAAATTGGTTTGTAATTGGTGGATAGGAATTTGTAATTGGTGAAATCTGTTGTGTAATCACTATTGGAGAACTGTAATTGCTAGGATGGTTGCTGGAATCATGGCATTGGGAATCTGTTATTGGTGACTGTGGCTGTATTTGCTAAATCAGACTGATAATGCTATTGTTTGATTGCAAGCTATAATTTATGGTCTTGGAGCTGGCTTGAGCTAGAAATTGTTACACTTGGCCATGAAATTGCTGAGACTGTAAATGGTGGATTGTATCTGGAATAGCTGAATTCAATGTTGTCCTTTAGAGATTCGACCTGGAATTGTTGAATATGTTGCTGAATATGCTATATTGGGGATATAATTGCTGAAGCAGGGACTGGAATTACCAGGTTTTGGCAGTACTAGTTTCTAGATTGGAGCTAAAATTACTGCATTGGTGCTTATATTGCTATATTAGGGGTTGTAAACACTGGATGGTGAGTTAAAATTGCTGGACTGGTATTGTAACTGCTAAATTGGGTGCTTGAATTGTTGAAAGCTGCAGTTGATAGACTGTGTGGTGTCACGGTTGGATGGGGCTATAATTGGGGACCAGATAAGCTTGTAATTTCTGGGTTGAGTACTAGAATATTTGGATTGGGTTATTCTATTTCTGGATAAAGCTGTAATAGGATTATAATTGCTGGATTGGGTACTTGCATTGCTGGTTTAGGGGAGGTATTGTAAATGTAGTCAGAGTTTTTGAGTGAGAAAGTGATACTCCTAATCACCAAGGCCTGAGGTGTGCCTTGGCCTGGCTGGTCAGTATGCCGGAAAGAGGGCATACCCTGAATGTAAGAATAAGAAAAAGTACTATGAGTATGTATGAAGGCTGGGGAAAACGGGTGGGTAGGAATCCAGAAATGCCAACCATACCTGGCCTTGACAGAGGAGGAGGCTTAAGTAGCCCTCTCGGACTCCTCCCACAAATACAGGCTAGCCTCCAGCCAGCCTTACACTTGTAGTCAGAGTCTTCGAGTGAGAAAGTCATACTCCTAAGCACCAAGGCCTGAGGTGTGCCTTGGCCTGGCTGGTCAGTATGCTTGAAAGAGGGCAAAAACACACAAATTTAGGTGAAGAAGGGAAGGTAACAATCCATCAAGTGGAGCAGCGCGCGCCCGGATGGCAACAGTATGTATCGGGTAAGTATCCGCTATGACAGGAGATACCCCCCGACTCCTGACTTGGTGATGAGACAGAACCCCCTATAGAACCTGCGAAGCTACCCAGAACCCAACTAAACGTCCCGTGAAAGATTGGATTGAGCCTGAAGCCCAAGACAACCCAGACATGAGAATGAACTGCTTGTGAATGAGAGGATACGTGGGGGAAGGGGAGCAATGGATTGAAACTTCAAATGGACACCAGTGAAGTGCTCAGTGCAAAGCCCCCAACCCCTGGCCTACCCATACTTGGTATGGGGAAGTGCGAGGGTGAGTGCAAAAGGACAACTGGCAGGAGTTCAAAATGCTGAATACCTAAAGGATGTGATGGAGTGGGCGGATGAGGCCCATGCACTATGGCAATAAGCATTGTCAACATGGAGAAACCATGCCAGACACAGAACACTGGTCCTACCTGATTCAATTGGGTTGAGTCTGAATCCTGAACCAAGAAAGGAGGGCCAGACTCCACCCCGGGGAAATAAGTCCCTTGGCATGATACAGTCATACCCAAAGGGACTGAAGCCCCCCTGCTTGGAACAGGCTGGGGATCGGAAAAGATGACTGGACTGATGTCCCTGAGCAGTTCTCCAGGCAACATCCTAGACAAAAGATCAGAGCCGAGAGTGGAATCCAGAATCATGACGACGTTTGCCCAACCTACCACTTAAGGACCGTCAAGGGGACATGGCTCAGCACACACCCTGAGAGAGACTATGAATCCCTGGCGGTAACCAGGGCCTCTAAGCAACAGGACGTCAACTGAAAGAAGATTGACGACTGCTTCTGACCCAAGGGTGAGCCCAGTGGAGAAACGACATCTGCACCAATAAATTAGCCCTAACAACGGGCAGGACTGATGAAAGTGAGTGTAAGCATGGTTAATAAGGGTATGGATGCCAATACAGCCCAACCTGAGAACATAAACTAGAGAAATGACAGACAACCAGACATGAGAACAACAATGCCCCTCTGTGCCTACCTAAGTATGGGAACATGAGCAGAATTGTCAAGACCACTGCGTGTAAAATGAACCTGATGACGGACCCCCCACCCTTGTGTAAGTAGTGAGTGAGCCCAAGTAACCTGCAGCGCAGAGACAGGTAATTAACTGAAAACTCAGGGCTGGTGTACCCACAGACCATGGTGGGTAGTCGTACAGGTGTGGTGAATGAACGTGCATCGTATGACGTATGGTATACGGGCGAGAAGATTGTGGTCAACAATCATTAACAAAGGAAACCTCAGCCCGTATGGATCTGACCCGGGTACAAACATGAACAAAGAAACGATGAGACATGACAACCAACAAAGATGAAAACAGCTACTGTGACAGAACAACAATGCCCCTCTGAGAAAAGCTGAGGCTGAAACACTATGACAGAAATGCAAGGACAGCAACGCTATGACAGAAACGCAAGGACAGCAATGCTATGACAGAAAACGCAATGACAGAAACGTTGAGACTGAAACGCTGAGGCAGAAATGCAATAACAGAAATCTGGGGGGACAAAAAACTGAGGCACAATTGCCATGACAGAAATCCTGGGGCAGAAACACTATGACAGAACGCTGAGGCAGAAATGCGATGACAGAAATCCTGGGCAGAAACGCAATGACAGAAACGCTGAGACTGAAATGTTGAGGCAGAAATGCAATGACAGAAATCCTGGGGCAGAACGCTATGACAGAAATGAGCGCCAGGATAAGCGGGCGGGCGGCCACCATGGCACTGGCAGGAACACAGGGATGAAAGGGAGAAGCGGGCGGCAGCCCCCCGACCATGCGGGATTGAGCCCAGCTGAGGTGATGGATGGATGGACGGATGCCCCCCGCTCCCCCCGGCATGAGCGCCGGGAGAAGCAGGCGGGCAGCACCCTGACCAGATGGAGCCATGGGGAAAGAGGGTGGGTGTAGGATGGATGGACGGCCCCCCGCTCCCCCGGCATGAGCGCTGGGAGAAGCGGGTGGGCGGCACCCTGGCCAGATGGAGCCGTGGGGAAAGTGGGTAGTTGGAGGATGGATGGACTGATAGACGGCCCCCCCCGCTCCCCCCCGGCATGAGCGCCGGGAGAAGTGGGTGGGCGGCCCCCACGGTGCTGGCAGGAACACAGGGATGAAAGGGAGAAGTGGGCCCCTCGACCATGCGGGATTGAGCCCAGCTGAGGTGATGGATGGACGGATGCCCCCCCACTCCCCCCGGCATGAGCGCTGGGAGAAGCGGGCGAGCAGCACCCTGACCAGATGGAGCTGTGGGGAAAGAGGGTGGGTGGAGGATGGATGGACGGCCCCCCGCTCCCCCTGGCATTAGCGCCGGGAGAAGCGGGCGGGCGCCCCCCCCCACGATGCTGGATGGAACATGGGGCTGAAAGGGAGGGAGGACGGGCGGGGTGGCCCCCATGATGCTGGTGGAACCCAAGGATGACAGGGGGGACGGGCGGGCGGTGGTGCCCGGGAGAGGAACCAACACCATTGCTGCGGCGCTCTGTAAGGAGGCCGGAAGTGATGTGCGTCCACCCAGAAATGCCAACGACACCTGGCCTTGACAGAGGAGGCGGCTTAAGTAGCCATCTCGGACTCCTCCCACAAATACAGGCTAGCCTCCGGCCAGCCTTACACTTGTTGACTTGAACACTGTAATTGCTGGATTAGGACCTTGAATTGAAGAATTTAATACTGTAATTTTTGGATCTGAGATTGTAAAAACTGTCAGATGTGGTGCTAGAATTGATGAATTGGGGAATATAATTGCTAAACTGGGGGCTGGAATTACTTTTGATGAAGGTGCTTGATGGTGAGATTATAACCATAGATGGTAAAATAAATAATGGTTATACTGCATGACATAATAGTTGCTCAGGGAATTATTTTGTGTAAAAAAGTAGCAGTATTAAGTAATGTCACAAAATTAGAAATCTAAATGAAGTATATGATAAAAAAAATACATTCATTACCTTAAATACCTTCAATAGCTCCAGAGATATCAACATCTGAAATGCTATACAATTCAACTTTTCCTGTAAAAGTCTTCTCTCCAGAATTGCTGGATTAGATTGAACACTCACATTCTTGAATTGAGATTGGAATTGTAAAATGGGATGCAGATATTTCTGGATTTAGGCTGTAATTTTTGGATCGGGTGCTGAAATTGCTGGATAGGAGCTGTCATTTATTGTTCTTTTAATTTATTAATGGCCTTTACAGTTGTTTCCATGGATAATATAATGGTTGAACTGTAAAACGTAATTGCAGTTAAAGTAATATATAATAAAAGGGAGGCTGGGGATTAGCTGGACAATCATCCTGTATAATGGTAGTTGGAGGAGTATGGTGGCTTAACGTTTTTATACAATATGTAATTATGGAGTCCGGAGAATTTAAATATAGAACAGTTCTTTACTTGGGCTTACAGTGTTGCACCCTTTTTTCCATTTGCAACACTAGTTCTCCTAGGTGACAAAAACCATCTTCATATTTTTTAGCAACCAGAATGGCTTATTATAACAATTAGTAAAATTTACTTAAAGCCCAATCCTGTGCTGCTTTTAAATGTACCCATGCAGTGGGGTTCCCCTGAACTGCACTGGTTAAATGCTTTAGTACAAATAGTACAAATACTTACATTATTCTTTGCTCCTGTAGGCTTCCTCCTGTTGGTATGATGGGTCTTCTTAACCACTTTGCTTCGCTGCATGTCCAGTTGCAGCTTTCTGATGTCATCACACACAATGTAGGACCACAGAGGGATTGCAAGTGCCCTCCCAAAACTCCGAGGCTGGACAGAAGAGGAGTGTGCTTGCTGGCAGGAGAGTGATGAATGAGGAATAAAGAATGTTAATTGTTTTAACACCTTCATTATTGCAATTACCTTTAACCACTTCTGGACCACCCAACTTACATATACTGCAGTAGGGCGGCCCAGTTGTGCAAGATCACAACCCTGCGGTGATGGGATTTGATTCAAAATCAATCAGTCATCAGGTCCAGGTCAATGATTTATAGCTCTGACGAATGGTATAATATCCTGTGCCTGTGTAATGTAAACACAGGCACAGGAAATGATGCAATCTCCTATCCTGGAGCCCTTTTGGTTCCAGCGTTAGAGGAGAGAGCATCTAGAGTGAATACAAGAACTACACTGACATCAGTACGCACATTTAACTCCCTCACCCCCCCCCCCCCAGTTAATTCCTTCACTCCCTGTACAGTGTACGGATTTTTTATTGATCACCTTATTAGTGTCACTTTTGACGCAAAATAGCGCTAGCATCAGTTAGCGTCAGTCACAGATAGGTTCAGGGTACCCGCCATATATTCCCTAATAAAGTTTAAACCCCGTAATCACCCCCAGTTAACCCTTTCACTCCCTGTCACAAAGTCATTAGTACAGATCTTTTTTCTAATCACTGTATTAGTGTCATGGGTGATGCTAGCTAGCGTCAGCGTCCGTTAGTGTCAGTCTTATATAGCGCAACATATTCCCTAATAAAGTTTTAACCCCCTGATCGCCCCCCAGTTAACCCTTTCACTCCCTGCCACAGTGTCATTAGTACAGCGTACAGATCTTTTTTTCCTGATCACTGTTTGAGTGTCACGGGTGACGCCAGTTAGCATCAGTGTCAGTTAGCGCCAGACTACATAGGGAGCAGCTGCAAGATTGTTTGGGACTTGGTGTCACCCTTATTCGGAAAGGGGTACCATTTACGAGTGGACAATTTTTATACAAGTCTGCCACTTTTTAGATACTTCTTTCATTTTGCAATTGGCGCATGTGGTACTGTGCAATGTAATCGGCGGGGTTCCCCCCAATGGCTTATAAATGCCCCACTTAGACAGGGGGAGAGAGCCTGCTTAAAGTGTAAGGAATTGTTTGTAGTGAGGTGGAAGGACAAACGGAACATTCTCATTTTGTCTTCCATTCATGCAGATACGGCAGTCCAAATTACAACTGCAACTGGTGTTGTTGAGAAGCCCCTGTCCATGACTACAACCTTAAAATTTGAGGGGTGGACTTCAACAACCAGATGATGGGGCCGTACTTAGTTGCCACTAAGGCCAGACGCTGGTACAAGAAAGCATCTGTATACTTATTCCAATTGGCTCTGTTCAACGCTTATGTACTATACAAAGCGTCAGGAAGAAGTGGATCCTTCCTAAAATTCCAGGAAGAGATCATCACAGCCCAGAAAGTGCTCTGGCCAATTTTCATGAGAGGCATTTTCTGGATTTCCTCCCTGGTACCATGTCTGTAGCAAGCGCGGATTTAGGAGTGACGCCCACTTTTTGGGGGGTTTCTACATTTTCCGAAAAAGGGTAATTTGAAGGGTCTTGGCATTTCATGGGCTCCAAAACTGTGATAGGTAGTGAGGAAGTGAAATGAGCAATTTACTTAGAAAGCCTGAAGGTGGTGATTGGTTTTAGGGGTCCTGTGCGTGGCTAGACTGCCAAAAAGTCTCATCAAATAGCTTGGAGTTTTTACTTTCCAAAAAGGGGTCATTTAGGGGGTTTGGTGCTATCTTGACATTTCTGGGCCTCCAAAACTGTGATAGGTAGTGAGGAAGTGAAATGAGCAATTTACTTTGAAATCCTGAAGGTGGTGATTGGTTTTCGGTACCCGTACGTGGCTAGGCTCCCAAAAAGTCTTACACATGTGGTATCCCAGTACTCAGGAGAAGCAGTAGAATGTATTTTGGGGTGTAATTCCACATATACCCATGGGTATACCCATGGCCTGTGCAAGCAATATATCATTTCAGTGACAACTTTGTGTAAACATTTTTTTTTGTAATTTTTCAATCACTTGTGACAAAAAAAAAGAAATATTCAATGGGCTCAACATGCCTCTTAGCAAATTCCTTGGGGTGTCTACTTTTCAAAAAGGGGTAATTTGGGGGGAGGGGGGGTGTACTGCCCTGCAATTTTAGCACCTCAAGAAATGAGATAGGAAGTCAGCAAGTAAAATCTGTGTAAATTCCAGTAAATATACCATAGTTTGTAGAAGCTATAACTTTTGCGCAAACCAATAAATATACACTTATTGAATTTTTTTGTGTCTGATTACATTTTGGCCTTAATGTATGATAAAAATTGAGTTTATTGGATATTTTTTATAACAAAAAGTAGATAATATTTTTTTTTTTACATTTTCTGTATTTTTTCATTTATATAGAAAAAAATTTAAATCCCAGTGGTGATCAAATACCACCAAAAGAAAGCTCTATTTGTGGTAAAAAAAGTTTGCAAATTTAATTTGGGTACAGCGTTTCATGACTGCACAATTACCAGTTAAAGCAGTGCAGTGCCAAATTGCAAAAAGTGCTCTGGTCAGGAAGAGTGTAAAACCTTCCAGTGGTCAGGTGGTTAAAGCACCTACCAATAGTCCGATGCGTATAAAATATCAAGCACTTGGTCGGTAATCCTCAACTATGTCTACTAAATTGTGATTTTTTTAACACAAAAAAAAAATGCTGCCCTAAAACTGGAGATATTTACTAAATCCTCCTGAATGTTAATACATTATCAATAGCCTTCTATTAACAATCTGCAACTCTGCACAGCAGCATCTAAAATTTGAAAGCACATTTTTAGGTCCAGTAATGTGAAGAGTTGCAGATTGTTAATAGAAGACTATTGATAATGTATATATTCAGGTTCAAGTATTCAGGTTTAGGTATTCAGGTTCTGCCTTCTGATACTTCTCAAATGTAAATAAATGCACGCTAGTCCTTCTCAGTTTATTTCTATGCTTTTATGCCACAGTGACTTTTTCTTTCAGTCTCAGGGCACAGCATGTTTTGTATTTCTTTACTTTGAGCCACTTAAAGTTTATGACACTGCTCTAAAAGCTGTGCACAGCGGTGAAGAGCACAACTCTCCACTGAACAATGGCTTCCTGCAGGCAGTTTACAATCAGGTAAATACAAATGCACACACTTTTCAGAATAAATTACTTTTTTCTTTGGAAAATATGAAAGCAGAAGTGAGCAACCGTGATTGTACAGTAGCGAGAGCAGTCATCCTATTACATTTGTAGATCAGCTGACATTACCCCTACCTTTTATTCTTTGGTGCATTACAATAAGCTAATGGATGCGGTGAGAAAACAGTGACATGTCACACTGCAGATTACAAAAACTATTTAGTATTTAATGAAAGCAGTTTTCTAAAGATCATATCTTTTTAGCCATGTCAAAAGACAACAATTATGGTGACTTCTAAAGAAAGATAATGAAGACATCCGAGTTTTTTGTTTTTATAAAATAATATGTTTGTGGTACTGATTTTCTAAAATTCTAGACAGTAAGTAAGTATTTGCAAATAACATACATATCTGACCTTGCAATGTATATGTAGCGGTACCCCCATAGGGGCTGCTGATTGACTCTATACCCCACTGGCTACCTGCGACTCTGCAGATCCTCTCTTACCTCTGACACCTCGGGTTCTATATTGCAATGTGATGTTATCAATGAAAACCACACACAAGGTTACTGAATCACTTAAGTAATTTACTGTAATAGATGTGGAACATAAAAACAGCACGATTAAGCATAAACAATAAGTGACAATTGATAACACTCAATATAAACTTGAAAACTTGTAGATCCAATAATTATCGTAAGGGATGTATGCAGACAGGTACACAGTGGGATAAGCGTTCACTATTACCAGAAACTTATATTAAACACCTTCCACCTAAAACCTCAATGCACACACCAAACTGCAGAATATTACATTCACATAACACAAAACAATGCAATATATATCTATATCTTTATGCTCAAGAGCTCCCCCTAGGCTGCAATTCAATGTTCAGAATGTAAAGTGAAACCCTGATGCTTTGCTGAGGGTGACAAGAGTTCCTTATCTTCAGTTTTTCTTCAGCTAGCCTGTTGATTTGAACTGCAGTCATTTATAATCCAAGTGGGAAACATAAAGAAAACAAACTGTAGAGTGATGGTTGTGCTGATGACTATTTCTTTAGTTGTAATTAACCACTTCAATACCAGGCATTTATGCACCTTCCCGCCCAGACCAATTTTCAGCTTTCAGCGCTCTCACACTTTGAATGACAATTACTCAGTCATGCTACACTGTATCCAAACAAAATGTTTATCATTTTCTTCTCACAAATAGAGCTTTCTTTTGGTGGTATTTAATCACCACTGGGTTTTTCATTTTTTGCGATATAAGCAAAAAAACAGCGAAAATTTTGAAAAAAACGTACTTTTTTTTAGTTTCTATTGTAAAATTTTGCAAACAAGTCATTTTTCTTCATAAATTTGTGCCAAAATGTATACTGCTACATATCTTTGGTAAAAATAAACCAAATTAATGTATATTATTTGGTCTTTGTGAAAGTTATAGAGTCTACAAACTATGGTGCCAATCACTGAAAATTGATCACAACTGATGTACTATCTCACCTGAAGGCCTATCTCATTTCTTGAGACACTAACAAGCCAGGAAAGTACAAATACCCCCCAAATGACCCCTTTTTGGAAAGTAGACAGTCCAATGTATTTACTAAGAGGCATGGTGAGTTTTTTGAAGCTGTAATTTTTTCCCACAATTCTTGGGAAAATTAAGATTTTTTTTTTTTTTTTTACACAAACTGGTCATATTAACAGGTTATTTCTCTCACACAACATATGCATAATTGCAACTACACCCCAAAATACATTCTGCTACTCCTCCTGAGTATAGCGATACCACATGTGTGAGACTTTTACACAGCCTGGCCACATACAAAGGGCCAACACTGAAGTAGCACTTTCAGGCGTTCTACAAGCATAAATTGCACATATCCTTTCTCAACCACCTATTACACTTTTGAAGGCGCTGGAGCACCAGGACAATTGAATTGTCCACAAAATGACCCCATTTTGGAAAGCACACACCCCAACGTATAATCTATGAGGCAGAATGAGTCTTTTGAACGGTTCATTTTTTTCCAGAAGTTTTTGGAAAATGTGGAAAAAAAATGAAAATGCATTTTTTTTTACACAAAGTTGTCCATTTATAAGATATTTCTAACATATAGCATGTACATAGCAAAAATGACACCCCAAAATGCATTCCTCTACTCCTCCTGAGTATGGCGATACCACATGTGTGAGACTTTTACACAGCCTGGCCACATACAAAGGCCCAACATTGAAGTAGCACTTTCATGCGTTTTACAAGCATAAATTGCACATATCCTTTCTCAACCACCTATTACAGTTTTGAAGGCCCTGGAGCACCAGAACAAGGTACTGTAGAACTCCCTCCGAGCTCCTTTCCTGATATCTCAGTCTGATCCAAAGCTGGCGCCATCACACCGCACCGCTCCTTCAGATGTCTGATGTCTGAAATGCAGGAAACCTCCAGGAATCTTGGGTTCTCTGGTCCATCCACTCACTGACTCAGCTGGCTGTGCTCTGGAACACCTCAGAGGCCGATCAATTCCACTCCGCGGCTGACAGGCTGCAGTCTCCCGTCACACACACACAGACCTCACTGGAGGCAGGTATTGAATGACGTCCCAAGAGGCCGAAAAAAATGGCAGCGCTGTTCCTTTTATTTCTGCTCCCAGCATGGAACGTAGTAACTTGGCCTTGTGGGTCTGTGATTTGTCATTGTGGGTTTAGTAATTCCAAAACAAAGTTAACACATGAGTCATTTCCTCATTAAACTACATCTCCCACAATGCTTTGTAACGCTGCTTCACAGAAACTAAACAAAAGTCTTAATAGCATTAAAAGGAAACTAGGGGGAGCCAAACTCATTTGTAACCATCACAATTGTAATGCCTATATTAGCAAAGCATGGCTACATATATATTGTACATCAATGTTATATATTTCAAGAGGAATTCCAAATAACATATAAAATTAATTAACAAACTACTATGATTAATACTTAAACAACGATGAATAAAAATTCTAGTGAATTAGGTTCCCAATATGTATTCTGGACTTGTTATTGTCTCCATGCCAGGGGAAAAAATAAAATATAAATGAAAAGGCATGTTTTGACAATGAGATATTGCAACTTAAAATAAATTATTTTACTGTGGCCAATTTAAAGTTTAATTTGGCATGTGCAAAGCTGACAGCAAAAGGGAAAAAAACAGAATATGCTTTTTGTA
Organism: Aquarana catesbeiana; assembly: GCF_042186555.1. Classification (NCBI taxonomy): domain Eukaryota; kingdom Metazoa; phylum Chordata; class Amphibia; order Anura; family Ranidae; genus Aquarana; species Aquarana catesbeiana. Next base: position 342,091,914 of record NC_133325.1, read on the forward strand.
ATGCCTAGAGCACCAGTGTTTAGGTATTTTTAATTTTCTGTAGATTTTAGTATCACAATCCAAGGGTGGCGGTAAGCATACCAGCAACAATATATTATGTGTACAGCATATATTGTATGTGGAGGTTTACACATTACTTGAGGTTTACAAGGGAATGGTGATACAGTAGACCAGGGGTAGGCAACCTGGGGCCCTCCAGCTGTTGTAGAACTACAAGTCCCATCATGCCTCTGGGAGAAATTGTAACTGCCAGCCTTGTAATGCCTCATGGGAAATGTAGTTCCACAACAGCTGGAGGGCCCCAGGTTGCCGATCCCTGCAGTAGACTGAAAGCCTCCTCTTTGTAGCAATCATGCTATTGCACAGTGGGAATTCTCTTCCAGATTCTTCTCTGCAAGTATCTCACTTTGAGGCTCTACAGATCGGTCCCACAAACTGTTGGGCTGCACTCCTCTCTTAGTGTGCCTAACTCTTTGCAGCTGAGCTAGTGTCTCTCCAGATTGTTATAGACAGGACATCACTGGAGGCAGGCCCAGACTGGGACAAAAAATAAGCCCGGGCATTTTAAACTGGGCAGCCTAATCCCTGGGGCAGGCGCTCGTGGGGGGGTGGTTGGTGATCAGATATTCATTCTGAGACATCCCATTACAGCAAAAAGACAGCCCCATATAGCAAAGAGACATCCCCAGACCAGCAAAGAGATGGCCCCAGACCAGAAAAGAGATGGCCCCAGACAAGCAAAGAAACAGCCCCAGGCCAGCAAAGAGATGGCCCGAATCCAGCAAAGAGACTACCCCAGACCAGCAAAGAGACAGCCCTAGACCAGCAAAGAGACAGCCCTAGACCAGCAAAGAGATAGCCTCAGACCAGCAAAGAGATAGCCTCAGACCAACAAAGAGATAGCCTCAGACCAACAAAGAGATAGCCTCAGACCAGCAAATAGACAGCCCAGACCAGTAAATAGACAGCCTCAGACCAGTACATAGACAGCCCCAGACCAGTACATAGACAGCCCCAGACCAGTACATAGACAGCCCCAGACCAGTACATAGACAGCCCCAGACCAGTACATAGACAGCCCTATACCAGTAAATAGACAGCCCCAGACCAGTAAATAGACAGCCCCAGACCAGTACATAGACAGCTCCATACCAGTAAATAAACAGCCCAGACCAGTAAACATACAGCCCCAGCCCAGTAAATAGAAAGCCCCAGACCAGTACATAGACAGCCCCATACCAGTAAATAGACACTGCCAATCCACTCCCTTTCCCTGTCACTACAGAGCGGGACTTTGGATGTAACACACTGGTACATGTTAGGGTTTTTTTCACTGTGCTCACCTTCTTCCCTGTGCAGCCATCACAGTGTCCCGGCCGGTGTTAGGAGAGAGGCTGCTGCCGTCTCCTTGAGTGCAGCTATACCTCCAGCATGGCCGACACATGAAGTGTCTGTCCCCTGCAGGCACTTCCTGCATGTCACAGGAGCCTTCTCTTCTGCCTCCTTCTGCACCTAGTAAGTGTGCTGGCAGACAAGACAAGCAAAGAGACGGCCCCAGGCCAGCAAAGAGGTGGCCCCAGACCAGCAAAGAGACGGCCCCAGACCAGCAAAGAGACGGCCCCAGTCCAGCAAAGAGATGGCCCCAGTCCAGCAAAGAGATGGCCCCAGTCCAGCAAAGAGACGGCCCCAGTCCAACAAAGAGACAGCCCCAGTCCAGCAAAGAGATGGCCCCAGTCCAGCAAAGAGACGGCCCCAGTCCAGCAAAGAGACAGCCCCAGTCCAACAAAGAGACGGCCCCAGTCCAGCACAGAGACAGCCCCAGTCCAGCAAAGAGACGGCCCCAGTCCAGCACAGAGACAGCCCCAGTCCAACAAAGAGACGGCCCCAGTCCAGCACAGAGACAGCCCCAGTCCAGCAAAGAGATGGCCCCAGACCAGAAAAGAGATGGCCCCAGTCCAGCAAAGAGACGGCCCCAGACCAGCAAAGAGACAGCCCTAGACCAGTAAAGAGACGGCCCCAGACCAGGAAAGAGACAGCCCTAGACCAGCAACGAGACAGCCTCAGACCAGCAAATAGACAGCCCCAGACCAGTACATAGATAGCTCCATACCAGTAAAAAGACAACCCAGTCCATCAAACAGACAGCCCCAGACCAGTAAATAGAAAGCCCCATACCAGTACATAGAAAGCCCCATACCAGTAAATAGACAGCCCCAATCCACTCCCTTTCCCCGCCACTACAGAACGGGACTTTGGATGTAATGCATTAAACATGTTAGGGTTTTTTTTTTCACCGTGCTCACCTTCCTTCCTGTGCAGCCATCACAGTGTCCTGGCCAGTGTTAGGAGAGAGGCTGCTGCCGCCTCCTTGAGTGCAGCTATACCTCCAGCACGGCCGGCACGTGAGGTGTCTGTCCCCTCGCTTCCTGCATGTCACAGGAGCCTTCTCTTCTGCCTCCTTCTGCATCTCGTGAGTGTGCTGGCACCGACCCTGCTTTAGGAATGCCCGTATAGCGGGAGGTGAGTGGCGGCCGCAGTCTGTGATAATCCCGCCCGGACCGCAGTCGCCGCTTACCTCCCGTTGCACTTATACCTCTCGAATTCAAACACATGAATCATCTATCTCCACTTCCCTGGTGGGAATTTTCACTTCCCAGCACAAAGTTCCTCAATGTTAACCAGTTACACCCAGGTTCTTTGGCCCTAACTGCTTCTCCAGTCCTGACAATTTCTGCATTCTTGATCTTTTTGTTGCCTTCCCCTTTCTGAAGTAACTGTATTATCTAAAAACCATATCTTATTTTAATGTATGTAAAAAGTGGTTCATATCCACACAACTTTGGTTAATCTTTAAACTTTACTGGAGCATTACTGTCTTCTGTGCAGAATTCATAGCAGGAACTCTTCATAGCTTAAACTTCAAAATTTAAGTATTATTCTCACATCATGATGGCAGTTTTCAAAGGAGCACATTTTAGGCCATTTATTCAGCATTAAAGTGGGAGTAAACTCCAATACATGATTTTTACATATAGGTAAGTCTATAGTAAGGCTTACTTATAGGTACAATAAATATCTCCAAAATGTGCACCGTTTAGGAGATTTTTACTTTTGATGCAGCCATTGATGTTACCAGCCCATGCGCTCTGAAGGAACGGCATACTGTGCCATTCCTATAGAGAACTGTGCCGTGAATAGCGGCTCCAGAACCCACTCTCAGCCATGATGTTATCACAGCTCTGGCCACTCACACAGCCAGAGTCCGCAAACCTGGAATTAAGAGCGGGTGAAGATGGAAGCACCTTCAGCGGTGACAGTGTGTCGCTGGAAGTCTTCATTTTAAGGTAGATTTCACATAATGTGCTAGTATGCGATGCATACTAGCACATTATGGCATTGCCTTGCAGGATTTAAAAACAAAAACAGTAGTTTACTACCTCTTTAGGGACTGATAACTCTTCCTCCTCACCTCAGCTCTACTGAGGAGGCATGCTGAAAAACCCTTGGGGGAGATCACAGCCAGCTGAGCCATACTCCCTCAGATACCGATTACATTGAAACTTCAGAAAACAAGAGACAACCTCTCAAGAGACAACCTCTAACCTTCCAACCTCTCACCTTCCAAGTCACTTCTCAGCTGGACCACACCATTCTTTAAAAGTTGATGTGCACTCACTATACTGGGGAAGTCCACCAATCACTGAAGTGCAGTGTGCACATCAAGCAGAGTAAACTCATCCCATAACCAGAAGTTTAGGTTTCAACATCTCTCTCTCTCTCTCTCATAAAGACATAAAGACATAGATGAGCAAGTTTGGGGTGGAGGAACTTGACTGGCCTGCACATTCCCATAGACACACTCCTAAACCTTGTGGACAGCTTTCCTAGAAGAGTTGAAGCTGTTATAGCTGTAAAAGGGTGGGCCGATTTAATTTTGAACCCTACTGACTAAGACTGGGATGCCATTAAAGTTCATGTGCGTGTAAAGGCAGGCACCAAAATACCTTTAGTAATATAATGTATATCCCACAAAAATATTAATATAACAAAATGCAACATTGCTATTCCGATATTGCACTAGGCCAGTTTCAGCACTGTGTACATTAAAAACTAGTTACTTGAATGTAAAGTGAATGATTTAATACTGATTTGTGAACTGATATCAGCAAGGAGTGTATAAAATATAAGAAGACAATGTGATATGGTGATATTGCAATTACAATTACATTGTTTCATGTATTGTGGGTCCAAACTATATAAAGTGCTACTAAAACCAATATTTTTAAAGAGGTAGACTATTATGCCGCCTACACACGATCGGACTTTCTAGCATACTTGGTCCAGCAGACTTTCTGCCGGACTTAAAAACGGACGGACTTGCCCACACACGACCGGACTTTCCGGCGGGCTAGGTCCGCCCGTCTTTCCGACGGACTTTCGCCAGAGTTACGGCGGACTTTCAGAATGAACGGACTTGCCCACACACGGACAAGTCCGTTCATTTTGAACGTGACTCAGGTACGACGGGACTAGAAAAGGAAGTCAATCTTGCCGCTTCTATCGGCGAGATAGACACCTTTCGAGCCCCGTCGCGGGTCATACCAGGCCCTTAGGTCTGGTATGGATTATAAAGGGAACCCTCTACGCCGAAAAAATGGCGTGGGGTCCCCCCTAAAATCCATACCAGACTCTGATCCGAGCATGCAGCCCGGCCGGTCAGGAAAGGGGGTGGGGATGAGCGAGCGCCCCCCCTCCTGAACCGTACCAGGCCACATGCCCTCAACATGGGGGGTGGGTGCTTTGGGGGAGGGGGTGCCCTGCGGGGCCCCCCCACTCCAAAGCACCTTGTCCCCATGTTAATGAGGACAAGGGCCTCTTCCCGACAACCCTGGCCGTTGGTTGTTGGGGTCCGCGGGCGGGGGGCTTATCGGAATCCGGGAGCCCCCTATAATAAGAGAGCCCCCAGATCCCGGCCCCCCACCCTATGTGAATGAGTATGGGGTACATGGTACCCCTACCCATTCACCTAGGGAAAAAGTGTCAATAATAAAACACACTACACAGGTTTTTAAAATAATTTATTAAACAGCTCCGGGGGGGTCTTCCTCCGGCTTCGGGGGTCTTCCTCCGGCTTCGGGGGTCTTCTTCCAGCTTGGGGGGTCCCTCCGGTTCCTCTTCTCCCGGCTTCCAGTTGGTTCTTCTCCGCTCTATCCGGCCTCTTCTCCCGGTGTTCCAGCTCTTCGGCCGGCTCCTCCGCTGTCTTCATGCCGCTCTTTTGCCAGCGGAGGTCCGGACTTCTGGACTTCTTGTCTTCTTCCCTCTTCTCTTCTCCAGATGTTGACACAACGCTCTCTCCAGCTGGACTGCTCTCTGAGCGCTCCGTTGTGACTTATATAGGCGGAGACCCCGCCCCCTTATGCTGTCACAGTCCCTGGGCATACTGGGACTGTGACGTTTTAGGGGGCGTGATCAACATCACCCGGTGCCTATATAAGTCACAGCGGAGCGCTCAGAGAGCAGTCCAGCCGGAGAGAGCGTCGTGTCAACATCTGGAGAAGAGAAGCCCAGAAGTCCAGACTTCCGCTGGCAAAAGAGCGGCCTGAAGACAGCGGAGGAGCCGGCTGAAGAACTGGAACACCGGGAGAAGAGGCCGGAGAGAGCGGAGAAGAACCAACCGGACACCGGGAGAAGAGGAACTGGAGTGACCCCCGAAGCCGGAAGAAGATCCCCGAAGCCGGAAGAAGGCCCCCTGAAGCTGGAGGAAGACCCCCCCGGAGCTGTTTAAGAAATTATTTTAAAAACCTGTGTAGTGTGTTTTATTATTGACACTTTTTCCCTAGGTGAATGGGTAGGGGTACCATGTACCCCATACTCATTCACATAGGGTGGGGGGCCGGGATCTGGGGGCCCTCTTATTATAGGGAGCTCCCGGATTCCGATAAGCCCCCCTCTTATCTTGAGCTACTGGTCCAATCTGCAGACCAGCCATGCCATCCATGGGTTCATCAGTTATATACAGTCAGGTCCATAAATATTGGGACATCAACATAATTCTAATCTTTTTGGCTCTATACACCACCATAATGGATTTGAAATGAAACAAATAAGATGTGCTTTAACTGAATAAGATCAGCCTTAACTTAGCTTTAACTTTAACTTTCAGTTTTAATTTGAGGATATTTACATCCAAATCAGGTGAACGGTGTAGGAATTACAACAGTTTGTATATGTGCCTCCCAATTTTTAAGGGACCAAAAGTTATGGGACAGATTAACAATCATCCATCAAACTTTTACTTTTTAATACTTGGTTGCAAATCCTTTGCAGTCAATTACAGCCTGAAGTCTGGAACGCATAGACATCACCAGATGCTGGGTTTCATCCCTGGTGATGCTCTGCCAGGCCTATACTGCAACTGTCTTCAGTTCCTGCTTGTTCTTGGGGTATTTTCCCTTCAGTTTTGTCTTCAGCAAGTGAAATGCATGCTCAATCGTATTCAGGTCAGGTGATTGACTTAGCCATTGCATAACATTCCACTTCTTTCCCTTAAAAAAACTCTTTGGTTGCTTTCGCAGTACGCTTCGGGTCATTGTCCATCTGCACTGTGAAGCGCCGCCCAATGAGTTCTGAAGCATTTTGCTGAATATGAGCAGATAATATTGCCTGAAACACTTCAGAATTCATCCTGCTGCTTTTGTCAGAAGTCACATCATCAATAAATACAAGAGAACCAGTTCCATTGGCAGATATACATGCCCACACCATGACACTACCACCACCATGCTTCACTGATGAGGTGGTATGCTTTGGATCATGAGCAGTTCCTTTCCTTCTCCATACTCTTCTCTTCCCAACACTCTGGTACAAGTTGATCTTGGTCTCATCTGTCCATAGGATGTTGTTCCAGAACTGTGAAGGCTTTTTTAGATGTTGTTTGGCAAACTCTAATCTGGCTTTGTTTTTGAGGCTCACCAATGGTTTACATCTTGTGGTGAACCCTCTGTATTCAATCTGGTGAAGTCTTCTCTTGATTGTTGTCTTTGACACACATACTCCTACCTCCTGGAGAGTGTTCTTGATCTGGCCAACTGTTGTGAAGGGTGTTTTCTTCACCAGGGAAAGAATTCTACGGTCATCCACCACAGTTGTTTTCCGTGGTCTTCCGGGTCTTTTAGTGTTGCTGAGCTCACTGATGCGTTCTTTCTTTTTAAGGATGTTCCAAACAGTTGATTTGGCCACACCTAATGTTTTTGCTATCTCTCTGATGGGTTTGTTTTGTTTTTTCAGCCTAATGATGGCTTGCTTCACTGATAGAGACAGCTCTTTGGATCTCATATTGAGAGTTGACAGTAACAGATTCCAAATGCAAATAGCACACTTGAAAATAACTCTGGACCTTTTATCTGCTCCTTGTAAATGGGATAATGAGGGAATAACACACCCCTGGCCATGGAACAGCTGAGCAGCCAATTGTCCCATTACTTTTGGTCCCTTAAAAAGTGGGAGGCACATATACAAACTGTTGTAATTCCTACACCTTTCACCTGATTTGGATGTAAATACCCTCGAATTAAAGCTGAAAGTCTGCAGTTAAAGCACATCTTATTTGTTTCATTTCAAATCCATTGTGGTGGTGTATAAAGCCAAAAAGATTAGAATTGTGTTGACATCCCAATATTTATGGACCTGACTGTATTTGCTAAGACCATACATTCCAGGTCCTGCCTATGGTATTTTTCCTTGGACTGGCGCTACAACTGAAATAATGAACCATTATATCTAGCAGGAAGTTTTGGCTGCTTCAGCTAGCACTTCTGATTTTCATTATGCCAGTACAGGTGGATGAGGTAGTAGAGTGACAATAAAGTGGGGGAAAATAAGAGCTTGTCTTCTAAGGTAGCAGTAGTAATTGTCTGCCTGTCTGCTTTTTGCAACTTGGTAGCATAACTGATGGCTGTAAGATAAAACCTACTTTAAAGCTACAACTGCTTGGAATGAAAGAACCCAACGTGCACAGTACTTGCTTTGCTGCTGTGGTGCATTATTGACCACAGATAGTCAAGCATGCAGAGGGTAAAATTCCATTGGGTGAAAAGATTAACCAGGGTAAGGTAATCTGTACTGCTTTTGTAAAGCCCATAAAACATAAATTGCAGCATAGGATCTGTAAATATGGAAAATGACGATGCTGGGAACTCCAACACCTGGGACACATGTTCCGAGTCTCCTATTTGGTGCCCCAGGTCTAGAAACATCTAGTTAGCTTGCAAGTAGTGCTAGGTGGAATGGCTACCTGACACATTTTTATGTCACACAGCAGAAAAATCAGATGGGGAGCAACAGGACCTCTTTTATTTCATATTTCATATAAATAACCATTGACTAACAACCAATATAGCAAGTGACTTCGCCATTGACCTCCAACTTGAGGGGTGACTTTACCACAGACCATCAATAAAATGGGGCACTAGACTGATCTCCACATAAAGGGGCACCTCTCTACTGATCACCTGTAAGGTTTACTGGATATATTCCTGTTCTGTAAAAATAACCATAATATTGTGCAGTTTCTACTACTACTACCTTTCCTTTAAGGCTAGTATGTTTATAGGGTACTTGGATGCCGTAATCCATTTCCAAGTAATGGTCAGGGCAGATGGCAATCAAAGAATATTAATTTATCCCAAATTTTCTTTAGGTCTAGTGTAACCTGGGGTAGCTCTGTAATAACTGCCAGCCAGTTTATTGAAAGCAAACAGTTCATTTATTTCAATCAAAACTAAACAAAACGACAGCTTACTTCAGCCATAGTAAATAACAGTCCAAAATCCTGGTTTTGGTATTTTAAGCAAGCTCACCGCTAGTTTTTCTTTGGTCCCATACAGGGGTTAGGCTTCACCAGAGCAAGGGTGCCAGGTAGGTCAGCCAGAGGGGATCAGCAGCCTGTGTCTCCATAGGTCCAAGGGCTCACATTAGCTGCACAGCTTGTGAGACACTCTCTCTCTCATTTCCTTGAGGCTAGGTTCACACTGCTGCGGTGCGGGAACGCAGCGAATTTACTGTGGGTTCCCGCATCGCACCAACTCGCACGGCAGTTCACACTGCCATATGCGAACTGCTGGGGAGTGTCATACAATGTTAACGACACCCCCAGTTCAGCTCACATATCGCACTGTGAACTGACAATTCGGACATGTATCGGATCACATAGGTGTGAACACCCATGCGATCCGATTCTGGTCCGAATAAAAAAAAGGGTCCTGTGCGAGTTTGGACCGAATGCGGCGTGATATCAGCCATACTATCTGTATGGCTGATATCACACAGCACAGACATCGCATGTGATGTGAACAGCATTGCGCTGCGAATCACATACGATGTCTGCCACCGCAGCAGTGTGAACCCAGCCTGACACTGGTGCATATTTCCCTCTGCTGCCTTTAAAGCCTCCCTCCCCTGGGACTTAACCCCTTCAGTACCAAAGTCCTAGTGATGAGGGTATGAAGACTCTGCAAGTGTCCCCCTTAAAGGGACCATGACTCAAATATTGGGGGAATGTACCTGCCATCCAGGACACATTCCCAGTGTCCTGTACATATCTCCCCCTCTGCCTCGACTAGGACACCCTACAGTGTACTCTAGAGAGGGCAACCGCGTTCTGGTGTTGCTTTCCTGGTCTGTGTTCAACTACAAACTTGAACTCTTGCAATGCCAAAAACCACCTGGTAACTGGCATTCGTGTGTTTATTCTGTCTCATCCAGGTCAATGGGGCATGTTCTGATACCAGGCGAAACTTCCTACCGAGGAGAAAATAGCGTAGTGAGTCCCGCTCCACCACAGCATAATTTCTCTCAGCGGCTGTCAATTTTCTACTGAGGAAAACTATGGGGTGTTCCTCCACATTGACCTCTTGGGACAGAACAGCTCCCAAGCCTTCACTGGAGGCATCTGTTTGAACAACAAATTCTCTTGAGAAGTCAGGAGTGACCAGTACTATGTACTGACACAAGGCTGTTTTAAGCTCCTGGAAGGCATTTCAGCCTTGTCATTCCATTTCACCATAACTGACTTTTTACCCTTTGTCACGTCTGTGAGAGATGCAGCAATAGTGGCGAAGTTGGGGATAAACCTTTGGTAGTACCCCACAAATCCCAAAAAGGCTTGCACCTGTTTCTTCGTGACTGGGTGGGGCCAGGCCTGGATAGCCTCCACTTTATTCATCTGTGACTTCACCAACCCTCTATCTACAATGTACCCCAAGTACTTGGTCTCTTCCATAGCAATGGTACACTTTTCAGGGTTTACAGTGAACCCTTCTTTCTTCATAGAGTCGTATGCCCTGTGCGATCGGATTGTGTTGTTGGAAATTCCGATCATGTGTGGGCTCCATCGAACTTTTTCCGTCGGAATTTCCACCACACAAAGTTTGAGAGCAGGATATAAAATTTTGCGACAACAAAAACCGATCATTTAAATTCCGATCGTGTGTACACAAATCTGACGCACAAAGTGCCACGCATGCTCAGAATAAATTAAGAGACGAAAGCTATTGGCTACTGCCCCGGTTTTAGTCCCGACGTCCGCGTTCAGAACGATCAGATTTTTCGACAACTTTTCTAGTACCGACGACCGCGTTCAGAAAGATCAGATTTTTCGACAACTTTGTGCGACCGTGTGTATGCATGACAAGATTGAGCCAACATCCGTCAGAAAAAATCCATGGATTTTGTTGTCGGAATGTCTGATCAATGTCCGATTGTGTGTACAGGGCATAAGACTGCCTGCACTTGGGAAAGATGGGATTCCCAGTCTGTACTAAAGATGACAATATCATCTACATACACTGAGGTGTATTTCTGATGTGGGCGTAAGGTTTTGTCCATAGCTCTCTGGAAAGTAGCTGGAGCAGAATGCAAGCCAAACGGCATTCTTTTGTACTGGAAATGGCCATCTGGGGTAGAAAAGGCAGTCTTTTCTCGGGCTTCCTTAGTTAAAGGTATTTGCCAGTAGCCTTTGGTGAGGGTGCGGTGGTAATGTATCGGGCTGGTCCCAACCTCTCTATCAGTTCATCTACTCTGGGCATTGGATATGTATCTAACTTCGATACCTCATTGACTTTTCTGAAATCATTACAAAATTGCCGTTGGGCTTTGGTACCAACACAGTCGGGCTTGACCTCTCGCTCTGCGATTCCTCAATGATATCAAGTTCGAGCATTTTCCTGGACTTCCTCTGACACTGCTTTCCTATGTGCAATAGGGTTTCACTCGGACCTTCACATTGGGTTCTGTGACAATATCATGTTGAATAACCCTGGTGAGACCCGGAAGTCCTGAGAACTTCTCTCTATTCCTCTGTATGAACTCCTTTACCTGATGTGTTTGTGGCTTGGATAGGGAGGTGGAAACTGGGACAGAGTTCTCCCCCACGGGGGCTTAGAACTAATCTTAGCCAGAGCAACTTCCTGTTCACGATCCTTCCAAGGATTCAGGAGATTTGCGTGGTATGTCTGATAGGGCTTCCTCTTCCCAGGTTGGTGTATCTTATAGTTAACCTCCCCAACCTTATCTATGACCTTGAAGGGTCCCTGCCACCTGGCCAGGAACTTACTTTCTACTGTAGGTATAAGTACAGAGACCTGATCCCCAATCTGAAACTGTCCAAGTTTGTACACTCTTCTTTGTGCCTCCTGCGCTTTTTGCATGTGCTCCTTGACTAGAGGCATCGCCTTAGCAATCCTCTCTCTCATCTGAGTTATATGTTCTACAACTCTTATGAGGAGAGGACTCACTTTCCCATGTTTCCTTCACCAAGTCAAGCAGTCCCCGTGGTCTTCGCCCGTACACCAACTCGATCGGGGAAAAACCTGTGGACGCCTGAGGCACTTCCCTAATGGCAAACATTAGTGCTAGAAGTAGACAGTCCCAGTCTTTACCATCTTGTTGCACAACCCTTTTAAGCATTGACTTGATAGTTTTATTGAATCGCTCTACCTGTCTGTGGATGTTAAAGAGATGTGCGCAGCTGTTTGATTTGGAACAACTTGCACAGATCTGGAATCACCGGAGACATGAATGGGATGCCCTGGTCTATCAAGATCTCCTTTGGGATTCCTGTCCTAGGGAACATATTAAACAATTACCTGGCAATTGCTTTTGACGTAACCTGTCTTAGGGGAACTGCATCTGGATATCTGGTGGCATAATCGAGTACCATAAGGATGTACTGGTGGCCCCGAGCTGATGTCACCAAAGGTGCCCACCAAATCCATTTTAATGCGCTGAAACTGTACCTCGATAATGGGCAACGGCACCAATGAGTTCCTCAAATGGGGCATAGGTGCGGTCAGCTGGCTGGTGGGACATGAACTGCAATAACGTCTCACCTCTGCTGTCACTCCTGGCCAGTAGAACTGGTCCATTATTCATGCCTCTGTCTTGTCAGCCCCCAGGTGACCCCCTAATGTGTCATTGTGGGCCAGGTCGAGAACTGTATGTCTGAAGGGCTGTGGAACCACGTCTCCCCTAACCTCGGTAACCTGATATAGCAGCTCACCAATGACCACAAAATGGGGAAACCTTTTTTCAGCCTCCGGTACTTGTGAAACCCCATTAATTATGGTAACCTGTTGCCAGGCATTTTCCAGTGCGGGATCCCTTGTTTGAGCAGAAGAAAATGCACCCCGTGACACCTTGAGATCAGGGTGGGCAAGACGAGAGGAGCTTTCTCCTTCATCCTCCTTGGTCATAACCTGCAGAGGGAAGGCTTCGTTTATGTTCTCCCCAGCCATGACCTGCATAAGAGCAGGTTCCCCCCCTCAGGGTTCCCCTTAGCTGGTGCACCATCTGCCCCAGATGAAACTCTATTAATGTTCTCCAAAGCGTTGGCATCCAACCCCTTAGAGGGAACAGAGCAGTTCAGCTGTCCCGATAGTTCTTGGCTCACATAGTGCCAAAGTTCAACAAATAAAGGGCAATCCCTTCCTATAATAGCACCATGAATGAGGTCGGGTACCACCCGAACCTCCTGGACAATTGTGCCACAGGCCGTAGTGAGTGTCACCAATACCAGGAGGTATTCCCTGGTGTCCCCATGTATGCACACCACCCTCAGGGCTCTTGCTACTGGACTCACCTCACCAGCTACCAAAACGGTACCCACAAGTGTTACCATACTTCCGGAGTCCAACAGCGCTCGGACGTGAAGCTGGTTCACCCAAAGGACACATTTAAATCTCCCCTCAGTCAGGTCCAGGTGGGCAGCACATACATTCTTGACATAAAAGGACATCCTTCGTAGAGCGCCATACTCCATGGGTTCCTCATGCAGGGGACAGTGGGCCTGGATATAGCCCCGGGAGTGACACCGCCAGCATAGCACGCCCTCATTCTTTTGTGCCAGAGCAGAGCTCTGGGATGCTGGGGTGGGTGCTCCTTGACTCTCCTGGTTTGTGGATGACTTGGCTTTCCTCATTGGCAATGATCCTCGAGGTTTGACAGGTCCCAGCAGATCCTCCATCACAGCATACCTCTCAACCATTTCTAGTAGTTCATCTGCTGTCTTGGGGTCCCCATGACTCACCCAGCACCGAAGGTCATTTGGCAGTGACCTTAGGTAACGGTCTAACACGACCTGCTTCACCATCTGGGGACGCGTTAAGTTTTCAGTTTGCAGCCATTTGTTTACCAGCTGACTCAGGTCATGCATCTGAGCCCATGGTGGACAGTCCAGGCAGTACCTCCAATGGAGGCTGACGCTCTGACGTCATCGCGACCTTGTTGAGAACGGGCGCTCGCTATGCCGGCCGGCGAACCGCTCTTTTAAACTTAATTTTTTGTAAGTGTTCTACTTTTTTTATAAATAAATTGTTTTTATCGGATTTACGCTATGGCCACCTTTCTTCTGTCCTCATGTCCTTGAGTTTGGGTTGGCATACCATCCATTGCACGTCTGCAGTCACACTGCACACAGAGAAGCCTCATTACCAGCTGGACACCTGGGTCTGGGTCCACAAACAAGCTTGATTTGCTTGCTCTCTGGTAAGCTTGAATTTCATATGGTGGAGGATCACTGTGAGCGGTGTTTATTTTCTGCCTTTGCATATTTAGTTTCACTGAGAAACTTTGAGGGGACTTTTTCTTACTTTCACAGAAGAAATTTTGGATTTTTTTACCTCATGAACTTGGTTACACATAACCGTTTTGTGCACTTATGATTTTGTATATTCATTCATTATGATATTTTTCCATAATATGTTCTGGATTTGTCATTTCATCCACTTTGACATGCATTATTGATTTTTATGTACTTATATTTGTATGGTATAGCGCAGTTTTTTCTTTTTTCTTGTATTGTTGTGTGTACTCCAATGGTGTACCCTTTGGGCCTGCATAGCAGTAGTCACCCCAAGGCGAGCCAGGATTTCAGCCTTCAGCCATTGGTAATCCTTGGCATCAGCAGCTGACAAATCAAAATATGCCTTCTGGGGATCCCCAGTGAGAAAAGGAGCAACAATACCAGCCCACTGGTCTGGAGGCCACCCTTCTCTTTCTGCTGTTCTCTAAAAGTAGCTATGAATGCCTCTACATCATCACTAGGTGTTAACTTTTGTAGGTAATCACTGGCCCTTATGGCTGCCTGGTTGCTAGCGGCACCCACGGTTTGTTCTTGTCCTTGTGCAAGACACTGCATTGCTTCTTGTAAAGCAGCTACCTGTGCTTGAGTAGTTTCTTGCTGGACTGTGAACTGGGCGACCAGCAAGCGAGTGGTTTCCTGTTGCTGCACCATTGCCTCCTCATGGTGACGGTTGGCTTCTGTGGCGGCCTGCTGCTGGGCTATCGTGCTCTGAGCTAGGGCTTTTATCACCTTCTCCATTTCGCCTTGTGAGGTTTTCAGAGCTTCTGCTGTCCTAACCCATGACAAGTAAATGTGGTACTGGCCTTTTAAACGCTTTCAAATGGCTTTTGCGGCTATACTCTGCTCCGCACTCACCACCAAATGTAACCTGGGGTAGCTCTGTAATAACTGCCAGCCAGTTTATTGAAAGCAAGCAGTTTATTTATTTCAATCAAAACTAAACAAAACGACAGCTTACTTCAGCCATAGTAAATAACAGTCCAAAAGCCTGGTATTGGTATTTTAAGCAGGCTCACTGCTAGTTTTTCTTTGGTCCAATACAGGGGTTAGGCTTCTCCAGAGCAAGGGTGCCAGGTAGGTCAGCCAGTGGGGGTCAGCAGCCTGTGTCTCCATAGGTCAAAGAGCTCACACCGGCTGCACAGCTTGTGAGACACTCACTCTCTCACTCATTTCCTTGACACAGGTGCATATTTCCCTCTGCTGCCATTCAATCCTCCCTCCCCTGGAACTTAACCCCTTCAGTACCAAAGTCCTAGTCATGAGGGTTTGAAGACTCTGCAAGTGTCCCCCTTAAAGGGACCATGACTCAAATATTGGGGGAATGTACCTGCCATCCAGGAAACATTCCGTGTCCTGTACACTAGTTAAATCTTTTTAGGGATATTCAATGCAAAAAGTCATATAGTACACAAATGATACATATAACAAAGCCATGCACGTTTATATAAGATACATATGCAAAATAAATGTGCATTAACAATAAACCTCATGTGAACCAAGCAATAATACCAACTAGTTTCAGATATATATAAGTGTCCAAATATCCACAGAATAGTATGTGACCAGTACACAGAAGATCCACTAAATGAACAATCGTGCTTAGAAATAAACTTCACCATACTGAAAATTATCACAGTCCACTCAATATGTGCCTTTAAACCACCACATGCTCTAATGGATGTACCTCACCTTTGAAGTTAGACCTCACTATTGTAAACAGGAGGACAAATAGTGCTTGGTTGTATGCTGTTTGTTTTCCAGGCACTCCCCTCAGAGCTTCTGTTAATCACTTTTCCACCAGAAAAACTCTCCGTCCCAAGATACTCAAAAGAGTAGAAAAAATCATCATATTGTAAAACCGAAAAGAATTTTTAATTTAAAATTAAAATTGCACTTATGGGAATGTAAATGGCATCATACTAACATTAAACCACAAGTAATAGCCAGTATAGGAAATCCAAGATGGCACCTTAGCCCTGCCCAGAGTGATGGCGTCACATTGCTCCACCCGCCTGACGCATTATGTTCATACCGGGCTTTCTCGTATATAAGAGAACAGTCTTTAATAGTGATTGTGCCAGGACCAAGGGGTTGTCCAGTAAGGAGGAAGTAAAGTCCTCAATCTTAATTAGACAATTCACAAAACGCAGATCCAGCATCTGGGGGCCTAGTGCATCTTTTTTTTGGTGGTTAGCAGATTTGAAAATGGGCTGTGAGAACACAGTTACTATCCTTGGGTGTAGCTACAGCATCATGGCCACTGAATCACTAAATCAGAGAAAGAAAGAGATGTCAGTTAGTAGAGGATTAAAGTAGAAAAACCCACAGATCTAACTGTTTCCCAAAAGAAAGCTCAAGTCTGACCTGTTTAATAAATGGCTTTAAACCCTTAATTAAACATGCCAATGTTGTTATCTGCAGTGTTTCCATTTACTGTACATTCTGCATCCTAGCACATGTGCAGTGTATGTGACATTCAAAGCATGCCTCAACTGATAAATTTCACAGTTCCCAGTGTGCTTATATCAGCTCTCAACAGACCTTTTAATTGGTTGCGTATGTAGCATCATAGCAATTTCAGATTTAATAACTGAGATGGCACCGTCAACTGCTGATAGAAGGATAAAAGGGTTTAGTTCCATGTTAAAAACCACAAAAATCACTTGAGGATACTACACTGGAAATGTATGTGTATCTTAACCACTTGACCTCTAGAAGATTTACCGACAGATTCCTACTATTAATAGCTCCTAAGGAAAAAGCAGTTGCTGGTATCTGCTGCATCCCTAGCAACCTCTTCTCTTACCAGGATGTTGTCTACATGGCCAGGAATCCCTGCCCACATAAACAGAAGGGCAGGAATGGCAGTGGCATCACTGAACAAACATGGTTACTGGCCATATTTGGGCAATTATATTAACTCTGACATTGACAATAGCAGGCTGGGTCTACTTTTGGAACTAGTGGCCAAACCCTGTGTCTTGCAACAGCCATCTGGACCACCTCTAACCTCTCCTCCTCATCCGACTTATCCAGTGAATTATCAGAACCACCAGTATTGCCCAAACGACAAAAAGCCTATAGGAAACCCAGGAAAAATATTGCCACTATTTTCCAACAGGTATGCCTGGGGGACAAGAGTCATGCTGGGGCAGAATCTCTGTCAGCTCTTCATGGGAAATCCAAAAGGTGGCTGACACCATGCAATCTAATGCCAGGAAAAATTGTGTGTGCCATTGACAACAATCTACTGTCTGCTTTTCAGAAGGAAGTTCACACAAATGCCTTGCTTGGCTTATGTCCTCAAATTGGCGGTACAGTGGTTTCTACGTAAGTACCTTGGCTTCCATGATTTTCTTTGGCAGGTCAGAAGAGTGCATGCCCACTTCAGGTGCTCATACCCATCCAGTGTTCACCTGTCTAAAATTCAGGGTTGTTACAACTTGTCTAAGTGCATGGTGAATGATATGCACAAATTATCAGTGTGCTACTATAAACACACACAAAAAATCCTCAATCAGAGGCTACTGCTAACACTTATATGTGTGTTCCTACACTATTTGAACAAAGTAATTAGCAATAAATAGTGTAGTGCTGCCACCAGAAATAAAAATTATAACATCAGAATGACTAATATTATTAATCAAATGTGAATGAATACATAAAAAATAGTGTAACAAATGCAACCCCAGTGCTGCAAGGTTCACAGTTCCTCATGCAATACTTGTGATAAAATGACCACAATAATAAAGCATCCATTATGAACAATCTTCAAAAAAAAAGTCCGCAAAAATTTTTACTTCTTGTACTTGTGACCAAAAATCCAGTGCTGCAAATCACTGAAACTGCTGTGAAACACCACATCCCATGTGCAGAGTGAGTGGACTCTTACCTTAAGAAAAGGTCATATCATGCGTTCCCCAATTGGGGTCTCAGCTTCCCCTTTTCTGATCCTCAATCTGGTACTGTCCCTTTAATGCCGCGTACACACGACCGGACTGTCCGTCAGAGTAGACGGTCTTTCCAACGGAGTTCCGCTGAAATGGATTTGCCTACACATGATCACACCAAAGTCCGTTAGTTTAAAACGCGATGACGTAAGACAGGACTAGAAAAAGGAAGTTCAATAGCCAGTAGCCAAAAGCAGCCCTTGCATCGTTTTTGGTCCGTCGGACTAGCATACAGACAAACAGTTTTCCCGATAGGAATTGAGTCCGTCGGAAAGATTTGAAACATGTTTTATTTCTAGGTCCGTCAGAATTTTAGAAAGAAAAAGTTCGATGAAGCCCACACACGATCGGAATGTCCGACGGTATGATTCCATCAGGCCCTTTCCTGCCCGGAAAGTCTGGTCGTGTGTACGCGGCATTAGACTCGTGACTCCCCAATGTATACTCTAGGTACTCAAGATCAAATAATTACCACCATAGTGTAGTAAGCGCAAATACTTGTTTCATTAATAAAGAAAAACTCTTTGCACTTACATACATATGGCAAAAACAAGAATCAAGCAGATTGTATATGCTGACAGGTCGGGACTGTGTCCTACTTCAGCCATCCAGCTCCCAATGACATCACCCAAAACTCTGCTCTAATGCGTTACACCATGCACCTCATGGCTTTATCAGAGGTTGGGCCAGGGGACGTATCGAGAAGTTTAAATAGTAGAGGGTTGTTTATCCATTGTCATGGTGATCAAATGCCAATATGCCTAAATGCAGTAGTCTGGAGCAGCTAAAAACACAGGGGCTATAAACCTATAAACAGTGGCCAGCCACATGCACAAAAACATGTTGAAAACATGCAACTAGCACATTTTAAGATGAAAAACACCTGAATAATAAATAGAATAAAATCCATAAAAAATATTAAACAAAAAAATAAAATAAAATGTAACGTAAAACAAAATAAAATATATATATTCATAAAGAGTATGATTTCCTATCATACAAGCACTTATGGATAAAGGGAAAAACACCAATAAAAATCCTATAGCCAATTAAGGCAAAAGCTGCTACCATAAAACCCACACCGGGGTTCAAAAGGACAATAAAACAAAAAAACAGATATAGGCAGCGCTAAAAAACCTGGATGGTATAATCAAAGTTTAAAAATACCAAACACAGATATTCGTGCAGTAAAGCATCAAAATGTGCAGATACAAATGTCCGTAACATGAGCAGTTAAACATCCATGAGATAATCCAAGGTGAGGTTAATTCCTACTTGCAGAAATGGTAAACTATCACGAACACCACCACACGTGAAGAGGCAGGGGAGCACTTACATCCCTTTACATCTACTCTTTGAATAAAACTCTTGCCAAATGGGTTAAGATAATAAGCAGGCAAATGACACTTGTTTAAAATCTTAATATCCAATCTCCCAGGATCAGCTGCATCAAAGGGTATGGATCATGCAGAGATATGATTGTTTCAGATCATAAAGAAAGGAAAGAAACAGTTTCCATAGCGTAATCCTGTTAAAACTATTTATTTCTCCAAAATAACACCCCCTTTAGGTCTTGCACTTACAACAATCATAAAATCACAAAGCATAGCATCACACTAGTGTATATCAGCCATGCTCGAACGGAAATGACACGGTGTCTCCTACCGCAATATGATGTCTTTCCGGCGGTTGTGAGCGCTGTGTCTTTGAGCAGCGTGCTGAGATTACTGATGGCCATCGTTAAGTCACACCCTGAGGGTGTGGCTTAACGGTGATCGGCTTTTTTTCTCCCATCTTAGTCTCCTAGGTACATTTTTTTCCCTTAATGTATCTTTCATGTGATGCTATATCCCACCAAAGGCTAATCTTTTTTGTATGCCATGGCATAATCTTCTGAAAGCACTCTCTAAATCACCAGTAGATTTGTTACAATGTGTTAAATATCCCTTCAAGATTCACATTCCTATTCTAAAAAAAACAAAAAACAAAAAAAAAAACTTCCATAGCTGTTCCTCAGTGAATAGAGAGCAGAAATAAATGAATAAACTCATTACCAGTGTGCTGTTATATACAAAAAAAACCCCAAAAAAAGATGGCCATGCTGCAGCAGCTGCACTTTCAGCAGTGAGCAGTCAATGAGTATTTTTGTGAATATCATCAAAGACTTGGATTTCTTTCTGTGGCAGATGGGCTTATTCTTTCTGCAGCACCTGTGCAAGACCCCAGCATTCAGGCCATCAAGGAGAGGGACCATTAAAGAGGGAGAAAAAATTGCACCATCTAGAAGAGGTGTTGTGCAGAAACCTCATACTTTCCACAGAGTGGCAGGATCCTTTTTCACGGCTAATGTGCATCTGATCCCCCAGTTGGTCAAAGGAAGAGCAGTGGTGGTGGTTGCCTAAGTGGGACTTTTACCACCCAGGCCTAACTCCTGATAGAAGTCACAGGCAAACAGAGTTTAATTCATATGATCAGTGAACATCTGGGTCAAGAGTAAACGTGTACGGCCTGAGTGCGTGATGTGATGCACGAGAGCAGGGGGAGGGGCCTGACGGCGGCGCTGTGGACTTGCACGTGGAGTAGAACGGTGGAGGGCCCAGTGAGAGCTGGATTTGTGCACCGGGAAGCAGCGCTTGGGAGTCAGCGGTCGGAACCAGGCTGGGCCGCAAGTACAACAGCTGTCACGGTGTATAGCCGAGGACCTCGGGCCAGCCTGAGTCTCTACGTGCGAGACGAGCACGCCCTCCTTCCCCCCTGTCTTCCTGGCTCTGCTCCCGGCTTAAGCCCTCTCCTGCCTTCCCTCCAGCTTTTCTGATATACCCAGGCTCAGCCTCGGAGACCCACTGGAAGCCCACTGGAAACCTACCCTGAGGAGTGGACTAGAGTCTTGGATGCCATCAGGATGCAGGGGAGACTTGAGCAGCATCCCGAGGCTATTTCCAGAATGTCAGCCGTAACCTCAAGGTAGGACTATGCATTGTTGTGCAATTTACAGTACACCACGGCAGAACTCATGACAAGTGCTTTGTAAAGGAAAGCATATATCCTTTTGTTTTCTGTGCATCCTTTGGGCTATTGTAAGGTTGGATTGCTGGGATTTTTTGTCAAGATCTTCTCTGTAAAGAACACACTATTGCGGTGACTGTGATTGAATTTGAAGGACTGTTGGTAAAGAGACGTGAACCGACCTGAATTATCAGTATATAGGCGGGCTGGGGGAGATCGGATAAGCAGTGGTTCCTCTGATCCTGCCCTTTGAACGATCTGTTCAGGTTAATGGTTAATGGTACAAACAGCATCAAAGAGTACCAAGGAGTGAACAGTGCGTTTGCTTAGACTAGCTCTGAGCCTTTGATAAGAAAGTATCGTTTGGATGGTTGGCAGACGAAGGAGGTGAAGAGTGAGGGGAAAGGAGGGAGGAGAAGAGAGGACGTGAGGAGAATAAGGAGAGCTGTGTGAGAGAAGGAGAAAGTGAAAGTGAAAGTGAGTAGAGGTGAACATGCGAGGTCGCTCTCAAAGGGTGGTGGAACCTAAGAAGTCCAGAGAAAGCTTGAATTCAAGTTCTATCCAGAAATATCTGAAAGAAGGGAGTTTGGGAAGTCCAAGGAGCCCAACTCAGGAAAGTAAACAACAAGGAGGAAAGGAAAAGAAGAAAGACTCAGTGAATAATAAAGGAGCTCAAGGCGGAATACCCAGAGAAGAAGTGAAAGATCTCAGTACAGAGGAAGAGAGCATCATGGAATCACTGCCAACAAAGACTGAATTACTGGAAATGTTTGCTAAATTAGAAAATGTAATTAAATCTGTGATCCTTAATGTTAGAACTGATATGAGCCATCTGTTGAAACGAGTGGAAATAGTGGAGGAAGCTTCAGAGAAACAGGATCGAGAAATAACTGAATTAAAATTACAAATAAAAAAAAATACAAATTGATCAACGTGACGGCCTCTATAAAATAGAGGAACGCGAAAATCAAAGTCGCAGACAAAATTTTAGGATACAAGCCCTACCGGAACAGCATGGTGAAGATCTGACCACTAAAATGAAAGTAATCTTCAACCCGATGTTAGACAGAGGACCTGATGAAGAATTGAAGATCGACCGGGTCCACAGGATAAGAAACCCCCCAAGCGTCAGCGAAGATATACCCAGAGTTGTTATCATTAGATTTCATCAATATGAAGATAAAGCAAGGATCTGGAGCAACCTTAGAAGAGTTCAACCTGTGAAGTTTGAAAGGGCAGCAATCCAGATCTATGCTGGCCTTTCGGCAGGGACTGTGTTCAGGAGACGCCAGTTAAGGCCTCTGCTGGAAATATTGAGGAAGGCAAATATAAAATACAGTTGGGGTTTTCCTACATCCTTAAATGTTGTAAAAGCAGGTAGAACAGTCAGAATGAAACATTTAGAGGACTTACAGGATTTCTGTAAAGAGCTGGACATTCCTATCCCAGTCATCCCCGGATAGGTAGGGGCGGATTGGGAAATAGTAGAAAATAGGTATGGGAGCTCGGGGGATCTGGGGGGGAGTGGGGGGGGCAGACCATTCTCTTCCTTTGTCTCCTCTTCCCCCTTCCCCCCTCTTTCTTCACGAGGAAGTACAATGTTCAAACAATTCTTAGGGCTTCTGTGGGGGAAGCTTGGGGTATACGATCGTAATTATTGAAATTTTGAGAGGGGGTGGAGGGGTGGGTCGGGGAGGGGCTGGGGAGGTGGAGGGAGGGTGGCGAGATTTGCAAGAAGCATTGTTCTCAGCCGCCTGCTGGCCCTGACCCCCCACCGCTATTGGGGGGGTGAGGCGACCGCGACTGCCCGCTGTCGGAGTCACAACCCAATATAGTGACTGGACGCAAGTAGAGATCAATGCTGTCTCTCTGCTGCGGACCTAGGGCCAGGTATTGGGCTTAATTATATAGGGCTTAATTCTCCTTCTAAGAGACATAAAGTGCTTAGAGAGTTACAACATTATGGTGCAGATGTAGTGTTCCTCTAGGAGACCCACCTAACACTGGATACAGGCATTAAGCTGTATTCTAGATACTTCCCGAACTGGTTCTATAGTGACTCTCCTATGACGAGGGCCAAAGGTGTGGCAATCGGGTTTTCAAAACGGACCAAATTTGTTTTTATAGAAAGAAGAACAGATTTGGAAGGCCGTTATCTAAGGTGAGGATTGGGGAAAGGATACTTACTTTGGCAAATGTGTATTGCCCAAATAGAAATCCAATTGAATTTTTGTCCCAATCCTTAAATAGGTTGATGGATTTCAAGACGGGAGCGGTGATATTAGCGGGGGATTTCAATTTTTGTTTAGATCCAGTGTTAGATAGCACGTCTAGATCACAGGGAGTGAGTGAAAAACTCTTAAAAAACATTGGGCTTAAATTGCACAATTGACAAATGACTGACGCATGGAGAGTGCAGCATGCGAAAGATAGGGATTATACTTTTTTTTTCCCCGGTGCCTACTCAAGACTAGATTATTTTATGGTTGACCACAGCTTGTTGGAATCTGTAGAGGATACGAAGATAGAGATAACCACGCTGTCAGATCACTCTCTTGTCTTGATGAAAGTGAGGATTCTGGGACCTCAGAGATCCCCATTTTCATGGCGCCTTAATGAAAAACTTATTGACAATCCCAATATAAAAAAATGAAAAATACAGGAAGAAATTGAAATTATACGGGGGGGAGACATCAGGTTCAGTTTTGTGGGAGACACTTAAAGCATATATTAGGGGCATTTTGATCTCAATCGGGGCGGGTATGAAGAAAGAAAGTTTCAAAAGAAAGGCAGATCTTATAAATTAAATACATTATCTCGAACAAACCCACAAGGCCTATAAAGGGAATCATAATACTCTCCCACAACAACTAATAATTAAAAGAGAAGAACTAAAGGAATTAATGGAGATAGAATCCAATCAAATTTTAAATAAACATCTAAAAGAGAGATTCAGGGGGGGTAATAAAGTGGGGAAGCATTTAGCAACAGTGTTGAAGAGGAAAAAAGAGGTTAACTTTATAGATAGGATTCAAAATAAAAACGGGGTATTTAGTCACACATCGAGAGATAGGTGAAGAATTTCGGAAATATTTTACAGCTCTTTACTCAGTCAGACAAAGCGGAATCGGATCTTTGGGAAGAGAGGAAAAGGTGAAAGAATACCTAAAAGCAGCGGGATTACTAGTCTCTCTGATAGCGATGCAGGGGAAATATATAGACCGATTACTGAAGAAGAGATATTGACGGCCTTAAAATCATCTCCCCCTGGAAAAAGCCCAGGCCTGGATGGCTTTACATCCTATTTCTATAAGAAATTTAAAGAGTCCCTGGTCCCAAAGCTCTGCCAGATTTGGAATGGGTTGGGGGAGCAGGGGGAGTTATTTGAGGGAGCTTTGACAGCGTCAGTGACACTAATTCTAAAGGAAGGAAAAGACAGCTCGCTGTGTTCGAGCTATAGGCCGATAGCGCTTTTGTATGCTGATATTAAATTATTTGCCAAAGTTTTAGCTAGGAGACTAAAGGAAAAAATGTCATACTGGGTCCACCCTGACCAAGTAGGCTTTATACCAGGGAGAGAGGGGAGAGACAATGGCGTCAGGTCGCTCCTTATCATGGAAGCAATTAAAGCGTTAAAGCATTCCACAGAGTAGACTGGGCATTCATGAATAAAACGCTGAAAGCGGTGGGATTTGGTTCAACTATGTTGAAATGGACAAAAGTATTGTATAACTTTCCTTCGGCTTTTGTTAAAGTAAACGGCACACCGTCAGCAGAGTTTAAGATGGAGAACGGGACCAGGCAGGGATGCCCGTTGTCCCCTCTTTTATTCGTCCTGACTCTGGAGCCTCTACTGGCCACGATCCCAAAAAAATCCGGATATTAGTGGGTGGGTGGTGGGAGGAGAAGAACACAAGTTATCGGCTTTTGCCGATGATGTGTTGTTCTCTATCACCAAACCAAGAATCTCAATCCCTAACCTACTCGATACCCTGAGTAAATATGGAGAGTTATCAAACTATAAGGTTAACCTCAGCAAGTCAGAAGCTTTAAACATTAATATAGATAGACAAGAAGTTGCCAAACTTAAGGAAGTATTCCATTTCCCGTGGTGTAAAAACATTAGATATTTGGGGATTAAATTAGCAAATTCACTAAGGAAAATCTATCTATTAAACTACATACCACTACTAGATGAGATCAAGCAGGAAACTAAAAAAATTTTCAATCGACCGATCTCTTGGATCGGACGTATAAATACTGTTAAGATGACTCTGGCCCCAAAGGTCTTTTCTAAGATGCAGATGCTCCCAATTCCGTTGGCTCATTCCTACTTTAGAACATTGAACAGCATTATAACCAGATTTGTATGGAACAATAAGAAACCACGGATTGCCTATAAGGTCCTGAGTAGGGAAAAAGCACAGGGCGGCCTGGCTCTTCCAGACTTTAAAAAATATTACAATGTGATAGTGTTGTCACAGGTGATAAATTGGGAAAAGGATGTGTTAGATAAAAGATGGGTAAACTTAGAAAAAGCTTTGAGTAATGCACAATTAAATCACTTACTTTGGAATCCCCCACACTTTAGGAAGATGGGTCCTAACACTCACATTATAACACATCATACTTTTAAAATTTGGGACCAGATTCATAAACAAAATGCATAGGAGTTTAATTCACCATTTATTTTTTTAAAGAAAATTTGTTTTTTTTACCAGGGATGGGGGAGATGGGAGGTAATTGGACAAAAAAAAGCAATGCACAATTAAAAGATATCACTAAAAACGGAAAAATTATTACTTTTCAGGAGTTAGCCTTGCTCACAGACCTAATGAAAATCGATGTGTGGCGGTACAACCAACTCGTGCATTTTATTAAAAGTCTTCCTGGACTTATCAGAGATAAAAAAAACTATAGGCCACTGCAGAAACTGTTTTTGAGGGAAAAAGTAATAAAGAAAATAGCGGTTCTATACAAAATATTGATGAATGGTGGGGAGGGCGTTGTACCGCCATACATCAAAAAATGGGAATCCGAACTGGGATCTGTGTGTAGCAGAGAGACATTGGAGGCTATTTTCAAGGCAATTTAACAAAGAGACAAACAGTCAGCGCAAAAACCCTCAGATGAAACTAAGCTGCTGAACACTAAAGGCAAATATATAAATCCTTTCACATGGTATAATACTAAAAAATAGTGCAGCGCTGAATTATATATCAGTATAAAATGTCCGTGAATGAACCATAAGTATCAACGGTGGTGCAGAGTGCTTCATGCAGATCCAAAGTGCTCTTAAATCAGTGCTCCCCCTCCTTTCAGTCAAACCGCTCACCTTGTTAAAGGGACCCCTGAACTAACAGGAAGGTCTGATAGGCGTTCACCACTCGAATGGTGGTCAGGGTAATGTCTTGGCTGGAAGGCAGGGACCTCTTCCTTAATAGGGATCACCACTTAATTTTTCGGTATGCATGAAATGAACAAGAAAAATGCATAGTGCTCTCTGAATACTATTAAAAACACTTCCTTTATTAAAAAAGTGGTACTCACAAAATTAGCACTATGGCCAGTGCTAGGCTACAAAGCGCATGACAATATTACAGATGACAGTCTAAGATGGCTGCAGGGGCGTCTAAACCAGGATGTAACCAATCCGCACGCGTATCGTCCGGAGGACTTCCTCAGCGGTCTATGGATCCTTAGGTGTAGTCAGTATTGAATATACAGACCCCTGTTTATATCATCTGTTAATTGGTTACTCCTGAGTAGCGCTCATCCAATTAAAACGCCCGACTCAGGAGTAGGGTGCATTGTTAATAGTGGTTGCCATGGCGATCGGCGTCGTGATGTCACGACGCCGGGCCGCAAGGCAATCCCTCTGTACTCACTTCCCCTTCCTAGGTAGACAGGAAGGGGATCCAACAACAATGATTGGCTGTTGCACATAACGGGGGCGTGTTGGAATAACCTATGACGCGAACGCACCATCCCTGTGTTCCGCCTTTTGAACACTTGGCTCACTAGGTCTAATGAAAAACAACTACCTTCCGCGTCAGGGGCGTCCCACACTGTAAAACTACAGCGCGGACGAGACATCACCCTGACGCGATCGCGTCATCATAATGACGCGGTTTCCGGTAACATGATCGCCTGCGTCAATAGGTACCGCCTTCTCAGTTAAAAACAGAGACTGCGTGAGCTGTAATGGGATGAAATATGTCACATGGTACCAATCCCTCTGCAGCTGAAAAGAGGTGTAAGCAGAGAAGGGATAGTGATACCAGGTGGCGTCTTCTAAAAGGCACAAGCAATACCCGAAGCAGCTAATGCATTCAGCACCATTGCGTTGGGCAATTCTAGTTCAACAAACCTAATCCCATAATGTCACTGTTAAAAAAGATTAATTTTGAAGGACAAAATATATTAACAAAAATAAAAATAAAATAAATATGAAAAAATGATGATTAAAAAAATATATAATGATGAAAAAAATCCCCACTATATAAATTACTAAATATAAATAAGACTCATCTCTGCAGCCACCTTTTACAACACAGTCATCATACACAAAAAAACAAATCAGTAAGTACCAGATATTTAAATATGTAAAAATGTAAAAACATAAAGGCCTCCCTGTTAAAATAAACTATCTGTCAGAAATGAAACAGTTCAAATCGAACTCAACATTGAGCCCCTTTGGTACTCCCACACGGGTCTCATATACCCAGAAAGACAATTGAGCCGCCGGGAGTCTTTCTGGGTATATGAGACCCGTGTGGGAGTACCAAAGGGGCTCAATGTTGAGTTCGATTTGAACTGTTTCATTTCTGACAGATAGTTTATTTTAACAGGGAGGCCTTTATGTTTTTACATTTTTACATATTTAAATATCTGGTACTTACTGATTTGTTTTTTTGTGTATGATGACTGTGTTGTAAAAGGTGGCTGCAGAGATGAGTCTTATTTATATTTAGTAATTTATATAGTGGGGATTTTTTTCATCATTATATATTTTTTTAATCATCATTTTTTCATATTTATTTTATTTTTATTTTTGTTAATATATTTTGTCCTTCAAAATTAATCTTTTTTAACAGTGACATTATGGGATTAGGTTTGTTGAACTAGAATTGCCCAACGCAATGGTGCTGAATGCATTAGCTGCTTCGGGTATTGCTTGTGCCTTTTAGAAGACGCCACCTGGTATCACTATCCCTTCTCTGCTTACACCTCTTTTCAGCTGCAGAGGGATTGGTACCATGTGACATATTTCATCCCATTACAGCTCACGCAGTCTCTGTTTTTAACTGAGAAGGCGGTACCTATTGACGCAGGCGATCATGTTACCGGAAACCGCGTCATTATGATGACGCGATCGCGTCAGGGTGATGTCTCGTCCGCGCTGTAGTTTTACAGTGTGGGACGCCCCTGACGCGGAAGGTAGTTGTTTTTCATTAGACCTAGTGAGCCAAGTGTTCAAAAGGCGGAACACAGGGATGGTGCGTTCGCGTCATAGGTTATTCCAACACGCCCCCGTTATGTGCAACAGCCAATCATTGTTGTTGGATCCCCTTCCTGTCTACCTAGGAAGGGGAAGTAAGTACAGAGGGATTGCCTTGCGGCCCGGCGTCGTGACATCACGACGCCGATCGCCATGGCAACCACTATTAACAATGCACCCTACTCCTGAGTCGGGCGTTTTAATTGGATGAGCGCTACTCAGGAGTAACCAATTAACAGATGATATAAACAGGGGTCTGTATATTCAATACTGACTACACCTAAGGATCCATAGACCGCTGAGGAAGTCCTCCGGACGATACGCGTGCGGATTGGTTACATCCTGGTTTAGACGCCCCTGCAGCCATCTTAGACTGTCATCTGTAATATTGTCATGCGCTTTGTAGCCTAGCACTGGCCATAGTGCTAATTTTGTGAGTACCACTTTTTTAATAAAGGAAGTGTTTTTAATAGTATTCAGAGAGCACTATGCATTTTTCTTGTTCATTTCATGCATACCGAAAAATTAAGTGGTGATCCCTATTAAGGAAGAGGTCCCTG
This sequence comes from Aquarana catesbeiana, assembly GCF_042186555.1. Taxonomy (NCBI): domain Eukaryota; kingdom Metazoa; phylum Chordata; class Amphibia; order Anura; family Ranidae; genus Aquarana; species Aquarana catesbeiana. The sequence continues at coordinate 342,121,068 of NC_133325.1, forward strand.
CCTTCCAGCCAAGACATTACCCTGACCACCATTCGAGTGGTGAACGCCTATCAGACCTTCCTGTTAGTTCAGGGGTCCCTTTAACAAGGTGAGCGGTTTGACTGAAAGGAGGGGGAGCACTGATTTAAGAGCACTTTGGATCTGCATGAAGCACTCTGCACCACCGTTGATACTTATGGTTCATTCACGGACATTTTATACTGATATATAATTCAGCGCTGCACTATTTTTTAGTATTATTTTCAAGGCAACACATAAATCAGCAGTGGACATGAGAATGATAGAAACAAACTATAAGTGTTTATCCAGGTGGTATGCGACACCCGATAAAATAAGTAAGATTCAATTAGATAAACCCTCAAACTGTTGGAGAGTGGAGAGGGTGAATCGATAGGGGAACAATGGCACATCTCTCGTGGGGTTGTCCAATTATTAAAAAATTTTGGCAGGAAGTGTTAAAGATCATAGAGGAGATAATGGGGACAGCGATTAGGGAGGACCCATGGGCCTGTTTGTTCCATGGGACCGAAGGTCACAATAGAAGGTACACTTCATCAATAATACCTGTACTATTGAATTCGGCCAAAAGTCTAATTCCAAAAAAATGGCGGTAGAGGGTCCACAAATTCGAGATTGGTTAACAATGGTTAATGAAACCTACTTCCTAGAGGAGGTGGAGGTAGATGGTATTGTGCCTGGGGAAGAAGATTCTGACAGGGCTAAATGAGGGAAGTGGGTATCCTTTAAAAAAATCGGGGAGATTTGCAGAGTTGTTGACGAGATAAGGTAAGTCTTTTTTTATTTTTTTTTATTTGGCAAACCACTGCAGGTTGGGGGGGGGGGCGGGGAGTGGGGAGGGTGGGGGGCTTCAGGGTGGGAATGTCGGATAATTAAGGAAGTACATATTTGGGTATGATATATGTTTTGTGTGTTTTTTGTACTTTTATAAATGATAAATAAAGAATTGAAAAAAAAAAAAAAAAAAGAGTAAACGTGTACACCCTTAGAATGAATTACCCCCTTGACTACTGGGTGTCGAGGATGGACCATTGGTCGTACCGAGTATGCAGCTGCTGGGCTGTTCGACACCCAGGAAACAGAGTGCAATGCAGAGGGACTTCTTGTAAAGTTGGAACTGTAGTAGGGAGCAAGAGCCGTATAAGCCGATGCCTCCTCTGTAGTGCTGGCTCCTGTCCCATGCGGAGTGATACCAATTGCACTTCACCTCCTATCCCAGCTAGCATTCTCCAGAGTGGTGCCAGCAGAAGGAAAGAGGAGATCTTCAGGTCAGTGTAAAGCAATATGCTGGGCATGATAGTATAGGGCTACTTTCACACTGATGCGCTGCTATTTATCCACATTGCAGGTGCAGTGCAGTGTATCTGCAGATTTCCTGCGGGTTTGCAGCACTTAGCCATATACTTCTATTATATCCTATGGGCTTAGTGCACTTTCTGAAAGCACACCAAAATTCCCGAATGCAGGAGTTTTGTGCACTTTCAGAAAGTGCACACCTGCAGGAAAGTCGTAGATGCAATGCGCTGCACCCGCGGTGCAGGCAAACTGCAGCACATCAGTGTGAAAGCAGCATTATAGGAAGCTCAGAAATATAAACGTTCATTTACATTTGAATTTTGGGGGGTGGTAAAACCCTATAGTAAGGCCTGTTTTTATCACCCTCGCCCCAACCACACCCCTTTAGCTGCAGTGGCCAGGGGTGTACACATGTTGCAGCCGCAGCAGGAGTTATTTGCCCTGTCATGATTGGTGGGTGTAGCACCTGCCAAGCATGACCCATTCAAGTGAATGATGCTGCTGGGCAAGTGCACTGCTACCATGTGCAGTACAGGAAACAAGGGGTTAAAGCAGACAGCATTTTCACCACCTGCTTTACCCCTTGGACCCTGCAGAAGCATGCAGTTGCGGGACGGTTGTAAAGTGGCCCCGTTTACTTGAATGGGTCCTTTTTGGCAGCACCCACCAAAAGCAATAAGAGGTTTAATTTCTGCTGCGCCATGCACACCTTTGACTGCTGCCTCAGCAGCTTAAGGAGGTAGGGATTGGGGATTGTAAAACCATGACTTAACCACAGGGTTTTACCACCCCCCAATTTTACATGTGAACAAACTCTAAGGATGCCACTGCCGAATGCAACTAGGGGGTCATTCACAAGTGCAGCAGCCACTCCTGCTCCTCTGAAAAGCAATCTGAGTGTGTTTGACAGGTAGTGAGGAGGCGATATGTTGATCTCCGCTGAGCCGGCGGATGACAGGTCCCTCTCTGCTCACTGAGCAGGGAGGGGCTTGTCGAGTGCCGCTGGTTGCTATGGAGAGATCGGACAAAAACGGAAAGCATGTCCGTTTTCATCAGATCTCACCCGATTCGATCCACCAGGGGCGGATACAAATGTAGGGCCATCCGTCTGATTTTAGTGGATCGGACCGGGTCGGATGTCAGCGGACATGTCACCGCTGACATCCGTCACTCCATAGACTAACATGGAGCGCCCGTTCAGGTCCACCAACAAAACTGACAGACGGACCTGAGCCGCCCGTTCGTGTGAAAGGGGCCTTACATTTTTAACTAATGAGAGGTAATATCCTTACACTCATTAGTTTTTTTAGTAATACTTTACTCAACGGTTTAACACCCATGATGCTTCAGACACAAACAACATATTATCCTCACATTTGATTGACAATGATTCTCTATTTACTGATCTAATCTACTAACAATATAGCTTAAAACTACTTTATTGAATATTATTATCAAATATTAATTCTCTCCTTTATGTGTCATTTCATCATTATAATGTTTCAGCCTGTATTTTTTGTTCTACATGAGATTGCTATATAACTCTTAATTGCTTTTGCTATATTACAATTGTTGTTTCCTGATGATCTTTCAATAAAAATCTTTGAACGAGAAAAAAAAAAAAAAGATAAAAAAAAGCTGAATGCTGGCCCTCTGTTTTTTTTTTTAAAAAAGGATATACTCTCACCGGCCACTTTATTAGGTACACCTGTTCAATTGCTTGGTAACACAAATTGCTAATCAGCCAATCACATGGCAGCAATGCATTTAGGCATCTAGACATGGTGAAGATGATTTGCTGAAGTTCAAACCAAGCATCAGAATGGGGAAGAAAGGGGATTTAAGTGACTTTGAATGTGGAATGGTTGTTGGTGCCAGACAGATTGGTCTGAGTATTTCAAAAACTACTGGGATTTTCTCGCACAACCATCTCTAAGGTTTACAGAGAATGGTCCAAAAAAGAGAAAATATCCAGTGAGCAGCAGTTTTGTGGACGAAAATGCCTTGTTGATGTCAGAGGTTAGAGGAGAATGGGTAGACTGGTTTGAGATGATAGAAAGTCAACAGTAACTCAACTAACCACTCGTTACAACCAAGATTTGCAGAATACCATTTCTGAATGCACAACACATCGAACCTTGAAGCAGATTGACTACAGCAGCAGAAGACCACACCGGGTGCCACTAGAACAGGAAACTGAGGCTACAATTTACACAGGCTCACCAAAATTGGACAATAGAATATTAAAAGAACATTGCCTGGTCTGATGAGTCTTGATTTCAGCTGCAACATTCAGATGGTAGGATCAGAATTTCACCTAAACAACATGAAAGCATGGATCCATCCTGCCTTGTATCAACAGTTCATGCTGGTGGTGGTGGTGTAATGGTGTGGGGGATATTTTCTTGGCACACTTTGCACTTTGTACCAATTGAATATTGTTCCTAACCATGTCCATCCCTTTATGACTACAGTGTACCCATCTTCTCATGGCTACTTCCAGAAGGATAATGAACCATGTCACAAAGCTCAAATCACCTCAAAATGGTTTCTTGAACATGACAATAAGGTCACTGTACTCCAACGACCTCCACAGTCACCAGATCTGAATCCAATAGAGCCATTTGGGATGTGGTGGAACAGGAAATTTGCATCATGGATGTGAAGCCGACAAATATGCAGCAACTGCGTGATGCTATCATGTCAATATGGACCAAAATCTCTGAGAAATGTTTCCAACACCTTGTTGAATCTAAGAATGAAGGCAGTTCTGAAGGCAAAAGGGGGTCCAGCCCTGTACTAGCAAGGTGTACCTAATAAAGTGGCCGTTGATTGTATATATACTTAAGAGTGTCTTTTTGGCTACAAAACTGTATGCAGTCTGTCATTTTCAATATGTGGCCCTCCGCCACCCCTGACGCTTGCTGACAGCCTCCCATCCCCGCATGGCACTAAGAGCTCCTCCTCCCCATCCCATTTCCTTACAGCTACCATGTGCATAGTGTATAGCTAACTACTGCAACTCCGTTCCTACCATGGAATGTTACAGGTGGGAACTGCATCCAGAAGCTAGCTATACACTGTGCACATTGTAGCTGTAAGGGAATCAGATTTCAGCTCCAGGGTGTGCTGGGTGGGGAGCAAAAGCTCTGCCTGTGTTCAGGCCATGTACAATGCAGGAACGGGAAACAGAGCTCTGCCAGCAGTGACCCCTGTGCTGTGCCCTCATACCCCCTGTACTGTACCCTGTGCTGTGCCCTCCCTGTGTTGTGTCCTCCTGCCCTCCCTGTGTTTTGTCCTCCTGTCCTCCACATGCTGTCACCTCTGCCACCATGTTTCCCAATGACCCTCCAATCCCCATCTTCTTCCCCCCAGCAACTACTCTGCCCTCTATTACCCCTCTACTTCCTCCCCCTCCCACCCTGCCCTCATCCACCTCCGAAACCCCCCTACCTACTCTTGTGAACAGGGAAAAGTTTGTGGGCCACTCAGGCTTGATAGGGAGGGGGTATGTATACAGTGCATTCGCAGCTGCTGCTAGAGTGCTGACGGGATGGAGCCCATCCTGGCTCCTGCAAAGGTTCAAGGAAGGAAGGGTGACCCCTGGAAGTCGCACATCCATGATGTCCTGCTGCAATGAATTTAATGGAAACCTTAGCCTGGACTCTGACCAGGCCACAACCCAAATGCTTTTCACTCCGCCCCCTGGAGCTTAGTCACGGGGATCGGGAACTCATGCGTTTGGGAAGTATTTAAGCGTCATCGGTAGTCACTCATTAGGTGCAAAAAGGTAGCAGATGTGTGTGATTAATTATGATTTGTGTTGGTATGAAGGAAAGGATCTATTAGTGCAATCTGGCCTAGTGTGCTACCCTCTGTGCAATATAAACTTTTGTGAATGCAAGAAAAAATATATATAAGCATTTATACTCCCAATTAGGCCAAAAAGCAAAAAACGAACAAATTTTATTAACCACTTCAGCCCCAAAAGATTTGGCTGCTCAATGACCAGATCACTTTTTACAATTTGGCACTGCGCTTCTTTAACTGGTAATTGTGTGGTCATGCAATGCTGTACCCAAACAAAATTTGCATCCTTATTTTCCCACAAATAGAGCTTTCTTTTGATGGTATTTGATTGCCTCTATGATTTTTATTTTTTGCGATATAAACAGAAAAAGACCAAAAATTTTGAAAAAAAATTATGTTTTCTACTTTTTGTTAGAAAAAAATCCAATAAAGTCAATTTTAGTCATACATTTAGGCTAAAATGAATTCCGCCACATGTCTTTGGTAATATATCTATTATACAAAAATACAAAGTACAATATCAAGAAACATGGTGTATATATGTATACAGACAACCACTTGAGACTGGCCAGTAGTGAACTGGGTCAGACGATGCCCAACGCGTTTCGAGGTTTGTAGCGATTAAACCCCTTCTTCAGGGTAAGTGGTTCATTGGTTGTCTGTAAATTAATAAAAAGTAAAAATAAACATAATAAGCAATTATCATGCAGAATATATGAATAAACATTACATATTGAACATATAATATAATAACAACATGAGATCTAACCATGTTTCTTGAGATGTCAGGAAAAATGCATCAGGTTAAAAGAAATGGGGAGAAGTGCTCTCATCATTTCTGACCTCCCTGGCTTTTCCATCTTGGCTGATCTGGGGCAGCGGAACACTTCTCCCCGTTTCTTTTAACCGGATGCTTATTCATATATTCTGTATGATAATTGCTTATTTAGTTACATAGTTACATAGTAGGTGAGGTTGAAAAAAGACACAAGTCCATCAAGTGCAACCTATGTGTGTGATTATATGTCAGTATTACATTGTATAGCCCTGTATGTTGCGGTCGTTCAGGTGCTTATCTAACAGTTTTTTGAAACTATCAATGCCCCCCGGTGAGACCACCACTTGTGGAAGGGAATTCCACATCCTTGCCGCTCTTACAGTAAAGAACGCTATACGTAGTTTAAGGTTAAACCTATTTTCCTCTAATTTTAATGAGTGGCCACAAGTCTTGTTAAACTCTGTTCTGCGAAAAAGTTTTATCCCTATCGCGGGGTCACCAAGAGTCTTGTAAAGAGTGAGAATTATCGTTTTATCTCTGGAATTAATCCCCTTTTTAATGCATGCCGATATTCTGTTTGCTTTGTTAGCAGCAGCCTGGCATTGCATGCCATTGTCGAGCCTGTCATCTATTAGGACCCCCAGGTCCTTTTCTATCCTAGATTCCCCCAGAGGTTCTCCCCCAATGTATAGATTGCACTCATATTTTTGCCACCCAAATGCATTATTTTACATTTTTCTACATTGAACCTCATTTGCCATGTAGTTGCCCAAAAGAAAAAGAAGTAGATATGGCGCCGTTCCAGACCTGATGGATTCAGGTGTATGCTACTCCCTTAATGGGAGGAAGGTATTGAGTGAGGAAAATATATAGAGCTGCCTATTCAATGAGTGTCTTCAAGTGCTGCACAGTGCAGTTGTGTGTAAAATTCCTAAATGTGCATGAAGTCAAGCTGTCTACCTGACTTAATAAAGTGCAATGTGTGCACTAACTTGATCCATAAAAAAAAAAAAAAAAAATATATATATATATATATATATATATATATATATATATATATATATATATCCATAAAGATATAAAATAATATAAAATAAAGTGCAATATTCATATAATCAATAACACAAATCAGTGATGTAAATATAAAGTGCTGATGTGAATGAACAGGTGAGCTTATTAATTAATATATGTAGTTGAGTTATAAGGTGCTTTTAGTGCTGGTGAGAAAATCCGCCTGGATTCTGGTGGATATTCCAATGAGTAAACATTGAGTGCGTGCCTTAATCCGTGCTCTTATAGTAACTGCACTCACCAGATCCTTCACCCCCTCTTGGGGTTTCACACATCCACAGTATATGCCACTGTGTAGCAACGTGGGATAACACAGGGTAACTCCGTCCTTAGTGTGGACTATGAGGGGATTCCATAATGAAAGAGAAAGAGGGAGCCCACATAGCGTGATACTGTATAAAAATTTGTTTATTGGTGTAAAAACATTTAAAGGTACTCACATTCGGTAAAGGTGAAAAAGCCTATATTGCTGACACAAGCCTCTAGAGCAGGAAGTGATGCAATGACATATGCTGACTCCTCCGTACGCGTTTTGTCACTCTGACGTCATCTGGAGGGTGTAGTTGCCCACCCCATTAATTTGTTCAGATCTTTTTGCAAGGTTTCCACATCCTGCAGAGAAGTTATTGCCCTGCTTAGCTTAGTATCGTCTGCAAATACAGAGATTGAACTGTTTACCCCATCCTCCAGGTCATTTATGAACAAATTAAATAGGATTGGTCCCAGTGTAGAACCCTGGGGGACCCCACTACCCACCCCTGACCATTCCGAGTACTTCCCATTTATCACCACCCTCTGAACTCGCCCTTGTAGCCAGTTTTCAATCCATGTACTCACCCTATGGTCCATGCCAACAGACCCTATTTTGTACAGTAAACGTTTATGGGGAACTGTGTCAAATGCTTTTGCAAAATCCAGATACACCACGTCATTGGTTGTCTGTAAATTAATAAATAAAATAAAAAAATTAACACAAAGTTGTCACTAAATGATATATTACTCACACATGCCATAGTTATATGTGGAATTACACCCCAAAACACATTCTGCTGCTTTTCCTGAGTATGGGGATACCACATGTGTGAGACTTTTTGGGAGCCTAGCCACGTACAGGACCCTGAAAACCAAGCACCACCTTCAGGTTAGTCTAAGGGCGTAAAATGGTGATTTCACTACCTCACTACCTATCACAGTTTCGTAGGCCATGAAATGTCCAGATAGCACAAAACCTCCCAAATGACCCCATTTTGGAAAAAAAGACACTTCAAGCTATTTGCTGAGAGGCATGTTGAGTCCATGGAATATTTTATATTTTGCCACAAGTTTCAGGAAAATTAATTGTTTTTTAAACTTTTTTTACACAAAGTTGTCACTAAATGATATAGTGTTCAAACATGGCATGGTTATATGTGGAATTACACCCCACAAACCCCCCAAATTACCCCATTTTGGAAAGTAGACACCCCAAGCTATTTGCTGTGAGAGATGTTGAGTATTTTGCAGATCAAGCTTTTTGTCACATAGTTTTGAAAATTGAAAAAAAAAACGTTTTCATTTTCAAAAACAAATGAGAGCTGCAAAATACTCACCATGCCAATTATTTATTTTGCTTTTTTTATTTTATTTTTAAACTGTTCCTTTCATTTTTTTTTTTGTTATCCCAGGAAATGTAAATATCCCCTATGATAGCAATAGGTAGTGAGAAGTACTTTTTTTGGAAAAAAATTGGGGTCTATTAGACCCTAGATCTCTCCTCTGCCCTCAAAGCATCTGACCACACCAAGATAGGTGTAATAAAATGCTTTCCCAATTTCCCAATGGCGCTGTTTATATCCGGCGAAACCTAAGTCATGAAATGCTCGTAGCTTCTGGCTTCTTAGGCCATAGAGATAATTGGAGCCATTCTGGTCTCCGATCAGCTCTATGGTCAGCTGGTGGAACCACCGGCTGCATTCTTGGGTTCCCTGTTGGAACAGGAGAGCCCCGAGAAAAGGTGGGGGGGATTTCCCTCCCACTGCTTGTAAAAGCAGTCTAGAAATCTAGAAATCACGCTAGGATTGCTTTTACATGAAAGCCAACCGCTGAAAAGAATGATACCAAGATGATACCTAAACCTGCAGACATCATTCTGATATAACCAATCAAAGTCCAACAACATACCAGTACATTGCTGGTCCTTGTTGGGCATATATTGTAATGTTCTTTCTTTCACGCAGCCTGTGGGCTCAACGAAAAAAAGAGATTGATCAGTGGCTATGCCCACCATTAGAATACTGCCCTTTATAAACCCACTTCTAATGATGGACATACATGCACCATTTTTTTTTTTTAACTGTGGTGGTGAAATCACCTCCTGCAGCACTGGTGTCGCTGATTTATGTATCATGAGAGCAAATGCTGTTGCTGTCAAGATAACAAAATCAGTGCTGCAGCTGAAAAGCAAACAATGGTAATGATATAACATGAACTCAATAAAACAACTTGATTTTTTAACACAATCTGTGCCTAAAAAATATATGCCGAAGCATGCTTCGGCATATATGCTCTTTTTTTTTAACTGTGTTAGTGAAATCACCTCCTAAAGCGCTGGAGTCATGGCTTTACGTATCGTGGGAGCAAATGCTGTTGCTGTCAGAATAAATAAACCCGTGCTGCAGCTGAATGGCGTACCTGCTAATCAAATGATGGTTAACAATAAAACAAAGTAACATTACAGTATAACAGTAAGACATACCTTACCTGCAAAGCAAATACAATAAAACATAGTAAAAATAAAACATTACTGTTCTAAAATACAGTAACAATAGAGAGAGAACAATAGATACAGAACAATAGAGAGCGAACAAGAGAGAGAACAATAGAGAGAGAGAGAAGAAAAATAAAACCACAACTATTTTTGGCTTTTTTATTTTTTATTCTTTTTGTTTTTTTTTTGCACTTTTATATAAACTGTAAACTGTAAACGTTCCAGATTAGGGTCTCTCAAAATGTGATGGCCATCTCATCTTTCGAGACCCTGTGTAAGTGTGCCCTAGGACTGTGCAATGCTGTACCCTAAGCTAATACTCCACTAGTGTGTGGTAGCATTTGAAACAGTCACCGATGCAGAAACCAGGTTGGTCAGGACAGGAGGGACAATAAAAGTGGGTGTCACGCCTAAATCCACGTTTTCTGCAGACATGACATCTTCTTTGGGCATTTCTTTGGGTAGGGGTACCAGGGAGGACATACGTAAAATGCCTCTCATGCAGCCATTTGTGTTGGGCCACAACACCGTCTGGAAACAGAAGGGCTGTGATGATCTCTTTCTGGAATTTAAGGAAGAATCCAGTTCGTCCTGAAGCTTTGTATAGCACATAAGCATTCATCGGAGCCAATTGCAATAAATATACAGACACTTTTTTGTACCAGTGTCTGGCCTTACGGGTAATTAGGTACGGCGCCAAAAACTGGTCGTTGAGGTCCACCCCTCCCATGTTAAGGTTGTAATTGTGGACAGAGGGGTTTCTTCACCAGTCACTGTAGGAATTTGGACAGTCATATCTGCGTGAAGGGAGGACAGAACGAAAACATTCCGTATATCCCTCCACTTCACTGCTAACAAATTATTACATTTCAAGCTGGCTCTCTCCCCCGTCTAAGTCGGGATTCTACAATCCGTTGGGGGAAGCCCTGGTGATTAGATCACATGGTGCCACATACGCCATTTCCACAATCAAAAAGGTGACTAAAAAGTGGCATGCTTGTGTAACAATTGTCGACGTACAAGTGGTACCCCTTTCCGAATAAGGATGTCACCGAGTCCCACACAAGCTTACCAGCGCTCCCTATGTAGTCTGGGCAGTTCTCGGGGCCCGTGTGACTATCTCTTCCCTTGTAAACCATAAAACTATATGTATAGCCTGTTGCCCTGTCACAGAGCTTATACATCCTGACCCCGTATCTGGCACGCTTGCTGGAAAGATACTGTTTGATAGACAAGCGGTCAGAAAACGTAATCAGGGACTCATTAATGCAGACAACTTGATCGGGAGTAAACAAGGCTGCAAACTGTTGGTTGAAGTGGTTTACGAGGGGTTGAATTTTGTGGAGCTGATCGTATCTAGGGTCACCCGCGGACGACAGAGTTCATTGTCATTGAAATGCATAAACCGCAAGAACTGCTTGTATCATGTCCTGGTCATGGAGGTAGAGAACACAGGCATATGGTGAATTGGGTCAAGGGACCAATATGACCGCAACTCACTTTTTTTAACTATGCCCATGAGGAGGGATAGGCCCAGGAAGGTCTTAAATTCGGAGACCGTAATAGGTCTCCAATCTCTGGCAAGGGCCAACTGGGGATTAGCGGTGATGAATTGACCAGCATACAAATTGCTTTGGTCCACAACAGATCTATAGAGATCTTTAGTGAAAAACAGCAAATAAAAATTAAGTGACAAAAATTAACTGTTTCCACCTGAATTCCGGGTTGGCCAGTGAACGGGGGAAGTATGGGTGCTGCAGAAGTGGCGGGCTCCCAATTCAGAGTGGCAAATGCAGCAGGAAGGGCATTATGGGCTTGATGGGCCTGTGTTTGTCTTCTTGGTGGCAGCGGGACACTACTAGTGCTTGCCACCTCACCAGCATGAACTGCACTTATGGGACTCACCACGTCACCAAGTGTTACTGCAGTGCTGGATGTACAACCAGAATGTACTAGGCCACTGGTGCTTGACAGCTCACCAGAAGGATGAGCGGCACTAGTACTGGCTCTCTGCTCCATACGAGAGCTCTGCGGTTCTTGCACCTCAACAACAGCAGAAGAACGGGGTCAGGTGTGCCTGACCTTGGCAGGGACCACTACTCCGTCATCAGAGCTACCTGTCAGGGTGCTGCTGCTGTCTACTGGTTCGTATTCTGAGCCTGAATCGGACAGATGGGTGACTTCCTCTTCACTCTCATCTGTCAGGCTCAGAAACGTGTAGGCCTCTTCACTAGTGAACCTTTGATTGGACATTTTGGCACCTGACTGTCAGCGACTGCTTCAGACGCTACCAAAAAAACTGTTAGCGTTCGCAGGGATCTGGCCTGACTCTGCGAATGCTGCAGGTATGTGTTTAGTGTTTTTTAAGTGACAGTGATTAATTGATACAGCACCTGGTTGGGCTGGGCTGGGCGGAGGGGCTAAACACAGGTGCTAGCAGGTATCTGGGCTGATCCCGCTAAAGCTGCGTTTTTGGGAACCCTAAACTATTGGGGATGCTAATATAGTTCTGATCAGATCAAAGATATCAATCTGTTCAGGCACTATACTACTAAGGGAGGTGTATGGGGCGCGTGGGTGTTAGCACTGCTGGCACTAATCTGATGCTGCCTGGGGCCACGCAGAACCTAACTGACACTAAAACCTAACTGATATCACCCGCTGGGTTATCAGGGGTTAAACCTTTTATTAGGCAATATACGGCGGGTGCCCTGACGCTTTAAAAAAATAACTAACTAACCAGCGTCACCCCTGACACTAATACGGTGATTACTGTGACAGGGGTGATCAAGGGATTGAACCTTTATTAGGGGGATGTAGGGGGGTCCCTAGACCTATCTGGGTCTACTACTAAGTACCCTTACACTAATTATTGTCACAAATTACACCAGTACAGTGATCAAAGAAAAATATGGACACTGCACTGGGTGACACTATGACAGGGAGTGAAGTGGTTAACCGAGGGGCGATCATGGGGGGACAAGTGTGCCTATGTGTACTGTGTCAGTGTAGTGTTGGTGCAACTTACTCTGAGATGTCTTCTCTCCTTTCTCTGGAACAAAAAGAGTTCTTTGAGGGGAGATGACATCACTTCCCCTGCCTGTGTTTACACTTACACAGGCAAGGGAAGGATTACATTCGCCAGAACCAATCACCAGGTCCAGGCCAGAAATCATTGGCCTGGGCCTGGAGACTGATCAGTTCTGAAGCGGACTCCCTAGGCGGCCGAGCGCCCGATGTAAGGTAATGTCACTTCCCCCAGCTGAGCCAAGTACATCTGTGGTGGCTGGTCCAGAACTGGTTAAAATATATGCGGTAAAAATAATAAATTGTTGTTGTTATAAATGGATAGTATGTGATGTTAAGTCACTATATTCGTGTATATCCCACAATCAAGGATTGCAGTCGCTCAAACAGCACATGGATCTGTATACAGAATATTTATCAGAACTAAAATAAATCATTCTGGAAGCTGTCTCATACCTTCTACATCACAACTATTTTCTTTTCAACTCTAAACAGTACATACAAAGACAAGGGAGCCAGATGCTCACCAACCTATGCAAATCTGTACATGGGTTGGTGGGAGGAGCTGCATATCTACAATGCAGACAATCCCCACAGAGATAAAATCATTTTATACTTCTGCTATATGGATGATTTGATTTTTATCACAAAACAAGAGTTGCCAACCACTGAGTTTCTAGACTCAATACGTATGATTTGAACTTAAGACTCACCACAGAGGAACATCAAACCGAAACCATCTTTCTAAATCTTACCCTATTTGGATCCATTCAGGACAAGACTGTCAAAGTACATTCATTTAGGAAAACCACCTCCAAGAACTCTCTTCTGCATGCAACCAGCTGTCATGCTCCCCACACTATCAAAGCAATACCTTGAGGCCAGTTCATCCGGATAAGACAAAATTGTTTTTACCTAACTGATTGTGATACGTCTACTCGAACAGATGCTCTGTGAACGAGCATATTGCAAGACCAATGGCCCGAAAGGTTCATCGCCAAATCAAGAGCCTTGATAGAACCAAACTTTTGACCGATGGTTCATCTCAAGACTCTAGACTATCAAATAAACCAGCGTTTTCAACCAATCACAGTCTGCAATTCTCAGAAATAAAAAACATCATTACAAGACACCTCTCAATTTCACACAGTGATGACAGCTACAAAACCATCTTAATAAATAGGATCAGATATGTTGCAAGAAAAACATGAACAATAGGCAACATGATCTCTCCTAGTATGTACACTTCCAACACAACCACTAATACTTGGTTGATCACCACTGGGTTGTTTAGATGCAATGCTACCAAGTGTTTCCCCTATAATCTTTTAGGCGATCCCCATACTATAATCTTACACTCCAATGGCCTTTCCATAACCATCAAACAGTTAGTCAATTGCCACACTAAATATGTAATTTACATTATCGCCTGTACCGCATGTAAAATCCAATACATAGGCAAAACTACCAGACATCTCAGTGACAGAATTACAGATCACCTGTCAGATGTTAGAACCAACAAAAATAGTGAAAAACTCTAACCAATTTCATCAACAAAATATACAGACCTTCAAAGTCTAAAGCATTAAAAAAGTCAACTGTCTGATCCGTGGCAGAGACCGCTTCTCCCTTCTTTGTAAAAGAGAAATCTTTTGGACCTTTAGAATCAATAGAAGAAATACTAGAGGTCTCAACTATGAGTGGGACATTACCCACTATTATGAACAAGTTTCTCATCAACAGTGCCTGAACTATTAATACATTGATATACCGACTTGCCCCTGCTATCTATACACAAATAGTTGTGACCGCATACTAATATATTTACATATTCAACACATCGTTATGTATAAGACCTATATATGATTTATTCCTGCACAACATTTAGTGTCTTTTGGAACTATTAGGGAATCCATTTCTCCTCTTTTTCTACATGAAATTGTAGACAATAACAAAAAATTCCTTTACAAATATAGTTTTAACTATGAACATGAATCAAAAACAATTTATTATTTTTATTGCATATATACATTTGTTAGTTTTTTTGCTTATTGGCCCAATTGGGAGTATAAATACTTATATTTTTTTTTCTTGCACTCACAATAGTTTATATTGCACAGAGGGTAGCACTCTAGGCCAAATTGCACTGATAGATCCTTTCCTTCATACCAACACCAATCATAATTAATTACACACATCTGCTACCTTTCTGCATCTAATGAGGGACTAACAATGATGCTTAAATACTCCCATACGCATGAGTTCCCTATCCCCATGATTAAGCTCCAGGGGGTGGAATGAAAATATTTTTCATTGCATTTGGCCTAAACAGCTGCATGCATTGTGTCAAGGTTAAAATACAGCCTACTTCAACAGCTGAAGTGCTCTTTATGTAGACTGGACAAAAGTTTTTCCTTTCTTCTGTATCATATATACACCTAGATGTGGATTTATGAGATAAAAAAAGCTGCATGGTATGTGCTCCTTTTACAATGAGTCCTACTCCAACTGATTCCATGTTGACTATGTAATCATTTTGGCTGTTGTCTCTGACATAATCCACTATCATTTTAATTTTCTGTTAAAAAGTGCCTTGTCTCTCTCTTAAAAAGTGGCTTACTAAACAGGCTTCCATGATGTGCAGCATATCTGTCATAATACACTGTCATTTTTATTTCATATCAAAACCAGCCTGGTCTCTCCCAATTGCAACATGGCCTAGCAAAAAGGTTTACACGATGAGCAGTGTGTCTGTGCTATTTTCTGGCTCCTGTTTGTGACATAAGTCATTTAGGTGAAACATGTTAGTTAGGAGTGGCCACAAGTAAATGGATATACCAGTAATGTCACTGGAGAATAACCATCTTAATTTGTTATATGTGCATAGAACCACGATGGGTTTCTAGGATTGCCATCCAATGTCTGCAGGGAGGGGAGTTTCACACTTCTTTTGAACTGTGGTTTCTCTTGAGATATTATTTATTTATTTTTTCTTCTTTATCTTTGCCAGCTTCTGTGCCTGGTCTATATTTCATGATAAAAATGCTGCTGTGCTGTTGCATCCCAAAGAAAAAATAATAAAAGGAACATGCCCATAAAATCACTGATGTGAGGCGATCAAAGCACAGAATTTTATATATTTTGAAACATACATTGCAGTAGATTCTGCTTATATTATATACTGTATAACATATACAGTATTTATATTATATATAGGAGTGCATAGTAAGACTTTCGGGTCATCATAACAGTAATATTGAACATTTTAGTTATATGTTATACTATTCTCCCTGCATGAGGAAATACAACTACACAATGATCAGTTTGCCATGTTGCTACTAGAATTAATGTTCTGCTTATAGCATTTCTCTTTTTAATAAAGTAAACAACTTATGTGGCACATGAGTTCAGGCCTTGGGAGATTTTTCTGTTATGGAATATTTTATGTCAAAGGACACAGTAAACCTTTTTCTATGCTGCTTGCTGTTTTTTATACTACAGTTATACCATTCACATAGAATCATATAGTAGCTTATTCATATTCTGATTTATTTTAAGAAAAATGGGGCTATAGAAAAAGGGGAGGGAGACACAGGATTGTGTGCAGATCTCTTTGTGACTATAATATATATTTTAGCTTCACTACATGCCAGGATGTGTGCAATAGCTGGAGGTAAGCTTTAAGATATAATCATTGTAATCAGAAAGTAAATAAAATATAGCCTAAAGAAATATTATCATTGGCTAACTGATATGTAAAAATAGGATTTGACACACAGATATGCTTTTAAAAATATCTACAAATTCCTAAGCTGTTTGCATATTTTTTAGGCCTGCATTAGGAATATTCATTGATATTGTGCTATTTGTTGAAATGAGTTGTAATCATTAAGAGGTGAATATGCACTTTAGATTAGCTTACTCAGTTCTAAAGCCTCTTTTCTGCATAGTGAGGCAAAATACCATGTGGAGCACTTTGCAATGTTGCAATGTTGCAACTTTATGTACTGCCAGCAAAGGCACCAGCGCTGAATTATGCATCTCAGAGGAGAAATCTGATCCATATTTCAAAAAAAGGACTCACAAAAAACAATTTATACAGGAGTTTGCTATGGGAATCACGAATGAGAAAATGATGAGCATATGAATTAGGAAGAGAATGTAGACCATTCTAAAGCCTGTGTGTATGTCAGTGACGGGATTAAAGACTCTAGAGTGGTCTCATAACACTGTCACTAAGGCATTTTATCTCAGAGAAATTTCATTGCACTTACACAACATTTGCAGGGATGCTCAGTAAATATGCCCGCTCTATTTGTGTTCTGTCTTTAAATCTTAAGTAAAGGAAATATTAATAGGAGGAGGCTGGCAATAGCCTGGCGTGACTTTTATTCCTTGTCATTTGTGCAAACCGTGCCTTGCTATACATATGAAATGTAAATAAGAGCATGGAAAAAGAGATGGATCTATAGAGAAATGAAAAAAAAAAAAAGCGTTTCTGTTTTTATCTATAATTTAGACAGTGTATTTGATCTCCTACTATGCATTTGAAATTCATCTTTACTTGCTATCACTGTCTACTTAATAGTATGCCATAGAGATGATATGAGAGCTTATATCAGTGAGTGTTTTTGCTTGTTAAACCTGGTATATGATAATTTCAGAGTTTTGTATATACTGTATTTCATTTTATTGGGACTAAACTTGTGCTGTAGTGCTGATTAGTTGAAACTAATAAAGGAAACTAACGTGAACAACCAGCCTGCTTGTAGACAGACTTCTTACATTGTTTGGCAATATCACATTTTGTTACATATTTTGACAGATTTAACAACCTTTGTTTCCAAAAAAAAACTTTAGGCAAGACCTTTGAGATTTGGGGCGTTGTTATAATCTAACACCTTTCTTATGCCCTGTACACACGATTGGACTTTTTGACAACAAAACCGTGGATTTTTTTTCAAAGGATGTTAGCTCCAACTTGTCTTGCATACACACTGTCACACAAATGTTGGCCAACAATTACAAACGTAGTGACGTACAACACGTACGTGATATCTCCATTACGAATGCTAGTTATATCTCCAGCTCGTACTTGATTCCGAGCATGCGTGGACTTTTGTCCGACAGGCTAGTGTACACATGATCGGAAAGTCTGACAATAAACATTTGTTGGCGGAAAATTTGAGAACCTGCTAGCCAACATTTGTTGGTGGAAAGTCCGACAACAAATGTTCGATGGAGCATACACACGGTCGGACTTTCTGCCAACAAGCTCACATCCAACATTTGTTGTCGGAAAATCCGATCTTGTGTACAGGGCATTAGACTAAAATTGTCATAATTTTTATGAAAGATTTATTAGAGCACAAATGTGTAAGCAGCAGTATTGCTACAAGGCAGCTCCAGAATCATCTTTCACTTTAAGTGGAACACAGTATTATAAGAACCTATAGAAGTCTACAGCTATTTATTTAGAAAGAAGTGATGAAAATGCATCCGACCATTTTATTATTATTGCACAACCTCTTCTTGATTTATTTATGTCTAGAAGGACCTAAGCAAAGTGGGGCAGTTTTCGTGACATTATCTTCCCACAGGTGGCTTGGTCTTACTCTTGTTCAGATTTAATCTATCTAACCTGTAAATTAGATGTCACAATGTTGAATGCATGAAACATAATTATCTTTGTATTTAAATCTAAGTAATCCATCACACTATAACTATTTTCTCATCAGCCCAGTGTCATAAACACATGAGCACTGAATCTGCTGTCTTTGTATTATTTCAGTGTACGGTCCTGATTTTAGTGGGATAAAAGAGATATTTTGTTACAAACACTACCATTAGTTCATGCTTGTTAATTGAAAAGGGTGTGATATAATGTTTTGATCAAAACATGCCATATTAGAACATTTTTGCACCAAATTAAACCTTACATTTTGCCCCCCCCCAAAAAAAAAAAATGAGTGAGGAAGATCTAAATTTTTTTTGTTACATTTGTGTCTCATTTGGGAGAATAGTTGCACTTACTGTCCTTGTGATACAATATCTCACAAAAGTGAGCACAGCCATCACATTTTTACAAATATTTTATTATATCTTTTCATGTGACAACACTGAAGAAATTATACTTTGCTACAAGGTAAAGTAGTGGGTGTACAGCTTGTACAACAGTGTAATTTTTCTGTCCTCTCAAAAAAACTCAACACACAGGCATTAATGTCTAAACCGCTGGCAACAAAAGTGAGTACACCCCTAAGTGAAAATGCCCAAATTGTGCCCAATTAGCCATTTCCCTTCCCTGGTGTCATGTGACTCATTAGTGTTACAAGGCTTCAGGTGTGAATGGGGAGCAGGTGTGTTAAATTTGGTGTTATAGCTCTCACTCTCTCATACTGATCACTGGAAGTTCAACATGGCACCTCATGGCAAAGAACTCTCTGAGGATCTGAAAAAATTAATTGCTGCATTACATAAAGATGGCCTAGGCTATAAGAAGATTGCCAAGACTGCAGTACTTATCTAGAGTATGCCACCCTATAAGATTGTCAAAATAATCAATAATTAATAGGTACCATCATCCTTAATTAATATAGAACAATGTGGTTGAAAAAGGGGGAAGAAAACCTAATAGGACCTCTCCAATCCGGTCCTACCTTTTTCTAGGGATCTTAGGACTATTGCGGTACCAGAGGGATATAGACCAATTTATATAAAAACTTTCAGTTTATTAAAGAATAAGACATTCAAATAATCCGTACAAGGATACAATGGTAAATAAGCACAAACAAAAAATGTTTACAGCAATGTTGACTCAGACTTGATAATAGTGCCTATACAGGTGAATAAAGGCGAGTTGTTTAGTACTTTCTGGACGTGACCTCTACAGTTTCGCGGTCAAGCCGCTTCTTCGGGAGGCGTCTAGTACATTTTCTATAAGATAACAAAGGGTCGATCAACACCAATATAATGAGTAGACTATAAAATTGTGTATACAGATATATGCATCATTGACATTGGAGAAAGTAGTTATTGTTATTGCACTCACCACCTTTGGCCCACACGGGGCTGAAACGACTCTGAGACGCCCACTAGGGGCGTTCCCCCGGGGGCGGGCAAGGGGGGCACTTAGGAATTACTAATAAGAAAAATGAATGGGAATGGGTAAGTAATTATACAAAAAAGCCAGATGGTGAAAAAAGGGGTCACCAAAGTGTATGGGAAGAAGAGAGAAGGTGGGAAACAGAAGGATACAGGGAAGATGAAGAAAAGAAGAAGAAGGACAAAAAAAAAAAGGGGGGGGAGAGGGAAGGGGAGGAAGGGGGGAGCACGGAGGAGAAGAAATGGGAAAGGGAGGGGATGGGGAGTAAAGAGGAGCGCAAAACGAGGAGGGATAAAGAGATGGAGAGGGATGGGGAAAAAAAAAAGAAAAAAAAAAAAAAAAAAGCAAAGGGGGGGGGAGGAAAAAATGGGGAGAGAAGGGGGAAGGAAGGACAGAGAAGGGGGGGAAAGGGGAAGACAGGAGGGGACGGACAAGAAAGGGAAATTGGGAAGAAAAAGAGAAAACACACCCCACCTCGCTACAGAAAATCATGCTCTTGTAATATGAAACAAACAGAGGGGTCTGTAATGATTACCCACCGTGGGTCTGTAATGATTACCCACCGTTGCTGTAATGTAAAAATGTAAACCAATTGTTGGCTATCCACATCCAGACTCAGTGGTGGAGAGGCTGCGACCGCTTAAATCAGATACTTGTACCGTTACACAAAGCCTTAGGGGATAAATAAGTATCATGGTATTAGTATCGTACTGCTGAAGATGTACCTTCAGCAGTACAGAGGATACAGACATTCGCTCCATAGGAATGATAAGAAAGGAGGGGAGGTTTGCAAGGGGTGGAAACCAGCATCAAAATTGTGTAGTCTCTCCAAATATTGAGTTGACTTACCAGCTTATAGAGAGGTCGCTAGTCTCCTGGATGTGTGCCACAGAAGCAGACAGGTACGTCTGCTGTCTTTAAGTGCCCCCAACCCGGAAGTTCGGCGGCGCTCGACCAATCAGCTGCCGCCGTTTCCGGGTCCGTCTCCCCCTACTGCGCATGCGCACGAAGCCAACAGCGCAGGCGCGTAGCTCCATTATTAGTGACGCTGACGACGTCACTCAGGAAAAACAAAGGTAGGGCTAATGAAGGCCCCGTCCCTTGCCGGGGAGACGCAAGCCCGCCGTAGGGGGAGAATTAACTCCTCATGTCATTACAAAACAAAGGATGGCGGGTGCAGATGCATAAGTAAGCAATGGTAGTATATACAATTTCATGAATAGCTGACAAAGGTGCACCCGGGAGCCTCTATCTTCACCGAAAAAAATCGTGCAATCATTATGTCAGACACAAGGTAAAAAACTATAGCAATTGTTCGGCCTAACAGTGATTACCACTTGTGTACCTGAATAAAGTGCTGATAGTAAGCCTAGCAGAAATAAAGGAAACAAATTAGCAAAATATGAAACATTCACTCACGTATGGTAATGGGCCGTTGCCCGGCCACTGCAATTTACAGGGAATGGAGGTAAATAGAGTGACAAGATAATATCCACAATTGGGCACAGGGATAAAAATACAAATGCAAGTACAAATGGATAACAAGGAAAAGGGGAGCTGTGGTAGAGACTGGCGGGAATATCTCGAAATTAATTATTCAAGGAAATATTTGTAAGAATGTGCCTCATTAATACCCGGTGGGGTCAAGGCATTGAGTCGCTCAATCCAGAGCGATTCTCGTTTCAAAATTTGGCGGTCCCAGTCGCCCCCTCTAGGGTCCTCCGGAACTACTTCTAATACAGAAAATCTGATGTAGTCCAGATTAAAGCGGTGGTGAATGCCAATGTGGCGGCCCACAGTAGTGAGCTTGTCATTAGTAGAGGCATATAAATGGTCCCCCAGTCCCTGCCGCAGCTCCCTGATAGTTTTACCTACATAGAAAGCGCTACATGCGCAAGTCATTAGGTAGATGACACCTCGTGTACCGCAATGAGCTGAATGCCTGGGAAAAAACACCTCACCATTTGTAAGTGTAATTTGTTGTCCTTCTTGAATCCAAGGGCAATGTGGACAATTGCCACATTTAAAAGTGCCTCTGGGTTCTCTTGGGCCAGATGAGGGGATTCGATAGTGGCTGTGAGTAAGTCTGTCCCACAAGGAAGTGGCCCTTCTAAAAACTAAGTCAGGGGTAGGTTTTATGTATTTTTTGAGCGTGTGATGGTCAGTCAAAATGTGCCAATGATTTGATAGTATATTCCGTAATTGGCGGTGGTGGGTGGAAAATTTAGTGATGATTTTAGTCGTGTAAGGTTTTTTAGGGCATGTGGGGCTGAATAATAATGAATGTCGGTCCAAGACTGAAGCCCTGTTAAAGGCTTTCCTTAGTGTAGTACGACTATAACCTCTGGCCAAGAGGCGTGTGCGTAGGGCATTGGCTTGTCTATAGAAATCCCCGTCCTCTGTGCAGTTCCTTCTTAGTCTCAGGTACTGAGCATAAGGGATACTGCGAATCAGGAGATGGGGAGGAGAGCTGGACGAGTGCAGCAGCGTATTGCCTGCCGAAGGCTTCCGGTATAGATAAATTATCTATACCGGAAGCCTTCGGCAGGCAAGAGAGCCCAGAGGCACTTTTAAATGTGGCAATTGTCCACATTGCCCTTGGATTCAAGAAGGACAACAAATTACACTTACAAATGGTGAGGTGTTTTTTCCCAGGCATTCAGCTCATTGCGGTACACGAGGTGTCATCTTGCACATGTAGCGCTTTCTATGTAGGCAAAACTATCTGGGAGCTGCGGCAGAGACTGGGGGACCATTTATATGCCTCTACTAACGGCAAGCTCACTACTGTGGGCTGCCACATTGGCATTCACCACCGCTTTAATCCGGACTACATCAGATTTTCTGTATTAGAAGTAGTTCCGGAGGACCCTAGAGGAGGCGACTGGGACCGCCAAATTTTGAAACGAGAATCGCTCTGGATTGAGCGACTCAATGCTTTGACCCCACCGGGTATTAATGAGGCACATTCTTACAAATATTTCTTTGAATAATTAATTTTGAGATACTCCCGCCAGTCTCTGCCACAGCTCCCCTTTTCCTTGTTATCCATTTGTACTTGCATTTGTATTTTTATCTCTGTGCCCAATTGTGGATATTATCTTATCACTCTACCTCCATTCCCTGTAAATTGCAGTGGCTGGGCAATGGCCCATTACCATACTTGAGTGAATGTTTCATATTTTGCTAATTTGTTTCCTTTATTTCTGCTAGGCTTACTATCAGCACTTTATTCAGGTACACAAGTGGTAATCACTGTTAGGCCGAACAATTGCTATAGTTTTTTACCTTGTGTCTGACATAATGATTGCACGATTTTTTCAGTGAAGATAGAGGCTCCCGGGTGCACCTTTGTCAGCTATTCATGAAATTGTATATACTACCATTGCTTACTTATGCATCTGCACCCGCCATCCTTTGTTTTGTAATGACATGAGGAGTTAATTCTCCCCCTACAGCGGGCTTGCGTCTCCCCGGCAAGGGGCGGGGCCTCCATTAGCCCTACCTTTGTTTTTCCTGAGTGACGCCGTCAGCGTCACTAATAATGGAGCTACGCACCTGCGCTGTTGGCTTCGTGCGCATGCGCAGTAGGGGGAGACGGACCCGGAAATGGCGGCAGCTGATTGGTCGAGCGCCGCCCATATTCTGGGTTGGGGGAACTTAAAGACAGCAGACGTACCTGTGGCACACATCCAGGAGACTAGCGACCTCTCTATAAGCTGGTAAGTCAACTCAATATTTGGAGAGACTACACCATTTTGATGCTGGTTTCCACCCCTTGCAAACCTCCCCCTCCTTTCTTATCATTCCTATGGAGCGAATGTCTGTATCCTCTGTACTGCTGAAGGTACATCTTCAGCAGTACGATACTAATACCATGATACTTATTTATCCCCTAAGGCTTTGTGTAACGGTACAAGTATCTGATTTAAGCGGTTGCAGCCTCTCCACCACTGAGTCTGGATGTGGATAGCCAACAATTGGTTTACATTTTTACATTACAGCAACGGTGGGTAATCATTACAGACCCCCTCTGTTTGTTTCATATTAACAAGAGCATGATCCTTTAGCTAGGCGGTGGGGTGTGTTTTCTCTTTTTTCTTCCCAATTTTCCCTTTCCTTGTCCATCCCCTCCTGTCTTCCCGTCCCCCTCCCCCCCCCTCTTTTCCCCCCCTGTCTCTTTCTCTTTCCCCTTCCTCTCCCCCATTTTTTCCTCCCCCCCCTTTGCTTTTTTTTTCCCATCCCCTCTCCATCTCTTTATCCCTCCTCGTTTCGCGCTCCCTCTTTCTCCTCCATCCCCTCCCTTTCCCATTTCTTCTCCTCCGTGCTCCCCCCCCTTCCTTCCCTTTCCTCCCCCCTTCCCCCCCCCCCTTTTTTTTGTCCCCCCCTTCTTCTTCTTTTCTTCATCTCCCCTGTATCCTTCTGTTTCCCACCTTCTCTCTTCTTCCCATACACTTTGGTGACCCCTTTTTTCACCATCTGGCTTTTTTGTATAATTACTTACCCATTCCCATTCATTTTTCTTATTAGTAATTCCTAAGTGCCCCCCTTGCCCGCCCCCGGGGGAACGCCCCTAGTGGGCGTCTCAGAGTCGTTTCAGCCCCATGTGGGCCAAAGGTGGTGAGTGCAATAACAATAACTACTTTCTCCAATGTCAATGATGCATATATCTGTATACACAATTTTATAGTCTACTCATTATATTGGTGTTGATCGACCCTTTGTTATCTTATAGA
The DNA here is from genome assembly GCF_042186555.1 of Aquarana catesbeiana. Taxonomy (NCBI): domain Eukaryota; kingdom Metazoa; phylum Chordata; class Amphibia; order Anura; family Ranidae; genus Aquarana; species Aquarana catesbeiana. The sequence goes on from NC_133325.1 coordinate 342,145,655, forward strand.
AAATGTACTAGACGCCTCCCGAAGAAGTGGCTTGACCGCGAAACTGTAGAGGTCACGTCCAGAAAGTACTAAACAACTCGCCTTTATTCACCTGTATAGGCACTATTATCAAGTCTGAGTCAACATTGCTGTAAACATTTTTGTTTGTGTTTATTTACCATTGTATCCTTGTACAGATTATTTGAATGTCTTATTCTTTAATAAACTGAAAGTTTTTATATAAATCGGTCTATATCCCTCTGGTACCGCAATAGTCCTAAGATCCCTAGAAAAAGGTAGGACCGGATTGGAGAGGTCCTGTTAGGTTTTCTTCCCCCTTTTTCAACCACATTGTTCAAGACTGCAGTACGGTGGCCAAGACCATACAGCGGTTAAACAGGACAGGTTCCACTCAGAACAGGCCTTGCCATGGTCAACCAAAGTAGTTGAGTGCATGTGCTCAGCATCATATCCAGAGGTTATCTTTGGGAAATAGACATATGAATTCTGCCAGCATTGCCGCAGAGGTTGAAGGGGTGGGGGGGTCAGCCTGTCAGTGCTCAGACCATACACCGCACACTGCATCAAATTGGTCTGCGTGGCTGTCATCCCAGAAGGAAGCCTCTTCTAAAGATGATGCACAAGAAAGGCCGCAAACAGTTTGCCTTTAGACAAGCAGACTAAAGACATGGATTACTGGAAGCATGTCCTGTGGTCTGATGAGAGCAAGATAAACTTATTTGGTTCAGATGGTGTCAAGGGTGTGTGGCGGCAACCAGGTGAGTATCACAAAGGCAAGTTTGTCTTGCCTACAGTCAAGCATGTTGGTGGGACTGTCATGGCCTGGGGCTGCATTAATGCTGCTGGCACTGGGGAGCTACAATACATTGATGGAACCATGAATGCCAACATGTACTGTGACATACTGAAGCAGAGCATGATCCCCTCTCTTTGGAGCCTGGGCCGCAGGGCAGTATTCCAACAATCATAATGACCCCAAACACACCTCCAAGACGATCACTGCCTTGCTAAAGAAGCTGAGGATAAAGGTGATGGACTGGCCAGACCTAAACCCTATTGAGCATCTGTGGGGCATCCTCAAACAGAAGGTAGAGGAGGGCAGGGTCTCTAACATCCACCAGCTCCGTGATGTCATCATGGAGGAGTGGAAGAGGACTCCAGTGGCAACCTGTGAAGCTCTGGTGAACTCCTTGCCCAAGAGGGTTAAGGCAGTGCTGACAAATAATGGTGGCCACACAAAATATTGACACTTTGGGCCCAATTTAGACATTTTCACTTAGGGGTGTACACACTTTTGTTGCCAGGGGATTGGACAAGCTGTACACTCACTACTTTACATTGTACCAAAGTGTCATTTTTTCAGTGTTGTCACATAAAAAGATATAATAAAACATTTACAAAAATTTGAGGGGCGTACTCACTTTTGTGAGATACTGTACCTGTACAGAAAATAGGAAAGGTAGTTTCCACCAAGACAGGAAGGTACAGTATCAAAAAAAAAAGTTGCAAAAAATTATAACCCTTCTTCTGGGACTCCTAGACACTGGCTTCTGCCCACACTGTCGCTCCAACTCAACGTGTTTTATTACCGACATATAGTTACATAGTAGGTGAGGTCGAAAAAAGACACCTATGTGTTTGATTATATGTCAGTATTACCTTGTATATCCCTGTATGTTGTGGTCTTTCAGGTGCTTATCTAATAGTTTCTTGAAACTATTGATGCTCCTCGTTGAGACCACCGCCTGTGGAAAATAATTCCACATCCTTGCCACTCTTACAGTAAAGAACCCTCTACGTAGTTTAAGGTTAAACCTCTTTTCTTCTAATTTTAATGAGTGGCCACGAGTCTTGTTAAACTCCCTTCCGTGAAAAAGTTTTATCCCTATTGTGGGGTCACCAGTACGGTATTTGAAATCATATCTCCTCTCAAGCGTCTCTTCTCCAGAGAGAATAAGTTCAGTGCTCGCAACATTTCCTCATAACTAATATCCTCCAGACCCTTTATTAGCTGTGTTGCCCTTCTTTGTACTCGCTCCATTTCCAGTACATCCTTCTTGAGGACTGGTGCCCAGAACTGGACAGCATACTCTAGGTGCGGCCGGACCAGAGTCTTGTAGAGCGGGAGAATTATCGTTTTATCCCCTTTTTAATGCATGCCAATATTCTGTTTGCTATGTTAGCAGCAGCTTGGCATTGCATGCCATTGCTGACCCTATCATCTACAAGGACCCCCAGGTCCTTTTCCATCCTAGATTCCCCCAGAGGTTCTCCCCCCAATGTATAGATTGCATTCATATTTTTGCCACCCAAATGCATTATTTTACATTTTTCTACATTGAACCTCATTTGCCATGTAGTTGCCCTTCCCATTAATTTGTTCAGATCTTTTTGCAAAGTTTCCACATCCTGCGGAGAAGTTATTGCCATGCTTAGCTTAGTATTGTCCCCAAGTACAAAGATTGAACTGTTTACCACATCCTCCAGGTCGTTTATGAACGAATTAAACAGGATTGGTCCCAGCACAGAACCCACCCCTGACCATTCCGAGTACTCCCCATTTATCACCACCCTCTGAACTTGCCCTTGAAGCCAGTTTTCAATCCATGTACTCACCCTAGGGTCCATGCCAACGGACCTTATTTTGTACAGTAAACGTTTATGGGGAACTTTGTCAAATGCTTTTGCAAAATCCAGATACACGACATCTACGGGCCTTCCTTTATCTAGATGGCAACTCACCTCCTCATAGAAGGTTTATAGATTGGTTTGGAAAGAACGATTCTTTATGAATCCATGCTTATTACTGCTAATGATACCGTACTCATTACTAAAATCTTGTATATAGTCCCTTATCATCCCCTCCAAGAGTTTACATACTATTAATGGTGGCACAGTGGTGTAGTGGATAGCACTTTTGCCTAACAGTAAGAAGGGTTGCTGGTTCAAATCCCAACCACGACACTACCTGCCTGGAGTTTGCATTTCTCCCTGTGCCTGCGTGGGTTTCCTCCGGGTTCTCTGGTTTCCTCCCACACTCCAAAGACATGCTGGTAGGTTAATTGGATCCTGTCTAAAGTGTCCCTAGTATGTATGAATGTGAGTTAGGGACCTTAGATTGTAAGCTCCTTGAGGGTAGGGACTGATGTGAATGTACAATGTATATGTAAAGTGCTGCGTAAATTGACGGCGCTATATACTGTAAGTAACTGAAATAATAATAATAATAATGTTAGGCTAACTGGTCTGTAATTCCCAGGGATGTATTTTGGGCTCTTTTTAAATATTGGTGCTACATTGGCTTTTCTCCAATCAGCTTGTACCATTCCAGTCAGTAGACTGTCAGTAAAAATTAGGAACAATGGTCTGGCAATTACTTGACTGAGTTCCCTAAGTACTCTCGGGTGCAAGCCATCTGGTCCCGGTGATTTATTAATGTTAAGTTTCCCAAGTCTAATTTTAATTCTGTCCTCTGTTAACCATGGAGGTGCTTCCTGTGATGTGTCACCAGGATAAACAGTGCAGTTTTGGTTACTGAAGCCCCCTGATTCCCTCGTGAAGACTGAGGAGAAGAATAAATTCAATAACCTCGCCATCTCCACCATCCTTTGTAACCAGATGTCCTTCCTCATTCTTTATGGGGCCAATATGGTCTGTCCTCCCTTTTTTACTATTTACATACTTAAAGAATTTCTTGGGATTCTTTTTACTCTCCTCTGCTATGTCTTTCATGTTCTATCTTACCCGTCCTTATTGCACCCTTACATTTCTTGTTGCATTCTTTATAAAGTCTGAAAGCTGAGGATGATCCCTCAACCTTGTATTTTTTGAAGGCCTTCTCCTTTGCTTTTATATGCATTTTTACATTGCAGTTAAGCCATCCAGGACTTTTGTTTGCTCTTTTAAATGTATTTCCCAATGGGATGCACTAATTAATGCCCTTATTTAATATGCTCTTAAAGCAAACCCATCTCTTCTCCGTGTTCTTTGTTCCTAAGATTCTATCCCAATTCATGCCTTCTAGCAAGGTTCGTAGCTTAGGGAAGTTGGCTCTTTTGAAATTCAGTGTCTTTGTATTCCCCTTATGTTTCCTATTTGTGTGATTTATACTGAAGCCAATTGACCTGCGATCGCTGTTACCTAAATTGCCCCGTATATCCACATCCCTGTTCAGGTCTGTATTGTTGGTAATCAGTAGATCCAGTAACGCTTTATTTCTAGTTGGTGCGTCTACCATCTGACCCATAAAATTGTCCTGCAAGACATTTAGGAACTGGCGAGCCTTAGATGAATGTGTGGTTCCCTCTGCCCAGTCTATGTCTGCATAATTAAAATCCCCCATTATGATAACACTTCCCATCCTTGCTGCTAATCCAATTTGTGATAGGAGATATGTCTCCCTTAGTGATGTCATCTCTCACATTCACTTGTACATTATTCTTGATATATAGGCATACCCATCCCCCTTTTTTACCCTCTCTATTCTTGTGATAAAGGGTATACCCTTGAATGGTTGCCAGACAATCATAAGAGCTGTTGAACCAGGTCTCTGAAATTCCAACAAAATCCAATCTGAACATTCCAACATCCTCCTTATACAACAGTATCTCTAGTTCACCCATCTTGTTCGCCAGGCTCCTGGCATTGGTGAACATGCCACATAGTTTAGACTGGTCGCATGTTATCCTCTTATTGGGTGTTCAGAGATTTGCTACTATACTTACCTTGGGTTTATGTGCTTTGGTCAACCTATCACTAATGCGTCCAATACTACCCTTGGAATATGTTCCACGCTGACTGTCTCTACCTCTGGACCCCCCCCCCCCCCTCACCTAGTTTAAAAACCCCTCTAACTTTTTTAACCCAAACCTGATATTTAAAGTAGATGGAAATGCAGCCTTCCCACTGCTCTTCTACTTCCTGAATTCAGTTTGTAGTAAATCTCAATGCAATGCATTTTTTTCTCCTAATCACATGATAAAGTTGCCATGGCAAATGTATCAAAAGGATGGCCCGACACTGTATAATCATGCTATATATACACTCCAAACCACCCAAACTCTCAGAGCAAAAACAAGCTTATAGATCCAGCTGGCATGTGCAGCACCAGAGGCTACAAGAAAACAACTCTGTTTGGGCTCCATTCACAAAGCGCTATCTACTGCTTTAAGATTCGTGGTAAAAGCTTTTTTTTTTAATTTACTAAAAAACACTACTACAGTACCACATGAGCTATTTATTAAGTGATGAAGTATTTTATTTGGGAATATTAGTGGCATTTTAATTTTAAAGTCAGCTGTTGCCCACTGTGTTCTTAACAGCCATCGCTCGCTCATTCGTCCCTGCACCAGCCCTGAACTTACCCCATCTAGCAGCTTTGGCTCCTCCCTGCGTCTCCTCCTCCTCCATGGTGGCAGCTTCCTCCTCGGCGGCTTCACCCTGCGTGTCCAGCTTCAAGACGGCTTCGTCCTCAGCGGCTTCCCCCCTACTTCCCTCAGCAGCCAATACAATTGCTTCTCCACTCGGTTAAACAGGTCTTTAGACCTCCTTCCTGATTGGCCAGGAGGAGAAGAAGGAAGACAATAGCGAATATTAATTCTCTATTGTCACACAACTGGATGGGCTCACGGCACAGTGCTCTGCGCCCTGAGTCCACTTTTTTTTAAGCCAATAAAAAAAAAACTTTTGAACCCATGCTTACGGCACCCTGCATCTAAATTAGGGGCTGGATGCATGGATTAGGGGGGCCGTGCCCCTAATGGATGGCAGGCCAGGAAAGGGGGGCCGAGCGATTGCCCTCTGAACAATACCAGGCCACATATCCTCAATGTGAGGGGGTCCTTTAGGGAGGAGTCCCCCCACAGCACCTTGACCCCATGTTGATGGGGACAAAGCCCTCTTAACAACCCTATTCCGGAGGTTGTGAGGGTGTAGGAGATGACTTATTAGAATCTGGAAGCCCTCATTAACAAGGGGCCCCTAGATCCTGGCACCACCCATGTGAATGAGTATGGGGAACATAGTACCCCTTCTCATTTACCAAAAAAAGTGCTAAGTAAAAAAAAAACTACAGAGACAGTTTTCGACAAGTCCTTTTATAAAGCCCCCAAAAATAAATGCCCCCCAAACCCACACCAACGAATGAGAGCTCAGCTGCCTACATGCTGCTAAATAAAATAAGGGACGTGTCCACCCGATTACATCAGTGATATATATTAATATCAGTGGGTGACCCTGGCTCCCTATGACGTCATCAACTGGGGCATGTATGGATTTTGTGGAGGACTCCATGCCACTTTTTCAAAACGTTTTGGCGTGCAGTTCCCCTCAAAATCTCTAAGAGCCTAGTATGTATTAAAGGGGGGGGGGGGCACTTTGTAAATAATGGTTTAATGCCAGAACTTCTTTTGTTTACATTCTGCTGTCAGTGGGAAATGCTTGATATTTTACAGAACATATGCCTATCTACGATAACACACACATCTTTGCCTAAATGTGAGCCATACAAAGCAATAAACTAGATGCTGCGTGTTTGCTGTCCAGATCAAAAATCAGAGCATTACACACTAGTCAGAGCTACCCTTCTATACACCTTACTGCTCCTGATTAAGTGGATAATACAGCACACTTTATCAACTAATACAATATGAATCAAATCAGTTGTATTCTATGAGAAACAACATTGCATTTACATGGAGAGCAACACAACGACATTAGGTACACTGTGAGCTGCAGAATAGTTAATTCAGGGAGTAGGAGAGCTGTCTGCAGATGCACCTTTAACATCAACATAAACCAAGATGGTGTTAGCTGTGTTTGCAATCAGGATCACACTGCACAGACACTACCGCAGAGGAAAAGGGTAGGTTTTTTTTATCCAGATGAAACTGGCTCTCTTGAAGCTGTCTTTAACATAGGCAACTATTTGTCACACAATGGAGGAGGGAAAAAAATAAAGAGCAGCATACTTTTTAGCCAGGCACCAGAGGAAAAAACAAATGGTGCAGAAACAAGGCAGGCTTGAGTCTGTTTTAAGCCGCGTCATGAAAAAGCTTAAAGAAAAATTTCTCATCTTAACCACCTCAATACTGGGCACTTTCGCCCCCCTCCTTCCCAGACCAATTTTCAGCTTTCAGACTTTCATTGTCAATTGCGTGGTCATGCTACTCTATACCCAAATAAAATTTTTATAATTTTGTTCGCACAAATAGAGCTTTCTTTTGGTGGTATTTATTCACGACTCCGTTTTTTATTTTTTGCGATATAAGAGAAAAAAGAGCGGATATTTGGAAAAAAAAAGACAATATTTTCTTCTTTCTATTTTAAAACAAATCCAATAAAATCAAATTTTGTCATAAATTTAAGCCAAAACGTATTCTGCTACATATTTTTGGTAATAAAAATCCTGTTAAGTGTATAATAATTGGTTCATGTGATCACGGACACATGTGCACAAATGATCATGTACAGATGTGCGCAGGTGACATATGTGCGCAGATAATCATTGGGACATGTGATTTTACTGGGACATATGTGGGGGACATGTGTTTTTACTATCTGGGGACATGTGTTTTGGGGACATGTGTTTTGGGGACATGTTTTGGGGACATTGTGTGTTTACTTAGTGTTTTGTTTTGTGTTTTTACATGTGTGGGGTCACTAGACTGGTGATCAGTGAGTAAAAAGCTGTAAAAAACAGCTCATACTCACTGATCACCATCCGGCTGCAGCGATCCCCTCTCCTCTCCTCTCCTCACTGACAACTTCCGTGTGAGGAGAGGAGAGCAGATTGCCTAGCAACTGGCTCTGTGTTTACATCACATGACGGCTGTGATTCGACGCGGCCGTCATGTGATCAGGAGGGCCAATCACAGAGCCCTCCTGCCGATCGGAGATGTGCCGTGTCCGGGTGACACGAGCGCATCAGGATCGTGCCGTTGTGCGGGCACGCGCGTGATCCCGCTCCTTTTGAGGGACGTTCCTGAACGTCCACTCAGAAGGAGAGATAGCCCACCCGGCCATTTATGTGCATTGGCGGGTGGGAAGTGGTTAAAAACTTTAATAAAGCTGGTGGAAATTCCAATAAATGTACCTGGAAATCTTTTAGGGAAAGGCGGGTACTTTTGAGGTGTCTGTTTTACCAGGAGCTTCCTATTTTTTGTAATGTAATTTATATTCCTGCCTGTGAAGCATACCTCAAATGCCTCACTGTAGCCTAGTTCCTGTGATAGTCACACTAAACCCTCGGGATTTGGTCAAGGCCATAGCTGATTGTATCTTCCCTCTGACAGGAATCTCTGAACCATTCAACCATAATCATTGAAGTCTTGCTGGTCATCACAGGCTCAATATGTAGGGATCTGTGTAATAGGAAAGATACAGCATCATTAATATTTTTAGTCAGAAAGGGTAGCAAAATATTTATGTTAGTCGTTTTTCAAAAGAAAAAAAGCTATACATTTTCATAATTGAAGTTTTTTGAAGCCCACAAAAGACAAAATTAGAGCTGTGCTTGATATCCTAGCTATTCTATCCTCGGCTGAACTATACACTTTCTAGTGTACTGTATCTATGAGGCTAATCATTTCAGAGAGGTTTTCTTTCCTTTATTGTGTGCTAAATTCTAAATGTCACCAAGATCACAGCACATAAATTCTTTGGCTCCAAGCATGAAATTCTGTATGTTCTTTTTATTGTTTTATATCATTCTTACATACAAACAGTGCTCAAAGAGAAACAAAAGGGAAAAAAAGCTTTTGTTCTCTTTTACACCTCTGTATTTTTTAATGGCAGATGTTATACAGAATTTAAACAATAGCTCCAAACCACTTGACTTTAATGCACATCCTGTAAAATACAACAATGTAAACACAATCTTTAACAATATGAGAGGTTAGCTATAATAAAAATAAAATGCAATTGTGCTTATACATTACTGTATTTATGGAATTCTAGTACTTGTATGAGTATGAGGACACTGCAGTAGAAGTATAAAGGCTAACATAGAGAATTAAGTATGCTAAGAGCTGATGACGATCTTCCTATTGGCTGTCGTTCTTCCTGTTGCGTTTCCAGCTTGTCTGGACTGGGAAAATCCGTATTTGTCAACTAGGTAACCTGTGATCATGGCGTCTGCTGACCACTATCCCATGTCTTCCATCGTAGATGACTTCAACTATGGGTCTAATGTTGCCTCGGCCAGTATTCATATCTGTATGGATTTTCTACGGAAGGTCTATTCCATTTTGTCTGTACAAATTATTCTGACCACAGTGACAGCTGCAGTATTCCTCTATTGTGACCCAATCAAGACCTTTGTTCAGGGCCATCTTTAATATTGATTGGACCCTGGACAAAACTTTTCTTGGGGCCCCCCCCATGCAGTTTTGCGCTCCACCTGCTCTGAGACATACAATAACTAGCAGCTAGACTCAAAATCAGTTTACTGAATCAGAACAGGCAGCTATTGCGATTGGTTGCCAGAGGTTACAGTGTATCATTACCGCTCACTGACTGGTTGCTAGAGGTTACAGAACACATTACGGCTCACTGATTAGTTGCTAGAGATTACAGCACATGATTTCTGCTTGTTGATTGGTTGCTAGAGATTACTGTGGATATGACTTCAGTGGGGCATGATATACATATCAATGCCGCTGGCTGCCCCTATTTACATATGAATGCCGCCGCTATTTACATATGCATGCTGGTAATTTACATGTAAACACAGGGTCTGCAGGTGAGCCATCTTTACACAACAATATGAATGCCGGTAATTTACATGTAAACACAGGGTCTGCAGGTGAGCCATCTTTACACAACAATAGGGCAGAGCTGGGCAGCATTAGTAGCAGCACTTCACACTGAGATATTGGGACACAGCACAGGACTGAAACTTCAAGGGACAAGGGAAATAAACTAAGACAGTTGGCAAGTATGAGACAGCTGCTTTGGGCCCCACAGCAATGACAGGGCCCAGGGCAGCTGCTCCTTTTGCCCTGCCTTAAAAACGGCCCTGCCTTTGTTCATGAAAGCCCTGCTTTACCTTTAATCTGTGCCATCGGATCACTAGGTACAAGTATTGCCTTGACCATCTACAGGCATCAACATCCAGTGAACCTGTATCTGTTATTTGGATTTATTTTACTGGAAGCTGTTACTGCTGGGATTGCAGTGACATTCTATGAAGTGGCTGTGGTTCTACAGGCATTTATACTGACTGGTGCTGTGTTCCTTGGCCTTACTGCATACACTTTCCTGACCAAGAAAGACTTCAGCAAGTTTGGGGCTGTTTTTTCTTCTACAGTGAGACTCTGGAGATTATGTTAGCTGCTGGAGGAGCTTTGCTATTTTGTGGATTCATCATCTATGATACTCATATGCTGATGCACAAATTGTCCCCAGAAGAACACATTATCACTTCCATCAACCTTTATCTTGATATCATCAATCTCTTCCTTCACTTTTTACACTTACTAGAAGCCGTAAACCGAAAATAACTTGCAGTACTCTTTTATTCTTGGAATTAAAACTCAATTCAAATTAAAAAAAAAGTATGTTAGAGCTAAGATACTAAGGGGCCATATAAAATCACCATAAATAAATACTTGAGAAAAGCGGAGAGGGGAATGGGACTTTAAATGAAGCACGTAGGTATAAAAAGATGAATTTGATTGTATATGTCAATAATATAATACATAATGGTAATCATGGTTCAATGTAAATAGGGTAGATGATCAGTTACAATTCATACATATACATATACATACAATGGGAAAAGGAATCCCATAATTGCAAACAATAATCACATAGTATAAATTTTGGGGAAAAGCTAGTACACGTGATGGATTAACACAGCATATAGCATCTCTACGCATTTTGTAGATTGATCCACTCTTCAGGAGCATGCACATAGAGGTAACCTGAAATTTAATATGATAAAAAAGAATTTCTTTAAGGTCTGACCCTTCCAAGGACAATAAATGATTTTAAAAATTAAAATAGATTAAAAATTAGCCCATAAATACCCCACTCTCTGAAAATACTTACAATTGTACTTATATAATGAGGAGATGACACTGAAGATCGAAAACCCCCCAAGGGCTTCACTACCGGTAGCTGAGTTGGTGTGGGCAGCCTGAAACTCCACAAGGACAACATCAAGGGAGGACAAATTTGGACTTACTTTGGTGATTCTGTTTTCTATCTCCTACTATTTCATTTATTGGCACCTCATTGATTCGGACTTCACTGACACTTTTATTTACTTATTGTCCTGCCCTTTACCGAGTACAGGACATATTGTACTTAATTCTATATCTATATTATGTTCTGAGAAATCCCCTCTTTTGATATATTTTGCATTCATTGTCACACACGACTATTTGTACTTCTTGGCAATTTGTCCTCCCTGGATGCTATCCTTGTGGGGTTTCAGGCCGCCCACACCATCTCAGCTCCCGGTAGTGATGCCCTTAGGGGGTTTCCGATATTCAATGTCATCTCCTCATTATATAACTACAATTGTAAGTATTTTCAGAGAGTGGGGTGTTTATGGGCTAATTTTTATTTTATTTTAATTCATATAATTATTTATTTTCCTTGGAAGTGTCAGACCTTAATTATTTATTTTCCTTAGAAGGGTCAGTGTCAGACCTTTTTTACATCCACTTACATGCTCCTGAAGAGTAGGTCAATCTACGAAACGCATAGAGCTGCTATATGCGTGTCAATCCATCACGTGTACTAGATTTTCCCAAATTTGTTTTGTTTGATTGATTATTGTTTGCAACTATGTGATTCCTTTTGCCATTGTATGTATATGTATATATGTAAGAAGGCCAGTATGGTGACCTGAATTTATGGGAGGAGCCCGGTGGGTATTTAACCAGCCCGCTCGCCTGTGGTCTTTTTCGGTTTCCTGTGGGCGATACGTTACATCACTAGGCCGACTCTTCCAACTCGTTGGCGTTTGTGAGTTGCGCGAATTTTCAAAGTTTCTGTTCGCAGTTTCTGAGTGCCTTCCGTTGCCGTTCGTAGTTTTTCGTTCAAACGTGTCTGGCTCGGCTGTCACAGGTAGGGTTTCGTTGACATTTCTTCATTTTTATGCATCACTATTTGCTAGATATCGTGTGTCACCCGAACTCTGATAGGAACTTACGAGTCATACGTTAAAAACCCTGCACATAGCCGCAGCACTCAGCCACCGATTCGTGCCTCTATCATTTCTAAAAAGAAAAACATTTCATTCATCTTTTACGTACCTCACTCTGCTTCGAATCCAGTTGCATCCGCTTTGCACTGGTTCATCCAGGCGTGTCTTAGTTGTTCGTGTCTCATGTTTCATACCATGCTCCACAGTCCGGTCCGTTGTCAGTCACAATTGCGGCAAACCGATCCATGCCTCTATCATAGCTTATCAATTTAATCATTTCACTGTCATGTACAGCGCTCCAATTCGAATCTGGTCGCATCCATGATGCACCGATTCGTCCCGGTGTGCCCCAGTTGTTTTTTGGCCTTATTTCAGTACATGCTCCAGAGTCTGGTCATTGTCAGTCGCAGTTTGCGGCTCACCGATTCGTGCCTCTGTCATTGGAAATCATTTCACTGTCACGTATCACGTTCCAACTCGAATCCAGTCGCATCCGTGATGCACCGATTCGTACCGGCGTGCCCCAGGTATTTTTTGCCTCATTTCAGTACATGCTCCAGAGTCCGGTTCATTGTCAGTCACAGTTTGCGGCTCACCGATTCGTGCCTCTGTCATGGGAAATCATTTCACTGTCACGTATCACGTTCCGGTACGAATTCAGTAGCATCCACGATGCACCAATTCCTCTTGGCATGCCCCAGGTATTTTTTGGCCTCATTTCAGTACATGCTAAAGAGTTTGGTTCGTTGTCAGTTGCAGTTGCGGCATGACCGATTCGTGCCTCTGTCATGGCAAATCATTTTATTCATTTCATCATTTCACTAATTTCACTGTCACTTATCTCGCCCCGATTCGAATCCAGTAACATTCAAGATGCACCGATTCACTCCGGTGTGCCCCAGTTGTTTTGGCCTCATTTTAGAACATGCTCCAGAGTCCGGTTCGTTGTCAGTCACAGTAGCGGCACGACCGATTCGTGCCTCTGTCATGGCAAACATTTCATTTCACTGTCACGTACCACGCTCCGATTCACATCCAATGGCATGTGCGATGCATCGATTTGTCCCGGTGTGCCCCAGTTGACTTGGCCTCATTTCATTCCGTGCACCACAGTTCGACTTGTTGCTTGTCCCAGTCGCGGCACACCGATTCGTGCCTCTGTCATGGCAAATCATTTCATTCATTTCATTATTTCACTCATTTCACTGGCACATACCGTGCCCTGATTCGAGTCCAGTAGCATCCGAGATGCACCAATTCGTCCCGGCACACCCCAGTTGTCTTGGCCTCATAACGTCTTGCAACCATTGCAAGCACACATCCAATCGCAACTTCTTGCAATCGTTGCAAGCACACATCCAAGCATAAACTCCCTGCAATTGTTGCAAACACTCATCCAAGCATAAACTTCTTGCAATCGTTGCAAGCACACATCCAAACATAACTTCTTGCAATTGTTGCAAGCATGTATCCAAACATAACTCCCTGCAATCGTTGCAAGCACACATCCAAGCACAAACTTCTTGCAATAGTCGCAAGCACTCATCCAAACATAACTCCTTGCAATTGTTGCAAGCACACATTCAAGCACAACTCTTGCAGTCTTCGCAAGCACATGCAGTAATACGAATTTCTCACAGTCACTACAAACGCATCTTCAGTGACATAAGCTCCCTTGCAATCGTTGCAAGCACACATTTAAGCACAGCTCTTGCAATCGTTGCAAGGCATGCAACTTAGCATAACTTCTTGCAATCATTGCAAGTACATTCCCAGTGGCACACAAACAGCCACACATCATTTTCAGCGGCACTTAATTGGCCACTTGTCTCCAGTGGCATTTTCATACGAGCCATTCACCATTTCCTGTCTGTCATTTCTCCCTTAGGACAGTTGAGTTCAGCTTCTGTCCAGCACCAGGTATAGTATTGCCACACGCAGCTGGCTTCTTCTCGTAACACTATCGGGTTATAGCTAGCCAGCGTCCAGCATTTCCTATCCTTACAGGATCCCGGAGAGCCTACGGTGTTTATGGCACATACAGTAAGATCTCTTCTACGTGGCATCCAGAAGCATCAGCCCATAGCCAATGGCAAACGCTTGCCCATCACAACTGCCATCTTAGGGACATGTCAAAAATCCTTGCATGTTCCCCAGTCTAGTCGTCCAAGTGGCCATCTAACTGGCCCTTTACGGTTTCTACGGCCTAGCAAATTCATTTTTAGTGGCACTGGCAGCCAGGTACTATATAGACACCACCTGACTCGCTTTTAAAACCATTACGTCCTTCAGCTTGCGGTCTCCGAAACTCAACAATATGGACCCGAGGTCTACATTAACCTCTTTCGTACTAACAACTCCATGCAGGCCAGCCTCTCCCTTGACAAGCTGAAACCCATCAGGTCAGTTCTCCAAGACTTCACCCATACACGGGGGTGTACTAAGAAGCAGCTTCAGTCTCTCTTGAGAATGCTCAACTCCGCAATACGAGTCATTCCCTAGGGTCGATCTTGTGTCATGCCTCCTGGTCTAATGCTCCCAGACACAGGAGCCCGACCATATCCTTATTTAGACACCGCGGTAGTAGCAGACCTATCAATGTCGGAGGGTTCCAGACTACGTGGAATGGTATATCAATGTTTATACCGCCAATATCGCCGCTATCACCCCAGGTAGTGACAGATGCCGCAGCCTCCACAGGCTTTGCTGCAATTTTTGGCCACCATTGGTTTACAGGACCATGGCCTCCAGAGATACCCCCAAATATACTTAGCCGGTGTCCAGCACCTTCTGGCCTGACCAGATCCCCCAAAACCATCTTTAGTCTCATCCCATACGATCCGAGACATCTTGCGCGGCATCCAAAACGACAAATCATAAGCAAGGCCAAACGTATGCTCATAACAAATGCCATATTCCAGGACATGTCTACTATCCTTGCTAGTTCGCCATTTGGCCTTCTCCCCAGCCTGGTCGTACAAGCAGCCATCTACCTAGCTTACTACGGGTTCTTGCGGCCAGCGAGTTTACTCACAGCAACCTCGCCAGCCAAGTTTACATAGATTTCACCTGGCTCACTACCAAGATCATTTCATCCTACACCTCGCTGTATCTGAAACCCAGCAATCAGGCTCCAGGGTAGACATTCACCTCTATAAAACAAACAATGTCTGGTGTCCGGAACCATATCCGACCGCCTACTGTCACTCCTACTGGAACAGTCAAACTCTAGTCCCCTACTACCTTTTCTGACCAAACCCTTGAATGCCTGCCAGTTTGTCAAACATGTGAGGATTCTTCTTCGCAACCTACACCTCAACCACAGTCAGTACTCCGATCGCTCTTTCCGTATTGGAGCAGCCTTGACCGCGTCTCGGGATGAGGTCTGTCAGGGATCTACCAGCGCCAGACCTGGGTGTTTGCATGCGCCTATGCGCTGACGCGCCCCTGTGCAAACACTGCAGCGAACTTCTACTGTTCCCATGCATCAGCGCAGCGCTCGGGCGCGCGCGGGTGCGCAGCGCGTGCACGGGCACGCATTCACGTTAGCGCCGTTTTGGCGCCAATGAGAGCATAAGAGTTCCCCTGTTCCATGGGTGCATGGCTGCTTCGTCTCAGCTCTGTGATTTCCGTTAACCTGCACCTGATTGATTGTTTCCTGATTTGACCCGGCTTATCTGACCATCCGTCCTGCTCCAACCCGATCCGGCCTGCCTGACTATTCTGCTGCTTCTTCCAAATACCTTTGCCAACCTCTGCTTGCCAATCTACTCTGCCTTTGCCTGCCGATATTGCCTGCCTCACCTACCTACTGATCCGGACTGTCTGACCATGCTTGTGCCTGCTGTTTGCTCCTTGCTGTTGCACCTCCAGCTCCAGCTCCAGTGATCTCTGCATCTCCAGTGTTCCAGCCTGCTGCTTCCAGTGACCACCTTATCTGCAGTCTAGCCATCCCTGGAGGGATCTCACCTCACCCCAGCATCAGAGACTCTACTTCAACAAGCACTCCTACCCCACTGCGCTCAGGAGACCACTGTCCCCACTCCAGTGGCTCCTGAACCAGTGTTGTAGGAGAGGTCTTCTCCTACAAGTCAGGCTCTACTACCAGGTACCTAACAAGGTCCCAGTTCATGTCATTTAGACACTAGGCAGGTGGAAGTCTGCCTGCATCGCCTGGTATATCCCCAACCCTCAGGTGGAAATGGCACAAGCATTCACCAAACTTGCTCAATAAATAACACTGAAAACTAATAATACTACACCCTACCTGAATGTTTTTGCCCCCTTATTTTGGCATACCATCCATCAGACCAGGGCACACTTCAGGTCCATTTCATGTTGTAAGTCTTTTATGGTAAGTCTATCTTGTTCATATCCGTATGAGCCATAGGGCTTCAACCATAAGTAAGAAGGCCAGTATGGTGGCCTGAATTTATGAGAGGAGCCCGAAGGGTATTTAACCATCCCACTCGCCTGTGGTCTTTGTCGGTTTCCTGTGCGCGATACCCACCCTCCCATCCCATTTTTCAGGGCATTTCTCAAATACATCTCTCCTCACAAAATATTCATTTCTAATCTTGGGTATGCCCCCTTATTTTGGCATACCGTCCATCAGACCAGGGCACACTTCAGGTCCATTTCACGTTGTAAGTCTTTTATGGTAAGTCTATCTTGTTCATATCTGTATCGGCCATAGGGCTTCAACTATATATATATATATATATATATATATATATATATATATATATATATATATATATATATATATATATAGATAGATCTATATATATAGATCTATCTATATATATATAGATAGATCTATATATATAGATCTATCTATATATATATATATATGAATTGTAATGGATCATCTACCCTATTTACATTGAACCATGATTACCATTATGTATTATACTATTGACATATACAATTAAATTATTCTTTATATACCTACGTGCTTCATTTAAGTCCCATTCCGCTCTCTGCTGTTCTCAATTAAATGGCCTCATTTAAAGTCCTGTGGTTCTTCCTTTTTCTTTTTATATAAAAAAATACTTGTGTTAAAGGATCAACCATTACTGAGCAATATGATAGTCATGCACATTATTGCCAATAATAGATCTGGCATTTTTGTGGTTGTTGTGTGGTTAACCACTTCAAATATAAACAAAATTATTCTTCTATGATCGCTTTAATTTTGTTGAGGCCGTTTGGGTGGAGGGTTTTTAGTGTAAATATACAGTAGGATCTCCTGATTTCAGTCTCCAAGATGCTTTTATATATTCTGTTGGTGTGACATTCAAAAAGATGTCAGATTTGTTATAGACTAAGGTATAATGTTTTGATACCCCATGTTTCATGCAACCTTTTTGGATATTGTGTCTGTGTTGTCTAATCCTATTTGTTCTGAGTGGTTCTACCTATATATTGTAGGCCACGGGGCAATCTGCCATATACATTATGTAATGTGTATCACTGGTTATGAGAGATGTCATTGAATGTGCTGTGCTGTGGATATGAAGTATTTTGCTCTGTTGTTAAGTAAGATAATAAGATTGCACGTGAGTATTTCTGCATGGTTGCACCTGTAGCTTCTTGTTATTGTTCTATCAAATAGATCTTTGCTGGAGGGTGCTTATTTCATTCATAATCTTAAGTCTACTGGGGCATAAGATATTTTTCATTGTTTTTGCCTTTCACACCTTGGTGTCTTAGATATTGTTGTGTTGAGATATGGATCTTGTAGAAGCATGTGCCATTGCAACTTAAGTGCATTCTTGATTTTACTGCATTGCAGCTGGTAATAACATTACAGCTTTATTCAGATTTGTCTGTTTTATCTTTCAGTTCAGAGAATAGTTTTTATCAGCTTAAATTGCAGGCTTTGGTTGTGGATTTCTGTATTTGATTTTTTTGGTTGGTGCCTTTGCTTGACTTTTTGACAAGTTTGAAAGCCTGTACAATAAAATAATTAGGCATAGAACACTGTCCCTAGGGTATATTGATTTTCTAATATATATATATATATATATATATATATATATATATATATATTTACATATATAATATACAAATATTCATTTTATTATATAAAGTAAATTAAAATGAATTTTAGTGCACACACGCACAGTATAATATCCATCATTGGTAAACTATAAAAGATGATATTTGTCACGGAACGTCCCACACTCCGCTTGAGTGCTTCCGTCATATACCACTTCCTCCCAGTCTGTATACAGATATCCCAACCTCTCTGAGCACAAACAAGGCGACACTTGCTTGTTGCTACCAAGAACTGACTTTATTCAGAACCAGAATACAGTCTTATATACACAGGAGAAGATTACTCTAACAATACAAACGTAACCTAATTAACATGAGCTAATTATCTAATCCTTTATACAGCCTAGGTGACTGAGACATGACCTTTCGCCCAGACTTGTGGTCACCGAGCTTCACACAGTTATATCAACACAATGGCAGTCGTCCCGTCTCCTACATTTTATAGAGGACAATGTCATTAGCTCATTCAATTAACATAAACACAGGTTGATGACACCAGCATCTCCTCACAGGATGTGTCCCAACAGAATGAATCCATTGAAAATCCAGGGCCCATAATCAAAAGGCAACAGGCTTGCATACAGTCCTCTCCAACAGCCTCTGTCCCGGCTAGGTCTGTGACAATATTGTGTTGAGTAAATGTATACCAAACATGTTAAGTCTTAAAATGATGTACTCCCATGACATCGCAAAAAATGACAGTACCCAAAAATCTGTGAGCTCTGTTGCTAGAATCGTTGCTTTCATTCTCAATCACAGCGATACCTCAAGTGTGGTGCAACCATGGTTTACCTACATGTGCGCACCCTGGTAAACACTAAGAAGCTAAGAAATAGTATCACACAACACAGAACTAAAAAGGTTTTATGAAGCATGGGTGAATAAAACATTATATCTTAGTCTCTAACAAATCAGCTACGTTATTGAATGTTACACTGACAGAACATAAAAGTTTGTAGGAGATTGTAATCAGGAGAATCCACTTAAAACCCCGCTGCCCAGATGCATTAAAAGATACGTTCCCCCTTTTAGAAAAAATAATAAATGCACATATCCTTGTAGAAAAAAAAATGTGCACTTTTTATTTTTTCCTGCAGGGACCTGAAAAGCATTGCACCCATGGTCAGTGGATCAGGGGTACAATGTCAGGCTTCTGCAGACAAGCCCTGCAGTTTTCAGCCTGTACCTCCATATGGGCTGTAAGTTTTAAAGCAGCAGGGATTGTGAATGAACTACAAGGATGCTTATCAGCACCCTCACAGTTCATTCAGAACCACAAACCACCTGCCATGGTGGCTGAGGGTATTTGTAGTTCATTCATTCACAGGAAACTGTGAATAAATGAAACGCCCACATGGGTGGAGCCTCACATGGCCTTGCTGTTTTTGAATTGTGACAGTGGGTGCAAGGAGAAGAACCCCTGCCCGCTGTCACTCTGAGGGTGGGATTGGGGTAGTGGCAGCAGAAACTGGAACATGTTACATGATCCATCCCAAATATTTGTGGAACAAGTATCATGTTCCAGTAGGTTATCCCTTAAGGTAGTGCAGGAGATGAATTGCAGGTTTCTGGGTGTACTAGGTGTACTGTCCTTCAATCCCAGATCTTTTGATTTTTTTGGAACAGCCTCTGTGGTCATATTTGAGTTTCTTGAGTGAAAGAACAGCTACCATAAGGTGGAATTACCATAAGTTACCATAAGGTGGAATAACCAATAGTCTAGTGTTGGAGGACAGATTTGAATCCAAGTTTTTGCAGTTTGTTTACAATCAATAAACAAAGTCACCTGCAGAAATACAGCAGTAAACGTGTAAAGCTCAAGATTAGCAGAGATCTAATGGACAAAGCTTTGGTGTTAGATATACTGGGTAACCCATTTTAACATGAAGAAATGTTACCATAAGTTCTCAGTATCCTTAGATCATCGGGCAAGCCCACAGGATATGAAAGAAAATTTGCCTAGGACATTATAGCACATGGGGCTATGGATCTAGATAACAGGACTGGTGTCAAATAGGATCTTGCAAAATATAAATTTGTATGAGTCTGTTGGATTGTTTGGGAAAAACTAGCTTGCAAGTTTCCAACATTTCCTTCCACCCCTTCCCCCATCCAAACCTCCAACATTCGCTTCCCACCATGATCTGGGTTGACAAGCCAAGTTGTTCAACGACATGATAGTTTATAGTTCATCAGTTCATGTAGAAAATAGAAACTAAATACCATACATATATAAGTACATTGTAGATTACTTCCAGTATGGGGACAGAGAAAGGCACAGGATTACTTGTAGAAAACTGGGTTCTGAGTCTATGTCTCAATTGGAAGTAGTGAAATTGCATATTGTTAGGTTGAAGGTGGTATAAGAGGTAGATACCCTTTAAGGCCCAGAGTTTGGCTTCTGGCACAGTGAGGAGCTCCAGAAGAAGTTTATTAAACCAGAGTGGAGTAAATTCATACAAATGGGGTGTAATATTAGGCCAGGTCCCAAACACAAAAATGTTGACCTAACACTCCACCATGACCCATGGGGGCTAAGGAGTCTCCCACTCCTCACAATAGAGTGCATAATGAGTACATATCTCGAATTCCTGACATTTAATGGTAATAAATAGTAATTGTTCTGATGTATCAATATTACAAAAATGGGATATTGGCAATGCAGTATACCTGAGAGTGGATTTTTTTTTTAATTTGATGTTTTAGTTTGTGCCTGCTAATGCCCCAAAATAAAGGGGTTGAGAGGAGAATCCTTTTTTATTATCAATTTTTATTTAGTCCTTCTGCTCAATCTGAGCAGAACAGTTCACTTTTTTCTGTATTTTGACAGTGGCCCTTGCCGGATCCATGTTTCATCCATGGGAGGCCAGATGTTAACAGACTTGCATCTGTTTACATCAGGCTACCTCCACTTATTTATTTATAATGTTATAATGTTATTTTTAGCACCATAAAACATGTCAGCAGTGTTTTATGTTTCTACAAACAATAATTACATATTATCTGAAGATTATATTCTCAAGAATTTTAATTACCACATGCCACATATTTCACCCTCTGCTTCATTTTAGGGCAAAAAACCCTCCACCATATTTACTTCATTTATCCAATCCTGTGCAGCTGAGACAAATTAACAAGGAATTTGAGTTTCACATAATTGGATAATTTAAGTAAACCTTCACACTTTTTTCAGTGAACATTCTCAACTCCTTATTGAATAAGCCTTATAAAATCTTCTTATTAAAAATATAATATAGTTTTATAGTAGTAATATATAATAAGTAATATCGTTTTATAGAAGTAAAAAGTCCAACAGTATAAAGCCATGGAAACGAGGTAAAGAGAAAAAAAATGCAACATTTAAAAACTCTGCATATGAACCCTTATGCATTTCTAAAGACTTGTCAACGTAGGAACTTACCATTTTTTTTTTAAGTTTGTAACTTTTTAGCACTTGACAATTGCTTTGTACAACCATTACCACCCACACTTTTATATTGCTTATTCTTGTTAATTCAAGTGAAATTCCAGATCCATAGGAGACACCTTGTTACAGGCAACACTATGTAGCTGCCATATATAGTAAACAATTTACAATAGCTGAGGAATAGGGATAAACAAATTGGTATGGGTGATTCTCAAACCCATAATAAATTCTGAAATTTGAAAATTTTATTTTACAACTTTGACGTTTATGTGAGGCAAATCTTGCAAATCAGTTCTGCCCATTTTCAAGTCTAATAGGCAAGGGAAATCTGGGTATGCCATGGGGCACATTTACCAATTTAAAGAAAATGTAATAAAAATCTGATATAGCTAGCATGATGTAATTATGAGGCTGACATTGAAGAAACACCATTCTCTTCGATTACATTCTTGGGAGGTGGCTTTACAGTGTATGCAGTGTTGTGGAAAAGTATGATATTCACAGACAGCATCACTGTATTCTGGCAGCATATATTTTACACGTGCAATTGATTTTCTGACTGTCACATTTAGCTTGGCATAAATACAGCAGCAGTACTGCAATCTGGTTCAATTAAACTTTTTAGGTAGCTTTGGCTGACACAGCTGATTTTTATCAAACATTAATAGGTCTAATTGACCTTTGGAAGTAGTATATACAACAGATCTTAGGCTAGCTTCACACCTACTGTATGCATTTGGTGCATTTTACAGAACTGCACTACAGTCCATTTAACATGGTTTAAATCTGTACGTTTTGTTTTACTGCATTTTTTGGAAAGGGTCAGGGACTTTTTCTCCTGCAGCAGATTGCCTATTGCGTGTAATAGACTTCAATGGAGCCACATCAAAAATGCAAGTGTTGCGTTTTTTATGATTATTACATTTTTTTTTCTCTTTAAAACACTGTGTATAGCTGGTTGCTAAGGAGTGGGTAAGGAAGCTGGCCACACCCTAACAAACAATGAATCATCAGCTGTCAGCGGGTTTCCCCACTGACAGCTGAATGTAAAAAAAAAACATTGTCGGCAATAAAAAAATTGTCAAAAATGGCATGGGGGTGACCCGCCAATCCATACCAGACTCTTTCAGGTACGGTTTTTAAGGGGAACCCCATGCCAAAATTAAAAAAATAATGGGGCCCCCCAAATCCATACCAGACCCTTATCCCAGCATGCAGCTCAACAGATAAGGAAAGAGGGAACAAGCGAGACCCCTTTTTCTGAACCATACCAGGCCGCATGCCCTCAACATGGGGGGATGCTTTGACTGCCTGGTTCTCTACCTGACAGTTCTTAAATAGATCAGGGGTGGGGCCACCCAGTGACATCATCTGGTGGTACCACCGCCTGTGATGTCATCTACCAGTGCATGCTGGACCGCCCCCTGTGATGTCATCAACCAGCGCATGCTGGACTGCCAATGTCACAGGGGGGGCAGTGCCACCAGGTGATATCGCCAGGTGGCCCGTCCCCTACCTATTTAAGAACTGTCAGACAGAGGAGCAGGCAGTTCCCCCTTGCCCCAAAGCACCCCCCCATGTTGAGGGCATGGGCCTGGTGTGGTTCAGGAAGGGGGCACTCAGGGAACCGCTGACAGCTGCAGTACTACATTGTGTTGTCTTAAAAGCTCACAAAACACTCCAAAACCACAACCCTGCATTTCACAGATGAGGCAGTATTTATCCTAAGATAAAAATTAGACTGCTATATTTCAAACACAATAGTCACATATACTGTATCGTGCAGTGACTGGAGAGTATGCAGCCCAATTGGGCTGCTGTATGGAAGATTTTACATGCATGCAGTTTTATTCATTAAATAAAAATGTGTGTATTATTTCAAAGACAACACCCAGAAATATTGTAAAAAACTCTCTGCACATTGATTAAGCAGTTTTACTAAGATGCAATTTAGGTGGGGGAGAGGCGGGTTTTATTGTGAAATAATATTTAATTTTATTTCTGAGACAAAGCCAGAAATGTTGAACATACACCATGCACACTACAGTATGTGAGGCTTTTTACTAAGCCACTATTTCAGAGGTTAGAATTGTGAAGGTTTCATCATGAAACAAAATCTTCAGTGTATTATTTCAGGGGCAATGGCTGGAACTCCATGCACAGTAAGCAGCTTCAGCATTTTGCTGTTTCAGCAGAAGCCACAATGCAGTTTTTTTTCTAACTGTTATAAAGGTTTATTAAATATTGCACATCAGTTAGCATAGTCAGCATAGGTGTTAGGGGAGGGGAAGAAGCA
The DNA here is from genome assembly GCF_042186555.1 of Aquarana catesbeiana. Lineage (NCBI taxonomy): Eukaryota > Metazoa > Chordata > Amphibia > Anura > Ranidae > Aquarana > Aquarana catesbeiana. The sequence continues at coordinate 342,169,595 of NC_133325.1, forward strand.
TTTTAAGAATAGTTTAAACTGGTGGAATAGACTATACCGTGCTAGTATGTGGTGGTGTTCTGCAAACAATGAGTAGCTTTGCCTATGTCAGGCAGGAACAAGTTCATGCTGCTGAACCCTAAAATAATGTAAAAAGACCCTAGCAAAATTATACCAAATACTGTATGTATAATATATATATAGTACTTCCCCCTAAAAAAAAAACACTAAAACAATAATCTCAACCCTAAACCCTAAACCCCACCCCAACCTTTATTTTTTGTTTAATTTTAAATGTGTATTTTTGTATTATTTTAAATGTGACATAAAAAAAATGAATTGAGGAAAACAATTCAATGAGGATGGGGGAGCTGCTAAACAACTTAAGTGGCTGACACACATGAAAAGGTAATCATAATAAATACTGTTATATCTATTTGTTGTGAACACAGGGGTGGGGGGAAGACAGCAATATATAGCCCACCACACCACAATTCACAGTATTGGAGCACAATACAGAATATGAACATTAGGAGATGGACACTATGTAGCTCACCACACTGAAATGTAGTGTAATGTAGTACCATAGAGCACTTTTTATAGTAAATACAGTATGTATTTAGCACTATTTAGTACTGTATAACAGCAACTATCTCTCTTTGCAAACTCTCCCTGACATTTATAGGGAGTTATAGGGAGAGAGCTGGTATATATTAAAGCAGAGTTCCACCCACTGTTTCATCTGAACGCTATCAGCTTCAGAATTGACCAAAAAAACAGCATTAGGCATTTTTTTTTCTCTTTACCTTGTTTCCATGGCTTTAATTATAGCTTCCTGTTTCCCCCATTTGCGGTGATTTACGTAACCTCCTGCGGCGCACTGGCTCCTGGGAGATGTGTGTCATGATTCCCAGGAGTCAGTGGGCATCGCCGTGTAATGGAAATTTGTAAGTTCTGTATATAATTGTATTGTATTTTGTATGTATTGCACATTACCCTCACTGTGCACACAGCACTAATAATGTTTTCAGTAAATGTTTACATTCTTTCGAGTCCTGATTAGAATAAGCCTGCCTATGTAACGCCCCTTGTTATGATAAACCTACAATTGTAATATTAATGTGATACCTACGTAATCATGTGCATAAAAAACTTCAATTGCGTCATAATAAAGCAGAACAGTAATTTGGAAAGATGCTGAGCGTATCTTTTGTGTCTGTTCCCTACTGCAGTAGTTATTATTAATTTGGAACCACTAATCAATATGAGGACAGGAGTTGCCTATCATCAATTATGCCCAAGTCAGCATGGCGACCTTTGCCTTAGGAGGGGATTCCAGGTGACCCTGAGTATCCAAAACGAGGAGCTTGAGACGATCTGGGAATTTCTGATAATCAGCCGGCTGAGGTAAGCCTTTTGCTTACATTTGAGTTATCAGACTTCCTTGATTGGTAAGGCATTTTTGGGACAAAGGGTACCTATTTTACTCCCCTTAATCGAACTGTATTGATTGGTGGTTATATGTTATGTTGTCCCTGTCTATTGTCCATCGGAGTGTTATAGATAAGAAAGGGAAGAATAGTGCTGTTCACAGGTATATGTAGTAAATCTGCTAGATAAAGTAGTTTAGAGGCAAGAGGGTATAGGCACACGTAGAGAAGAGAGAAGACTGGCCAGTCATTATGGGCATTAAATTAAGTAAGGGAATGAAGGGTAAGAGACCTTCAAAAATGCCCAGCGCAAGAGGAGCGCTACATATGAACCAAAGGTGCGGTTCCGCCTATACTGAGCCCCTAGATTAATGGTTAGAGTGGACATGGATCCACAATGGGTAACTGGGTTACCAAGGTCCACAGGGACTAAGAATCATGCAGAGTAAACAGCTAGAGAAACAGCTATCTATGTGAGCAGGATGGATCAAAGGTGACAATTAACACTAGACAGAAAGGGACATTTTCATGTTAAAGGGGTGGCATGAATTTGGGGTCAGGCACTACAACTAGTAAGTCAAGAAACAGAGAAATGAGAATTAAAACAGAATACTTTATATGTTGTCAGAGAGGGAAGATGGGATGAGCACTCTGGCTGCCCATCTGATCATAGAAGCTAGATATAAAAGATATCTGAACAAAATAAGGAATGCAGAATTTAAGGCAGGGAAATATTAAAGAGTTAAAAGAAAGTGAGAGAATAATATGCATGTGTTGTGTACAAATGGGAAAAATGTAAGCAATTTTAGAGAGATATTGGTGTATGTATGTGTGAATGCTGGGAGCTTTAGTTCTATTGCTTGTGTGTGTCATGTATGCAGATGTGACCCCCTCCTTTGTGCTCTCCTGAAAGAATGTCCCTGAGAGGTCAGTGATAAGCTGGAAGGACACCATGCCAATTCCAGTTTTTTAGACAAAACATGTGCCGGGTTAACGAATCTAATGGTAAACAATGTGATCACAATTATTTTGAATCTGTTTTCCAAACATGGTAAAATGAAGGTTACATTTAACCGTGTATTACACAAATTGAATATCCTTTGATAGTGGAAACACTGCATTTAGAAAAGGGAAATTAAGTAAAATTAAGTAATAATGAGTATTAATTTCTAATATGAGTTTAACAATTTTATTAATAATATAGATATATTGAAACTGGTTTAGACAACCTTTGGTTGGAAATGAAATTCAGGTTAATGGGGAAATTTGTAATGAATGAGATTAGTTTAGATTAAGATAATAATTTTGTAATTTTACATTTATACAATAAGCCCTTATTGAGAGAAAAAAAGATTAAGATGAGGTTGTTATTTTGAATAAAGCTGCCATAATTTTAACAAAGCCAAGATGGATGGGATACATAAGAAGTTCTTCTACAAAAATAAAATTTTAAGGTTTTTGATAATAACTTGATGTGCGGTCCATGATGTGAGAGTAATAATAAATAAAATTTAAATATAACAGACCCATCACATCAAGTCCACACACCCTGTTAGGATAGATGCCACCTGCAGCCAGTTGTTTTATAGTTTTTGATGCTTTCTGGTCCATCATACAGATTGTTGATCCTTTTGTTTTATTTATTTTTATTTTTGAAATCCAAAGCAGAATGTGTGGATTGTGAAATGATGTGCCTCTTTTTCTTGTAAGTACAGTGGTATAAGCAGAAGAATATTTTGGATTTATGGACATCTCTCCATGACCGCAGGGTATTGTTATCATTTATCATAATATTGCCAGGAAAAAGTTGTCTTTTGAAACATGAAACTGAAGTTCTTACACAAATAGCATGATAGAAAACAAGCTAATATATATATATATATATATATATATATATATATATATATATATATATATATTTATGCAAGCTGGACCCAGTAATGAAGGGTTCACCCTGATATATCAGAGCTGTAGCTTTTATGCAAAGGTGCTATTAGACAAAGTTAGATATTGTTTTGGTCAAACATTTAATTTTTAATGGTCCGACATTCTATGCAGCAAATATACAGCTAACTAAATGTTTGTCTAATGAAAGGTTTAAAATATGAGTTTGTTTATGTACAAAGCTAACAATGAAAAACGCGTACATTTATACAAAAGAAAGGAAAAGACACATGTGTTAAATTGATGGTGTAGGAATCCGCTGCTGTGAGCCCAGTGCGGGACACACTCCCTGAAGACCCAGATATTACATTTTTGTAGATTTGAGTATGCAGTTTATCACCCAGATGGATACTCTGTATCCAAAGTCATTGGATCCTTTTTGCCCAGCTCAAGAAGCAGAGCTCCATGTTTTAGCAAAGCCTGTGAGCTATAAAAAGAGTGTATATTTATATAGATAGTCGAGATATAGAGAGCTTTTGGTTCCATTTAAAGGGCCAGAAGTTTGTTTTTACTTCGGCAGGTAAACCAACCAAGCATGCCAAGTTAATTTGATCGGCTGTTTTCAGCCTTCCAGGTTCTTGCTGAGGTAGCCATATTAACTTTCACACATGGAAGCAGACCAGGTGACTAAGGATGCTGCATTTACAGCCCCGGACACTTGACGGGTCTGTGCAACTCACAGATTCCACCCTAGTTCTGGCCCAGTATAGCTGGGATTAATAATTCAACTTTAAGGACCCCAGAACGATAAGAACAAGTGGTCCACAGGGGGCAACTTCTTATGAAACAGGACTTTGGAAAAGGTGATCATTTATGTCTGCCAGCCACTATTTTCCCTCCAGCTTGACACATGGATCGTGTCATCAGTCACAAGCAGTTATGGCTGCCTTAGTAAATGAGCGTGGGATAGAGCCAGGGTTCTCCACAGTTGTTTTTATAACATACCACTTCTTGTTTTACCTATTACCAAAGGTGTTACCAAAAGCTGAACATCCCTTCCAGATATTACAAAAAGATATATCCAGATGCCCAAGTTAGGATCTTACGAGTATGGATTTTGTCTGTATGGACATGTTTTTTGGATGTCCAGTGGCAAATGCTACTGCAAAGGCCACAGTAAAAAGTGTTATCAGAAGTAGTTTGTAAGTACAGAGTGCCAGAAAGTACAGAGAGTAACAGAGGAAATCATTTTTTATAGGAGAGTCCTTACTAGAAGTATTGAGGTTTTATTTTTAAACCCCTTACTGTCTACAATGTAGCGGACAAAGTAGAGTAAGAAACTAAAAAACTTTTGCCTGAATGTTTTCTTATATTTTATGAAGCCCCTAAGGGGGATGTTGGACTCTCTCCCTATGGGATTTGGTTTGGGAGTGTGTTACTCACTTGCTTATATTTTGTCTCAGCAGCTGAAGTCCTCCATTTGGATCTCACAGAGAAAGTTGCTGATCTTTTAAGGTTTTTTGACAAACTCATTTATGTGTTTTCTCCCCAATTCCAGATCCTAAAAGTTTGGAAGGATCTAAAACTAAAGCCAGGTGACTTGTGGATTGTTAAGAGACATTTATATATAAGGAAATGTTTGGAGACTCAATACAGCATCTATTTCATGTACAGTTTTTGCAAAACTTGAAGGAAAAGTCACCTGGATCCACACCAGACACTGCAAAAATGACTAAATTAAAGAAATCTCTGTGTTTGATTTGTTTCCCTCTTGTGATCACAGTCTAGGGTACTTTTTGATTCAATTACTTTAATTGTAAGGGATATATACATTTGAAAAATAGTTTAGCCATGTTAAAGTCATATTTGTCTTTTGTTCGTCTTCCATTTTATGTAGAATTGTCTGTGTTCACATATGCTGATAAGTCAGCATGCCTACAATTCAGCTAGAAGGCCATTCTGGCCACAAGAGTGTACAGCCAGTACTCTGTAAATATGTCTTATCAATCATTTGTTTTTCACAATGAAAGTCATTTGGTAATGAAAAAGTTGCTCAGCTATTATTTTCTCCACAATGGAGTTTTTGCCTCTTTGGCCAGGACTACCTCTACCTAAGCGTGTGGAGGTTCCAGGTTAAAGGTGATAGCAGGTATGGTTAGTAGGGATGAGCCGAACACCCCCCTGTTCGGTTCACACCAGAACATGCGAACAGGAAAAAAGTTCGTTCGAACACGCGAACACCGTTAAAGTCTATGGGACACGAACATGAATAAACAAAAGTGCTAATTTTAAAGGCGTATATGCAAGTTATTGTCATAAAAAGTGTTTGGGGACCTGGGTCCTGCCCCAGGGGACATGGATCAATGCAAAAAAAAGTTTTAAAAACGGACGTTTTTTCAGGAGCAGTGATTTTAATAATGCTTAAAGTCAAACAATAAAAGTGTAATATCCCTTTAAATTTCGTACCTGGGGGGTGTCTATAGTATGCCTGTAAAGGGGCGCATGTTTCCTGTGTTTAGAACAGTCTGACAGCAAAATGACATTTTGAAGGAAAAAACTTATTTAAAACTACCCGCGGCTATTGCATTGCCGACAATACACATAGAAGTTCATTGATAAAAACGGCATGGGAATTCCCCAAAGGGGAACCCCAAACCAAAATTTAAAAAAAAAAATGACGTGGGAGTCCTCCTAAATTCCATACCAGGCCCTTCAGGTCTGGTATGGATATTAAGGGGAACCCCGGCCAAAATTAAAAACAAAAAAATGACGTGGGGTTCCCCCTAAATTCCATACCAGACCCTTCAGGTCTGGTATGGATTTTAAGGGGAACCCCGCGCCAAAAAAAAAAAAAAACGGCGTGGGGTCCCCCCAAAAATCCATACCAGACCCTTATCCGAGCACGCAACCTGGCAGGCCGCAGGAAAAGAGGGGGGGACGAGTGTGCGGCACCCCCTCCCTCCTGAACCGTACCAGGCCACATGCCCTCAACATTGGGAGGGTGCTTTGGGGTAGCCCCCCAAAACACCTTGTCCCCATGTTGATGAGGACAAGGGCCTCATCCCCACAACCCTGGCCGGTGGTTGTGGGGGTCTGCGGGCGGGGGGCTTATCGGAATCTGGAAGCCCCCTTTAACAAGGTGACCCCCAGATCCCGGCCCCCCCCTGTGTGAAATGGTAAGGGGGTACTTATACCCCTACCATTTCACGAAAAAAGTGTCAAAAATGTTAAAAATTACAAAAGACAGTTTTTGACAATTCCTTTATTTAAATGCTTCTTCTTTCTTCTGTCTTCCTTCATCTTCTGGTTCTTCTGGCTCTTCTGGTTCTTCCTCCGGCATTCTCGTCCAGCATCTCCTCCGCGGCGTCTTCTATCTTCTTCTCCTCGGGCCGCTCCGCACCCATGGCATGGGGGGGAGGCTCCCGCTCTTCTCTTCTTCTCTTCTTCATTTTCTTCTCCGGGCCGCTCCGCAATCTATGCTGGCATGGAGGGAGGCTCCCGCTGTGTGACGGCGCTCCTCGTCTGACAGTTCTTAAATACCGGGGGGGCGGGGCCACCCGGTGACCCCGCCCCCCTCTGACGCACGGGACATGACGGGACTTCCCTGTGGCATTCCCCGTGACGTCACAGGGAAGTCCCGTCAAGTCACCGTGCGTCAGAGTGGGGCCCCGCCCCCCCCCGTTATTTAAGAACTGTCAGACGAGGAGCGCCGTCACACAGCGGGAGCCTCCCTCCATGCCAGCATGGATTGCGGAGCGGCCCGGAGAAGAAAATGAAGAAGAGAAGAAGAGAAGAAAAGAAGAAGAGAAGAGCGGGAGCCTCCCCCCCATGCCATGGGTGCGGAGCGGCCCGAGTAAAAGAAGATAGAAGACGCCGCGGAGGAGATGCTGGACGAGAACGCCGGAGGAAGAACCAGAAGAGCCAGAAGAACCAGAAGAACCAGAAGATGAAGGAAGATAGAAGAAAGAAGAAGCATTTAAATAAAGGAATTGTCAAAAACTGTCTCTTGTCATTTTTAACATTTTTGACACTTTTTTCGTGAAATGGTAGGGGTATAAGTACCCCCTTACCATTTCACACAGGGGGGGGCCGGGATCTGGGGGTCACCTTGTTAAAGGGGGCTTCCAGATTCTGATAAGCCCCCCGCCCGCAGACCCCCACAACCACCGGCCAGGGTTGTGGGGATGAGGCCCTTGTCCTCATCAACATGGGGACAAGGTGTTTTGGGGGGCTACCCCAAAGCACCCTCCCAATGTTGAGGGCATGTGGCCTGGTACGGTTCAGGAGGGAGGGGGGGCCGCACTCTCGTCCCCCCCTCTTTTCCTGCGGCCTGCCAGGTTGCGTGCTCGGATAAGGGTCTAGTATGGATTTTTGGGGGACCCCACGCCGTTTTTTTTTTTTTTTTTGGCGCGGGGTTCCCCTTAAAATCCATACCAGACCCTTCAGGTCTGGTATGGAATTTAGGGGGAACCCCACGTCATTTTTTTTTTTAAATTTTGGCCGGGGTTCCCCTTAATATCCATATCAGACCTGAAGGGCCTGGTATGGAATTTAGGGGGACTCCCACGTCATTTTTTTTTTTTAATTTTGGTTCGGGGTTCCCCTTTGGGGAATTCCCATGCCGTTTTTATCAATGAACTTCTATGTGTATTGTCGGCAATGCAATAGCCGCGGGTAGTTTTAAATTAGTTTTTTCCTTCGAAATGTCATTTTGCTGTCAGATTGTTCTAAACACGGGAAACATGCGCCCCTTTACAGGCATACTATAGACACCCCCCAGGTACGAAATTTAAAGGGATATTACACTTTTATTGATTGACTTTAAGCATTATTAAAATCACTGCTCCTGAAAAAACGGCCGTTTCTAAAACTTTTTTTTGCATTGATCCATGTCCCCTGGGGCAGGACCCAGGTCCCCAAACACTTTTTATGACAATAACTTGCATATTAGCCTTTAAAATTAGCACTTTTGATTTCTCCCATAGACTTTTAAAGGGTGTTCCGCGGCATTCGAATTTGCCGCGAACACCCCAAATTGTTCGCTGTTCGGCGAACTTGCGAACAGCCAATGTTCGAGTCGAACATGAGTTCGACTCGAACTCGAAGCTCATCCCTAATGGTTAGTGATCAAAATATTGATCAAAAGAGGGGAGACTGTAATGGAAATTTGTAAGTTCTGTATATAATTGTATTGTATTTTGTATGTATTGCACATTGCCCTCACTGTGCACACAGCACTAATAATGTTTTCAGTAAATGTTTACATTCTTTCGAGTCCTGATTAGAATAAGCCTGCCTATGTAACGCCCCTTGTTATGATAAACCTACAATTGTAATATTAATGTGATACCTACGTAATCATGTGCATAAAAACCTTCAATTGCGTCATTATAAAGCAGAACAGTAATTTGGAAAGATGCTGAGCGCATCTTTTGTGTCTGTTCCCTACTGCAGTAGTTATTATTAATTTGGAACCACTAATCAATATGAGGATAGGAGTTGCCTATCATTAATTTAACCGAGTCAGCCGCTATATACAACAGAAGTGATGTTGCATTGCGGCCATCTTGGTACACCCGCACTCGTCCGCAGTAAGCCTAGAGTTAGATGCCAGCAAGCGGACATCTTTATACACCCACCAGAGTCTTGCTTTTCACAGTTATTTTTAAAAGTAAACTCAGCTTATATAGTGAAATACAGTATTTAAAAGTCTGTCTGACTGCTTTGATGTTTAATTTTAAAAGCAAGACTCTGGTGGGTGTATAAAGATGTCCGCTTGCCGACTTCTAACTTTAGGCCTACTGCGGACGAGAGCAGGTGTACCAAGATGGCCACGATTGCAATGTCACTTCAGCTGCATAGTCTGATGGTCAGTGGCTTTCTGATAGAACACCGCCTCTTAGCATCACGATGGCAACCAGAGACAATCCCTTCGCTGCACCCTGTGTGTAATGCACCTTATCCCAGAAAAGAGACCTAGTGGGCTTCACATGCCCAGGTAGCAAGATGGAAACGTGCAGCAAAGAAAAGACAAAGGTTAGTTTAAAAAAAAACAGGAAATACAGCGGCGGTTTTACTGACATCATCATTTATAAAATAAGATTAATAACAGCAGAACGGGTGCCTTTTAAAAAAAAAAAATGTGGGTGAAACTCCACTTTAAAAAAAAAACCCTCATTACTGTCCCTGCTAAGCCATCTAACCACAGTTCATAGACCAGGTCGTGCATAATCAATGACTGGATGCCATTAGTTCTCTATTTTCCCAAACTGCAAATAGCTTGAGTTACTTTATATATAATGGATAAAAAAGAGTGCAGCGCTACATATGCCCATATAAATTGTATAAATCCATTAATAACAAATTCAATTCATATAAACAAATAGTGATGAATATGTATAAATGAATTATAAAATGTCCATAGAAAAAGTCTCATAAAAGATTCCATACTGAGTAAGGAAAGATCCAAGGACAGCAAATGTGACACCCGAGGTATAATCACACTGGAGGCTTACCAGAAGACCAGCGACCACCCTTACTCAGGGAGGTCTGTAAACGCTCAATCAAAATCCACTGTCAAATGCTCAGATTTCCACTCAAGTGGCCCCAGGCAGCAAACACAAGGATGGAAGATAGGTAAGTACTCCAGGAAGTTTTATCAACAAGTTCTCATTCGTGCTCAATAAACAAAGTATATGCAAAATACAAAGTTTCACATAGTACAGTACAGAAGACCAGCGACCACCCTTACTCCGGGAGGTCTGTAAACACTCAATCAAAATCCACTGGCAAAGGCTCGGATGTCAACTCAGGTGGCCCCAGGCAGCAAATGCAAGGATGGAAGATAGGCAAGTATTCTAGGCAGTTGTATCAACATGTCTTTACTCGTGCTCAATAAATGAAGTATATGCAAAATAGAAAGCTCCACATAGTCATCATAGGCAGTCTTCAAGGGATCCCACATGCATAGCAAATTCAATCAGTTACATCAGTATCAGGTGCTTGATAGCTTCTGATCCAAGGCTCATTCATTTTTTATGAATGCGAGCCTATCAACGTAGTCTGTGGACAGGTGCACTCTTTTATCCATTACAAACCCTCCAGGAGCACTGAATGTGCGTTCAGAAAGCACGCTAGATGCAGGACAGGCCAGTAGCTCAATTGCATATTGAGCAAGTTCTGGCCAGTGGTCCATCCTCAGGACCCAGCAACCCAGTGGATGCTCTGTTGGAAAGGTCTCCAAGTCTGCTCTTGCCCCTAGATATTCCTGCACATATAATGCAGACGCTGGCTTGAACTGATCAGACCTTGGCACTGAAGACTGAAAAATTGTTTAAAGGCATCGGTCAGACAGCCACCTTCTCCACCACTCTTCCTCTGACTGAATGAAGCCTTAGCAACACGTTGTCCAGCCCCAGGAAATGGTAACCTCCCAGGGTCTGGAAATGCATTGCACAAACCTTTCTTCAAGGCCTCCTGAAGATGTTTCATCCTCTGCTCCCTCTGCGAAGGCAGGATAAGTTCTACAACCTTACCCTTGTAACGTGGATCAAGAAGGGTTGCCAGCCAGTAATGATCCCTCTCCTTGATACCACAAATCCTAGGGTTTGCAGAATTAGAGAGGCCATGCAACGTAAGTTTGCAGAGGCATTCGATTCTGAGTCCTCTGGGTCACTAAGGATCACATGATCTGTAACTACCTCCTCCCAGCCACGTACAACTCCTTGGGTTTCTGGGGACTGAAAACCATCCTTGAAAACTGCTGCTGAGTGTTATCTTCTACATCCATGCTGACACGATCCTCCTCCTCTTCTTCCTGTGTATTTGGCGGGCCAGCAGGAATGCTATTTGGATAAAGGGGGCCTTGAGAGGAAAGGAAGTCCTCCTCTTCCTCCTGCTGTTCTGCCTCAAGTGCCCTGTCTATGATTCCACGAAGCGTGTGCTCCAGCAAGAAGGCTAGGGGGACAGTGGCACGGATGCATGCATTGTCCTTGCTCACCATCCTTGTGGCCTCCTCAAATGGTGACAGGACAGTGCATGCATCCTTAATCGATAGCCACTGGCGTGGCAAAAAGAAGCCAAGCTCCCCTGACCCTGTCCTGGTGCCATACTCGTACAGGTATTCATGGCCCTCTGCTGTGTGTGCATCCATTGCAGCATTGCCAACGTTGAGTTCCACCTGGTGCGCATGTCACAAATGAGGCGGTTGGTGGGCAGGTTGCATTCCCTTTGAATGTCAGCCAGCTGAGCACTGGCATTGTATGACTGCTGGAAATGACCACAGACTTTTCTGGCCTGCCTCAGGAGATCCTGTAAGCCTGGGTACTTGCTCAAGAACCGCTGCACAACCAAATTCAGGACGTGTGCCAAACATGGAACATGGGTCAAGTGTCCCTGTCAGAGAAGGTTGGTGCCATTGTCGCATACAAACTGTACACACTGTATTAGATACTGTGTACACCGCTTGAAGTGTATTAGAAACTGTACACACTGTATTAGATACTGTGTACACCGCCTGCACTGTATTAAAAACTGTACAATGGATGCACTGTAGGCTTGTGCAATTTGTTTTCGTAACAAATCGAAATTCGTCTGAATTTAGCAACTTTCGGACATTCGGAAGCATTCGAATTTCCGAACAAAGCAATTACGAATAAAACCGAATCCGAACTAAATTATATCATAAATAGCGGATGCCTGCGGCATAATTCGTTAATGCGTTAACGTGGTCTAATGCATTCGTAATTGCTTTGAACGGAATCTCAAATGCATACGAATGTCCGAAAGTTGCAAAATTCAGACGAATTCAAATGCATCCGAATGTCCGAAAGTTGCGCAATTCTGATGAATTTCAATGCAAATTCATTTGGAGTAATTTACAGTCCAATCAGCTGCTTTATTTTGTGATGGAGGTTGGATTAAGGGCAAAAGTTCACTGCATTCCTGGTAACTGAGTGAGAAAAGGAGTTTGAACAGAGGAGGGGAGACAATATTTGAGAAGCAGCAGAAGAGAGTCCAGTCTAGTAAAGTTTTTGTCAAGGTGGATTCAAGCTCTCAACATGAAGTTCCTCCTCCTGGTACCAGCAGCAGCAGTGACACAGCAACAACAACCACTACCAGCACCTGTGAGTTTGTACCACCATTGTCTGTGTAATGTATGTCAGCATCTGTATTGCCAGGCCCAGGCAGTCGTACTTCCACCACCAGTGCTACACAACGTTCTAGTAGTCGTGTTGTTAGGTCTCACAGGATTGACTTTTCAAAGGGGAGTCAAATGAAGCAGCAGGAGCAGCTTGCCTGTCCTGTTTCAATGCCTCAGCCAAAGCATTCAGGCAGATCTAGCAGCTGCAAAAGGCCAAGCTCTGTTACTTTGACTAGCAGTAGTGCTATGCTAAGGGCACCCTCCAAACAGAAAAGGTCAGAGAGGCAAACTGTTGGTTCAAAATTCCCTACTAGCAGGGCTGAGAGGTCCTGCTCTGAGACCAAAAAGCAGTCGGCATCTATTGCATGTCGTCGCCTTTTTCAGGATCTTCCCCCAAGAACAACATGCACAATTACTACTAGTGCCAGTTGTGTCACCACCACCTCTGCTATGGGCACTTTGAGAAATGTGGTGACACCAAGTCTTTTTTACAGGAAAGGCCTGACAGTACCACCAACACAGGCTTTTGATTCTGAACATCCATTTAAGCAGCCTAAAAGTGAAATATTAGAATATGAGCAAGACATTTTGCGCTCATAGTTTCACCACCACCACTTCCATTGGCACCACCATCACCACTGAAAAAATTACATCTGCAGGTCATAGAAGTAATGAGTGAGATTTTTTAGTCACATTTCCCATTAGCTATCTGAGAGAAAAGGGAATTCAGCAGGACCCCCCAACATCTCATGGTGATAAATCCTCCTTTGTAAACATGGAAGATTCAAATTATACCCTACCTTTTAATCTCGATCAGGAACCAAATATTTATGAGATAGAATATTCTCCTTCCCATATTAAATTTGATTCCCCACTGTATTCCCCTGAAAGAACAGCACCGGTGGCATCTGTCTCTCCTGTTCCGGTTGAGTCTCCCATAAACATTAGAGCCGCCAGCAAAACTGTTAGTCAAGTAACCACCTTCACTATCCCTGACATGAGGCCACCTCCCGTTTTATCACAAAAACACAGCAGCATAGCAGAGTGCACAGGCCAGGCTACAACCAAAATTAAGCAACTTTCTCTAGCATCTGCAGCTGAAGAGGAAACTGTCTCTAAAAAATCTTCACCACACAGTGGCAGCACCCGTCGTTCAAAAATTTGGCAGAATTTTGTGACAGTTGGTGATGGCTGCACAGCTGCATGTAAAATATGTAGCAAAGAAGTCAGCCATGGGAGACTGTTGGGTCATCTCACGAACGCTGGGATGAAGCAACACATGCCCACACAGGCCAGTGGTGCTGAGGGAAGAAATTGGTGTGGCTCTACCATCTACCACCACCATTACCAGCAGCAGTGTCAAAGTCACAGCCACTTCTGGAGCTGCAAGTCATACTAAAATGCTAAATAAATCCATACAGCCCACTATTGAACATTTTGGTTTGTTACATTACCAGGGTATGTCAAAATAGCAGTCCAGTAAACTTTCGTGCCTCGTTGGACAACTTATAGCTGTTAGGGGGGCTTCAAGCACCTGATGCAGGCTGTGGCATCACAACACCAGGTCCCTTCACGCACCACATTCAGTAGAATTATAATGCCCTCGCTGTACCGGTCATGTGTTGGGGTTTTGAAGGATTTGCTGGGGATGGCTGCTGGCCAATCAGTTTACTTTACAACTGATTTATGGAGTGCTCCAAGTGGCCAGCATGCCTTCCTGTCCTTGACTGCCCATTGCACAAGACAGTATTACACTCCTTCCTCCTCCATGCTGAGGTTATGGATCAGCAGCACACATCACAGAATATTCTAAATGCACTTCAGAAAATGATAGGGAAGTGGCTAGGGGAACAGGCAGGCACGAATGTCAAAATGGGATTTGTTGTTAGTGATGGTGGAGCTAACATGACAAAGGCTATCCGTGATGGAAGATTTGTTGGTGTGCGCTGCTGTGCACACATCCTGCATCTAGTCCTTAGGTCTGCTCTCGATGATAACACTAACAGTGGAAAGTTAGCAGCACTTTTAGAGTCGTGCCGCAAAATTGCTGGTCACTTCCACTGTAGTGTGAAGGATAGCCACCTTCTCAGGCAGGAACAGAGAAAGGCAGGCCTCGTGGAGCACTGCCTCAAACAGAATGTTGGAAGGAGGTGGAACTCCACCTTACATATGCTAGAGCGTATACTTGAGCAACAGAGGGCAATTCACGCAATGGCATGTGAACATTTTAATGGTATTGCCAGACCACTAGGCAGGGAGGACTGGGTCATGATTGACCAAGTTGTCACAGCGCTCAGGCCTTTTGAGGATGTCACTGACAATTTAAGCCAAGAGAGTGCTAGCCTGGCACAAGTGGTTCCCCTCTTTGCACACCTTTCAAATAAAATTGATTCCTTCCTTTCCAATAGGGAATGATTGCCTGGTGGCAATATACTTGCTGAAGTTGATGCCCTTCTGAGGAGACTGAAGGAACAATTCAGTTGGTGCATAAAAGAGCTCATCGACTCTCGCCCCGAGTTCATGTTAGCCACAATTTGTGACTCCAGAATAAAAGGCAAGATAGCAAAAATACTCTCACCACTTGGAGGGATAGATTGATAGAGAGGGTACATGAGAGGGAAAGGAAAATGGGAATACAGTTAGAGGAGGGAGAAAAAGAGGAGCTGGAGATGTCTGATGATACTCTGTTAGCTGATACTAGCAGCACTGCTGCCAGTGCTCACTCCACCAGAGCATCAGCTTTTTGGGCTGAGGCACTTGACAGTTTGGTGGGACCCACTAAACAGCCCCCTAGAAAAGAAAAAACTGCTGGTGACATAGTTAGGGCTTACCTAGCAGAACCTCCTTTGCCCCCCAGTACAGATCCCTTGAGTTTTTGGGATGAGAAGAAGGGTGTGTGGCCTGCTTTGTCCTCGGTAGCCCAGGAGCTTCTTTCCTGTCCCTCAACCATGGTCCAGAGTGAGTGGGTGTTTTCTGTAACAGGAAATATTTTATGCCCTCAGCACTTGCAATTGCTCCCCCAGCTCTTAGAGCAAATGGCTTTTTTAAAGTCAACCTGCCAAAGCTTGGTTACCCTGCTCTTGACTTTGATGCTGCATAAAAAAATAATACTCATCCATGGTAACATAATCTCCAATTCTCCACCTGACCCAGTCCCTTGTCTCCTCTACAGTCCTCATTCCATGCCAGAAATCATCACATGTCCCATCCTGACCATTTCTGTGAGGGCTTAAATATGGTAGTTACTCCATGTCTGACCCTATACCATCCTATCAAATTTCATGAACAACTGAGATGGTCAGGTTGAAAACAAAGTTCCATTTGGTTTGTGATGATTTGGCATGGAATGATCCCCTACTAAGTCCCACCTCATACCTCCTGCCCTGCTATTTTACTGCCCAAGGTTTTAGCTACTGATCTGGTATTATCCTTTTGAGACAACTGTGTCATTTAGTAGCATAAAAAATAAATGGGACAGCTGTATCATTTGTACATTTAAATTAAAACTTAAAAAAAAAAACTATTAAAAGTCCTGCTATTTCCACTCCCCCTGCCTTCTTCTCAAATACCTAGGACACTGGAACACAAACGCATTCCCTTTAAGTTCGGTATAAGCAGCACCATGAAGGTGAAAGGCAAACCATTTGTCAGTCGACTGCGCACATGGTCATGCAATATATCAGGAAAGCACAGACCACGCATGAGTGCAAACAGCACCTTGGAGGATTGCTTTCTGTCGGGGTTTCACTACCTGAACAGGTGTCAAGCTCAAGCTGCTGTATTTATGTACTTATAAGAAAGAATGTTATACAATTATTCCAGTCATTTTCATAATTTAAACTGTGTGCACTTTAAACATAATACCATTGGATTTTCTACTAGTTAGTAGTTAATAGTTAAATCATTATTTGTATTTTTTTAAGTTAAATCTGTTGTTGCTTTGGTTGTTTTGTTATGCATTTTGCCAACCAGGCTGCTTGCTTGCTTACTCCTATACTTGTAGTACTGGTGGTGGAAATAGTGGTGATACTGAGTCTGCTGCTAATATACATACAGACACAGGAAAATGAAGGCCTACAATGATACTACGAGTCTCCTATACTCCCACCACCACAATGGTTTTTCTTTTCACCCTCTGATGGCACCTACATCGTGGCAAGGAGATTTTGCTACTAATATATCCAGTCCACCAAGATATTCATGTAATCTCCAGGCCACAGTGTTGGCAACATGGCACCTGTAAGTTGGCACTCTGGAAAGTCATCACCCATGACAAAGAAGGAAAGACTGTAATTACGTTGCCGTGAGTCAGAAATAGGTGAGTACCTGCTCAACTGCCCACTTACTCCCCCCCATCCATCATTGATTTCCATTCATTTATGTAACTCTTGTTTTATTTGCCAATTTAGTGAAAGTACCACTGGAATAAGTGGATGAGGCTTCATCATGACAGACACATACAAGTTGAAGACTTCACAGGTACTTATTAACCATACACATCTTTTAGGATGTATGAATAATGGCAAACTTGTATGTAGGGATGCACGATAGCGGTATTGGATACGAGTAATTTTTTTTCTGTACTCGTTGTCAATACCAAAGACCATTCAGGTGCATCCAGGTGCTGTTAGAGAGCGTGACGCCAGCTTCACAGCTTATCAGGAAGCCAGGCCTCCCGGATTCTTGATTGGCAGTGAAGCCGGTGTCAAGCTCCCTCGCGGCACCTGGACACAGCTAATGGTATTTGGTATGACGAGTACAGATAAAAAAATTACTCGTATCCAATACCGGTATCAGTGCATCCCTACATAGAGGGAATCTCAAGTGATGGATGTTCATCACAACTAATACTATTTCCATTTCTGTTACTGCAACTTTGAACTACAACATATAATGATGCGAGAAAAAAAAAAAAGGGAATACTAAGGTCAGCAAGGCAGTATAATACCTAGCTAAATCTAAATGAAGTTGTTGGTGACAACTGGCAAGGATGTTCTTTTAACTGTTTAAGTTGATTACCATGTGTGATAGCATGTGTGTTATTATTAAGCAACCAGATATGTAATAAAGTCTAAAATATCACATAATAGTCAATATATAAGCACTAAAGTATGTTTTTATTAGGCGAAAATTATTTGCATTCATTTGCATAAACAAATGTAGAAAAAAAACATGTATGTTAACACGTGCCTTGGGTCCTGGGGCAGAGGAAGAACTAGCCCTCAGTTTTATGAAGGAGAGGGTTCTCTGCTGCTTTGAGTACTAGCAGACGATGGAGCATTGTGCCTGGAAATTGCTTCCATCAAAGAAAGTCTCAAATGCTCCATTGCCTGGTTCTGCTGTTGGTTTGCCTGGGCCAACATAATCTCCATATAGTCAGTCTGTTACCTGGCTGCAAGTTGAATGGTCCGGGTTAACCTCCTGATGGCCCGTAACATCCTTCTACTGTCACTTGCCAGCCTGCGAACTTCTGCGAGGACCCTCTGACGCTCTGCGTTGTGGACAGTTGCTGGGCCAGGCGGTACAGCAATAGGTGCCAGTGGCATCTGGGTAGGAGGAGGCAACAGCTGTGGCTGCTCCTGTAGAGGCACACCAGGGGCAGCATAAGATGGTGGCAGGATGCGGGAAACATGGCCCGTGACCTCCTCCTCCTCTAGTCATGGGGAGAATGCAGGAGTCTGGGGAATCACAGGGGTCAGCTCTTGCTCATTCTAGAGCTCAATGCCCTCCCAAATAAGGACAGGTGAGCGAGGCGGGCTGCACTGCGCTCTCCCCTCTGGCTGGTCTTGTTGATCTGAAATAGACGAGATAGCGAATGTTGATGATATCATTCAAAGAAATGGATTTTTAGAGATTAGAATAAAAATATTTATTTACTTTTTATTTTTTATTTTGACATTGTCCTTTAAAAGATAAATAAATTTGGGTCTCTTTTATTCCTATTACAAGGAATGTAAACATCCCTTGTAATAGAAAAAAGCATGACAGGACCTCTTTAATGCGAAATCTGGGGTGACCTCAGATCTCATATTTACACTAATATGCAATAAAAAATTAATAAAAAAAGAAATGTCATATCCCCCCCCCCCCAAAAAAAAAGCCCCTTTAAGACTGGAGGACGGAAGTGCCTGTCAGGGAAGTGGCAAAGGTGACCAGAGCGCAGCGTGCCTCTCCCGCCCCCGATTTAAATGAACTCGCGGCAAATCCGCTGCAGAGACCACTTTTATCTGAAAGAAGAAGATGAAGAAGATACCGAGGTTATGGCAGCTATATGCTGCCATACCAATGGTGGTCCTCTTCAAACAGCTGACGTATAACTGCGGCGGGCGGTCCTTAAGTGGTTAAGGGAACAGGTTTGTTTTTTTTAGGTTAACAAATGCTTTAAAGAAAAATTTGTTTGTTCTGCTCTTCATTATATAGCAAATATTTTATTTTCGCTACTTTTTTCTAAGTTCCACCCTAGTAACTGGTGGCTGGATATACTGGTGGCTGGAGGATACTAAGATCAGATGCATTTTAAAAAATAGTGTTGTAATAGAATAAACAATTATAAGTTACACTTCAAACAGTGGGGTATATTTACTAAAGGCAAATCCACTTTCCACTACAAGTGCACTTGGAAGTGCAGTCGCCGTAGATCTGAGGGGGACATGCAAGGAAAATAAAAAAACAGAATGATTGGATGATAAAATCAGCAGAACTTACCCTTATTTCAGATTTTTTCCTCAGATCTACAGCGACTGCACTTCTGGGGAGGACATCCCCTCCGGCTGTTTGTAATAACAGACAAGCGGCTGCTTAGCCACATTGGTTGTTATTACAAGAAAGCCGACCATCCGTTCTAAAAAACGGTACCGGGGTGATGTCTGCCGCTGCAAGCATCACCCCAGTACAACACCTTGAAGCACTATATTGGTAAGTTTGTCAACGATAAAGATTATTACAAAAAAGTGACCACCAATAATTGGTCGACCCCTAGCCTCCCTGGCGGTTTTCCCGAGTGTGGCTCGGGGTTAAAATTCAGTCCCATTAGCGGTAACCCCGAGCCACACTCGGGATCGCATTGCAGGATCCTGGGGCGGCGTTACTTACCTTGTCCCCGGGATCCTGCGATGTCCCCCGCAGTGTCCGAGGGCTCCGTCCTCCTCCGAAGCCTCTCCGTGCCAGGCTCCGTTCCCTGCGAGCGGCGCGACGCACGGGGGCGGAGCCTGGCGGCAAATTAAAAAAACTGTCAAAATCATAACACATACAGTACTGTAATCTTACAGATTACAGTACTGTATGAAATGATTTCACATCCCTTTTGTCCCCAGTGCTCTGGCCCATGCCCTGCATGCAGTTTTACATGATATACACTGTTCTTTCTGCCTGGAAACTGGAGATTGTCCATAGCAACCAAAAAGTGTCCCTTTACGTCAAAAGTGGCTTTAGACCAGCTAGAAAACAGCGATAATAAATTAGAACACTTGCAGAATTGAGCGATAGTGAATTGTGGGGAAATTTATTTTATTACTATTTTTTTAAATTTTTTAAAATTATTTATTTTTATTTATTATATTATAATTTATGTTTTTGTGTTTCAAACTTTATCATACCCGGGATATCTACTAGACTCTGGTTTGGACAGATTTAAGTGTGTTATTGTTAAGATTTACAGACCTACAATATAAAACGCCAAATTTCCATGCAAAATAATGGTACCGCTTTCAGCACCTAAAATCCGAAATAATCATACCACCAGGGAGGCTAGTTTGAGGTGTGTGTGTGTATGAACTTAAAAATGGATGGTTGTTAAATACTGTAGCTTTTGTATGTGTTTTATAATGCCTGTTTGTAAAATGTGGATGATGATGGTGCCTTGTGTCCTGTTTCTTTATATTGGCAGCTTGTGTACTCTACTTACATTGAGGAGTAATGTACCACTGATTCCTGACAGAAGCTGACGCTGGAGGGTCCGGGTTATGGCTCAGGCCTTCTGTTAAAGATGGAATAAAAGAGTTAAGGTAACCACTTCTGGACCAATCCTATTTCTGACAGTTATTGTTTACAATTTAAAATCATTATTTTTTGCTAGAAAATTACTCAGAACCACAAACATTATATATATATATATATATATATATATGTATTTGTGCAGCGGCCTTTCAAAAGCAATTTTTGGAGAAAAATGATCTGAATTAAAAAATAAAATTTACAGTAAATTTATTTAGCCCAATTTTTTGGGATATTGTGATAGACGATGTTACACCAAGTAAATGGATACCGAACATGTTATGGTTTAAAATTGCAAATGCTCGTGGAATGGCGAGAAACTACGGTACTTAAGAATCACTATAGACGAGTATGGACATTTTTTTTACGATTACCAGTTTAGAGTTACAGAGGAGATCTTTTGCTATAATTATTTCTCTCGCTGTGAGGATCGCGGCGATATGTGTTTTCTTTGGTCAGCGAGCATGCGGGGCACTTTCAAATTATTTTTTTTGTTCTTATTTATTTATTTATTTTTTCCAGTTCTACTTCCCTCATTTGCACGTACAAGTATTCAAAACGCAAAAATCTGCATATTTGAATACTGTGGATTTTTTCATATCGGCGCCATTGGCAGCCAAATAAACGAGTATGTAACTTCTGAGTTACTAACATTGAAGACTTGATTGAAGCCGATTCCGGCTTTGTTTGCGACTCTGGCATGCCGGCGGACATGCCGGTTGGTCGCTCCAGTCTCCCGGTGGCACTGGAGACTCGGGCGAAGCAGTGGAATGCGGCAGGCGGGGGGTGTGTGTTGTGTCCTCTCCCACTCCTTATGATGACAGCTGAGCAGCTTCTGAGCCGCATCAGTTGTTAGCCGACCAACAGATCTAAAAAGCGGTACCGGGGTGAAGGCTGCAGCTGCTTATCACCCCGGTACAACCACTTCCTCAAAGCACTGTACAGATATGTTGTTTTGAAGGAAGTGGTATGCTACAGGACTTATTTGAGCTTTAATTAATATTTATTTTTTTCTTGCACAGTATGCCATTTATTGGCTGAGAACAATCAGCTAATCTCTCAGCCAGAGAACGGATGGCAGGATTGTCATCTGGCTTTGGCAGCGCAGCAGAAGCCAGATGTCGTAAATCTGACTTCATAGCAAAAAAGGATCCTAGCAAGTCCCAGGTAAGAGGACAAATCGTTGCTAAATGGTTTGTGCTTTGACAGCCCCCCTCTTTTATTTCTCAATCCCATTCTTACATCAGTTTCCTCAGTTCCCCTGCATACCACAATCCCCCTTCACATCACAGTTTACACTACAGTTGTGTTCTGAACCCCCATTCACAATGGTATCTTAATCTTCTCCCCCACCTTCACAGCACCTCCCCACAGCTTTGTCCTCTGCCCTCCTTCACATCACAGCCCCCTGCATCTCTGGGCCCCTTCACATTACACAGCACCCTGCATCATTGCCAGTTTCCCATCTTCACCCCCCAGCTCTGCCCTCATCAGAATACAGCCTTCACAGCTCTGCCCCTTGCTACCTTATTTGGGCTCACAGAGCTGGAGACACAGTGGGAGACACAGCAGCAGGAATACTGGGCTGGAGCGGGAGGTGCTGAAGTTAACCAGCAGGTGATTGGTTGCTAGGGCTGCCTAGCAACCAATCACCTGCTGGTTAACTCAGAAAGATATCTTCAGAGGCTCCATTCTTGCCCAATATTCAGAGCTGCTGTGTCTCCTGCTGTGTTTCTAGCTCTGTGTGCAGAATGGTTCTGCCTCCTGCTCACTGCTCCAATGTGATAGTGACAGCAGCAGAGGCAGGGAGACAGAACCAGCACCTAAATGGCTGGACTGTGGCGGTCCGGATGGCACAGTGTCTCGGTCTGCATTTAGCACACAGTCCGCCATTTAGTGATGTCTGCTATAAATGTTAAATAGATGTTTGTTATTATGTTTATTATTATGTTTGCTTTGTATATATGTTAGGTACTCACCACTGACAGAATATTGAGGGCAGGAACTTGGAGCTGATCCCTCCACAGATGACGTTCCTCGATCTGGAAAACATTAATGTAAAGCAAAACGTAAGTCTCACATGTGTAATCATAAAAAAAAAAATAGTTTCGTTAGACAGCGCCATTGTGAGAGACACGTAAAATTACGAATCAACAAACAAAAAAAAGTTACGAAAGTAGGAGTTGTGTCCAGAATCAAAGAAAAACGATGTACTCTACTAATTCTGATTCAACAAAAAATGTCGCTTGCGAAAATACGAATTAGTCCGAACACGAAAATCCTGTTTTACGAAATTATGAATGACTACGAATCAACAGCACTGAAAAGAAACGAAACTAAGCTAAACAAATTTTTTAGTTGTGCACAAGTCTACTGCACTGTATTTTATACTGTGTACACCACCAGAAGTGTAGTAGAAACTGTACACACTGTATTAGATACGGTGTACACCACCAGAAAAGTAGTAGAAGCTGTACACACTGTATTAGCTACTGTGTACACCGCCTGAAGTGTGAAGTGAATTAGAAACAGTACACCACCGAATGCACTGTAGATATAGGCTACATCCAACACACAGCCATTAATGTCTAAACCACTGACAAAAGTGAGTACACTCCTAAGTGAAAATGTCCAAATTGGGCCCAATTATCTGTTTTCCCTCCCCGGCGTTATGTGACTTGTTAGTGTTACAAGGTCTCAGCTGTGAATGAGGAGCAGGTGTGTTAAATTTGGTGTTATCACTCTCACTCTCTCATACTGGTCACTGGAAGTTTAACATGGCACCTCATGGCAAAGAACTCTCTGAGGATCTGAAAAAAAGAAGTGTTGCTCTACATAAAGATGGCCTAGGCTATAAGAAGATTGCCAAGACCCTGAAACTGAGCTGCAGCACGGTGGCCAAGACCATACAGTGGACAGGACAGGTTCCACTCAGAACAGGCCTCGCCATGGTCGACCAAAGAAGTTGGATGGCTGATTATGGTGATAGCGCCCTCTGGGTCACATATTTTTTTTCGCTTGTGGTTTTTAAACTTGATGTACGCAGTTTATTCACTTTTTCTGGTGAAAGGTGCACATTTGGACCACTTTGATTCTACATTCAAAACTTTCTTTAAACTGTCTGTTTTACCATCCACTGCTTATGGACTTTTATTTGTGGGGAAGACCACATGCTGTGATATTGCACTTTTTACCACGTTTAATTTTAGCGCTATTTTAGTATTTTAATAATCCAGTGTTTGAACTGTTTATTTTTATACTACTGTCTGGTATTTTTCCTGTTCTTTTTAACAGCTGCTTAGTACGTTTTAAATATTGTGACAATTATATTTTAAGGAATATACTTATTTCAGCTTATAGATTTGTGCGAATGATCTGGCGCTGAGTAGGTGTTCTTTAGGCCTTTTTTTGCACACCTCTCCTTTTTAGTTATTTAAAAGCATTTTAGAATGCACAGTAGCTATCTGTTCCTAAACTCGCTGGGTCTTGGCCAAAGGAATTTGATGTTGATTTTTAAGTCACTGCATTTTATTATGAAATGTTTAATTTTTTTTTTAATTTTGTAAATAAAAGCAAAACTGAAAGAAAACCTGCCTCCTGCCCCCCCTTTTTCAGTTATAACTAGCCTAGCACACTACATTTCCAGGCTGGTATATCCATAGCAAAGGGGCAATGAGAGTGAAGGCCCCTGCCATGCTGATAACAGACTGATTGCTCTGCGGGAACAGGGAATGCTTTGAGAGGGGTTTCCCAAAAAGGGGTTGAGAGGGTGAGACCAGTCTGTCAGTCACAGCCTGCATATCAATGGCACTTGTGTCCTTGTGAAATCATAGTTCGCTGCTCTCTGCATGAGTCAATGGTTATGGGAGTAGCTAGAGATGGTGATAAGAGAAAAAAACTAACATTTGCATAACAGTACTATTTGGTCCTTAGGTTTCATATTTTGTGGGAAGAAAGAGTGCATATGAAACAGCTGATGAAGCGGATTATGACAGTTTTACAATGCTTCCATACTTGGGGAATGGAAAGGGTCACTGCAAGCTTGCAGTTCTTTTATACAGTATGTGCAATTAAGAAAAATTACTGTTTCATAAATTAAAAATGGTTGTGCTACAATTCGGTACAAACACACATTATAAAGAATGCACAACTTCTTATTTACTTTAAAATAAGACGAACAATATCATATTCTATTTATATTTATTATGGAATCCCATTATTCTGTATGTCACCCAAGCTACTAGTGTATTTGATTTTTTCTCAAAAGAGTCAAGATTTTTCTCATTAAATTTGGTGGAAATTTAATCCCGAGGAATAGGATACTGGTGATTAGAAAATAAGCTTTTACATACGACAGTCACTCCTGGATGATGTATTCCTGAATGAAACATCCCTTATAAGTTTTAACAGTGACTTAAAAATATGCAATAAAAGTCCCTGAGCCCAGTAATGTCTGCTTTTAAAAGAAACGCAAGAGAAAAAAAAACATATTAAATACAAATATTCCTATAACATAATTCTGTAGGGCTTAGAAAGAAAAGTTTTTGCCATTAACACGTCTCTATAACGGATGTGATAAGTAAAGAAAGGATGCTTCTGGAAATATATATCTCATTTTTCATTACTTTTTCAGGATGAGTGCGATTAAGTGCTGCATTATATCTTATTACATGACATTTTCTTGCTGCAGAGAGACATTCCATAAACAAATGCAGTGGTTTAGTTCCATTAGAACATGCTAATATTAATTTGCACTGTGCGTACACTAAACGCCCATTAAAGGTTTTGTGACTGATATATTACAACGAAGAACAGCGAAGACAACTATGATGAGTTGCAATCTCAAGTAATTATCATAAACCTTTTCTCTCTCGTACCTTTGTAATTTATATAGAGGAAAAAATAGTAAAGTAACCATGAAAATTAATAGAATTTTAGACATTTTTCATTTTATGCAGTTTTCAACATTTTTGTAACATAAAATACATTTTTATATGTGAATTGTACTCTAGTAACAATTTAAACCTTTCTATATGATTTACAGAAAGAATAATATTTCAAGATTTTAAAAAATCCAAAAGTATTTACGAAAAAGGCAAATGTTAACTAATAGATTCTATCAGTCTTTTTATTAAAATGCAATTAAGACCATGAGCAGTAGATTGCTGTTTGACTTAATATCCTGTTTATTAACCACTTAAGCCCCAGACCATTTGGCTGCCCAAAGACCAGATCACTTTTTGCGATTAGGCACTGCATCGCTTTAACTGACAACTGCGCGGTTGTGCGACGTGGCTCCCAAACAAAATTGACGTCCTTTTTTCCCCACAAATGGAGCTTTCTTTTGGTGGTGTTTGATCACCTCTGCGGTTTTTATTTTTTGCGCTTTAAACAAAAAAAATAGCGACAATTTTGAAAAAAAACATATTATTTTTTACTTTTTGCTATAATAAATATCCCCCAAAAATATATAAAAAAACATTTTTTTTCTCAGTTTAGGCCGATACGTATTCTTCTACATATTTTTGGTAAAAAAATTGCAATAAGCATTTATTGATTGGTTTGCGCAAAAGTTATAACGTCTACAAAATAGGGGATAGTTTTATGGCATTTTTATTATTATTATTTTTTTACTAGTAATGGCAGCGATCTGCAATTTTTATCATGACTGCGACATTATGGCGGACAGATTGGACACTTTTGGCACGATTTTGGGACCATTCACATTTATACAGCGATCAGAGCAATTAAAAATGCATTGATTACTGTGTAAATGTGACTGCCAGTGAAGGGGTTAACCACTAGGTGGCACTGTAGGGGTTAAGTGTGTCCTAGGGAGTGATTCTAACTGTGGGGGGAGGGGCTGTTTGTGACATGACACTGATCACTGCTCCCGATGACAGGGAGCGGTGATCAGTGTCCTGTCACTAGACAGAATGGGGAAATGCTTGTTTACATTAGCATTTACCCGTTCTTCCTCTCCGTGAGATGATTGCGTGTATCCCCACAGACATTGAGTCCATGGGACCCACGATCACACTCACAGAGATCGTGGGTGCGCATATGCCCGCAAACTGCTTCTTAAAGGTCGACGTACAGGTACGTTAATCTGCCTGTATGTGACCTTCTGCCGACGTATATCGTCGTGAGCCGGTCGGCAAGCGGTTAAAGAGGAACTGAACTCAGGAAGCTGGGCTCAAAACAAGGTAAGCAGAGGGTAAAGTAGTAATCACCAGTATTGCATGAGGTCTCCTTGCATCTGATTTTTTACCTATAACTGACTTACCATGTCTTGTTTTGCCTTGGTCTTCATGTGGAGGTGGCCATCTTGGTAGAGGCAGGACCTTACTAAAAATCATAGCAGAACTTCCAGCAAGGAGAACAATGAGCAGCTTAGTAGTGACATCATCAAATCACACTCCAAATCTTCTGAAACAAGCAGTCATAGGCAGCAGAACTATAGATTCACACTTCAGATAGGCACTCTCCCATACCAGCAAGTGTGCTGGTGTTTCTGAGGAAAAATTCAACAATCAAATGTACATATTCAGGGAACTACTTAAGTACGATTAGATGTACCTATAACAACAAGAATTTACCTATAACATAGCAAATCTTAACTTTTTTTTAGTTTAGTTCAGATAAGCAGTGGTGGCTGATGGTTTTTAAACCAGTGGTACAACATGAAGGTGGCAATGGTTTAAAAACCACAAAAAAAAAAAACTCTTAGGTGATAGCTAAAAACATTTTGCTGCTTTAACTATTTGCAAGACAAGACTTTTCTTTACTACTCACTAACTCCATCTGTATAAGGCACAAATGAGTCAGATCATGCCTGAAAAGAGACAGCTGCTGCTGTGCTCAAGCTTTAGATAACTCTTAATGCTTTGTGAATCTTATGTTTTCTATGTATAAAAAATCCAATAAATTTGACCCAAACCATTATAGTTTCTCTATAAGAAGAGAGCATGTTTAAGTTAGGTTTAATACGTTTACTTCTTTACTGCCTTGGTGTAAAATAACACAATGGTAACTATGGTGCTATTATGGAATTTTCTCAGTGGTTAATTTTATAAATTTAGAATGTATTAATAAAATGTCTACATTGAACAGAACATTGATCAAAGTAATGGAGGGTATCATTTGCAAGATATTATAAACTAACTTTTAACTGTATTTTTGGGTGTCATACACATAAACTCAGTAATTGGAGAACAAGTGATAAACCCATTGACTAGTAGATCTCTTGGTGATTACTATAGAAAGTCAGCGTTTTGAAAGGGACAGAGGCATCTTTGAAACATAATGGAAAATTGTTAAAGATCCTTTGAAAAGATGTATTATTTTAATATTTCCACCTTAGAGATTTTGTATAGAGTGGAGGTTCAGTGTTATTCTACTTTTCCAGTAAAATAAAAGAAATTAACATACTTTATGGATCTTTGTAGATTAGTTGTATTTAAAATATGTTGGCAATATTTTTCAGCAAAGTTTACTTAACATATTGCTTGTCAGCCCAAATTGTTTTGCACTGATATAATATCATATAAATGTGTCTGAATAGCTTACATTTTTAGTGCAAATATATTCATGTGCCTTAAAGGATAAGTTCACATTTCTGAACATGTAATATGTTACTCACATATTTAGGGTGTAACATGTGACATGTTCAGCATCTGCGTTGGACCCCTCTCCCTTGATTCCCCCCTCATTGTGACAGCAAGCTGGGGATCTTCCCTGCACTCTCTGTCACAATTCAAAGAGAGCAGGTCTTAGCCCACATGGCCTGTCGATTCACAGATCCCTGTGAATTGATAGACTGCAAGTACTGACAGCCTTTGTGGCTGTTAACTTGCAGTTCTTAATGAACTACCAGGGTGCTGTTGAGTACTCTAGGTAGTTCATCGAGCTCCTTGTCATTCAGTAACTGCCTGCCCATATCGGAGGTATGGGCAGACAACTACACAGAATATTTGCAGGACCGTGGCATTTCACCCGCAATCTGCTGATCATGGGTATAATGCTTTACAGGCTCCTAACAAAAAGAAAAAAAAAATGCATATTTTGTTACCGGCAAAAATGTGCATTTGTTATTTTTTATTTGTAAAGGTGAACTTTTCCTTTAAGATACACATTTTTTTTAAAAACTCAGTATTTAAAAAAGAAGCATGAAAAAGTGCCCGAACAAATTTTTTAAACCCTTAAAATAATGTTTTGGAACACAAGAAGAAGCTTCTAATACATACACACAATCCACATAGGCCTTAATTCATGCTTCAATGCAGAGCTAGGGTCTGTCCATACCAGAGCAAAGCCTCACTTTTATTTAACAATCAAATCCCAGAATCCCAGGGGCAAACAAGGCTTGAAAATTCTGTTGTTAAAAGGTGGGACCAAGATCCAAAGTGCCGGGAACGTTGAGGTCTAAGTTAAGAGTATGACAGGGATCAGGGTCTCTGCAGTCACGTTGAAAATGATCTGGAGAATGGTATTCCAATGAGCCCCCAGCAGTTTCCTATCTCCCACAATTTTCCATAATTGCTAACTCTGGACCCTGTCCAGTCTTCAGTGTGGTCTTCAGACAGAAGTGCAAAACTATGATATTGTGCATATTCTAGATTAAATACAGTATTAATGCGCTGACACGTTGGCTGTCCATGGTGTCTTTGAATTGCTTTTCAGTGCTTTGGGACATTATTTTGTAAATCCTGATTTGCTTCTGAGGTTATAATTTAGCTTGTCTTCTGTTATCCAATTCCATTTTTCTACTGTGATTTTGTTTCAGATTGACTTTCCTGATCTCCTGTTGCTCTTCATAATTTGTTGCAAATTGACTTAAAACTTGGTTACTGACTCCTGATTAAAACCTGCAAAAATTTTCCAACAAGTCAGTTTGTGAGAAATCAATCATCAGAATTAATATTACTAATCAATTCTGTACTCCGCACTATGGGTCTGTTACCAAGTACAGCTGCCCCCACCGTGCTTATATCTTATAAATAGGATACAACCAAGGTAAGTAAAGAGAATATGGTGTGGTGATTGCAATACCACAGCACAACTTTCCTATACAGTAATGTAAATAAATTCCTTTCAGTGACATCATACACATGGAACTGTACTACAATACACCACCCTCAGTTGCATCCTTAACTAAGAAAAGTATATCAGTAAAGGGCATAAATCAATAATACACAATATTTCACTTATAATAATCACTGTGCAATATATTGCATACATATTGAAAACAATATAAATTCTGTAAAGACTAGTGATGTGACGCTTACGATACTATAAAGCAACAACTCCCATTTAGAAAAATGTATATAAACAAATTGCCTTCAGTGACACCATACACATAGAACTGTACTACAAGGCACCTCCCTTCAACTATAACAATCACTGTGCAACATAGAACATAAATATTGCAAAAATTGTAACATATTATAAACATTGTAGATACATATTCTGTGCAAAATTCAGCAACATAAGTCTCTGTGTGAGGTACATATATCCAATAAACAGTGTTATATATATAATACAGTTCAGATTATATAGTACAGTTAGTGTAGTATGTGTTATACAGTTCAGATTATATAGTGCAGTCAGTGTAGTATATATAATACAGTAAAGAGTTTATAGTGCAGTCACTGTAGCATATTTAATACAGTTCAGAGTATATAGTGCAGTCCGTATAGTATATACAGTATAATACAGTTCAGAGTATATAGTGCAGTCCATATAGTATATATATATAATGCAGTTCAGAGTATATAGTACAGTAAGTATAGTATATATAATAGAGTTCAGAGTATATAGTGCAGTTAACGTAGTATATGTTATACAGTTCAGAGTAAATAGTGCAGTCAGTGTAGTATATATAATACAGTTAAGAGTATATACTGCAGTCCATATAGTATATATAATACAGTTCAGAGTACTGTATATAGTGCAGTCCGTGTAGTATATATAATACAGTTCAGCATATATAGTGCAGTCTGTATAGTGTATATATAATACAGTTCGGCTTATATAGTGCAGTCTGAATAGTATATATAATACAGTTCAAAGCAGGGGTAGGCAACATTAAAGTGGTGGAGATCTACCTGAACAACCTGAGAGAAGTCAAAGATCACTGGGCACACTGTCGCCTCCTCACACCTGATTTAAACCTCTAATTACAGTACTACCGTGTCACAAACGTGTGCATTGCATGGCAATCATGGGTTTAAATCAGGTGGTGAGAAGGCAACATATCGCCTCCTCACCACCTATCAACACACACTCGGGTCGCTTTTTAGAGGAGCAGCACTTGAATGAGCCTTTAGTTGCATTCAGCAGCGGCACCTTAGGGCTTGTTCACACGTAAAGTTGGGGGTGGTAAAATAGCAGGCTATAATAGAAGTCTATGGCTAAGCACAGAAAGACCCGCAGGAAAGCTACAGGTACACTGCACTGCACCCACGATGTGGGTAAACCGCAGCACAACAGTGTGAAAGCAGCCCTATACTATTATGCCCGGTGTATTGCTCCACACTGACCTGAAGATCTTTTATTTCTTGCTGCTGGCACCACTCTGGAGACAGCTACCTGGCATAAGAGGTGGAGTGCAGTTGGTATCAATCCGCATGGGACAGGAGCCGGCACTACAGAGGAGGCATCGGCTTATGCAGCTCTTGATAGACAGATCACCCCTTCAGTCCCGGTGACGGGTGATCTGTCAATCAAAGTTCCCCAGTCAGGGGGCGGGGCTGTATATGACGTTGAGCGGCGGGAACATGGCAATTAAAATGAAAGCTGTTATCGATGTGTTCCCTGCGCTGCACTCTGATCACCTGGGCGGCTCTCCTGTTTCTCTCCTCCCCTGCACAAGTAGGCTGCATAGTGGACACTGGCTGAATGGTAGGCACAAGGCTGCATGGTGGGCACACGGCTGCATGGTGGGCACACAACTGCATTGGTGGACACAAGGCTGCATTGGTGGACACACGGCTGCATGGAGGACACAAGGCTGCATTGGTGGACACAAAGCTGCATTAGTGGGCACACAACTGCATGGTGGGCACACAACTGCATTGGTAGACACAAGGCTGCATTGGTGGGCACACAACTGCATGGTGGGCACACAACTTTATTGGTGGAAACAAGGCTGCATTGGTGGACACACAGCTGCATTGGTGGACACACGGCTGCATGGTGGACACACGGCTGCATTGGTAGACACACGGCTGCATTGGTGGACACACGGCTGCATGGTGGACACACGGCTGCATGGTGGGCACATGGCTGCATTGGTGGGCACAAGGCTGCATTGGGGGACACAGGCTACATTGGTGGGCACAGGCAGCCTGCATTGGTGGGCACAGATAAAGTTGTTGTTGTTGTTAATATTTATAACTTAATTCTGCATAAAACATTTAAGTGCCATTTCATGAGAATTTATGAGGGCGTGTTTAGGGGCGGAATTAGGGGTGGGGCGGGGCGGGCTGGGGCAACTGGTGGCGAGTAACCCTTGAGGCCTGGCTAGTAGCTCGGGATTTGAAATTTTGAGCCCTGATATATAATACAGTTCAGAGTATATAGTGCAGTCAGTGTAATATATATAATACAGTTCAGAGTATATGGTGCAGTCCGCATAGTATATATAATACAGTTCATAGTATATAGTGCAGTCCGTATAGTATATATAATACAGTTGTGAGTATATAGTACAGTCAGTGTAGTATATACAATACAGTTCAGAGTATATAATGCAATCCGTATAGTAAATATAACACAGTTCAGAGTATATAGTGCAGTCCGTATAGTATATATAATACAGTTCAGAGTATATAGTGCAGTCTGTATAGCAATAGTAATAATACAGTTCATTACTACATTAAAAAGGGGCCCGTGTTCCCTGCCTGCAAAAGACAGTTTGTGAAATGGTAGGGGTACTCCCTTACCATTTCACACAGGGGGGAGGGCCGGGATTTGGGGGTCCCCTTGTTAAAGGGGGGTTCCAGATTCCGATAAGCCCCCTGCCCGCAGACCCACACAACCACCAAGGGTTGGGCAAGGGTTGTGGGGATGAGGCCCTTGTCCCCATCAACATGGGGACAAGGTGTTTTGGGGGGCTACCCCAAAGCACCCTCCCAATGTTGAGGGCATGTGGCCTGGTACGGTTCAGGAGAGGGGGCCACTCTCTCATCCCCCCTCTTTTCCTGCGGCCTGCCAGGTTGCATGCTCGGATAAGGGTCTGGTATGGATTTTTGGGGGGACCCCACGCCATTTTTTAAAAGAAATTTTTGTGTGGGGTTCCCCTTAAAATCCATACCAGACTGAAAGGGTCTAGTATAGATTTTGATGGGGACCCCACATCATTTTTTTTTTAATTTTGGCCGGGGTTCCCCTTTATATCCATACCAGACCTGAAGGGCCTGGTTTGGAATTTAGGGGGACCCCTACGTCATTTTTTTTTTAAATTGTGGTCCGGGGTTCCCCTGTGGGGAATTCCCATGCCGTTTTTATCAATGAAATTTTATGTGTATTGTTGAACCGGAAATTCATTAATAGCCGTGAGTAGTTTTAAATTACTTTTTTCCTTTGAAATGTCATTTTGCTGTCAGACTGTTCTAAACACGTGAAACATGCTCCCCTTTACAGGCATACTATAGACACCCCCCAGGTACGAAATTTAAATGGATATTACACTTTTATTGTTTCACTTTAAGCATTATTAAAATCACTGCTCCCGAAAAAACGGCCGTATTTAAAACTTTTTTTTGCATTTATCCATGTCCCCTGGGGCAGGACCCGGGTCCCCAAACACTTGCATATAAGCTTTTAAAATTAGCACTTTTGATTATTCATTTTCGTGTCCCATAGACTTTAATGGTGTTCGCGTGTTCAAACTAATTTTTTGCCAGTTCACAAGTTCTGGTGCGAACCGAACAGGGGGGTGTTCGGCTCATCCCTAGTAGGGGTACAATATATCCGATACCCATTCACATGGGGGGCGGGATATGGGGGCCCCCTTGTTTAGGGGTCTTTCAGATTCCGATAAGCCCCCCTTCCACAGACCCCTACAACCAATGGCCAGGGTTATCGGGAAGAGGCTCTTGTCCCCATCAACATGGGGTCAAGGTTCTTTTGGGTGGGGCGCACAAAGCACCCACCCCCCATGTTGGGGGCATGTGGCCTGGTATGTTTCAGGGGCGCTCACTCATCCCTCCTATCCTGACCTCTGGGCTGCATGCTCGGATAAGGGTCTGGTATGGATTTTGGGAAACCCCATGGCAATTTTTTTTATTTTGGCATGGAGTTCCCCTTAATATCCTGGACTGGGGGGGAGGGGGACACCCTACAACATTTTTTTTTCTTTATTTTCCATCTATATTCCCAGGAGCCAGAAATACATTACAGCCGCATTTTTTTTGCATTGATGCATGTCCCCTAGGGTCCCCATACACTTTTTATGGCAATAACTTGCATATAAGCCTTTATAATGAAGACTTTTGATTTTTCGTGTTTGTGACCCATAGATTTTAATAGGGTTCGCATGTTCGCTAGAACTTTTTGTCTGTTCACGGTGTTCTGGTGCGAACCGAACCAGGGGGTGTTTGGCCCATCTCTAATGCCTTAATGTAAACAAGGCTTATCTCAGTTCTGACAGGGGGTAGGGACGATCCTGTGCCTCTGCAAAGCAGGGACTAGAATCAATATCTTCCCCTAGTGAAAGCAACACAGTTTGTACACAAAAACACTGGCTAGACACACAGTTAACCCTTTGATCGCCCTAGATTTTAAAAAAAATAAATTTCTTTATTGCTTTTTTCAAAATACATATAAAAACACATACATTCAGACTCTATTTTGAGCTCACACAGGAGCCTCTATATGTACTTTATTATATCCACATTTGCATTACAACAAGAGTCTCTATCTCCCCTAATCAACTCATACCTTGGTGTAGTTTGTATACCCCCTCACTTCCTTATCTTAAATTGCTTCATGTTGTTAGATGTTTAATCCCTTTATGGCCAGTGTCATTATTATAGTGACAGTGCATAATGTTAGCACTGATCACTGTATTAGTGTCACTGGTTCCTGCAAAGGGTCAAAAATGTCAGTTAGTGTCTGATTGTCTTGATGAAGCTCATGTAAATCGGTGAGCGAAATGCATTGACCTCATCATGTCATTTGAGTCAGCCTCCTGAGCACACCATTGCCGCTTGTACATCAACTGCTCCACACCCATGGATGTGAACCTGGCAGCGGTTCCTCATCTTCCCCGAATGGCACAGAGTCAGCCTGTGCACTGACACTTATGGCAGTATACAGAGGATGGATGTGGACAGAGCGGCGCACTAATTTGGCCATACTACAGATGAGATCATTGGATGGGACATAGTTCCCGGGACTACACACTGTCTAGCTGAATTTTCCACTGCCTCGTGGAATGCCCGGTAAAGTCTGTGTTTGCCTGCTTGCTGCTTTCTCCACTCTCTATGCTACTCCAGCTAAATTAATTCATTACGCGCTTGCCAGCTATGCCTTGCATGAAACTTTTACTTACATATGCCAATGTGATTTGATTCATGACTGTGCCTTAGTGACTATTGACAATTTACCCATGAGACTATTGGGCCAAGTGACTTACAGCTGGATTTTATAAACTATCCACAATGTGTTACTACTCCATATACTCCAAGGAGCTATGGTTTGACTACATCTTGTGACACATTGAAGATACTGCCCAGCTTTTCCCGTCTTTTGATAATTGTCACGCATGGATCACTGATGTGCCTGTAACATTCCCACAGCTGATACTTACCTTACTGCCAGCACTAGTGTGTGAATGGAGGTGTGCCTGTGAGCCGCAGTTGTATTTTTAAGTGTGTGACAATGTTGTCATGACTGTTTTATTATTGATAGCGTGGTGAAGGATTTAGTATGCTTTATTTTTGTAATTTGTCTTCTTTTGAATAAAATTTGGTTTTATTTATGTCGCTGTCTGTTCCTCAGTAGAGCCTCTTTTCAGATTTGGACTCTTTTTGATCCCTAATCATACTCATTTATATATTACCTCAGTTCTGACAGGGGGGAGGGACGATCCTGTGTCTTTGCAAAGAAAAGACTAGAATTAATATCTTCCCCTAGTGAAAGCAGCACACTGTACTATACAAAAACACTGGCTAGGCATGCAGTTATCCCTTTGATCGCTCTAGATGTTTAACCTCTTCCCAGCCAGTGTCATTAGTACAGTGACAGTGTATATCTTTAGCACTGATCACTGTATTAGTGTCACTTGTTCCCGCAAAGTGTCAAAAGTGTCAGTTAGTGTCCAATAGTTCACCGCAATATCGCACTCCCGCTATAAGTCACCAATTGCCACCATTACTAGTATAAAAAAATTCCAAAAATACAGTATATCCCATATTATGTAGACACTATAACGTTTGCGTAAATATTGCATCAACACTATCTGTGTTGATGGTGGGATTGAGAACATTTCTGTCCCGTAACCCGTGGTTGCAGGACAGAAATTCACTGCGTATATAGCTGGTCTTACTTCTATCTGTTATAACCTAAATATAATATGAAACCCTCCCTTACTCACATGTGTTAAAGGGGTAACTGACTTATTTTCATCTGTTATAACCTAAATACAATGTGTACAAATACAGTCTGTATATAAGCTAAAAATCACTGATAAAATTATGCAAAGTCAGGATGATATTCAAACCACTTGTGTATAAGGTATCTTATAGATACTGTATGTCCACTTATTCTTGTTTTTTTATATATCCTTTTTCATGTTGGTACTGTTCTAGTTTTTAAAACCCGTATTAATCCTATAAAATCTTAGGCCACTTGGATCTTTCCCAATCCTAAAGTATCTACACTAGGGATGAGCCGAACACCCCCCGATTCGTTTCGCATCCAGAACATGTGAACAGGCAAAAAAATAGTTTGAACACGCAAACACCATTAAAGTCTATGGGACACAAACAAGAATAATCAAAAGTGCTCATTTTAAACGCTTATATGCAAGTTATTGTCATAAAAAGTGTTTGGGGACCCGGGTCCTGCCCCAAGGGACATGTATCAATGCAAAAAAAAGTTTTTAAAACGGTAGTTTTTTCAGGAGCAGTGATTTTAATAATGCTTAAAGTAAAACAATAAAAGTGAAATATTCCTTGAAATTTTTTACCTGGGGGGTGTCTATAGTATGCCTGGAAAGTGGCGCATGTTTCCTGTGTTTAAAACCGTCCGAGAGCAAAATGACATTTCTAAAGGAAAAAAAGTCATTTAAAAGTACTCGCGGCTATAATGAATTGTCAGGTCCGGCAATACACATACAAGTCATTGAAAAAAATGGCATGGGATTCCCCCACAGTCCATTACCAGGCCCTTTGGGTCTCGTATGAATATTAAGGGGAACCCCAAACCAAAATTTAAAAAAAAAATTGCGTGGGGGTCCCCCCAAATTCCACACCAGGCCCTTCAGGTCTGGTATGGATATTAAGGGGAACCCGTGCCAAAATTAAAAAACAAAAAGGCGTAGGGATCGTCTCAAAATCCATACCAGGCCCTTCAGGTCTGGTATGGATTTTAAGGGGAACCCCATGCAAAAGTTTAAAAAAAAGGCGTGGGGGTCCCATGTTGAGGGCATGTGGCCTGGTACAGTTCAGGAGGGGGGTGCTCTCTCATCCCCCCTCTTTTCCTGCGGCCTGCCAGGTTGCGTGCTCAGATAAGGGTCTTGTATGGATTTTTGGGGGGACCCCCACGGCATTTTTAAAAAAATTTTGGAATGGGTTTCCCCTTAAAATCCATACCAGACTTGGAGGGCCTGGTATGGAATTTGGGGGGGACCCCCACGCATTTTTTTTTTTATTTTGGTTCGGGCTCCCCTTAATATTCATACCAGACCCAAGGGGCCTGGTAATGGACTGTGGTGGAATCCCATGCTGTTTTTTTCACTGACTTTTATGTGTATTGCCAGAACCGACAAGTCATTATAGCCGCGAGCACTTTTAAATGACTTTTTTTTCCTTTAGAAATGTCATTTTGCTCTCGGACTATTCTAAACACAGGAAACATGCACCACTATACAGGCATACTATAAACACCCCCCCAGGTATGAAATTTAAAGGAATATTTCATGTTTATTGTTTCACTTTAAGCATTAATAAAATCACTGCTCCCGAAAAAACGGCCGTTTTTAAAACTTTTTTTTGCATTGATACATGTCCCCTGGGGCAGGACCCTGGTCCCCAAACACTTTTTATGACAATACCATGTATATAAGCCTTTAAAATTAGCACTTTTGATTTCTCCCATAGACAATTCATTATAGCCGCAAGTACTTTGAAATGACTTTTTTTCCTTTAGAAATGTCATTTTGCTCTTGGACTGTTCTAAACACGGGAAACATGTGCCACTTTACAGGCATACTATAGACACCCCCCAGGTAAGAAATTTCAAGGAATATTTCACTTTTATTGTTTTACTTTAAGCATTATTAAAATCACTGCTCCTGAAAAAATTACCGTTTTAAAAACTTTTTTTTGCATTGATACATGTCCCTTGGGGCAGGACCCGGGTCCCCAAACACTTTTTATGACAATAACTTGCATATAAGCGTTTAAAATTAGCACTTTTGATTATTCTTGTTTGTGTCCCATAGACTTTAATGGTGTTTGCGTGTTCAAACTATTTTTTTGCCTGTTCACTTTTATTTAATATTTCACTTTTATTGTTTCACTTTAAGCATTATTAAAATCACTGCTCTCGAAAAAATGGCTGTTTTTAAAACTTTTTTTGCATTGATATATGTCCCCTGGGGCAGGACTCAGGTCCCCAAACACTTTTTATGACAATACCATGCATATAAGCCTTTAAAATTAGCACTTTTGATTTCTCCTATAGACTTTTAAAGGGTGTTCCACGGCTTTCGAATTTGCCGCTAACACCCCAAATTGTTCGCTATTGGGTGAACAGGCGAACACCCAATGTGCGAGTCGAACTTACGTTCGACTCGCACATCGGGCTCATCCCTAATCTACACAAACCAGGGTTGATTGACTAAAGTCAAGAATTGTTGGATCCTGCCTGCAAGTCTGTCATTGTCTACAGGCAGTCTTATCTAGCTTTATATTCTTCAGTACATGGTACTGTGCTTGGTACTATCTATCTTCTCAGTGAGAACAAGTTGAGTCACTAATTTGAGGGTTGGATTTTCTGTTGACAAAGACAAGGGATGAGGTAGAAATAAACTAGCCCCTTTTCTGCTGTTTATTGTGCAATCACCATAGATAATTATACACAACAAGCTGTTTTGAAAAAATTTACATCATATACAGTTTAATTCACAAAGATGCTTTTATTCACTAAGAGCTCCTTTAGCTCACTATAATTTCACTTTGTTTAGGCCATCTTAAAAAGTGACTTGACCTTCTTTTACTCCAAAACCTGAAGCTTGGTCAGGCACCTTACAACCTCTACACAACTTCATACAAGTTGATACAGGAACTGGCTTTTTTTAAAATTTGCAAATATATCAGCAGTTAACCACTTGCCTACTGGGCACTTATACCCCCTTCCTGCCCAGGTAAATTTTCAGCTTTCAGCGCTGTCGCACTTTGTATGACAATTGCGTGATCATACAACACCCAAATGAAATTGTTTTATATTTTTTTTCCATACAAATAGAGCCTTCTTTTGATGGTATTTAATCACTACTGGGTTTTTTATTTTTTGCTAAAGAAACAAAAAAAGATTGAAAATTGACAAAAAAAAATTTGTAGTTTGTTATGAAATTTTGCAAACAGATCATTTTTCTCCTTCACTGATGTGTGCTGATTAGGCTGCACTGATGGCCACTGATAGGCACTGATGAGGCGGCACTTAATGGTGGCACTAATGGACACTGATGAAGCTGCACTGGTGGGCACTGATGAGGTGGCACTTGTGGGCACTGATGAGGAGGCACTGATTAGGCTGCACTGATAGGTGGCACCAATGGACACTGATAGGTGGCACTTATGGGCACTGATAGGTGGCACTAATGGGCTCTGATAGGTGGCTCTGATAGGTGGCACTGATGGGCACTGGTTAGCGGCACTGATAGGCAGCACTGACAGGTGACACTGATGGTGAGGCACTGATAAGCACTGATTGAAGCACTGATCGATACTGATAGGTGGCACTGGTGGGCACTGATTGGCACTGATAGGTGGCACTGATGGGCACTGAAAGGCACTGATTAGCTGTACTGGTAGGCACCGTCGCTGTAACAGAAGCCGCTTACCAGCTTTCCGCTTCTCTCCTCACGCTGATCGTAAGGAGAAAAAAAGCCGATAACTGGCTTGTTTACTTCTGTGATCAACTGTCATTGGCTGACAGCTGATCACGTTGTAAATTGCCTGCTGTGATTGGCCCTTTACCCTGTTCTGTGATCAGCCAAGTCAGAAGGACTCGGCAGTCACAGAGCGCACAGAGTGAACCGCCTGCATGCCCCAGGGGACGTGCCAGCAGCGCGATCACTGGAGGACGTCTATTGACGCTCTCCTGGCACTGGAAGCCTGCACTGTAGCCATCTTTCGGCTATAACGAGGGCGGAAAGTGGTTAAGGTGATTGTGAAGATTATTTTTTTAAATATTTTGGTTGATTTACTAAAACTGGTAAGTACTACATCTGATGCAGCTGTGCATGGTGGCCAATCAGCTTCTAACTTCAGCTTGTTCAATTAAATTAAACCTGGAAGCTTATTAGTTTCTATGCAGACCTGCACCAGATTTTGCACTTTTCAGTTTTAATAAATCAACCCCGATGTATACTTACCTGCTCAGTGCAATGGTTTTGCACTGAGCGGCCCTGAAACTCCTCTTCTGGGGTCACCGGCTGGTGCTCTGGGTTCCTCCTCTACTCTGAGTGTCCCCATAGCAAGCCATTTGCTTGGGGGTACTTGCCCAGGCTCGAACAAAGCCAGACTGTGTGCAT
Organism: Aquarana catesbeiana; assembly: GCF_042186555.1. Taxonomy (NCBI): domain Eukaryota; kingdom Metazoa; phylum Chordata; class Amphibia; order Anura; family Ranidae; genus Aquarana; species Aquarana catesbeiana. The sequence goes on from NC_133325.1 coordinate 342,210,009, forward strand.
CTATTCAGACACAAAGCCTGGCTTGGCCCCGCCCCCCCCGCTCTTTGCTCACAGGTTTAGACTGACAGCAGCAGGAGCCAATGACTGTGAAAGAGGGGAGAAAGAGATGCTGCAGACAGGACAATGCTGGATGGAGATCAGGCTCAGGTAAGTATTGGGGGTGGGGGGGTCGGGATTGGGGGCTTGAGGTTGGCTACAATTAAAAGTTTTGCAGAGAATGCATTAAAAAAATCCTTTACCTTTACAACCACTTTAATATTTCCTGTTTGCAATCTGAAGAAATATGTCATGTGTTTCCTGTTCTGCTTATTCCATTCTAATGCATTCAAGCTATCTCCTCTAAAAAAAGTGGAACTTTACTGTTTAATCCTCCATGATCTGTGTATGTCTTTCTCATTCAAATATGATGCTGATGTCTGGGGTCCCCCTTATTGTTAAAGGGGGCTTCCAGATTCTGATAAGACCCCCACCCACAGACCCTCACAATCATTAGGCCAGAGATATGGAGAAGAAGCACTTGTCCTCATCAGAGACAGTTTAAGGGCATACTCTAGACATGTTATTCAAAGTAATTTTTCATTTTTAATGTCTTTTAAACATTATTGAAATCGCTAATCCGCACCAAATAGAAGTTTAAAAAAAATATTTTTGCTCATGGTATGGTATGGTTTGCTCATGGTATGAGGCTATGAGAAAGCACTAGTCACAGCACAAAATGCATCAACTTTTACTGTACCCCGCAATGTCTGTGATTTCTTTTGCATGAAGGATCAATATAGGTGAAGTGTTGCAGCGAATTCCAGATTTCTTTTGCTTGTGTATCTGCCGACGAGCTGTGCTAGCACCTTCACCTAAACCCTGGCTATGCTGTGGATGGATGGCTAATGTGCTCACTTGGGGTGGCTTTCTCTTCAGTGGTGGTTGTCCATTACTATTTTCAACATTTGGCTCTCATTGACTTCAGTGGGGTTTAGAATCAGCATCCTTAAGGCCCATACATACGAAAATCGGAACTAAAATTTTGTCTGACGAACGATCTGCCGATTTTTGGATAATTAGTATAATTAGTATTAATGTCGGCTTTCGACAGCCGATTCCGATTTTTCGTCTGACAAAAAACATGCAGACTATATGTGCAGACTATAAAATTTTTGTCGTATATGACCTCAATGTCCGATTTTAGTTTAATTAGTACGGTTTTCGTCTGAAAAAAATCGCAAGAGCAAGACTACACATGCTCAGAAACGAAAGAATACATACAAAACTATTCAACACATGACGCCACTTCTGAAGTTGGATTCTGACGTACGAAAATTTTCATATGGTGAGTAATCTCTTCTCTTTCGACATGAGACTAGCATGGAACAAAAAATGGACGAACGGTCGTCCTGAAAATCTGATCGTGTGTACAAGGCTTTAGTCATGAGTCAGTTACTTTTTTCAGATAAAATGTTTTCTTACCTTTTGTAGACACCTCACAGAACCTAAGAAGTATCACAGCTTTCACCTTACAATTATAACCAGCCATAATTTGTGTGATAATCTTTCTGAAATTACTTTTACGTGCATTTTTAAAGAGTGCTAACACTTAGCTGTATATGATAATAGTACAAGTAATGCCACATTTACATGGATGATATAATGTTCTTCTTTGTGTGAATTACCCAATGTAAAAATCAAATATCACATATGAATACACATAAAACGTGCGGTAAAGCTTTTGTGAATTGACCCCATAGTATAGTCTATATGGCAATGCATTATACTGCTGTAAATGTGTGTTTAGAATTAAAAATGTTCAGTTCCTTAATGTCTGTTCATGAAACATCCCTTATTTATTACAAAATAGTGTAATTATTATCAGATTTCAGCAGTTGTAACACAGAAGTAAAATAATAAAATTCCAAGTGAAAAGAGTGCATTAATTTCGGAGCAGAATGTTATCTCCTACAGCACAATGCTTTTGAGGACCACAGATAGAAGGATCAATGAATGTCACCTAGCTTATGAATATTAACTAAGCTTATTTAGATATACAACATTGTTCTGTTTTGGTAAAATAGACCCTTGCAACTAAAAAAGTGAACCATCTAATAAATAATAAAAGTGGTTCATACTAATTTTGGAAATCTTACAGATGGTCCCTGGCATCACAAACAGTTGAGCTCCATTGTCTCCATTGTCTTTGAAGCGTGTAAATACATAATGGGAATTGAGCTTTTATAATGTATAAATTAAGGCTCATAACCTTTTAACCTCTTGTAGTACTATTTCCTCAAATATATATATATATATATATATATATATATATATATATATATATATATATATATATATATATATATATATATATATATATATATATAATGAAATGGTACTACAAATGTAAGAGGTTAAAAATAGTATATATATATATATATATATATATATATATATATATATATATATATACATAAAGACTATTTTTTCTCCAAATTTGAAGTCACTTTGAAAAATAAGCTTATAGGTTTTCCTTATATGATACCTATTTTTGTGAATTCAAGATTTGATCACCATCTAATACTGCAATAGTGAGAAACATACTAACCATTAGCCAGTAGAATCCAAAAGCTCTAAGATGCTTTTCCTTTCTTTACTGCAGGCTGCTGCTCCATTTATGCAGAAAGAGAGTGAGAGTCCTAAACGTGTTCTTTTATCCTGCAGAGGCACTTATTTTATTTGCCTTACACTGCCCCACCCATACAAATGTCCACATTCTTCAATGACCAAAAAAAAGTGACACAATTATTGTTCTTAAAAAGTTCAGCCAGCAAATCTTTTTCTTCTTTTCCAATGTGCTTTGGTTACAAATATATCTTTTATTTTGGAAAATAATAAACTGCATTATCTTCCTAGAACTTAGACTGGGAAGAAAATGACAACTGGTATATCTTTTGAAAAAAAAAAAGATCTTTTTCAACAATGGCTCAGAATATTTCAGAGCATAAGCACAGGCTGTTCAAAAGGAAGAGTTTGCATAACATTTTCTAAAAGGCAAAAACAATCTAGCCTTCTTGTATTATTGTCAACGCTCCTTACTTAAAGTAACGGGTAGACAGACGACTGTTCTTTATATCAATGAGGTAACCATAACAAGTCTGCTAAAAGGACTTTCCCTTATAAAGGATAACAGATATTGTTATCATATTACAGGAATAAAAAGTGCCTTTTGAGTCATTCAAAGAAAGGCAGACAGGTTAGGTTGAAAAGTTACTCTGCTGCCTGTGTGCTTGGAATATGCTCAGTCTACAGGGATTTCATCAGCAGAAAAAAAAGTTTCACCAACAAATGAGTGAATTTTCATATCAAATAACTTCCTGTGATAAACGAACATGGGAATGAAGTTAGAATCTGGATCCATGATGAGGGGCGGCACCTTTCAGATATGTAGCTACAGACACTGTAATTTACAAAGATATGCAGAGCGTGTCTTTATTGCATATTCTATATGCTAGGAAATATAATTTATATTTAATGCAAGGGCATCCAAACAAACAGCTACAACATTTATTTTAATCTTTTTGACAATAATTTGGTCTTTATATCTAAATATGAAAAATCCACACCAAAATGTTTTTATATATAGGATTAAACAGCAATCTGTTAAATTATTATAAACATGTTTTATAAATTTCAGTAAATTCAAACCAAAGTTAATACCAGACATTAGGCTTAATTCACAAAGCTAACACACCAAGATAATGGCCTCCATTCACTTAAGCAGATTGCATGCGGTAGTTAGGTGCCTGGACATAAAAGATAATCCAGAAAGTTTTTCCTGTTTTTTTCTGGATTACCACCCAGGTGGAGATCACAGATGCCGGCAGGCGAATGCAACAAGCCTTTAAGATCTCTATAATTTGAAATCCTACAGATTCGGTAAGCAAGCATTTCTACTTTACCTATAGCGGGAAGATCATTTATTTGTTTGTTCCAAAGCAGAAGATTTATGATTGATCTACAATACAAGATATCCTCATATGGACTTTATCTTTTATGACATATCACAAGGATGTTTATTTCTGCTATTTTTTTAAAGAGGAACAAGTAATTTAATTGGTGTGTTGAAAGATTATGAACACATAGATCTATACAATTGATTTTTTTCACATAAGCACCAGTTTTAATAGGCACTTGGTAACTTTTTACTTATATTTCACCATTTGAATAGTTATTCGTTTAACCCATTGGTATAAGTAAAAGTAAATGGAGTAAATTAGTTGCTCCTTATTTATGACATATAAACACTTTGCATAAACAAGATATTTCAGCTAGTTTGAAAAATGTATCTATTTTTTTAAAACATTTCTTCACGAGAATAGTGGTGAATCACGGAAATGTAGTTGTATACATTGTATTCAGATACATAGTTATTGGTGGCGCGCTTGTATATTTTTTTGTTACTTTGTTTGGGTCCTTTGTTTGGGTCCTTTTTGTATTTTTGACTTACACGAGCAGCTGCACCGTTTTGTTGTTTTTTTAAATATGGTTAGCGCAAAATATACTCTTTTGATACAGGTTTTTATTGTTGTCTGTGCCCGAATTAGGGAGATTCACCCTCTCTATTTGTCCTGGTTACCATTATCATTGAAAGTGAAATTGAAAGAAAATCCAAAATGAAAAAGTTTTGCCTATACTACTACCTTAACCACTTCAGCCCCGGAAGGTTTTACCCCCTAATGACCAGGCCATTTCTTGCGATATGGCACTGCGTTGCTTTAACTGAAAATTGCACAGGTGTGCTACGTTGTACCCAAACAAAATTGGTGTTCCTTTTTTTCCCACAAATAGAGCTTTCTTTTGGTGGTATTTGATCACCTCTTCGGTGGAGCGACAATTTTGAAAAAAAAACAACATTTTTTACTTTCTGCTATAAAACATTTCCCAAAAAAATGTAAAATAACAAATGTATTAATCAATTTAGGCTAATTTGTATTCTGCTACATATTTTTGGTAAAAAATCACAATAAGCGTATATTGATTGGTTACTGCGTCTACAAAATAGGGGATAGATTTATGGAATTTTTATTCTTTCTTTCTTTTTTTTTTAATGATGGTGATCTGCGATTTTTAGCGGGACTGCGATATTGCGGCGGACAGATCTAACCTCTAACGGACATTTTTTACACTTTTTTGGGAACCAGTGACATTACTACCATAATCAGTGCTAAAAATATCCACTGTTATTGTACTAATGACACTGGCAGGGAAGGGGTTAACATCAGGGGCGATCAAGGGGTTAACTGTGTTCCCTCACTGTGTGTTCCAACAGTATGGGGGAAGAGCTCACTGGGACAACACAAAGACAGGATCTGTGTGATCTTCCCTGTCAGAATGGAGATTTTGTCAGAAACCATGAAATCAGACCGAGACAGAATTATAGGGCGTACACACGGTCGGACTTTGTTCGGACATTCCGACAACAAAATCCTAGGATTTTTTCAGACGGATGTTGGCTCAAACTTGTTTTGTCTACACACGGTCGCACAAAGTTGTCGGAATTTCCGATCGCCAACCACGTGGTCACGTACCCCACGTACGACGAGACTAGAAAAGGCCGGTTCAGAACCAAACGCAGCACCCTTTGGGCTCCTTTTGCTAATCTCGTGTTAGTAAAAGTTTGGTGAGAGACGATTCGCGCTTTTTCAGACTCGTGGTTTTCAGATCGTTTTCTGCTGTTCAGTTTGTGCTTGTGGGTTTGTATCTGCTCTTCAGTGCGTGCAGTCAGTTCGTATTGGAGTTTTCTGTGCGATCTTGTCCGCTCGTTGCTGTTTTTCAGGTCGCTCTTCACAGGCCTTGCTGTTCTTCAGTGCGTTCTGTTACTTCGTTCTGAGCAGCCGACCGTTTTCTAGCCATGTTGCGTATGCGTACTCCTCGTAGAGTTCGTGCTGTGCGGGGGCTTGGTGTTGGGGTCCTGACCTTGACACAAGTCCAGTCCATGAACAGGGTGGGGAGGAGTTCATGGACCAAGAATTGGTTGCTTCAGCGTGACCAGTTCTCTCATATGCCTTTGCTCCGAGAGAGCCGTGAGAATAATCCTGATGATTTCAGGAACTTTCTCAGGATGACGGACCCCGTGTTTCACCGTCTGTTGGCTTCGCTGACCCCCTATATTAGCAGGCAGGATACCTGCATGAGGCAAGCCATCACTCCGGAGCAGAGGCTGGTCGCTACCCTGCGGTATTTGGCGACAGGAAGAAGTCTGCAGGACTTAAAGTTCTCGACAGGCATCTCCCCCCAGGCTCTGGGGATCATTATCCCAGAGACCTGTTCTGCCATCATCCAGGTCCTGCAGAAGGAGTATATGAAGGTAAGATTTTTATCCTTTAATATCACATTTTATTGTATTGAATGTTTGCTAATATATTGTATTTCTTTCCTCATTCCCTAATTACCATGATTGTAATATGCTGTGAATGTCCCCTTTGTTCTTATGCATGCTGGATTTTTATGTAATTATTATTTTAGGTCCTTCATACATATTTGCCCTTCAATAACCTCCCCAGCATGGTGTCTCCTGGCCTATATTCACCTAATGTAGTCACTTAACAATGTATTTTTTCAGCTCCATAGTAGTGCTTTACCCCAAACACCCCCTAAAATGTTTGGAAATGTTTTTTTTGCTTTAAATTCTGGCAGAGTGCCAGAGGCTTTTTTTTTGTGGTGTCCCCAAATAATTTTTAGTAACCCTCCCTCCCCCAACTGCTAAGTCAGCTGATCCCAATTCTCTATCTATCCTCAATCATCTATCTGCTGACTTTGCCAAACCCATACACACTATACCCATCTCTTTTGTGGTCAGATTTATGGATGAATTCCCCAAAGCATGTAGTGCAATGGCCTGCCTGTATACTTTCAAATGGTACTGTTTAAAGTTTTGGGATCCTATTATTATCTTGATAGGTAATAGCAAAATGTGCAAATGTCCTCAAATGTGTACAGTGTGTATTTCTATCTTTGTATTATGACACTTCTTACCTGTCCAGTGGGCTGCCAATAGTGTAACTAAGGAGGGGCTGTTCCAAGTAATACCCATTATTTAGGCATTCATCTCTCAATGAAGTGAAGAGGGTTACCTGTCCAAGATTTCCACACACCCCCTATAATGTTAGAAATGGCCCATGAGAGGGGGGGAGGGGGAATATGATAGGTGTACCTTATACTTTGGCGTTGTTAAATTCCCCTTAATAAATGCTATCTGGAGGTTGCCCCATAATGTTTGTGTCTAATCTGCTTGCCATGTTTCTGAGTAAAAATAGTAATGTTTATTGTTTTTTCCTCAACAGTTTTCTTCCACGCCACAGGAATGGCAGACTGTGGCCTCCCACTTTGCCGATCGGTGGGACTTTCCTAACTGCGGAGGGGCAATTGATGGGAAACACGTCCACATCATCCCACCACCCAACTCGGGGTCGTACTATTATAATTACAAGGGGTTCAATAGTATAGTGATGTTGGCGGTGGTGTCGGCTAATTACGACTTCTTGTATGTGGACGTGGGGAAGAATGGCCGGATGTCCGATGGTGGAGTCATCGCCCAGACGGAGTTCTACAGGCGTCTCCAGAATGGCAGCTTGGACTTGCCAGCTCCAGAGGACAATGTTGAAGGACTCCCATTTGTGTTCGTTGCTGATGAAGCGTTTGCACTGGGGGACCCCCTGATGCGGCCATTCCCAATGAGGACCCTCACCCCGGAACAGAGGGTTTTTAATTACCGGCTAGCCAGAGCCCGTAGAGTGGTGGAGAACACATTTGGAATCCTGGCCAGCCAGTTCCGCCTATTTATGACACCCATCCATATGGCGGAGTATAAACTGAACCATATTATACCTGCGTGCTGTGTTCTCCATAACTTTTTAAGGAAACATTCGGCCAACTATGCTGGCTCAGTTGGGCCTGAGGCCGGAATGATACATCAAACCACACTGACGGCACTTGAAAGTGGCCGTCCTGGCTTGCCCTCCCTGAGTGCCCGTGATGTCCGGTTACGCTACCTGGAGTTCTTTGCGGGTAGGGGGTCTATCAATATGCCAGCAAATCTGTGAAGCCTTTTTATAATAAAAAAAAAAGAAATTCTTTGTGGACATTTACTGCTTGTGTTTGTTTTAGCTGACCCTGACAGAAATGTGTTGAGTCCAGAAAATGTCGTGATTGTGTAACCTTATTATACAAAGCACTGTTGGCTGTTATTTACTAAATGCAAAAACACATTTCACTACAAGTGCACTTGCAACTGCACTGAACCTGCACTTGTAGTGCAAAGTGGATTTGCCCTTAGGAAATAACCCCCATTTTCGCAGAAAACAGCAATTACATCACCCCAAAAGTGTTGTAGTGTTGAGACAATAATCCACACATTCTTGAGTGACCAACTTTTTTATACCTGCACAATCACATGTGCATTTACCAAAGGTTTTTAAAACAAACCAACATGTTTGTTGTATAACAATTTTTGGAGTAGCATTATTAAAAATCGAAATGTCCATTTAAGATAAAACAGGCCTGTGTAAAACCAACAAGAAAGGCAAAAAACTTGAACTTACAAAGTTCACATTAGGTAAAACCTGAAGGCTATATCAGACATCAGTATTTAGGAACTGGGTTTGATATAGCGTTCAGATGGGGGAAATCACCCCTGGAAAAGCCAAATTTGGAAGATGCACACCAATTTACGAATGTCAACATGTGCTATCTTCCATCACGGGGGATCAAGGGGCGTGTTTTGGGGGAGCAAGCCCTTCCTTACCGCTACTTTATAATTGAGGAAGGGGTTGCACCCCCAAAACGCGTCCATTGATCTCCCGTGATTGCAGATAGCACATGTTGGCACACTGTGTGTATCCTCCAAATTTGGCTTTTCAAAACATTGGAAAAATATTTAAAAGATTGGACCACAATCCAAAAAGTGATTTTGTGGGGTTTTAAATTCGCCCCAAAACATCAATGATGTTATTATTTTTTTTAATCACATCATTGATTTTTTGCTGTATGTTTTGCAATTCGACATTACACCCCATGATCTCCCCGATCAGGATCTGATGTGAAAGGATCTGAATCACGATCACCTAAAAAGAGAGAAACAAAACAAAAACAGGTATCAAAAATCTGCCACCATCCATCTCTTACCTGAGTCTGTGGTCGCAGACACTCACCTGTTGTGGTGCCAATTTCCACCACATCTTCTTCCTCCTCCTGCTCAGCTTGTGTTGGTGGTATTTCACCTTCTTCCATAGGTGGGGGGTCTGTGGTCTCCTCGGATGAGGGGTGTCCTCCGAGTCTTTTCTCCCCTATGTAAAACAAAAATGTTATAATTAGCACACAGATATTTGATGGCAGAACTAGAAATAGGAAACATTGCTTGGAAGTGGGGTACAATTGTCTATTTTAGCCGAGTTCCAAGATGTATTTTTTTTCTTGCCCTTTGTCAAGCTGCAATACTTTACCTGTTTGGTACAAGTTTCAAAGATGGAGACCCCCCTATAGTATACACTGGAGCACCTGTGTGGCCCCCTAATAAAAATGGTGTTCTTGTGTCCCACACTAGTGCTCCAGTGTCCAGATGTGAAAACAGCTGCTCAGTATCCTCTCCTTACACACAATCTAGTTTGCATTTCATTCGAGTAACAAACCCATCTACACAAACAAATATTTGGCATCCAAGTAGGCCCAAAAAAAATGTGGGAAAATGCATATGGCCTAAACAATGGTGTTTTAGAGGCCGAAAGAAAAATGTTTGATACGAACGAATAATGGGCCCATGAACATTAAAGTTGCCCTTTTAAACGTTACAATTAAGAAAAGCATATGGAGCAGCACGAACGGAATAAAGACAGAAAGAATAGGAACACAGCACAACTACTTACTTTTTTGCAGCACTCTCCGGATCTTTCGGTACTGCTCTGGCTCTCTTAATTTCAGGTCCGACCACCGCTTCCTGAGCTGATCTTTCGATCTTCGTACCCCGAAATTCTTGTGAATACTTTTGACCACTTTCGCCATGATCTTGGCCTTTCTGATATTGGGGTTGGGGTAAGGCCCATACTTTCCGTCATAGTCGGACTTCTTCATGATGTCGACCATCTCCAACATCTCCCCAAAGGACATATTTGTGGCCTTAAAACGTCTCCTTCTGGATTGGGACGTGTCCGGATCCGGGCTTTCCTCCTCCTCGTTCCTGCAATTATCACGCACCTGCTGTGACTCCGCCATGTGCTCTTCCCCCACTGCGCCGAACGAAAAGGGGCGGGGAATAGAATAGAAAGAACGTCAGGGGCGGGCGGAGTTACACGCATGCGCAGTGTATAGAAAGCGTAACACATGTGCGTATTACGTACGATCTGTGAGCGGAGGAAGGAGCATTGGACGTGCCAATCGTAAGAACGAAGGTAAGAGACAAACTTGTGCCTACACTGCTTCTACATTGAGGCCTATATTGTAACAAGATTAGGAGAGTTTTGTCTGACATTAGGCTTCGTCTTGTGTTGTGTCTTGCAGTGAACATGGATATGCTACTGAAAGACAATGACTTCATGTCAGTATTCGTAGATATGTTAAGGGAGCTGCCCTGTCTGTGGGAGATTAAACACCCCCATTTCAAGAACCAAGCAAAGAGGAAGGCAGCACTGGTGCAATTGTGTGAAATTGTGAAACAGGTGATCCCCACGACAGACATCACCTATTTAAAGATATTAATTGGTGGCCTGAGGAGCACATATCTAAGGGAGCGCAAGAAGGTCCTGGATTCCCAGAGATCCGGAGCAGCAGATGACATCTATGTCCCCAGGATGTGGTACTATGACAGGCTGCATTTTCTGGCAGGCCAGACTGAACCCAGGCCATCCCTCTCCAGTCTTCCTTCCACGCTTCCTTCCCCCCGGCTGAGGCTTCTGACGCCCAACCTGGGCCTTCCAGGCCACATGTGGAGGAGCCCAGATTGAGCCAGGTATAGCATTCCTCTAAATATTTCTGCTTGTCCAATCAATGATGTTAACTAGATGTTAGTTGGGAGTACTAATTTATGATTGTGATTGATGATGCAAAACATTACAACCATGTCCCTTTTTCATACACAGGGAAGTCTCAGCCAGGAGGTGGCCGGGCCGAGCCGGCTGGCTGATCTGCAAGTCCCTCCCCTACACCTGGAAAGAGAAAGTGGCAGGAAGAGGAGTACCCTAGAGGACTCTTTTGGAGGGATACAGAGGTCCTGGGAGCACGACAGACCGTGGAGGAGGACATTGCTGCCGTCATTGCATATAAAATGCAGAGGATGGAGGAGGGCCAACAAGCCATGTGTGAGTCGCTGATATTGGAGGCTCTTAACAAAGGTATGAGGGGCCAAATTACAGCTCAGACACACCGTTGCGATGGTCCTCCTCCTCCTCCTGCAGGTCCTCCTCCTCGTCCTCCCTCTCCTCCAGGTCCTCCCAGTCCTCCTCCTCCTCCAGGTCCTACTCCTCCTCCTGCCACATCTCTAACTGCACAGCCACAGCCTGGAAGGAAGCGTGGAAGGAAGACCAGAAAGTGAGGACCCTGGATCCAGTCTGGTTGGCCAAAAGATGCAGCCTCTTGTGGTACCACAGCCTGGGGACACACATGTCATCTGCTGCTTTCCGGATCTCTGCGAATTCTGGACCAGACTGCCCTCCCTTACATATGGACTCCTCAGGCCACCAATTTTGATGTTCAAGAATTGATGTCTGCCGTGGGGGTCCCAGGCTTCGCTAATTTCTCCTGTTGATCCAGTGTTGCCTTCCTCTTTGTTTGGTTCTGATCCCTTAATAAAGGATTTTTGTTTTGAATTATACTCTCCTATGTGTTTTACTTAAAAAATGACAGTTTGTTTGTGAGGATTCAGGTACATTTCAAATATACAATGTGAAATGAACAAGGGACACCAACAACAAACAATCTCCTTGAGATTAAATAATAAAAGATATCAATGGTGTTGGGGTAACTTGACACACAAAACACACACAAAAATATTCTGGAGTAAAAATAAAAATAACATTGAACAAAGATCAGCCTTTGAAAAAATACAAACATTAAATAAAAAAAAAAAAAGCCTTAAAATCCCCAAAAAAATTAAATAAAAAAAAAAAAATTATGTCAGATGTGACAACTAATAACAATATATTCAGGGAATACCAATAAAAAAACAAAAATAAAACTTTGTGAGAAGTGTGTGAATATGAGCAGCAAAACTACTTCATTCTTGTCACATTATAAAGAAGAAGAGAGTGCACTGTATTAAACCATTTTTAACATTGCAGCGTGACGAAAGTGCTGTATCCATTGCGAACGCTAAGTTTACCAGAACAAGCTGTTCCATCTTGGAATTTCTTCTGAGCATGCGTGGCACTTTGTGCGTCGGAACAGGCCACACACGGTCGGAATTGACGCGATCGGATTTTGTTGTCGGAAAATTTTATCTCCTGCTCTCCAACTTTGTGTGTCGGAAAATCCGATGGAAAATGTCCGATGGAGCCCACACACGGTCGGAATTTCCGACAACACGCTCCGGTCGGACATTTTCCATCGGAAAATCCGACCGTGTGTACGGGGCATTGCAGTTAAATCACACTTGTTTAATAAAAAAAGTAAAAAGAACAAACATAATCAAAACATATCCAAAAGTTACCAGAACAGATAGTCAGCCAAGCCAGAAGTCAGGGATCAATGTAGTGGAACAGCAAGCAGGATCTGGAGCCAGAAGGGTTGTCAGCAAAGCAAGTCTTTAAACAGGGATGCAGGAGAATGTCTCTGTGATGTTGACCAAGGCGAAGGCAGAGATCCTCTGGACTGGACGGCTTAAGTAGGCAGGACTGCCGAGCAGGATATCATCAACAGCTGAGTAACTGTGGAGAGATAGGAGCTGGCAATTAGCCAACAGCTGAGCGGCCAGCTCAGAGAAGGAAGGACTGAGCCCAGCCTTGACAGATTGGCCTTCTTTACACAGGCAGATCCCCGTTCTGTCACTGCAGGGAATTATCACGGGTGGCCGGTGGACATCGAGTCAGCCGGACCCACTGATTGGCTCCCCCACTGGCCAATTGGAGCACCCACAGATCGCCGTGTATGAGCCCAACGTACACCTAAGGCATTTTGTGCAGCCAACCCATCCTGCCTCAGTATAACTACGGCGGCTGGTTGGGAAATGGTTAAGGCAAATAGACTGTGCAATTTGCAAGTTGCTTCAGAGCTTAGCCCCTTCCCGACCAGCCGCCGCTGTATGTACTGCGGCAGGTTGGCTCCCCTGGGCGAAACTACGTTACCTTACGTCGGTTCACCTTTTGACCACTAGGGGGCTCGTGACTGACATGCCAGTATGAAGGTCACACCACTTTCTCAATCTCAGTCTTTCCAAAAGCTCATAATATTTCCTTCCCACCTTATTCCCTCCCCTAATTTCTCTATCGAGATCAATAGCATAGCTAGCAGTTCCTTTCCTCAGGTTAGAGTCTTAGAAATTTTCCTGGACCCTGACCTCTTTTTTCAGGCCCATATCCAATTAGTGTTCAAATCTTGCCACCTGAACCTCTGTAACATTTGCAAAATGCACCCCTTGTTAACAAATTACAACACTAGGTTTCTGTTTTACTCCTTCATTATCTCTCACCTTGACTATTGCAATTCCCTCCCCATCAGTCCACCTTTACACAGGCTACCTCCTTTTAGCCTATCATGAAGTCTGCTGCCAGACTTATTCACCTTACCAGTGCAACTTTAATTAGTTTTTTATTTACCTTACCAACTGATTGGTGGGCACCGCCCCTATCTGCCATTACCTTCACTGGCTTCCTCTCACCCAGCAAATAACATTCAAAATACTAAAAACAACAATCAAAGCCATTCACAATTCTGCCTCAAGCTTTATCACCAACTCCATCCCAAAATATTTCTGAAACCCTCCTAGTCGCTCCTCCCATGACCTTCTGTTTCTAACCTCCTTGAAAAGAATTTCTTTAGGGATGTCTATCCTAACTCTACTTAAAAAAATGTATTTTTTTAATTATTGTCTTTGGTATCAATTGCCCCCCCTTTAAGCTTTCAAGAGCAGGATCTTCCTACCCCCTTGCATTTGGTTGTATTGTATCTGTACCATCTCCCTTTTTTTGTAAAGCAATAACCATATATAAATAATAATAATACAAGACCCAACATTTAACCCACATTGTGTTGTATTGAGTTTCCTACTACTGACAAATGTTTGATGATTTATGCCAAAAGAGTTTAATCTCTTTTCAGTTCACTTGTGTGTTCTTTGGTGAGTTTTCTTTTGCTGCTATTTATGCCTTTCTTTTCTTCCACGATCCCTTGGTACTTGTACCGAGTATGCCTTTTTATTGCTGCTTACGCCTCATTAAATCAGTCAGTGACATATATGCATCTATATACATTTATATGTGTCTATGGGACATTTAAATTCATATAAATGCATGTAATGATTTTAAAAGGTACAGTTTACACTGTGCAATTACCTGAATTTTTACCTACACCTGCATTTCAGGTTAAAGGTTTAATCTGTGTATCCTGGTCAGATTAGGTACTCTGAATTTTTTTTATGCATGTAAACATGTATAAACATAGGTACATAGGTACATTTAAATCTAAGAGAAAGTGGTTTTGGAAGTATAACGTTTCTGAGATAAATTATATCAATTCAGGTCTATCCTACAATACATTCATGGTGGAACCTTGGTAAACAAATGTTGAAAAATATAAAATGGGAGGGAAATGTAAAAAAAAGAAACAGTGTAGGGTCCCCCCCCACAATCCATTCCAGACCCTTATCTGACCATGCAGCCTGGCTGGCCAGCAAAGGACCTTGTCCTCATGTTAATGGGTACAAGGGCCTCTTCCCCAAAACGCTGGGTGGTGATTGTGGAGGTCTGCGGGCAGGGGGCTTATCAAAATATGAAAGCCCCCTTTACATAGGGGGCCCGCAGATCTCACCCTCTTTATGTGAATGAGTATGGGGTACATTTTACCCGCTACTCATTCACCAAAAAAAAGTGTCAAAAAGAAAGAAAAACACACACAGAATTTTTGACAATACTTTTATTAAAAAAAAAAAAACAATGGCCCAGATGTAGATGCATTGTCAATCACAACACCCGCCGCACCGTCGGACCCTAAAAAAGAAAAATAAGCTCCGACCGTGATGAAGGCTAACCGCCGACTGCCCGCTCGGCTGTCTGACAATTCTGAAACAAGTAAGGGGTGGAGCCTCACTGCCCCAAAGCACCTCCCCATGTTGAGGGCATGGGGCCTGGTATGGTTCAGGGGGGAGCTTGTTCCCCCCTTTCCCGGCCTGCCAGGCTTCAAGCTCAGATAAGGGTCTGGTATGGATTTTGGGGGGACCTCACAGTGTTTTTTTTTTTCAAATATTTCTATTGCCAGCAATGTTTTTTTTTTCTTCAGCTGTCAGTGTGGTAGCCCGCTGACAGCTGATGACTCATCCATTGTTAAGGACATGGCGGCCGGCTTCCTGGCCCACTCCTTAACAACTGGCAGCTATTTACTGTGTCCTTGGTGGGCGAACATCCCACTGAGCGCCCCTGAAAGTCTGTTTTTTCGCCAAACGCGTAAACAGATGATGTTCGGGCCGAATTTATGCTCGGCCCAAGTTGCTCGCCCACCACTAAATGCCAATATGATGGGCCAACTTTACTTTAGATAAGTCTGTGAGAGCAGTATGTTACCTTCATGTTTGCAGAGCAGAGAGACCCCTAATGGAAGATGAGGTAAGTATACAAAATAGGTGATAATTAGTGTAGTAGTTCAATTTAAGGCTTAGGCTAAGTTAAAGTGATACTAAAGTCTCATTTTTTTCTTTTAAAAATAACAAACATGTTATACTTATCTGTTCTGTGGAGTGGTTTTGCACAGAGCAGCCCAGATCCTTCTCTTCTTGGGTCCCCCCCTGGAGCTCCTGGTCCTTCCCTCCTGCCAAGTGCCCCCACAGCAAGCAGCTTGCTATGGGGGCACCCGAGCTGAGATGCTGCTCTGTGTTCATTCAGACATGGAGCAGCGGTTCGGGCCCACCCCCTCTCTCCTCATTGCTCACTGACTTTGATTAACAACAGTGGGAGCCAATGATGCCCCGCTGCTATCTCAGCCAATGAGGAGGGAGTGTCCTAGGCAGCTGAGACTCTTCTGCAACATCGCTGGATCGAGATAAGGTAAGTATTGGGGGGCTGAGGGGGGCTGCTGCACACAGTAGGTGGCCCAATCTGGTCTTCCTGAAAAACGGACAGTTTAGAACAGTCTGACAGCAAAATGACATTTCAAAGGAAAAAAAGTCATTTAAAACTACTCGCGGCTATTAATGAATTGTCGGTCCGACAATACACATAAAAGTTCATTGATAAAAATTGCATGGGATTTCCCCACAGGGGAACCCCGAACCAAAATTTAAAAAAAAAATGGCATGAGGGTCCCCCTAAATTCCATACCAGGCCCTTCGGGTCTGTTATGGATATTAAGGGGAACCCCTGCCAAAATTAAAAAAAGAAATGGCGTGGGGGTCCCCCTCAAAATCTACACCAGACACTTCAGGTCTGGTATGGATTTTAAGGGGAACCCCGCGCCAAAATAAAAAAAAAAAATGGTGTGGGGTCCCCCCAAAATTCCATACTAGACCCTTATCCGAGCACGCGACCTGGCAGATCGCAGGAAAAGAGGGGGGACGAGAGAGTGCCCCCCTCCTGAACTGTACCAGGCCACATGCCCTCAACATTGGGAGGGTGCTTTGGGGTAGCCCCCCATCTTCTTTCTTCTATCTTCCTTTGGTTTCTTCCTCCATCTTGTGAAGATATGAAATATATGAACCATATCTTTTTATGTATCCAGAGTTCCTCTTCAACATGAATTTGTATTTTTGATAATTCTTATACTTGTTTTTCTGTAAAATGTTTCTGAATTCTTTTGGTATTGCAACACATGTGGCTGACCAGTTGACATCAAATGTTCTGCCAATGATATGACATAATTCTCGGAAAGGATGTGATATGGGATGTTGACATAGAAAGTCCCTGTCTAAAAGTCAAATTGACCTTTCCCAAATAATTATTCTTCCCTTCTGTCAAAACAACTTGTCACATTAAAATATTTTGGGTCAAAGTAACCCAGAAAGTTAGCCAGAACCTGTGTTGAAATACTTAGTGAAATGCGTACTTGTGACGTGTAACTTTGGGCTTTTGCCCGCCATAGAATGTGATGCTAGAAGTTTATATAAAAGTCTGAAATCACTTGTAATCGGGATCACTCCTGACTTAGAGAGGTGGTCCACTGTACAGTGTATATTCTGAAGTAAACATGCATGAGACGAATGCAGCACTATTGCCGTTGATGTCCTTTATTTCAAGGTTCAACTTAACATTTGGTGACCCCAATTTGTGTGTTCTTGTCTGCATCTCCACCACCGCCTCTCCACCCTCTCCAGGACAGACAGCAGTAAAGAGGCCTCAGGTGAGAAAACTTTTATTTTCTCATGATATATACTGTCTTTTCTGTGCGGTGTTGAGGGACCGGTTGGGGGAGTGTGGCCACAGAAGGTAACACGTTTCCTATTTGATTTTGTCTGCATTTTGTCTCTGCATGATTGCTGAGAATGTTAAAGGTACCTATTACAATTTAAAGCATGCTAAAGAATGATCATTTTAAGCACTTGCCTTTTCTCCTTGTCTCCAGAAATGATAATGTATATATATATTTTGTGAAGGGATGTATAAGTGCAGGTACCACAATTTCTGAAGAGTGAATAGAAGTTGGTGGTGGTGTTGAATTTTTTTTGTGTATGTTTTTTTTTTGTATGTTTTTTTGAGCGTTTGTGGTCCTAAGGCGGATAGATATTGCCTTCAGCGAATAACCACAAATGAGGCGAATGACCTGCTGTGTGTTCTCTGGAATAGGGAGTCTAGATAGGGACTAGCCTATTGCCACTCAGAAGGAGACGTCCTTCTGAGAGTAGAACGAGCGAGATATCTCAACTTATGTACTGGGCTGCTGGTACACAGCCATAAAGATAAACAGTGGAGCTCTCGGTCCCGGAGTTCCAAATTATTGTCATTTCTGAAGAGATTAATGAGAAATTGTGATAAATATGGGAAATTTGCTTGAAAAAAATGTTTTGCCTGTCATGAATACATTTGGGTTAACAAAAGATAGGGCAAAAAAGTTATTGAAAATAGCAAAAGCAACAGGGCTAAGTATTGCTATATTACAATCAAGTGCTCCTATTATCAGAATGATGGTGAGTGGAGACCCAGATGCCCTGAAAAATCATGTAAAATGGTGTAAACTAACAAAAAAGGAGTATAAGAAGGACCCATCTAAATGGTGGCCGCCAGAAGGGACCCTTAATACACCTACAATTGATGCATTGTTTAATCGGCTTTTTAAAATGTTTGATTGTGGGGGGATTGAATGTTTAGCAGCCTGGGAAGAAGTATCTAGGAAGGATATAAACCCCCCCCTATAAAATGTGCTTTACATATAGAAGATGGCCAGGGTAATTATACCGCAAGAATAGGAAAAGTTTATGTCCCCTGGAAACCCAATGAAATTAGGGCAATTATTGTTGATCTGCCCAACTTAGAGAAAAGTCCAAAGAAATGGTATAAAAAGTTATGTGATGTGGATAGAGAAAACGCAACAAGCTACATATATGGATATGTGGATCTTGATTGATTGTGCAGTGTCAGAAAAGTATGTGGCTGTATAGAATGTATTTGCAAGATATGCGAGCACTGATGGGTGTTGTGCAGAAGAAAGATGAGGATGTGTTAGATTACTGGAATAGATTCAAAGATGCTATTCAGAAGCATACTGATTGGATTCCAGATGATGAGAGTTATATGAAACGAGCAGAGTTGGTGAATGTATTGGTGGGTGGAATGTTGCCTGAGATTAGGGAAGAAATAGAGCTTCGTACACTGGGATGGAGAAAGAAACACGCCCCTGAGTTAGTTGAGATTGCTCAAATAGCTTACGAAGTGTTAAAAAAAAAGGAAAGACAAGGTAGAAAAGAAGGAGAAAACAAAAATGATGAATATACAACTACCAGAGGTTAAGGAAAAAATCCCAGAGCCCAAGGGGGTACCAGTATCTACAGTGCAGGTAACACCTCAGGGTGTACCGGTAGCGGCCCCCCCTTACCCACCTTCGGGAGTGGTATATATCTTTAATTATGTGGCACCACGGAAAAAGCGTGGTAATTGGAGACAAAATGAGGGACAACGCATAAACCCTAGAATTCAGTCCCGATATCAACAAATCATCCCAAATAGAGTAAGACTCCCAACCCTGCAGCCTCGTGCCTCCCCCACTTGCTACAAGTGTGGATTGAGTGGGCATATAGCCAGAGACTGTAGGGAGCGCTAGGATAAGGTGGGATGTGGTGACAATATAGATGACCCATTTTTTCAAGCTTTAAGTGTAATTGAAGTTGATTCTGTTGATGAACCAATGGTTGAAATAAATGTAAACGGTATTGTTTTGTGTTCTCATAGACACAGGGGCTTCACGGTCCCTTTTGAATGTCTTTGACCCCAACTTACTACTCTCCAATGAAAGGGTTTCTTTGGTTGGAGTAAGTAATAATATAATTTCTGCAAGGGTCACACAATCTGTACCGGTGACATTGGGAGAACATTCAACAGAACACTCATTTGTATTGTCTTCACATTCCCCCTGCAATTTATTAGGAGGAGATTTACTTTCTAAAATGGGGGTAACCATTGCTTTATCACTGGGTAAAACTGTCATTAACATACCGCATAGGTTAAAAGAGGAAGCAACTGATCTGTTGTTCATGCCTTTATTAGTAGCTGATATGGAGGGAGGAATTTCAGAACAGGCCAAACAAAAAATTGACCCTTCCATATGGGTAACAGGAGCAAACACTCCTGGCCTCATGAAAGTTGCCCATGTACGGTTAAATAGAGACCCTACATTGCCAGTAGCTAGACTACCTCAATACCCCTTATCTCCTGAATCAGTTGAAGGTATTAAACCAGTAATAGAGGAGTTACTACAGGAGGGTGTTCTTACCCCTTGTAGGAGTTCTGCTAACACTCCTATTTATCCAGTTCCCAAACCAATAAAAGCAGGAGAGGATAGACATCGATGGAGATTGGTGCATGATTTGCGTGCAGTCAACAAGGTAATTATACCATCAGTACCTCTGGTACCCAACCCCTCTATTATACTGGCAACAATACCTCCTTCATCAACTCACTTTACTGTAATTAATCTTGCCTCAGCCTTCTTTAGCGTTCCTGTTCATCCAGATGATCAATGGTTGCTAGCCTTCACGTTTGAGAAAAAGCAACTTACCTGGACCAGATTGCCAATTGGGTATCATGATTCCCCCAGTTGCTTTTCTCAGGCGCTCAAGGATAAATTAGATGAGTGGCAGCCACTCATGGGATCAATATTAGTGCAATATGTGGATGATCTCTTGCTAGCATCCTCTGATGAACAGACTTGTACTGAGGATTCTATCTCTTTAATGAATTTCCTGGCCAGTATAGGACAAAAAGTAGAAGCTGCAAAAGTGCAATGGGTTAAATACCTGGGCCACTGTGTCTCCCAAGGTATCAAACATTTGACAGCCAAAAAGGAAAAAAGTAATTGCAAAGCAACGAATGCCCACAACTCTAAAACAGTTGAGAGCATTCCTTGGATTAGTGGGATATTGTAGACAGTTTTTACCTCAATATTCTACAATTATAGGTCTTAGCTGTCCAAAGTAAAAAGGAAAAATGAGCTAAGTCTAGCAGAACTAAGATGTATGTTACAAATGCCCCAAGAGTGGGGGCTCAGGTTCAGCAGATAGTGGAGTGTGGTGATTTGATTAATGAAAATTTAATTCCTTCCCTGAACTTGCTGTCTTGAATTTGGGACAAAATACAGAACTAATGATTGATGTGTCAGTTAATGGTTTGTCTATTCTGTGTTTAATAGATAAAGGCGATTCAAAGAGTTTGTTAAATATATGTGATGCCAATGTTTCCACTTCGAATCAGCGGGTAATTTTGGTCGGGGTAAGTAATGATGTAATTACTTCCAAAGTCACTGAGCCTTTATAAGTAAGAATGGGAGGTCAGTGCCATAAATGTTCTTTTATTTTATCGCCATACTCCCCTGACAGTCTGCTAGACAGAGGTATAGTAATAAATATAGGAGTAACTATAGTTTTAACTACTGAAGGAATGGGAGTAAAACATACTTTAAGTAAAGGGAGACTTTAGATTCGCTCCTTATGCCAGCAATATTAACCCCAAGCACAAGGGGCTATTGTAAATATTTATAGTGACTCAACCTATGCTGTAGGCATAATGCATAGTTTTGCACAACTCTAGCAAGAGAGGGGTTATCTGACAGCAGCAGGAACTCCTATACAACATAAAGAGTTAATTGTTGGATTATTGGCATCGATCCAACTTCCTCCTAAAGTTGCAGTAATTAAGTGTAAAGCACATACCAGAGCAGGTGATAGTATATCACTTGGAAATGCTTTGGCTGATAGGTGTGCTAAAGATGCTCATTCTTATGAGCCAACTACAGCACTTCCAATATTCCTGCTCACAGATCTTCAAGTGGATCTGGATATTTTATCAGCTCTGCAGGCAAGCTTGCCTCATACATCCTTTTGGACCACAAAGGGAGCTGTTTGTGGGAAGATGGTATATGGAAACTAAAACATAGACTGGTTGCTCCTCCGACATTGTTTCCTTCTTTGTTTGCTTTGAGCCATGGGCCTTGCCATGTCTCAACAGGAGGGATGTGTCAGGTGGTAGCCAGAGATTGGTGGGCTCCAGGTTTTTCTGCATATGCTGCTAAAAAGGTTACTGAATGTTCTATATGTCAAATGCATAACATTGGAAAGTCAGTGCCCACTCCCATGAAGCATATTCCACATACTGAGGAGCCATTTCAAATTGTGCAAATTGACTTCTCGGATATGCCCCCTTGTGGTCGATTTAAGTATCTTTTGGTTTGCATTGATCAATTTTCGGCCTGGCCAGAGGCGTGGCCCACGTCGAAAAATGATGCAAGAACTGTGGCAAAATGTCTGACGAGGGAATTGATCCCAAGGTTTGGTATAGGGTCAATAATTTCCTCAGATAGAGGTACACATTTTGATAATAAACTCATGGCAGAAGTAGTGAGTATTTTGGGTATGAAACAGCAATTGCATACTCCTTACAGACCTCAGGCTAGTGGCCTGGTGGAATGCAGCAATCAAACCTTGAAGAGATATTTGGCCAAAATAACTGCTAATGGACAAAGCACATGGGTAGAAGCGTTACCTAAAGCCTTGGCGACCATTAGGACTACCCCTAAAGAGAAACATGGACTGTCACCTTTTGACATATTGTTTGGGCGACCGCCTAAAAGACTACATTCATCTCTTGTCCAGCCAGAGACAGTGACTTTAATAAATGGTCAAGATTCCATGATAGAATATGTTCGCAAATTGGCAAATGTGTTTTCTGATACTTTTTCCAGAGCCAAAGCAGGACAACCTGTGGACACGAGTGAAGGAACTCATGGACTAAAGTCAGGAGATTGGGTGTATATCAAGAATCACACACCCCAGACTACTTTGTCTCCTAAGTGGAAAGGACCATTTCAGGTCATTCTTGTGTCCCCTACTGCAGTGAAGCTGAAAGACTATAAGTATTGGGTGCATGGTTCACACTGTAAGAAGTCTGTGGTTCCAAAAGAGAATATAAGCCGGTCTGCTGCTGGCAAGAATTGTTCTGTACCTTTACCTTCCAGGTCTCCTCCACTGACTCGTGCGCGGGCAAGAAAACTGCAGAATGAATCTCCTAGGGCCTAAGATGAATGTGAAGCTCTGGAGTGTTATCCCCTGCGGTGGAGTGGTGGTATGGATTACAGTCATGGCATATGAATGGTCATACAAGAAAGAAAAGGGTAAGATACAGGACACTTTTCTTTTTAATGCTACTGTAATGGAAGAAATGTCACAACGTGAACCGGTTTCAGATGCTGATCTGAGAGGACAGAGGGAAGCTGCACATGAATATCATGCCAAGCTGGCAGAGCCCTTCCATAACTCTTTTGTAGCTATGCACCTGCAAGCTGCCAAGAAGCTGAATATCACTAATTGCTGGATATGCACACATGCACCTATTTCTCATAAGACTATACCCTTGTTAGGAATATCTAGCACTTTAGCTGAAGTAGAGGACAGTGCACACTTTGGTGATGTCAGTAGAACAATGATTGACAGAGTTATTTCACTTCTACTGTTCACAAATGCTCCATTGAGAAAACCAATAGTCTGCATTAACTTTACTCGAACTTATACACCTAAGTTGCTTTCCCAGGGTTACCAGAGTACTACCCAAACTCCAACTGCATGGATAATGCCGATATCAAGTACTGGTTTGATGGTAAGGATGTTGTGTGGAGTACTGACAGATATCAGGAATTACATGATTACACACATCGTCAACATTCCCGGCAGAATAATATGAAGCTATTGATGTGCCTACAAGGATATAATTTCAATAAAGCTTGTGCTGCCCCACCAGGTTATTATTTCATATGTGGAAAGAAAGCATATTCTTGGGTTCCTTTGAATTCTAATGGGGTTTGTTACTTTGGTAGAGTCATACCTGCTACTTGGTATATGGAGGATAATGACTTTCAAGAAACACATTCCACAAAATACCTGTACACTTTCTTAAAAAAGACTTGGTGCACCTTGTTAAAAGGGATCTCACTGACCAGTCAGCTTCCAGAGAAGATGAAACCACAGCAGGACAAGAAGAGGAAGAAGACTCTGAAATTAATGTGAAAAATGACGATTCTTCTGATAGGCCTACATTTTATCCTAAGTCAGATGATAACTTCATAAATGTTGAATCACATGGCAGAGAGATTAAACCATTGTTTCCTATTCCTTGGGTAAATAGATGTTGTATTAAAAAGGCTTTCAGTTTCATCATTGATTTAGCAGACCTGATGGATAACATTACTGCCTTGTATGATAGAAACTTTATAGCCTTTGCTATAGAATTGAAGATGATCAAAAAAAGAGGTTTTGCAGCATCGGCTGGTGCTGGATTATCTCACGGCCAGTCAAGGAGGAATATGCACCATAGTGGGAACTACTTGTTGTAACTACATTGGAAATGATACTAAGACTGAAGATGCCATCATTTCACATGTAGAAAAGGTACAACAAATGAACGTTAATTTTTGTAAAGAACATACCGAAACTGCTTGGGTGGAAGGTAGCTGGGAAAGCTGGCTTTCCTGGCTCAATCCTCTCAACTGGTTTTCTGGTATTGCAGGATGGTTTTCTGGAATTTTACATGGTATTTTACACATTGTAGGAATTATAGTCCTCATAATCCTAATAGTTGAATGCGCACCTATGTTATGCAAATGTTGTTTAAAGATAATCACACGTGCTGGTACTAATATTGACCTTAAGGTCTCGAGTCAGAACTGAGATGGTGGTCCGTATACTTGGAGATCAACCTAAAGACACAGAAGAAGCTTAAAAGGGATACCGAAAGATTTCTAAACACAGGAGGGGCTGTGAAGATATGAAATATATGAACCATATCTTTTTATGTATCCAGAGTTCCTCTTCAACATGAATTTGTATTTTTGATAATTCTTATACTTGTTTTTCTGTAAAATGCTTCTGAATTCTTTTGGTATTGCAACACATGTGGCTGACCAGTTGACATCAAATGTTCTGCCAATGATATGACACAATTCTCGGAAAGGATGTGATATGGGATGTTGACATAGAAAGTCCCTGTCTAAAAGTCAAATTGACCTTTCCCAAATAATTATTCTTCCCTTCTGTCAAAACAACTTGTCACATTAAAATATTTTGGGTCAAAGTAACCCAGAAAGTTAGCCAGAACCTGTGTTGAAATACTTAGTGAAACGCGTACTTGTGACATGTAACTTTGGGCTTTTGCCCGCCATAGAATGTAATGCTAGAAGTTTATATAAAAGTCTGAAATCACTTGTAATCGGGATCACTCCTGACTTAGAGAGGTGGTCCACTGTACAGTGTATATTCTGAAGTAAACATGCATGAGATGAATGCAGCACTATTGCCGTTGATGTCCTTTATTTCAAGGTTCAACTTAACAATCTTCTTCTTCTTCTGGTTCTTGTGGTTCTTCCTCTGGTTCTTCTCATCACGGGGAATGCCACAGGGAAGTCCCCGTCAAGTCCCTGTGCGTCAGAGGGGGCGGGGTCACCGGGTGGCCCCACCCTCCGTTATTTAAGAACCGTCAGAAGACGAGAAGCGTCACACAGCGGGAGCCTCCCATCATGGATGCGGAGCGGCCTGAGAAGAAGAAGGGAAGAAGACGCCGTGGAGGAAGATGCCGGACGAGAACACCAGAGGAAGAACCAGAAGAACCAGAAGAAGAAGAAGATGGAGGGAGAAACCGAAGGAAGATAGAAGAAAGAAGATAGAAGAAAGAAGAAGGAAAAAAGAAGACTTTAAATAAAGGAATTGTCAAAAACTGTCTCTTGTCATTTTTAACATTTTTGACAGTTTTTTTGTGAAATGGTCCCCTTACCATTTCACACAGGGGGGCCGGGATCTGGGGGTCCCCTTGTTAAAAGGAGCTTCCAGATTCCGATAAGCCCCCCCGCCCACAGACCCCCACAACCACCTGGCAAGGGTTGTGGGGATGAGGCCCTTGTCCCCATCAACATGGGGACAAGGTGCTTTGGGGGCTACCCCAAAGCACCCTCCCAATGTTGAGGGCATGTGGCCTGGTACGGTTCAGGAGGAGAGGCGCTCTCTCGTCCCCCCTCTTTTCCTGCAGCCTGCCAGGTTGCGTGCTCGGATAACGGTCAGGTATGGATTTTTGGGGGGACCCCACGCCATTTTTTTTTTACATTTTGGAGCGGGGTTCCCCTTAAAATCCATACCAGACCTGAATGGTCTGGTATAGATTTTGAGGGGGACCCCCACCTCATTTTTTTTTTTACATTTTGGCCTGAAGGGACCTGAAGGGCCTGGTATGGAATTTAGGGGGACCCCCACGCCATTTTTTTGAAAAATTTTGGTTCGGGGTTCCCCTGTGGGGAATTTCCATGCTGTTTTTATCAATGAACTTTTATGTGTATTGTCAGACCGACAATTCATTAATAGCCGCGAGTAGTTTTAAATGACTTTTTTTCATTTGAAATGTCATTTTGCTCTTCTAAACATGGGAAACATGTGCCCCTTTACAGGCATACTATAGACACCCCCCAGGTACAAAATTTAAAGGAATATTACACTTTTATTGTTTCACTTTAAGCATTATTAAAATCACTGCTCCCGAAAAAACTGCCATTTTTAAAAACTTTTTTTTACATTTATCCATGTCCCCTGGGGCAGGACCCAGGTCCCCAAACACTTTTTTATGACAATAACTTGCATATAAGCCTTTAAAATTAGCACTCTTGATTATTTATGTCCGAGCCCCATAGACTTTAACGGTGTTCGCGTGTTCGAACACATTTTTTGCCTGTTCGCATGTTTTGGTGCGAACCGAACAGGAGGGTGTTCGGCTCATCCCTACTCCCCACTTTTGTTTACAATGTCAGGGATTCCATGGCCAGTAAATGAATAGGGTCAGGTAACTGGTTGTTCTGGTTGCTACAGACACGGTGGTTGTCAGCATCTGCTGCTTCCATTGAGAGAGGAAATTGTCATATATAATAGCAGTAGAAATACGGTTGCTATACATAGGAAAAAAAGTGGCAAAAGAAAAAAAAACACTGCCCATTGACAGATCTGAACCTGTCACTTGACTACCACTTGAATTTAATCTCTGCCGCAGCAATATAAGCAAAGAGGCAGGATTTTTGGGTGACATTATTGACCATATATGGACATGACCATATCTGGTTAATGACTTCATGGGAATCCCAGTGATTTTTTTTCTTAGGACCAAATGTTAGGGAATGTTTTACACCCAGCGGTTAGAAACAAGGAAACTATTACACACATGTTACAAACAGCATGCGTGTTATTCGTTATGGTTACACAAATTTTGAGACATTCTCAAAGCAATTTTTTTTTTAATAAATAGACTCTTTAGGCTCTGCGAGGGATGCTTAGCAAACCTTGCCCAGTTTGCTTTTATAATGATTGTAAGTGAAAAAAAACTGCGCTATTAACTATATATATCAAGCTGCAACTCAAGATGTTATACAACACCAAACAAGAAAGCAAAAAAAGGGAAGTTGCACTAAATAAATTGACCTATGCACTGACCAATCATGAGCTAGTAAATGCACTCCCAACTGAAGAAAAATGATGAATAAAAAACCTAAGAATAATGTGACTAATGAGTTAAACCAAAAAAAAATTGGATTAAAGAGAAACCAAATACACCAATATGGCAGATAATAAATGTAAAAATTGCAGTGAAAGCATCAATTCAGAAAATATCCCAATAGAGTTAAAATAAGACTAGGCAATGAATATGAAAATACATAATAACAATTAACAACCTAATTAGGTGGCAATAGTGAATATTGTTCATCAATCAAAAAGAGTATTAAATAATAACATACGTGAGTCCATATAGAAAATAGAAAGTGAGTCCATATAAAAAACAGGAAAAAATATGATATGAAAAAAAACTTTCAGTGATTATGACTAAATGTGATAGTAATGGCTGTTGAGTCTTTGGTTGATAAAGATCAAAAATAGTAGTCCATGCAAGATGTATCAATGAATCATACACAGTGACATATAATCCAGACACCCCAGAAAAATTGAAAAATAGGAAAATGCCTCCACCTGAGCACACGCTGATGCTTACCAGATCGGTATGATCCTTTATTACAGGGGACCAAGGAATGCCTTATAACCCAGCCTAGGGTCTCTGTGCCGTGTACCGAACACCTCAGCCTCAGCGGAAATTATCCTCATACAGATGGGCACGATTAATGGATCCCCATATAAAAACAAAAGGCTTGCATAGTGTAAAACCTTTTTAAAGTTATTAAGCTTTAAAAGACGAGTGGACACTTCGACGTCCTTTGAGTGACGAAACACATAGCGAGGAGCGACGTGCTGACATCGCCGCATGTTACGCCAGTCCCAGAAGTAACGGGCTGCAATCGAGAGCCGGCCGGTTCGATTATCTTATTGCTGTTTTTATACTACGTAATTGTAAGTGTCCACTCGTCTTTTAAAGCTTAATACATTTAAAAAGGTTTTACACTATGCAAGCCTTTTGTTCTTATATGGGGATCCATTAATTGTGTCCATCCATATAAGGATAATTTCCGCTGAGACTCTAGAGACCCTAGACTGGGTTATAAGCCATAGGCGTTCCTTGGTCCCCTGTAATAAGGGATCATAATGATCTGGTAAGCGTCAGCGTGTGCTCAGGTGGAGGCATTTTCCTATTTTTCACTTTTTCTGGGATGTCTGGATTATATGTCACCGTGGATGATTCATTGATACATCTTGCATGGACTACTATTTTTGATCTTTATCAACCAAAGACTCAACAGCCATTACTATCACATTTAGTCATAATCACTGAAAGTTTTTTTTTCATATCATATTTTTCCTATTTTTTATATGAACTCACTTTCTATTTTCTATATGGACTCACTTATGATATTATTTAATACTCTTTTTGGTTGATAAACAATATTCACTATTGTCACCTAATTAGGTTGTTAATTGTTATTATGTGTTTTCATATTCATTGCTAATTTTTTATTGTCTAGTCTTATTTTAACACTATTGGGATATTTTTTCAGTGCAATTTTTAGATTTATTATCTGCAATATTGGTGTACTTGGTTCACTTTAGTCCAATTTTGTTTGGTTTAACTCATTAGTCACATTATTCTTAGGTTTTTTATTCATCATTTTCCTTCAGCTGTGAGTGCATTTACTAGCTCATGATTGGTCAGTGCTTCACAGGTCAATTTATTTAGCGCAGCTTCCTTTTTTTGCATGCTTTTATAATGAGCATCTAAAAGTGAGGCTTGAATAGAAAAAAGTTTTCTGTTTTATTATATGCTTGACATTCTGTAGGAAAACAACTTGCCATATTTTCCAAAATGAGTCAGGGATTACAATTGCATTATTGTCTGTCCGCAGCTTGAATACTTAACTGTAATGATTGTGACTGTTGGTACTTCTGCTAAATGGAGGATCAGCCTTATTCCTACAAGTTTCTGAAAGGAGATTGAATCAATTATCTAGCACAGTAGTGACTGCCCTTTCAGAATCTTGAACACACAAATGTTTTTATGGCAGGAAACAGTGTTTTGGACCATATTTCAGCTTATGTAAAGGATGGATGGAAAATGCAAGAGGAGGAGGAATAGCAATACACTGCCAGTGGAGTTGATGCTAACTACTGTAGATTTACAGCATGAGCCTCTACGTTTGACTTGTCTTTTTCTATCACCTGTTCCACACACTTTTTACAGCTGTTAAATACTTAAAAAAAGATGGAAATGTTGAGTATAGACTACCATAGGATCACCATGAGGCTGCAGAGCTCTGCAGGCATGTGGCTAGCTGAAGCAGAGTTCTTGATAGAAGTAACAAGTCCCCTATGGTTTGATAAAAGAAAGCTCCTGTCTGCCCTGAAATATGTAGCCACACCCCCTCCACTTCCTGTCATCATCACCCAGCCGAGAGAGGTGCTGTTGCTACTTCTGGAAGCTGCTGTTGCCTATGTTCCAGCTTGAAGCCTGACTCACAGTGGCTCCCTTCAGAACATCATCCCAGTAAAAAAAATAACCTAACTGATAATGGGGAAAGCATAGTCTGGAATTAGTTGTACTAATGTTTTTCTAAAAAAATGTGTGCTACTAGTTCATGTGTTTTTCTCTCCTTTCATCACCCCGTCATCACTGTCCTGCAGCAGCTGCCTCTCATCCTGAGCTTCCCCGCTGTGTGAACATTGGAGCAGCTCTGATGGCTGACCTGAACCAAACAGAGGCAGGGAGAGCACTTCCTATGGAGGCACTAAGGATCATGGGAAATGTAGTCTTAAAAGGACACCACACAATACAAGTAAATAGAGGCTAATGGCTATAGGACTTTAATACCCTTTAATACCCAAAATATCCTGCATTCAGAGGAGGAGTGTTTCAGCTTTTCCCACGCAAATTGAGAGAGATCGAGTCAATCCAGAGCCAGGAGAGAACGAGAGTGAGGACCTGTGTGTGTCTAGTGTTTATACACACTCACACCAGAGTGCTAAGAGGCTGAGCCACCATGATCTTCTTGTGTTCAGGGATTTGGGTAAGTGCAGACCAATTGCTGGGGTGTCTGTGCCCACACTAGGGACCAAAGGACTGAGACGCTGAGAGTTCTCCTACTGTGCCAAAACCCAAGGCTGCATTGTAAGTACCTATAACAGAGCTGAGAGACTGAGTTACCGGGACATGACTTCAGAGGATGGCAGACCACCAAGTGATCTGGACCGAATTTCTGTGTACCAGGAGGGGTGAGCTGACCATTCGTTTTATCCCAACATTGACATAGTTAAGGCAATAGAGACTGCTCATTGTTCAGCAGCCCACTAGCCATCTACCGCATACTCTTAAAGGGACAGCTATATATGCACCACCTACAGAAGGGCACCAATGACAACCAACCAACTCTGACAATTAGGTAGTTTATAGCCACCTCCAGGGGTACTCCTTTGTCAGGAACGCATACTCCCACCCACTATTGGGGCTGTTTATGTGGTGTGAACATGAGGACTAGAGATGAGCGGAACACCCCCCGGTTTAGTTTGCGTCAGAACTCTTGAGCATCACAACAACTCAGAGCGGAACGCAGAACCACATTGAAGTCTATGGGACCTGAACTTTAAAAACCCCCCTTTTGAAGGCTTATATGCAAGTTATTGGCCATAAAAAGTGTATGGGGACCTGCCCTGGGGGACATGTAACAATGCAAATATAGTCTCTTAGTCTGCCTGTAAAGTGGCGCATCTGTACCATGTATAGAATCTGCTGCAGCAAAACTGACATGTATAAAGAAAAAAAATGACATTTAAACTGATTTTCCCTTTCTTTATTTTGTGAACAATGACTTGGGGAGCCAGTCTGTATGATGAGGCCACAATTTAGTGTACTCGGAACAAGATTAGAGATTTTTTTGGATAAATTCTTTGGCAGAATTGGAAATAACAAATTTGAAACATGAAAGGTGAGGAGGAGAAGAATTGTGTACTTTGTGTGCGGCTTTCAGGTGCACGTGCCAATGGGCTGAGTGGTGGGAGGTTAAATGTCTTGTCAAGTATGTGGTGGCCAAATAGCTGGTGTTTTCGCCATGCTTTGTCTGATCTGCTTGTGGCAGAGATAGCAAATTGAAACAGTGCGATCAGCTGCACATGTGCTAAAAAAGGCCCACACAGCTGAGCTGTGGAAAGTAGGCCAGGCGATAACAGCTCCACAATCTGATGGAATAGGGTGGCTGCTCTCTACTCTTCCATGACGGCTGCCTCTGGAGTACATCCTGCCTCGTTTGGATTGTGCCTCCCCCTCACTTTCCTCCTCTGCTCTATCCAGCACCCAAGTCGCATCAATGACCTCATCATCATCATCCCCTCCATTCTAATCATCACTGGAGCCAACTTGGCAATACACTGCGGCTGGGAGAACATGTCTGCCAATTTGTTATTTATTAGTGTTCTTCCCTCTCTGTTGGCTCATGTTATTCCCTTCCTTAACCTCAGAACCAACATCAGAATCAAATAATGTCTGTGTATCCTCAAGATGTAAGTGGCTCACGCTGTGTTCAAATAATTCAGCTGACTCCTTCATAGATGATACTGGGGCTATGGCAGGAGTAGCTGTGGATAAGGAAGCAGAATAAGCCGCTCTGGTTTCTGCGATGGACTGCGCACTAGTGTCAGCTTGGGTCATAGAGAATGAGGAGGATGAGGATGGTTTAGTAAGCCAGTCCACCACCTCCTCTGCTTGTTGTTGCTGGATAGCATGGGCAACATCACTAAACAGAGACAAATGTGCCCTGCCTGAGGACAGACCACGTCCACCTTTGCCTGTGGACACAGACGCTGCAGGCCTCCTCATAGTGGCATGGGAACATCTGCCTGTCCTTGTTGGTCTCCCAGACATGATGGCGGGTTTCATTACTCATATTTAATAGGAACTGGGAAATGTGTGATTGCATGCACTTTTTTGAATGAAAAGTGGTATTTGATGTGCTTTAAATTGAGAGCTGATGCTGACAGAAATGTAAAAACTATAAAAAAAATAAAAAAGGGGAAACACCAGTGTCGCAGTCATAAAAACTGCGTCTGACAACTTAAAAAAAGAGGAGCAGGCAAAGGACAAAAAACAAAAAGCAAAAACAAAAAAACATGCAGCAACCAAAAAAAAAGGGGGGTATACATCACTGTATACTAAATGTTATGTGATGCTGTGTTAAACACTGCACTACACTTACACTACTCTATACTCACACACTATACTAACACTGCACTAACACTCTACACTCAGAGTCAAATGTTATGTAAAGCTGTGGTAAAGTTGTGAGAGAGAGAGAGCTGACGCCACATGTTTACATGCAGGAGTTGAATTACTGGAATAATGTATTTTATCCATACCAGAAGAAGAGACTATTAGGTATTTGTTCCTGTGTTCTGGCTGTTTAACGTCTTTATCCAAATCCTAGTGACAGACAAGTCTCTGTCCTATTGTTATTATCTAATGTGGATAGTGCCAGATAGCCAGGTCTGTGCTACAGTACGTATGCAGTGGTCACCTTCTAGTATACTAATAGGTGAACATGTTTATTGCAATATAGTTTATATGCAGCTCCTGTTTAAGTTATATGCAGCTCCTGTTTTGGTAGTTAACCCTGTCCCTTCTGGTGTGGGATTCTATAGCTAGTTTTAGCTTAGGGCTCAATAACCATTGTAGCCAGATGCCGAGTTACAACAATATGGATAAGGAGACATTGCCTTTTATTCTTCTTTTCCTCTACTGAGATACTGATGTTATGCTGCACCATTCTCATCTGGTCATAGATAAAGATAGATAGATAGATAGATAGATAGATAGATAGATAGATAGATAGATAGATAGATAGATAGATAGATAGATAGATAGAGCCAAGCAAGCTCACTGTGGAGAATTGATTTTTATTAAACTGTCCAGGAACGTTCTTCATCTTGGCACTGAAGGAGTTGGAGAGGGAGCATCTCTGTCTGGATATTCCTCTGCCAGTGGAGATCCGTGCTTGAGATAGGGAGTGAGGACACACAGGGGCAGCACAACATCACCCAAATCACAGCACCTGTACTGCTACTGCAGGGAGACTGGAGTTTCTGCTCACCCTCTACTTTCCACCCGATCACTGGAGGCATTCAGGGAGAGGCCGAGGGGGCTCCCCCTTCTATAGCGAGAGGTCATTGTAGCTCTCCTGGAACTGGTGAGAGGTCTATTTTCCCATTGCTGATATTGCTAGCAGGCACTGAGCCACCGAGAGAAGGACACCAATTGTACCTAATCCACACTGCACCCATACTGCATTCTATACCAACCCTATTCCAAACCTAGACTGCACCTATACCACCCCATACCGCATTATACTGAACCTTTACTACATTTGAACCAAATCTACCTTGCACCTGTGACAGGGCTATACTGTACCTATACTGCATGCAGGTTAACTGGGGCCATCGTTAAGTGCACCAATGCTCTTAAAGGGCTCCAACAATAGTCGGCTGAAGAATATCTCAATAGACTGCTCCTCCTGTAATATTTATTCTAAAAGCCCTCTTTGTTCTCCTGCTCCCTCTGCTACCATCCTTCATTTCTTTCAGACATACCCAGTCAGTCTGGGGCTAGAATCACCGCAACGAATGTGCTTTGGCAGTATAGTTCCAATACTCGGTAGAGTGCTCATTGCTGCATTCGAGGTTGCTTTGCTAGTGTTTATGCTAATCTGGATGCCAAATGTCATCTTATGCCTACTCACTACTGTTAATCACTTTGTATCCTAAATTGTGTTATTACCATTGTTAATTCATTTTAAGATTGGCTGGTTACCAATCATATTGAGTGACAATACATTAAGTTTGCCTTTACTACATGGTTTGTTGCCTGTTTTCTTTGATACGGGGCTACTACTGGGTACCAAGTATTACTTTCAGTCAAGTCCTGTGATATTGTATGTTTGTACACTTAACCTGGTGTGTTAGAGGGGCTGAGATTCTTGACAAGGTTGAGGCAAAAAACAGAGGACCCATCCTATCCAGCAGCTCCTATGAGGGTAGTGCAACACCAGCATCTGATAAGTTAGGCATCCAACAGCGACATCTGGTAGGGCGAAGTCCAACGGCATGTCAGATTATAAACTTCTAGAGTGGGGCTAAAGTGCAGAGTAAATAGGCTGTCTCTGTTAGGAATGTTTCCTCCTGCTGGTAGCATGGTCAGACATTGGACGTGCAGTACTGATGTCCACCAGCGGGTGTCTCCTGACAGTCTGGTACTGTCAGGGGAGCTCTCTCTGGTTAGTGATATTATTTGATCTTTGTGCCGCAGTACTGGCACCCACAAGCGGGTGGTTCCTGGCAGTGTGGAGCCGACATCATCTCCTGCAATTAGGCATAACCTGTGCCTGATTGCAGGAGATGTGTATAAATACCCAGCAAAGCACACACACTTTGCCTTGATATCTTCCTTGTGCCCTGACTCTGTGAGGTCTGATCCTGATCCTGAACCTGATCCCTGTATCTGTACCCTGAGCCTTGTACCTGTCCCTCCTGTGATCATGTTTCCCTTACCTTTGCCTTTCAGCCTTATCCATCCATCCTCTCCTTATCCTGTTTGTTCCCTGTCCCCATCCACTGACCTCCCGTTGATGACCCTGGCCTGGCTAGGTTTATGATTCTGGCATTCCCCTATTATTGTATATACTTGTCTGCCTGTGATTATTTGTAGGTCTTTGTTTGGTATTGGTTGTTGTACACTGTGTGATATTGGAGATGGTTGTATTTATATATTTTCACTTATCTTTAATAAATCATAATATTTTCACCTTACATGCATTTTTTTCCTCTGTTGCTGTCCACGCAGTTCTGGTCACCCCTGATATGTGACAGTATACCAAGGCCATCCCTGACCAGAGGAACCATCTCGGTTCTGTTGGCTTTGCTGAGATGAATCCTAATGTGATTTCTTATTATGCTCTGTTGGCTTCAGAGAGTGGCGAATATCTCCGCCAGACACTGAAAGAGTGGACCAGTGACCAGCTGCTAGAGATCATTCGTTTGGCTCACTCCCTGGTTGATCAGGGCTGTAGGTTGTTTGGGGATGTGCAGCCTTTAATCCAAATGTGTGCTGAGCTAGCCCTGTCCTGTGTTCCAAAGGCCTGTGATGATTTTTCTCCCCCTTTCAACGCTGATCAGGTGGAGTCTCTGGTGTAGCTGTTAGAGGATGATTCTGCAGACTTTTTTGAGCGCTATTCAGCTTGTCCTCAACAAGTGCTCATAGAGTGCATTAACTCAGTACAGGCCCTTATTAGACAGGCAGCGTGTGAACCGTTCTTTGTCCAACCAGTGCTGCAAGCATGGTCTAATATATTACAATCAGCCTCAGCCAGCCCACAACAAACCTATTCTGTTACCAGACACCTGTCTGCTTAATTTTTTTCTCCCCCAACACCCATAGCAATCTCAGTTTCAGCCCAGTACACTTTGCTTCCCACCAAATACCAATACCGTGTTTCTACTCCCTGCACCTATCCTGCCTTTAATCCGCCTACCTCTTCTCTGCTGCCTACAACAACTCCACAAAAACTTCCCCTAACCACTGTTCCCTCTTCCCTGCCATATTCCAGCCTTCCTCGCCAGTCTGCTTCATCCCATACCTACATTCCTGCAGTTATAGGACTTCAGTAGACAAGCCAAAAAAAACCCCAGAAGTTCTTTCCAATTCACATGATCCTGCCAGTAACCCAACCTGCCTCCTCACCAACTAATTTGCTCCAGTCTACCTCTGATGATACTGAACCTAACCCTGACAACCTTCGGCCTGCTGTCCTGCCTGAAGTTCCGGTGCCAGTATCCCAGCCTGAAGTTCCGGTGCCAGTATCCAAGCCTGAAGTCCTGGTGTCAGTATACCAGCCTAAAGTTTCCGGAGCCAGTGTTTCAGCCTGAAGTCCCGGTGCCAGTGTTCCAGCCTGAAGTCCCAGTGCCAGTGTTCCAGCCTGAAGTCCCGGTGCCAGTGTTTTCCCGGTCTGGGGTTCCGGTGCCATTTCCCATGAGGTTCCATACCAGATGACCTGGAGCCTTTTACCCTGTCAGATGACCCAAAGCCTGCTGCCCTGCCAGATGACCCGGAGCCTGCTGCCCTGCCAGACGACCCGGAGCCTGTTGCCCTGCCAGATGACCCAGAGCCTGCTGCCCTGCCAGACGGCCTGGAGCCTGCTACCCAGCCTGATGTGCCCCTGTCTGCTGCCCAGCCTGATGTGCCCATGTCTGCTGCCCAGCCTGATATGCCTCTGTCTGCTGCCCAGCCTGATGTGCCTCTGTCTGCTGCCCAGCCTGATGTGCCTCTGTCTGCTGCCCAGCCTGATGAGAACATGTCTGCTGCCCAGCCTGATGTGCCCATGTCTGCTGCCCAGCATGATGTGCCTCTGTCTGCTGCCAGCCTGATGTGCTTCTATCTGCTGCCCAGACTGATGTGCCCATATCTGCTGCCCAGCCTGATGTGCCCGTGCCTGCTACCCAGCCTGATGTGCCTATGCCTGCTGCCCAGCCTGTTGTGCCCATGCTTGCTGCCCAGCTCAATGTGCCTGCTGCCCAGCTCAATATGCCTGCTGGCCAGCTTGATGTGCCTGCTGCCCAGCTCGATGTGCCTGCTGCCCAGCTCAAAGTGTCTGCTAACCAGCTTGATGTGCCCGTGCCTGCTGCCCAGCTTGATGTGCCTGTGCCCACTGCCGATCTTGTTATGTCTATGCCTGCTGCCCAGCTTGAGGTGCCCGTTGCCCAACCTGATGTATCTGTGTCCACTGCCCAGATCGATGTGCCTGCTGCCCAGCTCGATGTGCCTACTGCTCAGCTTGATGTGCCTGTGCCTGTGCCTGCTGCTGAGCTTGTTATGTTCATGCCTGCTTCCCAGCTTGAGGTGCCCGTTGCCCAGCCTAATGTGTCTGTGCCTGCTGCCCAGCTCGATGTGCCCATTGCATGGCTCAATGTACCACTGCTCGCTGCCCAGCTTGATTTGTCGCTGCCCACTGCCCAACCTGAGGTGCCTCTGCCCGTTGCCCGGTTTAAAGCCATGGACCTTTCATATGCCCAGCTTGGAGTGACTCAGCCCATTGCCTGGCCTGATGCTTTGAACTTTCGTCATGCCCAGCTTGGCGTGACTCTGCCTGCTGCCTGGCTTGATGCCTTAGACTTTTTTCTTGCCCAGTGTTATATGTCTCTGCCCATTGCTTGGCGCCGGAGGCCGCTTCTTTAAGGGAGTACTGTTAGCAATGGTTCCTCCTGCTGGTAGCATTGTCAGACATTGGATGTGCAGTACTGATGTCCACCAGTGGGTGTCTCCTGACAGTCTGTAGCCAACATCATCTCCTGCAATCAGGCATCACCTGAGCCTGATTACAGGTGATGTGTATAAATACCTGGCAAAGCACACACACTTTGCCTTGGTATCTTCCTTGCGCCCTGAGTCTGTGAGCTCTGATCCTGAACCCGAGCCCTGTACCTGTACCCTGAGCCTTGTACCTGTACCTGTCCCTCCTGTGATCCTGTTTCCCTGATCTTAGCCTTTCAGCCTTATCCATTCATCCTCTCCTTGTCCTGTTTGTTCCCTGTCCCCATCCGCTGACCTCCTGTTGATGACCCTGGCCTGGCTACATTTATGATTCTGGCATTCCCCTGTTATTGTATATACTTGTCTGACTGTGATTATTTGTGGGTCTTTGTTTGGTATTGGTTTTGTGCACTGTGTGATATTGGAGGTGGTTGTATTTATATATTTTCACTTATCTTTAATAAATCATAATATTTTCACCTTACATGCGTTTTGTTCCTCTGTTGCTGTCCACACAGATCTGGTCACACCTGATACGTGACAGTCTCTGAGTTCCAGTTCCATACCATGGTTTCTGCTGGTGCAAAGCTGCATTCCAGGCTGGTTTGACCACAGTTGGAGGATCATCCCATCACTGCTGATCTTGTCTTCAGGTCTCCGCAAAAAAGATTGATGCCGCATCATGCTCATCCTCATCAGGACTCCTATTGGGCCGTTTGCTGATAATACCTGTTTGTATTTTGAATTTTTGAACTATAAATCTTTTCTTATATAAAGCACCTCTTTGGTGCTCCTGGCCCCTCCCTCCTGTTGAGTACCTCCACAGCAAACAGCTTGCTATGGGGGTACCTAATCCGAGCCACAGCTCCCTGTGTCCATTCAGACACGGAGCCACGGCCCGACCCCGCTCCCTTTCTCTCCTCATTGGCTGACTCACTTTGATTGACAGCAGTGGGAGCCAATAGCGCTGCACTGCTGTCTCAGCCAATGAGGTGGAGAGTCCCAGGCAGCCAAGACACTCATACAACATTGCTGGATCCAGATGGGGCTCAGGTAAGTGTTAGGGGGACTGAGGGGGGCTTCTGCACACAGAAGGCTTTTTATCTTAATGCATAAAATGCATTAAGATAAAAAAAACCTTCTGCCTTTATAATCACTTTAAGCATTTGTAGTACTGAGAAACTCAGCCAAATACAGAGCCTTATACTTTAAAAAAATTAATGGATTGGCTTTCTTATACTGTCCCAGACCTGGCACTGAACGCAGACCTGGCACACTTGGAACATTGACAGTGGAGACAACTCACACACCTCTTACATTAGCACTTCAGAGTCCCTGACTTTGACTGACTTCTTTCTTCTTTTCAGCAGGAATGCAAGCAATGTTGCTAAACATACTATAAACTCCTCCTCCAAGCAGACACAAGCTTCTGCTTACTTTTATTTCAAAATGGGAACAAGACCTACATATCCAACTAACTCCAGAGGAACAATATAAACCTATTACGTTATCTTTCAAATTTTACAAAAATAACATATGCTGTATTAGGGATCAGGATACAAACTCCCTTCATGTATTTTGTTTCATGTCCCTTAACTCTCCCAACCAATGTTGTCACTGTGGCTCCTCTCCGGGAGACCACCTGCAAAATGTATGGTTCTTCCCCAAACTGAGTAACTTCTGAGACTAAATACATGCTACGCTCAATAAATGGTCTTTTCCCTGAGCAGTATGCCCAGATTACTACATCCACCTGGTGCTTCTTCCTCTTAAAAAAGGCCACATTTTACCCATTTTCTATTAAAGGGCCTTATGAGTGTTAAACAATGGTTCCCTTTAGAATTTCAACAGATCTGTTCAGCTATAACCCCATGTTGCTCTTTCTTCACCGCTGTGTCCCAGGACACAAAGCTCTCTGCACTCTCCCCCCTCCCTTTTAAATCTGTTAATCCTGTCTGCAATTGCCTGGATTACCTTTTACAGGTCCCTTCATGGTGCAGTTGGAGTTACAGGAGTTCACACAATTGTTTTTTTGTTGAAAAATTATTTTTATTGGGAAGTCTGTTTAACACAATAAACCTAACATTTCCTAACCTCAAATATTGCACAAGCATATTGGTCAGTACCAATGACTGAAAGCACTCTCTTGGGTCACTTACTCCCCAGGGAGAACTAAAAACCCTCTTTCTTCATTTCTGCCCCATCATAGAGGAACACTCAAAAAACCTTTAGTTATCTCATCATTTCAGAAATGTATTGTTCATGTTTCCGTCATAGAATTTAGACCGAAATTCTTAAAATGTAATACATTTCACTATGACTTTTACATGTATTTATAATATACTTATATATACAGTATCAAAAGTTTAAATGTCAAAAGTATAAGGTATTCAAGATATAGTTTCCTTACAAAGTTTTGTCCACCAATATTTGTTGTTTGAAATTCAGCATTCAGTGAATTCTCTAGCACACAAAAGCACAGCAAATAATTCGATATTTTTGAATTTTTTTAGCAAATATAATGATTTCTTTTCGCTTCATTTTCATTTTTGAGTAAAATTGTAAAGTTTTCTGCAGGTCAGTACAGCTGCTTTTTAGTTTTCTTTTGAACTTTTAGAACACTGTGCGCAGCAGATGTATTGTTAAGTACATATAATTGCCTCTAGCCATTGTGTATTTAAAATGTACAATGTTCAATATATATCATTTGAAAGCTTGAGCATGTCCTTAAGAGGAAAGGTAACT
Source organism: Aquarana catesbeiana (assembly GCF_042186555.1). NCBI lineage: Eukaryota > Metazoa > Chordata > Amphibia > Anura > Ranidae > Aquarana > Aquarana catesbeiana. The sequence continues at coordinate 342,250,367 of NC_133325.1, forward strand.
GTATGATTTCTTTAGCTGACAGATACTTTTTTTGATGCACTCTAATTGCAGCATTTTAAAACAATTTTAAATATCCTATATCTGAATATAACGAAAGCTTTAAATGTAATATTTAAAAAGTAAACCTGTCATGATGCCTGTTTCTTGAACTTGCTGAAGACTGATTATGGTAATTGATGATGGACACTTGACTGCCAGAATATGCTGGCACAACATCATGTGTGATGCAGTGATATCCTCTGCCCTGGAACTTTGATTATGTACTAAAATCAGGGATCCTCTTTGATTATGTACTAAATGGGAGCCTCCAGAATTAGACGGTATCCTAGACTGTACTTGTAAACAGCCACCCAGACAGGATCCCTACACGCAATACTGTATTGCTATTGTTTAGAAAATACCAATCCACTCCAGGTATATACTTTTCAAGGATTTTAGCAAACTTTTTTTTTTTTGCAAAACAGTACCCTTTTCTGTTCTGAAGTTATAGATCTCACCCTTGCCAGAACTTTGATCAAACTGACTTGGGAGTCTCCGTCTGTATTACAACCACCAAATCAGTCTCAGTCAGTTGCATTTCCTGACCTTTTTCTTTATTTTTACACTTAAAAAAAACAAAACTTTTTTTTCCCTGCTCAGTAGACCAGATCCAGATAACCCATGCAGCTGTGTAGCAACGTATGACTGCTCTTATTCTAATAGTTATCTACTGTCTGCAATCAGCAAGCAGTAGATCACCATAGCAGTGATCTATTGCTGCAGGGAGATGAGGGACAGATTTGAAACTGGTCTGGGGGTGTATTGAAAGGAGACAGACCAGGGACAACAGGAGGAGGAAGGAGTTGAGGAAAAGGAAAAGGAAGGCAACAGTCTCAAGGGGTCTCACCGAATGTAGATCGAACGACTACCAGGAGTCAGAGACGTCCTCATTAACTAATCCCCTATTAAATAATTCTTTGGGAAAAATTAAGGTTATTAATTTGTTGGATTTTTAATTAGAAAAACAACACATAGACCTACTAAGTAGAGGACTGTCTTTTTCCCCTATGACAGCTATGGATCATTTTGAGGTATACAAAGACCTTTGTTTATTCTTGAGGAGGGTGTACTATAGAGAGATCTATTCAGACAAAGTGGTGAACAGTGGCTCAGCAGCAGAAACGAACGAAGCTGATGCTTTGGAGTCACTACATTCTACAAAAATGCCTTTTTTTCGTAAAAATGAATGGCTAGGAGTCTTTCTGGATCTGGTACAGGAAGACCTTGAGAAACTAGATTTGGAATCCATCCCTGGTGATAACCTTACAAGCGAAGAAAGAAGGGCATTAAAAGAACTCCGACAAGCTGAGCAAATTATTATCAAGAAGAGCGATAAGGGGGGAATGTGGTTCTCCTTTCAGTAGACCAATATGAAGGGGAGGTACGACACCTACGCAGTGATGAGTCCACCTATAGGAGATTGGACCATGATCCCTTCCAACCTTTGGTAATACTCGTTAATGATAAATTGCAATGGGCCTTTGCAGCGGATCTGATATCAAAGAAAGAACTAGATTATTTGAAGGTTATTGAGTTCAATAAACCAACATTTTACATAATCCCAAAGATACATAAAAATCAGGAGAGCCACCCGGGAAGACCTATAGTTTCTGCAATTAGGGGCCCCTTAGAGAGGGTTAGTAAATACATAGATAGCCTGATTAAGGACATAGTGAAATCACTGACCTCCTATGTACGAGATACAGGCGATGTGCTGAGTAAAATCATGGACTTAGTCCTCCCGGTGGGTGCCCTCATTGTCAGTATTGATGTGGAGGCGTTATACATATCTATTCCACATGAGTGGGGTATCTCCGAAGTATACCACTTCCTTGATAAATAATTCCCAGAAATGGGAGCACAAAATGAATTTATCATCGAAATTCTTGAACTTGCATTGAAGCATAATTTTTTTCGATGTACCTTAACGATGCATGCGTATGGCTGAGGTACATGGACGATGTCCTGATGGTATGGTCAGGCACCCCGATTAAACTGGAGAGGTTTATGGTGGAGCTGGGTAACAATACCATAATATAAATCTCACATATGTTGTAGACCCCCAAAAAATTTCTTTCTTGGACCTGTCCATTGAATTGGTGGGTGGAAGGCTGGTCACTACTACTTTCAGGAAGGAAGCGGCTGCGAATACATTATTACAGCGGACAGTCACCACTCCAGATCATTAATATGTGGGATTCCCATGGGAACCCTTTGAAAAAGTCACGTTGGCAGTGACGCAATGCATCAGGGAAAAGAGCTGTGGTGACGTCACTTCCGGTCACGGCCGAGGTCGGAATTCTATGTGTACCTGCTGTATTTGCTGTTCATTCGTTTCATCAATTGTAAGTGTTTATGAATTATATTAAAAAAGTGTTTTAAGATACTACACCATGGAGCCCTCCCCTTATTCTTGCATATCGTTGAATGTGACCATCCTGAGAACTTGAGTGTTCTGGAAACCACCGGGGGATCGATCGACCAGGGATTGAGTAGCCAGTGTGGAGTACTTATGTGTGGCTCTTTTATACGATCTATGAGGTGAGAGGCTGGGTGAAATTTTATCACCCGCACTGGATGGAAGAAGCTTGCCACCTTGTTGCACATATACTTTATTATTGGATGGGACATTTTGCATGTATTAATTGAGCACTTGATTTGAGTTTATTGCACTTTATCAAGAGACTTTGCTTCACATTTTTGGACTTGATTATCTTAATGCTATTTGCACTACTTCAGCTTTGATTCATTAATTGCACTTTATGCTTTTTTCATCATTGGCAATATTGCTGTTTGCACGTTATTATCTATCAGTATTTTTGCACGGATTTGTAATTTGTTTTTCATTGCATTTTTGCACTGCATTTTTTCACGAATATCTTTTTTAGTGTTATTTTTATTTATTTTTCATTGCACCATATGTTATTTTAATATTGCTGTTTGCACGTTACTATTTGCTGGAGAATATTTATTTCTGCACGGATTTGCATATTTTGCTTCTTTATTGCTTTTTTGCACAGCATTTTTGCACAATATTTTCAGTGTTATATTTAGTCGTTTTTTCTGCATATTTATTTTAATATAGTCAAGTGCCGCAGCTTCTATTTACTATATTGATGCTGAGTGTGTGAGCAATTTTTTTCTGTTGACAGCCATTTAATTAGTTTTTAGGTTATTATCACTGTTTGGTTTGCGCATTAGTAACCCCCTTTTATACATTTCCATGGGACAGTTTCTCTGGATCCGTAGAAATTGTTCCACTGAGGAAGACTATAAAGTTGAATCAGAACAACTATACCAAAGATTTAGAGATTCGACCGAACCCACACCGAATTCTTAAAAGAACAAAGAAAATTGCAGGACAAAAAAATGAGAACAGACTCACTCTTGCCCCAGACGAGGACAAAAGTCGAGACAGATGGACCACTCAGACTTATAACCCCCTACGGGACACAATGGCATCAAATCAATACAATTTTAGCAAAACACTGGCATATTCTGACACGAACCGAGAATCTAAAACAAATAGTTTACATTTTTTTTGTTTTACCATCCCCCTCCCCATTTACCCCAAATTTTACTCTCCTCCTTTTTTTTTACAACCCCCTCTCAATTTTTCACATTTTTTACCCTCCTCCCTTTTTTTTACCCCCCTCCCTATTTTCCCCATTTTTTACCCTCCTCTCACCCTTCTTTTTTTGGTATAAATTTAGCTATTTCCCTTTGAAGAGTAAAGAAAGATGTACTTATACATATACTGAAAACTAGTGGAATTAAGGATTAAACGTTATATTGTTTGATTTATGTATTGTCTTGAGGTACTCAAATACCTATCTTTTAAGAACTGTAGCTAGCAGTGTTACCACAAGATGGCAATGAGTACTTAATATCACACAAGCTAAGCCGATTGGACAGCGTTCCCTATATAAGGATGAGTCTTGCTTGTGTCTATTGTCCTGACGAAGTGCACTGATGTGTCAACACGTCAATGTACTCAATGCAGAGCACGACACCGAGCTCAAACATGTCTCCTTATCCAGAAATGTAATTGTTTTTTCCTTACAATCTTCAACATCTAAAGAGTGGTGCATGAAAAAGCCTACCTTGCAACAACTAAAGCTGTGTTCCAGACATCATCTGACAAGTCATGTGACTGAATTTCCCCAGGAAGCATCTCTGGATTATACACCTGGGACTTGAACAGCCGGCGGCCATTACCAACGTGCAATTTAGAGCTATCACAGTTTATTCCAAATGGCCTCCATGTGGAGAGACCATAGAAACAGAAACTTACTTTGCCTGAAGTAGTGATTGATATGAGCGGTAAGAGCCCTGATGGGTAGCTTCGTCTGAACCCCTCCTGTCCTTATTCATCTGTTCCTTTTGTGGACTGTGGAGGTCTATGTGACTTGTGAGATTTGTGAGGCACATATAACTCTTTATGCACGCTGTTGGCCCTGATTACTGCCTAGTCACACTCAGAAACAGAGATCCCTGGCTAATATACTGGATCCATTATGTGGCAATTTATGTGAAATATATGCTTAATCAAAGGGGACTGCAATAATCTGAGTCTCTGAACTTACAGCACTATTTGTCTTTAATGACTGGCATTTCAAAAGAGACTGGTATGGCTATTTGCTCCCACGTTCAAGAAAATAAGCTACGTTATTTTCTCCTTATTGTATCAACGTATTTCCCGTTGTGGAAAGAACTATACTAATATCTTTATATGGCTATATGATACTTTAACCATAAGGCAATTTGGAGGTTCCAATACCAAGAAGACATCTTTATTGGGAGCTACATGCACTACTTTCATCTGGAGAAGGGAGACTAATGGTTTGGGGTGGTGGTATTTACAATGCTCTGTGTCTGTTTTTTATAATAACGTTATTGCTAACTGCAGTATGTTTTTATCATTCTGATTGGGTATAGTGATAGGTACAGTTCTATTTAGAACATAGTGTTGCCTTTTATATTTCCCTATCATTGGTGTGCATTAGGGATGAGCCGAACACCCCCCCGGTTCGGTTCGCACCAGAACCTGCGAACAGACCGAAAGTTTGCACAAACGTTAGAACCCCATTGACGTCTATGGGACTCGAACGTTCGAAATCAAAAGTGCTCATTTTAAAGGCTAATTTGCATGGTATTGTCCTAAAAAGGGTTTGGGGACCCGGGTCCTACCCCAGGGGACATGTATCAATGCAAAAAAAACTTTTAAAAACGGCCGTTTTTTCGGGAGCAGTGATTTTAATGATGCTTAAAGTAAAAAAAAAAAAAGTGAAATATTCCTTTAAATATCGTACCTGAGGGGTGTCTATAGTATGCCTGTAAAGTGACGCGTGTTTCCCGTGTTTAGAACAGTCCCTGCACCAAATGTCATTTTTAAAGGAAAAATCTCATTTAAAACTGCTTGCGGGTTTAATGTAATGTCGGGTCCTGGCAATATGGATGAAAATCAGTGAGACAAATGGCATGGGTACCCCCCAGTCCATTACCAGGCCCTTTGGGTCTTGTATGGATATTAAGGGGAACCCCGCACCCAAATTAAAATAAGGAAAGGTGTGGGGCCACCAGGCCCTATATACTCTGAACAGCAGTATACAGGCGGTGCAAACAAAACAGGGACTGTAGGTTTGTTGTTAAGAAGAATCTCTTTGTAATTTGGACGGGTACATTTTTAACGTGTTTAGCTCCAGCCAAAAAATCTTTTTTAAGCTTTTTGGAAAACATAGGGAAGGGTTATCACCCCTGTGACATTTGTTTTGCTGTCTTTCCTTCTCTTCAGAAGATTTCACCTCACTTTTTGTCCCAATGAAAAATGTTTTTTGAAAATTTGGGTTTTTTTGTGGAACAAGGATTGGAAAGCATCAGTGGAAAGGAGAAATGTTTTTCCCATATTAACTCTTACAGGAGAGAATTTCCCTTCCTAGGGGTAGATTTCATCTCACTTCCTGTTGTCTCCTTCCGTTTGCAAGTAGGAGTCGTTTGTAAGTTAGTTGTTTGAAAGTAGGGTCCTGCCCTATATACTCAGCAGAAATTTGGGCCTTAGGTGTTGCTGTGGCCACCACACTGTAAGCCCTCACAGGGCCCTGCTGTGAAATATTAGCTCAAGAATTGTAATTACATGCCCCTGTTGAACAGGAGCTGAAAAATTAGGCCTTAGGCACTGGTGCTGGTGCCACAACACTGCAACCCCTCACAGACACTCTAGTTGGAACGCAGGAACGAGCCCTGCTGCAAAGTATTGCATCAAAAATTGTAATTACACGCCCCTGTTAAACAAGGGCTGAAAAATTGGGCCTTAGGCACTGGTGCTGGTGCCACAACACTGCAACCCCTCACAGACACTCTAGTTGGAACGCAGGAACGAGCCCTGCTGCAAAGTATTGCATCAAAAATTGTAATTACACGCCCCTGTTAAACAGGGGCAGAAAAAATGGGCCTTAGGCACTGGTGCTGGTGCCACAACACTGCAACCCCTCACAGACACTCTAGTTGGAACGCAGGAACGAGCCCTGCTGCAAAGTATTGCATCAAAAATTGTAATTACACGCCCCTGTTAAACAAGGGCTGAAAAATTGGGCCTTAGGCACTGGTGCTGGTGCCACAACACTGCAACCCCTCACAGACACTCTAGTTGGAACGCAGGAACGAGCCCTGCTGCAAAGTATTGCATCAAAAATTGTAATTACACGCCCCTGTGAAACAGGGGCAGAAAAAATGGGCCTTAGGCACTGGTGCTGGTGCCACAACACTGCAACCCCTCACAGACACTCTAGTTGGAACGCAGGAACGAGCCCTGCTGCAAAGTATTGCATCAAAAATTGTAATTACACGCCCCTGTTAAACAGGGGCAGAAAAAATGGGCCTTAGGCACTGGTGCTGGTGCCACAACACTGCAACCCCTCACAGACACTCTAGTTGGAATGCAGGAACGAGCCCTGCTGCAAAGTATTACATCAAAAATTGTAATTACACGCCCCTGTTAAACAGGGGCTGAAAAATTGTGCCTTAGGCACTGGTGGTGGCGCCCAGAACCAAAAATGTTCTTACAAGCTATCAGCGTGATGATTGAGGAGGAAGAGGATAATTACTCAGGGATAGTCACTCAGCATCAGCATAGGCAGTCTTTGAAGGGATCTGAGATTTCAAAAAAAATTATTCGGTTACATCAGCATCAGGTGCTTGGTAGCTGGTGGTGATCCAAGACTGATTCATTTTTATGAAGGTCAGTCGATCGACCGAGTCAGTGGACAGACGCACCCTGTGATCGGTTACCACGCCTCCAGCAGCACTGAATGTGTGTTCCGAAAGAACGCTGGATGCAGGACAGGCCAGTAGCTCAATTGCATACTGTGCAAGCTTTGGCCAGTGATCCATCCTCAAGACCCAGTAACCCAGAGGATTTTCGGTGGGAAAGGTGTCCAAGTCTGATCTTGCCCCTAGGTATTCCTACACCATGTAAAACAGACGCTGGCGATGGTTGCTGGAACCGATCATACCTTGGGGCTGCGGACCAAAAAATTGTCTGAATGCATCGGTCAGACGGCCACCTTCTCCACCGCTCCTTCTTTGACTGACCGAAGCCTCAGCAACACGTTGTCCAGAAACAGGAGTTTGTAACCTCCCAGTCTCTGGGAACGTGTTGCACAGACCTTTCTGCAAGGCCTCCCAAAGATGTTTCATCCTCTGCTCCCTCTGCGATGGCAAGATAAGATCCGCAACCTTACCCTTGTAACGAGTATCAAGGAGGGTTGCCAGCCAGTATTGGTCCTTCTCCTTGATACCACGAATACGAGGATCCTTACGCAGGCTTTGCAGGATCAGGGAGGCCATGCAGCGTAGGTTTGCTGAGGCATTCGGTCCGGAGTCCTCTGGGTCACTAAGGACGACATGGCCGCAGCCACCTCCTCCCAGCCACGTACAAGTCCATGTGTTTCTTGGGACTGATCCCTTAAAGACTGCTGCTGATGCTGAGTGCCAGGCTCCACCTCCATACTGACACAATCTTCCTCCTCCTCCTCGTCCTCTTCCTGTGTGATCGGCGGGCACGCAGGAACACTGTCTGGATAAAGGGGGCCTTGAGAGCTAAGGAAGTCCTCCTCTTCCTGCCTCTGTCCTGCCTCAAGTGCCCTGTCCATTATTCCACGCAGCGTGTGCTCCAACAGGTGGACAAGGGGGACAGTGTCACTGATGCATGCACTGTCACTGCTCACCATCCTCATGGCCTCCTCAAATGGTGACAGGACAGTGCATGCATCCCTGATCATGGCCCACTGGCGTGGGGAAAAAAAACCAAGCTCCCCTGACCCTGTCCTGGTGCCATAGTCGCACAGGTACTCATTGATGGCCCTCTGCTGCGTGTGCAGCCGCTGCAGCATGGCCAACGTTGAGTTCCACCTGGTGGGCATGTCACAGATTAGGCGGTTCTTGGGCAGGTTAAACTCCTTTTGGAGGTCCGTCAGCCAAGCACTGGCATTATATGACTGGCGGAAATGCACACAGACTTTCCTGGCCTGCCTCAGGACATCCTGTAAGCCCGGGTACCTGCCCAAGAACCACTGCACCACCAAGTTAAGGACATGAGCCAAACAGGGCACATGGGTCATTTGTCCCTGTCGGAGGGCAGAGAGGAGGTTGGTGCCATTGTCGCAAACCACCATTCCTGCCTTAAGTTGGCGTGGCGTCAACCACCTCTGAACCTGCCCCTGCAGAGCTGACAGAACCTCTGCCCCAGTGTGGCTCCTGTCCCCCAAGCACACCAGCTCAAGCACCGCATGGCATCTTTTGGCCTGCGTACTTGCGTAGCCCCTTGAACGACTACGGAGCACCGCTGGTTCCGAGGAAGAGGCCATGGAGGAAGAAGAAGAGGAGGGGGTGGAGGAGATAGGTGTGTCACAATCATTAGCATTTTGGAGGCGTGGTGGCGGAACAACCTCCAACACTACTGCACCTTGTCCTGCATCCTTCCCAGCTTCCAGCAGAGTCACCCTGCACCTACTGCTGCAGCAGGGGGAGCATGACTGCCAGATTGCTGTCCTTCTTGGGCACCCCCTCTCTCTGTGCTCATGTTACTGCCTTCATCGAGCTCAGTATCATCATCAGAGCCTTCCAAACGCTGGGCATCCTCCTGGAGCATGTACCCAACACTGTGGTCAAACAGTTCGAGGGACTCCTCAGGAGGACATGGTGGGGCTAGGGAAGGAGTCACTGATGACATTGAGCCAAGGGAAGAGGCCGCTGCTTTTCCAGACAAAGTACCCTGGGCATGGGTGAGAGAGGATGAGGAGGATGAGGACGGCTTGGTCATCCACTCGACCAAGTCTTCCGCAGTTTGCGGCTCAACATGGCCAGCTGCCGAAAAAAAGGCCAAGCGTGTCCCATGGCCACGTGCTGATGAGGATGCACCGTCTCCACGACCAGCACTAGACACAGAGCCTGCTTGCCCTCTCTTATTGGCTTGTGACTGTCTGCCTCTCCTTCTTGGCCTTCCAGACATACTAATGACCTGTAGCTGCACTAAGCTGGGATATATATATATATATATATATATATATATATATATATATATATGTACTGATACTGCAGCTAGCAAAATCAACTGCCTGCCTGTAGTATGAGAACACCACCAACCTTCTACAGGTAGCTTTAGCTGAACACTGTGAGCAGGACGCACCCCACTAACTTGTAGGTTTAGCTGAACACTGTGAGCAGGACGCACTGCACTAACTGTAAATAGTCTAGCTGCCTGACTGTGGTACTAATAGGATCAAAAGAACACCAGCAATTTTCTTCAGGTAGCTGTATTTACTGTAACAAGACAAGCCTGCCTGTCAGTAAGAAGATAACAGAAACGGATCTAGCTGAACACTGTGAGCAGGACGCACCCCACTAGCTTGTAGGTTTAGCTGAACACTGTGAGGTGGACGCACCCCACTAACTTGTAGGTTTAGCTGAACACTGTGAGCAGGACGCACCCCACTAACTTGTAGGTTTAGCAGAACACTGTGAGCAGGACGCACTGCACTAACTGTAAATAGTCTAGCTGCCTGACTGTGGTACTAATAGGATCAAAAGAACACCAGCAATTTTCTTCAGGTAGCTGTATTTACTGTAACAAGACAAGACTGCCTGTCAGTAAGAAGATAACAGAAACGGATCTAGCTGAACACTGTGAGCAGGACGCACCCCACTAGCTTGTAGGTTTAGCTGAACACTGTGAGGTGGACGCACCCCACTAACTTGTAGGTTTAGCTGAACACTGTGAGCAGGACACACCCCACTAACTTGTAGGTTTAGCAGAACACTGTGAGCAGGACGCACTGCACTAAATGTAAATAGTCTAGCTGCCTGACTGTGGTACTAATAGGATCAAAAGAACACCAGTAATTTTCTTCAGGTAGCTTTATATACTGTAACAAGACAAGCCTGCCTGTCAGTAGGAAGATAACAGGAACGGATCTAGCTGAACACTGTGAGCAGGACGCACTGCACTAAATGTAAATAGTCTAGCTGCCTGACTGTGGTACTAATAGGATCAAAAGAACACCAGTAATTTTCTTCAAAATACTGTAACAAGACAAGCCTGCCTGTCAGTAGGAAGATAACAGGAACGGATCTAGCTGAACACTGTGAGCAGGACGCACTGCACTAAATGTAAATAGTCTAGAAGATAACAGGAACGGATCTAGCTAAACTGAATACAGTGTATATATATATATATATATATATATATATATATATGCAACACCTGGGATGCATATATATACACAATACACTTTAAGTGCAGCTAACTGACTGACTGTCCTGCCTAATCTAGCTAACTCAAATGAAATGACACTGTCTCTCTCTCTCTCTATTTCTCAGCACACCGGAACACACTGCACAGGGCCGCCGTCCAGGCGGCCTTATATAGTGTGGGGCGTGTACTAAATCCCCTGAGCCATAATTGGCCAAAGCCTCCTTGGCTTTGGCCAATTACGGCTCTCTGTTAAGGCGGCGCTGTGATTGGCCAAGCATGCGGGTCATAGTGCATGCTTGGCCAATCATCAGCAAGCAATGCACTGCGATGCCGCAGTGAATTTTGGGCCGTGACGCGCCACACGAATTTGGCGCGAACGGCCCATATCGTTCGCAATTCGGCGAACGACCGAACAGCCGATGTTCGAGACGAACATGGGTTCGACTCGAACACGAAGCTCATTCCTAGTGTGCATCTTTTTCATCAATAAAGTCTAAAAATTTCATCATAAAGCTGTGGTTGACCCTTCCCTTATTTGGCATTCCTGGGACAATTTCTCTTTTTTTGTCCCATTCAGTTTTATTTTCACATATAGTTCCTTGCTTTAATAGGGCAGGTATCCCGTCCCAAGGACGAAACAGCTGGTGGTTAATTTAGTAAATTTTTCAGGCTGGAGGAGTCATTGATTTTTTTATTTATTTTTTTTAAACTGGTCTGTCCTGATCATCCTTCTCGATGTAAACAAAATTCTAAAACATATTAGTCACAGATAACTGCTACAAGGGCTCATGTGAAGTACTTTGTGGCAAGGTTGGGAGCCCAGCAACTGAGAGTTTCAGCTCCTGGGCTTAACACTTGGTCTCAACTGTCTATGACGCCTAGGGGTTTCAGTGAAAAAGCCACTGGGACTTGCAAAAATCACTTCGACCAGCTGCCATTTAAAAAACTGTAATGGGCTTCCCTGGAATGAATAACTGATATCACTGCACTGATTTAAAATGGCACTAGGGACTCAAGTTGGTAATGTAATAAAAGCTAAAAATTTTTGTAAAAAAAAAATTATATAGATACGGCCATATTGAAAAAAAAGAAATATGTGCATTTATTGAATTTTGCATTGGAGCTTGTAAAGCATTGCAACTGCAATAGTACTTCACTATGTGTGCAATGCACATGTCCTTGCATATTTTTCCTCCAGTCCCAGGGCTGTATGAAGGTATAATTATAGCTGAAGGAAGTAGTCAAAGGACTAGAAGTTTATTGATGAGCCTTTGATATCTATGAGTCTTTCTGCTGTTGACATTCTGAAGTTTACTAAATTTATGATTACAGCTTTTAACAAAATAAGTGTAGCGCTTTGGAGAAGAGTCAGATACAGAGTCTATGGACTGACAGTTCAGAATGCATATACCAAGCGGAAAAACATCCGTGTGGGAAAAAATTCTTTTCTTAAAATCCTCTGGAGCAGATCTCATCAAGGGTGTAAACCATTTGGAGAAGGGGCCCACACACCACCACTGAAAGTGAAAAGGCTTACCGGACTAGATGGACTCAACAAGGCGTACGCCAGGTGGAGTCAGATAGGCTTGGGTGGTGCTGAACTATAGGTGGCCCAGAAGGGCAATGTTGGTGGAGTGGCTTCCACGAAGCTGTGTTCCCTGGATGATACCAAACCCGAAGATGTGAGGTGAAACACACATGGATCGTATCCCTCGGACCGGCGTTGGTACCAGAGATGACAGCAGGAAGTGAAGGGAAAGAAGGAATGGCCAAATAGTGTAAATCCGTATAAATGGGAATTTATTAAAAAAGTATACACTCACATGTAAAAGTATCTAAAAACAGCGCTGTGTAGAAGTGGCGACAGTGGGGTCCTACCCGGCGCGTTTCGTCTGCATAGACATCGTCTTTTTTTTTTTAATAAATTCCCATTTATACGGATTATACACTATTTGGCCATTCCTTCTTTCCCTTCACTTGCTGCTGTCATCTCTGGTTCCAGGATACGATCCATGTGTGTTTCACCTCACATCTTCGGGTTCGGTATCATCCAGGGAACACAGCTTCGTGGAAGCCACTCCACCAACATTGCCCTTCTGGGCCACCTATAGTTCAGCACCACCCAAGCCTATCTGACTCCACCTGGCGTACGCCTTGTTGAGTCCATCTAGTCCAGTAAGCCTTTTCACTTTCAGTGGTGGTGTGTGGGCCCCTTCTCCAAATGGTTTACACTCTTGATGAGATCTGCTCCAGAGGATTTTAAGAAAATAATTTTTTCCCACACAGATGTTTTTCCGCTTGGTATATGCATTCTGAACTGTCAGTCCATAGACTCTGTATCTGACTCTTCTCCAAAGCGCTACACTTATTTTGTTTTTTGACACTGTTTACACTTGCTGGTTGTGTTAGCTGCTCATTTGTCTTTTCTGGTAGCGCAGAATTATTGTGTATATTCAGCATGATTACAGCTTTTGTCTTACTTTGCCCATAAATAACGCGTACACCTATACAAGTTGTATATGAGGGGAAATATTATATTGGGAAAATGTTAATAAATATCCTCTTCTTAAAAGACAGCAGCTGACATTTTATGTGACTGCTGGCACTCAATCATGTGATCATTATTTCAGCTCTGAGATTAAAGAACTGAGGCTACATTGGTTAAAAAATAAATATTTTAGCCTTTAGAGCCCTTGCACACTGGGGCGGGGGGCGGCGTCGGCGGTAAAACGCCGCTATTATTAGCGGCGTTTTACCGTCGGTATGCGGCCACTAGCGGGGCGGTTTTACCCCCCACTAGCGGCCGAGAAAGGGTTAAATACCACCGCAAAGCGCCTCTGCAGAGGCGCTTTGCCGGCGGTATAGCCGCGCCGTCCCATTGATTTCAATGGGCAGGAGCGGTAAAGGAGCGGTATACACACCGCTCCTTCAACGCTCCGAAGATGCTGCTAGCAGGACTTTTTTTACCGTCCTGCCAGCGCATCGCTCCAGTGTGCAAGCCCTCGGGGCTTGCACACTGGAATGAAAGCAGCGGCACTTTCGGGGCGGTTTGCAGGCGCTATTATTAGCGCAATAGCGCCTGCAAACCACCCCAGTGTGCAAGGGCTCTTAGAAGAAAACTGTTATCTTCAGGCTACTGTGTATATCTGCTGTGCTGTATACTTTATTTAATAGTGTACCTATAAGATACAGTTGCATTCAAAATAATGGTTATTTCATGTAAAAAACATAAAACTTTTTTGCATTTTATTTTAATTTGTCAGTCTATAGGTAAAAAAACAGGGTATTTAAAAAAAACAAAACAGTGCACCAGATTAAACCCCAGATGCATACAGGTTATATATGCCGCGAATGTTAGAGCAAAAGCAATACTTCTAGCACTAGGCCTCCTCTGTAACTCTAAACATGTAACCTGTAAACATTTTTAAAGCGCTGTCTATGTAGATTTTTAAGTACTGAAGTTTGGCACCATTCCACAAGTGTGCGCAATTTTAAAGCGTGGCATATTAGGTATCTATTTACTTTGCGTAACATCATCTTTCACATTATACAAATAAATCCGGCTAACTTTAGTTTTTTTTTATTCATGAATAAGGTTTCTTTTTTCTTAAACGCATTTGAAAAATTGCTGCGCAAATACCGTGTGACATAAAAAGTTGCAATGACCGCCATTTTATTCCCTAGGGTGCCTGCTAAAACATTATATATAATGTTTGGGGGTTCTGAGTAATTTTCTAGCAAAAAAATTATGATTTTTACATGTAGGAGAGAAGTGTCAGAATTGGCCTGGGTGGCAAGTGGTTAATTACCATATGTAAGTAATATACAAATAATTATTATATATTATTTTTGAGGTTATTTAATTTAATTTAACTTAATGGACAAATTACTGATGTTTGAAGTTATACTGTAACTTCAAACCAGTAATTTCACAGTAAATAGGTAAATAATAAATTATTATCTTATAACATATAGCATAATAATATGTTATTTAGCTTGATTAAAACAGTTCCTTTTCAACAGCAGCAGATCCTCCCTCTTAACTGTGTGAGAAAAAACATGAGATTATGGGTAAATCCTATATCCATAAACACATGTTTTTTCCTTGTAGTTAAGAGGTCTGGAATTGAGTATTTGTCTTTTTAGACACATGTGCCTTCTATCACACTGCAGTGAGAGGCGTGCCTCCACTGCAGCATTTTTATTGGACAGCTTGTTCTAATGGTGCTTTATCTTTAACCCAATCTCCAAGCTGTCCATTAAGCTTAGTGCTTCTGACAAGAAGTGAGAGGCACTGTTAGCTCATCCTCTCAGTCTGCTGCAAACAGAGTGTGGCAGCTTGCAGTGGCGGCTGGGGCTCAAAATTTTTTGGGGGGGCGCAAGCAAACTGAAAATCAAATGCAGTCACTGTGCCCATAAAACGCAGCCACTATGCCCATCAAATGCAGCCACTGTGCCATCTAATACACCTGGTTGGACTCCAAGGTGCAATGCTTTGTGCTCCAAGTTCACCTTTGTTGAGGCCTATTAGAGCCTATGGCTCTAATCAGGTGCTTCAAAAATACACCCCTGCTGCTGTAATTCAGGGGCCAAGATGCCTAAATAGGGGGGTGGCAGCCATGGATAGATTCATGCAATGCATGCATGAATCTATCCATTAGTCATAGAGGGGGTTGGATGGTGAGAGGGAGTGGCACCCGTGCCCCCTTAATGGACGCACCGCCACTGCCAGCTTGTATCTAAACTGTCTGCTCTGTATGAAGCTTCTGACAGGCTGTGCAAGGAGCCCCATATCTCCAGAACCATAGATTATAGGAACCCCAAATTTTGACCAGTGGTGGGGTAGGACTTCAGCTCCATACCTCCACAATCGAAATTCAATCTCTTTTTTTGTTCTTTTTTTGTTCTTTTTTTTATGATCATGGCTCTGCCTCACCTGCATATCCCTGCTTGGTGCACTGCATGTGCAGCTCAATTTACATTCCAGGGATTGCTGTGAGCAGGCAGGTAGGTGTAGTTTATCCTGTCTGCTCACAACTTTAGTTCCGCTTTAAGTTAAAGTGTTTGTTACCCTAAAAAAAAAAGGATCCTGTTTCCTTAAAGCATGCTATACAGCACAGTGCTTACGTATAACCTAAAATACCTGGCTAATTCTGCCTGGTTCTGCCCTCCCCCCTGTAAACTGACCACAGTTTATCATGGCTGCTGAGCCCTGACACCGTGGTCAGTTTACGTGCCTCTGTCATTTGCAGCTCTCCTCTGTCCTCTCTCCCCCATCCTCTCCCCTCTCCCCCATCCTCTCCCCTCCCTGCCTGTCAGCTTCATCCATTCCTCAGCTCTCCCCTACTGCTACAATCATAACTATATTATGATCATGCCATCCTATCTGTAAGATAACATTATGTATCCCAGTGTCTTTGCTATATAAAAAAGATTCTGACTTCTACCTTATATCAGAGCATCTCCTGACACTCACGTGACCGCTCGGCTGTCTCTCCTCTCCACCCGGACTGACGTCAGTGGGAGTTCTCGGCCCTTCCCGCTATAGCTGTCAGCCGTGGAGAGGAGAGAGCCGAGGAGTCACGTGATCGCTGGGAGATGCTCTGATATAAGGTACAAGTCAGCATCTTTTTTATATAGCAAAGACTCTGGGATACATAATGTTATTTAACAGAGGGGATGGCATGATTATAATACAGTATAGTGGCTTAACAACCACTTTAACTGACACATGCTGCTAAATTTGTCCTGCGCATCTAGGCATCTATGACCTTTGTTTATGAAAGTGTTAAAAAATGATTTAAGTTATTTTAGCATCATGTTTTCAATGGCTCCCATTTTAACACTTTTAACATTTGTTTAAAAAATGGGAAAAAAATAGCTTTTGGCAACAGGAAAGAAATATCCACTGGATCAAGTTCCTCCATATCTGTTAAAAATGTCAAAGATTGTATATGCATGAAAAGCAAAATAATCAATTCTCTCTGTAGGTCACAAAATACATCTGATTATTTTTTCATTATAGTAAAATCAGTCTCTCTGTTGCCAGTCTGAGTATTCATTCATTATATTCAAGATGCAAATATCTATACCAGTACCTCTAGAAAGTGCATTACCTTGGAAAACTAGCTATAATATAATGAATGTTTGCCTTTATTTATATATGTGCATCGCATCATTTATTTTCTCTGTATATAGGATATATGTTTTAACCTTATATTTTATTGGCATGAAAGTCTAAACTATAACGCAAACCTATGTTTTGCCAACACAGGGTAAGCAAAAGGTATGCCTTAAAATCCTCCTTCCCAACAGCTCATAGTCACCTTTTCTTTGCTCCCTGGCCTCCATTTAGCATTTAGAAGGGGGTTGGAAGCCCTGGGTCAGCTCCTAGTTGCTTTAGCTGTAACTTACACCAGGACTGTTTCTTTCCACAATATGGCAGTATGAAGAAAAAGACACAAGTCAGATGCTCCTCTATATTCAGAGGTACCATTTTATTCTCTTCAGATGGCTGAATGGAGCTACTGGTGGATTTGGCAGAAAAGAATATTTGTTGCTTTATCCTATAAGGGAAAAAAGTGTGCTTTTGCTGTTATAAAGACCTGGACAAGAAAAAACAAATTCAGTTCAACATACTCTAAATGGAGAGGTTTATGTTGTATTTAACATTTGCTGAGTATCTATATGCAAAATAAAGTAGCTGTTGTATGAGGGTATGCTACACGAAGCAGTTCTTGGTACCAACAAAAACCCTTGCTTCATTTTCAAAGCTGCATGGTGGCAATGGAAGCTAAATGTTGCTACAGATAGCAAAACAAGTTTTCCTATGCCACACTTTTCATATATTTCAGCCATTTAATGTGCTAAGGGTTCTTTCAGGGTACTGGAGTAGGAGGGGTAAACAGGAGTTTAAACTGTTGAGATTCATTATAGCCATTGAGACACTCCTGTGACCCCCAAACACATAAAATGCGGCCTCTTTGCGGATGACATTTTGCTGTTTGTCACCTCCCCCATCACCTCCCTTCCGAACTTATGCAAAACATTAGATGACCTCACAACAATATTAGGCCTACAGGTGAATTACACCAAATCCCAAGCCCTGAATATCTCACTACAGAATGACACGGTGGCTCTCCTAAAACG
The DNA here is from genome assembly GCF_042186555.1 of Aquarana catesbeiana. Classification (NCBI taxonomy): domain Eukaryota; kingdom Metazoa; phylum Chordata; class Amphibia; order Anura; family Ranidae; genus Aquarana; species Aquarana catesbeiana. The sequence goes on from NC_133325.1 coordinate 342,268,305, forward strand.
ATCCTTAAAGTTCGCTTGGAGTGATTCCTCCATTAGGTACTTGGGCATCAACCTGACATCTAAGACAGAAACCCTCTACGCCAATAACTACCCCCCTCTGTACTGAAAGCTAGAAACAGACCTAATTACTTGGTCTAAAAATAACCTGTCATGGTTGGGAAGGGTGAACTCCATAAAAATGACGTTACTCCCGCGGTTATTATACCTTTTTCGCTCTCTCCCCATACCCATACAGAAGGAACACATTAAATCATTCCAAAGTAAACTACTGAGATTCACCTGGGGAAAGCCAGGGTATAGGATACCACAAAAAGCTCTATACCTTCATAGAAGTAAGTGGGGGTCTTGGCTTACCCCACCTTTACAAGTACTACCAGGCAGCCAGACTAGCTCAGCTGTCTGTAGTTTACTTAAGATTCGAAAAGCCAGATTGGGTACATATAGAAAAACTGGCTGTTCCTCGTTTCATGCTAGACTTCCTACTTTGGAGTCCTCCGAAAGACAGACCCCCGATTTTAGCCCCAACCCTGTCCCGCTCCTCCGCCCTCTGCGATATGCTACGCTTGTCGACTGCTTTAGTGTCCTCATACAGACCCTTAACTCATCTCTTTAACATCTCTTCAACAATCTGAACTTTCCACCCGGGAAAAATGTCCTAGCATTCAAATAATGGTCTCCCTTAACCACTGTATCAAAAAGCTAGATCTATCCAACTCAGAACGATTCAGGTTTGGCCAAATAACACACTTTGTACATTCTCTCTGGAAGGAAAAACATCTCCCAAAGTTTACCGACTACGAGTTGTGGTGTGGTCAAGGCATGGACCAGAAGTGGGGTATCTCTGTGATCTACTTGTCAATTGTCTCTACGGCCTCCAAGGAAGCTTTTATGACTGCCCGGGAATCTGACTTTCAATTCCAGTGGGACTTGGAGAACTGGCAGACTGCCTATTTCAAGTCTTTTAAAGGTATCCTCAACACTGCACTGATGGAGGCCAGCCTGAAAGTGATTTCTCGATGGTACTATACCCCTTCCAGACTGGCCTCGATCTACCCCGCTGCGGATCCTCTATGTTTTAGAGGTTGCCGACATATAGGCACAATGGCCCACATATGGTGGAAATGCCTTCGAACACGCACCTTCTGGAAGAACATTTTTAACCTAATTGACAGGCTGGTTGGAAGTCGGATTCCTAGAACCCTAATGATTGTCCTCTTAAATGCACAGATCCCAATGCTTTCCAAACCCTCCCAGAGGTTAATTCACTTCATATTGTTAGGTACTAAGCTCACAGTGGCTAAGGCCTGTAAACAACCAAAAGTCTAATTTCCTGCGGCTAAGAAGAAAATATCCTGGATAATGTCGCAAGAAAAGCTGTCTAGTATATTGCTAAACACAACTGAAAACTTTGAAACAGTATGGGAACCATGGGCCCAACAGGTGGGCGTTCTCCTGGGGTCCCCTCCCAGGCCGGTATAGTACACTCTCAGCATTTCAGGTGATGCTCCTCATCTACGCTCTTCTTTCTTTCTCCTTTCTGCTCGCTCTGTGCCTCTGTGCCTTTGCAACTCTTCTCTACTCAAGTTTTTATTAGTTTAGAGCTCTATTGTTTAAGATCACAGGTAGAGTCTGAGTTTCCATCAATTTTATTATGTTCTGATGTTCAAAATCTGGTATAGGCCTCTTCCCGGATGAAGGGGTTTGGAATAATGGGAAGGTCTGGGATCCCCCCTCCAGCACAGTTAGATCACACTCGGGGTGTTGGAGGGAGCGAAACCCGCCTCCAGCTTTCATTAGTTTTTCTAAAAATATACCGACAGTTGATCATCTCCAATGATCCGGAACTGACAAAAGGCTTCTGTTCTTGTTTCTATCTGTTATATCTATATATAATTTAAATTCCTCTGCACATATACTATTGTTTACTTATGTATGGCTTATGCTTTATGTATAACGTATGCATTTTGACATACAATTTTTTTTACGTAGATATTCATTATAAATGACCCAGGATATCCACATATTTTGGAGCTTTCCTGGGACATGTGACTGTAATACTTTCCATGTGCATGATTTCATTCAGCAAGTCTACCCATTTTGCTATTAAGGGGTTTATGTAAAATTCCAGCTTCTAAGATATTGTGTGTCTGGTTGTGAAAATAAAGAACTTAGGAACTGTCTTTTTAGGCTCAAAAGTGGTTCTAGAAATATGTAGAATAGTTTTGGCGTATTGACTATGTTGTATAGGCAGGCAGATTTGTAGATGTTGATAATTGTGTTCTGGAAGATGTTAATAAGTCTGCATTCCCACCAGATATATGAATGTGATCCTGTGGATTGGTGACACTGCCAACACATATTAGAATGTGTGGGAAAGATGCAATGTATAGTAAAGGGGTAAAGTACAATTGTAAAGAGTTTAAAAAATACATTCTTAAGTTTGAATTTCTCAGGGGTAACAGTGTCATGCAAGTCAGCCTCCATATTTGTGTGTATGTTAGTAAGTAGGTAGTCAAGCAGAATGAGTCCAATGAGGAGATGTTGTGATATGCTGGGGTCTATGCATAAGGGGGTTAAGGGTCTGTTTATCTTGTCATCTTTCAGGTGCAATAAATTATAATACTGTAACTTTTTAGCTGTGCATAGGTGAGGCATAAGATTGGTGAAAGTTGGGTAACGGGAAGTAAATAAAAATTTAGTGTGGACCTCTGCCATCTTAAGAAGTGAGTTGATTGTAAGCCAGTGGAAAAAAGCTAGATTATCCCACAGAGGAGTAAAGTGGCCAAGGATTATATATAACGATAATGACTGTGCATGCTTTTGCCAGCTTTCAATAGTGTTATACAAAAGTGGAGGCTTGTTCATAAGGTTTATCAACACGTTTAAGAGGGATTTGGTGCACTCCTATAGGTTGAAATGTGCATAGTTCAAAATTGTTTTGTACCCTCTGCTTATCCATTGCATGATGGAATCAACCTCTTGAGCATGGACGGTGGCTGCAGGTCTGGCCCAAGACATTGTGCTGCCTGGGTCCAAGAATGAAATGCTTCCCCCCCACCCCCCCAAAAAAAAATCACGCCCACCAAAAGGCCCCCACAGCCATTGTTTTATATCATGATAATTAAAACTAAAACTGAATTTATCAGGAAGTCAGATTTACATGCAACAGCACCTTGTCTATATGCAAAATTATATCACATACCATTATGCTAAATTCCAAGTGGCGGGTTAGGGCAGTATAGGGGTAGACTAGAGCAGTATATAGACAGGCTAGGATAGTATAGGGGCGGGCTAGGGTAATATATAGACAGGCTAGGGTAGTATATGGACAGGCTAGGGTAGTATATGGACAGACTAGGGCAGTGAAGGGACAAGGCTAGGGTACTATATAGACAGGCTAGGGTAGTATATAGACAGGCTAGGGCAGTATAGAGGCAGTATAGAGGTGGGCTAGGGCAGTATAGGGGTGGGATAGGACAGTATAGGGGCAAGCTAGGGTAGTATAGGGCAGGAGGAGCGGCCCGGGGGGCAGTTGTCACCATGACACACAAAACAGCTGGAAAAAAATCTTGGCCGTCAATATGCTGGGTAAATAGAAGAGAAGGAGAGGTGGCTGTGGTTCAGTTTGCTGCCCCTCTCAAAGTGCTGCCTGGGTCCAATGAACTCTGGGACCCATGGTAGTGCCGGCCCTGGGGGCTGTATAGTAGGTCTCAACAGCAGGAAGACCTGCTTCCCTGTGTTCTTTTTGTCCAGTTAAAGTCTTAAAGCTCTCCCTGGGTCTGGAGGAGTGCCAGACAATTTGGGCATTAGCTATTTAAGTTTAGGAAAAAGGAGCATCGGATAGCTATAGAGATCATCTAAAACAGACATATGGTACAAGAAAAAAGGGCAGGGAGGGTGGGACTTAAAATGAAAAACGTAGCAGCAACTGAGTAATTAGGTGGACATGTAAGAAGATATTTATTGGTATAAAACACTGATATACACATATAATATATAAGGGAAATAGGGAAATTAATTTCCACATAGTAACCATGATATCAATTGCATGACATAATAAATCACCAGAATCCACCAGAATTAATGTATATGCACATAATTTCAAGACAATGTCTGCATGGCCCATGGCCTTGCTATTTCCAGTCAGAGCTGATATAGATAAGCATGATTATGAAAAGTTCAACTGACCACGTGGTGGTACAAAACACGGCATATATTGGCACCACGCGTTTCATGGAGTATAACCACTCGTCAGGAGCAGGCACGTGATGGATCTACATTAGGGAATAAAATTTAAAAAATTGGTCTAAATAGTCTGTCATATAGCATAATGGGAGAGGGGGAACCCCCCTACCACATGTTACTTACAGATAAAGCTGGTACTGGTGGTATAATGCTAGGAAACGCGGGTCACCCAGGGGCATCATGGTCGGAAGCTGTCGTGGGGGTCTGTCCAATGAAGGCGCCCAACAACACACAGCCTTCCAGGGAACTATGAGTCTAGGCATATCCATGATGTAGTGGGGATGGTATGTAAACCAACCAAGTGGGTTTCTGTAAGGGAAAAGGTTAAGGTGGTTAGGAAGGGGCCCTACCAGTGGGACAGAAGGAAAGTGCAAGGATGAAACCGAAACCAAAGATCAGCTGATGGGAAAGGGATGAAGTGAAAAAAACATCAAGAAACCAAAAACCAAACTAAGGATCCAAGAGAGGACCATGAGGAGACAAGGGAAGGTGACTGTTAGGAACCAGAGTACCTAGTAATGGGAAAAGAGGAGGGACAGACTCCGAGGTGATGCGGGAGACCGGGATGTGAGATCATGAAAGCCTAGCCCAATCCTCGCCCTGCAGTCTCCCGATTGGCTGTGCAAATAGAGACCCACCCCAGGCTTTCATGATCTCACATCCATAAAGTGAACTAGAAACGTGTGCTGATCCAATATTCAATCTGTGAAGACACCCAGTGCTCCCCACAAGATAGATAAGGCAAATATATCTGCTTGCCAGATTTTAAGACCCTCCAGGGTCTATATGCGCATTAGTGAGCTTTTCAACCCTCACTATGGGTTCAACCACATCAGCTACCCAGCCTGCTTAATTGGATTCCACAGGTATTTACTAGGGATGGGCCGAACGGACCCCTGTTCGGTTCGGACCAGAACTTCCAAACACGGCGAACGTTCGGACCCGAATAACGAACCCCATTAAAATCAATTTTAAAAAAAAGTGAAAGCCTAAAAATGAAAAATTCCTTCAATATAGTGCCAGGGGGGTCCCCTTAGTCTAACTGTAAAGTGGCAGATCTGTACCATGTCTAGAATCTGCTGCAGCACTAATTGATTTTATAAAGCCAAAAAAAGACATTTTTCCTGCAAGCTGCCTTTATTTTGCTCAGCAACAGCTGGGAAGCCAGTGTGTATGATGAGGCCACAATGTAGTGCACTGGGAACAAGATTAGAGATTTTTTGGATACATTCTGGTGTCACTTTGACATTGGATAGAAGTAACGGGTGCGTTAATATTGGTCTTTAGGTGTCGGTGGTGCCCTCCCACCGTAACCCTATAGAGATAATCTTGATGACAGCAAGAACGTGGGTGGCAGGGACTTTTTTTTTTTTCCACTGCAGAAGATGGGGCAGAGAAATTTTCCAGCGACAGTCTACAGCTGGTGGTGCGCTGCTGGTAGATGAGCTGCTAGGACCTTGGACACCCTGTGCTATACCATCATCCCTGTCAGTGGAGGCTGCTGAAAGGTAATGACTCGCAGGGGTAAACTGAAGTGGGTAAGGAGGAGGAGGAGGAGGAGGAGGGACAGGTTTGTGCCCTTTTGCGTGGCTTTTAGGTGCTCTTGCCAACGGTCTGAGTGGTTGGACGTTAAATGCCTTGTTAGGCATGTGGTACCCAAATGGTTGGTGGTTTTGCCACATTTGATGTGCCTGTGACACAGTTTGCAGATAGCAACAGTGCGATCTGCTGCAGATGTGCTGAAAAAGGCCAAGACAGCTGAGCTGTGGGGAGTGGCAGTAACGCACACAAAACTATATGGCGTTAAACTGGCAGTAACGCATGCAAAACTATATGGCATTAAACTGGCAGTAACGCACGCAATACAATATGGTGTTAAACTGGCAGTAACGTGCGCAAAACTATATTGCGTTAAACTGGCAGTAACGCACGCAATACGATATGGCATTAAACTGGCAGAAATGCGATCAAATAGACGGTGTTCAGCCGTCACTACACTGAAGGTATCTGAACTGTCCCTACTCTAGCTATAAACTAATGTCAAGATTACTGACACGGTCTCACTACACTAAACTGAAACTATCTGAGCTGTCCCTACTCTAGCTGCACATTATGAAAAGCTGAATGATGGTCCTCCTCACTACACTCACACTGTCCCTAGACTGACACTAAACTAATATTCTACACTGACAATTGAAGCAAAATAGCACAGTATAGCACACTAACTAATAGCACTGAACAGAGCCCTGTTCTATCTCTCTCCACACCAAAATCACACTGAAAATGGCTGCCATTGAAAGAATACTTTTATACTGTGGCGCGGGAATGAGCTATAATTGGATAAAGTCATGATTAATAGTGTCCAATCATGACTCTGACAGTGCTCTGTGCCCTGATTGGCTGAAGCTTTCACTGCTTCAGCCAATCGGGGCTTGCAATGCACTGTTCAACGCCACAATGCATTGTGGTCGGTTCCGGGGGCCGAACAAACTGACGAAAGTTTGGCCCAAACTTATGCTCGGGCCGAACCGTTCGCCCATCCCTAGTGTTTACCCCACAGTTATCACCAGTCAAGGAAACTTCAGAGTCCAGTCACACATTGATCATATGGAAGAGGAAGATAAACTCATTGCGCAACATTCTTTAAAAGCACAAAGGAGTATATTATTTACAGCAAAAACTATAAAATTAGGCTCAAAATGGAAATATTCTTTTGTCCAGCTCCCTCCACGAATGCTCAGATGTTACCACTGCCCCATGCCTAGCCTGACGTACGTTTCGTCCAATGGGACTTCTTCTGTGAGCTTACTGCCCCACAGAAGCAGTCCCATTGGGCGAAGCATACGTCAGGCTAGTCACAGAGCAGCATTGACGTTTGAGCAGAAACACAAGATCTCCATCTTCCCCTCTCACAGAACGGTAATCTGCCTTGTTTACATAGACAGACTGTTGTTCTGCCTCTCTCGGGAATGATCGCCGAGTGCGGCAAACATCTTGTCCGCCGGACCCACTGATTGGCTCCCGCTGTGATTGGACATGCATGCCCCAGACCCAGAAATGAAAATGAAGTACGGGTACGTGATTTTGTGCTGAAGGGCCACCCTGCTGCAGTATATGTACGGGGAGTGGTCCGGAAGCGGTTGATTAAAGCTGCATTATTGTATGCTCAGAGGAGAGGTTGGTAGCTGTAGCTGTCAAAATTGCAATCTGACAGTGTTTATAAACAACACACCCCATTATAGAAAGATACAAAGTTACATATTGTTGCTTTAGTATCTTTCTGTTCATTCATCTGCAGATCAAAGGGAGAAATTTGTAGATCTGCAAATGATGTCAGTTACAGTAACAGTAACTTGACAAGTAAAAAATATGTTTTTTTCCCCTGTTTAACCCCTGTAACACTGTGAGTCTCTGTCTCTATGGAATTAGATTAAAAATGGACACAGAGTCTGCATATCGGCGGACTGCAGAACTAAAGAGCATAGATTTGAAATGGAGAAAACTGCTCTGGCAGCTTTCTGTGGATTTTGCTATTTCCAGATGGGGCTCTGTAGTTTGTAGATTCCTAAGAGTCTATGGTGGGACGGTATCTCCAACCCTGTGTCCAGGTCTTGTGGACAGCCAGCAGGGTGTGTGCCCAGGTGGACACAGCCAATATAATGAGGGGCTGGTGAGAGCAGTACGTGGAGGAAGGTGGAGTGTGAGCAGCTTGCTGCTGCTGTTTCAAGACAAACCCCTGTCAGGAAGACTGTCTGCCTTGTGGAAGACTGCACCCCAAAGGGGATTCTATGCTCAAGGCTGGCCAGCTTTGAGAGTCGGGGAGACTAAGTAAGCCAGTGAGTCCAGGGGGCTGGAAGGAATCAAGTCTGTTGGGAGCAAGCAGAGGATCTGCTGACAAAAGAGCCAGGTGGCTCGGTATGTTTCTGTTATTTATGAGTGCTAAATGAAGTTTAAACCTCAGGCCACAAAGACATCTGGGAAACTATTCAAGAACTGGGGATCCTTAGAGTAGGGATCCTTAGACCTGCTGTAAGTCCTTTCTCATCTCCAGTGTTCCTAGAAAAGAAACCTGATAGGACATATAGAATGACTGTGGATTACAGAGGTCTAAACAAAGTGGTACCTTCACTGAAGTCCGTTGTACCTAATATGATCTTAATCACTGAGAAAGTTGCAAAAGAGGCAGGAGAATATTATGCTGTGATAGACATGAATGGTTTCTTTTCTATTTTGACAGACCCAGAGTGTCAGAATCAGTTTGCTTTTGTGTGGGATGGCCATCAGTACACTTTCACAGTGCAAGTTCATTTTTCAAAAATTTGTCATGGACTGATTGCCTGAGATTTAAGTACCCTGAATGTGAAAGTTGCTGTGTTTCATTACATTGATGAAATCATGATCTCTGGGACAAAAGAGGATGTAACTGAACCACTGCACCTGCTGATACAGCACATTAAGACAGAGGGTGGGCTATCAACAGAAACAAAGTCCAAGGACCCGCCACAGAGGTGAAATTCCTTGAAATGATGTGGACTGGGCCTCAGAGGAAAATTCCAGAAACGGTTGTGCAAACTATCCAATCACTGTCGCCCCCTACGACCAAAAAGGAGGCCGCTTTAGGGATTGGGACCCGTGAGACAAGGAGTACCATTCCAGCTGGATGCAGTGGAGCAGGATGGTACCATATCTTGGAGCCTGTGGCAGCCGAATGAAAAGAAAGGTCAGAGCGCAATACCCATTGGATTTCAGTCCAAGCAACTGACAGGGGCACAGAAGAGATACACGCCCCTAGGGAAATACTTGTTTCGGGCCTACACGGCATAGCAGAACTGTGATCTCTTGTTGGGAAGATTAAGGCCCTTAGAATTTGAGGAGCAAAAAGATTTAGACATTATGGATGAATAAAAATAAATGACCATAGCTGGTCAAGGTTTACACCGTGGCTGGTGGGGTGGAAATGTGGATGGAGGGGAAATGGAGGACAGAGGAGGGCAGGGAAAGGGGAATAAGGGAAAAGTATGAAGAAAGGAAAAGTAGGTGAGAGAAGTAAATAGGCTTGTCAGGACAGGATAAAAGTAGTGCTTGTACATATGAGCAAGAGTAGGGAATGCCAATGGGAGCTTCTACCAGGGTCTTCAAACTGGGCTCTACTGTCATTAAAAGGTAATGTAACAGCTATTTCTCACACTTGTGGTGTGGGCCTAGGGTGGGGGTGGAGAAGCTACAGCAGAAAAGGTCACCTATATATTTGAACCGAGATTCAGCTTGACGTGATATTATGACAAGCTTACATTTCTGAGATAGGGAAAAGAGGGATGGAATCCAGTGTGTACATGCAGAAAAGATGTGCAGTTTTCTGTGGCAAGTTAGAAATAAAAAAGCACAGTACCTAAGCCACACCAAGCAGATGTGAAGGAGCAAAAATGATCTGTATTGAGCTAGTGTATTACAAACATGAACAACAAAATAAAAAGGACATAGGAAAACATAAAGAGACATCAGAACAAAGCAATTACAATGTACACTAAACTCAGTTGGAACCCAGCAGAACTGCAAACAAAAGGGGTCTACACGGAACAATCTGCAATTCAAGAATATATAAACGAAATATAAGTGGTGCAAAAAATAAATGCAACAACACAAAATAAATAATAATGTGCAAGCTTGTAAATAGTGCTAAAATAACCTTCTTATGCCGCGTACACACGGTCGGACTTTTCGTCTACAAAAGTCCGACGGACGCCGACGGACTAAAGCCGGCTGACAATCTGATCCTGTGTGGGCTTCCCTGGACTTTTAGCGGACTTTTCCAGCCGCAAATCTGATGGACTTTAGATTTGAAACATGCTTCAAATCTTTACGTCGTAACTACGCCGGACCCAGAAATCCGCTCGTCTGTATGCTAGTCCGACGGACAAAAACCCATGCTAGGGCAGCTATTGGCTACTGGCTATCAACTTCCTTATTTTAGTCCGGTGTACATCATCACGTACGAATCCGTCGGAATTTTGTGTGATCATATGTAGGCAAGTCCGTTCGTTAGAAAAGTCCACCAAACGTCCGTCGAAAGTCTGTCGGACGGGCTGTCAGACTTTTGTAGACGAAAAGTCCGACCGTGTGTACGCGGCATTAAAGCTGCAAAAAGAATCATAAGGCTTGCTAAAAATGAATGAAGCAACACAAAATGGATAATAAAGTGCAAATGTACAAATGTGCTAAAATAAGCTCCTTGCAATTGCATAAAAGATCATATGATTTAAAAACATATCTTTACTGTGCATATAAACGACATGTGAAACAGCACAAATACACAAATCGGTCTGTGAAAGTCCATAAGTAGTAAACAGTCCTTAAGTCAACCATCCAGATAGTGCACTGTGGGATGCAAATGAAAAGGGGATCCACCACCAGCAACACCCTCTTGGCATACGCCTCCATTGACCATCCAATGAAATTGGTTGTCAGTCGGAAATGGATCCCAATAAGTGACAGATATGAAGGACCATAAATTATAATGGTCATAGAGGCCCAAAATATAACATGAACAGCTGACCATCCAATGAAGAACGATAGTCAATTGGCAATGGATCCCAATAAGTGACTATCAGGGGACGGTGCGCAGAAGCCTGGGAAGATCTGTGCACCTGTCAGAGGGTGGGGCGCAGAAGGCAGAGAAGAGTTTTTCACCTATCAGGGACCTCGCCCTGTGACTGGTGAATAGATCTTCCCAGGCATCTGCGTACTGTCCCCTGATAGTCACTTAGTGGGATCTGTTGCAGATTGAATACAGCTCTTCACCGGATGGTCAGCTGTTCATGTTATAGCTAAGGCGTACAGTAAAATATCATTTATGGTCCTACATACATGTCACTTATTGGGATCTATTAGTAATATAAAAAGTCTACTGCACTAATAAAATCCTAAATAAATTAATAAAAAAATAGTAGTCCTTCAAGCAGCCAGCACAAAAATTGTAGAAACAGCAAAACAAAAAAAAGGAAGAAAAGTTGCAGCACTTAAAGATTTTGTCCTTACAGTGATGATACCTCAAAGAGAGCTCTAGATATGTCACACATCATGGTAAAAAACACTTGATCAGGAAAGAGGGAGAGCCACTACCGACACCCGAACACACTGCCTCTTACCCTTCTCTGGGGACCCTTATTACAGGGGTCAAATCAGCTAGGGATATAATGGTATCTTTGATCACTTGTTTGTTTTGTGGTTTCACAGCAAAAGAACCGCCAACAAGATGGCCGCCGTGTCCCGGCATCCACAGGCTCCATGTCTGGTCACAAACTCTATCCTACACATTTAGTCATGAACTTATGACATGGTGTGCTGTGATCAAAGATACCATTATATTCCTAGCTGATTTGACCCCTGTAATAAGGGTCCATAGAGGAGGGTAAAAGGCAGTGTGTTGCGGGGCCGGTGGTGGCTCTCCCTCTTTCCTGATCAAGTGTTTTTTACCATGATGTGTGGCATTACTTGAGCTCTCTTTGAGCAATTATCTCCTTAAGGACAAAATCTTTAAGCGCAGCACCTTTTCTTCCATTTTATTGGGGTCTATTGTCTGTCAGGGCCAAATACATATAAGCAATACTAATATATTTTTGTAGTTTTAAGTTCCAGAATTGATGTGCTTGATTAGCGCACAGCTTCCGCTCCCAAATCTACCAAACCAATTTTAAGAAGATGAAAACTAATGTTCAGCTGAAATCTTGAATTACTAAACAAAGAGTCCAGTGTCAAGAGGGTGGGAGATGAAATATCTTTATCCATTATCACAACATTTACCCAAAAATCTTTAAACCCAAAAAAAATCCCTTCAAGTTTTATCAAATAAATCTTTATCTGCTGTTTAGTAAGTCATTTAAATTAGACAGCAAGACAGTTAGGTTGCCTTTCCAGTCATCTAATTCAATTAATTATTTTTTTTCCGCTTTGCATTTCATTGGTGTGTTACTCCTCCATGTATAAAGCTCAACATCATGTTTCTAAAACATATAAAAATGTATTGCCCATCAGTTTAAAAAAATGCAGCTCTGACAGCAAATCTCACCTCCTCTTCTGTGCTGGCTCCTGCAGATCTACCTGCTCTCTGTACCAGTGCTGATCCTCTTCCAGATTAAAGCCTAGCACACACGTGCAAAATTACATTGGCCGGTTCAATAAAAACTGGCCAACATTCGGGCCACGTGTAAGGCCAGCTCCTGATCAGAGCTCTCAGCCAATGCCTGAGAGCGCTGACCAGAGTGTTCTAGTGGGGGGGGGGGGGTTCCCCCTATCAAAACACAAATGAATAGCATAGGACATCGCTGTACTAAGATTGTTAGTACAGATGCTCCGTCCGGGGCTGTCAGTTTTTTTCTGAATGAAAATAAAACTAGTGGTGTGTACTAGGCTTTAGTGACACTTAGGGTGTTAAATGACAGATACTTCCTGTGAGCTTGGGCCATCATTAAATATACTATTTGTGGGTATGTTATCATGCCACCCTGGGCTCAAATTTCTCCAGGACAGTGCAGTGCTTACACCTCATTCCAGAGCAGTGACTGCTACTGCTACCACTGAGGAAAAAGTGGAAGGACCCATGACATTAGTGAACTTCCCAGATGCAGGATCTGAGGTATTTATACAGTTTACAGTGGATATAAAAAGTCTACAAACCCCTGTTAAAATGTCAGGTTTCCGTGATGTAAAAAAATGAGACAAAGATAAATAATTTCAGAACTTTTTCCACTTTTAATGTGACCTATAAACTGTAAAACTCAATTGAAAAACAAACCTTTTTTGGGGGGGGAATTAAAAACTAAGATAATGTGGTTGCATAAGTGTGTACACCCTCTTATAACTGAGGATGTAGCTGTGTTCAGAATTAAGCAATCACATTCAAACTCATGTTAAATAGGAGTCAGTACACACCTGCCATCATTTAAAGTGCCTCTGATTAACCCCAAATAAAGTTCAGCATTTTCTTAGTTGCATCCTACAGCAAAAGCCATTGTCCGCAGAGAGCTTCCAAAGCATCAGAGGGATCCCATTGTTAAAAGGTATCAGTCAGCATGATATAAAACAGTTTCCAAGGCATTAGATATACCATGGAACACAGTGAAGACCATCATTATCAACTGGAGAAAATATGGCACAAAGTGACATTACAAAGAACTGGACGTCCCTCCAAAATTGATGAAAAGACGAGAAGAAAACTGGCCAGGGAGGGAGTTCCCCAGACGACATCATTATATGACGAAACGTGCGTTGGGAGGAGCTGACGTGCTGACATCATTGCGTGTGCTGTCCAAGGGAGGGACGTTCGTACAAGCCGGCTGGTTGCTATGTTGTTTTAATTCCTGGATACTGTAAGTGTTATTTTAATTATTAATAAATGATGGTCCATCAGAATTATGGTATGGTGAACCTTTTTATTTTTGGGAACATCTGAATGGCACCTTTATTTGACCACCTTTTTCTGAATCCGGGATTCGGGTGACTTGAGCTGTATGCTGACCACTTCCTAAGAACCTGCTGGGGCATCGGTCTCCCCAAATCTCCCCCGAATAAAGGCCCTGGTCGGGTAATTGGTCGCAAGCTTACATAGCTTGCCTTGGGGTAAGCGTGCATTCTATGTGGTGTTAGCACTGTGGTTGCGGTGGAGGACTCCTTAATAATTACACCTTAATAATCATTTATCTACACCTTGGTTATGGAATTTGGGTGCTTCAACAAAGTATTCGTTTAAGGATGTGCACACTTATGCAACCATATTATTTTTGTTTTTTATTTTTACTTCCCTCCACCTAAAAGATTTCAGTTTGTTGTTCAACTCAGTTGTACGGTTTATAGGTCACATTAAAGGTGGAAAAAGTTCTGAAATGATTTATCTTTCATTTTTTTACATCACATAAACCTGACATTTTAACAGAGGTGTGTAGACTTTTTATATCCACTGTATGTATGGACTTATTGTTATTAAAAATGAGCATGAGTGTTATTTACCTTAAGTCTTCCTTATGTAGAAATCCAAAACTCTTTAGAGCCCTTGCACACTGGGGCGGTTTGCAGGCACTATTGCGTTAATAATAGCGCCTGCAAACCGCCCCGAAAGTGCCGCTGCTTTCATTCCAGTGTGAAAGCCCCGAGGGCTTGAACACTGGAGCGATGCGCTGGCAGGACGGTAAAAAAAGTCCTGCCAGCAGCATCTTCGGAGCGGTGAAGGAGCGGAGTGTATACCGCTCCTTTACCGCTCCTGCCCATTGAAATCAATGGGACGGCGCGGCTATACCGCCGACAAAGCGCCTCTGCAGAGGCGCTTTGCGGTGGTATTTAACCCTTTCTCGGCCGCTAGCGGGGGGTAAAACCGCCCCGCTAGCGGCCGCATACCGACGGTAAAACGCCGCTAATAATAGCGGTGTTTTACCGCCGACGCCGCCCCCCGCCCCAGTGTGCAAGGGCTCTTATACTGCAGGTTCTGCAATCTTGTATGTTATGTCAGTGGCCCCAGCAGACTCAAAGATGTTACTTATTCATCTTTGCTCCTCCCCTGGCAGGTATATAAAAAAATATGTATGGTGGTGAGGGGAATGAAAGGGGAGCTGCACAGCCAGTAATTAGATACTGCCAGTAATGGAGTAATCAAATTTTCGAGCAAGTTCAAAGCACATTGCAGGATCTATATTGAGGCTGTACTGCATCATGAAAGCCCATCTGTATAGTGCAGTTCTAACTTTAGTTTATCATATCCTCCATGTTAGATTATGTATAGCAATTAATACATTGAGAATATTGCTGATGGTGGCATATTGGACACGGTTAGCTGGCATTGTGCTGATCTGGGCTTCTGGTGTGTCCCCATGTCTTTAAGGAGGAATAAACTGCCTCAAGGCATACATACAATCATTTTTTCTATTGTTTTATATGCTTGAACATGGAGGTTCTCAGAAACAAAAAATTAGGACTACACTTTACAGAGGGGACTTGATGAGGTAGTGTGGCTTCCATACATATTCACAAATGTTGTGCAAAAAAACTCAGTTTTTAATGCAAAATGTTAGACAGTGTATATTTTATTTTGTTTTGCTGGCTAGCTGGCAAATGTGCTGGGAAAAATTGTGTTGTGTGTCCTTCGACTGTCCTGTATACCTTACTCTTAAATATAGTTATAAAGTGGGGGTCCCTTCCATATGGAAAGGAAAAATGCTGAAAGTAAGCATTTCAAATACTTGATTTTTCTGTGATTTGTCCTTTTTTTTAAGTTTGTGGCATTGTCTGTTTACGTGGCTTTTTATGTGAAATGCTTTTGCTTTTCAGGCCAGTATGTGCTGCTGGTGAGGAGGAAAGTTACATGAACATGTTTCTTTGTCATTCATGTGAAATACACAGGTTTACTTTAGCTCCTAAGAGCGCTTAAACAATTTTCAAATATATTTGTTAAAAGTATTTAGCCTTTTGTGTAGGGATGAGCTTCGAGTTCGAGTCGAACTCATGTTCGACTCGAACATTGGCTGTTCGCAAGTTCACCGAACAGCGAACAATTTGGGGTGTTCGCGGCAAATTCGAATGCCGCGGAACACCCTTTAAAAGTCTATGGGAGAAATCAAAAGTGCTAATTTTAAAGGCTAATATGCAAGTTATTGTCATAAAAAGTGTTTGGGGACCTGGGTCCTGCCCCAGGGGACATGGATCAATGCAAAAAAAAGTTTTAAAAACGTCAGTTTTTTCAGGAGCAGTGATTTTAATAATGCTTAAAGTCAATCAATAAAAGTGTAATATCCCTTTAAATTTCGTACCTGGGGGGTGTCTATAGTGTGCCTGTAAAGGGGCGCATGTTTCCTGTGTTTAGAACAGTCTGACAGCAAAATGACATTTTGAAGGAAAAAACTCATTTAAAACTACTCGCGGCTAAGAAGAAGAGAAGAGCGGGAGCCTCCCCCCCATGCCATGGGTGCGGAGCGGCCCGAGGAGAAGAAGATAGAAGACGCCGCGGAGGAGATGCTGGACGAGAACGCCGGAGGAAGAACCAGAAGAGCCAGAAGAACCAGAAGAACCAGAAGATGAAGGAAGATAGAAGAAAGAAGAAGCATTTAAATAAAGGAATTGTCAAAAACTGTCTCTTGTCATTTTTAACATTTTTGACACTTTTTTCGTGAAATGGTAGGGGTACTTATGTACCCCCTTACCATTTCACACAGGGGGGGGCCGGGATCTGGGGGTCACCTTGTTAAAGGGGGCTTCCAGATTCCGATAAGCCCTCCGCCCGCAGACCCCCACAACCACCGGCCAGGGTTGTGGGGATGAGGCCCTTGTCCTCATCAACATGGGGACAAGGTGTTTTGGGGGGCTACCCCAAAGCACCCTCCCAATGTTGAGGGCATGTGGCCTGGTACGGTTCAGGAGGGAGGGGGGGGCGCACTCTCGTCCCCCCCTCTTTTCCTGCGGCCTGCCAGGTTGCATGCTCGGATAAGGGTCTGGTATGGATTTTTGGGGGGACCCCACGCCGTTTTTTTTTTTTTTTTTTGGCGCGGGGTTCCCCTTAAAATCCATACCAGACCTGAAGGGTCTGGTATGGAATTTAGGGGGAACCCCACGTCATTTTTTTTTTTAAATTTTGGCCGGGGTTCCCCTTAATATCCATACCAGACCTGAAGGGCCTGGTATGGAATTTAGGAGGACTCCCACGTCATTTTTTTTTTTTAATTTTGGTTCGGGGTTCCCCTGCCGTTTTTATCAATGAACTTCTATGTGTATTGTCGGCAATGCAATAGCCGCGAGTAGTTTTAAATGAGTTTTTTCCTTCAAAATGTCATTTTGCTGTCAGACTGTTCTAAACACAGGAAACATGCGCCCCTTTACAGGCATACTATAGACACCCCCCAGGTACAAAATTTAAAGGGATATTACACTTTTATTGTTTGACTTTAAGCATTATTAAAATCACTGCTCCTGAAAAAACAGCCGTTTTTAAAACTTTTTTTTGCATTGATCCATGTCCCCTGGGGCAGGACCCAGGTCCCCAAACACTTTTTATGACAATAACTTTCATATAAGCCTTTAAAATTAGCACTTTTGATTATTCATTTTCGTGTCCCATAGACTTTAACGGTGTTCGCATGTTCGAACGAACTTTTTTCCTGTTCGCATGTTCTGGTGCGAACCGAACAGGGGGGTGTTCGGCTCATCCCTACTTTTGTGTAATTTAACATGCATCTGAATGATGCTGTTCCTTGAATGCAGTTTTTTATGTACCAGTTAAGGATACATTTCCAGTTTTACTAAGAGACACTCATAATGCAGAGTAAACATTTTGCTTTCTTTGATATATTTTAATTTTTTTCCATTACCTGTTCATATAATTTACAATGTGGCTGGATGGCATTTGGCAGATAGAGTTTAGTGGAGCCATAAATGGTTGCAGTAATTGTAGCTACAAAACAATAAGCAAATTGTCTTCATCAGCTGCTCACTTTACTTACTGTACATTTGACAGCAATTAATGTTTTCATCCGAATAATTACTGTTTCACTCAGCCTGTCCTCTATGGCCGATGAACAGAAGATTACACAAATGGTACAATCTTTCTGCGCCATAACACAAACCTTCACAAAACACAAGTGGAAAATTAGTATGGCAACTTTTTCTTCAGAGGCACAAGAGACAGTTTATCATAAGTTTTTAAAATGGAATCTTGCGACCCGCAAAAGACTTACACACTTGCACTTTGTAATATTTTTCTAAAAGAAAACTGCTTACTCTTTGTTCTTTGGTATTATATTACCTGCCATCTACTAATTCTGTCTTCTGCTAGTGCTAGCATAGTCAAACTTAGTGGTGCAAAAAAGTCTTGCACTTAATTGGCAGGCATAACACCCTAAATTACAGGTCTGTTATGCATATCGTTTTCAATAGCCTGATTGGAAATACTGCAAAAGAACTCATTCATTAATGCGATATTATGGATAGCCATTTTGGAGTTGATTGCAGCCTTTTAAGGTAGCCTATTGTATAAAGACTGATAAAATGTTGAATGGTAAGTTCAAGATTGCTCTCTGAAGAATGGCTTTTAAAATAACAAACTAAATTCTATTGAAAAGCAGGACATTGTTTTCTTTATTTTTAAATGCCCCCCCCCCCTTTCCACAAAAAATATCCTTGATTTGATCATGTCAGGCACTAAAGGATCAGTTTGCTGAGTGTCAGGCATACAATATTTTCATTACAACGTGTAATTTTCTCATCTCATCATTTACTAACTTCACCTAATGGTTATCACACATGGATCATTTGAATTTACCACATGCACATCTTACTATTGATTTTGCGTCTGATATTTGGTATGTAAAGTTACTTGACAAAATTCATAGTTCATTTAAATACAGCTAGCTTCTTGCTGGCATTAAATATGTGTTTCATGTTTTGTGTGGTATATTTGGTAATTGGTATTTTGAGATAAGAATTTCACTCGAGACAGGGTTAGCTATCTAGGGCACAGTCAGGCTTCAAGTTCATCCTGCTTGCACTCTGTGGCACCATGACTCTATGACTAATCCTGCTTAGTCCTCCCACACTATGGGCGGGGGGCTTATGACTTATTGGAATCTGGAAGCCCTCTTTAAAATAAGGGGGCACCCAGCTATCCAGCCCACTACCTATGTGAATTAATAAGGGGTACATAGGACCCCTACTCATTCACAGAAGATTGTAAACTATAAATAAAAACACACATTTTGACAAGTGAGTGAAAAGCATGGTGTGGGCAAACCCTGGGCAGTTTGTAAACCCAGATGAAGAAGAGAATCCTTTTTTTGGAGAAGGTGGAGGTAATGGGGGAACTTGGATGAGCAGCGTGCAAAAATAGCATAGGGCCTTCTGCAAGACTGTCATCTTAACAGCTGCGATTTGGCCTATCCAAGAGAGGGAAGGGAACTTCCATGACTTCATAAGGGAAGTAAAATTGTGTAGTAGGGGGTAGTAGTTGATGGCAAATATCAAATTGTAGGTGGGGGTGAGCTGAATGCCAAGGTATTTTAGAGTCCAGGTCGACCAGCGAAAGGGGAAGTTAACTTAAATTTCGGAAACTGTCTCATAGGAAAGTTAAACATGCAATGCTGTAGACTTAGTCTGGTTAATACAAAGACCGGAAAGTGTGGCGTATTACAAGAGGGTCCATTGAAGATTTGGGAGTTTAATGATTGGGGTTGGTGAGGAACAGGATGGTGTTGTTTGCCAACAAGTTAATTTTATAATGTAGCCCAGCAATTGAAATTCTGGAAATGTCAGGGCTGTGCCTGATGGCACTAGCTAAGGGCTGAATGGCTAGAAAAAAGAGGATGGGCAACAGAACACAGCCCTGCCTGGTTCCTTGGGTTATACGAAAAGTCCAAAACAGATATTTTTTATGCCAGCATTCTGAACTGATTTTAGAATGTCTAAGTGGTTAGCATCAACTTAGATTCTTTCTGTGGCTGTGTTTGTTTTCTTTGAGTGCTCCTTCCGCAATTGAAAAACATACAGGAAGGGTAGCTGGGTTTCATTCAAATTGCCAGATTTTTCCTACGCATGTATGCATGTATGCATGTATACAGTATGAATGTGTGCACTATAAAGGGACATAAGATTACATGTTAAGTTAAATTAAAAATATATATACAGTAAGCTTTCACTTCGTTCACTTTGTTTATTGTTTCACTATTTGCTGCATTATGCTAACATTTATATTTTTATTTAGTGATTTGTAGAATTTTTGGTTCTATATAAATAAGGAGTAATAGCAACACAATAAGTACAAAATATAATATTTATTATATTTAATTTCCAACCAAACTTACCAACTTAATATTGCTTTCAATAATAATTAAGGAAAATAGCAACTTGACTCATAATTGATTATTTAGATTGGTTTGCAGTAAGCCCAGTCTAAACCTACTCTGCATGGCGCCACACATCTTCAAGTTTCTTGTCTGTGCTAATGAATGTAATAATGTTCAAACAGCAGTGAAAAAGAAAAAAACACAAGACACTCAGACATAAGGGCAGATTCAGTAAAGTAGCTCCCATTACCATTTGATCTTTACAATTTTGCTCATCTGCTGTTTTTATTCCTGGTAATAATTATCATTCCGATGACACAAATCTTTATGATGACAATCCATATCAAGGTTTCATCTCTGCTCACATTGTCACTGCTTTCAATTTTTTCTCTCTACAGGCCTAGCCCAGCAATGAAAAGGCTAGACATTTCTCACAATAAACAATGGAATACTGAAAACTTTTCAGGTTAGCATGCACTGCTTGTCTCACAGATAGCATGTAATACAAAACAAAGTTTACCCTCAAAAAGCTGATGACAGAATAATTTCAGTAGACTGATCTTTGCACACTGAATCTCTGCAGACACTTTCAAAGCTGAAAAGCTCCCACAACTCTTCATAATAAAAGACATGAGAAAGACCACTCAAATTTCAGGATAGTATAGACTTTTTTTTTAAGGCAATGTGAGATCAGTTCAATTTTCCCATCTAAAAGTGCATATATTTCAATAAGTGGTCTTTCGTAATAAATGAACTTCTCTTTTCTCTCTTAGAGGGCTGGAATATGCTCTGAAAAAAATGGTAAGTAAAGTAGTAAAGGGAAGGCACTTGGTCACATGCAGCAGTGCAGAACACATGGAGGACAGTTGACTGGTCGACAAAGGGGAATTTGGGTGAGTTCCCATTTCCTTATCTAGATATCAGTGATAGGGCATTTATTATTTTAAAATCAATATTAGCTGGAAATGACAGTATTGTTCTCATTATACATTAGAATAACTTATTTTGAGCTGTATTTTCTAATGTAATTTTTAATTTCTCAACAAAAAAAGATTTAGTTATGTTTTAGACGAATTAATCCACTGTCATATTATTTATTCAACCTGGCATTTTACCCAAGATGCAGTGTTCTACTCCAATTTTTCAAGGTTATTTGTTAAAGACTAATTTTCATAATACAGAAAAATGCAGGGTGGATTTACTAAAGCAAGATATTGTTTTTAAACTTGGCTCAGAGAACTTGTATTTACATTACATGTGTAATCATAAGAAGAATTAAAAAAAGCCTGCACGTGATTGCATGTGTGAGCAAGCACAGGTTCAATATGTTAAGTGAAAAAACAATCAATTACTAAATAATGATTTTTTTTTCTGTAGTTATGAGGCATAGCACTGGTGATAATTATATCATTTTTTTAGTCTATTAAAATGTAAAAAGAAAAAAATCATTGAGAACATCCCTTTTCAAAAGCATATATTCATAGAAAGAGAGAGATACGGCTTTATTTGGCCTATGTTTAGTTGATTGACCAGAGTAATTGATTTATCATGTTGCCCGTAGTCAATAACAACATATAAATAGTTTTTTAATTATTAAGTTTCATATGCATTATTTAAGTTTCTTTTATACATCACCATAAATGTTGATTTTTTTTAAACGAGAAGAGAATGTCCACTTGGCAAACTGAATGTTCTGTTAGCTTGGCAAAGTGAAGATTTGGTCATTTACTCATGTGCAAAGCAACTTAAAAAAAAATATTGCTTTTGGATTTTTGCTTTGACATGATTGGATGAATGAAATTAACACAGATTTACCTTATTCATTAAGCTACACAAGTATTTTTTTTTTATTGAAAATTCTCTACTCCTTTGGTATATCAAACTTATGTTTAGATCAGTGGTTTTAGAGAGAGCAGTTCTGTATACAGGCAGTCCCCGAGTTACGAACACCCGAGTTACGAACGACTCCTACTTACGAACGGCCTCAAATGCCAGCCACCTGTGCTCCACACTGCTCCTGGATACCTCCGGACACATCCCATACTGCAGTACTACATGTACTACATGGCCAGAAGAGCCCCAGATAACATAACAAATGCCCGGAACATCCCACATCCATGCACAGGCGGATGTTACACTTACGAATGCAATGTTCCGACCAGAAGTTACACTTACAAATGCAGTGTTGCGACTTACGAACAACTTCGACTTACGAACAAACCCACAGTCCCTATTGTGTTCGTAACTCGGGGACTTCCTGTATATGGTTTGGTGGACCAGGCTAAATCAATAAAGATATCTCAAACATAAGGAAGTTATTGGATCATTCAAAGAGAAAAGCAAAAATGTTTAATGACATTTTCAAAAACAAAAATAAAAAAAGGACATAAAGTTCATAAAAAGAAGATTTTTGTGTTTTGAGCACTACTCCGTTTATCCATATTACGTTTATTGTTTCCAGCAATTTAGTGTTAGCAGCTATTTGTATAGTTTACCATTTTTATGCAGCAGACCTGGTGGGAGCACGTTTGCAGCACAGTTCACATTCTATACTCTAATCACAGTGAAGAACGCTGTAATCTCTTGTCAACCCCTGCTGAATTTAAATTACTTCTATTTTTTTATATAAAACTATTCTATCAAATTTGAAGTTAGATGATTGTCATAGTGCAAAAATGATTTAAACTTTTTATACTCATGCTGCTATTACTGAATAATCGTCCAAGGAAACATGTTTCTATTTGCATATGAAAGTGCTATACTTATCAACTTCCTTTGAGGGTATGGCAAACTCTTTAGCAGTATCTCATTATAAGGCCTCTTGCACACTACAGCTTGAAAGAGCTCAGTACAGTGTTTTTTTTTACTGAGCTAAGATACAGGCCATTAATTTTAATGTGGCTATGCACACAGGCGCGTAAACAAGCGTCGTGCATTTTTCAGTAAAAAAAAAAAATGGAAAAATCTGAATTTTTGGTCAGTAATTTATGCCTCATGCGCGCGAATATGCACCCATTTACATACTGTGCAGAGCAAGAATGTGAGAATAAATTGCGTAAACATATATAAGCAAAAATGCGTGAAAATACATGCAAAAACATACAAAAAAAGTCTGAAATAGTGGATGCTCAAACAGGAGTATCATGTGCAAGAGGCCTAACACTTACAAATGTGTATTTAATGTTCTGAGATCTTAACACAATTGATTTTAGATATTATTAAGCTACAGAACCTTTGAATTGTGCAGGACTCACTACACCAGTTGGTACTTATTCTTCCATGAACTTTATGTATTAAAAGTGTAGCAATCTGAACATTTCTTGTTGGCCACGACAACCAATCAGCACCCAAACAGTCATTTCTGCAGTACAGAGTTGAAATGAAATTTTTTTCTAACTGGCTGCTTTGATTACACTTTTAGCACACTTTTCCTTTATAAACCTTTTTGGTTTTACTCGAAAGGAGTCTATTGTGAATAAAGAGATATTGCACCATGAATGATTCCTTTTACCTTCAGTTTGAATTAAGCTTTAAATCTGAAAATATTATTTAAAAAATAACCTATAAATCAAACAGCTTTTTATTTTGACAGAATTTCTTTGTCTGTGGCTGGGTTCACACTATGTGTGGCATGGAGCACAGCAGTGGGTCTGGTGCATCCCCATTCATCGTTTCAGGTCTGAATTAGGTCCAAATTTTTTGCTTAGAAAGATGCACAGGACCCCTGTGCAATGCGCTCCATGGTTGCCCTGGAGATGTGTGAACTGGCTCCATTGAAAGCCGATCACACTCTCCTGTCAGAAACCCGCATCAATTCGCATAAGTGTGAACCCAGCCTTAAGGCTCGTACAAACTATAAGAAAATCGGACGAACATTTTCATCTCAAGAATTTTCGTATGATTTTCATATAGTGTGTACACAACTTTTGACAGCTGATTCTGAATTTTCATGCAAAAATTCCCAATGGGACAAACTCCAAAATTTTTCTGGTATGGGAAATGAACAAACAATTTTCGTTTAATGTGTACCTTTTTCGTACGATTTTCGCACAAGAAAAACCTGAAAAGAAAGACTGTGTATGATCAGAAAAAATAAACAACAAAAAAAACCCTTTGTCATACGAGAATATTCCTAAGAATTTTCGTACGCATTTTCTTTCATCGGTTCCAATTTGCTGTGTAACATTGAGAAAAATCGGACGAATGTTCATCCGATTTTCTTATAGTGTGTACCCCACTTAAGACTGGCCCTTCAGCTGGTGTGTTACGATTTAGAGTTCACCTGGAATCTGATAGCTGTATCAACTCCTGCATGTAGAATAAGGGTGGTCATATATGGGTCAAAATTTCTGGTTCAGCAGGGACCAGCCGAATTTTGATCCATGTATAGGCAGGCTGGTTGTACACAAGTTGATCTATTGATTGACTTGTGTACAACCAGCCTGTCAGTTTTTTTTTTTTAACGATCAGTGCTGCTCGCAGAACACAATAGGACAGCAGGAGTGATTCCTTAATCCAACTCAAATGTGTGCATGTGGGAATCGTTTAATTTTTTTTCATTCAATCGATGGATTGAATGGAAAAAATAATTCATGTATGGCCAGCCTAACAATGCCCTGTAGTAAAGTGCTCTACAAACCATATGATTCTGCCTCCTAGTGTTTCTTCCAAAAAAGATGTGTCTGGCACCTCTTTATACTATCCTTTCTTTAACATTAAGGCCACATTTAAATATGCATTTAGGGGCCCACTGTAAATTCCTGTGGGAGACTTGGCAGGGTTTCTGTGAACAGCAGCATGTAGGAAGCAACTACAAAGCAAAGAGAGGCCTCAACCCAGATGTTCACATATCATTGGACATGTACTGATAACCTGGGCTTGATTGACCCTGAACACAGGAATGATCAGCCTCAGGTAATTACTGTATGTCTGATTACATACAAATGGCTGGAAATGGCTGTTGACTTTTCATTGCTGTGTATGAGGTTTTCCTCGTGCATTGTGTGCAGAAACCCCTCTATATCTCATGCAGAAATTCAGCCTCCAAGCACATGTGTGAATGAGGCCTACCATGCATGCTTAGGCAAACAGATGTTTGATACTCAGATAATGCAAATGAATCCATCCTGCTTCTAACAGTTGGGAGTAGTGCTAGAATTTGTTGCAAGTGGAAAGACTGTTTGATATTCTAAAAGTTGACATTCTATAGCAAGAAAAGAGTATGTGTTTACAAAATTTGTACCAATGTGACTTATTTAAATTTGTGAGACCATAAAAGATACTAGGGTTGAATAACTAAAGATGTTTAGGATGTCTACTTAGCAAAGTTGATTTTCACTTTATAAGGGAATTTTAATGAAGCTAAGTGAGTCTGGGAAAGCTCCATTGACTTTAACCGCTTCAGCTCCAGAAGATTTTACCCCCTTTCTGACCAGAGCACTTTTTGTGATTCGGCACTGCGTCCCTTTAACTGACAATTGCGCGTTACACCAAAACAAAATTTACATCCTTTTTTTCGCACAAATAGAGCTTTCTTTTGGTGGTATTTGATCACCTCTGCAGTTTTTATTATTTGCGCTATAAACAAAAAAAGAGCGACAATTTTGAAAAAAAAAAAAAAATTTTTTTTTACTTTTTGCTATAATAAATATCCCCCCAAAAATATATAAAAAACAATTTTTTTCCTCAGTTTAGGCTGATATGTATTCTATATATTTTTGGTAAAAGAAATCGCAATAAGCGTATATTAATTGGTTTGCGAAAAGTTATAGCGTCTAGACAAAATAGGGGATAGATTTATGGCATTTTTATTATTAATTTTTTTATTAGTAATGGCGGTGATCTGCGATTTTTATTGTGACTGCGACATTATGGCGGACACATCGAACACTTTTGACACCATTTTGGGACCATTGTCATTTATACAGCGATCAGTGCTATAAAAATGCATTGATTACTGTGTAAATGACATTGGCAGGGAAGGGGTTAAACACTAGGGGGCGGTCAAGGGGTTAAGTGTGTCCTAGGGAGTGATTCTAACTGTGGGGGGATGGGCTACCATTGACATGACAGCGATCACTGCTCCCAATGACAGGAAGCAGTAGATCCCTGTCATGTCACTAGGCAGAACAGGGAAATGCCTTGTTTACATAAGCATCTCTCCGTTCTGCCTCTCCATGACACGATTGCGGGACACCGGTGGGCATCGAGTCCATGGGACCTGCGGGCACGGTCACATTGTACATGGCGGGCGCGCGTGAGCCCACTAGCCGCGCCAATTAAAGGGGACGTACAGGTACGCCCATTTGCCCACCGCTGCCATTGTGCCGACGTATACCAGTGTGCAGCGGTTGGCAAGTGGTTAATAATAAAAACACTTGTAAGCCAAAAATCCTTTTTTTGCCCTTGCATTTTATTGGGTATTCTTTGCAATGTAAACTTTTACTTTATTTACTAAAGTAAGTAAAACATTCTAAGTGAAAATCCTTTTTGCAAGGTGAACATGCTGTACTGCTTTATTAAATCAACCCCATCCTGTAAAAATTATGGGCAAAGTTTCCTTGTTTTAAATGTTATCACTGATCTTATCGGCTTGTGTTCCTTAGTGATTTATTTAGTGTTGACTTTCCCAGAAGGGAGATACAACATTCATTTAACAGACCAATAATGTTTACGAATCATGTCACTGTATTTAGCAATCGTTTACCTTCACTGTCAACTTGGTAAGGCAGATACATTCAACACCTTTTTGTTGCTGTCTTCTTTTAATTACCTGCAAAGAAAAGTCAAATGATGTTGGGCAGTGGCTGATTCTATTAGATGGCTAGAAGGGATTAATTACATTTTTATTAGTTTTAGGTAGATGAAAAGCACATTACACCTAGTAAATTAGAAAAAATCCCTTTAATTAAATGTTCTTTTTAATTAGCATATGGATGGGCCACACATGCCTTGAAATGAGTTGGGAGGAGGTCATTCAGTCTGTAGTCCAGTCTGTCTGTTTTCATAATTACCTTTTTAACAAAGGAAAATTGACAGACTGGGATGAATAAATTAGAATTTGGCATGTCTGCAATTTCTTTTCTATGGAACTATTCTAATACCCTGCTGAAAGGAAAAAAAAGTAAATTGACTTTGTTTTGTTTTCTATTTAATTGCAATTGCATTGTGGAACACAGAAAATATTTGGCAGTAGATTCGAACCCTGTGTAAGGACATCAATGTAAACTTTCCACAGCTATTGTTTAAAAATGAACTTTATCCTTGTTATTAAGAAGATACTTTTCAAATTGCTCTAACCACACTTTGGCTGTTGCTCCAGCTCGATGATAATAGTAAATAATATATTTGCATTTATATAGCACCTTTTATCCAAATGGATTCCCATGATTTCTTGTAACGATATACTTCAGAACAATATTTTATGTGCAGTCAGGGCGTTCAGCAGAAAGCTCCGCAATCTGATTAACATAGGGTGCATGGTAAGATGTAAAGGAGCAGAACAGCAAAAATTACTTTTCCTTAAATGACGACAGGTGAAGTAGCATGTTGTAACAATCAGTGGCATATCAATATTTCAAACAATCAAGGTTTTACATTTGCATTCAGGAGGGCTGTGCAGTAGATCAAACTCTCTGTTTCAATATAACTTTTCTTGGGAAAAAAATGTCATTACGGTGATTGAGATGTCCAGGCTGCTGCCCCATAAATGGAGACTTGAATGCAAAATAGAACAATTCATCAGGCTGAATGTACTTTAACAGAAGGTTCTTAAGGTCTCCCTGTATAATATGAACGTTTTCACAAGTATTTCAGGCATATATTAGTCATAGTGAATATGTTCCACAGACATCTCCCTTGTACAGTAAATTTCCTTCCAGACTACTTTGAGACAATGACTTTGACACGGCACCATAAAAGCCACCTGGTGTATTACTATAACTTATAAAGAAAGATGTCATACTCTATGGCCCAGAGCTCCAAAGAGAATGTTATCTTGACTGAAAGGCAGTCCGGTGAGTCTCTGCTACAAATGATGAAGCTGAAGGCAAATCACAATGGAGCTCAGCTGACTACTAAGTCTAGCACAGCCGTATACAAGAATATTATTACTTTTGCTTTTCAGTTTCCTGCAGATATTTGGATACAGGCTGTATAGGAGATAAAGAAGATAATTATTAGTAAACAAAAATCATAAAGGAATACATTGGATATTTTACATCAAATGTGTCAATAAAGGATCTATTAAATGTTTCCTATTTTTAAGAAAATGAGCATGTAATGCAGTATTGGGGATGAGTGAATCTGCTTGGGTTTGATTCACCCTGGGTTCATGGAATCTTTTTTTTTTTTTTTTTTTTAATTGAAAGCCTATGGCGTGCAAAACACACCCAAAAACTTCACCCGGTGCATAAAAAATGTGCACACACATAAAGAGTGCTCACAAAAAAGTGCCACGGGTACACAAGACGTGCCAATTCCCTGATCCCCCGGGGCGTTAGGCTCCAGACGGGGACAAAGGTACTTACAATGGTCTATCTGGCCAAAACCAGACAGACTCCGTTCTCTGGAGGGCCTGCCGAGACAGGACCCACCCAAGTACTAGGTGGGGCTCCCCCGAAGGGAGACCCCATGAGAGAGGGCGAACTAAGCCAGAAGGGAGACCCCATGAGAGAGGGCGAACTAAGCCAGAAGGCCATGTCCACCCCTTCCCAAGACTTTCAGGGCTGGCCCGAGGATCCGCATCCTTACTCATCAAACGTGAGACAAACGTGACAAAAACAAGATGTGACTACATAGGTTCAATCAAAATAAATAAAAAGTGGGGGAAGGGATAGTGGAGAGGAGAGTGAAAGAAGTAGCCATTGTGTAACACAATGACCAGGCCCTCCGGCCAGGAATAAAAAATTCCTCTGGTCCTAGCCAAAAGGCCCGGCCCAAGAGGCAGGTGAAAAAAAAGCGTGTTATGGTGCAGTGACCTTGGTGCCCAAAATCAAAGTGACTGCCACTCACAGTGATCTTATGGCACCCCTGGCCTGCCACTCCAGGGGCACTACTCCATAGGCTTTCAAGACCAACCCTGGCCCACAGCCTAGATCACGACAGCCCCCACCGCAGACAGAAAAGGCATGAGGTTCAGGAAGCTTGGTGAGAGCCCTTGCCCCGTAGGCTCCACCATCACTCCCATCACCCCTTCCAATTTCACATTCGGGTAAATGGATACTAGCCACTTCCCCCTCCAGCAAAAGGGGCGTAAAAGTTCTCCTACCCAAATAACTGTCAGCAGCTAGAGCCACCACAATCCAGGCCAGAAGGCCAGGGACTCGACCCTCCGGCCAGACCAAAATGCAGCACCCATCCCTACCAGGAGCACCCTTCCAGGTGGCTCAGACTCAACCATTGGCCGGTCCCCAGTATACTGTCGGGCAACACGGCGTAGTCCCTGCTGAGTATCGCCCTTCCAGGTACTATGACACCATTGGATTTGCTGGCCCTCCCCAACAAGAGTGACACAGCACCTCCTCTGGAAACTGATAAGAACAGATACTACACTTGATCTTAGCCAAAAGGCTGAGAAGCGATACTTGAAATCCATGTAACCCAAACCGTAACAGTCAATTACAATGAGGAATCATGAATCAGTTCTGCTCCTTTTCAAGGCTAATAGGCAAGATATTGTGAAAAGGGACATGGGTAGGTGGGCACTGTCAAGAGGGATATTTAACATAACAAAAAAAAAATTACAGACAAAAACTGTAGAGTAAGGAGAGGATCCTTTTAGTGAGGCTTCCAGGGTGACCTGAAAAAAAAAAAAAAGCAGCAACCATGTCACAGTACCCCAGTGTGCTGCAATCCTAACTCTATAACTTTGAGAGTCCCCTGAGTTGGAACACACATATATAATAATAATAGATAGATTAAGCACAGGTAGGCCTGGAGAGAGCCCAACCCTCCTCAAAGGTATAGGGAGGCACTGTATACCCAGCAATGGCACAATGGCAGCGAAGGTATCCAGTGCATCTCCTCACCAATTGCCAACAATACAAACAAATAGAAATCACCCCAACCTATACTGTAACTGGCCTTTTCAGCAAGGAGCACATGGAAGGGTGATGCATGTCAAAAACTAACAAACAAAAATTCCCAACATACTTATCAGCCAGCCTGCAGCAAAATTTATAACCAAGGGGTTTAGTCTGCACACATTTGATAATATATACGGAAGCTTCAGCGGCCACGTCACGGCAGCCCAAAAAATTAACCTATAGCTGTCAATATCTACAAACTGGCTAAAGGAAAAACAATTTAATAGTAGAATTTAAGAGCTTCTCTTTCACAGTACCACAATGCATTGACGTAAAAATGTAAAGCCTTAGTTTAGTCAAACATAAAAAAAAAAAATACAAAGGGACAGTACTTGTATCACTGAGAAGTTTCCCTTATGTTGCTGGCTGCTGTTTGAGTTGAAATCTGAAGTCCTCCAATCCCTCATAACCACATAGTAATATTCCAGTAAGGGAGTAAATAGAATTGAGGGACCTGACATAGGCACTCATCAAGGGTGCCAACTATGCCATCCTTAATGCCCCCTTCTCTATTCATAGAATCTGTACTAAAGCTTCCATGAATGAAAAGTGTCAGACCTTTCATTCATCCACCCATTTCATCCCCCTGCAGTGCTGGGGGGTGGGGTTGACTTTTAATAAAACAAATCAGATCTGGATTAGAAATTAATGTCAAATAAAGTAAATAAATTTAATTTATATAAATTACAATAAGCAGAATCATTTTTTGGGTGCACAGTGTTTTAACAATGCAGTAAGGTGTTTACGGTGTTGAAAAAAAGGGAGCTATTGAATGGACTTTTGGCAACAACTGCCTGATGCACTTTAATCATCTCAAACAAAAAGTTATGATCTAAAAAAAATCCTAATTAATAGAAAAAAAATACCTAAGGTGCTTACAATTGAAAAGCAGTTTGTTGCTATGGACAGATATTGGCCCTTAACCACTATTAGTTGGGTATCTTAAGGACCACAACATACAGGGGTATGCAATGCACTATTAACATAAACACACACACAGGTTGAACTGGATGGACTTGTGTCTTTTTTCAAACTCAGCAACTATGTAACTATAAGACACAGATATACTGTGGCAGGGCAGCCCTCCTGCACAAAATCACGTACCTGTACATGATTTCGTGCACGGAGTCTGGGGCGGCACGCCACCGGCAACCTGCTCCCGCTGTGATTGGACACAGTGGGAGCCAATGAGTGGGTCCGGCGGACGCGATGTCTGCAGGGACCCGCCGATCATTCTGAGGAGAGGCAGAACAGCGGTCTGCCTATGTAAACAAGGCAGATCGCCATTCTGCCAGAGGAGAAAATTGAGAACTTATGTTTCTGCAGAAACACGGATCTCTGTTTTCCCCCAGTCAAAGCACTCCCCCACATTTAGAAAGCACCCCCTAGGGACACACTTAACTCTTTGATTGCCCCTGATGTTAACCACTTTCCTGCCAGTGCCATTGGTACAGTGACAATGCATTTTTATAGCGCTAATCACTGTAATAATGTCACTGGTCCCCAAAAAGTGTCAAAAGTGTCAGTTAGGTGTCCAATTTGTCCGCCACAATGTCATAGTCCTGCTAAAAATCGCTGATCACCATCATTGCTAGTGAAAAAAAAAAATAAATAAAAATCCCACAAAAATATCCCCTAGTTTGTGGAAGATATAACTTTTATGCAAACCAATCAATATACTCTTATTGGGATTTTTTTTACCAAAAATATGTAGCAGAATACATATTGACCTAAACTGATTAAGGAATTAGATTTTTTACATTTGTTTTAATGGATATGTTTTATAGCAGAGAGTAAAAAATATAGGTTTTTTTTCAACATTTTTGGTCTTTTTTTGTTTATAGCGCAAAAAATAAAAACCACAGAGGTGATAAAATACCACCAAAAGAAAGCTCTATTTATGGGGAAAACAGGACACCAATGTTATTTGGGCACAGCGTCGCACAACCGCGCAATTGTCAGTTAAAATATTGCAGTGCCGTATCGCAAAAATGGCCTGGTCGTTAAGGAGGTAAAACCTTTCCGGAGCTGAAGTGGTTAAAGGGATTTTTGAGTGTACAGATCTGTGCACACAGGCAGGGAACATAAAAAAAAAATTACAAATATTATGGAGTGACAACATTCTGCTCCTTTTCCACAAGCTCCTACATATAAATAACCTGGACACATGCTCTCCAAAAGTAAACTGTAAGCTTCAGTGCTGATGCACATTGGCTAGGCATATTTCATTGTTGACAGTCTTTTAAGTGGACCTTCCATGAAAATGGAATGTGTGTTTTATTATTATTAATACATTATTTAAAGTCTCCCACACACCAAATTCAAGTTGCTTGAAAATATAGTGTCGTTTAGACATAAAGCTGCTGATGACCTCACTGTGCTTCACCGCTGCCTCCTAAGATAGCTGGGAACTCCAAATCCCACAAGAACAACCCCCCCTGCAATGTGAAGAACCAAAAGCCAGGGACAATATATTTTTTTTCTTTTAGCAATAGCTTTATTTTTAAAACACCTTTGCAGGCATTTTTACTTAAATAAGGGCTTTTATTGGAAGGGAACATACATTTTTTGGAAAGGTCAACTTTAAAAAAAAACGTAAAAAATGGTTGCAGCCTGTTATATTTGTAGTGCACACGAACAGAGACAGGCTGTGAAAAATTGTAGCACAAAAAATAATAAAGGTAAAAACCCTTCCCACTCCCCACCCTCAAATTCTCCAAGACACATAGCATTTGGCTACCTACATGACACTCAGGTAGGGTTACCATCCACTTTAAAAGACTTACCACTGCCTACAAGCTCTACACTCTCTATGCACTTTATCAATAGCACTCCCTAAGTTCTTCTATGACAGCTATATCACATTGTCATTATGGCTGCTGTATCATTATTTTTTTTTTTGCATGTAGCCTATTGTTCTCTTTTGTCGATTAAAGAACTATAATAGTTGTTTGCAAACACCTATCTGCTGTGTTGATACTACAATTGCCTTTACTAACGTACACTTATAGTGTAATATACCGTGTATATAAATATATTACAGTATAATAATAGACATAATGCACTAAGCAATAATCATCCATATTTTCCACAATGAGGGTTATTTTCAACAATGAGACCCAAAGAGAGTTGAAAATAACAAATTGCTAAAATCATGATGTTTATTGTAAATAGTACATCTTATAACCTATTGAATAGAGTCTACTGTATATTATTTACAATATTTTGATATGTCAATTTACAAAAGCTATTTATGCTTAAAAAGAAATATACAAAAGAAATATGCACATGCTGTATATAAAAAGCAAAATTAATATGACACTAAACACTATAATGTTGATATGAAAATCCTTGTTTATTAGTATAGCTAGGTTGAAGAAGGTCAAAGGGTTTTAAAATCATAAGTAAGGATGAGCTCCGGCATGTTCACACACTCCACGTGCTGAGCCCACCAGGAAGTCGGCACGGCACTGCGCTAATAAAAGGCAGTGAGACATTTTCCCAATGTGCGGCTGCAGAGATCAGGAAATGTCTCACTGCCTGTGATTAGCGTAGTTCCGTCTTCCTGGCGGGCTCTGCATGTGGAGTGTACGAACACGCCGGAGCTCATCCTTAATCATGGAGTGTGTAAAATGGTTAATTCTGTAGTTTCTCTTTTTCTTTTTTTTCATTTTCTTTTCTTTTTTTTTTTTTTTGCAAAACAAATACTGAACAAAATTAGTACTACTATATTTAATATAATCAGCAACTTTAATTTTTTTATTTGGGGTAATGACATTCAAATTCCAAGGTGTTTACAAGTGTTTTTAATATACTTAACGGGAAGTTTTAAGAACACTCTACGCTCATTAGTTTAACCTAGCATGTCATCTGCAACGAATTCGTTACTGCACTAATTGTTATTCTGTTTACAGAACTGAAAAGTTACTTTTATATTCACTCAGTCTAATTTAACTGCTTTTAATTAAAATAGATATACTTAATTTTGCAATTAATTAGATGGAATAAACATGGAGCAACAGACTTTAAACATTTTGTCATGAGCTTTTATCCCCCCTGATATTTTAGTGGGTGCTCAGGTTTAATGAAATTAACACAATTTATATAGATATTTTGTGCTATCTTGGATCACTACCATCTACTGTACATGCATAGTACTCACAATGCCACATTCAGTTTATTTGTCAAAGTGCTACTATAATGTTTTGCTTAAAGTAATTGGTCAAGCTAGGCAAAATGTAAGTATGCACGTCTCATAGTTTATGGTCACTAGGGCAATTGGAATTTGCAGTAATCATCCAGGTCCTGTGAAAAAACAAGTAAATATCTGCGCTAACTGAAAAGAACACAAAAAGCAGCTAGCATAGTTTGTAGATTGCATCAAACATAAGTATAAAAGTCCAAATGCAGCGCTAAAATAAAATAAATGTCCAAATAATGATAATAGTCCATAGAACTCAATCAGCAATAAAAGATGATGTGAAACCTCCACCAAGCTTCAGTGTGTAAAAGGAAAGCACACCACACCCACGTGCTATCAGTCTGCTTACCAGAAAGATATAAAAAATAGGCGATGTACTCATATATTGCAGAGGGTCAGCAGCAAATCCAAATGGCACACTCCATCATGGGCAGGCACAGCATGGAAACAATCAGGTCACCACATATCAGAAAGCTCAGGACT
Source organism: Aquarana catesbeiana (assembly GCF_042186555.1). NCBI lineage: Eukaryota > Metazoa > Chordata > Amphibia > Anura > Ranidae > Aquarana > Aquarana catesbeiana. The sequence goes on from NC_133325.1 coordinate 342,303,128, forward strand.
CGTATTAACGATGGACAGGTTGGTGCAGTCATCAGCAGGAACAAACCAGCAAACAGAAAGCAACAAATAGTGAAGCCCGTAAGGTAAAACAGTAGTAGTTTATTGTAGTCTACTTACAGGTATGAAGTAAAAATCATCACAGAAAACAGGAACAATCCGCGGTTCTCAGCGTACTTGCATTGACCAGGCTGGACATTTGGACATTTGGACATTTATTTTATTTTAGCGCTGCATTTGGACTTTTATTTTTATTTTTAATCATCCAGGTCCTGTTGGGGTTCTGTGTGAGCAGCTTGCTCTCTTCACAGAGAAATCCCACAGAACACAGGGTTTTTTTTTGCCTGGCATCGCTGCCATTGCTAGAATGCTTTGTAGTTTTTTTAACTTAACCACTTCAGCTCCGGAAGAATTTACCCCCTTCCTGACCAGAGCACTTTTTGCGATTTGGCACTGCGTCCCTTTAACTGACAATTGCGCGGTTGTGCGACTTTGTACCCAAACAAAATTGACGTCCTTTTTTTCCCACAAATAGAGCTTTCTTTTGGTGGTATTTGATCACCACTGTGGTTTTTATTTTTGCGCTATAAACAAAAAACAGAGTGGCAATTTTGAGAAAAACGCATTATTTTTTACTTTTTGCTATAATAAATATCCCCCAAAAATATATAAAAAAAAATGTTTTCCTCAGTTTAGGCTGATATGTATTCTTCTACATATTTTTGTTAAAAAAAATCACAATAAGCGTATATTGATTGGTTTGCGCAAAAGTTATAGTGTCTATAAAATAGGAGATAGATTTATGCCATTTTTATTATTATTTTTTTTTACTAGTAATCGCAGTGATCTGTGATTTTTATCGTGACTGCGACATTATGGCGGACAGATTAGACATTTTTGACACATTTTTGGGACCATTGGCATTAATACAGCGATCAATGCTATAAAATTGCACTGATTACTGTAAAAATGTCACTGGCAGTGAAGGGGTTAACACTAGGGGGCACTCGAGGGGTTAACTGTGTTCTCTGGGAGGTGATTCTAACTGAAGGGGGAGGGGACTGACTAGAGGAAGTGACGGATCGTGGTTCCTAGCTAATAGGAACACACGATCTGTCACTCCTGTCAGAACAGGGAAGTGTGTGTTTATACACACTCGTCACTGTTCTGTCTCTCCTGCCCATGATTGCTCATGGCCGGTGGTCATCGCGACTGTTGGCCACGGGCACTGGCACCCCAGCTGTGCAGCTATCCCGACCCCGCGAGCCGACATATAGCTATGATGGCTCGCGCAGGGGAGCCAACCTGCCGCATGTATAACTGCACCGGACAGTCGGGAAGCGGTTAATGAAAGGTGTTCTCTGATTAAATGAGGTGGATAGTAGGGGCAGCGATGCCACATTCTCCACCTCATCCAATCAGATAATGTCTTGTACCAATTAAAAAATGCAAGGCTTTTTATGAATTGTGACAGTGCTTAGCAAGCAACCCTATGTGGTCCATGTGCAGATAGGAAACCTGCTTGCACACAACCACAGCAGGACCCACAGGGTCAAGTTTATCACCTTAGTTGCGCCAGCTACTACATTAATTTTTCAGCTTCCCAATCAGTCTATAAGATATGCATACTTACATTGTGCCAAGCTGGGTCAAAGTAAGTATGCAATACAGATCATTCCTGGAGTTCAGCTTTAAACTTTTTTGGACTGTTTCACACATAGTACAGTAACTAGCTGTTTTTCTGCACTGGAAGAATGCCAGTCACTGTTGGGGCACAAAGTTTTATGCACACAGTTGCTTAATCACAGAGTGGTATTTTGACATTCACTACTTTCACCACTTGAAGCTATTATGTTCCTCCTATAATCCTGCAAGCAATTTAGGCTCAGTAAGTAAAATAAATTTTTTTTTTAAATCAAAGTGGTTGTAAACCTCAGACATGAAATATGAACAAAGCATATCCCTCTATAATGTACACTTGTCTCAATTAAAAACACTAAGGGGGTTATTTACGAAAGGCAAATCCACTTTGCACTACAAGTGCAAACTACAAGTGCAAAGTGCACTTGAAATTGCACTGAAAGTAAAGGAAAAAAATCCTGAAAAAAGAAAACGATGAAGTCACTAAATAAAAGGAATAGTAAGCTGTAAGATATTTTTTTTATGTACTGGTTAAGAATCACTTTAAGTTAACCCAACACATACCTACAACTATAAACATAAGTGGACATCACCAGAAAGCCCACTCTGACTAATCTCAGCCTCAGGGGAAACAATGTTTGACCATGATGGATATTTACAGCTGATCAGAATTGTGTTCTCCTAAAATAATCTGTCATCAGAGATGAGTGATTATGCTCCCTTTGATGAAGTCCAGAGGTGGGTGGAGCTTATTAACGTTATCATGCTGGGCGGGCCTATGATGCCATTGTGGATTCCTATTTATTTATTTATTATTTTGTAACATCCGTTTATTGAGACCGGTCTAATGCATTCACTCCTTGTTGCTATGTGAGTGAGATATTATTTGTTTTTAATAAATGCATGACAGTTGCACACTATGAAGTTTCTTTTGTGTTTACATATTGCCTTAAGTATCTGGAGGAAGATATCTATTTGGAAGGTTTTATTGTCCCTCGAGTCCTTGGAGGAAGATCTCCTTGTGTTAAGTGTTATGTGGAACAGACTTCTTAACCACTAGCCGACCAGCCGCCGTCATTCTACTGAGGCAGGTTGGCTTTCCTGCACAAATCGCCATAGCTGTACGTTGATCCTCTAAACGGCCGACGGGCGTGATGTCCGCCGGCCACGCGCGATCGCGTAAACACACACATCCCCATTCTGTCAGGAGAGGAGAGCAAGATCGTCTGTTCCTACTAGTTAGGAGCAGCGATCTGGCTCCTCCTCTAGTCAGACACATTCCCCCACAGTTAGAAACACAGATGAGGGAACACATTTAACCCCTTGATCGCCCCCTAGTGTTAACCCTTCCCTGCCAGTGACATTTACAAAGTAATCAGTGCATTTTTATAACACTGATCACTGTATAAATGTCAATGGTCCCAAAAATGTGTCAACAGTGTCCGATCTGTCTGCTGCAATGTCACAGTCCCGCTAAAAAATCGCAGATCGCTGCCATTACTAGTAAAAAAAATAAGTAATAAAAATGTCACAAATATAGCCCCTATTTTGTGGACGCTATAACTTTTGCGCAAACCAATCAATATACACTTATTGTGATTTTTTTTACAAAAATATGTAGAAGAATATAAACTGAGGAAGAAATTTGTTTTTTTTATATTTTTGGGGGGATATTTATTTTAGCAAAAAGTAAAAAATATTGCTTTTTTTCAAAATTGATGCTCTTTTGTTTATAGCGCAAAAAATAAAAACCGCAGAGATGATCAAGTACCACCAAAATAAAGCTCTATTTGTGTGGAAAAAAATACGTAAATTTTGTTTGAGTACAGTGTTGCACGACCACGTAATTGTCAGTTAAAGCGACACAGTGGCGTATCACAAAAAATTGCCTGGTCATTAAGGGGGCAAATCCTTCTGGGGCTGAAGTGGTTAAAGTGATATTAGACCTCCTATCACTGTGGTGAGGTCCATGATAGAGGGAGAGGGCACATCCATCAGTGAACTGTGGTGGGATATGTAGATTCACTGGAAGGAATTTTGTTTGGTGCACGGTGAAGATTGTGTGATACATCTAAGTTTGATGTCACATGGACTGTCTTTGTAGACTTGTTCACATTTTGTTTTTGAGATTGATACAAATGCACTGATGCACTTCATGTGATTTGTTTATGTAATTTTGGTATCACACAGTTTTTTTTTTTTTTGGTATGACACAGTTTTTTAGTACTTAATATATATATATATATATATATATATATATTATATATATAAATTACATTTCTAAAGAAAAAAATGTCATTTAAAATTGCTCGCAGCTTTAATGTATTGCCTAATCCTGGCAAAATACATTAAAAAAAATGGAAAAATTGAAAAAAAATGGCATGGGTCCCCCCCAGCCCATACCAGGCCTTTTGGGTCTGGTATGGATATTAAGGGGAACGCCATGCCAAAATTTAAAAAAAAAACGGCGTTGGGTCCCCCAAAAATCCATACCAGACCCTTTAGGTCTGGTATGGATTTCAAGGGGAGCCCTGCGCCAATTTTTAAAAAAAATAGCATCGGGTCCCCCCTAAATCTATAGCAGACCCTTATCTAAGCATGCAACCTGGCAGGCCATAGGAAAAGGGGGGGTGAGAGAGCACCCTCCCTCCTGGACCATACCAGGCCACATGCCCTTAACATGGGGAGGGTGCTTTGGGTTCCCCTTGCCTGGTGGTTGTGGGGGTTTGTGGGCGGGGGGCTTATTGGAAACTGGAAGCCCCCTTTAACAGCAGGGCCCCCCGATCCTGGCCCCCCCATGTGAATGAGTATCGACAGGAGACAGTTTTTGACAATTCCTTTAAAAAAGTGTCCTGCCATGTAAATTCATCGCCAATCACGGCGTCCGACTAATGCCCATTTACATGGGGGGGCCAGGATCTGGGGGCCCCCTTGTTAAAGGGGGCTTCCAGATTCTGATAAGCCCCCCCCCGGTTGCAGACCCCCACAACCACCAGGCAACATGGGACCCCAAAGCACCCTCCCCATGTTGAGGGTATGTGGTCTGATATGGTTCAGGAGGAGGGGGAGTGCTCTCTGTCCCCCCTTTTCCTGCAGCCTGCTAGGTTTCATGCTCAGATAAGGGTCTGATATGGCTTTTTGGGGAACCCCCACACCATTTTTGTTTTACATTTTGGAGTGGGGTTCCCCTTAAAATCCAGACCTGAAGGACCCGGTATGGATTTGGGGGGAACCATCCATTTTTAAATTGAGAATTTTGGCGCAGGGTTTCCCTTAACCACTTCAATACAATGTGTTATATAAACTACACTGCCTGCACTGACTGATTATAGAGTCTACACTGAATATCTAGTCTACACTAAATGTTCGAGTCAAACTTACATTTGAACATCGAGCTCATCCCTCCTGCACTGTAGTTGTATTATCTTGACAGAACTTGGGGTACTGTTGCCCACAGAAGCTGCATGTTACTAGGCTTCTGCCCAGCTGCCCACATGCCAGTTCTAATAGTGGAGGGCTTCTTACTTGGCTGTGCATCACATTCCCACCTAGATCTCCCTGATTAGGGGTGGCCTGTGTGAGCTGCAAAGAGAAAGTTAAAGGGGCCTCTGCCTGCACCTGAGCATGATGAGTAAGTGGGCACTCCACCACAATTGTAGCTATAACACAATTTTAAAAAACAGGACCGCTTCTGCTGAACATAACCTCAGCATCTTGATTTGTTAGAATGTAAGTCCATTTTGACAGGCAAAGTTTTGTCACTTTCTGTTTGATTTGTCTGCTCCTGTCCTATGCATTCCGTTTGGCTAGTGAGGCAGTATCCGGACATGTAGGAGCTTTGCCTATTGGAATCACCAAAGCAGGAGGTTCTGAATATTAGGGACAGGTATGTGAAGGTACCCCTGGGTCCCTAACAGATAGTCCATGTTTAGGAAAGGGCAGGAACCATAGAAGAATTTCCAGTGTGACATCACTACCTTAACAAAGAAACACATTATTAGATTAACCCCAATAAAGAAGTGTACTACTTCTTTTTTGAGACACTTACATCACAGCAGGTGGTATTCTTACCTCATAAGCTCTAATGCCCCGTACACACGGTCGGACTTTGTTCGGACATTCCTAGGATTTTTTCCGACGGATGTTGGCTCAAACTTGTCTTGCATACACATGGTCACAAAAAGTTGTTGGAAAATCCAATCGTTCTAAATGCGGTGACGTAAAACACGTACTTCGGGACTATAAATGGGGCAGTGGCCAATAGCTTTCATCTCTTTATTTATTCTGAGTAGGGATGAGCTTCGAGTTCAACATGAGTTCGACTCGAACATTGGCTGTTCGCAAGTTCGCCGAACAGCTAACAATTTGAGGTGTTCGCGGCAAATTCAAATGCCGCGGAACACCCTTTAAAAGTCTATGGGAGAAATCAAAAGTGCTAATTTTAAAGGCTTATATGCAAATTATTGTCATAAAAAGTGTTTGGGGACCTGGGTCCTGCCCCAGGGGACATGGATCAATGCAAAAAAAAGTTTTAAAAACGTCAGTTTTTTCAGGAGCAGTGATTTTAATAATGCTTAAAGTCAAACAATAAAAATGTAATATCCCTTTAAATTTCGTAGCTGATGGGTGTCTATAGTATGCTTGTAAAGGGGCGCATGTTTCCCGTGTTTAGAACAGTCTGACAGCAAAATGACATTTCGAAGGAAAAAACCCATTTAAAACTACCCACGGCTATTGCATTGCCGACAATACACATAGAAGTTCACTGATAAAAACGGCATAGGAATTCCCCACAGGGCAACCCCGAACCAAAATTAAAAAAAAAAAATGACGTGGGAGTCCCCCTAAATTCCATACAAGGCCCTTCAGGTCTGGTATGGATATTAAGGGGAACCCCGGCCAAAATTTAAAAAAAAAATGACGTGGGGTTCCCCCTAAATTCCATACCAGACCCTTTAGGTCTGGTATGGATTTTAAGGGGAACCCCGCGCCAAAAAAAAAAAAAAAAACGGCGTGGGGTCCCCCCAAAAATCCATACCAGACCCTTATCCGAGCACGCAACCTGGCAGGCCGCAGGAAAAGAGGGGGGCGAGAGTGCGGCCTGAACTGTACCAGGCCACATGCCCTCAACATTGGGAGGGTGCTTTGGGGTAGCCTCCTGGTGACCCCGCCCCCCTCTGACGCACGGGACATGACGGGACTTCCCTGTGGCATTCCCCGTGACGTCACAGGGAAGTCCCGTCAACTCACCGTGTGTCAGAGGGGGGCGGGGTCACCGGGTGGCCCCGCCCCCCATTATTTAAGAACCGTCAGACGAAGAGACGCCGTCACACAGCGGGAGCCTCCCTCCATGCCAGCATGGGTGCGGAGCGGCCCGGAGAAGAAAATGAAGAAGAGAAGAAGGAAAAAGAGAAGAAGATGAAGAAGAAGATGAAGAGAAGAGCGGGAGCCTCCCCCCGTGCCATGGTGCGGAGCAGCCCGAGTAGAAGAAGATAGAAGACGCCACGGAGGAGATGCTGGACGAGAACGCCGGAGGAAGAACCAGAAAAGCCAGAAGAACCAGAAGAAGAAGATGAAGGAAGATAGAAGAAAGAAGAAGCATTTAAATAAAGGAATTGTCAAAAACTGTCTCTTGTCATTTTTAACATTTTTGACAGTTTTTTAGTGAAATGGTAGGGGTAAGTACCCCCTTACCATTTCACACGGGGGGGCGGAATCTGGGGGTCCCCTTGTTAAAGGGGGCTTCCAGATTCCGATAAGCCCCCCGCCCGCAGACCCCCACAACCACCGGCCAGGGTTGTGGGGATGAAGCCCTTGTCCTCATCAACATGGGGACAAGGTGTTTTGGGGGGCTACTCCAAAGCACCCTCCCAATGTTGCAGCCTGCCAGGTTGCATGCTCGGATAAGGGTCTGGTATGGATTTTTGGGGGGACCCCACGCCGTTTTTTTTTTTTTTTTTGGTGCGGGGTTCCCCTTAAAATCCATACCAGACCTAAAAGGCCTGGTATGGAATTTAGGGGGACTCCCACGTCATTTTTTTTTTTAATTTTGGTTCGGGGTTACCTTGTGGGGAATTCCCATGCCGTTTTTATCAATGAACTTCTATGTGTATTGTCGGCAATGCAATAGCCACGAGTAGTTTTAAATGGGTTTTTTCCTTCGAAATGTCATTTTGCTATCAGACTGTTCTAAACACGGGAAACATGTGCCCCTTTACAGGCATACTATAGACACCCACCAGCTACGAAATTTAAAGGGATATCACACTTTTATTGTTTGACTTTAAGCATTATTAAAATCACTGCTCCTGAAAAAACGGCCGTTTTTAAAACTTTTTTTTGCATTGATCCATGTCCCCTGGGGCAGGACCCAGGTCCCCAAACACTTTTTATGACAATAACTTGCACATAAGCCTTTAAAATTAGCACTTTTGATTATTCATGTTCGTGTCCCATAGACTTTAACGGTGTTCGCGTGTTCAAACGAACTTTTTTCCTGTTCGCATGTTCTGGTGCGAACCGAACAGGGGGGTGTTCGGCTCATCCCTAATTCTGAGCATGCGTGGCACTTTGTCCGTCGGATTTGTGTACACACGATCAGAATTTCCAACAACGGATTTTGTTGTCGTAAAATTTTATATCCTGCTCTCAAACCTTGTGTGTCGGAAAATCCGATGGAAAATGTGTGATGGAGCCTACACACGGTCAGAATTTCCGACAACAAGGTCCTATCACACATTTTCCATCGGAAAATCCGACCGTGTGTACGGGGCATAAGCATGATCCTCAATGGATCCTGCTGGTGGTCACCAAAGGTATAAGGAACTTATGCTGTCTTTTAGCTCAGGCTTCCTTTATGGAGGAGTCCACTGTATGTTCTGCTTTTAGTGAACTGGTAAGCAGTACATTTTTGTCAGCTAACAATATTGCAAATTAAATATTGAGAATAGATGGTCCACTCTGTCAAATTACAGGGTGGGGCAGATTTTCCATTATTCACTTATTTTTAATGGCAAATACCATGGTACCATGGTAGCAATGACTTTGGTATAATGGTCATGATGACTGTCACGGAACGTCCCACACTCCGCTTGAGTGCTTCCGACATATACCACTTCCTCCCAGTCTGTAGACAGATATCAGATATTCCAACCTCTCTGAGCAGAAAACAAGGCGACACTTGCTTCACTGCTAACATGGACTGTATTATGAATCAGTTACAAGACTTTATATGCTGCTGGAACCTCCTCTAACAATACAACTGTAACTTAATTAACATGAGCTAATTATCTAATCCTTTATACAGCCTAGGGACTGAGACATGACCTTTCGCCCAGACTTGTGGTCACCGAGCTTCACACAGTTAATTAACACAAATAACAATGGGTGAAAAGACTCTTAGAGCCACACTAGACTTATTTACAATAAACACATTATAGCAGAATTGATGACATTAGCATTTAACAGTACGAGTCCCAATGGTATAAATCAGTCACCATTCTAATATGGCATATAAAGGGTTCCCAGAGTCTGTGTGTTTTTGGGGGGACATGGAGCTGAATCCAAAGTAACACCAACCCCAGGGTCCCCAGGCATACAGCTCACAGAGAGCACCATTCCCCCAAATGCTAGGGCCCATATTCAAAAGGCAACAGGCCCGCACCCAGTCCTCTCCAACAGCCTCTGTCCCGGCCAGGTCCATCACAATGACTAGTAAGAACTTTTTTACACAGAAAACCATTTTCACAATAGGATCCATTGAGAGAATAGTACATAGTTATATTGTTCAATTAGTCTGCAAACTACATCATAAAGACCCACATGCATTTGTTACAATGATCTAGTTACCCAGCAAACTGTCTATGAAAAAACACATGTGTTCATTCTTCTATTCAGTGTTTTTATTTTCCCTTCACAGCTATGACTGGGAGGCATAGAAGCATAGAAATTCTGTTTTAATTTCCTTTATTGATTGCATTTATCCATACAGGTTAACAAGTTCATTATTACAACACTCAAACATATTTTGAAAGGCAGCTTAAAACATATTAGGCTTTTTAATTTTTTTGTTGTATTATTTAAAATATGCATTATAGTTATTAAGCATTGTTCAACATAACATTTATCATGGAATTCAAATAACTACAAATCTTGCACATGAGTGCTGTAATGGACTGTATTTCTTTACTATAATAAATCTTTCCATGTTTAGCATTGGAAATTGTTATCTGTACTTGTTTATATGCAGATCATTAAAATGAAGTTACAATATAAAAAAAAGTATGAAAGAAAAGGCATGTGCCATTACATGCACATATGTTCTAACTTAATTTACCACTTCAGCTCTGACAATTGTGTATTGTTTATGGACCAGAGCAATTTTTACACTTCTGCTATGAACTTGTTTACTGGGCAATAACCTTGCTATTACTTAAGATAACAAAGTAACATGTTCCTAAAACAAAAGGTATTCACATTTCTCATTCTATAACATATCCCAAAAATACCATAACCTGGGTTCCAAGGACTACTCCATAGAATTTATGGTTTCCATACTTTTTACTGCATTGATGATGGCCAAAATGTATGAATCAGCTATATACAGTTTGGAATAAATGTCTCTATAATATTATAATTATGGCTTCCCTATACTGTCCTGACATTAGATATACTATAATTTTTGGAATATGTGATGGAATGAGACAGGTGAATACATTCTGTTCAAAGAAGGCTTTACTGTGCTGCACACTGATTAGAATGAGGGTTTGTTAATTGCATACGTTACTTTTCACCATGATCTGTATGGCTACATTGTCTCATTAAGATAAAAAAGTAATATTTAGGGCAAACAAGGTTTTATTTTTTCGTGATTCTCTCTCTCGTTATCTTATTTTTTGTGCAGTCTATGGACAAAAATTGTAAAACAAATCTAAAAAAACATTTTTTTTCCTAATGTGATTGATTTGAGTGTTGGTTAAAAAAATTGTGCTACTGTAGAAAAAGTATACATTTTATTTTATGATCCCATTTATAATGACACTAAAATTATAGTTCTAGTACAAAGTATGACAAAGTTGTTGACAAATGAATTAAATGTTTTTTTTTTTGCACAAAAATATAAACAAAGAGAATAAAAATAAGACAAGGTATTAACGGTTTAAAAAAAAAAAATAGAAATAAAAAAAAGCTGTAAAATATTAGCTAAGGGGAGAAGGGGAGGAAAGAATTGAGAAGCATTACCTAAAGGTTAAAAAGAGGTTAAATAGAAATCATTTTTCCAAATACTTTTTTTCCACTTTTTAGGTTGCTTTAACTGACATTTTATGCAGATCATAGGTCACCCCTTTGCTCTTCATAAAAATGTATAAAAACAAATTAAAAGTAATGCATTTTTGTATTTCTAAATTATGATTCTGAACAGAGTATCCAAACACTATTTAAAACCATTGCAAGGTATGCAAACCATTACAATGCAAAATAAAGGGATTACAGCATGCATAGGCATAGTACATATCAATGGCCATATACTAAAGTAAGCTGATAGTATAGTATGGCCCCTGCACTACAAGGAATAAATGCTCATTATGTCCAGGATAAGGAAAAAAAATTTACCTTATTTTGTACTCCAGCAGGCTTCCTCTAGACATGCAACCTTTTCAGCCCAGCCTCCTCTCTAATGCCCTGTACACACAACTGGTTCCCCCGTCGGAATAAATTCTGAAGGTTTTTCTGACGAAGTTCCGACGGAATGCCCCTCAAGCTGTCTTGCATACACATGGTCACACCAAATTCTGACCATCCAGAACGCGGTGACGTACAACATGTACGACGGGGCTATTGAACGGAAGTTCAATAGCCAGTAGCCAATAGCTTCCGTCTCGTACTTGCTTTAGAGCATGCGCCGTTTTTGGTACATCGGAACAGCATACAGACAAGTGGTTTTCCCGACAGGAATTGGTTCAGTCGGAAAAATTTAGAACATGTTCTCTTTCTAGGTCCGTCAGAATTTTCGACATAAAATGTCCAATGGGGCATACACACGATCGGAATATACGATGGAAAGCTCCCATCTGACTTTTTCTGTCGGACATTCCACTCGTTTATACGCGGCATAAGACACTCACAGCCATGGTTGCACACTTCCCTTCTCCACATGCAATACAGGGTTAATAGCCCTGCATTATATGTGATCTCATTGAGGGACTGCCCTTTAGGGGGAAGAAGAGGACAGTGCTGGAGCTCACTGAAATGGAGGTAGGTAATATAGTATTTTCCTCTACCTCCTAAAAATAGCAAGCATTTAGCCCTAGCAGTGCAGGGAAATCCCACTACAAGGGTATTTTTTATTTTTTTTTAGCCTGGAGTTCAGCTTTGTAAACAATGTTATTATACTTCTCCTTATTTTAAAAATACACATCTCATGCAATAAAAGCACAGCCAGATAAAAGTGAAATAATTTTTTTTCTAGAAATTATATAAATTAAACAAAGCATGCCCAATTCATAATCAGTGAATAAAAACTTAGCTCTAGTCTGTCCTCTTAGACCTAGATATTGCTCTTTGAGGACAGATAGTACTTTCTGCTGATACCAAACTTTAAAAGAGATACTTTTTTTTCTTTTCTAAAGAAGAAAATTGTGAAATTTATGAAAAAGATATTTTCTGTCGATTTCAACTGAAAAAATGTAAAACATAAGGCACAGTTTCTGAAAAAAAAATATTGCCTGTGATCAAACAATATCAAAATATTCCTAGTTATGGGGAAAATATATGGGGTAGAAACAATGGTGCATATATTAGGTTTTAGTTATAAAGCTTAAAGCTTTTTTTTACACACTATGACATAACAACAAAGGCCCTATCTTTGAAAATATGTTGAAAATATATTTGACCCGGGGGCAGGAGGCGGAGCCTAGCGGAGCAGACATGCATTGTTAGAGATCCACACCGCTGAGGAGAGAAGAGAAGGACAAAGCGGAGCCTGCAGGCTCAAAAGGTATCCATTTGAACCTTTTTGCCCCAGGGAACAAACTGTGAAAGTTTGGGCAGGAAATATGGTACTGGGAGGAAACCGTGGCAGAAATAAAAATCACCTCACAAAGAGCTCACAGGCACTCACTGCAGCTGAAGCAGCTCCAGTCACCTCACAATATACAGCATCAGGGCGCTCTCACAGACAGAAAATGTCACAGCAAGACTCTCCATTTGAGTCAGATACAGAACAAATCCTCTCACAAACTTCTCCACAAGCCTCCTCAGTATCCCCAGTAATATTATTACAATTTGAAAAGATGCTTCATAAGGCTTTAAAACAAACCTCAGACCAAATAACAAAAAGCCTAACCAAAGAAATAAGAGAGCTGGGAAACCGCACCGCAGCCTTAGAAATAAAAATGGATGAAATTGAAATTACAACCCAAGAAAATATAACAGAATTGGAACAATTAAAAAAAGAGAATTTAATACTTCAAACTAAGCTCGAAGATTACGAAAATAGAGCCAGACGTTCAAACTTGCGCATAAGGGGAATACCTGAATCTGTGACAGACCTGCAATCTACTATTACTGCTCTATTACAAGAACTAAAGCCAGATATCCCTATTGAACGTTTAGAACTGGACAGAGTACACAGAGCCCTCACAGCCAAAAAGAAAGATGGACCCCCACGTGATATAATCACAAAATTTCATTATTACAGAACGAAAGAACAAATACTAATTGCTGCAAGAGAAAAAAAGGAACTTAATTTTCAAGGACACATTTATCAAATTTTTGCTGACCTATCCCAATTTACTATTACTAAAAGACGATCCATGAAACCCCAACTAATGGAACTGCAACGCCACAACATTATGTATCAATGGGGCTTCCCCTTTTCAGTCAGATTTAACTACCAAGGTACAATTTACAGAAGCAGATCAGCAGATGAACTACAACAAACCCTTTTAAAATTAAATCTGACAGAACTCACAAGCAGCAACACTCCCACACGCAGAAGAATGGCATCATCTTCACCTTCAGGCAGCACCCAGAAAATTTCAGAACAAAATGGGAATCATCATTCTCACAAAAGAGGCCGTTATGCCACATCATCCATGGACCAAGAAGATTCAATGGACTGACATCCTAATTCCTGATATCTCTTCATTTATTATACTAAGAGATGGTTCTCTATAAAAAACCTATATTTATAACTGAATGTAACTGCATTCTGATAGTCACACACTGTGTGGGATCATGTTACATTCCAGTTATATTTCTTATTACTTCTGATTCATATAGCCTTAGAATATATAAGTGAAATAAGGAAATTCTTGTTCAGTTATATATTATCAGGTAATAACAATAGATTTATTACTTTTTAGGACAAATATGTTCAATAATCCAGAAGTAATGGAAGCTTTTTCTTTCTTTTCTTAAAACAAATATATTATTACCTAACTAGTTCCTAGAATTATGTTTTTGTTTATTCTAATCTGAAGCAATACAACCTCAATTTTATGAGTTAACATATCTAAACAGTTACATATGAATAAAATATGTAATTGTTTACTCTAAAAGGGTTAAAATCCCAAAATAATTCAAACTATCTTCATCAATACCAAAGTTATTAACAGTACCTTTCTAACTGAATTATTTAGCCTAGGGCAAGACTAACCATATACAACCACCCTGGAATAAATAATTTCAACAAAAACTATATTCTGCACTCCAATTAATGAAACATCATTTTGATGTCTTTTGACATAGCACTTCTCTCCTGTAAGCGGAAGATCCGTGTACCCCCATTAGCCCTCCTCATTCTCCCAACCATATTATGTGGGAGTGTGATGAAGGCACTTATTCCCCTGAGAGAGATATTTATTCTCTTTCACGGGTAAATTGTGATTACTTGCAAAAAATAATTTATACAATGTATCATCTAATCTCATATGTTTTTTGTTTACTCTTTACTCCAGAATTCACTGGTTTCTTTTCTATCTATTCATCTCTTCAGTCCACACAGGTTGATCTGCGCAGTCAGCTCTGCATAACGAAAAGTAAGTCAAAACTATTTGATCTGTTGCCATGGCACCACTGAATATACTTTCCCTGAATGTTCAGGGAATAAATGTCCCTCAAAAAAGAACCAAAGCCTTCCGTACTTTCCATAACAAGAAGGCTCACATAGTATGCCTCCAAGAAACACACTTCACCAAAGATTCTACTCCAAAATATATATCTCCTTTTTATCAACAAATTTACACGGCTTCTGCCTGTACCAAGCAAAGGGGAACTCTAATTGCATTTCACCGATCCACACCATTCACCTTACCGTCAGAAATTAAAGACCCAGAAGGTAGATACCTGATACTCATGGGTTATATAATGGATACAGCAATCACGGTGATTTCCTACTACTCTCCTAACAAACAACCTACACCATTCCTCTCACATATATTACAAGTGATTAATACACACAAAATAGGAACAGTGATAATGTGTGGGGATTCGAACCAGGTCCTCCTCCCATTTCTAGATAAATCACCTTTTACACCATCCAAAATAACCTCTAGATTACCTTTTTCTCAACTTCTTTCCAAATACAATCTGGTAGATTCATGGAGAGAAAGTAACTCAATGAAAAAGAAATTCACTTATTTCTCGCACCCTCATCAAACCTTCACCAGAATAGATCATATTTTTCTAACAATAGGAATGATACCAGAAATGATTGCATCAGATATAATTCTGATTCCGTGGTCTGACCATAATGCAGTATACACTACTATAGCCTCAGCCATACCAAAAGCGCATGACCCAACGTGGTACTTACCGGACATAATGCTCAAACACCCACTACATCAGATGGCCATTGAACAAGCTTTAAAGGAATACATATCAATTAATAATACAACAGACATCTCCGCAATAACACTGTGGGAAGCTCATAAGCCTGTCTTGCGTGGTACAATACAAAGACAAATGGCACTATTTAAACGGGAACGCAAAAATCTAGCAAAAAAACTAGAACTCAATTTTAATGCAGCCTACATATCATTTCAAGATAATCCATCTCAGAGTACAAAATCTCATCTGGAAAAATCTAGATTGGAAAACGATCTATTTCTCACTGAGTCAGTTGATAAATCCCTCAAACGCTCCAAACACAATTTCTACATGAATACAAACAAACCAGGTACATATTTGGCTCGGGCATTAAATTCAACTAACAAATCTTTCAAACCAATACGTTTGAAATTATCAAAAAATGTTTACACTTGTAATCCAGTTAAAATAGTCCATAAATTTCACTCACATCTCGCAACTTTATACAAGACAAACAATGAATTTAATCCTACAGAGGCTGAATCCTTCTTCTCAAAAATAACCTTACCTGAGTTATCTCAGAATCAAAAAAGCAGTTTGGATGAGCCTATAACTATAGATGAAGTTGCTAACGCCATAAAAGACCTAAAACTTAACAAAAGACCAGGCCCAAACGGCTACTCGGCTTTATACTATAAAACATTCTCAGAAATACTCTCTCCCATTCTCACTGAAACTTTTAACAAACTTCTAGATGGACATTCTTTTCGGCAAGAAACACTTATGGCAATTGTTTGTATGATCCCTAAACCCCTTTCTGATGATACTTCCTGTGTGAATTATCGGCCTATCTCTCTGTTAAACCTCGATATTAAATTATTAGCACAAATAATAGCAAAACGCCTCAATAGCATTATAGGAAAATTAATACACAGAGATCAAGTAGGCTTCATGCCAAATAGACAGGCAGGCGATAATATACGCAGGGCAGTGTTATTGGCACATATTGCTAAAAAACGGAAAATCCCTTTATGTTTTCTATCTCTCGATATTAAGAGGGCATTTGACACAGTATCCTGGCAATATATGCAATATTCATTACAAAAATGGGGTTTTGGACCCCACTTTTTAACATGGATCAAAGCATTATATAATAAACCCAAAGCCTATATAAAATATGCTGGATACAAATCTGAAGCCTTTAATATCGAAAGAGGTACCCGACAGGGTTGCCCATTATCTCCCTTATTATTTGCCCTTATACTCGAACCCATGGCCCAATACATCAGAACAAACCAAACTATAACTGGCATTGAAGTAGGAGGTATTACACACAAATTATGTATATTTGCAGACGATATATTACTTTTTCTATCATCACCACAGGTCTCTGGTCCTAACTTAATACCAGCTCTTGATGGATTTGCAGCCCTATCCGGCCTTATGATTAATCCTAAGAAATGCCTAGTGCTTAATATTTCACTCACAAACATGGAATTGATCCCGGCTAGGGCTGCACTCCCATTCACATGGGCAGAAAAATCAATCCCATATCTTGGAATTCATTTAACAGCATCTCATTCTGACTTATTCTCAACCAATTATCCTCCTGTATTAAGACAGATCACAAATCTAATAAAACAATGGTCGCAACTTCCTTTATCCTGGATAGGGAAGATTAATGCAATCAAAATGACTATTCTACCCAAATTGCTTTATCTATTCAGAGTCCTCCCTATTCCAATTCCTTCCTATTTTTTGAGAATAGTACAAAAAAGAGCAACTTCGTTTATATGGGGCTCTTCTAAACCACGTATACCTATACACACACTACATCTTCCCAAAAATAAAGGAGGCCTGGGATACCCTAATTTTACTAACTACTACAGAGCAGCACATTTGGCCAGTCTGTCCAAATACCATGCAAAACAGGAAATACCATTATGGGTATTTATAGAGGCTTCAGAAAATGACCCTCTATTAATATCAAATTTATTATGGCTTGATCCTAAAGACCGCTTTAAAATTCATAATCCCATAACCAAACACTTCTTATCTCTCTGGGATAAACTAAAAACCAAATATCAGTTACAATCTCCACACAATCCTCTCCTTTTTTTTTATCAGAAATCCGGCCTTTTATCCGGCATGGATCTACCCAAATTCTTTTAAAGCTTGGACAACATCGGGCATTCAGACACTAAATGACTTCATAGCATCTAAATCATTCCTTTCATTCCCATCGCTGAGAGAAAAATATGATCTACCAAACTCTGAGATATTTAGATATCTCCAAATCAAAAATTTCTATACACCATTCCTAAAGGGGAATACACCATTATCCCAATTATCCATTTTTGAATCAATCTGTACAAAAGATCCATTTGCTAAAGGTACAATTTCATCACTTTATAATCAAT
The DNA here is from genome assembly GCF_042186555.1 of Aquarana catesbeiana. Classification (NCBI taxonomy): domain Eukaryota; kingdom Metazoa; phylum Chordata; class Amphibia; order Anura; family Ranidae; genus Aquarana; species Aquarana catesbeiana. The sequence goes on from NC_133325.1 coordinate 342,320,995, forward strand.
TATATGGAGTAGCAAATCTTAATAGACCCTCTTACATTCAGAGGTGGGAGGAGGACCTGGGACGAACTTTAGAAGACACGGACTGGTCTAACATATGGCTCACATCTAAGTCATCTTCACCCAACATCTTAGCACTGGAGACAAATTATAAAGTCCTAACTCGCTGGTACCTTGTACCCGCTAGAGTGGCAAAAAATTCACCTAATACCTCAGCTCTTTGTTTTCGAGGATGCCCTGAAATAGGCACATATTTACACATATGGTGGACGTGCCCAGTAATCCAAACCTTCTGGAAGGAAGTCTTTGTGATTGCATCTAAAATATTTAAAAAAATAATACAACCAGATCCATATTTAACTTTACTTAATCTAAAACCGGAATGGTTAACACTCTCTCAATTCAAACTTATGATCCAACTAATAACGGCTGCAAAACAAACAGTGGCCAAGGCATGGAAATCTCCTACATTGGTACTAGCAGAAACAATTCACAGAATGAATAATACAATGTCCCATGCTAAGATGGTAGCCATCGATCAAAATCAAATTCCAAAATTTGAAAAACTTTGGCATCCTTGGATAAAACAACAGTTCCTGTCAAACTTCAATGACTCTGTCCTGTTGCCATGGTAACAGATTAAATGACTTACAGAGACACCCATTCTAAGGCTTCAAAGAGAACTAAAAAAGAATAATAAACTGAGGAGCGGGACAACCTTGTGGACCATACCTCTACCTTTCAACCCTTTTTCTTCTTTCTCTTTCCTTTTCTCCACCTTACGATTAAAGCTCATTATCAGAATTTATTTGACCTATATACACTCTACTTGTAAACAATATGTATAGTAGGTATAAATCATTTAAATACCTACAAAAGTAACTAAGGAAATGATATATATCTTTAATTTAGGTTTACGTGAACCCAATGTTTAATATTTGAAATTTCATGATATTTACCTATATAAACCCTACTGTAAAACAATGAGCTTACTTTATAGATCCTTGTAAACTTACTTTATGTATCTTTATAACATTGTATACTCAATAAACTTCTTTTGACAAGGAAAATATATTTGACCCCACAAATTGCATCATTTTGAACAGAAAACAAACAGTTTTGCAAAATTGTAAACTCCATGACAGATTTTGCACAAACACAGTGTTGACATGGTAAAAACTGCATCCAACAGTATGTTCTTCTCTAGTACACAAAAATACTATATACGTATGTTTAAGTCATATGGTGTGAACATGCCAGGGTCTAGAAACAAGGAAGCCCATTCTAACCATCAATAGATGAACACTGCCATGTCAGATTTTTGTTACCATATGGCATTTAGTGTGGCTCAAAAGTGGTAAGACCCCATTTTGATGATGTTTCAGTTCCGCACATTATATTACTTTATTATATTGCTTTTAGGACAAAAAGGGGTTTTAATTTGGTAGCAAATACATATATATGGATAGATATAGTTTTATTTTCTTGTCATTTATTGAGAATAAAAAGTAAAAAACTAGAAACAACTACCTTTTCCTGTAATTTTTCCATCCCAAAATTTACGTACTGTAATTTGCACACCCCAAAATACAATCATCAACATCTGCTGATAAAAATGCTATTACATTAGTGTGAGTTCTATGTACCATAGCGGAATGGTACCGCTCAAACTGAATGCAAATCACCTTGAGTCCTAGAGCTTTTTCAATTTTGGCAATGTCTGCCCTAATGTATTACACACCAGATTTTTCAGGATCAGGGTTTTATTTGGTAGCAAACTTGAATACATATATTTTTATTTCCCTGGGTATTATTGAGAACAAACAGTAAAAAATTTGAAAAGAAATTAATTTTTCTGTAATTTTTACCAACTACATTTTATTTTTCATAATTTGTGCTTCCTCGTAAATGTACCACAAAATATAATCAAGAAAGTTGGCTGATTAACAAGATATCACATTAGTGCGATATTTATGAAATGTAGCAGAATGGTAAAGCTCAAAATAAAAATACTCTTTTATTTTAGGAGAGCATTGTTCCATTTTTGTTGCTATACTGTGATGCACGCAGGGGTAAAAAGATGGTTTGCATAAATTGTTATTGTAAAATTTTTTCAGAAATGTTATTAAATTTAATGAAATACAAATACATAGACATCGGTACACCTCAAAAATAGGGTCACAGCAATACATAACCCACATGCTGTATAGGATAAAACCATCATTTTAATATTGAGGAGACATAGTACATAGTATAGTAGGTGAGGTTGAAAAAAGACACAAGTCCATCAAGTCCAACCTATGTGTGTGATTATACAGTATGTCAGTATTACATTGTATATGCCTGTATGTTGTGGTCGTTCAGGTGCTTATCTAATAGTTTTTTGAAACTATCGATGCTCCCCGCTGAAACCACCACCTGTGGAAGGGAATTCCACATCTTTGCCACTCTTACAGTAAAGAACCCTCTACGCAGTTTAAGGTTAAATCTCTTTTCTTCTAATTTTAATGAGTAGCCACGTGTCTTATTAAACTCCCTTCGGTGGAAAAATTTTACCCCTATTGTACGGTATTTGTAAATTGAAATCATATTCCCTCTCAAGTGTCTCTTCTCGAGAGAGAATAAATTCAGTGCTCATAACCTTTCTTCATAACTAATATCCTCCAGTCCCTTTATTAGTTTTGTTGCCCTTCTCTGTACTCGCTCCATTTCCAGCACATCCTTCCTGAGGACTGGTGCCCAGAACGGGACAGCATTCTCCAGGTGAGGCTGGACCAGAGTCTTGTAGAGTGGGAGACTTATCCCTTTATCTCTGGAGTTAATCCCCTTTTTAATGCATGCCAATATTCTGTTTGCTTTGTTAGCAGAAGCTTGGCATTGCATGCCATTGCTGAGCCTATCATCTACCAGGTTCTTTTCCATCGTTGATTCCCCCAGTGAGTAGCTTGCATTCATATTTTTTCCACCCAAATGTATTATTTTACATTGTTCCACAGTAAATCTCATTTGCTCTTTAGTTGCCCACCCCATTAATTTGTTCAGATCTACTTGCAAGGTTTCCACATCCTGCGGAAAAATTATTGCCCTGCTTACCTTAGTATTGTCCGCAAATACAGAAATTGAACTGTTTACCCCATCCTCCAGGTCATTTATGAACAAATTAAATAGGATTGGTCCCAGGACAGAACCCAGGGGAACCCCACTTTCCACCCCTGACCATTCCGAGTACTCCCAATTTATCAATACCCTCTGAACTCGCCCTTGTAGCCAGTTTTCAATTCATGTACTCACCCTATGGTCCATGCCAACAGACCTTACATGCCAACAGACCTTACTTTGTACAGTAAATTTTTATGGGGAACTGTGTCAAATGCTTTTGCAAAATCCAGATACACCACTTCTACAGGCCTCCCTTTATGGCAACTCACCTCCTCATAGAAGGTTAATAGATTGGTTTGGCAAGAACGATTCTTCATGAATCCATGCTGATTACTGCTAATGATACCGTTTTCATTACTAAAATCTTGTATATAGTCCCTTATCATCCCCTCCAAAAGCTTGCATACTATTGATGTTAGGCTAACTGGTCTGTAATTGCCAGGGATGTATTTTGGCCATTTTTTAAATATTGGAGCTGCATTGGCTTTTCTCCAATCAGTTGGTACCATTCCAGTCAACAGACTGTCAGTAAAAATGAGGAAAAACGGTCTGGCAATTACTTGACTGAGTTCCCTAAGGTGCAAGCCATCTGTTCCCGGTGACGTCCATTGCAGCTGTAAGATCAGATAATGGGCAAGTGCTTAGAAGGGTGGAGGAGTAGGAGGACAGATTAGAAGACCATGAGCAAAGATTAGAGGGTATTAGTAAGCAACTAAGAGATCTACAAAAGGCAAATAGAAGTCTCCTATATAAATTAGAAGACCAGGAGAATCGCAGCCGGCGTAAAAACTTGCGAATCAAAGGTCTCCCAGAAAAATAAGGGAAGGAAGACCTGACATCAGTACTACAGCAGCTGTTCAACCCCTTATTGGATAAAGAAACAACAGATCCTTTGAAGCTAGATAGAGCCCACAGGATCGTACGATATCTCCGAAATAGATCAGAGAGCCCGAGAGATGTGATAATAAGGTTCCATTATGTGGAACAAAAAGATAAAATTATGGGAAAATTGCGACAGTGACCAGGAGGGGGTCTTTGAAGGGGTAGAGCTACAAGTCCACTCAGACCTGTCGGCGGAGACTCTCACAAGAAGGACTGTTGAAACCTCTGACAGGCCTACTGAAATCAACAGAGATATCTTACCAATGGGGGTTCCCAGCCTGTTTAATTGGGAAAAAAATGGGCGAACGGCAGTGCTGCCAGGAAGGGAGGGATCAAGGGTTGGGTTTGAGGGGGGTGGGCTACTTTTTTTTTGTTTGTTTTTCTTTCTTCCTCTCTCTATCTCTCTCCTGGGCATGCCCCACTGGATTGGCCAGACGCTCTTATTTGAGGTGAAGTATGGGAGTGGTAAATTTTGTTATGTATAATGTAAGGGGACTTAATACAGCAAATAAAAGGTATAAAATTAACCAGGAGTTGCAGTTTTTGGGAGCAAATGTGTGTTCCTGCAGGAAACTTATATTACGCACTCAGGAGGGGGACTGGCATCGTATCAGTTCCCTAAGTGGTTCTATGGGGACGCAGAATCAACACATTCAAGGGGAGAGGCTATTGGTTTTGACAGGACAATGATGCTCGTAGAGGAGGAGCGACTGGCCGACCCAGGGGGCAGGTTCCTTTTTATGAAAGGGAAGCTGTTCGATATGTGGGTCACAGTGGCGAATATTTATTCCTCTAATAGGAACCCGGAGAAATTTTTAAGGAAAGTTTTGAGGAAACTTGAGACCATTAAAAAAGGCAAACTAATAATTGCAGGGGACTTAAATTGGAGCATGGATCACGGGATGGATACCTCAAGGGGTGTGATAAAGCCCGGTATACAAGGTGAGGCACCAAAAAAAAATGCTAATGCGTCTCCAGCTAATGGATGCGTGGAGGATATGTCATCCAAAGGAACGGGATTACACCTTTTATTCTTTGGTACATAAATCATTTTCAAGGATAGATTATATCTTAATAGAACAACAGTTGGTCCCTTACCTGAAGGCAGCAGAAATCAAAGCAATCACCTTGTCTGACCATGCGCCGGTGAAAATCCAGTTAGAGATCGCCGGTGCGGTTCAGACTAGGATGAATTGGAAGTTGAATGATTCTCTTATCCAGGATCCAGATTCAGCCGGGAAAATAGAGCAGGAATTTAAGAGCTACTTTGAGATAAACGACACAGAGGACATGTCTAGGGCCACCCTTTGGGAGGCGCATAAAACTTATATAAGAGGGATTTTGATCGGTATTGGAGCGGGAAAAAAAAAGAAAGGGGGGAAAAGATGGCACGCCTATGCAGGGAGATCCAGGAATTAGAACAGAGTACAAGACCCAGGGGGATCCCTGAAAAGCATGAGCTAATAGGGAAAAGAAGAGAACTGGATGAGTTACTGGACAAGGAAAGGAAGTGTGCTTTTTACACTATTAATAGGGATATGTACCAGGAGGGTAATAAATCAGGAAAGTGGATGGCAAGAAAGATCAAGGAAAAAAAAGAATAGGACTTTTATACCTAAAATGAGGGATGAGGGGGGAAGCTTGGAATTCTCTTCCCCAAAGATTGCCAAAATATTTCACTCCTACTATAGTGCCCTATATAAGGTAGGCCGGAAAGAGGAGACGAGTGAAAGCAAGAAGGAGATGATAAGGGAGTACCTGCCGGGACTAGACCTTCCCAGGGCAGAAAGGGAGGAGGTTGAGCATCTTGAGATACCCATATTGCAGGAGGAAGTAGAAAGAGCGATAAGTAACACTGCCCTGGGAAAGAGCCCGGGCCCCGACAGATACTCCATAGCATACTATAAAAAATTCTCTAAAATTTTGGTACCCAAACTGTGCAATTATCTGAATGCCCTGGGTGAGAGTGAGGTGTCCCGAGAAGAGTCCCTGCTAGCTCATATCACCCTTATCTTGAAAGAAGGCAAGGACCCAGCATCCCCTGGAAGCTACAGGCCAATTCCGTTTTTAAACGTAGACACAAAAATCTTCGCTAAAATACTTGCAGATAGGTTGAAAGCTGGGTTGAAGCAGTGGATACATAACGACCAGGTGGGATTCGTACCTGGAAGGGAGCGGAGGGATAATTCCTGAAAACAATTTTTTTAATGCAGGAAGTGGTCAGGAGTGACCCCCCAGCGGCCCTATTGTCAATCGATGCCAAAAAGTGAATTGGGGATTTATGGTTGAAACTTTGAAACATCTAGATATCGGGGAGAGGATGATGAAATGGATTTTGTTCCTATACAGACATCCAAAGGCCAGAATTAGAGTAAATGGAACCCTGTCTTCTCCCCTTGAGTTATTTAATGGGACAAGACAGGGTTGCCCCCTGTCCCCGATCCTGTTTGTTATAACCCTGGAACCACTTTTAGCGGCGCTCCGCAAGAATGTAAATATTAAAGGAATCCGGGTGGGAGGAAGGGAATATAAAGTAGCGGCATTTGCAGACGACTTACTTTGTTATATCACTTACCCTAGAACAACAATCCCCATGGCGCTCAAGGAGTTTGAGCGCTATGGAAGATTGACAAGTAAGTCAGAGCTCTTAAATATATCGATTTCTATGCGTGAGCAGAAAGCAATCCAACCTAGATTCCCTTTTGCATGGTGTGAGAGGGAGCTAAGGTACCTAGACATAAAATTAACACCGACTCCGAGGGATTTGTTTGCCGCTAACTATATTCCCTTACTCAATAAGATCAAGGACCTATTAGGCAGGATGAGGTACAGAGCTCTGATAATTCGCCATTGATATCATTATTGAATACTAATTATTTTCTACCGCGAAGGAGAGCACTTATATTTCACGAGGTGGGCGAAAAAAGATGTGATACAATTACAGGATGTGATGAGGGGAAACAGATTGTACACTTACACAGAAATTACACGGGTATGGAGGAATAAACCACTGGACAAATGGAAGTATGCTCAGATACAGCACTTTGCACATTCACTACCACAACCATTGAGAGGAAGAGACAAACTAAGAGCAATAGAAAAATTATTAAGCACCCCACTAGTGTGAAAGGTAGCATATCTACATTCTACAGAGTACTAAGGGGGGAAGCGAGTAAAGGGCACTCTACTTTCCTGGAGAAGTGGGAAAGAGAAATAGGATACCTAAAAGACGAGGAACATAGATGTAAGATATTAAAGATGGTATATTCAATGGCAAGAGACTCCCAGTCATATGAAATGGCCTATAAGGTGATAGCGAGGTGGTACAGGACGCCCCAGCAGGTGCACGAGTATGGTTCTGAGACCCCCCCCAACCTGTTGGAGGGGATGTGGGGCAGTCGGAACCTTTGCGCACCTTTGGTGGGAGTGCCCCAAAATACAGTTGTATTGGGAGGAAATCTTGGGAGAAATCCGGCAAATAACGGGGGAGCAGGTTAACAAAAGCCCATGGACGTGTCTGTTCCACGATATGGAGAAAGAGATACCCCAATATAGCAAGTCAGTAGTCCCACACCTCCTAAAGGCAGCTAAAGCGCTGATCCCGTGCTGCTGGAAGGGTCTGGAAGCCCCAAGTTTAAGGGAGCGGATAATAAGGGTGGAATTGGAAAGAGGTATGGAAGAATCAATTCACCTGACGGAGGGCCTACGGGAAAAATACTATAGGACTTGGGCGAAATGGCTAGAGTTCAGGAATATGGAGAGATATACGATAATTATGGATACTTGAGGGTTGGAGAGAGAGAGAGGGGGTTGGGGAGGGGGGGTTTCCTTCCTTTTTTTGGGGGGGGGGGATATAAATATATATTTATATGTTTGGCAGACAAAAAATTAAAAAAATTAAAAGTTTAATTACCAAGAAGAAATGAAAATGCTAAAACAAAATACTCTTTGCCACAATGATGCAAAAACGAGAGCGGACATAAATGAATGACTTGGCTGAGTTAAATCTCTCTAAAGTGCTGCTGCTGAAAAAAAGGAAAGAAAAAAAAAGAAAAGAAGGAAAAAAAAAAAAAAATTACAACTTCAAAAAAGTCGCTATGCCTCTTACTAAATACCTTGTGCTGTCTACTTTCCAAAAAGGGTCATTTGGGGGATAATTGTACTGTCCTGGCATTTTCAGGCCTCAAGAAATGAGATCAGTACATCAGGACTGATCGATTTTCAGAAATATACTGTACATACACTATATTATCAAAAGTATTGGGACACCTTCCTTTACATACACACATGAAGTTTAATGGCACCCCAGTCTTAGTCCATAGGGTTCAATATTGAGTTGCCCATCCAGCTTCAACTCTTCTAGAAAGTCTGTCCACAAGGTTTAGGAGTGTGTCTATGGGAATGTTTGACCATTCTTCCAGAAGTGCATTTCGAGGTCAGGCACTGATGTTGAATGAGAAGGCCTGGCTTGCAGTCTCCGCTCTGATTCATCCCAAAGTTTTTCTATCGGGTTGAGGTCAGGATTTTGTGCAGGCCAGTCAAGTTCCTCCACCCCAAACTCACTCATTCATGTCTTTATGGACCGTGCGCAGTCATGTTGGAACAGGAAGGGGCCATCCCCAAACTGTTCCCACAAAGTTGGGAGCATAAAATTGTACAAAATGTTTTGGTATGCTGACGCCTTAAGAGTTCCCTACACTGGAACTAAGGGCCAAGCCCAACCCCTGAAAAACAGACCCACACCATACTCCCCCCTCCACCAAATGATTTGGACCAGTGCACAAAGCAAGGTCCATAAAGACATGGATGAGCGGGTTTGAGGTGGAGGAATTTGACTGGCCTACACCTCAACCTGACAGAACACCTTTGGGATGAATTAGAGCGTAGACTGTGAGTCAGGCCTTCTCGTTCACATCAGTGCCTGACCTCACAAATGTGCTTCTGGAAGAATGGTCAAGCATTGCCATAGACATGCTCCTAAACCTTGTGGACAGCCTTCCCAGAAGAGTTGAAGCTGTTATAGCTCCAAAGGGTGGGTCAGGAGATCGCTCATACACCAGGAACGACAGGCAGGGAGGGAGGAGAGACTCTTACACAGCAGGAAGACTAAGCTTGTAAACTAACCAAGGTATCATGGATCAGCAGCCATGATTACCATGGTCAGTTCACATAGGAGACACAGGAACAGGCAGGATCAAGCAACCCTTTCATGACTAAGCCTATTTCTGACATTTGGTGTCTACAAGTTAAAATCCGTATTTTTTGCTAGAAAATTACTTAGAGCCCCCAAACATTATATATATATTTTTTAGCAGAGAATCTAGAGAATAAAATGACGATTGTTGCAATACTTTATGTCACACGGTATTTGTGCAGCAGTGTTTTAAACGCAACTTTTTGGGAAAAGGGACACTTTCATGAATTTAAAAAAAAAGGAAACAGTAAACTTAGCCCAATTTTTTTGTATAATGTGAAAGATGATGTTACGCTGAGTAAATAGATACCAAACATGTCACGCTTTATAATTGCACACACTCGTGGAATGGCGACAAACTACGGTACCTAAAAATCTCCATAGGCGACGCTTTAAATTTTTTTTACAGTTACCAAGTTAGAGTTACAGAGGAGGTCTAGTGCTAGAATTATTGTTCTTGCTATGACGATTGCGGCAATACCTCACATGTGTGATTTGAACACTGTTTACATATGCGGGCGCAACTTCTGTATGCGTTTTCTTTGCTGCGCAAGCTCGCGGGGACGGGGGCGCTTTTAAAAAATGTTTTTCTTATTTATTTTATTGTATTTTTATGTTATTAAATTGTGTTTTAAAAAAAAAATTGATAACTTTCATTGCTGTCACAAGGAATGTAAACATCCCTTGTGACAGTAATAGGTGGTGACAGGTACTCTTTATGGAGGGTCGGGGGTCTAAAGACCCCCGATCCCTCCTTTGCACTTCAAAGTATTCAAATTGCCGTTTATATTTTTTTAAAAACCGGCGCCATTGGCAGCCGAGTAAACAGGAAGTGACGTTGTGACGTCGCTTCTCTGTTTACAATAAGGAGACTGGAACAAAGCCATTTCTGGCTTCGTGCCAGTCTGTCCCTAGCCGACGGAAGTAGAGGAACATGGATCGGGTCACCCAGTGGGACAGGAGGCCCGTTTAGTGTGTCAGGAGGAGGTGGGAGGGGGGTCGTCCGCATCGCTTCTTATCCCTGGAAAGCCAATCGCCCGCTCTAAAAAAACGGTACCGGATGATGCCTGCAGCTGCGGGCATCATTCCGGTATAACCCCCCGAACTCTGAGGCCACACATTTGCGTATGCTCGGCATTATTGTTGATACATGACACCTGCCAAAAGAAAAAGAAACAACAGACTGGCGGACATGACATCTCCCAGGGCCCCACTGCTAAAAGTCAACAAAGAGGCATGGTCTCCAGGGTGATGTACAGTAATTGAACAAATATGCCCAGCCATCGATCCTTTGTTTACATGGCTTTGGATTACAGGAGAGAGGGGTTTGGATTGAACCTTAAATTAGTAGAAATGTATTATTCCTTATACTCTTTGCTGGTTCTCACTTTACTAATAGGGATGAGCTCCATGTTCGGGTCGAACGTATGTTCAGGTCGAACGTTTGTTCGACCTGAACAGCGGGTGTTCGCCCATTCACCGAACAGCGAATATTATGGGGCGTTCACCGGAAATTCGAGCACCGAGAAATGCCCCATAATGCACTGCAAGATCATAGTGCATTGCTGTATGATGATTGGCCAAAGAATGAACCTGACCTGCATGCTTTGGCCAATCACACCGCGCTCTGCTGAGAGAGCCATAATTGGCCAAAGGCCAATAGAATCCGGCAATACATTACATACAATACATTTTAAATTACATTTTTTCCTTTAGAAATGTCATTTTGCTGCGGTACTGTTATAAACATGGGAGAGATGCTCTACTTTACAGGCAGACTAAGGGGAACCCCAGATGATGACTGTTTAGTTGAAACATGTCGGCTGGACCTCTCATGACTACCGCTACACGATCTACATGCTGTTTTTATCCTCTAAAAATGTGAGTCTGTTTTTATTCGCTATTTTAATAAATCCAAGTTTAAAAACGTTATCACGCTATGTGAGTGTTTTTATCCCTCACATGCCACACAAATTATTCGCTTGCCTTATGGTGTATCCATTGAAGAGGAAGCCGTGCTGATTCCTTCCCCCCTTTTCTGTGTGATGATGACATCTGACCAGATACAATACTCAGACCTGTCGGTCATCAAGCCTTTTTGACCTGTTTTGGCATATGCTATTTCAGGCCACTATCTCTGGTAAGCCTCTATGATTCCTGGTGACGGTCCTGGCACTAATTTCAATCTTTTGTGCACTTCTGGTCTCCCTGCGGTCCATTCACCTACCAGGTTGCTGGGTCTAAACAACCCCTCTGCATGCTCAGGAGACACCTGTTCATCATCGTTTATACACCGTTATCACAGATTTTTTGCTTATATATTTTTTTCTCACTCATTATGATATGGACTTTATATTTAATATTATTTTTTGATGTCTTTTCACTTATCATTGGATTTAGTGAATGTATTTAAGTGCTATTATTTTGTCCACTAGTCACATTCATTCACGTAAGCACTTTTTGGTTCACACTGAAATGTTTACTTTGTAATCACTCAATGTTTAAGAGTGTTTTATTATTTAAATTCATTTCATTTATTTCTTACTTACGGAGTTTATAGCGCCACACTTTTTGAATTTCTATTGTTAGTTTAATCCTGAGTCTACGGGTGTGTCGGCTGCTGTTCACTTCTTCTAGCGCAGGCACAATATTTAAAGGCATATTTCATTTTTATTGTTTCACTTTAAGCATTATTAAAGTCACTGCTCCTGAAAAAACGGCCATTTTCAAAACTTTTTTTGCATTGATGTCCCCTGGGGCAGTACCCGAGTTCCCATACACTTTTTATGGCAATAATTTTCATATAAGCCTTTAAAATAAACACTTTTTTTGATTTTTCACGTTCATGTCCCATAGACTTTAATGTGTTTGCATGCAGGCTTAAATAAGCACAATATGACCTAACAAAACAACTTAACACAAAACACACTTGAAATGGCAACCAATGCCCGAGGGGAGCCCTCAAAATTTGCACTTGCCTGCACGCATTTGGCGAGTGGAAATAAGCTGAGGGCAATCGTGGAGCAGGGGTGGACTGGCCACTCTGATATCCCATACAAAGGCTGCCCCCCTTTCCTCAGACTGTGCTCGCACTCTGTCCTGTCCCCTCCCTGGCTCAGCCAATGGCAGAGAGGCACCATTGGCAGAGTTTCTCAGCTCACTCCATGTGGGAAAGATAGTTTTGGCTGCAAAAGTCGGCCATCAAGTACTTCATCAAGCAGCCCCTGGTGCTGATGGAGCTTGGGCCGGCATGCTGCTCATTAACGTCATCGGCATCTGTATGTTCTGGGACAATGCCGGGGCTGGACATGGGCACTCGCATGGAGACGGACACAGGTATGCACATGAGAAAAGAACCTGAGCCGGGAGAAAGATCAACCAGAGAGCCGCTCTGGGCTGGAAGGAGACCAACAACCAGGTGGTGAACTGGGCCAATGAGCCTGCTGTGGAGGTGGTTCCAGGAATGCATGGTGAGGATCACTGCAAGTGTCATAGGGGACAACAGAGCAATGTACCCATGTGAAAAACCTCCAGCGGAAGCTGCTGCTGCTGTTCCCTGCTACTTTTACAGAAATTACATTTCTTGGGTTCACTTAGTCATACTACTGTGAGAATGACAGCTGTCATCTGAGGCTTCTCACATGGGCATCTTGCTGTGACAGGGTTCTCTTGGAATGTCATGAAAAGGACAGCAGGAGGGAGGTGTTAGGTGTTACTTGTTACACTGTCCCTAGCGACAGATCACTAAAGAGGAAAGAGAAACCCCAACTGTTTCCATGGTATCACCCTGGAAATGTTGGCAGGTCACATTTGTCATCTGGGCAAGGCCAATGTTGCCCTCTATAATGATTCTGTTAAGTTGTGCCTAGCAAAAAATTGCTCAAGAGGGCAGAGAAACCCCCGTCTGTTTTCCACATTGTGACAGCACACACAGGGGCCTGGTGCAAAAAAAGCGATCCAAGTAGGAAAATTATATTTTATCCTTATTTTATTTATCACAGTCAGATCAATTAAAAATATGATTGCTGGTATTGGTTATTTTTATTTTTTTTCCTTACTCAGTGTAATTATTATATTAAGGACCCTGTTATAGAGAACTGTAGTTATAAACCTCCAGCTGTAAATAGCAAATGACAAGACAGACAGTTGGTTGCCATAAAAAAGAAAAAAAACAAACCAAAAAAAAAACATTAGAAACAAACTCCCCACTGACTGGCGACTCCAACAAAAGTTCCAGTCAGTTTTATACCTGTAACAATTAACACAGCCTTCTTCTCAAAGTTACTACAGGGGGAGTTGGGAGCAGTAGTTCTCCTCTTCTGTTGCTTCAAAGAAGGGAGAAACCAAGGAGAGTGGGTGTGAAGTAAACTCAAGGTAGCTCCATTAACATAGGACAAGTATTGTGAGAATATTCATTCAGACTATGAAGAAGATCCGTGCACCTGGTGAATCCAGGGGGGAAGGCACTGCAAAGGTGAACACAAGATATTGGGAGCATCAACTCAGGAGAAGGGAAGCCCAGAAACATCCAGGAAAATAGCTCCAGATCACTACAACCCCCATAATTAACTGGACCATGCCAACAGTACGTCTTTCTGAAACTGAGCTATGCCACATGATTGCTGTAATCTATCACTATGCACTAATGTAATGTAAGCACTCTATGCAAACCAGCTCTCTGTTTCATCTCAAACACTGATCAGCACTGAGAGGAGAGTGGGAGAGACTTGCTGACCACAGCCATTGTCGGGAGCATGTGACACAGTGTCAGATCACATCTTTACCAGCCTATGAACAATGCGTGATCACAGTACATACCAGCCTTCTATCAGTGCCTATTTGTGTACAGGCATTATAGCTCACAATCTGCCAGTGCCTGATACAGCCAGCACCAGCCTGGACAACCTGCTAAATGTCCAAAAAAAAATAAAATAACTTAAGGCAAAGAAATAAATCTTTAAAACACTCACCTAGGGGAGTCTGCTTTCCAAAATGTGATCATTGTGTGGGTGTTTCTACTGTCCTGTCATTTCCGAAGTCAGGAAATCATATGCGTATGATTGCGCATATTTCAATTTACTGAAGATTGAAATGACCTAGTAATGGAAAGGGCTAAATATACAAGTGCTGAGATGGTTAAATAATAATTTATGAAATAAACAACTGTAGCTATTATTCACACTATACTTATATTTATAGTTTTAATAATTTCAACATTTCATTTTATTATAGTCAGCTTTTGCAGTTAATTATATCATCATCAATTGGCTCAATTACAAAGAAAACAAATAATTATGTGCTTTTATATTCTTATGTATTAAAAAAAAAAACAAAGCATGTGAATGACTAATGCTTTGCCGCAGTACTGAAGTGTAAAGGAATTTAGAAAACAATGTTTGTCTGAGACAGAGAATGAAGCGAGCGTGTCTGTTAAAAACATGTTTGCATTGCTGTCATGTCAAATTAAGAATTGTAAGGAACTGTTTGGGTACTTGGCTGTGGCTGCATGTGTGGTATTTGTTCCAAAACATCATCTTCCTTATCACAAATTGATGGATGGATACACTTTAATTATCTATAAAGCTAAAATTCAGCTAAAAACAAAATAATATTAACAATGTGTACAGCTTTGTTATCACTCCAACACAAAAGCACTTTGTAATGGTGCTGAGAAACACTTAGCAAATTTCTTGGAAGTATTCTCTATATTAAGGTTTTTGATACTGCAGATGTATTTTCCCTTCAGTAAATCCCCTATTGTGATTTCTTAACCCATTCCTTCCTGAGTATACTCACATGGAGCTGGGTCTTAATTAGGGTTGCCACCTGTCCAGGATTCACCTGGACAGTTTGGGTTTGGAATCATGCGTCCGGGTTTCAGGCAGTCTGGACACATAATTTAGACTGGACTACAGCTTCCCAGCAGGGTTGCTGGCTGCAGTTGTCTAAGCTGAGTGTGTCTGTTACACTCTTTAACACTGCCCAAAGCCAGCACTAACAACCCCCTCAAACACACACACAGACAGGAGAGGAGAGGGGGCCCGAGTTGCGCCTCTTCCCCCCCACCCCTACCCCTCTGTGCCTCAAAATAGGAAAGTAAGTTGGGGCCGGAAATTTGACGTCCAGCAGCCTCAGATACATCTGGATGAGATGTGCTGACTGCCAAGGGGTGAGTGAGCTCACCACCCTTACCTGTCTGTGACTGAAGTCTCCCCCTTCTCTCTCCTGCCTCTGAGTAAGTACACAAAGACAAATCAGCGTTCTCAGGGCACAATTTACATCAGATTTCCCCTTTACACCAGAGGCAACAGTGTTTCCCCTTACATGAGAGTCTTCTCTGTACATCAGAGTTCTCAGTGTTCCCCCTTAAATCAGGGTTCCCAGAGGATCCCTTATGTTAGAGTTCTCCCTTACATCAGAGTCTGCAGAGTCCCCTCTTGCAGTGAAAGGAAACTCTGCGAGTTCAGATGTAAAAGGGGAACTCTATGGACTCTGATGTAAAGTGGTACTCTTGTTCTTAACTTCATATGACTAGAATGGTTATTTAATAGCAAAATATATGTATAGTTTATACTATAAAAAAAAAATTGCCGTGCGCCGCTAAAGTGTTCGGGTTTGACTTGAAGAAAAGGTGGCAACCTTAGTCTTAATCCTGTGGAGCTGCATATGCATACCTGTATTTCTGTTGGAAGCACGCTGCACAGCATGCTCACAGCACAGAGACTGGACTCACAATGATCTGATACTAATAATTGGGAACTGGGGGGCTTGGATTGTCTATAACAGTGATCAGTCACTGTTCAGCCCAGCCCTGTGTTTTTTCTCCTCTTGAATGGAGAAACAGATATATTGTATAATTTTTTCTTGATAGTGTGTGTAAAAAGAATAGAAAATATAGCTAGATCAGGGTTTGATCTAGAGCACAGTTGGGTTAGGGTCAAAGTACATGGTCAGAGTAAAAAATCAGGTTTAAAGGTTGGGGTCAAAGGTCAGGGTCAGTGTATTTTATGTGGGATTAAAAAAAAAAACATTTTTACATTCAGTATTGGTGTCAGTTAGTGTCAGTGTGTTTTAGGTAAGATAAAAAAGCAAAATGCACATTACTGATTCTGGGCCCTACTATAGGTACAAACAACAAAACAATATGCATATGTGGTATTACTACAATCATCAGGAGCAGGAAAATGTCTTTTGGGTTGTTCTTTAGTGGTAGGTTATGGTAATAGTGAGGCATATACAGCTAATTTAGTTTTTTATTATAATTTTACAGTTTTGTGCCAGTTTTTAGTTGATAATAATAAAAAAATCAGAAAATATCTGTTATCATTTACCACCAAAAAAATAAAAGCCCAATTTGTCCTGAAATAAACAAGGTATAACTCACCAGGATATACTAATTAGTTGTGATGATATGTACAGTTTTACTAGCGCATGTCAAAGTTGCAAAACTGTGTTCAGGCAATAACATTTGTTTTACCCTTTATTATGAAGGGGTTAAAATTGGCCTACCATTAAAAAGCACACAATCACATAAGTTGATAGGACACACATCGGCTGCATTACCAAATCCTATTATTATTGTGAGTAAAAAAAATAGCTATGAATAAACACCATTGCTCCCAAGCAGCCTACAGAAGGCTGGACATAACAAGATCTTTGGGGGGAAAAATAAAGAAGATGTATGGTCTAAGCAGTATATCCCTGCTTTGGGACTCCAAGCCCGTTAAGCACTATTAAAATTACTGGAATTTGAATAATAAAAAAAAAAAAACACCAGGATGAGATCCTGGTCATATGATCTGTCAAAGTCATGTGATGGCTCCAGTCATATTCTGCTTTAAGCGGAGAAAACTCCAAAGGATATTATAGCCTAAAAGTAGTATTAAAGGTTCGGCTTTAAAAAAAGCAAAAAAAAAAAAAAAAAACCCCAAAAAACAAACATGTTATACTTACCTTTGAGGCTTAAGAACCACTTTAACTTAAGTAGAGCACTTGAATTACCAATCTTGAATACATTATCTAAGAAATACAAAATATACAAATATTAAAGCTACTGAATAAAGAATGAGGATAGAAAAAAGCAAGCTTATTTAAAATAAAACCATGACTTTTCCCAGACAATAATATATTCACAGATGCTCAATATTTTGTAGAATACAATACATACAATTTAGAGGTACTTTTATTTCCCTAAATTTATAGAAACATTGTAGTGTCCATTTTGACATTAATCTTGACTGTAATTTTAGTAATTTTAGGTTGAAATTTTGTATATATGCAGTGGAAAAGCATTGCCATGTATTAGCAATTATCCTAAAAAAGGCACCAACAAAAAGCCATGTTATTCCACTAAATAGGTGGTATATTGAAACAACAATGCTTCTCCTGTGTATCTGAATTTTATTTTTTCACAATGGTTTCATCTAGCTTTGATAGAGACATTGATAGTGCAGATTCTCAAACCGAACGAAGACCTCTGTCAGGAAAGGGTCCGTCCGCTGGTAAGATATATCATTTGGCGTGCAGTCCTGGGGTCCACCAGCAGGTGTCTCCTGGCAGTTTGGAACTGTCAGGACAATCTTTCCCTGCTGGTGTTATTTAATCTTTTGGCCACAGTACTGACGTCCACCAGTGGATGGATCCTGGCAGTATGGAGCAGACAACACTCCCTGCACTCAGGTGTTACATGAAGACAATTATTGTCAGTCCCATAAATACCCAGCAAGCCCTCACATGCTTGCCTTGGTATCTCTCTCCTTGAGCCCTGACCTTGTTTGCCTGTTTACTGATCCTGAGCCTGCATCCGACCCTGTTCCTGTGCTTATCCTGACCCAATCCCTTCTGTGTTCCTGTACCCTTCAGCCCAATCCATCCCCTCTCTGTCCAGTTGGTTCCCTGTCCCTCATTTACTGATCTTCCTGTGTATGACCTTGGCTTGGCTAATGTTTATGCTTCTGAAATATCCCTTGTCCTGCTGACCTGCCGAGTATGACCCTGGCCTGGCTGACATCTGTGATTCTGGTACTGCCCCTTGCTGTATATACTGTATTGTTGTTGTTGGTGGGTTTGTTGGGTTAGTTGTGCACTGTTTGTATTTTCTGATTTATCATCTATTTTAACAACATATTGCCTCTTTACCGTCTATCAAATGCCTCTGAAAAGCGGTCTGAGCATGGACATATATACACATATATTAACGCACACACATAATACACACACATATACATATAAACACACACTCATAATTCACACACACATACACTGTATATATAAGCACACACTTGTATAAACACAAATATATAAACACACACTCATATATAAACACATATATATATATATATAAATGCACATAGAAGCTCACAGGTTTCTATGCAGACGTGAGTCTGATTTTGCACTTTCAGCTTTAGTAAATAAACCCCATTGTGTACTTAAAAGTGGGGTATGTCTGTATCATGAAATATATGCATGTATGTGTGTGTACATGTGTTTATATGTGTGTGTGTATAACACACACACATATATAAACACATGTACACACACATACATGCATATACACATACATGCACACATACATACATGCACATACATGCACACACATACATATATGCACATGCACACACACACACATACATACATGCACACACACTCACATATAAACATAGGCACACACACATATATAAACACATGTACACACACATACATGCATATACACATACATGCACACATACATACATGCACATACATGCACACACATACATACATGCACATGCACACACATACATACATGCACACACATACATACATGCACACACACTCACATATAAACACACATACATACAGATAGCCTTTTAAAAAACGTCAATCCTTTACCTTATCTCTGCCTGCCGGGTACTGCACTGTAGGGGAGACAAAGAGCACAGCAGACACTGGGCTTTCACTTTAGGTGTAATCAGTGTGACCAGCTCCCTGCAGTGCCGATTTGCACTTTGGCTGAGGATCGTGGAGCTCAGTCTCAGCCGCCCTTGCCACTCCTCGTATCTAGGCATACAGGGGGCCCACACGGGCCCATCACAGCATGGGGCCCGGTCGCGATGGCGACTCCTGCGACCCCTGTATGTCTGCCCCTGATAAGTGCCTAATGATCGTATCCACTTTATGTTTCAATACATTCATACATATACAGGATAGTGATTCCATGTTATGATAATAACCTCTCACCTTGTATTTTCTCTTTCTGTACCAAAGTAGCCTAGTGGTATAAACTCTCTTTACCCTTAATGGGGCTAGTAAATCTCTTTAAAATGGTTTTCCAACCTAATAATTTGTATATTTTATCCAACTCACTCATCTATGTTTCCAAGAATATATTTCATGATACAGACATACCCCACTTTTAAGTACACAATGGGGTTTATTTACTAAAGCTGAAAGTGCAAAATCAGACTCACGTCTGCATAGAAACCTGTGAGCTTCTACTTGTTCAATTAAGCTTTGGTAATAAAACCTGGAAGCTCATTGGTTTCTATGCAGAAGTGAGACTGATTTTGCACTTTCCAGCTTTAGTAAATAAACCCCACTGCGTACTTAAAAGTGGGGTATGCCTGTATTAACTCAATCCCTGGCTTCTACCTTTCTGTGGTACTCTAAAATGCCTAGACTGTCGTTAGAGACCTTACAAATCCCTATCACAGGAGGAGGCCTGGCACTCTCTGGTCTCCGGTTCAATTATTATGGTGCACAATTAGTATACATACACTGGTGGTTATTTTCACAACTAAATAATGCTGACGCTGTCATGGAGGCAGCTGTAGTCTCCTCATATGAAATCTTGACAAATCTCATTTTGAGGAGCTCCCTTGACACTATAATGGGTATCACAATTTTGAGTATGTCCTTAAAGACATATAGTCATTGTCTTAATTTATTGACTGAATCTAACCACCTGCACTCACCCAACCAATCCCTATGGTACAACTCTAAATTGCTCCACTTTTTCATCCTTACTGCTGGTCTGTGGTGGGCAATACGGGGTGTGACATATTTCCACCAATTATATTATGGGGGTACTGCCTAATTTATTTAACAGTTATGTCAAGAGTTACAAATCCGATCCCTATGGCACTTTCGATACTTGCAACTCATTTTGGACTTCATAATTTATAGTTTACTACTTCTAAACTTGAGCAGGACCTCCTCTGTCCTGACCACACATGCCTTATCTCTATTTATTACTCCTTACACATGGTGAAACCATCCTCCCAATTCATTAAAATGCAAATGGTCTACTGTCATCCCTGACCTCTCTTTGAGAGATTGGTGGAAATTGTTCAATTCCTAATCTGGTACAGTGATTTCAGCTAAAGACAGGCTGATTCAATTATGATATCTACACAGGGTCTACTACACTCAACAAAACACCTGTTTAAACTGCATAAGGGGGCTACCCCCATCTGTCATAAGTATGAAACTGAATCAGGTACCATCTTACACATGGTTTGGCGCTGTGTCAAGGTTAGGCCTTTCTGGTCTTATTTCTGCTACTTTTGATATGCTCGATGTTTGTAGCCCCAAGTGGTGCCTGCTTGGCATTTTCAGGGATTTAGATATCCCCACAATGGCCAAAGGAAAACTATAGCTTTGCAGTCAATTCACAATGTACCTCTACATATTGGTATGTGGAAGAGATTAATCAACCAAAATGTTCCATTATATAAACTAACATACAGTATGAGGCACAAGGTTACCTAAGGAAGTTTCTTAAGATCTGGGGTCCTTTGCTAGCTACCCAGGATTCTAGTGATTGATTTCTGACCCTGAACCATAAGAAACGTATGTATTATGTATTATGTGATACTATCTAAAATATATACTATGACTGTGCCATGTTTTTGATAATAAAGTGGTACTTCAAGCTTTTGGTTGAAGTACTTTATTCCAATTCAGGTGAACACAGTGACACTGTGTATTTAGCTTAAAGGCGGCTGTACAGGTTTCTTCTGTTTAGTTCTGGGATAATGGCACAATCCTTTTTAAAATTCACTTTTGCAAGGCATGTCTCCTGTTGCCTTACTTTATATGGTTGGATCTATACCGTGTTATCTCTTGTTCCTGAATTGTCTCCAAGACAGCAACACTATATTGTGCATGTATGTCAAATTTTGTGCACATTTACAATAAAACAAGTTAAAAAATATTTTTTTGAAGGCATTTAAAAGAAAATATATTGCTACAAAATCACTAAAAAAAAATGTCACCACTGAGAAAGCAGATGTGGCTCAGCATGGAAAAGGGAGCATATTAGTGTAATGTCATTCTTTTTTTAGTCTTACTGAAAGAGGTTTAACCCTTTCATGACTAAGCCTATTTTTGAAATTTGGTGTTTACAAGTTAAAATCCATATTTTTTGCTAGAAAATTACTTAGAACCCCCAAACATTATATATATTTTTTAGCAGAGAATCTAGAGAATAAAATGGAGATTGTTGCAATATATTATATCACACGGTATTTGTGCAGCGGTGTTTTAAACGCAAATTTTTGGAAAAGGGACACTTCCATGAATTTTAAAAAATCCAAACAGTAAAGTTACCCCAATTTTTTTGTATAATGTGAAAGATGATGTTACGCCGAGTAAATAGATACCAAACATGTCACGCTTTATAATTGCACGCACTCGTGGAATGGCGACAAACTATGGTAGCTATGAATTTTCATAGGCGACGTTTTAAATTTTTTTTACGGTTACCAAGTTAGAGTTACAGAGGAGGTCTAGGGCTAGAATTATTGCTCTCGCTCTGACGATTGTGGCGATACCTCACATATGTGATTTGAACACCGTTTACATATGCGGGCGCGACTTCCGTATGCGTTTTCTTTGCTGCGCAAGCTCGCTGGGACAGGGGCCCTTTAAAATTTTTATTTATTTATTTATTTAATTTATTGTTAGACTTGTAAATTGTGTTTAAAAAAAAATGTTTTTTTTTTTACTTTTATTGCTGTCACAAGGAATGTAAACATCCCTTGTGACAGTAATAGGTGGTGACAGGTACTCTTTATGGAGGGATCGGGGGTCTAAAAGACCCCCGATCCCTCCTCTGCACTTCAAAGTATTCAGATCGCCGAAAACGGCGATTCTGAACACTGTGTATTTTTTAAAATTCGCCGCCATTGGCAGCCGAGTAAACGGGAAGTGACGTCATGACGTCGCTTCCGCGTTTACATTGAGAAGGCTGGAACAAAGCCGCCCATGGCTTCGTTCCAGCCCGCCCACAGCCGCCGGAGGCAGCCAATTGGACACTGGGCCTCCCAATCGCACGGGAGGCCCGGTAAGAGCGGCGGGAGGAGGCGAGAGGGGGGGATATCCCCTCCCGCTCCTCCGGTATAACAGCCGAGCGGCTTTTACCCGCATCGGTTGTTATATACGGGTAGCCGATTGCCCGCTCAAAACAACAGTACCGTGATGTGTCCTGCAGCTGCGGTCATCATCCCAGTATAACCCCGGAAAGCCGAGTACGCATATCTGCGTACGGTCGGCGGGAAGGGGTTAAGGGGAAATGAAAGTGGTTGTAAAGCCTTATACCCTGTACACACGACCGGTTTTGCTGTTGGAATAAACTCTGAAGGTTTTTCCGACGGAGTTCAGATGGAATTCCGCTCAAGCTGTCTTGCATACACACAGTCACACCAAATTCTGACCGTCCAGAATGCGGTGACGTACAACACGTATGATGGGGCTAGAAAATGGAAGTTCAATAGCCAGTAGCCAATAGCTTCCATCTCGTACTTGCTTCAGAGCATGCGTCGTTTTTGGTGCATCGGAACAGCATACAGACAAGCGTTTTTTCCGATAGTAATTTGTTCCGTCTGAAAAAATATAGAACATGTTTTCTATCTAAGTCCATCTGAATCGTCGACGGAAAAAGTCTGATGGGGCATACACACAGTCAGAATATACGATGAAGAGCTCCCATCTGACTCTTTCTGTCAGAAATTCCGCTCATGTGTACGCGGCATTAAGGTTTATTACATGTATTATCATAATACATGTACTCGTTCACCCGCTGATGCCACAGGTGGTGATGGATGAGTATATGTATTATGATCCTTAAGGAATTATTGGGTCACATCTTATAAACCATAGGGTTTTCTGGTTCCATATTCATTTGTATTGTTTGGGATTTAATTCTCTGCACCGCTGACCCCT
This sequence comes from Aquarana catesbeiana, assembly GCF_042186555.1. Classification (NCBI taxonomy): domain Eukaryota; kingdom Metazoa; phylum Chordata; class Amphibia; order Anura; family Ranidae; genus Aquarana; species Aquarana catesbeiana. Next base: position 342,344,429 of record NC_133325.1, read on the forward strand.
TGTTGCTGTTGAGCTTACTACATCTTGCTCTTGATAGAGATATCTATACAATGGTGGTTACAATGCTGTGGAGCTGCTACATTTGACTCGTGTCATGGTTTTGGGTCCTTATTGTCCATTGCACCCTTTAGGAACTTTTGGAATATTTTAGAACCCCTCTTGGATGTGGTACTTTTTCAAACTGAATCCCTTGTGTATATATCGGCCAGGGATGCTTTGTTTCCTGTGCTCCTCAGTGTGCTGGCTCCCTCCTGGGTTTTGCATACCCTGCTCTCTTAAATACTCCTGAAGAAGTGGAGAGAACCAAACCAGTTTGAGAAGAACTGGTTAAACTCTATGTTCTAGATTTCTAGAGCTAGATTTCTAGAGCTTTTAGTGCCTTTCTTTTTGGCACAGTATCATTTGATGTGTTTTATTTGATTGATGTAATAAAGTAATCTTATTTTAAATTCATAGTGTATGTTGTAGTGTCTATGGCAGTACCATAAAAGTCCACATGGCCAGAATTTTAACTAGTTAATGGCAAGAACACATATACCTTGTTGGTATCATTTACTGTACTTAGAAGTAGGACATATAAAAATAGATTTCAACTTTTTGTCTTTTTTTAACATGTGCAACAACATTTTGCAGTCTATTTATTAAAAACTCACTCTCCAATATCTCAGCATTAATGCAATAGCCACAAATAATACCCGTAATGTTTGTAACATTTGTGTCAGTTTCCATTTGTTGCCTTTTTCAGGGCTAATGTAATATTTCTTAACGTTAGATCCTAAGAGAAAAAAGCCTTAAGAACATTTGACTAGATGGGTTAAAGGACATTCATCCAATAAAGAAAACAGTCTTATATTTGGTTATTTTAATCTATAGTGTTATTTTCTCCATTAGTAGAATGCTCTTTAACCACTTCAGCCCCAGAAGGATTTGTCCCCTTAATGACCAGGCCATTTTTTGCGATACAGCACTGCGTTGCTTTAACTGACAATTGCGTAGCTATGCAATGCTGTACCCAAACAAAATTATACTTCTTTTTTACCCACAAATAGAACTTTCTTTTGGTGCTATTTGATCACCTCTGCGGTTTTTATTTTTTGCGCTATAAACAAAAAAAGACTGACAATTTTGAAAAAAAAAAAAAACAATTTTTTTTACTTTTTGATATAATATATATCCAAAAAAAAAAAATATAACAAAACTAATTTATTCATCAGTTTAGGCTGATATATATTCTTCTACATATTTTTGGTAAAAAAAAATCACAATAAGCTTATATTGATTGGTTTGCACAAAAGTTATCGCATCTACAAACTACGGGATAGATTTAGGGACTTTTATTGTTTTTTATTGTTTTTACTGGTAATGTCTGCAAATTTTAGCTGGACTGCGACATTGCAGCGGACAAATCTGACCCCAAATGACACTTTTTGGGGACCAGTGACATTATTACATTAATCAGTGCTATAAAAATCACTGATCAATGTAAAAATGACACTGGCAGGGAAGGGGTTAACACTAGGGGGCAATCAAAGGGTTAAGTGTGTTCCCTCAGCGTGTTCTAACTCTAGGGGGCATGGGCTACCAAGGACATGACAGAGATCACTGCTCCCGATCACTGGGAACAGAAGATCTCTGTCATGTCATTAGGCAGAATGGGGAAATGCCTTGTTTACATATGCAGTTCCCTGTTCTGCCTGTGCAAGGTGATCACAGGCTGCCAGTGCCCACTATCCTCCTTGTACGGACTGTAGTACAAGTAATTTAGTTCACGCAGGAGAGCCAACCAGCCACAGTATGTCTGCGTGAGTAGGTCTGCAAGTGGTTAAAAAGTATCTTTATATTGTTTGAAAAAAATTAACGTCGGCAGCTACAAATACTGTAGCTGCCGACTTAATGAAAGGACACTTACCTGTCTAGGGTTCCAGCGCTGTCCTCACCTAGGCTGGTTCTTTGCCAGCCTTCTGGTCCCCATCACCATCATGTTAACTTTGGGAAGCCAGCTGTGACTCCTAGCAGCTTCACAGCCAACTCCCCATTGTGCATGCGTGAGCTGTGGTGTGCTTTGTAAATGATCTTGCTGCCTTCTGGGACCTATGATGTGTCTCAGAAGGTTGCGGGCAGGGTGAGGGGGAAGGAACCTCTGGTGGAATTGCCAAGGTGATCCCACTGGAAGTAGGAGCACATGTCAACACCAGGTAGCCACCCAGCCCCCCCCCAAAAAAAAACAAGTTCCAAAAGAAGAAGGGGGGGCATAGAGCCGAACCTCCCCTTTAGAGTAAAGTTCCACTTTAACTCCTTTGTTCAAATGTTTATGTTTTTTTTCTCTTAGGATTGAATTCACTATGAATTCATTATGTGAAAGGGAACAAATAGAAACTGAAATTTCACACATATCACAACCATTACAGGTATTTGTAACTTTTGACTTGTTTTTTAGACATTGGCATAGCCATTTTTTTTATAAATGGACCCTTTGTATTATAAATAGTGTGGCATCATGCAATACAAAAGATAACAATTATAGCTGTCATATTGATATTTGTCACCAGCTTCACCATCTTTTACATGTGGCTATATCACCAGAAACATGTAATGCTTGGCTAATCACTAGAAGGCTACCTTCTGGTCTTTGGCTGGTTTTTGATGACAATTCAGATCAATACATCTGTAACTGTATGTGTAACAGTCTCTTTACGGTGTCTGGGAATCTTACATTACATGTTCCACAGAGACAGTTTCCACTAATGAAACCAAGTCCTAGAACAACTTTCTAATAGGATGATATTGATTTGGAATCACACATGCTGTGAATTTCAATAGACTATAGCTATCTTGTTTACTTTTCTGATGTTTGTGATGAAAATGTAAGTGAAGACTTAATTTACTCAGACAAGGTGAAGAATTATACTGTAGCACACGCATGAAATCCAAAGTCTTATTCAGCACATCCAAAGATCTATCTACTTGTTCTTAAAGATGAAGATAAACTTTCATTTTAATTTTCTTTCTTTTCTAATTTCATTTAGTCTAATTTTTCTCTGTCCAGTAACATATTTAATTGGAAAATGTTCCAGCAGTCAATGCTGAATAATCTTTTCAAGACACCTGAAAGAAAATCACTTTTAAATTCTCTCAGAGCTATTTAATTCATTTATTTTCATTGGTGAATCATTGATATTGTTCTACTATAGTTTGCCCATTTTGAGATTTGTACATAGAATGCTAAAATATGACATAATAAGACTTTCAATCTTAAAAATGATGAAAATTGAATCAAGTGTGATATGGATAATTCGAGGTTCATTTATAAGAATGCGTTTATGATGTGTTCTATCCATCGGTGCTTCTTTATTCTGTATGGATAATATTTACTGTATGTTGGTGTGTGGTTTAGCAGATGCCTTTTCCCACACGTATGACACACTCATGGTAATTAATATGTTTTTACAAATGTAGTTAAATATCTTGAGTGTTTACGTATGCCATGTTCGCTAGTTCAAAGGTTATTTATGATGGTTTTCTATATTTTTTTTCTTAACATATTATGTTTTAGGATCGAAACAAAAAAAATATATATTTTTACTTCTTTCAGCAAATAAACAAATAAGTAAACAATGCTGGATGGAAAATCTGGCAATACCAGCACTTCAGAATAATGTTTATACAATGTAATACTGACATATAATCACACATATAGGTTGGACTTGATGGACTTTTTCAACCTCACCTACTATGTATGTCTAATTGTGGTGTCTTCAGTTTTTGCCATAGCACCTTAAGATTACATTATCATAATTACCTTACTCGTTTTGTGGTTCATCTATAAATACAATGGAAGGGACTGTCTATAGTGAAAATGCAAATCAGGAGACCTGCCACTTTTGTACATCTGCCCAATTAAAGATTAAGGTTAAGGGGCCCAGGCAGAGGGGATTTTTTGGCTCTGCTGCATTAGTTACTCATACCTTCCTAATGTTTTCAGGTGTACTTACAATAATGACTTTGCGCCTTCACTTTTGATCCAAAATCTTCCACCTCTGTTTATATTAAGGTACATAGCTTTCAGCACAATCAATCATTTTGGCAAAGTAGAAATCAATCAGGAACTTAAATTGATCAAATTAAGGGTCTTAGTTTTATGATATCTATTTATTTGGATTACTTTGGTCACATTGAATAATTGATTGAATGGCTCAACCTATCAATAAGCTCGGGGCTCCTAACAGTCGCATATGGGCTGTAATGTCCATAGTAAGAGCATCGTGAATGTGTAGATCACCTGTTATCCCCTTCAGCATCTGGGGTCTAAAAACGGATCCCATTTTCAGAATAACAGCCATTACTGTCAGGTTCGTTTGCACCACTGGTGCCCAGGAGGTGTTATGAACAACTAAAAAAAAGGTCTTCCCTGGCCCTCAGTGAAATCCAGTACTTAGAAAATGTCATAATGTTAAACTTAAAAGACTATCAAACATATGTACAAGAGAATTAACATAGAGTTGCAATACATGTAGTGACAATGCTACTGAATGTTTAATGCATCATTTTATTTGTAGACCAGTCTTCATCTTCAAATATATTATTAAATGTATTATTAAAATATATTGTCTTTTTTTAAATATAGTGTTACTTAGAAACAAAATGCATTTTACCATGTGCACAGTGTTTAATACAGCTCTTGGTAATCTATTGTATTGGTAATTGCATTAGAAAGTAGTAGTGTTGTAAACACAGATCAATGGAGAAACAGTGTATTGTTACTGTAATAAATTAAAGTAACCAACCATTAAATAATGATGTGGTCTGATCATTTTTGTGCTGATTATATTTTGATAGGCTTGGCCATGGAATCAATATGGTTGTTACTGCTGTTGTCAGCTTACATGATGTCAGTGGATGCACAGTTTAATGGATACAACTGCGATGCCACTCAACATAGCAGATTTCCAGGTAAGAGATGTTTGGAGGATTTGTACTCAGGAGGAAATGTTGGTTTAAAACCAGACAACCTGTAAGGCTAAATTCATTAAATCTATTTCCCTTGCCAAAAAAATAACCCACAGCATTCTACAGTCCAAAGATTTTGAATTACATTCCTATTTTTATAAATAAAAGGGAAAAATATCAAATAATTATTTAGTACGTTTAAAAAAATGATCTGAATAAATTGTCCCCATGCTCCCCAAAATAATTACCAATTCAAAAGAACTATAATACAGATCACTGTAATTTTTTACATTAAATACTGTATTTTGCATTTACTTTGAAAAGGAATAGTCTCTACTCTTTCGGTAAATCAATCCCATTTTTTTTTAAACTAAAGTTTTGCCAGATAACAAAAACATTGGCTAGTTGGCTGATATTTTAGTTCTTTTTGCTATTTTTTAAAACTTTCAGTTAATTTTACATAAATTGTCATTGATTTTACAAAAATTGCATTGTTTTTGAAAACTGGAACAATAGTAAATGTTCAAGTGCATAATATTATGACACTTACTTGCAAAATGTACACTGAAATACCTTCACTATAAGCATCAATGCAGAAACCATAGTAGTAATAGACTCCAGCTGCGAAACATTACTGATCTAGACTGCAGACAAGAAAAATAAAACTTTAGTATTCCTTCACTGTTTTAAAGATATCTAAAAAACTATAAAACTTTTTTTTCATTTCGGATAGGGAGGGTTATAACCCCTGTCAGATTTATTTTCGCCCTCTGTCTCCCATTGCAGAGATTTCCCTTCACTTCCTGTCCCATAGCCAAACAGGAAGTGAGAGGAAATTCCTGCAAATTAAGAGTATGTCTTGGGGACCCCCAGGTCTTTGGAACTAGTGTCCCCAATGGAAGATTTCCCCTCAATTACTTTTCTGGGGACAACCCTAAATTTGTGATTTTCTTTCAATGATAATAGTAAACAAGGCAAATAGAGATGATGAACCTCCTTAATGGGGGGCACAGACAGCAATAAAAACTAGCAAGCGTTCTAATTCCTCTCCCCTCTATCTAAAACTAAACAAAAAGTTTTGCCTTTGGTTGTACTTTAAGGTTCTTTTGTTGGAGATGTCAAGCTGAATCAGATTCTCATCTACACATGTGGTATTATTGTTAAAAACAATATACTTGTTGATGAAAAGTGAATCTTTATATAACAATATGGAATATAATATAAAGTTTTCACCTGAAACTATTTTACTGAATTTGGGTTCCAACACATAGCTAAAGTTCAAAAAGTGTACATGCTTAACCTTTCCTGTGTTCTTATAAGATTTAGATTCCAAGGTATTAAAATCATGATAAATCGCCCTCATTGAGGAAAAGAATTGCAGTGGTTGATAACCTGCTATTTGGAAATGAAACAAAGGGAATTGGAGAATTGTAGAAAGTTCTATTAAACTTGGCTAGACTGGTAAAATACTGATACAGACTATAATTCTGTGTCCTTGAATCTATATGAAAACCCATTTCAATTTCCATTCTGAATGCTAGTATAAAATCTTCAGCTCTCTTACATTAGTAGGACACAGTAACTCATATTTATTATAATATTTAAAGATTGTAGGTATGAATTCATTTTATTTTTGCCATTTTATAAATTATATATAATATTGACTTCATATTGCTCTCTGCTTAAAAGTATATTAAAAAAAACCCACAATGTATATAAAAGTAGAGTACACGTAGAAATGAAAAGATCTTTGTGGGGAATAATAAAGGAGTGGGGGCCTGAACAAGGAAATAGGAGTAAAAAGTGTGTGGGAGATGAATGAATGTAGCAAAGTAGGAAAAAAGGGAGGATGGAAAGAAAGTAACCAATCCCCAACCTTTATGCGTGGCCGCCACCAGGCTAGTGGTGGAAGGCCAATGTTGTCAACTTGGAAGTCACGTCTTTTGGATGTAAACAAGCAAGCCAAAATTGCAATACCTTTTAGAAATGTGTCCAAAAGCATTCCCTTGGGCTTTTTATTTATGCTCCATTGATTTTAAACTTTTAGGAAGCATGGGATTTCCAAGCAATCCCTTATTACCATAATAATATCTGTGATAAAAGCCAGTTTTGTTTGGGGTCCAAGACCTGTCCATTTATAAGGCATCTTCATGGGTCCCTTTAAAGACTGTGAATTGATAATAATTAAATTGACATACTCTTCCTAATAGTTGTTGTTCCATGGGGTAAGTGAACTGATTGTGCAACATGGCACCTTGTTTGTTACACTCCCAAAGGGAACTGGAGAATTTAAGACAAATTCAGTAAGATACTGACAAAATAAGATTTCAACTATTGGAGGGGGCACATTTAGCTACTGTATCCTTGCAGTAATAATATCAAGCACCTTGTAGATATTCTCTAGTACAAGCACCTTTTGGCTGTGTAGGTTGAAATGTTAGTCCAATCCGCTACTCCATGTTGATTCAGACCTCCTCTATTAATGTATTTTTCAGGTTTTCCCATTTCATCGTGCATTGATTATAATTTATGACTGAAAAAAAATTAAGAAAGAGGATATTACTACATAAACACTATTGAAGAACTTTTTGCACAGGAAAGACACCAGTCACTAAACCCACGTCATAAAAAAACTATCAATAAATGCTGTATTAGATGTTGTTGATACTCACTCGGTCACTATGAGATCTGTTTTCTGTATTCTGCAAAAAACCTGGTTGATCCTGCCGCTCTCTATCTCCACCTTCTGTTCATGTTCTCAATTTAGCTAGGGATTTTGCAGCTGTAGTGGCAGCTGTGCACAAGCTCAGTTTTCAGCGAGTTTCTATGCTGAGCATTTCCTCCCTGTCGCATCTATTACATGTAGATCAATGGGGGCTTCGCCTCCCTCTTATTCTAAAACACAGGCTGAAGGGGTGTGACACAGTCTGTGACTACCAGAAATCCACCCACACCATGTTATTGCCAAAAAATAATAAATATTTGATTTAAGATATATATTTATATGACAATTTAAAACAGTTTATTGATATTAATTATTTATTTTTACTCTGTATTCCAAAGGCTGTTTTTTTATTTTGAACATGTAACCAGCAGCGGAGGACTAGAAGTCCCTCCTTCTTATGTTTCCATGCAGACAGGCTGGGAAAGATCTGGGTCAGTGTGACAGCTATATATCGATTAGGAAAAAGGTACTTAGATTTTGGTTTTAATTAAAATATTTACAGTGCCATCATCCCCATACAGAAATAGAAGGTACAATATAAATTAAACAGTGTGTGTTTAGTACCACTTTACATCCAAACATTTGAGTGTATTTATTAGTATAGTTAAAATGCATTTATTTAATCAAAAGAAGAACATCAACATTGCATAGTGGCTTAATGGTCAGCACTTATGCTTTACAACTCTAGGGTACTCAATTCAAATTCTAACCAGGAAACAACCTACATGGATTTTGCATATTCTTTCTGTGATTGTGTGGGTTTCCTGTGGGTACTCCAGTTTCCTTCCAAACTCCAAAGACATGCTGATCAACTAATTGGTCCTTGTCTAAATTATCCTTAGTATGCTTGCATGTAAGATAGGGACCTTAGACTGTAAGCTCCTTAGGCCTCATGCACACTGGATGTTATAAAAATGGCAGTAGCTTTGCAGTGAATTTTTCAATGTTTTTAAGCATTTTTGCAATAGCATTTTTTGGCGTTTTTTTTAGCATTCTTTAGCGCTGTTGTTGATAGGTGTTTTTTATCAATGGTGTCAAAAACGTTAAAAAATGCTGGTGAGTCGCATTTGTGAGCATTTATCTGTGTTTTTTCTGTGGTTTTCTGCATTTTTTTGCCGTTTTTTGGCGTTTTTACAGCTGAAACACTCCTCTCAGAACACACTAGTTTTGCTTTTTTTTACAGCCAAAAAACACCCCAGCCAAAAACAGTTGATAACAGCCTATGTGTGCATGGACACATAAGATAACATGCTGGAGAGTTTATTGACTGTAGAAAAAAAAATCTGAAGCCAAAAAACAGCAGCTGTAAAAATGTCCAAAAACGTCCAGTGTACGAGGCCTTAAGGTCAAGGACTGATGCAAATGTACAACATGTGAAGTGTTGCATAAATTGTCTGCACTGTACAAATACTCTAAATGAATAGTGAGTCTGTGCACAATCATTTAGACTTTGTACTAGGTTGCATTTTGAGGCAAAACTCAACATTATAGTGTATTTATAGTCTATTAATTTCACTTTAAAGCCACCAAAATATTATAGTGGCAGTGTGAAAAGGAAGAAACAAGAAACACCAGTCAGCCTTTATTCCAAAAATCAACAATAGAGTGTTTTTATTTCACAGAGAAAAGCAAGCAAACTATTGTACTGACTCCATGCACAGTATGCAAGCATTATTACTAGTCCACAGCAAGAGACCAGGTGGATTTTAATCAAGTAATCAAAATTGTAATAAAAAGAAAATGAGCCTATTCCCTCATCCATTCAGTATGGATGGGGGTAATCCTTCTCACTGAGCTATTGCATTGTGACAGCGGGGAAACTTCCCCACCATCACAATACAATGGTCAGTATTCCTGGCTATATAGCAGCTAACAGCACTGATCATTTGGTAAAAACCCAGCAGGGTAGTTGTGCACAAGTCGATTGATAAACAACTAAATGAGCTATTGTTTGACCCTGACTGCCAATTTCGGGTATATGAAGTAACCAGGAGAAAAGTGGGAAAACACTGGATGGAGATGAATGCAACTCCTCTAGGACTAGGTCTTGAGATCCTAATGCACATTTACAGAACCAACACAAGAAGGCACCACAATCTTAGTGTAGAGATTTCTTAAACTGGTTAAAAAGAATAGAAAATGCACTCACAAATAAAAGGAAGATCGAGGCATGTCATGGAAACACCCATAAAGACCTTCAAGCGATCATCATGGGACTGAAGAGCTCAGCAGGCAAGTGGCTGGCTATGGCAGAGTTCGGCAGGGAAGTTGCTGGTGAAATGTCAGCTCTCAGGCTTTGAGCTAGAACATAGGCAGTGGCGGATTCCGGGTGCAGAAAGATGGCTGCAGCTCCAATGAATCCTTGGTAGGCTGGGTGATGATGTCTGGATGTAGAGGGCGCGTGGCTACACATTTCAGAGCAAAAGGACTGTCCCTTTGTAAAAACACGAGGAAAGGTTTTTATGGGAGGCAAGTCTATATATACTATAATGAATGGTGGAGAGCAGAAGCTGGGAGGCTGGTGCTGTTAACTATTAATTTACCAGGATGGGATCCAGCAGCATGGCTCTATTAACTCTTAGGGGACCCAGAAAACTGCTGCACACCAGAATATAAAAATAAAAGGGAAGAACAAAGGACCAGAAAACAATAGATAAAAAAAGCACTTTTCTCTAACCATACATACATGTATTAATTATCAGTGTATAAAAAAGTAACCTTTATGCTTGTACAAATAGTTTTCTGCTAGCCAGGAAAAATCAATTTTCTAGCTTTGCTTGAATAGTTTCCAGATTTTCTCTCCTTGTCCACATACATTCACATGTCATGTCTGTGTTTATGATTGTGATAAAAATGCTATAAAAGTTACCTTTTGTGGTTACCAATGATATTTCTCTTTTTGGCTTTTTACATCCTCTCTGGAACTGCTGTACAATAATTCCATATATTTATTATAGTTTGACATTTGTAAGATATGTAAGGTGCACCTGTAAATATATAGTCTTGTCACAACTCAAGGTTGCAACTGGAAAATTTCCATTTTCACGTACTATGCCAGAAGATTGTTTAATATTGTTTATACGTATACTTTTTTTCACATGCACCCTTTTTCTCACTTTCCATGGAAAGATGAGAGCAGATACATATTGAATTCAGGCAGCAGCCTTTTTTCACATATTTGAGGTATATGATAGTTCCAAAATCCTAAAATTTAGATATATGCATTTTAGGAAAAAATGTATTGTTCCAATGTAAAGCCAGAACATTGTTTTTGTATTTTTGAATAAAGTATGGAAGTGTTAAAACACTAGTCAAGCCTTTAATGTTGACACAAATTTTTGCATTTATTTGACTTATTTCATATATATGCTTTTTTTTTTTTACTCAAAAATTGCATATACAAAAAAATTCAAAGCTAAAATTCAGACACAAAATAAATATACAGATATTAGACATGTGCACTTGTTTTCGTCCGAATGCATTTTCGTCCGAATTTCGGGTATTTTCGTTACCGTTTTAACAAACGATAACAAACGCGCAGAATCCGAAAACCGAAAGATCCGACATAAACAAATGCTTTATTTTCATTATCGTTGCGACAACAGTTCAATATAGATAGGAGATTCAACATGACTCTGACAATAGTGATCTGTGTCCACTGAACCTATGGTCGAATGTGCCTAACCTTAGCTCTATTAGTCCAAGATTATTCTACATAGAGAGAAAAGATTCGACATAGAGAGAAAAGATTCGACATTATAGAGACAATAGCAAAAAAGGTTGAATGTGTTTAACCTAACTGTATTAGTCCAAGAATATTCGACATAGACAGAAAAGATTCGACATGAAGATTCGACTAAGCAGTTGCCCCGAGCAGACATTTATGGTCACATGCTCCGCCCATAGGCTATAGAAGAATTCTAATGTTGGTTGACTAGTAATAATAATTAATACATATAATTATTACTAGTGTCATACAACATTAGAATCCTACTATAGTTGTATTACACGTTGTATAGTTTAGCTGCTCCGTTGAATCTTTTTAGAACATTCGACAGACACCATAAGCCTTCAATGACAGATTCGACCTTAATTATTTCAGATTTTTGGACGAATGCATTTTTTTAACGAAATAAATAAAAACATATTTCGGGAGTAACTAAATAAATTTATTTTCCGGACGAAAACGAAATTCCGAAGCAAAATATTTCAGTGTGCACATGTCTAACAGATATATAGATCAGTTGAAGGCATCAAAATATTATAAGAATCATGTATGGTGCTATGGTTTAGTTGATATTCTGAGTTAATAGACTGTTTCTGTTCTTGATTTTAATTTTTAACCCTTTTGTAAGATACTCCCATTGTGCATTGTAAACCATTCTCAGTCCAATTAATGTTGATGCACTTTTGCCTGTCATGTGATGTAGCTTATATTTGAACCATTATTACTTTACCCTGAACTTTCTTTTTTTGGCTATATGAAGTGCATAGCAATACAGGCACCTGCCTGTTTTGTTGAATTACAGGTAGGTGAGGGCAACATGCTCAGAAACAAACCACTTACATAGTTACATAGTTACATAGTTACATAGTAGGTGAGGTTGAAAAAAGACACAAGTCCATCAAGTCCAACCTATGTGTGTGATTATGTGTCAGTATTACATTACATATCCCTGTATATTGCGTTCATTCAGGTGATTATCTAATAGTTTCTTGAAGCTATCAATGCTCCCCGCTGAGACCACCGCCTGTGGAAGGGAATTCCACATCCTTGCCGCTCTTACAGTAAAGAACCCTCTACGTAGTTTAAGGTTAAACCTCTTTTCTTCTAATTGTAATGAGTGGCCACGAGTCTTATTAAACTCTCTTCTGCGAAAAAGTTTTATCCCTATTGTGGGGTCACCAGTACAGTATTTGTAAATTGAAATCATATCCCCTCTCAAGCGTCTCTTCTCCAGAGAGAATAAGTTCAGTGCTCGCAACCTTTCCTCATAACTAAGATCCTCCAGACCCTTTATTAGCTTTGTTGCCCTTCTTTGTACTCGCTCCATTTCCAGTACGTCCCTCCTGAGGACTGGTGCCCAGAACAGGACAGCATACTCCAGGTGCGGGCGGACCAGAGTCTTGTAGAGCGGGAGAATTATCGTTTTATCTCTGCAGTTGATCCCCCTTTTAATGCATGCCAATATTCTGTTTGCTTTATTAGCAGCAGCTTGGCATTGCATGCCATTGCTGAGCCTATCATCCACTAGGACCCCCAGGTCCTTTTCCATCCTAGATTCCCCCAGAGGTTCTCCCCCCAGTGTATAGATTGCATTCATATTTTTGCCACCCAAATGCATTATTTTACATTTTTCTACATTGAACCTCATTTGCCATGTAGTCGCCCACCCCATTAATTTGTTCAGGTCTTTTTGCAAGATTTCCACATCCTGCAGAGAAGTTATTGCCCTGCTTAGCTTAGTATCGTCTGCAAATACCGAGATTGAACTGTTTATCCCATCCTCCAGGTCGTTTATGAACAAATTAAATAGGATTGGTCCCAGCACAGAACCCCGGGGAACCCCACTACCCACCCCTGACCATTCTGAGTACTCCCCATTTATCACCACCCTCTGAACACGCCCTTGTAGCCAGTTTTCAATCCATGTACTCACCCTATGGTCCATGCCAACGCACCTTATTTTGTACAGTAAACGTTTATGGGGAACTGTGTCAAATGCTTTTGCAAAATCCAGATACACCACGTCTACGGGCCTTCCTTTATCTAGATGGCAACTCACCTCCTCATAGAAGGTTAATAGATTGGTTTGGCAAGAACGATTCTTCATGAATCCATGCTGATTACTGCTAATGATATCATTCTTATTACTAAAATCTTGTATATAGTCCCTTATCATCCCCTCCAAGAGTTTACATACTATTGATGTTAGGCTAACTGGTCTGTAATTCCCAGGGATGTTTTTTGGGCCCTTTTTAAATATTGGTGCTACATTGGCTTTTCTCCAATCAGCTGGTACCATTCCAGTCAATAGACTGTCTGTAAAAATTAGGAACAACGGTCTGGCAATCACCTGACTGAGTTCCCTAAGTACCCTCGGATGCAAGCCATCTGGTCCCGGTGATTTATTAATGTTAAGTTTCTCAAGTCTAATTTTAATTCCGTCCTCTGTTAACCATGTAGGTGCTTCCTGTGTTGTGTCATGAGGATAAACACTGCAGTTTTGGTTACTGAAGCCCCCCGATTTACTCGTGAAGACTGAGGAGAAGAATAAATTCAATACCTTTGCCATCTCCCCATCCTTTGTAACCAGATGTCCTTCCTCATTCTTTATGGGGCCAATATGGTCTGTCCTCCCTTTTTTACTGTTTACATACTTAAAGAATTTCTTGGGATTTTTTTTGCTCTCCTCCGCTATGTGTCTTTCATGTTCTATCTTAGCCATCCTAATTGCACCCTTACATTTCTTATTGCATTCTTAATAAATTCTGAATGCTGTGGATGATCCCTCAACCTTGTATTTTTTGAAGGCCTTCTCCTTTGCTTTTATATGCATTTTTACATTGGAGTTAAGCCATCCAGGATGTTTGTTCGCTCTTTTAAATTTATTACCCAATGGGATACATTGGCTAATGCCCTTATTTAATATGCTCTTAAAGCAAACCCATCTCTCCTCCGTATTCTTTGTTCCTAATATTTTATCCCAATTTATGCCTTTTAGCAAGGTTTGTAGTCTAGGGAAGTTGGCTCTTTTGAAATTCAGTGTCTTTGTGTTCCCTTCATATCTCCTATTTGTGTGATTTATACTGAAACTAATTGACCTGTGATCGCTGTTACCTAAATTGCCCCGTATTTCCACATCTGTTATCAGGTCTGTATTGTTGGTAATCAGTAGATCTAGTAATGTTTTATTTCTAGTAGGTGCGTCTACCATCTGACCCATAAAATTGTCCTGCAAGACACTAAGGAACTGGCGAGCCTTAAATGAATGTGCGGTTCCCTCCGCCCAGTCTATGTCTGGATAATTAAAATCCCCCATTATGATAACACTTCCCATCCTTGCTGTTAATCCAATTTGTGATAGGAGATCCGTCTCCACTTCCTCCCTCAGGTTAGGGGGCCTATAACATACTCCCAGTATTATTTTCCCCTTAGCTTCATCCCTTTGGAGCTCTACCCATAAAGATTCCACCTCCTCCCTAGCCCCCTCAGTGATGTCATCTCTCACATTCACTTGTACATTATTCTTGATATATAGGCATACCCCTCCCCCTTTTTTACCCTCTCTGTCCTTGCGGTATAGGGTATACCCTTGAATATTTGCCAGCCAATCATGAGAGCTGTTGAACCAGGTCTCTGAAATTCCCACAAAATCCAAATCCTCCTTGTACAACAGTATCTCTAGTTCACCCATCTTGTCCGCCAGGCTCCTGGCATTGGTGAACATGCCACATAGTTTAGACCGGTCGCATATTGTCCTTGTATTGGGTGTTTCAAGATTGCAACTTGGACTTGCTACTATACTCACCTTGTGTTTTTGTGCTTTGGTTAACCTACCACTAATGCCCCCAATACTACCCTCTGGAATATCTTCCGCGCTGGCTGTCACTGTCTCTGGACCCTCCCCCCCATCGCCTAGTTTAAAAACCCCTCTAACTTTTTGGCCATCTTCATTCCCAGCAGATCTGCACCCTCCTCATTTAGGTGCAGTCCGTCCCTTCTATAGTACCGGTTACCGACTGAGAAGTCGGCCCAGTCCTCCAGGAACCCAAACCCCTCCTTACTACACCAGCTCTTCAGCCACTTGTTTACTTCCCTAATCTCCCTCTGCCACTCTGGTGTGGCTCGATGTACCGGTAGTATTCCTGAGAACACTACCTTGGAGGTCCTTTTCCTCAATTTAGCTCCTAAGTCCCTAAAATCGTTCTTTAGGACACTCCATCTGCCTCTGACTTTGTCATTGGTGCCAACGTGCACCATGACAGCCGGGTCTTCCCCAGCCCCTCCCAGTAATCTGTCCACAAGATCCGTGATGTGCCGAACCCGAGCGCCCGGTAGACAACATACTGTTCGGCGCTTCAGGTCTTGGTTACAGATTGCCCTCTCTGTCCTTCTAAGAATTGAGTCCCCTACCATCAGAATCTGTCTTTCCTTTCCCTTTGCTGCCCCCCCACTCTCACTGGAGGAGTTCTTCCCCTGGCAGCTAGGAGAATCCCTCATCTCCAGCAGTGCTGGTCCCTGACTGGTTACACCAATGTCACTCAATGGAGCGTACTTATTGGGATGCTCCAGTCCTGGATCGGCCTCCCTGGCACTTCCCCCTCTACCCCTCCTGACTGTCACCCATCTACTCTTTGCTAGTGCCTGCACCTCTTTGTCTCCACCCACCTCTGTGCTGGCCCCTGCCGGCACCTGCCGTGTACGTTCCTGGCTCACCTTTAGTATGGAGGGACTTCTCAGTGCTGACAGTTGCTTCCCCAGATTCAGAACCTGGGCTTCCAGGGAAACAATGTGCTTACATTTTGCACAGCAGTATTCGCCCTCGATCGGATGATCAAGGAACGCATACATGCGGCAAGATGTACAAAGAGTCGCCTCTCCACACCCGCCGGGCATCGTACCTATTAAATTTGGTGAGGATTTGGGGATTTTACCCTGTCCAAATTACCTAACAACTAGCTTCCTGGCACTAATACTCAAGACAATACACAGGTACACGACAAGACAATACACAGGTACACAATACACAAGTACTAACGATCCACACACACTACTCAGACAACACTCAGATACTCACACTACACAGGTACTATGACCCCTGTTATAACCTCCTGTTTTAAACTCTTGTTTTTAACTCCCACTTAATCCAGCTCCACTTACACCAAGCTCCACAGCTTCAAACTGAGCACGCTCAGACTGAGTCCTACAACAAGTTAAATAGGCACCTGTGAGCAATTAACCACACCCCTTAATTGATAGACTGATGAAACAAGAAAAAAAAAAAAAAAAAAGCTATTTAAAAAGTGACAGCAAAAGGCAAATTAAAAACTAAAAGGAAAAGTCCCCAAAATGCAACCCAGCAAACACCAGACAGCAAACACACACCAACAGATAGCAACACACACCAACAGACAGCAACACACACCAACAGACAGCAACACACACCAACAGACAGCAAGACTTGTATACTCTAACACTTGTTTTTAACTCCCACTTAATCCAGCTCCACTTACACCAAGCTCCACAGCTTCAAACTGAGCACGCTCAGACTGAGTCCTACAACAAGTTAAATAGGCACCTGTGAGCAATTAACCACACCCCTTAATTGATAGACTGATGAAACAAGAAAAAAAAAAAAAAAAGCTATTTAAAAAGTGACAGCAAAAGGCAAATTAAAAACTAAAAGGAAAAGTCCCCAAAATGCAACCCAGCAAACACCAGACAGCAAACACACACCAACAGACAGGAACACACACCAACAGACAGCAACACACACCAACAGACAGCAACACACACCAACAGACAGCAAGACTTGTATACTCTAACACTTGTTTTTAACTCCCACTTAATCCAGCTCCACTTACACCAAGCTCCACAGCTTCAAACTGAGCATGCTCAGACTGAGTCCTACAACAAGTTAAATAGGCACCTGTGAGCAATTAACCACACCCCTTAATTGATAGACTGATGAAACAAGAAAAAAAAAAAAAAAAAAAAAAAAAGCTATTTAAAAAGTGACAGCAAAAGGCAAATTAAAAACTAAAAGGAAAAGTCCCCAAAATGCAACCCAGCAAACACCAGACAGCAAACACACACCAACAGACAGCAACACACACCAACAGACAGCAACACACACCAACAGACAGCAAGACTTGTATACTCTAACACTTGTTTTTAACTCCCACTTAATCCAGCTCCACTTACACCAAGCTCCACAGCTTCAAACTGAGCACGCTCAGACTGAGTCCTACAACAAGTTAAATAGGCACCTGTGAGCAATTAACCACACCCCTTAATTGATAGACTGATGAAACAAGAAAAAAAAAAAAAAAAAAAAAGCTATTTAAAAAGTGACAGCAAAAGGCAAATTAAAAACTAAAAGGAAAAGTCCCCAAAATGCAACCCAGCAAACACCAGACAGCAAACACACACCAACAGACAGCAACACACACCAACAGACAGCAAGACTTGTATACTCTAACACTTGTTTTTAACTCCCGCTTAATCCAGCTCCACTTACACCAAGCTCCACAGCTTCAAACTGAGCATGCTCAGACTGAGTCCTACAACAAGTTAAATAGGCACCTGTGAGCAATTAACCACACCCCTTAATTGATAGACTGATGAAACAAGAAAAAAAAAAAGCTATTTAAAAAGTGACAGCAAAAGGCAAATTAAAAACTAAAAGGAAAAGTCCCCAAAATGCAACCCAGCAAACACCAGACAGCAAACACACACCAACAGACAGCAACACACACCAACAGACAGCAACACACACCAACAGACAGCAACACACACCAACAGACAGCAAGACTTGTATACTCTAACACTTGTTTTTAACTCCCACTTAATCCAGCTCCACTTACACCAAGCTCCACAGCTTCAAACTGAGCACGCTCAGACTGAGTCCTACAACAAGTTAAATAGGCACCTGTGAGCAATTAACCACACCCCTTAATTGATAGACTGATGAAACAAGAAAAAAAAAAAAAAAGCTATTTAAAAAGTGACAGCAAAAGGCAAATTAAAAACTAAAAGGAAAAGTCCCCAAAATGCAACCCAGCAAACACCAGACAGCAAACACACACCAACAGACAGCAACACACATCAACAGACAGCAACACACACCAACAGATAGCAACACACACCAACAGACAGCAAGACTTGTATACTCTAACACTTGTTTTTAACTCCCACTTAATCCAGCTCCACTTACACCAAGCTCCACAGCTTCAAACTGACCACGCTCAGACTGAGTCCTACAACAAGTTAAATAGGCACCTGTGAGCAATTGACCACACCCCTTAATTGATAGACTGATGAAACAAGAAAAAAAAAAAAAGCTATTTAAAAAGTGACAGCAAAAGGCAAATTAAAAACTAAAAGGAAAAGTCCCCAAAATGCAACCCAGCAAACACCAGACAGCAAACACACACCAACAGACAGCAACACACACCAACAGACAGCAACACACACCAACAGACAGCAACACACAGCAACACACACCAACAGACAGCAAGACTTGTATACTCTAACACTCATTTTTAACTCCCACTTAATCCAGCTCCACTTACACCAAGCTCCACAGCTTCAAACTGAGCACGCTCAGACTGAGTCCTACAACAAGTTAAATAGGCACCTGTGAGCAATTAACCACACCCCTTAATTGATAGACTGATGAAACAAGAAAAAAAAAAAAAAAAAGCTATTTAAAAAGTGACAGCAAAAGGCAAATTAAAAACTAAAAGGAAAAGTCACCAGACAGCAAACACACACCAACAGACAGCAACACACACCAACAGACAGCAACACACACCAACAGACAGCAACACACACCAACAGACAGCAAGACTTGTATACTCTAACACTTGTTTTTAACTCCCACTTAATCCAGCTCCACTTACACCAAGCTCCACAGCTTCAAACTGAGCACTTATCTTTAAAATGCAGGGGTTTTAAATTAAGTGTGTTCCAACACTCCACGAGGGCCTTTGTGATAATTGTCCACATGATACAAATGCAAACAAAAACAATGTTAATGTTTTTAAAAATTGGATTCATATAGTAAAAACTTTTCAAATCGTAGATCATTTGGTAAATGCCCAATTATTCAGTATACCTTAGTGGGTTTATCTTTGTCAATCTTCACATCCCTGGTAGAAATTAAAAAAAAAGTTTGCAAAATATTAACAGAGAGGAAAAGGTATTTTGATAGTAGCTGAAAATCGTAAAGTGGTTGTAAAGCTTATATTTGCTTTCTAAAATAATAAACTTTGTATACTTACCTGTTCTGTACAATTGCACAGAGCGGCCCCAAACTTCCTTTTCTGGGATTCCCCGCCACCGATATCTGCTCCTCCTCTTCTCTGTGTGCACCCATAGGAATCTGCTTCATGTCGGGACACACGTGCGGGCTCACTCTTGAGCCAGGCTGGGTGCTTCCATAGGCATACACAGCATGGCTTGGCCCTGCTCCCTCCTCACAGGATTTGATTGACAGCAGCAAGAGCTAATGGCTCCTGCTGCTTTCACTGAGTCCTCAGTTAAGAGATGGGACTCATGTAGGTAAGTATAAGGGGGAGTGAGGGGGCTATAGAACAACTGGGACATTTATTTACCTTAATGCAGAGAATGGATTCAAGTAAAAAATGTTGTGCCTTTAAAACCACTTAAATTCACAATTGGATTAGTAAAGAACAATTATCCCCAGCTCCCATTATAAATAATAAAATCAAACTAAATAATCTCCACGTATTAGACATTTGAAGGACATTTGGTCCATTTTTTTTTCAATTATGCACAGAAATTGTACATAAATAGGAATCTTGTGCAGAAAAATACATTTTTTACATCGCAGTCATTTATTTGAGTATAAACAATATACATAGTTGATGATCGTTTTTTTTTTCACACAAATAGAGCTTTCTTTTGGTGGTATTTGATCACGACTGAGTCTTTTGTTTTGTTACATAAATGAAAAAAGAACAAAAAAAAAAAAAAAATATTTTCTAGTTTCTGTTATAAAACAAATCCAATAAAATCAAATGTATTCATATATTTAGGCCAAAATATATTCTGCTACATGTCTTTGGTAAAAAAAAAAATCCCAATAAGTGTATATTATTTGGTTTGTGTAAAAGTTTTAGCCTCTACAAACTATAGTGTGCATAAAGTATTTGAGAATTTATCAGTCAAGATGTACTGACGGCCTATCTAATTTCTTGAGTCCCTTAAAATGCCAGGACAGTACAAATACCCCCAAATGACCCCCTTTTGGAAAGCAGACAGTCTGAGGTATTTAGTAATGGCAAGTTTTTTGTTGTAATGTTGTGTCACAATTTTTTGGAAAAATAAAGAAATTAAATAAAATATGTTTTAAATATTGTTTTAATTTCATTTTTAAACATTTTTTAACGTGTTTTTCTTTTTAAAACATTCTTTCTTTTTTTACTATTGTTTTTAAAGTACTTTTATCAGAGCAGTTCAATGCCACCATAGGGACACAACTCCAGGAAAAGGAGGTGGGTGGTGATCAGGGTTTCTTTTTCCTTTTACACTTTGATTGCTGTTGCAGTGATGATCACTGTAATAGCAAAATTTTGAACTGTCATGGATGGCTTACATTCATAACAGCTGTGATTCCTATTGTGTGTTTTGATTCACCCACAGCTATCAAATGGCACAGGGTGCTGTGATTGGCCCAAACACCATGAGACAGCTATGGGTCATGGGCCAATGAAATGAATGAAATTCATATTATGAATTCACAACAATTCATAATAATAGCTTTGTTGACATGGTGATTAGTTGTGATCAGTGGACACAGTGGTCATTGGAGCAGCGCGATGTGCACCTCAGGGAGTGTGCTGTGTGCCCCTCAGGTAGATGATGTACATGTACATCGTCCAGTCTGTCCACACCTCCCTGCCGCAGTAAATGTACTGTGGCCAGGCAGCAACTGGTTATATAATGAGAAAAAATGATGCCAAACTAATTACAGAAAGAATAACACCACAAGGGATGATCTGAGTGTTCAGTCTGAATTGGTCCGCATGAACATGACAGCTTCCTGCTGTCATTGGCTGCTAAGAAACCAGTGAGTTTCTGCACCTGCCACCTCCTTAGCAACCACTGATATGACCTGGCCCATATGTAAGTAAATTACACTAACATATGGGCTAACATAACTAACTAACACCACAAAGCCCCATTTTCTTACACTGTGTCGCTGCTCCAGGTGGGTTCACCTCTGGTGCATCCCCATACACCTCCACCAGTCGGGTGCCAGCTCAGCTGTTATGCTTCACAATTTAGGATAAGAAAAATGCAAATGGCTGCACACCAATGATCCACTTTACTTAACTATTAAGACCAAAAAAACAGGTAGTACAGGTACAGAAGAGGACTCACAGGTAACTACCTATCAGTCCCCTAGTAACCTCACCAATGTGATCAGGTATTTCACAACCTAGGCCCTCAACTTTACCTTCAAAGACAAGTACAAGAAGATCTTCCTTGATAATGTTGACAAGAGGACCCAGTTCTGGCGTTACTTTGCCAGAAACCTGGCATCCATTGGAGTTGCTGGAGCCACCTACTTGTGCTTCGTCTACCCACTTGACTTTGCTCAAACCCGTCTAGCTGCTGATGTTGGAAAGGCTGGCGCTGGCAGAGAATTCAAGGGTCTTGGTGATTGCCTTGCCAAGATTTTCAAATCCGATGGGCTTAAAGGTCTCTACCAAGGTTTCAATGTGTCTGTCCAGGGAATCATCATTTACAGAGCTGCTTATTTTGGAATCTACGACACAGCTAAAGGTATGCTTCCAGATCCCAAGAACACACACATATTTATCAGCTGGATGATTGCTCAGACATAAACAGCAGTGGCAGGCTTTGCCTTTTATCCATTTGACACAGTCCATTGTCGTATGATGATGCAGTCTGGAAGAAAAGGAGCTGAGATCATGTACAGTGGCAGTGACTGCTGGAAAAAGGTTGCAAGAGATGAGGGTAGCAGAGCTTTCTTCAAGGGTGCCTTGGTCCAACGTGCTCAGAGGAATGGGTGGTCCTTTTGTCTTGGTCTTGTATGATGAGCTCAAGAAAGTCATCTAAGTTTATCCTTGTTCAGATGTCTGTGACCTGGCATGCTGTATTATGTAACATACCCTGAATGTTCTGGACTTTCTATTTTTTTCATCAAGCACACCTTTTATTTATAAAATGTAACTGGTAATTTTACTGGTTGATACAAGTTTATTTCATTTCACCAGCTTTCCACATTAACATAATGTGGAAAGCTTTGAGAACGTCCTATGACGAAACGCGTAAGACGGAGCCACGCTCTTACGTCATACCCGGAAGGTTCGGCTTGGAACGCAGGTGGTGCACACGCTACTGAGGAGCTCTCCATCCACAGCACTGTATGCGCCCCTGCATATCTGTATTTTTCCACCAGACAGTTTTCTTTTATGTATGCAATTTTAAATAAACTGTTTTACTACACTATGGGAGTCCCTTGTGTTTTCCGGTGAGGATCGGGCCACTTGCTGCGGAGAAGTAACTCGAGGAACCCTGGTTCGGAATATATGCTGGGAATCCGTGAATTAAAGCAATAGGGTGATGGCGGTGCAGAGGACCAACACGGCTACCTAAGGGGGAGATCCTTGTTAAAGCTGCCCACTCTATGCCTACTACACCTGTAGGGGTAATTACCTCTGATGAGTGGGGACACATTGGGGGAGCACCTAGTCACGATACCTGCTGTGCACAGAAGTCACTGAAAGTTATACTTGGAACTTGATTACGTTTTGTTTAAATCACCTGTTTATGCAATATATATATTTTTTTCACAAATAATTACAAAATTTCTGGACTTGCACTATATATTGAACATTTATATAATAATCAAGCACTGTGGACACTGGATGCATGAACTAATGGTTGATGAACATATTATTAATGTTTGTGTGCACTACAGAAGTGGAGTTACCTGCATTTATAGGATTATGTTATCTACTTATGTCATCCTTTGAGATTTGGTAGTTCACATTTTGAGTTATTGGAGGAGTGGTGTGGATGTGTGGGGGATACAGGCGCTGGAGATCTGATCTCAGCTGGATTGCGCTCCTACCCAATCACACCTACCCACAGCACTTGTTCACTTTATGCGTCAAATCCTACACCTATTGGTAGAATACCTGCACACCCTAGCTATATGCACACTGGGTTTTGATCTAAATAATTTTTATGTTTAATTAGTTAATATAACACCACTATATACAGGCATACCCCACTTTTAAGTACACAATGGGGTTTATTTACTAAAGCTGGAATGTGCAAAATCAAGCTTATGTCTGCATAGAAACCAATGAGCTTCTAACCCCAGCTTGTTCAATTAAGCTTTGGTAATAAAACCTGGAAGCTCATTGGTTTCTATGCAATAGTGATCCTGTTTTTGCACTTTCCAGCTTTAGTAAATAAACCCCATTGTGTACTTAAAAGTGGGGTATGCCTGTATATTCTTTTGTCACATAGGGTAGCGCCACTTCCCCACTCTCTTTTATATAAATCATTCCCTTATACCCACTTACTACCAGTGGAGCCTGCATTTGTAGTGCAAATCTGATAGGTGGGCTAATAAAAAATATGGATCTAAAAAAAAAAAAGGAAAGACACAGCCACTCAATAAAGTTGGAGGAAAAACTGTTTACCCTAATGCCGCGTACACACGACTGGACTTTACGGCATACTTGGTCCGGCGAACCGGAGTCCGTCGGACAATTTGATCATGTGTGGGCTCCAGCGGACTTTGTTTTCTCAAAAGTTTGACGGACCTAGAAATCAAACATGTTTCAAATCTGTCCGACGGACTCGAGTCCGGTCATAAAGTCCGCTCGTCTGTATGCTAGTCCAACAGACAAAAACCGACGCTAGGGCAGCTATTGGCTACTGGCTATGAACTTCCTTGTTTTAGTCCGGTCGTACGTCATCACGTACGAATCCGTCGGACTTTGGTTGATTGTGTATAGGCAAGTCCGTTCATTCGGAAAGTCCGTCATAAAGTCCGTCGAAAAGTACACTGGACAAAGTCTGCCGTAAAGTCCGCTCGTGTGTACGCGGCATTAGACTGTGTAGGGGATATGTGATGCAACCCCTTCATAAATAAAGAATGTTAAAAAAAATGTATAGGGGTTTCTTTACTGTCAGAGCAGTAAGGCTGCTCTGGAACTTTCTTTCACAATCAGTGGGGTCAGCAGGAAGTATTGATAATTAAAAAAAAATAGTGAACAAAATATATAGGTATATGGGGCATGGTCATCACACACATACCGACACCCACACAGATTGAACTGGATAAACTGGTGTTTTTATGCAAGTTTTTTTTAACTATGTTACTATGTATTGATGTAACTATGAAACAATAACATTTACACAAAAAATAGATAAAATACTGTTTAAAATCTGTTAAAGGAGAAGTGCAGCCAAAGTCTGCAGTTCATTCTGCACTCCTGTGACCCATTTCAGCAGACTACAGCCTGAAGCCCATTGTCGGCTGACATCACCGAGCCAGTTTAGGCTCGGGAAAGATCACAACCATACGTTCGGGATCTGCCCACATGCCCGGACCCGCACTAGGCTCAGCTTCTCAGCAAGACTGGTGCCCCCCCATTGGCCCTGCCCTTGACTGAGATTTTTGCAGTGCCTCTCCACCTATTTCTTCAGCAGTGGTCCACAGACCTGCACCTATGCCTCTGGACCCGGCCTGAAGACAAATAGTGGTGGCACCAGCTCACTTTCTCATGCCAGCCATGGTCCGCAGGTATATGCATACCTCCCAATTTTCTGAAAATGGAATGAAGGACACCTATTAGAAAAAGTATGTAGGCATAGGACACCCCCCCGCCACACCCCCCAAAGGAGAATTGTACGAAATAAATTGATTGGTTAAACCCACAAGTTTTTTACCACTATGAAATCCCGTTATATTGGCTTTTAGAATTTACAAATGCAGCAATTTAGAAAGGTTTAGAAGATTTACCGCTGGGAAACACTTTTTGATAGATAAATAGTAATTTTTTTATACAACTA
Organism: Aquarana catesbeiana; assembly: GCF_042186555.1. Classification (NCBI taxonomy): domain Eukaryota; kingdom Metazoa; phylum Chordata; class Amphibia; order Anura; family Ranidae; genus Aquarana; species Aquarana catesbeiana. Next base: position 342,369,913 of record NC_133325.1, read on the forward strand.
TATAGATCTGACCAACATGAGGGACAAATAAGGAGATATGAGGGAGGGGGAACTTTGTTCAAAATTAGGGACAGTCCTTCAAAATCAGAGACAGTTGGGAGCTATGGGTATATGGACAGGCTAGGGTAGTATATGGACAGGCTTGGGTAGTAAATAGACAGGCTAGGGCAGTATATGGACAAGCTGGCTATGTAACTGCCTGTCCATATGAGCAGACAGATACATTGACAATGCTCTATAGCAGTGGTTCTCAACCCCTGTCCTCAGAACCCACTAACAGGCCAGATTTTAAGTATTACCTTGGGGAGATGCAGACTAGAATAATGCAATCACTGAGCAGCAAATGATATCACTAGGGATGAGCCCGATGTTCGAGTCAAACATAAGTTTGACTTGAACATCGGGTGTTCGCCTGTTCGCTGAAGAGCGAACAATTTGGGGTGTTCGTGGCAAATTCGAAAAGCTGCGGAACACCCTTTAAAAGTCTATGGGAGAAATCAAAAGTGCTAATTTTAAAGGCTTATATGCATGGTATTGTCATAAAAAGTGTTTGGGGACCTGGGTCCTGCCCCAGGGGACATATATCAATGCAAAAAAAGTTTTAAAAATGGCCTTTTTTTTTTTTTTGCTTTTAATAATGCTTAAAGTGAAAGAATAAAAGTGAAATATTCCTTTAAATTTCATACTTGAGGGGTGTCTATAGTATGCCTGTAAAGTGGCGCATGTTTCCCGTGTTTACAACAGTCCCTGCACAAAATGACATTTCTAAAGAAAAAAAAGTCATTTAAAAGTACTCGCGGCTATAATGAATTGTAGGTCCTGGCGATACACATAAAAGTCATTGAAAAAAATGGCATGGGATTCCCCCACAATCCATTACCAGGTCCTTTGGGTCTGGTATGAATATTAAGGGGAACCCCGAAACAAAATAAAAAAAAAATTGCCTGGGGGTCCCCCCAAATTCCATACCAGGCCCCTCAGGTCTGGTACAGTTATTAAGGGGTACCCCGTGCCAAAATTTAAAAAAAAATGGTGTGGGGTTCCCCCAAAAATCCATACCAGGCCCTTATCCGAGCATGCAACCTGGCAGGCCGCAGGAAAAGAGGGGGGATGAGAGAGTGGCCCCCCTCCTGAACCATACCAGGCCACATGCCCTCAACATGGGGGGAGTGCACCGTGTCCCCATGTTGATGGGGACAAGGGCCTCATCCCCACAACCCTTGCCCGGTGGTTGTGGGGGTCTGCAGGTGGGGGGCTTATCGGAATCTGGAAGCCCCCTTTAACAAGGGGACCCCCAGATCCCAGCCTCTCCCCTGTGTGAAATGGTAACGGGGTACAGATGTACCCCTACCATTTCACAAACAAAGTGTGAAAATGGTAAAAATGACATGACACGGCTTCAGGACAAGTCCTTTATTAAAAGATAAAAAAATAAAAATGTCCCACAAAGTCCATTCATCTTTTTCTTCTCTCGAGCTGACAGACGGACTGAAAAAGGAAAAAAAAAAGCCGCACACCGCCACCGGTCTGCCTCCATGGGAGGCACCCACCGTAATGACCGTCCTCTCAGGTGACAGTTCTTTTATAACTGAGGTTATCACCGCACGGTGATGTCGCTAGGTGGCCCCTCCCCCCTTTGATGCACGGGGACAACCCTATGGCTTCCCCATAGCGTCAGAGGTGGGCGGGGCCACCTGGTGACATAACTGAGTGCCCCGCCCCCTCTGACGCTATGATGAAGCCATAGGGATGTCCCTGTGCGTCAGAGGGGGACGGGTCACCCGGCGACGTCACCGTGTGGCCCCACCCTCAGTTATAGAAGAACTGTCGCCTGAGAGGATGGTCATTACGGCGGGTGCCTCCCATGGAGGTGGATCGGTGGCAGTGTGCGGCTTTTTGTACCCCGTTACTATTTCACATGGGGGGAGGCCGGGATCTGGGGGTCCCCTTGTTAAGGGGGGCTGATAAGCCCCCCACAGACCCCTACAACCACCGGGCAAGGGTTGTGGGGATGAGGCCCTTGTCCCCATCAACATGGGGACACGGTGCTTTGGGGGGCTACCTCAAAGCACCCTCCCCATGTTGAGGGCATATGGCTTGGTACGGTTCAGGAGGGGGGCTGCTCTCTCGCCTCCCCCTCTTTTCCTGCGGCCTACCAGGTTGTGTGCTTGGATAAGGGTCTGGTATGGATTTTTGAGGGGACCCCCACGCCATTTTTTTTTTACATTTTGGTGCAGGGTTCCCCTTAAAATCCATACCAGACCTAAAGGGTCTGGTATGGATTTTGAGGGGACCCCACGCCAATTTCTTTTAAATTTTGGCGTGGGGTTCCCCTTAATATCCATACCAGACCTGAAGGGCCTAGTATGGAATTTGTGGGGACCCCACGCAATTTTTTTTTAAATTTTGGTTCGAGGTTCCCCTTAATATTCATACCAGACCCAAAGGGCCAGGTAATGCACTGTTGGGGAATCACATGCCGTTTTTTTCAATGACTTTTATGTGTATTGCCGGGAGCGACAATTCATTATAGCCGCGAGTACTTTTAAATTATTTTTTTTCCTTTAGAAATGTTATTTTGTGCAGGGACTGTTGTAAACACGGGAAACATGCTCCACTTTACAGGCATACTATAGACACTCCCCAGGTACGAAATTTAAAGGAATATTTCACTTTTATTGTTTCACTTTAAGCATTATTAAACTCACTGCTCCCGAAAAAACGGCCGTTTTTAAAACTTTTTTTTGCATTGATACATGGGCAGGACCCAGGTCCCCAAACACTTTTTATGACAATAACTTGCATATAAGCCTTTAAAATTAGCACTTTTGATTATTCATGTTTGTGTCCCATAGACTTTAACGGTGTTCGCGTGTTCGAATGAATTTTTTGCCTGTTCGCATGTTCTGTTGCGAACCGAACCGGGGGGTGTTCGGCTCATCCCTAGATATCACCTGTACTGTATTTCAGTAATCTTGCAAACCTGGCCTGTTGGTGGGTTCTGAGGACAGGAGTTAACTAAAAACATACCAGGTGATATAATTTGCTGCTCAGTGATTGCAGTATTCTAGTCTGCATCTCCCCAAGGTAATACTTAAAATCTTGCCTGTTAGTGGGGCCTGAGGACAGGAGTTGAGAACCACTGCTTTACAGGCTCCAAGTAAAAAATAATAAATGCACATTTTTTTACCTGCAAAAAGATCTGCATTTATTATTTTTGTACAAAGGTGGACTTGAATCTCAACACCTCAAATCACTGCAATTCCTGTATTTTCAGGCCTTAGATCATCACAATTCTTCCACCTACACACCTCAGGTTACCCCAGTTGCTTCATCACTGTAGTTGTAGTCCCCTGAATGCCTGTTCCCCTCTACACCTCTGTTCCCCACTGTATCCCACCCACACATCTGTTCCCCTCTGTATCCCCCACAAATCTGGCCCACTGTGCTCTGTACCCCCCCCCCACACCACACACACACACACACACACTAGTTCCTCTCTGTAACCCCCATAACCCCCCCTGCACATCTGTTCCCCTCTGTACCCCCTCACAAATCTGGTCCCCTCCGCTCTGTACCCCCAACCCCCTCCCACACACACACACACACACACACACTAGTTCCTCTCTGTAACCCCCATAACCCCCCACACACATCAGTTTCTCTCTGTATTCCCCCCAGGTAATCCTCACTGTGTACTCTCTCCTGTGTATTCCCCTAAGAGTAAATCCCCCCAGTGTAAGCCCACCCCCATTGTGTAAATCCCCCTAGTGTACCCCCTGCAGTGTAATTCCCTTCAGTGTAACCCCCCATATAAATTCCCCAATGTAATCCCTTGCAGTGTATTCTCCCCTGCAGTAGGAGGTGAATTGGAGCCAAGTGGCAGAACTTGTTCCCACACTGGGCTCTGGGACTCCAGCGGGAATGGGAACCCCGGCAGTGCTGATCCCATTAAACCCATCATCATCAGAGTAGGTAGGTATGTCTGTAGGCTTTACCTGCCTTGGATCACTGCAGCAGCTTCTGCACCACAGTGCCCAGGTCTTCAGTCTTGACAGCCTGGAACAGCTCCTGGTTCTCCATCCTGGGTACTAGAGAAGAAGGGCAGATCCTGGCAGAGCCTGATTGGTCCTGACATCCCCAGAATCCTTCCCTGGAGAGAAGGAGGACTTGGAGATGGATGGTGCCCTGGGTCAGATGTGCTGCTTGGGTGGGAGAGCACACTCAGGAACACTCGTGAGCCGGCCCTGGGGAGGGAGGGGTGGAGTTGAGGTGCCAGGGGAGGAGCCAGGAATACCTGGGGAGAGCTCCATACTCAGGAGCCATGCTGGGGAGGGAGGGGCGTAGCTGAGGCGCTGTGGTGAGCCGGAGGAGGAGCCAGGAATACCCGGGAGCGAGCGCCATACTCAGAGCCAGGTCGGGGAGGGGCAGAGCCGTGACACTGGGTTGAGCCAAGGGAGGAGCCAGGAATACCAGGGGGCGAGCTACATAATCAGAGCCGTACGGGAAGGGAGAGGCGGAGGCGACGATGTAACCCCTGGGGAGGAGCGAAATTACATTGAGCAGCCAGGAGGGGAAAGGAAAAGGATCATAACCACCCATTGGTCTCCTGATCCCGCCTCCCTTCCTTGAGCCAAATGATTAGCTACACTGCCTCCGAGTTGCATCCTGGCCGGGGCAGTGCTACTGTGCACTCTGCACCATTGTTTATTATGGTCAGTCCACCCCTGCTCGGGAGATTTCATCTGGCAGAGAATAGGGAAGCCATCGGCCATGGTGGCAGTGCGCTCTAGGTAGCTGCCTAGTTCGCCTAGCAGTAGCGCCGGCCCTGATTGATTGGCAAGTTGCTATAAGGACAGGATGGGAACTTGCTCCGACACAATGTTTCTCCAAAGCAACCTGTAATACGCTGAGTGTGCCACACTTTGTTCATACTGTACAGGCATGAGATCGGGAGGTGCATGCTGGGTAGCCAGCTGCACCGTTTCCAGGAAGAAACTCAGAGCAAGCTTCAGATTCCCACACTAAGGATGGAAGCTTACTGGATCCAGAGAGTACAGTGAGTAAAAATAAATTAAGACAGCAAGCTTTTCAATATGCAGCATATACCAATTTACATTGAAAATGCTGCAACTATCATGTGGGTGATTTAAGCATCTCTTCTCCAGGGAGAATTAATTTAATGGTTGTAATCATTCCTCATAACTGAGGTCCTCCAGTCCCCTTATTATCCATGTCGCCTTTCTCTGGACTCTCTCCAGCTCCAGTACAACCTCCTGAGGATTAGTGACCAGAATTGGATGGATAATCCAGATGTGGCCAGACCAGACTTTTGTAGAGTAGTAGAAATATAGTCTTATCTATTGAGTAAATAACATAATAAACATCAGTGCTAGGGATTTCAATATCTAGGTAGCTAACATCAAGGTTTGACATACTGAAACCCAAAAGAATGTTCAAATTGAAAATGTAGCACCAAAAAACAATAAATATGAAAAACTATAAACAATTCCTGCAACCCTCACACACAAATCTTTTTTAGCAGTAAGTTTGTGATACATGAGGAGATTGAGGGGATGAGCTGGAGAGCAGAGAGATACATCTGAGTGTAGTTAGTGTAGCGATGTATTCCAAGCTGTGGGAGGTTTTCAGCTTACCCAGGGAAGAGGTGTATAGAGAGAATAGGAGAGGCCCAAGGACAGAGGGTAGTTGGAACCTCAACCAAAAGGGAAAGAGTAGCAGAGAGGATAGAGTTGTAGGTGACACTGAAGGTGCTCTGAGATAGGTAGAATGAGAACCAGAACAGAATCATGGTGGCTAAGAGAGTGGAGTTTATTAAGGAGGAGTAGGTGGTCAAAAGTGTCAAAGATAGCAGAAAGGTCCAAGAATATGAGTATGGGGCAATAGCCTTAGGTTTTAGCAGTTAGTAGCTCATTAGAGACAGGTTAGATTAGTCTTTAGTATAGCAGTTTCAGTGGAAAGTTTTGGATAGAAGCCAGACTGTAGAGGGTCGAGAAGTTGTTATCGGTGAGGTAGCAGATCATCTGGTTGTGGACAAGGCATTTGAGGCAAACAGGAGCAGAGAGATGGGTTTAAGTTGTTCAGTTGGGTGGGGTCCAGTGAGTGTTTTTAAGTATGGGGCTAACCAGTGCATGTTTGAAAGGGGACAGGACGGTGCTTTCTTTATTTTGCTCAGGTCGGCATTTTTTTTTTTTTTAATAAAGGACTTGTCAAAAACTGCTGTTGTGTTTTTATTAACCATTTGAGCACTTTTTGGTGAATGAATAGGAGTACTATGTCACATGGGAGGGCTGGGGTCTGGAGGCACCCTCGTTAAAGAGGGCTTCCAGATTCCGATAAGCCCCCACCCGCAGACCCCCACAACCACTGGGCAAGGGTTGTGGGGAAAAGGCTCTTGTGCCCATGGGGACAAGGTGCTTTGGGGAGGCGACCCCCTGCTCCAAATTGTCTCCCCCATGCTGACGGCTTGCGGCCTGGTATGGTCCAAAATGGGGGGGTGCTCACTTGTCTCCCCCCCTTTCCTGGCCTGCCAGGCTGCATGCTTGGATAAGGGCCTGATATGGATAGGAGGGGACCCCCACGTTTTTTTTCTGATGTTTTATTTGCCAGCAATTCTATTTACATTCAGCTGTCGACAGGGAAGCCCGCTGACTGCTGATGAGTCATCGGTTGTGAAGAATCCAACGGCCGGCTTTTTGGCCAGCTATTCTTCACACAGAATTTGAATTGGTCGATTGACCGATCCGAATTTGAATCCTTCTGAATACTTGGAGTTCATTAGAAAACGAATAAACAAAATGACACTAAACAAATTTCAAGGAGATATGTTACTATTGTCATTCGGAGATTCTGATACATCCAAATAACCAAAAATTTTAGATTCAGACTGAAAGGAATTGCACATGTCTAGTCTAAGGGTATTTCTTGTGTACCCCAAGGTTCAATGTTGGAACCCCATACTTTTTAATCTATCTATAAATGATATAGAGTTTGGGATTAAAAATAACATTTAAGTGTTTACAGATGCCACTAAGCTATGCAGTGAAGATGTATCTAACATAATGTTCCTTCTTAAAACACAATACCAATTGTTCTTGATTAAGAGTAGACCACAAAGCCTTCGCTTAATTGTAGCAGGGACAAGATGTCTCCAACTTACAAGCCAAACACAATGTAACCGCTTGCCGTCCAGCCACTATCATTATACTGCTGCAGGTTGGCACGGCTGCGCGAATCGCCATAGGTGTACGTCGGCTGCTTTAAGAGCCCGCCTGGAGAGTTGGGAATCTGAATTAAATAAAACCATATCAGAGCAAATGAAATGTAAGGTTATTGATAATATACATTTCACTTCAATAGATACAAGGATAAAAGAAAGGGAGTGTGGGCTCAAGGGAACACATGCCCATATATGGTGGCATTGTCCCTTGATCCAGCCATTTTGGAAAGAAATGTAAGAAGATTAGTAATGCTGAAATCAGGCAAGATCCCTGGCAGTGTTTGTTCCATGCTACAGGTGAGACAAGAAAAAAATATTAGCGTATTAGAGTAGCTGTGGTCCTGTTTTTATTGAATGTAGAGAAAGCCCTAATTTTGTACTTTTGTTTGATGCTGATGTACACTAAGGTCTTCGTCATCTCTGGTGCCCAGGTGGGAATGACAGCAAAAGGGGGCTTATGTGCAACCACCCTGCCCCTTGGGGAGCAAAAAGGGAGCCCTCCCCTCCCTAAATGTCCCTGTACCTGTGTTCTGTAAAAAAAATGCCCGATTTTACCTATATGAGTGCGGCTCCAGGCGATCAGCTGATTCCTCTCCTCTTTTCTCTCTCGGTTCTCAGTTGCAGTGGGCGGGGCCAAGCCCTTCTGCTGATGTCAACCGGGGAGGAGGGGGAGAAAGGAGAGAGACAGCGCAACAATCATCTGAGCGCTGGGAGCCGCGCTCATTTAGGTACAATTGGGCATTTTTTTTACAGAACACAGCACAATTATTTTAATGGGGTGGGAGGGGATGAGAGCATTTAATAGCTGATATAAGAGCAGCAGGAGCAGAAAGGGGGGTGGGCACTGGTACGAGCAGAGAGGGGAGGGGGGAGGAGGGGGGAGAAGGACACAGAAGACAGATAGCAGGCTTCGGCTGACAAAATCACGCAAACAGACCATGGTGTCAGGGCTCAGCAGCCATGATTATGGTCGTGGTCAGTTTAGAGAGGGGAGGGTATAGTCAGGCAGGATTAGCCAGGTATTTCAGGTGATACAGGGGTCCAAATGACACAGCACAAGCACTTTGCTGTATAACATGCTTTAAGGGAAAAGGATCTTTATTTTATTTTTTGGGGTTAACAAACTCTTTAACTTATCTTTCCTTTGCAGATTCCTGCATTGTCTCTTGGTGGTTCTTTTGAGGTTGCTTTAGAAAAAAAGATGAGGGTTAGCCTCTAACATTACTTTTAAACCCCCTGATTGAAATGTGAGGGATATCTGAGCACCAGGATGGCTTAGCATGCCATCGTTTTGTGTTTTATTCTTTCACATAATGCATGATAATGATCGCTAAGTGTTATCACACATAAAGGCATTAAAAAAGCAAAAAGATACATATCCCCAAAAGGAAATCAGATTTTTTAAAGCAGTGTTGTCAGGAGAAATCAGGGGCAGTTTTGTCAAAATTTTGGTGACTGAATAAATTTGCAATTTTACAGAAAAATCAAGTTTGCCAAAATGTACTTGTCTTTCCTAGGCCTGACTTCTTTATCTCCTACAATAGCACAAGTAGTTCAGAAAAACAAATTGCTTTTTGCCCTTTTCATTTAGCCCTTTACATGCACAAGAACAGCAAACTGTTCTTGTGCATCATCTTTAGAAAAGGCTTCCTTCTGGGACGACAGACATGCAGACCAATTTGATGCAGTGTGAAGTGTATTGTCTGAGCACCGAAAGGCTTAACCGCCACCCCTTCAACCTCTGCAGCAATGCTGGCAGCACTCATATGTCTATTTATCAAAGAAAACCTCTGTATATGACGCTGAGCATGTGCACTCAACTTCTTGGTCGATCATGGCACGGCCTGTTCTGAGTGGAACCTGTCCTGTTAAACCACTGTATGGTCTTGACCACCGTACTGCAGCTCAGTTTCAGGGTCTTGGAAATCTTCTTATAGCCTAGGCCATCTTTATGTAGAGCAACAACTCTTTTTTTCAGATCCTTAGAGAGTTCTTTGCCATGAGGAGCCATGTTGAACTTCCAGTGACCAGTATGAAAGAGTAAGAACAATAACACCAAATTCAACACATCTGCTCCCCATTCACACTTGAGACCTTGTAACACTAATGAGTCACATGAAAGGGAAAATGGCTAATTGGGCACAATTTGGACATTTTCACTTAGGGGTTTACTCACTTTTTTTGCCAGCGGTTTAGACATTAATGGCTGTGTGTTGAGTTATTGTGAGGGCACAGCAAATTTAAACTATTACACTCACTACTTTACATTGTAGCAAAGTGTAATTTCTTCAGTGTTGTCACACAATAAAATATTTACAAAAATGTGAGGGGTGTACTCACTTTTGTGAGATACGGTACATACTGTATATTAGACAGTGAGGTTTATACTTTAGCATGGTGCCTGCACTTATGGTTAGTGATAACAAGGTGACTTAACTGGGATTCTAAGTATAAATCAGGAGATATCTGAAATGTTCCCTGATCACTGTTGTAGTACTTCTCTCTAAAACATACATCACTTTTTAAAACCCAGTGGGGGATACATTTAATTAGAGACCTTCCCATGTGAAGTTGGCATGCACTCAGAAATAATATTTCTTTTGAGACACGGCACATCATTTTTTGTCAGATGGACTTAGACGAGTCGACCTATTCATACACAAGGGCAATTGAGGTCTTTTCTTAGAATTGCAAATAAAATATCTTTATTCCAAGCGATAAAAATTGAATTTGATTTCAAATAGCTATGTACACAGTAGTTGCTAACTTTGCATTTAGATGCCTTTGCACAACCATCCAAAGTGCACCAGTCCCTCTACATACTTAAATAGGATAGACATAAAAGGTCAGTGTGAAATTTCATTTTTTTCAGTTATTTATATTTTTAAAGCAGGAGGTATTATTAGGACATTCCGATTTGGCAAGTCTCCACATCAGCTAAATGTGTTAATAATATATATAATATAATATATTATATTATTTTATAGTGATTTTACATGGATTAATAGCAGACACAACTAAATAAGAGTTTTTTGATGTAATCTTTATTGATAATGTTAAAGTAAAACTTAAATGGTTCGGAAGCTATTTTTATTTTGTAAACATTTAGCTTGTAAACATTTATGAATTGTTATTTTAAACATTCTTTTCTATTGCAATGCATTTTTTGTTTGTTTTTCTTTGTTTTACAAATTAACATGTAATACATATCAATCAATTACCAGAACAATATGGCTTAATTAAGTAGAAATCAAAGTTACTTGTTTGAGGCTGTGGTTTATCCAACTGGAATTTAGGATTGAGCTGTCTAATAAGGGATCCGTCAAAGTGATGAATTATTGCTTTGACTAATTCACTTGTGTGTGTGCAAATTTGGGTTTAAATGACTAGGGTTGATCCATAAAAAAAGTGGAGGCTGTTCAATTAGCAAAGGGAATACTCACTTTGTATAGTGTAGTTTTACTACGTAAAACTTAGTAAATATGATGTAATAGTAGACAGAAAATATGACGTGAAACAGTTTTGACTTTGAATGCCTGATCATGTACAAGAGAAAAAAGAAAACAGGACTTTGTGTGTATTTGATTGGTTGATTGAAGTGAAATCACCCCACTGAGTTATGTATACAGCAAGCTTTATCTTAAAAAAGCACACTGGCAGCCTGGCTCAAAATGAGAATACAAAATATTAATATGCATTATTTAATGTATATATACTGACACTTTTGTCTTTGCCCCTATTTATCAAGAGCTGAACTCAAAGATCTATGACTTTTTCTATGTACACAAAAGGCCTATTTCTCTCAAATATTGTTCACAAATCTGTCTAAATCTGTGTTAGTGAGCAATTCTCCTTTGCCAAGATAATCCATCCACTTCACAGGTGTGGCATATCAAGATGCTGATTAGACAGCATGATTATTGCACAGGTGTGCCTTAGGCTGTCCACAATAAAAGGCCACTCTAAAATGTGCAGTTTTACTGTATTGGGGGGTTGGGGGGGGTCCGAAAAACAGTCAGTATCTGGTGTGGCCACCATTTGCCTCATGCAGTGCAGCACATCCCCTTCGCATAGAGTTGATCAGGTTGTTGATTGTGGCCTGTGGAATATTGGTCCATTCCTCTTCCATGGCTGTGAAGTTGCTGGATATTGGCAGGAACTGGAACACGCTGTTGCATACACCGATCCAGAGCATCCCAAACCCTTTTATCAACAACATGAAGCTTGATATCTTAAAGAAAATGGATAAAGCAATACTGAAATAGTTAATGATAAAATATCCTAGACATGTGTATGTTTATGATTATTGAAGAAATCGGATAATTAATCAAATATGAACCTAAAAAAAAGTATGCAAACATGGCTGAAATAGCTGCTTGTCTTGTGACAGAAAAGAATATGACAGATCCTAGCACTGCAGATAAGTACTCCTGAGTGTGGTTCACAGAAATAAAAATACTGATGTAGAAACCTTATCACTAGGGCAACTCAATTTTCTTTATCAGGAATGAAACATTTTAGAAGCAAAGGTTGTGCAGGAAGCATATGCTTTCTGTTCATATATAGATATTACCTAATTAACTGAAGGCCACAAATAAAAATAAATCACATGGAAAAACGTATTATTTATAAAAGCAGCTCCAGTTATTTATCTGGAAACTTTTTAAGATCATGATTTAAAATAAAGAAAATTAAGAAAGTGATACTCTATATAAACATGAGAAAGCTGCACTCAAAAAACATGTAGACTCATATGGTAGCCATCCTTATGCCGCGTACACACGATCGCACATTCCGACAACAAAATCCATTTTTTTTTCTGACAGATGTTGGCTCAAATTTGTCTTGCAAACACATGGTCACACAAATGTTGTTGGAAATTTCGAACGTCAAGAACGCGGTGACGTACAACATGTACAATGAGCCGAGAAAAATTAAGTTCAATAGCCAGTGCAGCTCTTCTGCTTGATTCCAAGCATGCGCGGAATTTTGCGCGTTGGAATTGTGTACACATGATCGGAATTTCCGACAGCGGATTTTGTTGTCGGAAAATTTGAGATCCAGATCTCAAATTTTGTTTGTCGAAAATTCCGATAGAAAATGTCCGATGGAGCCTACACAAGGTCGAAATTTTCGACAATAAGCTCACATCGAACATTTGTTGTCAGAAATTCCGACCGTGTGTACGCGCCATTAATGTGAATCAATAAATGAGTAACTTCTACAAAAGGAGTAGCTAAAAAGAAATATAGTAAAACAGATTATTTTAATTTCAATCATTGAAAATTGAAAAGAAAACATTTGTGCTATCTCCTGAAGAATGTCAGTGAAAACCAGTTTTCCTTGTCAAAAGAAGTTTATTGAGTATACAATGTTATAAAGATACATAAAGTAAGTTTACAAGGATCTATAAAGTAAGCTCATTGTTTTACAGTAGGGTTTATATAGGTAAATATCATGAAATTTCAAATATTAAACATTGGGTTCACGTAAACCTAAATTAAAGATATATATCATTTCCTTAATTACTTTTGTAGGTATTTAAATGATTTATACCTACTATACATATTGTTTACAAGTAGAGTGTATATAGGTCAAATAAATTCTGATAATGAGCTTTAATCGTAAGGTGGAGAAAAGGAAAGAGAAAGAAGAAAAAGGGTTGAAAGGTAGAGGTATGGTCCACAAGGTTGTCCCGCTCGTCAGTTTATTATTCTTTTTAGTTCTCTTTGAAGCCTTAGAATGGGTGTCTCTGTAAGTCATTTAATCTGTTACCATGGCAACAGGACAGAGTCATTGAAATTTGACAGGAACTGTTGTTTTATCCAAGGGTGCCAAAGTTTTTCAAATTTTGGAATTTGATTTTGATAGATGGCTACCATCTTAGCATGGGACATTGTATTATTCATTCTGTGAATTGTTTCTGCTAGTACCAATGTAGGAGATTTCCATGCCTTGGCCACTGTTTGTTTTGCAGCCGTTATTAGTTGGATCATAAGTTTGAATTGAGAGAGTGTTAACCATTCCGGTTTTAGATTAAGTAAAGTTAAATATGGATCTGGTTGTATTATCTTTTTAAATATTTTAGATGCAATCACGAAAACTTCCTTCCAGAAGGTTTGGATTACTGGGCACGTCCACCATATGTGTAAATATGTGCCTATTTCTGGGCATCCTCGAAAACAAAGAGCTGAGGTATTAGGTGAATATTTTGCCACTCTAGCGGGTACAAGGTACCAGCGAGTTAGGACTTTATAATTTGTCTCCAGTGCTAAGATGTTGGGTGAAGATGACTTAGATGTGAGCCATATGTTAGACCAGTCCGTGTCTTCTAAAGTTCGTCCCAGGTCCTCCTCCCACCTCTGAACATAAGAGGGTCTATTAAGATTTGCTACTCCATATAATTGATTATAAAGTGATGAAATTGTACCTTTAGCAAATGGATCTTTTGTACAGATTGATTCAAAAATGGATAATTGGGATAATGGTGTATCCCCCTTTAGGAATGGTGTATAGAAATTTTTGATTTGGAGATATCTAAATATCTCAGAGTTTGGTAGATCATATTTTTCTCTAAGCGATGGGAATGAAAGGAATGATTTAGATGCTATGAAGTCATTTAGTGTCTGAATGCCTGATGTTGTCCAAGCTTTAAAAGAATTTGGGTAGATCCATGCCGGATAAAAGGCCGGATTTCTGATAAAAGAAAGGAGAGGATTGTGTGGAGATTGTAACTGATATTTGGTTTTTAGTTTATCCCAGAGAGATAAGAAGTGTTTAGTTATGGGATTATGAATTTTAAAGCGGTCTTTAGGATCAAGCCATAATAAATTTGATATTAATAGAGGGTCATTTTCTGAAGCCTCTATAAATACCCATAATGGGATTTCCTGTTTTGCATGGTATTTGGACAGACTGGCCAAATGTGCTGCTCTGTAGTAGTTAGTAAAATTAGGGTATCCCAGGCCTCCTTTATTTTTGGGAAGATGTAGTGTGTGTATAGGTATACATGGTTTAGAAGAGCCCCATATAAACGAAGTTGCTCTTTTTTGTACTATTCTCAAAAAATAGGAAGGAATTGGAATAGGGAGGACTCTGAATAGATAAAGCAATTTGGGTAGAATAGTCATTTTGATTGCATTAATTTTCCCTATCCAGGATAAAGGAAGTTGCGACCATTGTTTTATTAGATTTGTGATCTGTCTTAATACAGGAGGATAATTGGTTGAGAATAAGTCAGAATGAGATGCTGTTAAATGAATTCCAAGATATGGGATTGATTTTTCTGCCCATGTGAATGGGAGTGCAGCCTTAGCCGGGATCAATTCCATGTTTGTGAGTGAAATATTAAGCACTAGGCATTTCTTAGGATTAATCATAAGGCCGGATAGGGCTGCAAATCCATCAAGAGCTGGTATTAAGTTAGGACCAGAGACCTGTGGTGATGATAGAAATAGTAATATATCGTCTGCAAATATACATAATTTGTGTGTAATACCTCCTACTTCAATGCCAGTTATAGTTTGGTTTGTTCTGATGTATTGGGCCATGGGTTCGAGTATAAGGGCAAATAATAAGGGAGATAATGGGCAACCCTGTCGGGTACCTCTTTCGATATTAAAGGCTTCAGATTTGTATCCAGCATATTTTATATAGGCTTTGGGTTTATTATATAATGCTTTGATCCATGTTAAAAAGTGGGGTCCAAAACCCCATTTTTGTAATGAATATTGCATATATTGCCAGGATACTGTGTCAAATGCCCTCTTAATATCGAGAGATAGAAAACATAAAGGGATTTTCCGTTTTTTAGCAATATGTGCCAATAACACTGCCCTGCGTATATTATCGCCTGCCTGTCTATTTGGCATGAAGCCTACTTGATCTCTATGTATTAATTTTCCTATAATGCTATTGAGGCGTTTTGCTATTATTTTTGCTAATAATTTAATATCGAGGTTTAACAGAGAGATAGGCCGATAATTCACACAGGAAGTATCATCAGAAAGGGGTTTTGGGATCATACAAACAATTGCCATTAGTGTTTCTTGCCGAAAAGAATGTCCATCTAGAAGTTTGTTAAAAGTTTCAGTGAGAATGGGAGAGAGTATTTCTGAGAATGTTTTATAGTATAAAGCCGAGTAGCCGTCTGGGCCTGGTCTTTTGTTAAGTTTTAGGTCTTTTATGGCGTTAGCAACTTCATCTATAGTTATAGGCTCATCCAAACTGCTTTTGTGATTCTGAGATAACTCAGGTAAGTTTATTTTTGAGAAGAAGGATTCAGCTTCTGTAGGATTAAATTCATTGTTTGTCTTGTATAAAGTTGCGAGATGTGAGTGAAATTTATGGACTATTTTAACTGGATTACAAGTGTAAACATTTTTTGATAATTTCAAACGTATTGGTTTGAAAGATTTGTTAGTTGAATTTAATGCTCGAGCCAAATATGTACCTGGTTTGTTTGTATTCATGTAGAAATTGTGTTTGGAGCGTTTGAGGGATTTATCAACTGACTCAGTGAGAAATAGATCGTATTCCAATCTAGATTTTTCCAGATGAGATTTTGTACTCTGAGATGGATTATCTTGAAATGATATGTAGGCTGCATTAAAATTGAGTTCTAGATTTTTTGCTAGATTTTTGCGTTCCCGTTTAAATAGTGCCATTTGTCTTTGTATTGTACCACGCAAGACAGGCTTATGAGCTTCCCACAGTGTTATTGGGGAGATGTCTGTTGTATTATTAATTGATATGTATTCCTTTAAAGCTTGTTCAATGGCCATCTGATGTAGTGGGTGTTTGAGCATTATGTCCGGTAAGTACCACGTTGGGTCATGCGCTTTTGGTATGGCTGAGGCTATAGTAGTGTATACTGCATTATGGTCAGACCACGGAATCGGAATTATATCTGATGCAATAATTTCTGGTATCATTCCTATTGTTAGAAAAATATGATCTATTCTGGTGAAGGTTTGATGAGGGTGCGAGAAATAAGTGAATTTCTTTTTCATTGGGTTACTTTCTCTCCATGAATCTACCAGATTGTATTTGGAAAGAAGTTGAGAAAAAGGTAATCTAGAGGTTATTTTGGATGGTGTAAAAGGTGATTTATCTAGAAATGGGAGGAGGACCTGGTTCGAATCCCCGCACATTATCACTGTTCCTATTTTGTGTGTATTAATCACTTGTAATATATGTGAGAGGAATGGTGTAGGTTGTTTGTTAGGAGCGTAGTAGGAAATCACAGTGATTGCTGTATCCATTATATAACCCATGAGTATCAGGTATCTACCTTCTGGGTCTTTAATTTCTGATGATAAGGTGAATGGTGTGGATCGGTGAAATGCAATTAGAGTTCCCCTTTGCTTGGTACAGGCAGAAGCCGTGTAAATTTGTTGATAAAAAGGAGAAATATATTTTGGAGTAGAATCTTTGGTGAAGTGTGTTTCTTGGAGGCATACTATGTGAGCCTTCTTGTTATGGAAAGTACGGAAGGCTTTGGTCCTTTTTTGAGGGACATTTATTCCCTGAACATTCAGGGAAAGTATATTCAGTGGTGCCATGGCAATAGATCAAATAGTTTTGACTTACTTTTTGTTATGCAGAGCTGACTGCGCAGATCAACCTGTGTGGACTGAAGAGATGAATAGATAGAAAAGAAACCAGTGAATTCTGGAGTAAAGAGTAAACAAAAAACATATGAGATTAAATGATACATTGTATAAATTATTTTTTGCAAGTAATCACAATTTACCCGTGAAAGAGAGTAAATATCTCTCTCAGGGGAATAAGTGCCTTCGTCACACTCCCACATAATATGATTGGGAGAATGAGGAGGGCTAATGGGGGTACACGGATCTTCCGCTTACAGGAGAGAAGTGCTATGTCAAAAGACATCAAAATGATGTTTCATTAATTGGAGTGCAGAATATAGTTTTTGTTGAAATTATTTATTCCAGGGTGGTTGTATATGGTTAGTCTTGCCCTAGGCTAAATAATTCAGTTAGAAAGGTACTGTTAATAACTTTGGTATTGATGAAGATAGTTTGAATTATTTTGGGATTTTAACCATTTTAGAGTAAACAATTACATATTTTATTCATATGCAACTGTTTAGATATGTTAACTCATAAAATTGAGGTTGTATTGCTTCAGATTAGAATAAACAAAAACATAATTCTAGGAACTAGTTAGATAATAATATATTTGTTTTAAGAAAAGAAAGAAAAAGCTTCCATTACTTCTGGATTATTGAACATATTTGTCCTAAAAAGTAATAAATCTATTATTACCTGATAATATATAACTGAACAAGAATTTCCTTATTTCACTTATATATTCTAAGGCTATATGAATCAGAAGTAATAAGAAATATAACTGGAATGTAACATGATCCCACACAGTGTGTGACTATCAGAATGCAGTTACATTCAGTTATAAATATAGGTTTTTTTTATAGAGAACCATCTCTTAGTATAATAAATGAAGAGATATCAGGAATTAGGATGTCAGTCCATTGAATCTTCTTGGTCCATGGATGATGTGGCATAACGGCCTCTTTTGTGAGAATGATGATTCCCATTTTGTTCTGAAATTTTCTGGGTGCTGCCTGAAGGTGAAGATGACGCCATTCTTCTGCGTGTGGGAGAGTTGCTGCTTGTGGGTTCTGTCAGATTTAATTTTAAAAGGGTTTGTTGTAGTTCATCTGCTGATCTGCTTCTGTAAATTGTACCTTGGTAGTTAAATCTGACTGAAAAGGGGAAGCCCCATTGATACATAATGTTGTGGCGTTGCAGTTCCATTAGTTGGGGTTTCATGGATCGTCTTTTAGTAATAGTAAGTTGGGATAGGTCAGCAAAAATGTGATAATTGTGTCCTTGAAAATTAAGTTCCTTTTTTTCTCTTGCAGCAATTAGTATTTGTTCTTTCGTTCTGTAATAATGAAATTTTGTGATTATATCACGTGGGGGTCCATCTTTCTTTTTGGCTGTGAGGGCTCTGTGTACTCTGTCCAGTTCTAAACGTTCAATAGGGATATCTGGCTTTAGTTCTTGTAATAGAGCAGTAATAGTAGATTGCAGGTCTGTCACAGATTCAGGTATTCCCCTTATGCGCAAGTTTGAACGTCTGGCTCTATTTTCGTAATCTTCGAGCTTAGTTTGAAGTATTAAATTCTCTTTTTTTAATTGTTCCAATTCTGTTATATTTTCTTGGGTTGTAATTTCAATTTCATCCATTTTTATTTCTAAGGCTGCGGTGCGGTTTCCCAGCTCTCTTATTTCTTTGGTTAGGCTTTTTGTTATTTGGTCTGAGGTTTGTTTTAAAGCCTTATGAAGCATCTTTTCAAATTGTAATAATATTTCTGGGGATACTGAGGAGGCTTGTGGAGAAGTTTGTGAGAGGATTTGTTCTGTATCTGACTCAAATGGAGAGTCTTGCTGTGACATTTTCTGTCTGTGAGAGCGCCCTGATGCTGTATCTTGTGAGGTGACTGGAGCTGCTTCAGCTGCAGTGAGTGCCTGTGAGCTCTTTGTGAGGTGATTTTTATTTCTGCCACGGTTTCCTCCCAGTACCATATTTCCTGCCCAAACTTTCACAGTTTGTTCCCTGGGACAAAAAGGTTCAAATGGATACCTTTTGAGCCTGCAGGTTCCGCTTTGTCCTTCTCTTCTCTCCTCAGCGGTGTGGAGCTCTAACAATGCATGTCTGCTCTGCTAGGCTCCGCCTCCTGCCCCCCCGAAAACCAGTTTTCAATAACAAAATAAAATGTTACAATGATTCTCAAAACATGTGCTCTATAAACAAGAAATGTCACATCATTAGTGAACTTCCAAAACTGTGACTAAACAAATTAAGTCCACACTTTGAGTGAAAAGACCCTAATTATATTGCAAACAACAATCTGGGGTTGATTTACTTAAACTAGAGAGTGCAAAATCCAGTGCAGCTGTGCATGGTAGCCAATCGGTTTCTAACTTCAGCTTGTTCAATTAAACTTTAATTAAAAAAAAACCCTGGAAGCTGATTGGTTTCCATGCAGAGCCGCACCAGATTTTGCACTCTCCAGTTTTAGTAAATCAACTGCTCTGTGTCCCATTCAGTGCTCCACCGCCCTAATCTCCTTTCCAGATGAATAGAATCTCCAATAGTTGAGGTCCTCAGTGTTTGTGGTAATAATAATTCCACTGGATGCAGCTTCCTGCTTATGTGGTTGTCTCATGGGGACCCTCAGCAGACTTTGCAAACAAGTACTAATGAGTAAAACCCTGAAACAATTTTCCGCCTTACCCAGTTGGAGTGATGACGCATTTTGTCATAGGGGACGTCTTCAGCATTCAAGAACTGTTGATCTAATAAAGTGGCAGTTTTAAATGGTATCACACTAGGTCTGCTTCCTCCTTATTTCTGTGGCCATACTTGTTTGCTGAAACTGCTATGGGTTTCGATGAGACAACCAACCAAGCAGGGAGCCGCATCCATTGGAATTATCATTACCACAAAGTGCTGGAACACTAGGATTGTTGTTCACAGTGTTATCACAAACTTTTCTTTAAAAATGCAGACTTTTTTCTATTCACAGTTTTGGAAGTTCACTCTAGTAATGCACAATGTGTGACGTTTCTTACTTATAGAGCATATGGTAATGAATCATGGTTCTCATTTTTTTTTGTTATTGAAAACTGGTTTTCACTGACACTTTCCTTTGGATAGCACAACATTTTTCTTTAGAGTTTTATATAATTGAAAATAAAATGATCTGTTTCAATATACTTCTTTGCAGCTACTTCTTTTGTAGAAGTTACTTATTTATTGATTTACTGTAAGGACGGCCACAATATAACCTAAGGATTAGAAGATCCTAACAAATGTATGTTGGAAATGTATAAATTACCTAAAAGTGGGAGGGGCTTAAATAATGGATTGGAGTTCACAGTAATATATATATATATATATATATATATATATATATATATATATATATATATATATATATATATATATAACAGTATCTCACAACTGTGAGTACACCCCTCACATTTTTGTAAATATTTTATTATATCTTTTCATGTGACAACACTGACACTGAAAAAATTACACATTGCTACTAGGGATGAGCCAAATAGTACAACAGCAGAACATGCAGACGGGCAAAAAATTTGTACGAACACGCGAACACCATTAAAGTCTATGGGACACGAACATGAATAATCAAAAGTGCTAATTTTAAAAGCTTATATGCAAGTTATTGTCATAAAAAGTGTTTGGGGACCTGGATCCTGCCCCAGGGGACATGTATCAATGCAAAAAAAAAATTTTTAAACAGGCCGTTTTTTTTGGAGCAGTGATTTTATTAATGCTTAAAGTGAAACAATAAAAGTGAAATATTCCTTTAAATTTCATACCTTCGGGGTGTCTCTAGTATGCCTGTAAAGTGGCGCATGTTTCCCGTGTTTACAACAGTCCCTCCACAAAATGACATTTCTAAAGGAATAAAAGTCATTTAAAACTGCTTGCGGCTGTAATGAAATGTTGCCCCCCCAGCCCATTACCAGGCTCTTTGGGTCTGGTATGGATATTAAGGGGAACCCCTCACCCAAATTAAAAAAAAAAAGACGTGGGGCCCCCAGCCCTATATACTCTGAATAGTAGCAGTATACAGGCAGTCCCCGGGTTACAAAGATATAGGGACTGTAGGTTTGTTCTTAAGTTGAATATTATATCAAGAATTGTAATTACATGCCCCTGTTAAACAGGGGCATAAAAATTGGGCCTTAGGCGGTGGTGGTGGTGGCACAACACTGTAAAGCCTCACAGATACATTTGTTGAGCGCAGGAACAGGCCCTGCTGTGAAATATTACATCAAAAATTGTAATTAAGTGCCCCTGTTAAACAGGGGCATAAAAATTGGGCCTTAGGCGGTGGTGGTGGTGGTGGCACAACACTGTAAAGCCTCACAAATACTTTTGTTGAGCACAGGAACAGGCCCTGCTGTGAAATATTAGATCAAAAATTGTAATTACACGCCTCTGTTAAACAGGGGCAGAAAAATTGGGCCTTAGGCAGTGGTGGTGGTACCCTGAACCGAAAATATTCCTGGAAGCTATCATCATGAAGATTGAGGAGGAATAGGAGAGTCATTCAGCATAATAGGATAGTCACTCAGCATATGCAGTCTTCAAGGGATCCCACATCCATAGATAAATCAATCAGTTACATCAGCATCAAGTGCTTTGTAGCTGGTGATCCAAGACTGATTCATTTTTATGAATGTGAGCTGATCAACAGAGTCTGTGGACAGGCGCACTCTGTGATCGGTTACAAAGCCTCCAGCAGCACTGAATGTGCATTCAGAAAGAACGCTGGATGCAGGACAGGCCAGTAGCTCAATTGCATATTGAGCAAGCTCTGGCCAGTGGTCCATCCTCAAGACCCAGTAACCCAGTGGATGTTCTGGTGGAAAGGTCTCCAAGTCTGATCTTGCCCCTAGATATTCCTGCACCATGTAATTCACACGCTGGCGATGGTTGCTGGAACCGATCAGACCTGGATGCTGAGGACTGAAGAATTGTCTGAAGGCATCTGTCAGCCAGCCACCTTCTCCACCGCTCTTTCTGTGACTGAAGGAAGCCTCAGCAACACGTTGTCCAGCACCAGGAAATTGTAACCTCCCAGGCTCTGGAAATGCATTGCACAAACCTTTCTGCAAGGCCTCCCAAAGATGTTTTATCCTCTGCTCCCTCTGCAAAGGCTGGATAAGTTCTGCAACCTTACCCTTGTAACGTGGATCAAGAAGGGTTGCCATCCAGTAATGATCCCTCTCTTTGATACCAAGAACCCTAGGGTCTTTTTGCAAGGAATACTAGTATCTGGATAAAAGGGGCCTTGAGAGGCTAGAAGCTAGAAGTCCTCCTCTTCCTCCTGCTGTTTTGCCTCAAGTGCCCTGTCCATTATTCCATGAAGCGTGTGCTCCAACAGGAAGACGAGAGGGACGGTATCACTGATGCATGCACTGTCACTGCTCACCATCCTCGTGGCTTCCTCAAATGGTGACAGGACAGTGCATGCATCCTTGATCAGTAGCCACTGGCATGGCGAAAAAAAAGCCAAGCTCCCCTGACCCTATCCTGGTGCCATACTCACACAGGTACTCATTGATGGCCCTCTGCTGCATGTGCAGCCGCTGCAGCATTGCCAACATTGAGTTCCACCTGGTGGGCATGTCACAAATGAGGTGGTTCTTGGGCAGGTTGCATTCTCTTTTAATGTCAGCCAGCCAAGCACTGGCATTATATGACCGGCGTAAAAAATGACCACAGACTTTCCTGGCCTGCCTTAGGAGAACCGCCGCAAGTGTCCCTGTCAGAGGGCAGAGAGTAGGTTGGTGCCATTGTCTCATACAACCATTCCTGGCTGAAGCTGGCGTGGCGTCAACCACCTCTGAGCCTGCCCCTGCAGAGCTGACAGAATCTCTGCCCCAGTGTGGCTCCTGCCCCTAAGCAGACCAACTTAAGCATGGCATGGCATCTTTTTGCCTGAATGCTTGCGTAGCACCTTGAACGCCTATGGAGCACCGCTGGTTCAGAGGAGAAATCTGCAGAGGAAGAGGCCATAGAGGAAGAAGAAGAGGTGGGGGTGGAGGAGAGAGCTGTGGCAGAATCACTACAAGCATTTTGGAGGCATGGTGGCGGAACAAGCTCCAACAATACTGAACCCTGTCCTGCATCCTTCCCAGCTGACAGAAAAGTTACCCAGTGTGCCGTGAAAGAAAGGTAACGTCCCTGTCCATGCCTGCTGAACCATGAGTCAGCAGTAATATGCACCTTACTGCTGACTGCCCTGTCCAACGAGGCCAAGACATTGCCTTCCACATGCTGGTATAGAGCCGGAATGGCCTTCCATGAAAAGAAATGGCATTTGGGAACCTGCCACTGAGGTACCGCACATTCCACAAATTCACGAAAGGGGGCAGAGTCTACCAGCTGAAAAGGCAGCAGTTGCAGTGCTAGCCATTTGGCCAAGCTAGCATTCAGACGCTGAGCATGTGGATGGTTGGGACCGAACTTCTTTCGATCGTTTAGCAATTGGGGTAGGGAAATTTGCCTGCTAAAATCTGATGTTGGTGTACCGCTAGCAGATTGGCCGCAAGACACCTATTTCTATACCTTCATTCCTCTCAGTGCAGGCTTCTGAGAGGACTGGAGGTATAGTGGGGTTGGAAATCCCAGCTGATGAGAAGCAAGGAGAGGTCCGTTCTTTGATGTGAGTCTTTTAAGTGCTGTTGCCAACGGACTGTATGGGAGGTTGTCATATGTCTGGTCAAGCATGTGGTGCTCAAGCGGCTTCTGTTTTGGCCACGCTTGATACACTTCAGACATATGTTGCAAACAGCAATGGTGCTATCTGCTGCATACGTGTCAAAAAAGGCCCACACCAAAGAACTTTTCAAAATATGTGGGGCGTCAGCAGCGCCCTGCACCTGCTTAGCTCTTCGGTGTGATGCAATAGGGTGGCTGCCCTTAAGCTACCCCCTGAAGGGCATCCTGCCTTGTTGGAGATGTGCCTCCTCCTCCTCCTCTCTTCTATCAGGCACCCAAGTAGAGTCAGTGACCTCATCACTCCCTCCCTCCTCATCACTGGAGCAAACTTGGCAGTATGCTGCAGCTGGGGGAACATGACTGCCAGTTTCTTGACCTTCTTGGGCACCCCCTCTCTCTGGGCTCATGTTACTCCCTTCCTCAACCTGGGTACCATCATCAGAGCCTTCAAATCGCTGCACATTCTCCTGCAGCATGTACCCAACACTGTGGTCTAATAGTTTGGGGGACTCCTCCGTGCATGATGGTGGGGCTAGGGAAAGAGTGACTGTTAACATGGAGCCAATGGAATAGGCTGCTTTGGCAGCTGCATTGGCAGGCAAATTACTCTGAGCCTGGGTGACAGAGGATGAGGAGGGGGAGGAGGGCTTTGTTATCCATTCCACCAACTCTTCTGCATGTTGTGGCTCAATAACACGGCCAGCTGCAGAAAAAAGGACAAGTGTGCCCCACGGCCACGTGCTGAGGATGTACCGTGTCCACAACCAGCACTGTCAACTGTAGACACAGAGCCTGCTTGCCCACTTTTAGTGGCTTGTGAGCGTCTGCCTCTCCTTGGTGGCCTTCCGGACATACTGTAAATTTTGTTTAGCAAAACCACACTACACTGTATTGTGTACTGTGTACACCACCAGAAAATTAGTAGCAAGTGCACTAGGGGTTCACGGTACTGTGTACACCAACAGAAGTTTAATAACAACTACGGGTGTACTGTATGTATTGTGTACTGTGTACACCACCAGAAAAGTAGTAGCAAGTCCACTAGGGGTGCACGGTACTGTGTACTGTGCACCAACAGAAGTGTAATAACAACTATGGGTGTACTGTATTGTGTACACCACCAGAAAAGTAGTAGCAACTGCACTAGGGGTGCACGGTACTGTGTACACCAACAGAAGTGTAATAACAACTATGGGTGTACTGTATTGTGTACACCACCAGAAAAGTAGTAGCAACTTCACTAGGGATGCACGGTACAGTGTACACTAACAGAAGTGTAATAACAACTTTGGGTGTACTGTATTGTGTATACCACCAGAAAAGTAGTAGCAACTGCACTAGGGGTGAACAGTATTGTGTACACCACCAGAAGTCTAATAGCAACTATGGGTGCACTGTTTGTATTGTGTACTGTGTACACCACCAGAAAAGTGGTAGCAACTGCACTAGGGGTGCACGGTACTGTGTACACCAACAGAAGTGTAACAACAACTATGGGTGTACTGTATTGTGTACACCACCAGAAAAGTAGTAGCAAGTGCACTATGGCTGCACTGTACTTTGTACACCAACAGAAGTGTAATAACAACTATGGGTGTACTGTGTACACCACCAGAAAAGTAGTAGCAACTTAACTATGGGTGCACAGTGCTGTGTACTGTGTACACCGCCTGAAGTATATTAGAAAAAGTATACCAGGAACGGCCTGCAGTCAGATATAGCTAAACTGGGTACAGTGGATAAATATACTATATATATATATATATATATATATATATATATATATATACGAGACTGTATATATATTAAATAAACTACAGCTAACTGAATAACCTGCCTTCCTGCTCAATCTAAATGACACTCTCTCTCCGTTCATGCCTACAACACACTACACAGGGCCGACGTGCAGGCAGCCTGCGCTCCCGCAGTGCATTATGGGCCGTTACGCGCTGCTCGAAATTGGCACGAATAGCCCATAATGTTCTGTTTTCGACGAACGGTGAACAGCCAATGTTCGAGTCAAATTCATTTTCGACCCAAACAGAAAGCTGATCCCTATTAGAGACCTTGCAATCCTCCACCTTCCATTTAAGGATGCCCCACAGATGCTCAACAGGGTTTAAGTCTGGAGACATGCTTGGCCAGTCCATCACCTTTACCCTCAGCTTCTTTAGCAAGGCAGTGGTCGTCTAGCAGGTGTGTTTAGGATCGTTATTAAGTTGGAATACTGCCCTGCGTCCCAGGGAGGGGATAAAGCTCTGCTTCAGTTGGTCACAGTACAGGAGAAATGAGACAGATCGCTGCTCCAGGTGAGTGTAATAATCCACCAAAAAGGAAGGGCTGGGTGGTAGTTCCAGCTCGCACCCATGAAGATGTAGACCAACTGAGAAAAATTAGCTGCACACCAACATCCGTCCAACAGATTTATTGAAAGACTGCCACCAAAACTAAAACAACAAACTAAGGGGTGATGACATTTCATACATACATTGTGCTTCTTCAAAACCCTTTTCCACAGTACATGTTAGCATTCAAGGTTCCCTCAATGAACTGTAGCTCCCTTGTGCTGACAGAACTCATGCAGCCCCTGACCATGTCACTCACACCACCATTCTTGACTGTAGGCAAGACACATTTGTCTTTGCGCGCCTCACCTGGTTGCCACCACACCCACTTGACACCATCTGAACCAAATACGTTTATCTTGGTCTCATCAGACCACATGGCATGGTTCCAGTAATCCATGTCTTTAGTCTGCTTTTCTTCAGCAAACTGTTTACGGGCTGTCTTGTGCATAATCTTTAGAAGAGGCTTCCTTCTGGGATGACAGCCATGCAGACCAATTTGATGCAGTCTGTGGCGTATGGTCTGAGCACTGATAGGCTGACCCCACACCCCTTCAACCTCTGCTTAATGCTGGCAGCACTCATACGTCTATTTCCAAAGACAACCTCTGGATATGACACTGAGCACTGAGCACTGAGTACGTGCACATAACTTCTTTGGTCAACCATGCTGAGGCCTGTTTTGAGTGGAACCTGTCCTGATAAACCAATGTATGGTCTAGGCCACCATGCTTCAGCTTAGTTTCAGGGTCTTGACAATCTTTTTATAGCCATCTTTGTGTAGAGCAACAATTCTTTTTTCAGATCCTCAGAGAGTTCTTTACCATGAGGTGCCATATTGAACTTCCAGTGACCAGTATGAGAGAGTGAGAGCAATAACACCAAATTTAACACACATGCTCCCCATTCACACCTGAGACCTTGTAACACTAATGAGTCACATGACACCAGGGATGGAAAATGGCTAATTGGGCCCACTTAGGGGTGTACTCTCTTTTGTTGTTAGAGGTTTTGACATTAATGGCTGTGTGTTAAGTTATTTTGAGGGGACAGCAAATTTACACTGTTATACAAGCTGTACACTCACTACTTTACATTGTAGCAAAGTGTAATTTCTTCAGTGTTGTCACATGAAAATGTATAATAAAATATTTACAAAATGATGAGGTGTGTACTCATATATATATATATATATATATATATATATATATATATATATATATATATATATATATATATATATATATATATATATATATATATATATATATATATATGTATATGTATAAAATATTGTCACAGCTCCATGCCAAGCCTAGCACACTATGCCCTCATATAGTCATGTCAATACATGTCACTACATTATGGAGTCATGATATATGTGTGACGTTGATTGGCAAAAGCAGACATTGCCATCCACTCCCTAACAAATGTGCAGTCCTTAGTTCATATGTTAGTGGTTCCCAAAAAAGTGTCAAAAGTGTTAGTTAGGTGTCCGATTTGTCCACCGCAATATTGAAGTCCCTCTATAAGTCGCTGATTGCCACCATTACTAGTAAAAAATAAAAATTCCATAACTATATCCCATAGTTTGTAGATGTTATAATTTTTGCGCAAACCAATCAATATACGTTTATTGGGATTTTTTTCTACCAAAAATACAAAGGCGATCAAATACCACCAAAAGAAAGCTCTATTTGTGGGAAAAAAGGACAATTTGGGTGCAGTGTTGCACGACCGTGCAATTGTCAGTTAAAGCAATGCAGTGCCATAGCGCAAAAAAAGGCCTGGTCATGAAGGGGGGTAAATATTCCAGAAATGAAGTGGTTAAAGAATCTGTGATAACAGTAGCTAAATCTTGCCAGGCTAATATTTTTAATGGAAACGGCTTTTCTTTTTTTTGTGATTAAAAAATATAATAATATAATATAATATAATAATAAAAGTATAACATTTTGGGGGTATTATTGCACATCAGCATACATGAATTTAGATAACAGATAAAAGGAGCAAGCAATAAATTGTCAATTTTACCTATTTTTTTATCTCTAATATTGAGTATGGAGCAATAATAGTAGAAATTCTGGATGAACCCTCTTCACACTGCTATATAACCTTTCTAGCAAACTATGCAATTAAAAAAATTGGATTTTTAGTTCACACATATTGTAAACATGGGTGAATAGCAATAGTGTAAAGAGGGTTCATTCAGAATTGCTAGTGTTAACATGTGGTCACGTCCCTTTAGCACCTGATGGATTATATACATGTACACAGGGCCACTAGCCAGGCCTTAAGTGTTACTTACCACCAGTTGCTCCACCCAATCCCTACCCTGCCCTGCCCCTAATTCTTCCCCTAAACACGCCCTCATAAATTATATCATGAAATGGCACTGTTAACTGTTTTATACAGAATTAAGTTACAAACATAAATATTAACAACAACAGCTTTAACAATATTACCATGAAGCATATCAGTACCCATTAGTGCAGCCTCATCAGTGCCATCAGTGCAGCCTCATTAGTGACCATAAGTTCAGCCTCATTAGTACCCATCAGTGCAGCCTAATTAGGGCCCATCAGTGCAGCCTATCAGTGCCCATCAGTGCAGACCTATCAGTGGCCATCAGTGTGGCCTCATCAGTGCAGCCTCATCAGTAGCTCTCAGATTTTGCTCTCTCCAGTTTCAGTAAATCAACCCCTCTATGCTAGGGACTGGAAGAACGAGTAAACAGTCACGTCTGGGCTCCCTGACAAGCCAGTAACTCAATGTAGACCATGAAGTAGTAGTAAAAGTATGCTTCAACCATAAGAACTGATTGAAGTGCCTCATTTAATGCGAAGTAACAATAAAAGGTGTTACTAAATAGAGAGTGAGTATAATAATAGAGTAAGAAGATAGTTTAAGATTCATTGTATGTGTAAATGCATGTGTTTGGCTGGATTAACTAGTGAGCATTTTAGGCTAATCGGTTTTCTTTACGCCCTTTTATATTGTTGATTTAGTCAAAATATCCCTTTTTACACTTTATTTTGTGTAAACATCTATACTTCTTTGAAGAAAGCAATGCAACCAAAGACAAATATTTCATGAAAGCAAAACACCATACACAAGTACTGCCACAATACTACCAGAATCACTTCAAGATGTAACATAATATATATGCATATTAAAGCAGAGTTCCACCCATTTAAAAGTCAGCAGCTACAAAAAGTGTAGCTGCTGACTTTTAATAATCAGACACTTTCCTGTCCCAGGGTCCAGCGATGCGGGCGCATGAAGCCCCGCTCCTCTCCCCCTCCTCTCTGCAGCACCGGCATTCTAACTGTGGGCGTCCGGCTGTGGCTTCATAGACGGGCACGCACTGTGCATGCGCAATCTTTCTTCTGGTGCCACAGCGCCAGGGGAGGAAGTGGGAGCTGAGTGCCTCTAAAAACAGGGTACCGGCTCCCCCCCCAAAAAAATGACATGCCAAATGTGCCATATCAGGTGGTCACCATCACTTAAAGCGGAAGTTCCATTTTTGGGTGGAACTCCATTTTAAAGCTAAACTCCAGGATTTGTTTAAAAGCTTTGTATGGGTGAGGGGAGAAGAGTGGGTAGCTATACAACACAATCCCCACACTGTATGAGAGCAGTTTTAACATATATTTTCATAAATCCCCTTTTACCAAGTTAGTGTAGATCTGAACAACTGTTCTTTTCCTCCTGGTCTGTTTAAGTCTCAAGACAGCCATGCTTGATATGTACATTTACAAGTACAGTATATTTTTTCAAAATTCAGTTATATAAGTTATTAATTATAGCTTACATTTCAGATTACTGCAACAAATTTCAGTTTACAATTTTAGAAAATTCCACAACAACCAGTATATATTTTTTCATTTTCAGCTGAAAGAGATATCAGCGTCTACTGTGGAGTGCAGACAATTACAATGAAGATAAACTTTTGCACGGTTCTCTTTTCTGGTTATTCAGAAAGTGACTTATCACTTAATGGAAAACATGGAGACGCTCACTGTAGAGGATTTATAAACAATAACACATTTCCTGCAGTGGTGATTTTTACCATTACCCTGAGCACCTTGGAATCCTGTGCAAATAACCTAGTGGTAAGTAAAACTATACCTAGTATGAAAATGTTATTCTGTATTGGCTGCACTATAATTTTGCCTCAAATCTAATTCCATCGTTGTAGGATTTTTACTTAAAGTGATTTTTTTAAATAATAACAAATATCTTATACTTACCTGCTTTGTGCAATGGTTTTGCAAAGAGTGGCCCTGAACCTTTTCTTCTGGGGTCCTCTGCCGGTGCTCTTGGCTCTTAGTCTTCTCCAGGTGGAGGCAAGCAACTTGTTATGGTGGCACTTATGCAGGCTCGATCCTGAGTCTATATACACACTATGGGCAGTTTATACCCCCCCCATTTTGTCTTTATAGGCTTTGACTGACAGACTATGTTAACATTTTAATGTGAATAGACTGGGTAAAAGGTTCAATTTGTAAAGCTGTGTCAATCTCACAACTGAATGAATAAAAATGCAAATTCATTGGCAGGTAAGACAACTCCCATATATGTATTTCATATGTGTATTTAGATATTGGCCTGGATTTAAGCACTAAGACCCAATGAATTATATATAGAATTGTAATCAGTCCTCAAACCTTTCATTCTTTGAGCCTGTTAAAATACTTCTACTCAGCCCCAAACCTCAACGCCTAACAGCCACAATGTTGCTACATATTTTTAAATATATAAAGACGGTAAGAATAACTACCTGCATCAAAGATAACATTGATGACTAAGGATATTGTCAGATGAAATGTTTAGAAGTGGCTTACTTATGGTATCTGACCCTAATTGGAAAGCTCCTTAGCCACTTGAAATTGTTGTTACTAAGTTACTAAAACTATATGAAGTATTTTGTTTTTACATATGATTGTGTCCCAACTCATATGGATGGTGCAGAACAATAAATATTTAAGTAACCAATGCATTTCCATTAGAGTTTGGTTTTCCTGTTGTGAGCATATAAAAAATGAAGGGCTACTGAAATGCCTACTTGGACATTGCAAATGCTAACTACAGTCATTAAGGCTGGTAAAAAAAAAATGAACACAAAATAAAACTGCTATCAGTAGTAACCAATAATGTTTCACTTCTTTTTTCATTAAGCATTACATTTTTGAATCTGACGCAGACTCCTAATTATTTGACTAGCCTTAAGAAAAAGTAGGGATGTCTATGATAGCCATCTAATCATGTATGAGATAATCAGAATCAAGAACTAACCAGTATAATATCCCAATATTTGCAATTAGGATAATAATAATAGTCAAAGACCATAGGAGTTGGAGACAACTCTAATTGAACAATCTTAAAGCAAAGACACTGACAAACAAAAGGGATAATGTTAGTGCTCAGTTCCCTCAGCCTAAAACATTGCTGCTGTAAGATGGTGATGAAAGGAATATATACAATCACGCTCAATAGTACCAGCTGTGAGGTAGATTTCAGTGCTTCTTCCTTACTCACTACAAGAATCTTCAGAGAATCTTCAGAGACTGGGCCACACCAAAGGTTGTGCCATGGCTCCGGACCTAGAGAACCCTCTGTGCCTAACTTATGCCATATACAGAGGTTAGAAAAAGCACCAAAATTTAGAGCCCAGGCTAGCCCCACAATTTTCCAGTCCAGCAGGGTCAAGGTACAGCCTCCTGTTGCTAACGATAGGAAGATCTGGACAGCTGCTGCGCAAAGTTTAGCTCATGAAGCATTTTTTAACTCTTGATGGAAGTCACCAACATAAAATTATATACAGTGTACTGAGTATCTTGAATGAAGAAAAAAATAAGAATAACAAAACTCCCAAAAATTTAGTTAGAGGTTTTCACAGTGAAGCTGCAGAAAAAAAAGGCATGACACTTGTAAGAAGAGTTAAATTTTTTTTAGCCAATGTTTCAACTTCATACTCAATATGTCTAAGAATTTACTACATCACTGTGTTTCCCAATTGATGATTGAGAATTAGTTATGACAGTTGTCACTTTCTTGCCTATTATCTTTTCTCTGGTCAATGAGCCACTTTAGACACTATAATTGTTTGTTAGCAAATTATTTAGCCAATAAAAAAAAAATTTTAAATGGAGGTAATAATTGCAGTGAGTTTAAAAGAACTCCACACAAAGAAAATGGAATTATTTATAATGTTTTAGTCAAGTAAACTTGGTAGAAAAAAAATAAAAAATTGGTAATGTCCTGTTTCTCAGTATCACTGACTGCTTGATAAAACATTTATTGTTGTTTCTACTTGTGACTAACAATAAAGTTAGACTTGGTGTGCTAATGATACATAATCTATTGTTCAAAACTGATAGTGACATCTCTCCAGTTACTACAGCAACCCCATTGCTTCAGATAGGCCACTAGTAATGTTTGCTGTGCAGCTGAGACTTCTATTTTTCCTATCTTTCTGTCAGGAACAACAAATTAGCCATTATACAATGATGCTTGATCCAAAAGTGGCTACTTTGTTGGTCAATATTATAATGGTAAAGGGTGTTTTAACAGCCCACCAAGAAGAAATACATAAAAATGTGTACATAACCTGAAATATGTTTATTGGCATTTTTTTTTTTACTTGAGTTCTCCTACATTTAGTGGGAAATGATAAATGATAAATATCGAAATCAACATGAAAGGAACTTACTGTGTTTTTTACTGTGTTTGCATGCTCATTCCCTTCATTATTTCTGTTCTTTCAGCCCTTTTATTAATATTTTCGAAATTATTAAAATTTACAAATATTTGTAAGTCCATGTGATTTTATTTCTTGATCCAACATCTCCAGTTCTTTTTTTGAAATTATTAAAAGTTTAAGAGTTTAGCTAAAATTAATCACACATTTTCTGTTTAAGGTTTGATATTATATTTTTGGAGAAAAAAAAATCACAAATTTAGGATATTCAGTATTGATGGAGTATTAATAGTGTAATTTGCTTAAAATAAGCTACTTGGCTGCTGAAACAAATGTATAACATAAAAGTAAAGCAGCAGTGTTATCAGGTAATAGCAGACTTCTGCAGCATTTATTTACTATGTGTTATGAACACTTTTTAAGTCCTGTACTACAAAGAGTAAAAATCATAAGGAATTCCATAACTGCTAAAGCTGCACCATTATATAATAAACGGTTACTAAGTTGCACTGTGCTTCCAATACAAAAAAGCCAGGTCTATATGATACTTATTTATTGTCTTGAACTGCTTTAAAGACACAGGAAAAGGATGTGGATTAAATAAACTATTGGGCTTATTCAACAAGGCAGAGCAACAATGATGTGTAAACTGCAGTAACCCATTTATTCAGATTTGTTTATTATAGTCAAATCAATTAAGACTTAATTTCTGTTTTGGATGGGCTACTGAAATTTGCACATACATTTTTATCTTTGCAATGCCTTACTGAATAAACCTGTTTGTGTTGTGATCAAGAAAAAATAAACATGTGGATTTAAAAATATTTGTTTTATTTTTTAGGGTTTCTTTTTGTTTTGCGTGGCTCTTTTTTATTAAAAAGAGGCTGTGGACTGAAAAGAAGGGAAAGGGTAAGTAAATATGTATTACAGTTTGCTATTCTGGGTACCCTGACCCTTCTTTGTTAAACAAAAGCAATGAAGTAGAGAAGTAGTTTTTCTATAGACAGGAAATAATAGTTGTTCTGTCTGGTTTATCTCATGGAGAAAGCCAGATACATGCAGCCAAAGACTTTTGGCGAGAAGCATGTCAACATGTTAGATAATCTGTCAAACTGTTTGCCCAAAAAAACAAGCTGTGGTAGCATGTGCTCTCCTTTCCCCCATTCTCTCCATTTCAATATATATGAATGCTCATCCTAACCCAGGTTTTTTGAGCCAGTTAATGAAGGTATTTGAGGTTGGTTATGCCTACACATCTCTACAGTCTCTGAATTTTCCACATACTTTCACTATTTAAATCCATTCATTATTTAAAGTGATCCTATACACCATTTTCCACATTCATTAAATACCTCAATGAAATATTAATTAGTGTTACTTTTGATTACCGACTTCCAAATGCTGTGGCCTATTCTAGACCAGGCAATATTCCAGTTCTTCTGTGAGCTACATGGTCAGCTGGACTGCTTTTGTTTCTCAACGAGCTTTTGTTTCTAACAGGCTGTTAAATGGTGTGTTACTTGGAGGCCCGTTTTGAGGTAGGCTTCATAGGCTTTGGATTGAACTGGCAAAATGTCTGCCATATGTTTCATTATCATATTTATTTTTTAATTCATTATATTTCTTTGTTATGTAATCCCACAAAAATAATACAAGGAATTATAATTTCACTATAGTCTATCATATACTTGTGTCTCCTATACAGATTGAGTTCTTTATTTATTTTGTGGTGAATATTTAACAGGTGTCAACTCTACCTGGAGTCAATGCATACGGGGATGCTTCAATGGTACAAATAGGAAATATTTCTGGATATATAGATACCCCAGACCCTCCTACCATTATTAGTTATCTGCCTGGACTTTTATACAAATTTAGCTGCAGTTATCCCCTGGAGTATCTGGTAAACAACACTCAGCTGGCTTCGTAAGTATACACTACAATTATTTTTAAACATATAAAGTGGCAAGGCAACAATCTGCAGGAACACCATATAGATGTATTTCCAAATAATTTCTCCTCTAGAACCATATGAGTCAAACTCTATTGAGCCACCCTTCTAAACATCTGTTCTGTGGATCACAAACAAACATGCTTATTTAATAATCAAATGTGCTAACTGTAGTAATCCATAGCAGTCAATCAGAATTCACCCTTAACTGATCTGAGTGTAGTAGACAGATGAGTAAATCTGAATGGTGATATAAGATACCGTGCTTCGGACATCATATTTGTTCATATGCACCATTTTAAATAAACCCCCCAAAATGGAAGCATGTATAAAAATATAAAATGAGAAAAAAAAGTTATCAAGTACATTTGCATAAATATTTTATACTTACATTCACTTTCAAATAAATACTTACTTTTGCCAACTGTAAGCATTGCGGATTTTGCTGACTTACAAAGTAACTTAAAACTTTGTATGACACAAAAGAAATCATATTAGCATGTGTGTTAATGTAACTAATTAGAAAGTGTTTATTCTCATGATTATAATAATAATATAAACCTTTACAATTTGTTATTTTCTATCCAATAAGTGTTTTAGACCTCATCATTAATCCAGCTTGTGCTGCATGTAATGATTTTGTTTTTCTATTTGAATAATGCAAAGTTTTTTTTTTTCTTTTGCTGATTGCCTATGTAGCGCTGGTAGATTTTTAATCTACTTCTGATAGGTAATTTTAGTGGGTTATTTGTTAGGTGAAGTTAGATTTGCCTCTGTTCCAGCTTGGCTGAGTTGCATGTAGTTCCACACTGCGCCGGAGGGTGTCGTTGTCCCCATGGGCCGGTGTTGGAAAGGCAATGTGTTGAAGCGTATGAGTGCTCCTCTGTCCCGGAGACAACTCGGTGGAGGTGGTCCTCCGAGTTGCATTCTGGGAGAGGGTATTTATGGGACAGACGCCATGTTTAGGGGTCTTTTTCCGTCCACCTGCTGGCCCTCCTGGCCGACAGGTATGCATTAGGAATACCACCTCGTGGTCCTCCGTTTCGGAGGCCCACGTCGCTGCAGCGTGTGGGTGAGCCCAGAAGCCTGTCTGGGGCCTACCACAGCGGCAGAGGAATGGTCCTGGGCTTTCTATCCTGAAAGAAGAAGCTGGACAACTGAGGAGATCCCAGGGGAGGACTCGTCATGGAAAGATCATGCAGAGTGCTGGTCTGGAGAGGGGCCTGGTGACTCAGTTGGAGGACGTATCCTGAAGTAATCTTACTGCATAGTACTGCCGGGTTGGCTTAAAGGTTCAAGTGCTGTGTCTGATATTCATCATAAACCATTACATCCTGTGGCAGAGGATCGTACCGGTTCTGTTCCAAACAAGTCTGTGGCAGAGACTTTTGTTTGTGCTACGTACTGGCTGCTAGGCAAGTGAGAGAGGCCTATCCAGGCGGGCAAAGATCGAATCCCACAAGGGGAGTGCATTCAACTACAAGTGTTCAATTCCTAACAATGTACTAAAGAATACTACGAAAAGGTATTTGAGCTTCCCTGCAACTTTCCTTCTACCTCTTTCCTGCTACTTCCTTTATTACCTGTTCAATAAAGCATTGGAAAAGATACCCAAGTGTTTGGTGCCTACATTGTCCGGAGGTAAACTCAACGGGACCCTAGACCCGGTACCGGGGAAACAGAGGTGGCGAGAGTGAAAGCAACAGCCCGTTATAAACCAGCAGCTCCACCGAGAGTTATTGCTACACCTAGTTGTAAAGTAACCCAGTTCTCTACTCCTATTGCAACCAGCATTCCCATTCTTAGATTTTAAATTCCCCATAACATCTATAATTGGTAGTTTGCATTGATTTATCAATGTTGGATATTCAGGCATGTCAAATTTGCCTGAACTTTCCAAAGTTCACTGTAACTCACTGCATTTTGCCCCATGTTTATTACACTGCAGACAGTTCTTAGCAATGACAACTGCAATGATAGAGCAGTGTGAAAATAGCAGGTTTGCTAAAATTGCTGCAAAATGTAATACTCAGTTTCAGCAACAAACCCATGTTTATTTTAAGCATGTGTTGCATATGGAGTTTTGAGTTAAAAGGGTAATGCTACAAGCAAGAGCAATAAAGCAGCTTTGTCTTCAATACATCATTTTGTTACCTGTTACAAAGATAAATATTAATTCATATTTAATATGGATATATGTAAAATTATAGCTATTATCAATTCAGCATTACCTCTACTATTATTAATAACCTTCTCATGTTAAATTAAGTTTCAGAGGACATCATTATGGCATTTCTCCTTTTTTACAATGTTGTTTAAACAAAATACTCTTACATAGTTTTTATTTAAAGCTAAATTCTAGGCAAAAGGCACACACAGTTCATTAATTCATTTATACAATCTTTAAATTTATTTTTTAAATACAAGCAGTGTAAGTACCTGGTATCAGCCACTTGCCATCCCTACATAGCAGATTGTAAGTGTGAGAGGGAGAAGCAGTACAAGGAGCCAATTAGTTTATGTACTTACAAGAAGATTGCCAATAGGATGAGAACACAGAGTGACAGAGAAATGAACTGATAACTGTGCTGCTTCTCATTTCACTATCCAGTTACAAGCTGTGGTGGGTGGGTCCATGAGTGAGTTGAATGGTGCTGGGGCCATCAAACAAGGGCATCAGAAAAAGAGTGCTGCAGGGAAAATCACTGGATTGAAGATGTATATTGCAGCAAAAGCTGGTTTTATTTTTTCTTTAATGGGTTATTTATTTTCAACGTTTTTTTTTAGGTGGAGTTTAATACAATGTAATGTAAAAAAAAATTGAATAAAATGAAAGGGGAGAGGGGATGGAAAAGTCCGTTTCAGCTAATTATGGTTTTCTAAGGGTTAATAATAGATTCATTAGGAACACTTTTTATTAGAAAAATTAATACTGCTTTTATTTTGTGGGGTTGCTTTAACTGATGATAGGTTCAGATCAAAAGACATTCTTTTGATCTGCACATAAAACCACTAATCTAAATAATATTATTACAACTTATTTATAGATAAAGCTGGCAAATGCTGTTTGCCAGCCTTGTTTACACAGGGTCATCTATTAGTGCTCCTGTAGCAAAAACTGCGACCCTGTTTTCACGCTGACATACCTTCCTAATGATTGCACCAGGAACAGTGGCCATGGGGAGTTGGTTGGCATACAAGATGTAGGTAATGGATGAAGTTTTTAGGACATACCTCATATGCCCAAGGTCTTCAG
Source organism: Aquarana catesbeiana (assembly GCF_042186555.1). Taxonomy (NCBI): domain Eukaryota; kingdom Metazoa; phylum Chordata; class Amphibia; order Anura; family Ranidae; genus Aquarana; species Aquarana catesbeiana. The sequence goes on from NC_133325.1 coordinate 342,407,725, forward strand.
ATGGTTAAGAGCTTGTTCATACTGCATTTTGGGGATATTTTACAGGCCCTCCATTGGCATTTTGACTAAATATTTTTAATGTTTTACTCTACCACCATTTTTCGCATCACTGTACACAATTGTATGTAATATTTACTAAGCAATAATTTATATTTAATTTGGACTCTTAACATTTCTGAGGCAAAAAGAATCGAATACCTATTTCTGCTCAACTTTCCATCTTATAGCACCTTATTTTGCTTTCTCCATAATATAAACCTAAATAACAATTCAACGGGAGAGTAGAACCCTTGTAATAATAAGCGCAGCAGGTATACAGACCTAGGAATTCAAATGCAGAGATCTCACCAATGGTATTTCCAGGTGAAATAAGAAACTGTCAGTTAGTTTATCTTCCCAACATGTATTAAAACATATATTGCATGGATTGACACTTTCAGCTTTGTCATACTGTTATTTGCATTACCACTTATTTACAATATATATCACATGTGTTTCCTGTACACATAGAAAAACACCAGGTACATAGTTATAATTATAATGCGTCAATATTAATGGACTTTTGCTGTAATACATTTTCTAATTTACCATTGTAGATCTTCAGCTGCTATTTCTGTGAGAGATGGAAATGGTACATTTATCAGCACATTGAATTTACTCCTTTATAATGTAAGTAAAAATAATACAACTGTCCTGTGCACTAAATTTTTATTTTATTCATAAGGAAATGTATCCCTTTTAGCTTTCAGTGCTGGGAGATTAATGTTGCTAGTTTTCAGCGGGAGTGATGTCCTGCATAAACTTGCTCCCACACCCTCCTGGTAACTGGAGCCCCAATGCTAACCTTCCCTTAAAGTGCAACTTTAGTCAGAAAATTAAGTCCTGCTAGATGCCAGGCTGGTCCTTTTTGCAGGTATAGCTATGTAAAACATTGAAAACAAGTGCCTATACTGTTTAAAATCCAGTAATACACTGTCTCTTCCTGCTCTGCACTTGCTCAGTTGCTCTCAATTTTTGGCATTGTGCTGAAAAATGAGAGCCACTAGAGGCAGATCTGCTGACAGCCTAAAGATTTGCTGCTGCTCAGGGGGTTCTGGGCTTTAGCACAATGGCAGCCTCCAGCAAGACGGAACAGGAAAAATGTTGGAGGAAATGTACAGCACAGTAATTTTGGTAGCTACATTTTTAATGTGGAATGTATGTTCCTTACTAAAGGACATTATTTTTATCAAACTGTTATGGGTAAAGTTCCGCTTTAAGTACATTTAACGACATGCTTGCATGCTTGTCTCTCTAGCTCTAAGACCTTGAGGACCGTAGACTAACCCTCCAGTGACAAGCTACTAGTGCTAAAGCATTGTCACTGGAAATTCCTGCTTTCTATTATTTTTTCTCTGAAATTCAGCTCTCCATCTCTGTCACAATAAATGCAAGACCAAACAAGAGAGTCTCTCTCCTCTAACTGAATTTCTAGCGTACAATAAAAAAAGACAATGCGGTAGCAAGAATGAGACCTCATGGAAAATATTACAGGCAGATGAAACTGGATGCAGAGACCTTCCCAATACAGTATAATATAAAAAATATAAGACATTAGACAGTGATTTAACCCACTAGCATCCCTAACCTGATGTATCTATTCTGGATGGATAAATCCCTTAAATCATGAGAATAATTACTGTATGTGAAAATCCTTTGAGAACATTGGTTCTTTTTATTAGATTATTTTGTTTTATAATTCAAACTTTTTTAGAACGCTTTTTGTCAAAAAGCTATTGAAATGAAATCCCTCCCACACAGCCTATCAAAGGACGGCCTAGCGGGAGCCCTGTTATCCTGGGAGGACATCATATGTTGTCCTCCCAGGATTGCACCTCATGTGCAACCCATGAATTGCGCTCCAGCACAATCTTTTACCTGCTGTGTTCTCCGGACACAACCGATAGCAAATCACTATACTGGCCCACTGCTGGTACCATGTGATTGCTGTGGCCAATCACAGCAGATCACATGACAATTGTACACAATAAAAGGCTTTGTTTCATGCCATTCATTATGTACTATTGTGATGAGCCCTGTGATTGGTCACAGTGATCACATGGTACAGACAGGCCCAATCACAACCCATCTGTACCACGTGATTATCTGTGGCAATTCACAGCTAATAACAAAAGTAAAGCTAATAACAATAGTAAACACTTAATGAATAGTTTTCATACAGAAAAAATGGTTGCTTATAACTAAAAATGTTATAAGCAATAAAAAAAAAAATCCTAATTGCCTCCCTAGAGTAGTACAGTGATACTATGGTAACACTGAATTGCTCTGGTCACTGTATCTAAATTTAAAAAAAATGTAATGAAAAGGAAAACAATATAAAAAAAAAAGAAAAAAAAAGATTACTTTTTTTTTACTTACTGTCACCAGTCAGTGTCCCTGATCACTGCCACGCCAGTTATATTATGACACTGTACTGTACTGGTGACAGTATGTAAAACATTTTTTAAAACAATTGTGAAAAAAAAATTTTTTTTGTAATTTTTTCATTATCCAAAAAATTGTGAAAAAAAATTACAACGTCAAAATTTGCCATGCCTCTTACTAAATACCGAGAATAACATGTTTCTTTTCAACATTTTCGGTCTTTTTTCGTTTATCTAGCAAAAAATAAAAAACCCAGTGGGGATTAAATACCATCGAAGAGAAAGCTCTATTTGTGTGAAAAAATTGTAAAAATGTCATATGGTTTCAGCGTTGTATGACAGTGCAATTGTCATTCAAAGCATGACAGTGCTGAAATCTGAAAAAGTGTCCAGTATTGAATTGGTTAAAGCAAAAGAGCCTATGTAGCTATAATCTCATTTTGTTTTTGGTTAGAAATTGATATTTACTTACTTATAAACTGTAATTATGTAAATTAGAAAATGTATTTTAAACTTTCTAATCAGCGTTCAATGAAAGCAGTGGGTTTGGAAGAGTGTGATTTTATGGTTAACGCAAAAGGCTGAAAATGCAAGCTTTTAAAGCACATCATGTTTGTTTTCCTGCTTGTCTTAAAAGCTCACAATTGTAATTACTTGAATAGAATAGAGAGTGAGTGGCATCACAAAACAAGTTAAATAAAGTACAGATCAATAAAATGTACCATCATCCAGATTAGTTGAAGAAAATTGTTTGGGAGTATGGGCCCCACCCCAAACTCACCAAGAAAAAAAGAAGGCAAGTGGACTATTGCGGTACATATGAAGGGAATATGTATAAGCAGTACAAACCACTAGTAAAAATTCACAAAATTTATTGATACAATGTAGCACAAAACAACAAAATATATACATTAAAAAAGCTCAGATGACATGATATTTCTCAACAAGTTTTGCGGATTTCTCGCTTCATCAGGAAAATACATCTGTGGATACAAATGACAAATGAACACTACCCTCTCCCCCTAGACTGACAATGCTGCTGTCCAAAAGCTGCCCCCTGTGCTCATTCATCCATAGTTTGGGCACTCTAATACAGAAGGCGTGTTACTGGCCAGATTGCCAGGTGAAAACAGAAGGAAAAAGTCTAAAAAAGAAAACACATGCAGCTACCACATCTAATAATTTGGGTCTAGTAACACTTCGGGATTGATTTAATAAAGGCAAATAGACTATGCACTTTGCAAAGTGCAGTCATATGCCCCGTACACACGGTCGGACTTTGTTCGGACATTCCGACAACAAAATCCTAGGATTTTTTCCGACGGATGTTGGCTCAAACTTGTTTTGCCTACACACGGTCGCACAAAGTTGTCGGAATTTCCGATCGACAACAACGCGGTGACGTACACCACGTACGACGAGACTAGAAAAGGCCGGTTCTGAACCAAGCGCGGCACCCTTTGGGCTCCTTTTGCTAATCTCGTGTTAGTAAAAGTTTGGTGAGAGACGATTCGCGCTTTTTCAGACTCGTGGCTTTCAGATCGTTTTCTGACGTTCAGTTTGTGCTTGTGGGTTTGTATCTGCTCTTCAGTGCGTGCAGTCAGTTCGTATGGGAGTTTTCTGTGTGATCTTGCCTGCTCGTTGCTGTTTTTCAGGTCGCTCTTCACAGGCCTTGCTGTTCTTCAGTGCGTTCTGTTACTTCGTTCTGAGCAGCCGACCGTTTTCTAGCCATGTTTCGTATGCGTACTCCTCGTAGAGTTCGTGCTGTGCGGGGGCTTGGTGTTGGGGTCCTGACCTTGACACAAGTCCAGTCCATAAACAGGGTGGGGAGGAGTTCATGGACCAAGAATTGGTTGCTTCAGCGTGACCAGTTCTGTCATATGTCTTTGCTCCGTGAGATCCGTGAGAATAATCCTGATGATTTCAGGAACTTTCTCAGGACCCCGTATTTCACCGTCTGTTGGCTTTGCTGACCCCCTATATTAGCAGGCAGGATACCTGCATGAGGCAAGCCATCACTCCGGAGCAGAGGTTGGTCGCTACCTTGCGGTATTTGGCCACAGGGAGAAGCCTGCAGGACTTGAAGTTCTCAACAGGCATCTCCCCCCAGGCTCTGGGGATCATTATCCCAGAGACCTGTTCTGCCATCATCCAGGTCCTACAGAAGGAGTATATGAAGGTAAGATTTTTATCCTTTAATATCACATTTTATTGTATTGAATGTTTGATAATATATTGTATTTCTTCCCTCATTCCCTAATTACCATGATTGTAATATGCTGTGAATGTCCCCTTTGTTCTCATGCATGCTGGATTTTTAGGTAATTATTATTTTATGTCCTTCATACATATTTGCCCTTCAATAACCTCCCCAGCATGGTGTCTCCTGGCCTATATTCACCTCATGTAGTCACTTAACAATGTATTTTATCAGCTCCATAGTAGTGCTTTACCCCAAACACCCCCTAAAATGTTTGGAAATGTTATTTTTGATTTAAATTCAGGCAGAGTGCCAGAGGCTTTTTTTTGTGGTGTCCCCAAATTTTTTTCAACCCTCCCCCCCAACTGCTAAGTCAGCTGATCCCAATTCTCTATCTATCCTCAATCATCTATCTGCTGACTTTGCCAAACCCATACACACTATACCCACCTCTTTACAGGTCAGATTTAGGGATGAATTCCCCAAAGCATGTAGTGCAAGGGCCTGCCTGTATACTTTCCAATGGTACTGTTTAAAGTTTTTATATCCTATTATTATCTTGATAGGTAATAGCAGAATGTTCAAATGTCCTCAAATGTGTACAGTGTGTATTTATATCTTTGTATTATGACACTTCTTACCTGTCCAGTGGTCTGCCAATAGTGTAACTAAGGAGGGGCTGTTCCAAGTAATACCCTGTATTTAGGCATTCATCTCTCAATGAAGTGAAGAGGGTTACCTGTCCAAGAGTTCCCCCCCCCTATAATGTTAGAAATGGCCCATGAGAGGGGGGGAGGGGGAATATGATAGGTGTACCTTATACTTTGGCCTTGTTAAATTCCCCTTAGTAAATGCTATCTGGAGGTTGCCCCATAATGTTTGTGTCTAATCTGCTTGCCATGTTTCTGTGAAAAAATAGTAAGGTTTATTTTTTTTTCCTCAACAGTTTCCTTCAACGCCACAGGAATGGCAGACTGTGGCCTCCCACTTTGCCCAGCGGTAGGACTTTCCTAACTGCGGAGGGGCAATTGATGGGAAACACGTCCACATCGTCCCACCACCCAACTCGGGTCGTACTATTATAATTACAAGGGGTTTAATAGTATAGTGATGTTGGCGGTGGTGTCGGCTAATTACGAGTTCTTGTATGTGGACGTGGGGAAGAATGGCCGGATGTCTGATGGTGGAGTGATCGCCCAGACGGAGTTCTACAGGCGTCTCCAGAATGGCAGCTTGGACTTGCCACCTCCAGAGGACAATGTTGAAGGTCTCCCATTTGTGTTTGTTGCTGATGAAGCATTTGCGCTGGGGGACCACCTGATGCGGCCATTCCTGATGAGGACCCTCACCCCGGAACAGAGGGTTTTTAATTACCGGCTGGCCAGAGCCCGAAGAGTGGTGGAGAACACATTTGGAATCCTGGCCAGCCGGTTCCGATTATTTCTGACACCCATCCATATGGCGGAGTATAAACTGAACCATATAATACTTGCCTGCTGTGTTCTCCATAATTTTTTAAGAAAACATTCAGCCAACTATGCTGGCTCAGTTGGGCCTGAGGCCGGAATACCTAATCCATCAACACTGACGGCGCTGGAAAGTGGCCGTCCTGGCTTGCCCTCCCTGAATGTCCGTGATTTCCGGTTACGCTACCTGGAGTTCTTTGCGGGTAGGGGGGCTATCAATATGCCAGACAATCTGTGACACCTTTTTCAAATAAAAAACAACCAAAAGAAATTCTTTGTGGACATTTACTGCTTGTGTTTGTTTTAGCTGACCCTGACAGAAATGTGTTGAGTGCAGAAAATGTCGTGATTGGGTAACCTTATAAAAAACAGTGTTGGCTTGTACTTCCTAAATGCAAAAACACATTTCACTACAAGTGCACTTGCAACTGCACTGAACCTGCACTTGTAGTGCAAAGAGGATTTGCCCTTAGGAAATAACCCCCATTTTTGCATAAAACAGCAATTACATCACCCCAAAAGTGTTGTAGTGTTGAGACAATAATCCACACATTCTTGAGTAAGGCACTTTTTTATACGTGCACAATCACATGTGCATTTCCCAAAGGTTTTTAAAACAAACCAACATGTTTGTTGTATAACAATGTTTGCAGTAGCATTATGAAAAATCAAAATATCCATTTCAGATAAAACAGGCCTGTGTAAAACCAACAAGAAAGCCAAAAAACTTGAACTTACAAAGTTCACATTAGGTAAAACCTGAAGGCTATATCAGACATCAGTATTTAGGAACTGGGTTTGATATAGAGTTCAGATGGGGGGAAATCACCCCTGGAAAAGCCAAATTTGGAAGATGCACACCAATTTACGAATGTCAACATGTGCTATCTGCCATCAGGGGGGATCAAGGGACGTGTTTGGGGGGAGCAAGCCCTTCCTCAACGCTACTTTATAATTGAGGAAGGGGTTGCACCCCCAAAACGCGTCCATTGATATCCCGTGATGGCAGATAGCACATGTTGGCACACTGTGTGCATCCTCCAAATTTGGCTTTTCTAAACATTTAAAAAATTTTGGTACGATAAAACAGGTGATTTTGTGGGGTTTAAATTCGCCCCAAAACATCAATGATGTTATTATTTTTTTTAATAACATCACTGATTTGTTGCTGGATGTTTTGCAATTGGAGATTACACCCCATGATCTCCCCGATCAGTATCTGGGCACTTTCAGATGTAAAGCGTTCTGGATCACGATCACCTAAAAAGAGATAAAGAACAAAAAAAAGGTCTCAAAAATCTGCCACCAGCCATCTCTTTTACCTGAGCCTGTGGTCGCAGACACTCACCTGTTGTGGTGCCAATCTCCACCACGTCTTCATTTTCCTCCTGCTCAGCTTCTTGGGTTGGGGGTATTTCCCCTTCTTACAGAGGGGGGGGTCTCTGGTCTCCTGGGATGAGGGGTGTCCGAGTCTTTTATCCCCTATGTAAAACAAAAATGGTATACTTAGCACACAGATATTTGATGGCAGAACTAGAAATAGGAAACATTGCTCGGAAGTGGGGTACAATTGTCTATTTTAGCAGAGTTCCAAGATGTATATTTTTTATTGCCTTTTGTCAAGCTGCAATACTTTACCTGTTTGGTACAAGCTTCACAGATGTAACCCCCCCTATAGTATACACTGGAGCACCTGTGTGGCCCCCCCTAATAAAAATGGTGTTCTTGTGTCCCACACTAGTGCTCCAGTGTCCAGATGTGAAAACAGCTGCTCAGTGTCCTCTCCTTACACACAATCTAGTTTGCATTTCATTCTAGTAACAAACCCATCTACACAAACAAATATTTGGCATCCAAGTAGGCCCCCAAAAATGTGTGAAAATGCATATGGCCTAAACAATGGTGTTCTAGAGGCCGAAAGAAAAATGTTTGATACGAACGAATAATGTGCCCATGAACATTAAAGTTGACCTTTTGAAACGTTACAACTAATGAAAGCATATGGAGCAGAACGAACGTAATAAAGACAGAAAGAATAGGAACACAGCACAACTACTTACTTTTTTGCAGCAGTCTCCGGATCTTTCGGTACTGCTCTGGCTCTCTCAACTTCAGGTCCGACCACCGCTTCCTGAGCTGATCTTTAGACCTTCGTACCCCGAAATTCCGCTCTAGACTCCTGACCACTTTCGCCATGATCTTGGCCTTTCGGATGTTCGGGTTGGGGTAAGGCCCATATTTTCCGTCATAGTCAGACTTCCTCATGATGTCGACCATCTCCAACATCTCCCCAAACGACATATTTGTGGCCTTAAAACGTCTCCTTCTGGATCGGGACGTGCCTGGATCCGGGCTTTCCTCCTCCTCCTCCTCGTTGCTACAATTAGCCCGCACCTGCTGTATGTCCGCCATCATGCTCTTCCCCCACTGCGCTGAATGAAAAGGGGCGGGGAATACACTAGAAAGAACATCAGGGGCGGGTGGAGTTACACGCATGCGCAGTGTATATAAAGCGTAACACGCGTGCGTATTACGTTTGATCTGTGAGCGGAGGAAGGAGCATTGGACGCGGCGATCGTAAGAACGAAGGTAAGAGACAAACTTGGGCCTATACTGCTTCTAGATTGAGGCCTATATTGTAACAAGATTAGGAGAGTTTTGTGTGACATTAGGCTTTGTCTTGTGTTGTGTCTTGCAGTGAACATGGATATGGTACTGAAAGATAAGGACTTCATTTCAGTCTTCATAGAGATGCTAAGGGAGTTGCCCTGTCTGTGGGAGATTAAACACCCCCATTACAAGAACCAAGCAAAGAGGAAGGCAGCACTGGAGCAATTGTGTGAAATTGTGAAGCAGGTGATCCCCACGGCAGACATCACTTTTTTAAAGATTTTCATTGGTGGCCTGAGTAGCACATATCTGAGGGAGCGCAATAAAGTCCTTGATTTGCAGAGATCCGGAGCAGCAGGTGACATCTATGTCCCCAGGATGTTGTACTACGACAGGCTGCACTTTCTGGCAGGCCAGACTGAACCCAGGCCATCCCTCTCCAGTCTTCCTTCCACGCTTCCTTCCCCCCCCGGCTGAGGCTTCTGACGCCCAACCTGGGCCTTCCAGGCCATATGTGGAGGAGCCCAGATTGAGCCAGGTATAGCATTCCTCTAAATATTTCTGCTTGTCCAATCAATGATGTGAACTATATGTTAGTTGGGAGTACTAATTAAGGATTGTGATTGATGATGCAAAACATTACAACTATGTCCCTTTTTCATACACAGGGAAGTCTTAGCCAGGAGGTGGCCGGGCCGAGCCGGCTGGCTGATCTGCAGGTCCCTCCATCCCCCCTGGAAACAAAAAGTGGCAGTAGGACGAGTGCCCTAGAGGAGGCGGCTATCAGATTCTTTTGTAGGGCTACAGAGGTCCTGGGAGCACCACACACCAGGCAGGAGAACATTGCTGCATTCATAGCATATAAAATGCAGAGGATGGAGGAGGGCCAAAAAGCCATGTGTGAGGCCCTCATACCTCTGGCGAAAGGTATGAGTGGCCAAATTACACCTGCAGGTCCTACTCCTCCTCCAGGTCCTACTCCTCCTCCTGCCACATCTCCAACTGCACAGCCACAGCCCGGAAGGAAGTGTGAAAGGAAGACCAGACAGTGAGGACCCTGGATCCAGTCTGGTGGGCCAAAAAATGCAGCCTCTTGTGGTACCACAGCCTGCGGACACACATGTCATCTGCTGCTATCCAAGTCTCTGTGAATCCCGGACCAGACTGCCCTCCCTTACATATGGACTCCTCAGGCTACCAATTTTGATGTTGAAGAATTGATGTCTGCCGTGGGGGTCCCAGGCTTTGCTAATTTCTCTTGTTGATCCAGTGTTGCCTTCCTCTTTGTTTGGTTCTGATCCCTTAATAAAGGATTTTTGTTTTGAATTATACTCTCCTATGTGTTTTACTTCAAAAATGACAGTTTGTTTGTGAGGATTCAGGTACATTTCAAATATACAATGTGAAATGAACAGGGGACACCAACACCAAACAATCTCCTTGAGATTAAATAATAAAAGATATCAATGGTGTTGGGGTAACCTGACACACAAAACACACCCAAAAATATTCTGGAGTAAAAATAAAAATAACATTGAACAAAGATCAGCCTTGGAAAAAATCCAAACATTAAATAAAAAAAAAGGCTTAAAATCCAAAATAAAAAAAAAATAAAAAATATAAAACTGTCAGATGTGACAACTAATAACAATATATTCAGGGAATCCCACTAAAACAACACAAATAAAAGTTTGTGAGAAGTGTGTGTGAATACGAGCAGCAAAACGACTTAATTCTTGTCACATTATAAAGAAGAAGAGTGTGCGCTGTATTAAACCATTTTGAACATTGCAGCGTGACGAAAGTGCTGTATCCATTGCGAACGCTAAGTTTACCAGAACGAGCCGTCCCGTGTTGGAATTTCTTCTGAGCATGCGTGGCACTTTGTGCGTCGGAACAGGCCACACACACGGTCGGAATTGACGCGATCGGATTTTGTTGTCGGAAAATTTTATCTCCTGCTGTCCAACTTTGTGTGTCGGAAAATCCGATGGAAAATGTCCGATGGCGCCCACACACGGTCGGAATTTCCGACAACACTCTCCGATCGGACATTATCCATCGGAAAATTCGACCGTGTGTACGGGGCAATACTCTGCAAGTGTAGTTGCTCCAGAGCTTGGTAAATGAGGTAAATCTTCACTTTGCAAAGAATACCCAATCACATGTAAGAAAAAAAACAAAAAAAAAACAGCATTTTTGCTTGCACGTGATTGGATGATGGAAGTCAGCAGAGCGTCTGCCCATTTACTAATCTCTGGAGCAACTGCACTTTCAAAAGTACACAGTCTGTATGTCCATTAGAAAAATGAACCTCTTTAAGTCAACCACAAATAAATACTTATGTTTATACATATTATATTGTATATGCTGTTCTTATTTTCACTCACCCTCTCAAATCATAAATCTTGTTCTATTATTTCTGGTATTGTAATAAAGCAATGAATTTAATTCACCAAACTAAATGGATAGTTCCAGGCAGCAATTCATTGCTTCACTTCTTACTCTTACAGGATTCAACCTACAGCCAGCAGTTGCTGATACCAAGCACTGGACTGCCATTGAAAACAAAAATATATGCAGCAGTGAGAGCAACCAACCTTGATGGACGGTATTTTGAAACAGAATATTACTGTCCTTGCTTGTGTTTCATGCTCTGATTTTGTATTGTAATGGTTTATTTATTTATTTATTTTAAACAGGGATTTTTCATTATTTTTTTTTAACTTTCCATAGATAAAGAATGTGTAAAGATATTTGAAAATGAAACAAGGACATGCCTCAAAAAAATACACTCTGAAATGAAAAATGAAGGCCTTTAACTGTTTGCCTGACAAAGCCATTTTATTAAAAGAAACCACAAAATACCTTCACTTGTTAAAGGTTTATTAATAAATGGCTTATATAAGCAGCTAGCCAAAAAGTTTCCTGGGAAAACCATAACATAAATAACAATAAAATTGCAGCACTTATTCTGGTAGAAACAGAATCCACCAGGTGAATACAGGCATACCCCACGTTTAAGTACACAATGGGGTTTATCTAGTAAAGCTGAAAAGTGCAAAATCAGGCTCAATTCTGCATATAAACCAATGAGCTCCCAGGTTTTATTAGCAAAGCTTAATTGAACAAGCTGGGGTTAGAAGCTCATTGGTTTCTATGCAGAAGTGAGCCTGATTTTGCACTTTCCAGCTTTAGTAAATAACCCCCATTTTGTACTTAAAAGTGGGGTATGCCTGTAGTGTATACAATGAATCCAATTTTTAGATATAAATGTAGTCCATAATATCATGAATCGTAAAATTTCATTAAAAATCCAGTGATGATAAGCCAAACAATGGGTGTCACAGTGAAGAACCACCACCAATGAGAAAGACACACACTGACCCTTACCCTAAGTGTTGGACTACCAGAGTAAAGTAGTCAAAAAAGCATTATTTACAATAATGGGTTTCAAGCCATCAAGCTCCTCAGATTCCTCAGTAACTGTAACCATCAGGCTATGTCTCCTTCCAAGATGTTATATCGAGTCTCTCTGATCTGTGTATCACCTTAGGGCTTAGAGCCATTTTATTGTTTTCTGCATATTTCTGCATATTCTAAAAAACTCACCTAAATTTTAAAACATGATTTTTTTTAAAGTAGAGGGTCTACAAAATAAAAACATGGTAGTTACAGTTTTTTTTTTATATCACATAATATTAATGCAACTGTTTGCAAATCTATATTATCAGTAAAAAATAAATTCAAATTAATTTTAGTGCAAATGAACACAGTAACATCTCTATATATTTACCATGCAGTTGTCATTTATATACCTGTGTGCATTTGTATTTTATGTGCAGGCAGCCCAGGGGGCTTTACATTTTTTTGATATAATATTTATTTAATTTTAACATTTTTTCATTTTTTTACACTTAACTAATTCTTCTTCTGAATTTCACCATACCAGATTAAGAATAGACTGTGCTCAGTTCATTGTTTTTCCAGCTGAATCAGTTGGGATCAGACAGCTCTGGTCCCTGAACCAGATGTTTCTTGTCTCCCCTCTACTTTCACTCCTGAAAACATCGATGGCTATCCTGGACTCACGGTGACCACAGGGGAACCTGAGACATATATTATTATCATTGTTATACAGGATTTTTATAGCGCCGACAGTTTGCACAGCGCTTTACAACATTAGGGCAGACAGTACAATTACAATACAATTCAACACAGGGGGAATCAGAGAGCCCTGCTCGTTAGAGCTTACAATCTTACAATCTGGGGGGGGGGGTATAAAGTTTGTGAGCTTTAGAAATGATCAGATGATTTTATAGCTGTCTATATCACTTTTTTATGAAAGCCCAAAGCTGACTCTGTAAAACATAAACAAGTGTGTGGCTGCTGTTGAAGCCGTGAGTTTGTTTGCATTCTAATGCCGAAAAACAAAAGGAAAGACAAGAGCACGAAACCCCGTAGTGTAGTATATTAACCACTTCCCGCCCGCCCTATAGCGGATTGACGTCCAGGAAGTGGTTCAGTTATCCTGACTGGGCGTCATATGATGTCCAGCAGGATAACATGCCACTGCGCGCCCGCGGGGAAACGCATCGTGGCGATCGGTGGAGCGGTGTCAATAGGAAGAGCCGTTGATCGGCTTTTCCTCACTCGCATCTGACAGACGCGAGTAGAGGAGAGCCGATCGGTGGTTCTCCTGACAGGGGGGTCTGTGCTGATTGTTTATCAGTGCAGCCCCCCCTCAGATCACCACACTGGACCACCAGGGATCTCCACTAGGACCACCAGGGAAGGGGCAACATGTGGATGGCCAGGTATGTACCCCATTGCCATCCACATGTGCCCAATGTGCCCAATCTGTGCCAATCAGTGCCCACAAATGGGCACTGATTGGCACCAACATGTTTCAGGACTGCCTAGCAATGCCACCAATCAGTTTATTCAGTGCCACCAATCAGTGTCATCAGTGCCACCTGTCAGTCCCATCGGTGCCACCTGTCAGTGCCCATCTGTGCCCATCAGTGCCCATCAGTGCCCACCTATCAGTGCCCATCAGTGCCACCTATCAGTGCCACCCATAAGTACCCATGAGTGCCACCCATAAGTACCCATCAGTGCCACCCATAAGTACCAATCAATGCCACCTACAAGTGCCCATCAGTGCTGCCTATGAGTGCCCATCGGTGCCACCTATGAGTGACCATCAGTGCCGCATACCAGTGCCACCCATCAGTGCCACCTATAAGTGCCCATCAGTGCCGCCTATCAGTCCCATCATCAGTGCCCGTCAGTGCCACCTCATCAGTGCCACCTCATTGGTGCCACCTCATCGGTGCCCATCAGTGTCACCGTATCAGTGCCTGTCAGTGCAGCCATATCAGTGCCCGTCATTGAAGAAGAAAACGTACTTATTTACAAAAAATTTAACAGAAACAAAGAAAAACTTGTTTTTTTTCAAAATTTTCGGTCTTTTTTTATTTGTTGCGCAAAAAACGCAGAGGTGATCAAATACCATCAAAAGAAAGCTCTATTTGTGGGAACAAAATGATAAAAAATTTGTTTGGGTACAGTGTTGTATGACCGTGCAATTGTCATTCAAATTGCAACAGCGCTGAAAGCTGAAAATTGGCCTGGGCAGGAAGGTGTCTAAGTGCCTGGTATTGAAGTGGTTAAGCAGAAAGCATTAAATAAATGGATAAATTGCACTCACAAAAATTGGCATGTGCTAGGCATAACAGTCTTGGTCGCCTGAAAACCAGGTGTGATAAAGTGTGAACTGGGACCCCTGCCTTGGCCACTGGCAAGGTTATGAGAGTGCACTTGGGAGGGCAAGGGTGTGAGAGTACAGATGTGATGGAATAAAGCTGCTGTCACTGAAGGAACACTGTCACCGATGCACAACCATGGAAGCGGAGGCTGCCCAATGTAGCCAATGTTCACATGCAGAGTAGGATACAGGGATGCATTTCCAAGCTTCAAGCTTCTTCCTCAGTACTCTGGTTCAAGGATAGGGTCCGGGTTCACAATTCATCCCTCCCAGCTTCCAAGCGACCAAGACTGTTATGCCTAGAACATCCCATTTTTTTGTGAGTGCAATTTTATCAAGTTAATACATGCTTTCTGCTTAATATGCTAACTATGGGGTTTTGTGCTCGTCTTTCATTTTGTTTTTCAGTGATTTAAGAGAGCACCCACTATGGTCCAAGAAAATCATCCCTTTAGTTAGATCATGGCAGAATAGATTTTTGGGCTACCCACGTTATTTTCTTTCATGCTATTGCTTGATTCTCACTTAAAGCGGGGGTCCACCTATCTATCGTTTTTTTTTTTTTTTAGTTCATTCACAAACTTTTCTTCTCAGCATTACATACTCACATATTGTGTGTAATATGTCTGCCTGTGTCAGATTTCGTCGGAAAGAATAACTTATATTACTCACTGCAGGCGGTTTCCATCTTCATTGTGGGCATTTGAAGCCCACAAGCATTTATTTCCTGGATGTGGTGAATGCTGTGCTCCCAGCATTCACCGCTTGTTCCCGCACATGCTCAGTGGCATCCTGGGAAGCCTGAGACCAGCTCCCAGGAGTCTGGGAGAGGCTAGAAACACGCCTACTCCCATGGGAGGAGAACCAGGAAGTGCAAAGAAGAATAGAAAAATAAAAGGTAATTACGGCGATTTAAATTTTTTTAAACGGCATGTCAGTATCTAGGCAAGGAAGAGAATACATACAGATATTGTTCAAAATTTGGGTGGAACCCCGCTTTAATCAATCGAATAACCTCAGGATCATATGTAGCATATGCCTGTTATTGTTTTCCTTTATCATTATAATTATTAAAATTATTATTTTTTATTGTTATTGAACTTTTTGATGCATTAGGGAGCAGGAGTTGAGTGTTGTGTTTTTTTTTTTTTTTCTTTTGGGTACTCCATAGCCCAATTAATATATTTATAGTGCATTCAAATACTGCCATACCGTAATACTTACGGTGGTGGCAGTAAAAGGTTTAATACTTGTTTACAAAACCAAAACCTTTATAACTCTCACTGTTTAGCTGTACATTGTATTAAAGGCATTGTACACTTTCAGATATTTTTATTGTTTTAACCAGGTATTAGTGTGGTTATATTCCCTGTTGATTGTTTTCCTTTACTTGTAATGATGGGCTCACATGTTGTAGTGGCAGTTTGCAGAGTCATGGCTGGTCGATTCCCTTGTGTCAATGCATGGCTGCAGCTAGTCTGTTCCTATGCAGGAAGGGGACAAGAAAACTTTATGTTCTGAATCACACAGTGCCCAATGCATGCCTCACTATCCCCTCTATGTTGCATCACAAATGTGGGAGTGCTAATGTGATGAAACACATCTCCTGGGTGCTTGAGTGAGCTCTCTATATGTCTGTGAATGCTTCCCCTACTTGTGTTTGTGTCATATCTAATTACTGTGTACACAGGAATTGTCAGGTCCTACACTACAGGCAAAAAATCATGTATTAACCCATGCTGTATGCCTTATGTTTCAACACAAACAGAAACTAAGCCAGGAATGTGATGATTTATTCTGCTTCAGGCTGTGTAAATGGGACAAATGAAACTACATGATCAATGCACATCTTATGCAAGCG
Organism: Aquarana catesbeiana; assembly: GCF_042186555.1. Taxonomy (NCBI): domain Eukaryota; kingdom Metazoa; phylum Chordata; class Amphibia; order Anura; family Ranidae; genus Aquarana; species Aquarana catesbeiana. The sequence goes on from NC_133325.1 coordinate 342,424,055, forward strand.
AAGAACACAATGTGCATATAGGAATGTTTACCAAACCTTTATTGTTAAAATGTCTGGGCAAAAAACATTTTTGATAGTTTTGGATAGGGTGGGGAAGAATTATACCCTGAGTCAGTGTCCCTACTGAAGTGATAAAACCCCTTTGTACTGGTGACTAGGGATGAGCCGAACACCCCCCGGTTCGGTTCGCATCCAGAACATGCGAACAGGCAAAAAATTTGTTTGAACACGCGAACACAGTTAAAGTCTATGGGACACGAACATGAATAATCAAAAGTGCTCATTTTAAAGGCTTATATGCAAGTTATTGTCATAAAAAGTGTTTTGGGGACCTGGGTCCTGCCCCAGGGGATATATATCAGTGCAAAAAAAAGTTTTAAAAACGGCCATTTTTTGGGAGCAGCGATTTTAATAAAGCTTAACCAGTTGCCGCCTGCCCACCGTCAAATGACGGCGGGGCAGTGCAGCTCTTGTTCTGGGCCGCCGTCATATGACAGCGGCACAGAATGGCCACTTTCGCACGCCTGTGGCCGCACCGTGTTGCTAGGACACGGTGCGACACATCTCTGTCCGCGGCTCTTTAACCATTTGAACGACTGTGTCCAATCACAGCCGGTCACATGTAAATATGGAGATGCCAGTAATCGGCTCTCCTCGCCTCACACTGATAGCAGAGGGAAAGTAATTGTATGACCTTTTGGGAAACCTTACATAATTGCTATTTCTTCCTCTCAATTTTTTTTTAGTTTCATATAAATTAAAAACAAGATTAAGGTGGTTCTAGAGGCAGAAGGTTTTTTTTTATCCTAATGCATTCTATGCATTAAGATAAAAAACCTTCTGTGTGCAGCAGCCCCCTCAGCCTCCCTTATACCTACCCGAGCCCCATCTCGCTCCAGCGATGTTGCACAGGAGCCTTAGCTGTCCAGGACTGTTCCTACTGATTAGCTGAGACACAGCAGTGGACATCATTGGCTTCTTCTGCTGTCAAAGTCAGTGAGCAGGGTTGAACCGCGGCTCCGTGTCTGAATGGACACACAGAGCTCCGGCTCGGCTTGAGTGCCCCCATAGCAAAACCACTGCACAGAGCAGGTAAGTGTAACATGTTTGTTATTTTTAACCAAAAAAAACCAAGATTTTAATATCACTTTAAAAGCATGTTTATATAACATAAATATTCAGTATCAAAATATGATATTATTATTAATCCGTACACCTATATGTAATAATTCCAACCTAATTCCAATTGTGCTCATGTTTTCTATAGAATAAAATATGTGTTCTACACATTTGAATGTTTGTTTTTAATAGGGATGAGTAAATGTTTTTAGGTTTGGTTCATGGGTGATTTCATTAGATCTCCATTTAAGTCTATAGGGGGTGAATCTGAAAAATAAATTCTGCCCATTTTAAGGCTAATGGGCAAGGCACAGTAGGATTCCCACAGACAGCGTATGTTTTGTTTCATTACATTTTTTACATGTTTCAATATTTCTAGTGTACAATTGGGTGCACCTTTTTTTCCCCATTGTCATATCTGTTATTACATTTAGACCCCTTTCTCACTGGGGTGGTGCGGGCATTAGCGCTAAAGTGCCGATAGTTTTATGTGCTGTTATAGCGGCACTTTTCAGTCATTAGCGGGGCACTTTTAACCCCTGCTAGCGGGTGAATAATGGGTTAATAGCACCCATGTTGCTGCGGTACCGAAGTGCTGCTTATTCATTTCAATGGCCAGGGGAGGTGGAGGAGTGGTGTATACACCGCTCCCACACTGCCCCGAAGATGCTGCTTGCAGGACTTTTTTTCCCATCCTGCAGCGCACCACCCCTGTGTGAAAGCACTCAGGCTTTCACGATGGGGTGGCTTGAGAGGCACTTTTCAGGCTCTTTACAGGTGCTATTTTTAGTGCTAAAATGCCCCAGTGTGAAAGGGGCCTTAAGGAATCCCCTTTAGTAAATTTAAGGCCTAAAGTGAGAGGCAGAAATTCTACACACTAAGTTTTTTTTATTTCATTTTTAAAAGCAGCATTTAGCATGTAGAGATTTATTTCAATGTATCTTTCTAATTTTCTTTTTAGTTTATTGGAAGGCTATTGCTGCCCAGTTGAATCAACCACAAGCAGGGATGGCAATTCAACTTAGAAGCTACCAAAAAAAAGTCCTAAGTCTAAACAATACCTTGTCCCTATAGAAAAATAATACAAAAAATGGGTTCCTTGCAAGACAAAACTACCAGCTCAGACACTGGTCTCACAGAGGTGAGACCTGCAAGGAAGCCCTACTTGTAGGTGAGAGTAAAGCTAAGAATATCTGTAATGTTAAAAACGGCTATTTCTGAAGAGCAGATGAAACAGATTAGGGCTTTTTTAATTAAGGAGCAAGACGCCAAACTGTATCTTAAACAAGTTAGGGCAGAAACACAATCTTTCATACTGCTGAGAGAGCAAAAAACTCAGGTCTAGACCTACTCATTGTACCACCCGCCAATTGTATTTATTTTATGCAATTTATTTTGAACGCTATTTTAAGATAAGCATTTTTTAAAATAATTTTACTTTTTTATTATTAAAAATGTTTTGGTTATTTTTTTCCATGATTAAGGCAATCCCTGCTCTGGTTAGGCAAACATGCCAAGCAGGCACAGCAAGGGTGTAAATAAAATGCTTACAAGTGATCATAATAATCAACTAATGGGTGTCAAGTCTTGACCACTGGCTAAAGGTGGACCAATATGCACTTGAGGTACTAGTCTGCAATGTTGCATGTGCTATATCAGAGAGGGCCTTCAACACAGCAGAGTGACTGAAGCTGCATTTTTATAACCCGGGGTGAGGTTGTGCGGTGTTTTGGGTGCACAACGTTTTTACATTTTTATTGGAGGGGGGTTCAAAGGATGCAGTGAAGTGCATGGAATGTACATTTTGAACAGACTGTCATCAAAAATCTTCTGATCTCTAAATACTAAAAAGTATACATAAAATATACATAGATAAAGTAACATAAATTACAAATTAGATATAAAAATGACAGTGTATTGTTTTCAGTAACAATATTGAACAATATTTCTTATTGTGAAGACTAGCTCCACAGTATATTAGAACTTTTACAAGGCAATTTAGAATGAGAATCCTGGTAGGTTTTTCATTAGGAGATAAAAATTAGAGTGTATTATTTCACAGACTCAATGCACACTGTGCGTTGTGTGCAGCTTTATCATGCTGCAGTTTAAAAGGAAGGCACATGGCAAGTTTTATCTAATAAATTATAATTAGAGTGTATTAAAGCCGTGTACACACAATCGGATTTTGTGACAGGAAATGTGTGATGACAGGCTGTTGGCGGAAAATCCGACCATGTGTATGTCTCATCGGACAATTGTTGTCGGATTTTTCGCAGACAAATGTTGGATAGCAGGTTTTAAAATCTTCTGCGGACAAATGTCTGTTGTCAGATTTTCTGAGCGTGTGTACACAAGTCCATCAGACAAAAGTTGTGCTCGGAAGCAAGGATGAGCCAGAATCGGTCAGTCTTGTAAACTAGCGTTCGCAATGGAGAATTAACATTCCTGACGTGGCAAATTATGAAACCTTGAAATGCAGCGCACATTCTCTTCTTCTTTAATGGGATAATAATGAAGCTGCTTTTCTGGCGATACTGATGGAGTTATTGCAAACAAATTTTCAAAGGCTTTTTTTTTCTAGTGATATCAAGAATAATATATATATATATATATATATATATATATATATATATATATATTTTTTTTTTTTTTTTTTTTGGGGGTAAGTTACCACAACACCATTATCCCGTAGTTTTTAAGATCAAAGATACAACTATCTTGGTGTCCCTTGTCAAATTTACATTGTATATTTTTAAATGTAACTGCCTACTCCCAAACTGTCATTTGAAGTAAAACACATAGCCAAGTATTATTCTCCACAATTTTTTTTATTGTGCATTAAAAAAAGAAAACAAAAAAAATTAAACATGCTATCTGCCAATAGAGCTTAACCAAAAAGTGCATTCTATGCATCCAAAAATATAGAAAATATACCAAATCAAATCATTATTCAACCAAAAAAATAATGCCAACGCAATAACTCCAAGGCCAATAATAAATAACACGTTATCTCCTCCGATTCCGCAACATATCTGGTTGACGAACAGCCATTCCAACAAGGGAACTGAAAAGCACAAAATGAAAAGCGCAAATCAACACTCACCAAACTTCAACTAACTCGAAACTAGCAGAAGGAGCCCAAAGGGTGGCTCTAAGGAGCTGAAAAAACATGTAGTACGTCACTACATTCACGATTGTTGGCCAACAATTGTGTGCCGTGTGTATGCAAGACAGCCTGAACATTGCCTTTTCACATGTTCAGCGAACAGATGAATTTGTGGGGTGTTCGGTGGGATGTTCACCCACTGAGCACCCCACAATGCACTATGTAGTGCATTCTAGGGACCTAGTTGGATGAAGCCTTGCACTTGACTGTTGGTCAGGTGCAAGGCTTTGCCAATTAGGGCACAGAGAACTGTCAGAGCCCTGATTGGATAAAGTGATGATGACTTTGTCCAATCAGGGCACATAGTCTCACCTCACACTATAAAAGGTTCCTTCCCACTGGAAGCTTTTGCAGTGTGTTGTTGGAGTGGAGATAGAGCAGGCCTCCATTTGCTACTAGCGAGTTAGTGTGTTTACTTATTGTGACTCAGAGTGTAGTGTTAGTATAGTGTGTCAGTATAGTGTAGTCTTAGTATAGTGTGTGAGTATAGTGTGAGTATAGTGTAGTGTCAATGTAGTGTAGTGCAGTATTTAACACAGCATTACATAACATTTAGTGCTATATACAGTGCCGTATACACATTTTTTTTGGTTGCTGCGTGGTTTCTTTTGACTTTTTTTGTCCCTTGCCTTCCCCTTTTTTTTCAATTGTCAGCCGCAGTTTTTTGTGACTGCAACACTGGTGTTCCCCCTTTTTTTTTTGTTTTTACATTTCTGTCAGTGTCAATCCTCAGTTTAAAGTGCACCAATCACCACTTTTCATTCAATAAAGTGCATCCAATCACACATTTCCCAGTTTCTATTAAATTTGGGTAAGAAAGGCGCCCTCCCCCCATGATGTCTGGGAGGCCAACAAGGGGGCAGCAGTGTCTGTGTCAACAAGCAAAGGTGGATGTGGTCCACCCTCAGGTAGGGCACATTTTGTCTCTGTTTAGTGAAGTTGCCCATGCTATCCAGCCAAAGCATGCAGTGGAGGTGGTGGACTGGCTTACTAAACCATCCTCATCCTTCTCATCCTCTATTACTCATGCTGACACTAGTGTGCACTCTACTGCAGCTGCCAGAGCGGCTTATTCTGCCTCTAGAAGGTTACAGGGTGAAGGCACCACCAACTTCCAAAAACCAATTTTTCTGCAACTGTGTGACAGGGGCATCAATTTTTTTTTTTTTTTTACAGCAAGGCCAATTCTTGCTTTCATTAAGAGTACCTATATAGGGTTATGGTGTGAAGGCACCACCAACACCCAAAGGCCAATTTTTCTGCAACTGTTTGATAGGGGCATCAAATTATTTTTTTTTACAGCAAGACCAATTCTTGCTTTCATGAAGAGTACCTCTTTAGGGTTAGGGTGTGAAGGCATCACCAACACCCAAAGCGCAATTTTTCTGTGCCTGTTACTTATATCCAAAGTCTGCAAAAGAGACACAGACTTTATCTAAAAAAACTGTTAGTATTGTCCTGAGTGTGCTATAATTTGGCTTCACATAAGGCTTGCTTACTGTGGTGCAAAACTTTGTTATTTCCATCCAATGTCTGCCAAAGAGACACCAGAATTTATCAACAAAATCAATTTAAATGTCACCTTTTTTTTCCTTATACATGTCAGTTTTACTGCAGCAGATTCTACACACGGTACAGATACACCACTTTACAGGCAGACTAAGAGGACCCCCCAGGCACTATATTTAAAGGATTTTTTCATTTTTACTGTTTGCATTATTAAAATCATTGCTTCTTTAAAAACAATCTTTTTTAAAAGTTTTTTTTACATTGTACCCGGGCCCCCATACCCTTTTTATGGCCAATAACTTGCATATAAGCCTTCAAAATGGGGCCTTTTGATTTTTCAAGTTCAGGTCCAATAGACTTTAATAGGGTTTGTGGTTCAGGTCCAAACTTTTGGGGTGTTCAAAAGTTCTGGAACCAAACTGGGGGGTTTTTTGGCCCATCTCTATCCAGCACAACTGAACAATAAAAAAAAAATGTCACTTCAAATGCCAGCTGCTTAGGGTTAGGTGAAGTTCGTAAGATAGCCTATGAGAAAGCAATATCAAGTAAAAGAGTGAAATATTAAATTGAAATTGATGGTGAGTTAGTGGTCTCTTTGCTTGTAGACTTTATTTGCTTATGGCGCCACCCGTCACTCACTGGTTTTTGGCTGTAGGGAGTGCACTGCAGTACATTAGTTTAAAGGTGCTTTAGTAGGTCACAGTTTCACATGGTGACAACAGATAGATCTATAATGGAGAAATTGAAAGTGTTTTATTTATTGTTTATACTGACATGATGGCAGTATAAGCACTACTTTTTGACACTATTTGGTTGCATTCATGCAGCCTTTGAGTACTACTGTGATAGGCCACAGTTATCACATAGTACAGGGCCACTGTGATTTGACCTTTACCATGCGATTGCTGTGATGAATCTCATAGATCACAGTAGTAAACAATAGGGTCATGAATGACAACCATTGCTTACTACTGGTAATGTGATCACTGTGATTGATCATAGTGATGGCATGGAACCAGGGCCAGTCACAGCAGCCCTGTACCCCGATCTGTGATCTGCTGCCGAGTACGTCTTCACAGAACAACTCTTGTCCTGCCCATCCACTGTATATATATGGGACAACATTCTTACTAGGCCATATTTTGAACAGGACCCACACCAGACAGCTATTAATAAAGAAAAAAACATTTAAATGTATTTTTTCTGCAAGAAAATCTTCAAAATATTTTAATGACTGCATGCACAGTATTTAAACACACAAACTAACTCTAAATATAGAACTTTTCAGCAACACTATATTGTATGGCAGAAACTAGATCTCCCTGTACTAATATTGTGTGATCTATCTATTTCTACTCTAAGTGTCCTCAGCAAACACTGACTTAGTGTAGGAATTTTCAGAGGCAATGTATAGGATGGCAGAAACTATTCCTCCCTGCAGACACCATGATCAGTCACTAATCTGCCACAAGATTGTGCAACACACAGTTAATTTTCATTTTGTCTAATGAATGAGGTGAAGCTCTCTTGACTTCTATCTTGTGCGAGCAAATATACAGATGTTTTCCTTCTATGTAAAGGGAATTTTACCACATTCACTAAGCTAAGGGGAATATTTTTTGCAAAGTGAACAGCCTATTTGCCTTTAGGCCAGAAAGTGCTATGTTGGTAATTGGTGGCTGTAGATGCGAACAGCTGCGTTAGTTCGCCAACCTCAAATGAACCCAGAGCTCATTCCATAGGAGTTTGATAGTGGTCTGCCTTTTTTATGAACTAGTCCTGTAAAAATATAAAAAAGCAAAAATAAAAATACCTGACATGTCAGGACTTGTTCTCACTTAATGGTTATGCACTTTCTGTATAGACTACTTCTTCAACATAAAAGAACTGATGAGTGTCTGATGAGTCTCTAGTTATCAAGTAAACAAAGGCCACAAAACACAAGAGTGTTACAGTAGCAGTGTCTAAAATATTTTTAACCTGGTAAAATCCAGATCTGTTTTCACACTTTGGCTATTGGCCTATTGGTTTTAAAATTACTTTGTTATTACTTATGATACAGAAATAAGGCATATTTTGGGGAATAAACAAGGCTTTTGTTGATATTGCATTTAAAGGATTTATTTAACTTTATAGACATGTACAATTTGCAAGAACCAGTCCTGATGAAAATGGACTTTACTGGCACCTACATGAGACAAAATCCAATTCATAAAAGATCAATCTTTATTTACAACAAAAATAATGAGTAATGCATTAGTGAGGCATTACAATTGGATTCTGTCTTATGTGGGTGCCAGTAAGGTCCATTATTAGCAAAACTGGTTCTTGCAAATTGTACATGTACTAGAAAATTTGGATGTGGCATGGGTAGAGGTCTCCTTTCTCTTTTTCCAACTTTATAGACAGATATTTTAAAAGTGAAAAACAATAAAATATGAAAATGCATTATTTAAAAAAAGTTTGATTAAGGCTTATGCTACAAATAATGAACAAATTGAAATAAAATAAAATACAAAAAAGTTTCATATAAAACGTTTTAAAAAATTGGCAAAACAATATCTAAGGAGACCAGGGAGTGGAATGTGTTAATTGGGGCTAGTTAGGAATAACAAAGGATTAATAGAAGGGAAAGACTTTTAATGAGGAAGTAAACTTTTTGCTATTTTCATTTTCCAGTTTTCCATACATCATGGAGTCCCAGGGAGGGGCTCTATTATGTATGAGGGGCATCCTCTGTCCTTTACTGCTTGACTACAGTTTTCAAAATTTGAGTAAACTGTATATAAAATGTTTACTAGGAAAGTTAATCATCATTTTCATTGGGTTAAACTGACCAAGTGACTACTTATTGATATAGGTGGAATGTTTTAATGGACTACTGTTACACCACCCCATCTGGAAATCCAACTGATGACATCAGATATGATCTGTTCCTCAGGTAATATGCCTGTAATAAAGATTTCAAAGATACCCAAAGTACATCATGTTTGAAGAAGAAGTTGTACACTATAGAGTTTTTGTTTAAGTCTTAATTGTAATTGTAATATTATTTGTATATGTACTTTAACACTTTCAGACAAAAGAATGGTATATACATTAAGAAATATCCTCATTATGATACATAAATAGGCTTACTTAATAGGAAAATAACCCAGAGCAGTGCATTTAAAAAACATATTTTTTCTGTCTAGTAAAAACTATTCTATAGAACATCGTGATTATATAAACATCAATGTACAAAGCTGGCAAAAGTCTTTGCAAGGTTTTTATTAATTTAACACTATGGTAAGTTTTGAGCCCTGAGGTGAAAATTTTATATGGAAATATAAATGTAAAAAGAAAATACTGAATCCAGAGAATTCAGAGTTTCAGATGAACTGAATACAATGAACTAACAACTAAGATCATTTAGATTTTTTAATGGTTCATTGATTTTATTATTTATGTCATTCCAGCTTTTACGGTACAACAAAGAGCAATGAAAATGGGCCCACTGCAAGTGATCAGATTTCAGTTTAGATAAATCAGTAAGGAGGCGATTTCTGATTGGTTGCTATGGGGTACATAATTTCCTCTCTATGCTATCTTTATTGAGTAAAATAAAGAAGTTCTTCTTACCATTTATTTGTAAGCCTACCAAACACAGAAGAGAACTATTAACATAAAAAGGTTATTCCTCATGTTTGACCAATGGGAAGAGCCAGTTAAATCATCATTCCATTATATCCCAATCCAACTATGCATTCAGACCTGCTGGTTAACACTAGAGATACAACATAATATTACAGATCCATTCATTCCAAACTTCCAAAATGCATACAGCTTTCAGGCTTGTTTACAATTTTCATTGCAGTGTGTTGAAACCATAGCTTCTATGATGTAGGAGACTTAAGCAGAAGAGAAAGTCCCCATTTACAATTGCAAATGGGTTCATTAGCAATTAGACCCAGAGGGGGTCCCTGACAATTAGTTGTAGGCAGAAACCCAAAATAATGGGAGGCAGAAAGCTCCCACAAGTATTCATGGCCACTCGTGTGTAATCATCCAAGCAGCAATTTCCTGTGAATTATCGGCACTGAACGCAGACTCTCTGTATTAGGGATTGATAATTTGCAGGCAATCGCTGCCACAGAGATTGCATGCTAGTGGTCACAAATAGTTGTAGGAACTGTCAGCCTCTTATTACTTTCCATGGGGCTTCCCAACTGCAGCTTTTTGCTTGGAACTACTGCTGGGTCTCCTGCATCTAACTGCTAATAGATCCATTTGAAATTATGAATGGGGCCTAAGATGATGGGCTAAGATAATGTGGACCGCTGAACCAATATAAAGCACAGTGGGGTATTTTTAAAACAGAAGGCATATCTCACTTCACAATGTCTTACTTTGACACAAATAAATAAGGAGCATACTGTTCATTTTAAGATAGGGGCCAGAAGAAAGAAAATCATTTATTAATGCCCTTACACATCTGTGCATGGCTGCTAAATAAATAGATAAGGTAAATCTTTGTATACTTAAACAGATGGTGCAGTGATTGCGTTTTTATTTCTAAAATTTTATATCTATAATTATATCTAAATTTCTAAATATTTCTAAATTTATTTTTAAATTGTTAACACAGGACACAGGACACAAATACATTGCAGTGGGTTTAAAGTGGAGCTCCAGACCCCCCCAAAAATATTAAAAGTCAGCAGTTACAAATAATGTAGTTGCTGATTTTTAATATTGGGACACTTACCTGTCCAGGGATCCCACAATGTCAGCAACCCAGTTGATTTTCCAATTGACACTCGGGTGCTGTCACTGCCATTCATGGTAAGGAAAACCGGCAGTAAAGCCTCATGGCTTCATGGCCGGTTCCCTACTGTGCATGCGCAAAGTGTGCTGCACTTTCTAACTGGCCCAGTGGCAGAGGCATAAGGAGATTGCTGAACTTCCAGGGGACCTCGCCACATCTCGTTGCATATCTGTTCCCCCTCCCCCCAAAAGGTGCCAAACGTTGCACCGGAGGAGGGGAGGAAGCAAACAAGCAGAATTTCCACCTTTGAGTGGAACTCCGCTGTAAGTACTGAGGCAGTTTTTTATCTCTGATACAAATCCAGAGGAATGAAAGCCTTTGAGAATAAATATCAAAGCACCACAGTAATTGTAAAGTGATTTTAAGTTTTGGTTCAGTTACTTCAATACTTACAAAAATTGACTGTTGGAGCTTTGAGTGTGATTTGGTGATGTCACTATTTTGCTGCTCACTATTACTTTGCTTGGGGACTGTGCCTTGAGGCAGCAAAGCTATGCCTTTACCAAGATGGTTGTCACCAAACAAAGACATTGTACAGAAAAGGTGTGGTAAGTCAGTAGTGAAGAAAAGCTTAGCTGCAGGAGGACAGCTGGCAATACCATTGACAAGTACTTTGCCCTATGCCTGCCTTTTTTTGGACAACATTTTTCAATTTACTGCTGCTCATGCAGACATTGCTAGCTACTAAGTCTCCTAGTCCAGCAATTAACATTACACAGATTTACACAGGAAAGCGCTATTTTGAGTCAATTCAAGTTCCTGAATTTAACTGATTGCCTGATGAAGTAGGGGTGTTTTCTGGCCCCTGAAACACATTGGCTGTGTGGTTGCTTTTAGTGCAAACCAATAAAATAATTAGGTTCTTCTATAATTTAGTCTGGAGCTCATTCTATTGGTACAAAATTTGTGTTTTAGACATTTTTACAGGTTACACAGAATAAGATGTCTATTTAGAAAGTAGGGGCCAAAATGGATCTTACCTGTGTCTCCAACAGTTATGTAAACAAAAAAGATGTAATCGCTGTGCCACAGCTCTGATCTCAAGAGCACAGTATACGCAGGGTAGTGAATGCAACTCGGATAACCCAATGGAGTCTTAAGTAAAAAAAAATAGACAAAATCAGTGCGCACACACACCATATTACACAAAGAAGTAAAAAAAAGCACAAATTTGAAACAAAGTCAACAAAGAAATATAAACTTAACTTCTTTGTGTAGTTTGGTGTGTGCTTATGCTGGTTTTCAAAAGATATATAGTAAACTAAAAGTATTATTTATGTGTTAAGAATGGAAAAAGTAGCATATATAAGCACACTTAACATGCATAAATATAGGAGGTGTGCATACATTTGTAAACATTTGGAAATTGTGGTTGGTCACAACCCAACCAAACTCAGCGCTGACCCCACATACACTACTTCAATAAAAACAGTCTATGTCAAAGTTCTCTGGTTCTAGGTGTTCAAGCAGAGAAAAAGAGCAGCGCCGCTCTAAGGGTAGTAATGTGTATAAAACAAAGGCTTTAATAGTGTTTAAATATGCACTCACATTTGACAGATCAAAACAGGCATGTAGTGGTACTCCTAAACATCATGAAGTCACATCCGGTAGTCCACTGGGCCGCTTCCGGTGGCGTCCAAAGCTCCGAGGTATGGGGTTCCCTCAGTCAGCATGTCAGCTGGTACGTAGGTGGATATGTCAGATGCTGGAGAGCCGGGGGGAGTGGCTGTAGCACTCACGCTCGGAGCATGGGTGCTCGTTCATCAGGCGTGTCAGGAAGATTATATCTATGCCCCCCACCACCACTCACTCCTGGGATTCCACCCAGTGACACAGACCAGGAAAGAAGGCATCTATTCAGCTGTAAATGCGATTTATGTCCTACGTCTGTGAGTGCAACACCTCTACTTTTATATTTTCATTTCTAACCATTAAAACGGTATTACACTAGGGTAGCCGTGCGCTCTCTTTTTCTTTGTATGGTTGGTCACAACAGCTTTTATTACATTAGATGACAGGAATGTCACTTACCTGATTTTTTTTATTTTTCTTTTAAGGTCATCAATTTTTCAAATTATACATGATTAAATTCAAGGTGTACTTGGTAAAGTAGCCACTGGAGTTGATTTACTAAATGAAAATAGACTGTGCACTTTGCATACACTATTTGCCTTTGCGCTTTGCAAGTGCAGTTGCATTCATTTTCCTGAGAGCTTAGTGAATGTGGTGAAGCTCTGCTGATTTCCATCATCCAATTATGTGCACGTAAAATGAAATTATTTTATTTCATTTGCACCTGATTGGAGTGTCACCAGATTCACTAAGCGCTGGGGAAAATTAGTACAACTGCAGTTGCAAAGTGTACAATCTATTTGCCTTTAGTAAAGCAATCCCACTGAATGTGCTTTTCTTCATTAATTTGTTGAAAGGTTGTATATAATTAGTTAAAAACTGTCACAAGCTAGTCATTAACCCTTCTCTATTAACTAAATATCTCATGAAATTTCATGTATCAGGCAGTATTTAAAATGAGTTTGTTATACAATTATTCTAATCTTTGTCTGAATTAGTTATAGTATTATATATTATTTTAAATTTTTTGATTGTATTTTAATTTTTTTACTACAAAGCTGTGATAAAGACCCACAGACAACAATATTTGAAAATGGTAAAAGCCAGATGGGAAGATTTTCTTTTGAAGTGTTCCGATTTGTCAAGCACAAGAACCAGAAAATGTCCACAGTTTTCTTGCATTGTGTAACAAAGCTGTGCCGATCAGATGACTGCCCTTTTCTTACACCTGTAAGTTATCAAATATAATTTTTACTATGAAAAAAAATGCACTTTGCTGAAAGCTATGATACTTTGTTAAATGCCTAGAGGATGATTTGCCAAAGCATATACAACTTTTATCACTTTTGAAAGCTTGCACTTATGTTTAACCCCTTCGGCGCTTAAGGGTAAAACAAATGTTAATGCCTAAGCACAAATTTGCAATTTTGTGTTAGTAAAACAGTACATATCACCACAGCTACTTTGTGCATCCAGGTGGATTATACGTTGTTTTTTCAAGGACAAATTGGGCTTTCAGCTGGTGGTAAACGGTAATGGATGTCTCCTGATTTTTTATTTATCAAAGGAAAACTGGCCCAAAATAGTAAAAAAAAAAACGTTTTTAAAATGTAACTTTATAATTGTTGTTATTACCATGACCTACCACCAAAAAAAACACCCAAAATCAATTCTACTCCTCCATACAATCACAGAGATACCACATATGTGTATGTTAGTATGTGCTGTACCCGTAGTACAGCCCAAAAAAAACAGTGCACATTTTGCTTTTTCTTTTATCCTATCTAAGACACGCTAACTCTTAACTGACACTGATACTAATTTAAAGAATGCTTTTTTAAAAAAATCCTGCCCAAAATATACTAACCAATACCTTTGACCCTGGCCTTGACCTTTGACCCTTACTTGACCCAAACACTAACCTTGGCACTGACCTAGATCAAACTTTGATCTATGTATTTTTCTTTATATTTTATTTATTTATTTATTATTATTATTATTATTATTATTATTATTATTATTATTAATTTTTTTACCCACAGTTGTTTTTTTCTCTCTGAAAGGAGAGAGAGAGATGCAATGGGGTTGATTTACTAAAGGCAAATAGAAGGCAAAAATGTACTTTGCATAGTGCAGTTGCTCCAGAGCTTAGTAAATGAGGTAAAGCTTCACTTTGCAAAGAATACCCAACTACCCATGTGCACGGAAAATGAAAAAACAGCATTTTTGCTTGCACATGATTGGATGATGTAAGTCAGAAAAGCAGCAAGTCAGCAGAGAGTGCAATTGCACTTTACAAAGTGCACAGTCTATTTGCCTTTAGTAAATCAACCCCAATGTATCTTTCCTCTCTATTTACAGAGAGAGAAGCACAGAGGCCATCTTCACAGTGACTGATCACTGTGATAGCAAATCAGAGGCAACTATAGCGATCAAGTGACTCGGAACCAGGAGTTCTGGGTTCTAAACTTTAACACGAGACTCAGGAGCCCCAGTGAAACCCCGGTCTCTGTGCTGGGAGCATGCTGTGCAGTGCGATCCCAGCACAAAGACAGATAAGCATATATGCGACCCCATTGAAAAAAAGCCCAGTCCAGTTGAGCCGCATATATGTACTGTTGGCGCGAAGGGGTTAAAACACCCAGGATTCTTTTTCAGATCTGTCATAAATGACTTTCCATCTGTGATTGGCCCACAGGAATCACATGGTACCTGGCTACCTGTACCATTCGATTAGCTATAGCCAATCACAGATCACAAGCTGTTCATGACTGCCAAAACTATTGCTTATTCAGTGATCGTCACTGTATAAGCAATAACAATGTAAAAAAAAATCCCTGATCACCCCTCCAGAGTAGTACAGTGTCTGTTTTTACAAGATGTAAAAAAGAAAAATTGTAAAAGAAAAAAAAAGAAAAACAAAAGAAAAAAATTGAATAATAATAATAAAAAAAAAAAATATATATATATATATATTTTTTTTTTTTTTACATACTTTCACCTATCCCTGATCACCACCACACCAATCATATGATGACAGTGTACTTCACTGGTGACAGTATGTAAAAGAAAATTTGTGATAAAAAACAAAATTTATTTAATTTCTTCATTTTCCAAAAAAGTGGGACAAAAAAAACCTTGCCATGCCTCTGGCTAAATACCTTGGACTGTTTACTTTCCAAAAATGGGTCATTTGGGGAGTATTTGTATTGTCCTGGCATTTTGGGGCCCCAAGAAATGAGACAGGCAGTCAGTACATCCGGATTGATACATTTTCAAATATATATACCATAGTTTACAGACGCTATAACTTTCACACAAACCAATTGATATACACTTTTTTTTTTTTTTTTTTTTTACCTAAGACATTTGGCAGAATAAATTTTGGCCTAAATTTATAAAAAGAATTCTATAAAGAAAGTTCATATACTAAAAAATAAAAGGCCCGTGGTGATCATATACCACCTGAAGAAAGGTCTATTTATGTAAAAAAAAATGCTATAAATTGCATTTGCATACAGTGTTGCATGACAGAACAGTTGCCAGGTAAAGTAGCACAGTGCTGAATAGCAAAAAAATGCCTTAGTCATGAAGGGGGTAAAAGATCCTGAGGTTAAGTGGTTAATCTAGCATAATAAATTCATCTTCTGCTAAATGCACATAGGCACAGAATGTAGACACACATCAAACACTTATTTCTCTTACTTCTGTTACTCAGAAAAGCCCCTCCAGCATTTCCATGGTTTCACTTTGCTGCAAAGTTTAATATTCTAGTATTGTTCTACTTGTAGCACCCCCTAGATAGGCTGCTAGAAAAGCTAAGTAAATGTTGTTTTATTTTGGTTCCCCTGTACCCTGTCATCAATGGAGCAGTTTGTGATTGCTTTGGGTTGTTTTAGGCTTCACTGGTTGCAAATTTGACTGCTTTCTTCTGCCTACTAGAGGATTTTAGAATGTAGTGGGTTGGAAGAAGTAAATCGACAGCCCAAATATTTATGTTGTCTCAGCTGATCCCTGGGGGAGGGTGCCTCATATGTGGCTGGGAAGTACATAAATATCATGGGGTATGAGGCAGCCCTGTTCTTGTCCAGGGGCAGAAGTTCCCAATCTGAAGGGTTGCTGCCCTGCTGGGCCACCCAGCTGGGTTTTACCTGTACTCATCATGGTCCCAGCTATGCTAGAGCTAGGGGGCCTGTCTTGCTTAAGCATCTGGAACTGATTAGGGGATTTCATTCAGGATCCAGTCTGGACAGTTCACGGGAGAAATGTCTGGCTGACATTGGATGGAGGCATCCAAGTATCCAGGGGCATTGTGAGTACAGACCTGAGTGTAGGATCTTAGTGACTGTCTGCTGCTACCATCCCTTGTTCACCAGTGCCAGAGCTTGCTTGAATTAGGACATTTCCTAGGGTGTCTAAGTGTTGCTCATTCTCTCAGCTGCTACTAAACTGGCTGAACTAAGAAGAACCTTTTCAGGGTGAGCGCTACATATTTATTGTGCTTAATAGTTGGACAGAAGACACAGGTGACATCCAATTGTATCCTTTAACAAAACATTAAAGTTTGGTGGCACCTAGTGTTCACCATGGCATATTACATTAAGGACTTTCATTCTTTAGCCTTCATTACATCCTACATTTTGTTTCTGACATACCCCATTACCATATAATGTCCACTTTTTACAATTATCTTGCTCCTATATTTTGTTGCACATAAACATATATGAACCTAACCTGCGCCATTTACTCACACAAGTTACATAAACATGTAAAACTAAATAGTTGGTTAACTCATGCCTCATTACCGCTATTAAATTGTTTTTAAGTTTTTATACATATTCTCATGAAGCTGTGTGCTAAATTGGACTATTTCTTCACTTTGCCTCCTTACCTGCTGTCCTTGGAAAGCACATCTGAAAAATTAATTGGGTTCTAACTAGCTTATTTTGACCATGGATATTAGAGAACAGCTGAGGGTGCATGCATAAAACAGCATTCTCTTTATGTCTCCTAGGCCAGTCTCTCCTAATGGAGGTTAAGGTATATACAGTCCTGGGGCTAAGGTAGGCAATAGCAAACAGGGAAGATTTTCTTGTCAAAAGAAGTTTATTGAGTATACAATATTATAAAGATACATAAAGTAAGTTTACAAGGATCTATAAAGTAAGCTCATTGTTTTACAGTAGGGTTTATATAGATAAATATCATGAAATTTCAAATATTAAACATTGGGTTCACATAAACGTAAATTAAAGATATATATCATTTCCTTAGTTACATTTGTAGGTATTTAAATGATTTATACCTACTATACATATTGTTTACAGGTAGAGTGTATATAGGTCAAATAAATTCTGATAATGAGCTTTAATCATAAGGTGGAGAAAGGGAAAGAGAAAGAAGAAAAAGGGTAGAAAGGCAGAGGTATGGTCCACAAGGTTGTCCCGCTCGTCAGTTTATTATTCTTTTTAGTTCTCTTTGAAGCCTTAGAATGGGTGTCTCTGTAAGTCATTTAATCTGTTACCATGGCAACAGGACAGAGTCATTGAAGTTTGACAGGAACTGTTGTTTTATCCAAGGATGCCAAAGTTTTTCACATTTTGGAATTTGATTTTGATCGATGGCTACCATCTTAGCATGGGACATTGTATTATTCATTCTGTGAATTGTTTCTGCTAGTACCAATGTAGGAGATTTCCATGCCTTGGCCACTGTTTGTTTTGCAGCCGTTATTAGTTGGATCATAAGTTTGAATTGAGAGAGTGTTAACCATTCCGGTTTTAGATTAAGTAAAGTTATATATGGATCTGGTTGTATTATTTTTTAAAATATTTTAGATGCAATCACGAAGACTTCCTTCCAGAAGGTTTGGATTACTGGGCACGTCCACCATATGTGTAAATGTGTGCCTATTTCTGGGCATCCTCGAAAACAAAGAGCTGAGGTATTAGGTGAATATTTTGCCACTCTAGCGGGTACAAGGTACCAGCGAGTTAGGACTTTATCATTTGTCTTCAGTGCTAAGATGTTGGGTGAAGATGACTTAGATGTGAGCCATATGTTAGACCAGTCCGTGTCTTCTAAAGTTCGTCCCAGGTCCTCCTCCCACCTCTGAACGTAAGAGGTAAATTAAGATTTACTACTCCATATAATTGATTATAAAGTGATGAAATTGTACCTTTAGCAAATGGATCTTTTGTACAGATTGATTCAAAAATGGATAATTGGGATAATGGTGTATCCCCCTTTAGGAATGGTGTATAGAAATTTTTGATTTGGAGATATCTAAATATCTCAGAGTTTGGTAGATCATATTTTTCTCTAAGCGATGGGAATGAAAGGAATGATTTAGATGCTATGAAGTCATTTAGTGTCTGAATGCCTGATGTTGTCCAAGCTTTAAAAGAATTTGGGTAGATCCATGCCGGATAAAAGGCCGGATTTCTGATAAAAGAAAGGAGAGGATTGTGTGGAGATTGTAACTGATATTTGGTTTTTAGTTTATCCCAGAGAGATAAGAAGTGTTTAGTTATGGGATTATGAATTTTAAAGCGGTCTTTAGGATCAAGCCATAACAAGTTTGATATTAATAGAGGGTCATTTTCTGAAGCCTCTATAAATACCCATAATGGGATTTCCTGTTTTGCATGGTATTTGGACAGACTGGCCAAATGTGCTGCTCTGTAGTAGTTAGTAAAATTAGGGTATCCCAGGCCTCCTTTATTTTTGGGAAGATGTAGTGTGTGTATAGGTATACGTGGTTTAGAAGAGCCCCATATAAACGAAGTTGCTCTTTTTTGTACTATTCTCAAAAAATAGGAAGGAATTGGAATAGGGAGGACTCTGAATAGATAAAGCAATTTGGGTAGAATAGTCATTTTGATTGCATTAATCTTCCCTATCCAGGATAAAGGAAGTTGCGACCATTGTTTTATTAGATTTGTGATCTGTCTTAATACAGGAGGATAATTGGTTGAGAATAAGTCAGAATGAGATGCTGTTAAATGAATTCCAAGATATGGGATTGATTTTTCTGCCCATGTGAATGGGAGTGCAGCCCTAGCCGGGATCAACTCCATGTTTGTGAGTGAAATATTAAGCACTAGGCATTTCTTAGGATTAATCATAAGGCCGGATAGGGCTGCAAATCCATCAAGAGCTGGTATTAAGTTAGGACCAGAGACCTGTGGTGATGATAGAAAAAGTAATATATCGTCTGCAAATATACATAATTTGTGTGTAATACCTCCTACTTCAATGCCAGTTATAGTTTGGTTTGTTCTGATGTATTGGGCCATGGGTTCGAGCATAAGGTCAAATAATAAGGGAGATAATGGGCAACCCTGTCGGGTACCTCTTTCGATATTAAAGGCATCAGATTTGTATCCAGCATATTTTATATAGGCTTTGGGTTTATTATATAATGCTTTGATCCATGTTAAAAAGTGGGGTCCAAAACCTCATTTTTGTAATGAATATTGCATATATTGCCAGGATACTGTGTGAAATGCCCTCTTAATATCGAGAGATAGAAAACATAAAGGGATTTTCAGTTTTTTAGCAATATGTGCCAATAACACTGCCCTGCGTATATTATCGCCTGCCTGTCTATTTGGCATGAAGCCTACTTGATCTCTATGTATTAATTTTCCTATAATGCTATTGAGGCGTTTTGCTATTATTTTTGCTAACAATTTAATATCAAGGTTTAACAGAGAGATAGGCCGATAATTCACACAGGAAGTATCATCAGAAAGGGGTTTTGGGATCATACAAACAATTGCCATTAGTGTTTCTTGCCGAAAAGAATGTCCTTCTAGAAGTTTGTTAAAAGTTTCAGTGAGAATGGGAGAGAGTATTTCTGAGAATGTTTTATAGTATAAAGCCGAGTAGCCGTCTGGGCCTGGTCTTTTGTTAAGTTTTAGGTCTTTTATGGCGTTAGCAACTTCATCTATAGTTATAGGCTCATCCAAACTACTTTTTTGATTCTGAGATAACTCAGGTAAGGTTATTTTTGAGAAGAAGGATTCAGCCTCTGTAGGATTAAATTCATTGTTTGTCTTGTATAAAGTTGCGAGATGTGAGTGAAATTTATGGACTATTTTAACTGGATTACAAGTATAAACATTTTTTGATAATTTCAAACGTATTGGTTTGAAAGATTTGTTAGTTGAATTTAATGCCTGAGCCAAATATGTACCTGGTTTGTTTGTATTCATGTAGAAATTGTGTTTGGAGCGTTTGAGGGATTTATCAACTGACTCAGTGAGAAATAGATTGTATTCCAATCTAGATTTTTCCAGATGAGATTTTGTACTCTGAGATGGATTATCTTGGAATGATATGTAGGCTGCATTAAAATTGAGTTCTAGTTTTTTTGCTAGATTTTTGCGTTCCCGTTTAAATAGTGCCATTTGTCTTTGTATTGTACCACGCAAGACAGGCTTATGAGCTTCCCACAGTGTTATTGGGGAGATGTCTGTTGTATTATTAATTGATATGTATTCCTTTAAAGCTTGTTCAATGGCCATCTGATGTAGTGGGTGTTTGAGCATTATGTCCGGTAAGTACCACGTTGGGTCATGCGCTTTTGGTATGGCTGAGGCTATAGTAGTGTATACTGCATTATGATCAGACCACGGAATCGGAATTATATCTGATGCAATAATTTCTGGTATCATTCCTATTGTTAGAAAAATATGATCTATTCTGGTGAAGGTTTGATGAGGGTGCGAGAAATAAGTGAATTTCTTTTTCATTGGGTTACTTTCTCTCCACGAATCTACCAGATTGTATTTGGAAAGAAGTTGAGAAAAAGGTAATCTAGAGGTTATTTTGGATGGTGTAAATTTAATGGTGATTTATCTAGAAATGGGAGGAGGACCTGGTTCGAATCCCCACACATTATCACTGTTCCTATTTTGTGTGTATTAATCACTTGTAATATATGTGAGAGGAATGGTGTAGGTTGTTTGTTAGGAGCGTAGTAGGAAATCACCGTGATTGCTGTATCCATTATATAACCCATGAGTATCAGGTATCTACCTTCTGGGTCTTTAATTTCTGATGATAAGGTGAATGGTGTGGATCGGTGAAATGCAATTAGAGTTCCCCTTTGCTTGGTACAGGCAGAAGCCGTGTAAATTTGTTGATAAAAAGGAGAAATATATTTTGGAGTAGAATCTTTGGTGAAGTGTATTTCTTGGAGGCATACTATGTGAGCCTTCTTGTTATGGAAAGTACGGAAGGCTTTGGTCCTTTTTTGAGGGACATTTATTCCCTGAACATTCAGGGAAAGTATATTCAGTGGTGCCATGGCAACAGATCAAATAGTTTTGACTTACTTTTTGTTATGCAGAGCTGACTGCGCAGATCAACCTGTGTGGACTGAAGAGATGAAAAGATAGAAAAGAAACCAGTGAATTCTGGAGTAAAGAGTAAACAAAAAACATATGAGATTAGATGATACATTGTATAAATAATTTTTTGCAAGTAATCACAATTTACCCGTGAAAGAGAATAAATATCTCTCTCAGGGGAATAAGTGCCTTCGTCACACTCCCACATAATAAGGTTGGGAGAATGAGGAGGGCTAATGGGGGTACACGGATCTTCCGCTTACAGGAGAGAAGTGCTATGTCAAAAGACATCAAAATGATGTTTCATTAATTGGAGTGCAGAATATAGTTTTTGTTGAAATTATTTATTCCAGGGTGGTTGTATATGGTTAGTCTTGCCCTAGGCTAAATAATTCAGTTAGAAAGGTACTGTTAATAACTTTGGTATTGATGAAGATAGTTTGAATTATTTTGGGATTTTAACCCTTTTAGAGTAAACAATTACATATTTTATTCATATGTAACTGTTTAGATATGTTAACTCATAAAATTGAGGTTGTATTGCTTCAGATTAGAATAAACAAAAACATAATTCTAGGAACTAGTTAGGTAATAATATATTTGTTTTAAGAAAAGAAAGAAAAAGCTTCCATTACTTCTGGATTATTGAACATATTTGTCCTAAAAAGTAATAAATCTATTGTTATTACCTGATAATATATAACTGAACAAGAATTTCCTTATTTCACTTATATATTCTAAGGCTATATGAATCAGAAGGAATAAGAAATATAACTGGAATGTAACATGATCCCACATAGTGTGTGACTATCAGAATGCAGTTACATTCAGTTATAAATACAGGTTTTTTATAGAGAACCATCTCTTAGTATAATAAATGAAGAGATATCAGGAATTAGGATGTCAGTCCATTGAATCTTCTTGGTCCATGGATGATGTGGCATAACGGCCTCTTTTGTGAGAATGATGATTCCCATTTTGTTCTGAAATTTTCTGGGTGCTGCCTAAAGGTGAAGATGATGCCATTCTTCTGCGTGTGGGAGAGTTGCTGCTTGTGGGTTCTGTCAGATTCAATTTTAAAAGGGTTTGTTGTAGTTCATCTGCTGATCTGCTTCTGTAAATTGTACCTTGGTAGTTAAATCTGACTGAAAAGGGGAAGCCCCATTGATACATAATGTTGTGGCGTTGCAGTTCCATTAGTTGGGGTTTCATGGATAGTCTTTTAGTAATAGTAAGTTGGGATAGGTCAGCAAAAATTTGATAATTGTGTCCTTGAAAATTAAGTTCCTTTTTTTCTCTTGCAGCAATTAGTATTTGTTCTTTCGTTCTGTAATAATGAAATTTTGTGATTATATCACGTGGGGGTCCATCTTTCTTTTTGGCTGTGAGGGCTCTGTGTACTCTGTCCAGTTCTAAACGTTCAATAGGGTATCTGGCTTTAGTTCTTGTAATAGAGCAGTAATAGTAGATTACAGGTCTGTCACAGTTTCAAGTATTCCCCTTATGCGCAAGTTTGAACGTCTGGCTCTATTTTCGTAATCTTCGAGCTTAGTTTGAAGTATTAAATTCTCTTCTTTTAATTGTTCCAATTCTGTTATATTTTCTTGGGTTGTAATTTCAATTTCATCCATTTTTATTTCTAAGGCTGCGGTGCGGTTTCCCAGCTCTCTTATTTCTTTGGTTAGGCTTTTTGTTATTTGGTCTGAGGTTTGTTTTAAAGCCTTATGAAGCACCTTTTCAAATTGTAATAATATTACTGGGGATGCTGAGGAGGCTTGTGGAGAAGTTTGTGAGAGGATTTGTTCTGTATCTGACTCAAATGGGGAGTCTTGCTGTGACATTTTCTGTCTGTGAGAGCGCCCTGATGCTGTATATTGTGAGGTGACTGGAGCTGCTTTAGTTGCAGTGAGTGCCTGTGAGCTCTTTGTGAGGTGATTTTTATTTCTGCCACGGTTTCCTCCCAGTACCATATTTCCTGCCCAAACTTTCACAGTTTGTTCCCTGGGGCAAAAAGGTTCAAATGGATACCTTTTGAGCCTGCAGGCTCCGCTTTGTCCTTCTCTTCTCTCCTCAGCGGTGCGGAGCTCTAACAATGCATGTCTGCTCCGCTAGGCTCCGCCCATCTCCCCAGGGAAGATTTTCTAACCCATCCACTCAATTGTTTTCATTCCTGATCAACCAATAAAGACAATGTCAAAAGATGGTCTTCACTTATCTATGGGCATCTTAATTCTTCCTTTGGTCTTTACATACTAAAGCATAGTACTGACATCACTCTTTATTAGTAGCTAAAAATTTCACAATTTAATCTAAAGATGTCTTATTTTCCTTATTTTCTGTATTTAGATAGCACCAACATGCAGTCTTTATTGAATAGATTGAACCATCCACATCAATCCTTGTGTTTCACAGAAACCTTCAAATTTAAGCGTCATCCCAGTGTATACATCAAACACACACAGCAGTGGCAATTTGGGATTATGCCAATGAACCTACAAGTATGTTTATATATTGTGGGAGAAACCAGAGAATCTTGAATAAATACCTTCAAAAAAGGGATTAAAATCTAGGCTCTTTCAAAACCTACTACTCTGCTGCTACTGTGTTTGTTTGTGTGTGTGTGTGTGTGTGTGTGTGTGTGTGTGTGTGTGTGTGTGTGTGTGTGTGTATATATATATATATATATATATTTTTTTTTTTTTTTTCATCATTTTTAACTGTAAAGCAGTGGAGTTATTGCAAAACACCCATAAAATCTCATTTGTGTCTAGGCAGAACTTTTTTTTGCTCACAATATATGTTAGTGTAATCATCGTTTCTGAATACAATATATGATATAAACCTTATTTTTAAGCCATTTTAAAGTTTATGACTTTTTTGGAATGAGGTTTCCAGTTTAGTATACACAATAATAGGGCCACTCAGTTTCAATTAGACATATTCCATCATGTACTAGCTATGCCTTTAGATTATCTTCAAAACCAGGTACAGCAGCTCATAAACCACATCCTTATTAAAGCAAATTGTCTATTAGGTATGCTCTGGAAAATCCTTCACCCCGCTATAACTCTGTTATATGAATTTGCAATAACTGACAGCTTGAACACCACAGCTCGGATAAATAATAAATTGAATTTTTTTTTCAGTAATGACAGGATACATTGGAACATTCTATACCCCAATGACTGATGGTTTATATTATAATGGAAATGGATAATGCTAAAGGATTGGTTTACCTGCTAACAGTTGTTATTAGTTTGTGCTGTTTATATTTTCTGTTTCCACTTTTATTTTCACCATTTTAATTCCTTGCAGACTTATTAGCTTGCCATTCTTTTGACTATGCCAAGTTATATTGAAATGAAACACAATTTAATGTGATAAACATAAAGCTTATGCATGTAAGATTTGGGGAAAAAAAGAGTAAAAAAAAAAAATATTCATCAGCCCAATAAAAATTTAAAATTATGCCAGTTTGTAGAATGCAACTGCAAATTACTTAATAGATGATATTGCTCAGAAAAAGAAAGTAGGAAATTAGTGGCGGCAACCGATTGTCAAGTGCAGGTCACAAGCTGAAGCCATTGTGCTAAGGTTATTTATATTTCTCAAGGACCTAAGCATTTTCTAATAGACCTGTTTTGTAATAAATGGACAAACAATGTGTTGTTTAAGCAGTAACTGTTTTTCAAACAATCCTCTCACCATGAAAAAGATCCAGATATCATTCAATTATTTTTAAGCCATTTTAAAGTTTATGACTTTTTTGGAATGGTTAATATGACTTTGCTTAGTAGGCTAGGTGTAGTAAAACTATAGTAATGAAGCTCAGAAAAAAAATGATGAAATAGAAATTGGTTGTATTGAAAACATGGGAAGCAAGCAAATGACTATATAACTTTAACCCTCAAAGCAGGGAATGTTATATTGCATTGGTTTGCAGATTGGTCCACATATCTGCCAATTTGTCCTGTACAATACAGGTGTCCAGTTTAGCATGAATCCAGTGGATGGAGGCTTGAAATCCATACAGTATGTATTATCTCCTGGATACATGCAACATGGTATCACTAATTATAATAGGGAGTAGAGTGGTTTGTTATATTGGTAAGGAGTATCCATATTTTTGATAATAAATGTTTCTGATATTTGAGTGCGCATATGTTCTCCTTGTTCTTTAAGGTATATTATTTAAGGGAGCGCACATCAATAATGTTAGCGATTATTTGATTTAAAAATGGAGATGTGGCAAATGCAATTTTATTTATTGTTTGGGCAAATTAATATATAATTACAGTATATTTTATCTATATCTGCTTCCTCCCATTTCTTCCCCTGGTGTCTTGTGCACGGTGGACTGGTGAAATTTTTAATAATTTTTAACCACCTTTGATTCACTGGGAATATAGTGTACAAGCCCAAGAAACTAACTAATCTATCATCCATGAGTATAATCTACCAGATTGCAGTCAGTTGTGAAGTTGAAACTGGTCTTGAATTGAATGCTCCTTTGGGTGAGCAAAATACAGAATTCAACTGAAGTTTTTTGGCCATGTTTGATCGGGGTAATTTCAATTCCACTCTTTGTGGTTTATGTCTTTGAATGTTTTGTGATTTCCACAAAACCGAATCAAAAGTTTTATGATTTAAACAAACCACTATTGTCAGCTTTAGACAGGACCTGTCTTTAACCCCTTCCTGTTCGTAGGACGTCCTGGACTTTGAGTGGAGATATCTGAATGATGTCTGCAGCTGCAGGCATCATTCAGATATCTTTTTTTTTAGCAGGCAATTCCCTGCAAAGTAATATTTATTATAGCAGCGGTTTACAGGAGGTGATGTCCCTGCCCTCACCACCCTCCAGTGCTTTTCCTGGCTCGCCCGTGTAATCGAGGAGCCGGAGAATGAATCCATCACGGGCAGTTTACCATACAGCTGGCTGTGGATCAGAAAGTCCTCAGCCATCTTTATGATCCTCAGAGGCTGGAAGCGACATCATGACATCACTTCTGGTGCTGGCAGATGTAAACACTGCCGTTTTTTGCTGGGAAACTTTTTTTAATCTCAGACTTTCCAGCATAGAGGATAGATCTGGGGACTTATGGACCCATGATCTCTCCATAAAGAGGATCTGTCATGCCCTTTTCCTATTACAAGGTATGTTTGCATTCCTTGAAATAGGAATAAAAGTGATCACAAAAAATTAAAGGGAAAGTGTAAAAAATAAAAAATAAAATAAACAATAAAAAAAAAATGTCAAAGTGCCCCGTCCCCTCGTGCTCGCACGCAGAAGTGAACCCATATGCCCCCGTCCCCTCATGCCCGCATATGTAAATGACGTTCAAACCACACATGTGAGGTATCACCGCAAACATTAGAGCGAGAGCAATAATTCTAGCACAAGACCTCCTCTGTAACTCTAAACGGGTAACCTGTAAAAAAATTTAAGGCGTAGCCTATGGAGATTTTTAATTATTGAAGTTTGGTGCCATTCTACGAGTGTGCTCAATTTTAAAGTGTGACATTTTAGGTATTTATATACTCGGAGTAACATCATCTTTAAAATTATACAAGCAAATTGGGCTAACTAGTGTTTTTTTAAATTCATGAAAGTGATTTTTTTCCCTAAAAAATTGTGTTTGAAAAATTGCTGCACAAATGCTGTGTGACATAAAAAATTGCAACTACCGCCATTTTATTCCCTATGGTCTCATATAAATATATATATATATATAGGAGAGGAATGCCAAAATTGGCCAGGTATGGAAGTGTGTTTCTGTACACTACTTCTTATATAACTTTTTATCTGTACACTGGCAGGTATACCATTTAGTACAGGTAAAACATTTGCTTTTCACATGAGGATTAAGTTTGAACCCACCTGAAATCTATTTTATTTCGTATTTATAATTAAAACATCAAAAAACCTTAATATTACTTTAACCACTTCTGGACCACCGCATGCCGATATGTACGTCCTTACTTTGAGGACAGATATTGTTGTTATGGCAGCAGCTAGCTGCCATAACCCCAGTATCCCTGTGTTCAGCCAGCGATCGTATGAGATAAAAGTGGTCTCTACTGCAGATTCGCCGCAAGATCACTTTTATCAGCGGCGGGAGAGGAGACCCCCCTCCCGCCGCGATCCACTGCCCTCCGCCGCTTACCAGAGCCGCCGGCAGCGGCGGAGGCAATCGGATCCTTCCCGTGGCTGTGCATGGAGACAAGTGAGGGGAAGATGGCCACCCATCTCCATGACACTGCAGGGCGGAAGCAACGTCAAAACGTCACTTCCGCCCATAGCTCTTGAAAGGCCATTTTTTTTTCTTTTTTTAAATGACAATTTTTTTTATTGCATTTTAGTGTAAATATGAGATCTGAGGTCTTTTTGACCCCAGGTCTCATATTTAAGATGTCCTGTCATGCTTTTTTCTATTACAAGGGATGTTTACATTCCTTGTAATAGGAATAAAAGTGACACAATTTTTTTTTAAACAGTGTAAAAATAAAAAAATAAAAGGTAAAATAAATAAGAAAAAAATTTTTTTAAACGTGCCCCGTCACGCCGAGCTCGCGTGCAGAAGCAAATGCATACGTGAGTAGCGCCCGCATAAGAAAACGGTGTTCAAACCACACATGTGAGGTATCGCCGCGATCGGTAGATCGAGAGCAATAATTTTAGCCCTAGACCTCCTCTGTAACGCAAAACATGCAACCTGTAGAATTTTTAAATGTCACCTATGGAGATTTTTAAGGGTAAAAGTTTGTCGCCATTCCACGAGCGGGTGCAATTTTGAAGCGTGTTATGTTGGGTATCACTTTACTCGGCGTAACATTATCTTTCACGATATAAAAAAAATTGGGCTAACTTTACTGTTGTCTTATTTTTTAATTCAAAAAAGTGTATTTTTTCCAAAAAAGTGCGCTTGTAAGACCGCTGCGCAAATACGGTGTGACAGAAAATATTGCAACAACTGCCATTTTATTCTCTAGGGTGTTAAAAAAAGTGTATAATGTTTGGGGGTTCTAAGTAATTTTCTAGCAAAAAAAACTGTTTTTAACTTGTAAACAACACATCTAAAAAAGAGGCCCGGTCCTTAAGTGGTTAATATATTACCTCTTAAAAAAATAAATACATTTATATATATTTTAAACTTTGGTTACTTTATTATATTCATAGTCATATTGATTGCTATTTCGAAACAGCAAGACAAAAAACCCTTCTGTAAAAATACTGCGATTAGAAGAAGAAAATGTGATGTTAATGGTGTATGCTATTTAACCCCCACAGAGCTGCCATAACAGAGAAAGAAGAGATGTACATACAAAGACTACATTAGCACCCCAGGGTCTCTCTGGAAATGCTGTTGTATCTGCTGGGCCAATCATCACAACAAGTGGTAATACATTTTGTCATTCCTTCAAATTAAAATGTTTTCATTCAACCAGTAAGTCAGTCTATCTATCTATCTATCTATCTATCTATCTATCTATCTATCTATCTATCTATCTATCTATCTATCTATCTATCTATCTATCTATCTATCTATCTATCTATCTATCTGTCTCTATTTCTAGTTATATATTATTTCTTTCCTTCCAATCAAGTTAAGATTTGTAAAAAAAAAAGGTGGGGACAGACTGCTGTATATTTTAAAATCTCATCAGCTTTTGGAAAAATGTAATCAAATGCAAATTAAACATTTTTTACTGTATATGAGGTCAAAGTATGTCTGGTCATGTATCCAATAACAACAAAAATGACAATACAGGCACAGAGAAGTGCATATGTTTATCAGACGTGGCAAATACAAAAGGTAGGTAATCTAATTACATG
The DNA here is from genome assembly GCF_042186555.1 of Aquarana catesbeiana. Classification (NCBI taxonomy): domain Eukaryota; kingdom Metazoa; phylum Chordata; class Amphibia; order Anura; family Ranidae; genus Aquarana; species Aquarana catesbeiana. Next base: position 342,453,427 of record NC_133325.1, read on the forward strand.
GTTGTTACACGTTTGTTACACTGGGTTTCTTTTATGTGATAATACAGTATTGTTCCATAGGCTTTCTGCTTATCCACTCTTCTAGCTACCTACTTACCTTTAAAAATATGTCCTCACTACCTGACCTAAAGATACTGTTGCCGCAGGACAGGAACTGGCCACAAACCATTGCAAAAATTCACAAACATTCTTACTGTTTCTGTCTAGAGTTACAGTTTAAAAAAATAATAAGAATAAAATTTAGATCAGATCTTAAGGAGTCACTTTTTTTAACAGAACTGTTTGTGTGCCCATGGGTCTCAGACACCCATGCTCTCTGTATAGTGCTGTAAGTGATAGTACAACTTAATTTTTTTTAATTAAAATAACAAACATAAAACAGTGTCTGAAAAACTAAGATATACAGACCCAACATGGCGCTGTACTCAAAAACAGCAATATCCCATAAATGTTCTTAATCCATACAAATGACAGTTGCCAAAGGTGAAATAAAGTAAAGAACTTAGAATAAATTTAGATTAGTCCAAATAATGAAAGTCCATCACATAAATGTGTATTAAAAGTTCCTCCATTAGTATCCACAGATCATCCACAAGATATTTTCCACTGTGCAGTGCTCGTGATTGCCACTCCCAAAGTGCAATTTATCTCATTTACCAGAAATCAATGCCTCACATCAAAGATAATCAGCACAAAATGCTTTGTTAATATGGTCAGCTCCCAACATTCCATCAATTTTCCTGCTCCAAGTAGTAATACCTCTTTAACCACCTCAATACAGGGCACTTACACCCCCTTCCTGCCCAAGCCATTTTTCAGCTTTCAACGCTGTCACACTTTGAATGACAATTGCGTGGTCATGCTACATTGTAACTATGTGAAATTTTTATCATTTTCTTCCAACAAATAGAGCTTTCTTTTGGTGGTATTTCATCACTCCTGTGTTTTTTATTTTTTCCTAAAAAAAAGTCCAAAATTTTGAAAAAAATATGTGGCACTGATGAGCACTGATAGGCGGCACTGATGGGTGGCACTTGCGGGCACTGGGCATAGATAGGCGGCACTGGTGGGCACAGATAGGTGGCATGGATAGGCGGTACTGATGGGCGGCACTGATGGGCACTGATGGACATTGATGGGTGGCTTTGATGGGCAGCAGTGATGACCATTGAAGGGCAGCAGTGATGGGCATTGATGGGCAGCACTGATAGCCAATACTGACTGACATCACTGATGGCCACTGATTGCTGGCTCTTGTGGGCACTGATTGGTGGCACATGTGGTCACAGATTGGTGCCAATTGTGGGCACTGGTTGGCACTGATTGCTGGCAGTGGCATTGCTGGCATTGCTGGCACCGGTGGGCACCTAATTGTAATCAGGGCACTGATGATCAGTGCCCTGATTACATCCCTAGATGTCCTCTGTGAGGAGATGCCGCTGATCAGCTCTCCTCTCCTCAGTGTGAGGCGAGGAGCGCCGATTACCAGCATATCCATGTTTACAGTACATGTGACTGCTTGTGATTGGGCACAGCCAATCACATGGTTAAAGAGTAGGGATGAGCCGAACACCCCCCGGTTTGGTTCGCAGCAGAACATGTGAACATGCAAAAAATGTGTTCGAACACACGAACACCGTTAAAGTCTATGGGATACGAACATGAATAATCAAAAGTGCTAATTTTAAAGGCTTATATGCAAGTTATTGTCATAAAAAGTGTTTGAGGACCCGGGTCCTGCCCCAGGGGACATGTATCAATGCAAAAAAAAGTTTTAAAAACACGTTTTTTCGGGAGCAGTGATTTTATTAATGCTTAAGTGAAACAATAAAAGTGAAATATTCCTTTAAATTTAAAAGTACTTGCGGCTATAATGAATTGTCAATGGGAGAAATCAAAAGTGCTAATTTTAAAGGCTTATATGCATGGTATTGTGTAAAGTGAAATATTCCTTTAAATTTTGTACCTGGGGGGTGTCTTTAGTATGCCTGTAAAGTGGCGCATGTTTCCCGTGTTTAGAACAGTCCGAGAGCAAAATGACATTTCTAAAGGAAAAAAAGTAATTTAAAAGTACTCGCGGCTATAATGAATTGTCGGTCCTGGCAATATACATAAAAGTCATTGAAGAAAACGGCATGGGATTGCCCCACAGTCCATTACCAGGCTCTTTGGGTCTGGTATGAATATTTAGGGGAACCCCGAACCAAAATTAAAAAAAAAAATGCATGGGGGTCCCCCTGAAAATTCATACCAGACTCTTCAGATCTGGTATGGATTTTAAGGGAAACCCAGCTCCAAAATTAAAAAAAAATGGTGTGGGGATCCCCCAAAAATCCATACCAGACCCTTATCCAAGCACGCAACCTGGCAGGCCGCAGGAAAAGAGGGGGGGCGAGAGCGTGCCGCCCCTCCTGACCCATACCAGGCCCCATGCCCTCAACATGGGGAGGGTGCTTTGGGGTAGCGGCCCCCCAAAGCACCTTGTCCCCATGTTGATAGGGACAAGGGCCCCACAACCCTTGCCCGGTGGTTGTGGGGGTCTGCGGGCGGGGGGGCTTATCGGAATCTGGAAGCCTCCTTTAACAGGGGGACCCCCAGATCCTGGCCTTTCCCCCTATGTGAAATGGTAATGGGATACAAATGTACTCCTACCATTTCACAAAAAAAAGGGTGAAAATGGTAAAAAACAACAATACACGCCTTGGGACAAGTCCTTTATTAACAAGTATAAAAAGATAAAAGTGTCACACGAAGTCCATTCATCTTCTTCTTCTCTTGCTCTGATGGACCGAAAAAGAAAAAAAAAGAAGCACGCCGCCATGATCTGCCTCCATGGGAGGCACCCGCCATAAGGACCGGCCTCTCAGGTGACAGTTCTTTTATAACTGAGAGCGGGGCCACACAATGATGTACCTGGGTGACCCAGCCCCCTCTGACGCACGGGGACATCCCTATGGCTTCCTCGTAGTGTCAGAGGGGGCAGGGCCACCCAGTGCCACACCCCTCTTGCCATGCCTAATTAAGAATAATATTTGTGGCAGGTGGATCATATGTGCCATCACCCTTAATGAATATACACCTTTGCTCTAAAAAGTATCTAGGCAGTAGTATTTTTTGTAGACTGCACACAATTGCCATGATGACACTGTATTTAAATAAAGCTCAGCAAATACAGAGCAATATTTATTCATAGATTTAGTTAGAGATGTAAAACAAATGTTCTGTCACTGAAATAAGTGACATTTGTAGGAAGTTATTATTTTCAGTATTGACTATAGTGTCATTATTAAATTTGGAAATCTTTATAGTTAAACAGAATGCACAGTAAGTCTCATCTGGGATATTTTCTACAAGCAAGCATAGTAGAACTTTTGTGAGGTCGGCATGCTTATCTGTAACAAAACTGCAATGGTTGCAAACTATGGGAAATCCTATTGTCCTCATGAAGCACATTTTACATTTTTACGTAATGGCATTGCACACTTTCAATTTTTTGGTTATATTAATGAATGTCACAGACCTAGCCGGGACAGAGGCTGTTGGAGAGGACTGTATGCAAGCCTGTTGCCTTTTGATTATGGGCCCTGGATTTTCAATGGAACGGTGCTCTTTGTGGGGTGCATTGGAGGTCCAGTTTGAACTGTATTAATCGGACTCAGTCGTGTATATATGTATATATTGTTTGTTGTTTGATTCTGTTGGGGACTCCTTGCTGTGGATCTGTGTCCCTGAAGAGGGAGGGGGGGTTCCTCCAGCAGCCCCCTGCTGATAAGACTGATTCATTCTGTTGGGACACATCCTGTGAGGAGATGTTGGTGTCATCAACCTGTGTTTATGTTAATTGAATGAGCTAATGACATTGTCCTCTATACAATGTAGGAGACGGGACGACTGCTATTGTGTTGATAACTGTGTGAAGCTGTGTGAAGCTCGGTGACCACAAGTCTGGGCGAAAGGACCCACCTGGCAAACCCCCAGCAGAAGTGCTGGCAACCGGACAGAGGGTCCAAGACCTCTGCCCCACACCTGCAGCAATTGTGGAGGCTCAGGCTGAGAAGATGGCAATCACTTCCCAGCAGCAGATACAGGGGGAGAAGGGAGAGAAGGTGTGTGTTGTCCCTCCCCAACAGTTGGCCAGGGTGGAGGAAGTGGGCTTTCCTCCCCAGCAAAGATCCGTGTACCTGGGAGACAGTACCATCGACATATTGTCCCAGCAGCCAGATAAGGGAATGGAAAAGGAAGCAGCCGGCTCACCTCCCCAATGGCAGCTACACAGTTTGGGAGTGGAGGAAGCCAGCCTCCTGCCCCAACAGTTAGCCGGAGCAGAGGATGCGGAGTCCCCAGCAGAAGTGCTGGCAACAGGGCAGAGTGCTACCAACCTCTGCCCAGCACCGGCAACAACTACAGAGTTCCAGGGAGGCGGGGCAGTCGGCCTCCCTCCCCAACAGTTAGCCGGAACAGATGGTGTGGGGTTTCCAGCAGAAGGGCTGGCAACAGGGCCGAGGACTGCTGGACTCTGCCCTCAACTAACAGAGGATGGATTTCCTGTGAAGGTGGATGGGACTTCAGTCTCCACCTGTATACCCCAGGGATGCTGGGCACTGGGCCCCGATCCCCAACAGCATGACAGAGTGAGCCCAGACACCCTGTCTTCTCTCCAGCGGCAGAAAGGATTCCAGGGAGAAGAGCCAGTCCAGGCCTCTCCCCAGCGGCAGATATGTTCTCTGAGAGAGGCAGAGGTTGGCTGGGTGAGTAATACTCTGTTTGGAACAATTTGTTAGGGGTACTGTGTGGGTACAGGCAGTAGAGGACTGGAACTATGGACTAACTTCGGAGTCAACCCGTCTGGGGTCTCCTCCTGTGTTAATCTCCTGCCGAAAGGGGAGAAATGTCACAGACCTAGCCGGGACAGAGGCTGTTGGAGAGGACTGTATGCAAGCCTGTTGCCTTTTGATTATGGGCCCTGGATTTTCAATGGAACGGTGCTCTTTGTGGGGTGCATTGGAGGTCCAGTTTAAACTGTATTAATCGGACTCAGTCATGTATATATGTATATATTGTTTGTTGTTTGATTCTGTTGGGGACTCCTTGCTGTGGATCTGTGTCCCTGAAGAGGGAGGGGGGGTTTCTCCAGCAGCCCCCTGCTGATAAGATTGATTCATTCTGTTGGGACACATCCTGTGAGGAGATGCTGGTGTCATCAACCTGTGTTTATGTTAATTGAATGAGCTAATGACACTGTCCTCTATACAATGTAGGAGACGGGACGACTGCTATTGTGTTGATAACTGTGTGAAGCTCGGTGACCACAAGTCTGGGCGAAAGGTCATGTCTCAGTCACCTAGGCTGTATAAAGGATTAGATAATTAGCTCATGTTAATTAGGTTACGTTTGTATTGTTAGAGTAATCTTCTCCTGTGTATATAAGACTGTATTCTGGTTCTGAATAAAGTGAGTTCTTGGTAGCAACAAGCAAGTGTCGCCTTGTTTGTGCTCAGAGAGGTTGGGATATCTGTATACAGACTGGGAGGAAGTGGTATATGACGGAAGCACTCAAGCGGAGTGTGGGACGTTCCGTGACATTGGTGGCAAGCAGCGGGAAAGCTTCCTGAAGTCTGGAACATCCAAACCTCCAACTGGATCCAAGATCAGCATAGCAGACTTCAGTCACCCCAGCGGAGATATGGACCTGGCATCAGAATTCCTGGGGCTGCTGCGGATCATCCTTTCAACATACACCAGGACTGTGTCTGAGGATGAATACCTGGAGCTTAGGCAGCAAATTCGGGTGGAGCTCTGGATTGCAGCCCTCCGTCTCGCTGGTATAAAACAGGGCAAGTGCTTTCCAACCCAAGAGCAACGGGCCAGTGACCAACGGGCATTGCGGATGGCATTCCTGGGAGAGCAGCCCCAGGAGCAATGGGTGACTGAGTTGGACAGGTTGGTCCAGCAGGAGATAGAGCTGGACAATTGTTATCGGGCTCTGCAATGGCACGCAGAGGAGGGATATTTAGGGGAGACAACAGAATGCTCTCCGGAGGGATATGACTTTGGCGGCCCTGGATTGCTGTGGGAGAGCCTTACAGATCTTTTTATGTTTGGCGATGAAGTGGAACCTGACCTTGAGGACCTGAGAGACTATAGAGAGTCTATGCTCGGTCTTGCAGGGGTCTCAGAGCTCAAACCTGATCTGGACCATTTGCTAAGGAAGGAACAGCCTCTGGAAAGGGCATACAGGAAACTGCTAGAACAAGTTCAGCAGCATGCCAGAGAATCGGCAGTGGAAAATCCGGAGATTGCCATCCCCAAACCTGAAGTGCTGACAACAGGGCAGAGCTCTGCTAACCTCTGCCCAGAAATGATAGCATCTTCTGGGTTCCATGGACAGGAGATGGTGAACCTCTATCCCCAGACATCAGTTGCAGAGACATGGGATTTGATAGACTTTTCTGCTGAGGAAGAACAACCTGATGAGCCTCCAGCAGAAGAGCTGCTATCAGGGCCAAAGTTCACTGTGTTCTGCCCAGCACCAACAGTGGCTTCAGCCTTCCTGAGAGAAGAGGTAGTCGGCCTTTCTCCCACAACACTGACAGGGACATGTGATTTTCTGCCAGCAGCATCTATGGAGTTAAAACAAACTTCTCCAGCTGAAGATCTGGTAACTGAACAGAGGGTCCAAGACCTCTGTCCCACACTTTTACCAATTCCAGAGACTGGGGATTTAATAGACGTTTCTGTAGAGGAGGAACCACCTGGCAAACCCCCAGCAGAAGTGCTGGCAACCGGACAGAGGGTCCAAGACCTCTTCCCCACACCTGCAGCAATTGTGGAGGCTCAGGCTGAGAAGATGGCAATCACTTCCCAGCAGCAGATACAGGGGGAGAAGGGAGAGGAGGTGTGTGTTGTCCCTCCCCAACAGTTGGCCAGGGTGGAGGAAGTGGGCTTTCCTCCCCAGCAAAGATCCGTGTACCTGGGAGACAGTACCATCGACATGTCGTCCCAGCAGCCAGATGAGGGAATGGAAAAGGAAGCAGCTGGCTCACCTCCCCAATGGCAGCTACACAGTTTGGGAGTGGAGGAAGCCAGCCTCCTGCCCCAACAGTTAGCCAGAGCAGAGGATGCGGAGTCCCCAGCAGAAGTGCTGGCAACAGGGCAGAGTGCTACCAACCTCTGCCCAGCACCGGCAACAACTACAGAGTTCCAGGGAGGCGGGGCAGTCGGCCTCCCTCTCCAACAGTTAGCCGGAACAGATGGTGTGGGGTTTCCAGCAGAAGGGCTGGCAACAGGGCCGAGGACTGCTGGACTCTGCCCTCAACTAACAGAGGATGGATTTCCTGTGAAGGTGGATGGGACTTCAGTCTCCACCTGTATACCCCAGGGATGCTGGGCAGTGGGCCCCGATCCCCAACAGCATGACAGAGTGAGCCCAGACACCCTGTCCTCTCTCCAGCGGCAGAAAGGATTCCAGGGAGAAGGGCCAGTCCAGGCCTCTCCCCAGCGGCAGATATGTTCTCTGAGAGAGGCAGAGGTTGGCTGGGTGAGTAATACTCTGTTTGGAGCAATTTGTTTGGGGTACTGTGTGGGTACAGGCAGTAGAGGACTGGAACTATGGACTAACTTCAGAGTCAACCCGTCTGGGGTCTCCTCCTGTGTTAGTCTCCTGCCGAAAGGGGAGAAATGTCACAGACCTAACCGGGACAGAGGCTGTTGGAGAGGACTGTATGCAAGCCTGTTGCCTTTTGATTATGGGCCTTGGATTTTCAATGGAACGGTGCTCTCTGTGGGGTGCATTGGAGGTCCAGTTTGAACTGTATTAATCGGACTCAGTCGTGTATATATGTATATATTGTTTGTTGTTTGATTCTGTTGGGGACTCCTTGCTGTGGATCTGTGTCCCTGAAGAGGGAGGGGGGTTCCTCCAGCAGCCCCCTGCTGATAAGACTGATTCATTCTGTTGGGACACATCCTGTGAGGAGATGCTGGTGTCATCAACCTGTGTTTATGTTAATTGAATGAGCTAATGACATTGTCCTCTATACAATGTAGGAGACGGGACGACTGCTATTGTGTTGATAACTGTGTGAAGCTCGGTGACCACAAGTCTGGGCGAAAGGTCATGTCTCAGTCACCTAGGCTGTATAAAGGATTAGATAATTAGCTCATGTTAATTAGGTTACGTTTGTATTGTTAGAGTAATCTTCTCCTGTGTATATAAGACTGTATTCTGGTTCTGAATAAAGTGAGTTCTTGGTAGCAACAAGCAAGTGTCGCCTTGTTTGTGCTCAGAGAGATTGGGATATCTGTATACAGACTGGGAGGAAGTGGTATATGACGGAAGCACTCAAGCGGAGTGTGGGACGTTCCGTGACAATGAAGTATTAGTGTAGTTATATTCCCTATGTTGTTTGTTTACCTTACCTTGTAATGGTGGGCTCACATGTTGTGGTTGCTGTTTGTAGTGTCATGGCTGATTGATTCCCCTATGTCCATGTATTCACCTAGGTTTTCTCAACTCAACAAAGGAACGGGTAACTTCTTCTTCTAGGTCATGCAGCATACAATCATAGCTTTGCCGTTTCCTGTGTATTTAATCCCACATCTGGGAGTGCTAATGTGATGAAAACACATCTCTTCCCTTCATTTTTGCCTGCTTGCACCTGTTTAAGATCTAATTACTAGTTTTGACCTGCAGAACACTAGACCGAGAGACCTAGGATTGTGGGATATGTAGTTTCTTCACAGGAAGTTCTTAGAGGTCATGCATTCATCTATGCAGTGCCATATTGCATGTTGCATGTTTGAATACAAACAGAACCTGCTAACACAGGCATGAAAAGATTTACTCTACTATAGGCTGTGCCTTTAGGGCAAAAAAAGACACCATAAAACTACATGATCAATGCAACATACGTAGGTGAAAAGCACAATGTGCAGGTAGGAATGTTTATTAAGTCTTTAATCCCTATGATATGTCTTTAATTATTGCAAAGTTGTTGTGAACATCTACCTCAGACTTTTTTTGTGTAATCACCATGTTCTGAAAACTCAGTGGTTTGAAAAATGTATTTTTTTGTATTGTGAAATAAAATATTAGGAACGTATTTGCAAGTTTATACCATTAAGTTTTTGCAGAAAGCAGTAAATCTAGGTCAAACCTTTGCTTTCGCCTATAGTTGAGATATGTAGTGTGTTAAGGCTTGCTGTTTACAATGCATCAAGCAGAAACAATAAAAGCAATAAAGACTGGCAATAGACAACAATTCACCCATATAAAGTTTTACAAAGATGATATTAAGTAGTTTAGCTGACTAAATGTCAGTGTATAAAAAGCCCTTTAATGCAAGAAAAAAAAACAAGTTATCCAATTAAATATCAAGTAAGTTTGTGTGGGGTTAAGTTTCATGTGATAATGAAAGAACATATAAAACACATAAAATACAGATATGGAAAGTATTATTTTAAAGTTTATGTAAAGCCCATGTGAATTACATTAATTTTACTAAATCATGTATATGATCATGTATATTTGAGAAACAAAAGATAAAATGCTAAATTATCTCCACAAAAGCAAATATAGCTGATACATTGCACACAACAAACACTATCACAACAAACACGGAAACTTAGGGATGCCTTTTCTGATGATGGCGACTTACAATCAAAAAAGTCAGGAACCCCCAAAGGTAAAGGGGGTCACAATAGCTCACAAAGACGAAAGGCAAGAGGTAAGAAATGCTGTCTGTTTAGCCCAATTGCTTTTTCTCATGTTTCAAACATTTGGAACTTTTCTGATCGAGAACAAGAAGCATTGAATGTCCTATCTCGTGGACTAAATTTTGCACCAACCACCGTCTTTGGTTTTTTTTCGACTTTAATCGATTTTACAATTTTGCTTGTCGCATTACTTTAGAAAAACATTTTTTGAACACTGATTCACAATAATTTTTATCCCGCGCCTTTGCTTTCCACTGTTTACTTCCGCTTACAGAGCTTGATTTTCAAAATGTGTGTAGTTTTCAAGATGATATGTAGTAGAGCTGCATGATTAATCATTAAAAAATTGTGATCTTGATTCAGCCCCTCTCATGATCTTAATACTGCATTTCCAAGATTCATGTAACAAGTGCAGAGCAGTTCTCTGCTCAGAGCTGTCAAAAAAAAAAAAGCAGGCAAAGTTTATCACAACATTGCTCAGCTCTGAGAGATTAAAATAAACATAGGGGGTCATTTACTATAGCAATGGGAAGGACTGGGCACTATTGCATATAATAGCGCCCATGCAATTAATATTACAATTTTTTTCCCTGTTTTGCTAACGAATGCAGTTATGAATGATTATTACAGGGTAATGTCCGCTATTCTGTAAACTTTCATGTATTGAACATTTAGGTTACCTATATGTTGTATGTTGTCTTTTTCTTGTTTTTTTTCTTTTTTATTCAGGTGAATATAAAGTGGTAATTATTTATGTTCATTTAATCATACTACACTATTATGGAGGGCTTAGCGTACTTAGCACAATGGCTTGGTGGTCTGCTCAGATGTCTCCACAGTGCTCAAGGCATGAGCTCAAATCCCAGCCAATCTGCTAAATATGTTTATTTTTTCAGTGCACAAGCAAATTAAAATAAACAAACAAAAAAATGTAAACTGCCCATGTGCGATGTTTGGAATTCCACACCATAATATTATTGAATAATTACATACCATTGCATGCATTTGAAGAGTTAATATAATAGAATCAGCCAAACTAAGGTGCATTGGCCTATGGTCAGCATATGCTGCTTTGGCTAATAGGCTAATAGCGATTCTCCTTTTTCCACCAATCTTTTAGGATCCCTCTGTGGGATTTCAACGCCTGAATTTTTCAAGGTATAAGCACTGACCACTAGCCTATTGGGCTGAGCACAATTACACATAATACTTTTATTACAGTATACTATATTATAGTAACAACCATGTTCATGCTGATGTGGCACTGGCTAATAGGCGTTCGCCTCTTTTCAGCATATGCTGCTGAGTACAATGCAAGCTTTCAGTAGGGGATACCATTTCAGGAGTGCAGGAGTTGCAGGCAAAGTCAAAGAATTTTCCTGTGATTTTGTGTCGGCAATTTTGCAGCAATTTCAGGGAATGCTTGTGTAAACTTGAGGTCTATGGACCTCAACTTGCACCAAAGTCAGACCAAAGTAGTACAGGGACTCAGCCCAACTTTGTGAGCAATTTCAGAGACATCAGTGCACTTTCCTGCACAGATGTCTAGTGAAATCGCATAGGTCCCAACTGTCCCTGATTTGGAACAAAGTCCCTCGCTCCCTCTTTCCTTCTCATTTGTCCCTCGTTTTGTCCTGATCTATATAGTTGTATATAAAATGCACTTTTTATCTTTTAAAAAGGGTTTCCCAGCACTAAACCTTTCATCTCATTTCTAAATTGCTTTGTTTTGAAATTTCCAAAGCCAATCTAAAGCAATATTATTGGTAAAAAAAAAAAAAAAGCACTTGAGGATTTAACTGATTAATATATATATATGAATAACACAAAAACATTTCTTTCACTCATGGTTAGTGTTTGGCTGAAGCCATTTATTATCAGTCAACTGTGTTTACTCTTTCTAAATCATAATCACAACAAAAGCAACCCAAATGACCCTGATCAAAAGTTTACATACCCTGGTGATTTTGGCCTGATAGCATGCACACAACTTGACACAAAGGGGTTTGAATGGCTATTAAAGGTAACCATCCTCACCTGTTATCTGCTTGCTTGTAATTAGTGTGTGTTTATAAAAGGTCAATGAGTTTCTGAACTCCTGAAAAACTTTTGCATCTCTCATCCAGTGCTGCACTGCTGTTTCTGGATTCTGAGTCATGGGGAAAGCAAAAGAATTGTCAAAGGATCTGTGGGAAAAGGTGGTTGAACTGGAAAGGGATATAAAAAGATATCCAAGGAATTGAGAATGCTAATCAGCCACTCTAATCAAGAAGTGGAAAATGAGGGGTTCTGTTGAAACCAAATTACGGTCAGGTAGACCAACTAAAATTTCAGCCACAACTGCCAGGAAACTTGTTCAGGATGCAAAGAAAAACACACAAATAACTTCAAGTGACATAATAAATGGCTTCAACCAAACACTAACCATGAGTGAAAGAAAAGTTTTTGTGTTATCATTCATATTCTCTGAAAAATGGCCAAGAAATCATAAATTCTGCCAGGGTATGTAAACTTATGAACACAACTGTACATATATATATATATATATATATATATATATATATATATATATATATATATATATATTTGGAATAATTCTCCCTTAAGGAGATGTTTTAGGGGGTCCTATGCCTACATACTTTTGCTAATATGTGTCCCTTATACCCATCTCAAAAAGTTGGGAGGTAAGAAATCGCCCCCTGAAGTCACCCAAAGTAGTGAAGGAACTACTTTTTGGAATCTGTGCGGCATCGCACCAATTCGGACAGTTCCATTGGCATCAATAGTATCCAATCTGGCCTGCAATTTGACATGTCAATTCAGAGCTATGTAAACGTGGGTGAAGTTGCATAGATATGAATGGAAATCATTGTGGGCAACTTTTCATGCGACTCTGAGGTCCAAAGCTGCATGAAAAGTCACCCACATATGAAAGTAACCTAATGAGATTAATTGATAACACCTTTGAATTAGGCCCTATTTGCACTTGTACGACCTTAAAGTTGCACAGCTTTGCCGTGACTTGAAGCAATCCCTGTGTAATCTTGTGGTGTATAGACCTCAAATCGTATCAAAGTCAAACCAAGGTAGTGCAGGGATGACTTTGCCCCAGTTTCAGGATGCACAAGTGACAATAGGGCCAAATTCAAAGACGTTATCCATGAATCTCATTCACACTGCTGTGACCTGAAAGTCACACTATTTAGCTGCCACTTTGCCGCTGCAACTTGGCCCAACTTCTGGGAATGCCTGTGTAATATAGCGACCTATGTACCTAAAGTCGCATAAAAGTCACACCAAAGCAGTACAGAGACTACTTTGAAGTTGTTGCAACTTGAAGCAGCACAGATATGAATGGTTATCATTAAGAATCATGGCACAACTTGTCATACAACTCAGAGGTCCAAATGTGCTGGAAAAGTCACCCAACTGTGAAACAAGCCATATATATATATTATTTTAATAAAAGGAGCTCTCGTTTATATTTGCATAGTCCTTACTGATTTACAATAGCAGAACAAATGCAGGAAGTGATGTGTTCACATGGGCCGGAAGCAAATGTGTGGTGATGCCAAACAAATCAATGAACCCCACCCACACCAAATCTAACTACCACATCCACCCCCCACATCCAGTAAGCACAAGTACATATCCTACACTTACCCGGCAAAGGAGCAGCACCTCCTCATTGCTAAAGAGGGACCTTGCCATGTCCACCTAGATGGAGATCCTGACCAGCACAGGAACTTCCGGGTGATTACAATAACTCATTTCCGGGTCAGAAGGTGAAACCATGCTCTTTTGATCGCAACCACGATTAGAATTTATTTTCATTTATTTGCAGATATGCAAATCTGTATTTCTACACATAACGATATTTGAAGGCAAACTTAAGGGAGTTTGATAAGGAAAATGGTGGCCCTGGGATTGCAGCAGGTGAATTACAAAGACAAAGGCCTAGTTTTAGCCCTGGTTCACACTGACAGCAGGAGGAAATTGTGCGAGTTCAGCTGAACTCACATGATTTCATTTCCGACTGCAAGGGGGAATTTCAGAGTCATCTGTGCAGGTTTCTGTACAGATGTCAATGGAAATCGCACCCCAAAGTCGCCAAGAGTAGTACAGAAACTACTTTTGGAAATTGCAGCACAGATAATGACGATGCAATTGCTGTTGATTTGGCATGCAATATGACATGTCAAATCGCACCAATGTGAACCAGGGCTGGCACATACAACACTGCCTATCCACCAGCTGAATGCATTAACTGCAATTCTCCACAGCTGTTATATACAAAGACTGCACCTAAACACCTTTATCATTTCCTCACAGGTGTGATAAAGAGATTGTTTTTTGGTGCACAATTATATCTTATAATTTCTATGGGTATAAGCAAGATATTGCAATTCCCCAAAACCACCAACCCCAAAACTAATTAAAAAGAAGAAAGAAAAGAGAAACAACAAACAAGATCAATAATGTACTTTTATTTTGCCAGCAGAAACAAAATTCTGTAAATTTCCTAGAATAAAAAAATAAATATTCTACAGGATATATGGTGCTACATTTAGCAAAACAGTTAGCAATTGGGTTTTAAAGGCCCTGGTCATAGGAGCGTACAATCAAAAATTTGTCTAAACCTTAGAGTGGACACAGCTTTACTTTCAGTGTATAACGGGCAACACATCACATTTTTAGCTGCAAGATTATAGAAACATTCTTAAGTCATTATTCTTACAAAGCATTCCAACATATTAAAAAAGGCACATATTCATATTCATACTCACCACCACCCCACAATCCACACACATACATAGGGGACCATGTTCTGCTGGAAGCTGCATTTCTGTATACACGATTAAGCAATGAGATCAAAGAAGGTCAGCACATGCTCCCAAACCATGAATGCTTGTTCAGACAGGAATACACACACATTGATAGCATGGCCACATAAATCCACTTTTGATGGAAAAAATGCACACGAATTTCAGCAAACAAACAGCCCTAGTTGGGCGTTTTTCAATATGCACAATATCATTCCTTCTCCTCCCACCCAAATCACAGCAAAAAACCTGGCCTTCTCAGGCCAAATGAACCCCCCCCCCCACCGCAGCCCTTTATATAAGATAGGTTGTATTGTTAGAACACTGACACACGCCCAATAGAAGTACACGCCCACCAGTATCTTTCAATCTGTCTCTTTGTGTATGTCTAAAGTGATTGCGCCTGATGGGCAGGAACACATAATACTATTTGCAACTGTGTTAGCCCTTGGCTATGTGCATCAAATATCCAACTACAGGCTAAAGATTAAAGTCCATTTGCATGCACATAAACAAAGCAACAATTTTCTAAGCATATGTGCCTGTGCAGTTTAAACTCTATAATTTTAAATGTCCAAGTCCCTGGGCATGATTAGTGCTAACAAACATTAACATCAGTCCCTGGCTGCAATGAGCTTCCAATCTAAAGTCCAAAACTAACTTTATTACATTAGAGACTATTTTGACAGGAGACAAATAAAATGCCAGCATGTCTTTGGTTTGTGGTGAGAAACCCACACAGGGAGAACATATAAACTTCAACACAAGCATTAGCATGTTGTGGAATTGAACCAGCAACCCCAATGCTGCTAGACATGCTTGGATAAGAGCCTGGTATGGATTTTTGGGGGGACCCCCACGTCGGTTTTTTCCCCACTTTTCTATTGCTGGCAATGTTTTTTTTTCTTTATTCAGATGTCAGCGGGGAAGTCCATTGACAGCTAAGGACTCATCGGTTGTTAAGGACGTGCAGCCAGCTTCTCTGTCCCGCTCCTTAACAACCAGCTAATCACTGTGAGCCTATTGGTCTAAGCTTTGCCCGATCAGTGCTTAGAATGCACTGTGCAGCATGCAATACATTACAGGGTGTTCAGTGGGGCAAACACCTGCCAAACGCCCTGCAAATTTAGGTGTTCGCCAAATGGGCGAAGAGGCAATGTTCGGGCCGAGCTTTTGCTCAGCCTGAACTGTTTGCCCAACTCTACTAGATACCCCCCATCCTATATAGTGATGACAACTATAGGGTGGTATTAGGTTGTGGTGTTAGGTACTTGGCCAGGAAGACACGCACCATAGGTAACATGGTGTCCCCCAGTCTGTACGTATCCAATCTACCAATACACATGTGGCTAAACACCACTGGTATGTACTGTATAATATACTGTATAATATATAATCATTTTTTCTCTCATTTTTATTTTTTCATTTGTTTTTATTTAGGATTAAAATAAAGTTTCAACTTTTATGATTAGATTTTTGCATTTTAGGCTTAACATTAAATTACTTATTTTTGTTTTTTGATACATCTCTCAAGGTGCTGGCTACCACATCTTCTGTGGTCCATGTGTGCATGGTACATGAATTCTTATGACTAGTCCCATACAGACCTGACATCAATTTTCCCATTGAGTGTCAGCCACTGATGCATTTAACCATCCCTTTCTGCTTGGAGTTTCCTTCCCCGTGATTAAGCTCTGAGGGGCGGAGCAAAACACATTGGGGATGTGGCCTGGTGGGAGGCCAGGCTGACACTACCATTCACCTCACTACATGCAGGTCTGCATTGAAGTATGGCTTGTGGGACATACCTTTTGCCAAACTGAATTTTAGGAATAGCCCCGTACACACGGTTGGATTTTCCGATGGAAAATGTCCAATCGGAGCGTGTTGTCGGAAATTCCAACTGTGTGTGGACTCCATCGGACATTTTCCATCGGATTTTCCGACACACAAAGTTTGAGAGCAGGATATAAAATTTTCCGACAGCAAAATCCGTTGTCGGAATTTCCGATCGTGTGTACACAAATCCGATTGAACAAAGTGCCACGCATGCTCAGAATAAATAAAGAGATGAAAGCTATTGGCTACTGCCCCGTTTATAGTCCCGACGTACGTATTTTACGTCACTGCGTTTAGAACGATCGGATTTTCCAACAACTTTGTGTGACCGTGTGTATGCAAGACAAGTTTGAGCCAACATCCGTCGGAAAAAATCCTAGGATTTTGTTGTCGGAATGTCCGAACAAAGTCCGACTGTGTGTACGGGGCATTATAATTAGGCTTTTCATCCACTTTAAGCAGATTAAAAGTGACTTTTGAAGCTACAGGTTAAATATTGTATGACAGTTTATTGATTTAGATCAACTTTAAGAAACAGAACCACAGTCTACAAAAGCCTGCAGGGCTTATTAAGATACTGGCAGGAAATTATATCCATAAATTGCTTTTGCAACTGAGAAACAGTACCTTCATATTATCTTACAGTAATGCAAATGTTCCTGCTTAGATAATAATACGATTATATAACAAATACAGATTGTGCTGTTTTTTTATCAGAGGCACTATGCACTGCTTGCTTTAGCTGCCATTATCTGTCAGCTCTGACTCAGACTGTGATGATAAAGTAGACATGTTCTTCTTTTTTCAGTTATGAGTGAATCAAAAAGAACAATATTTGCTTGTTCAGACAAATATTACATTTTTGAAACGTAGCTTTAAACTTTTGATATAGAATGTGGACAAAGTTGGCCTAAAGTATATTTACACCATTGCAGCCAAATTGGGCACCTACCTAATATGTGTTATTTGTTCCCTTTTAATTGGAATAACTTTATATATAAATATACTGTGTGTATATATATATATATATATATATATACACACATACAGTGCCTTGAAAAAGTATTCATACCCCTTGAAATTTCTCCACTTTTTGTCATGTTACAACCAAAATTGTAAATGTATTTGATTGGGATTTTATGTGATAGACCAACACAAAGTGGTACATAATTGTGAAGTGGAAGGAAAATGATAAATGGCTTTCCAAATTTTTTACAAATAAATACATGAAAAGTGTGGTGTGGATTTGTATTCAGTCCCCCTGAGTCAATACTTTGTAGAACCACCTTTCACTGCAATTACAGCTGCAAGTCTTTTTGGGTATGTCTCTATCAGCTTTGCACATCTAGGGAGTGAATTTTTTTTTTTTTTGCAAAATAGCTCAAGCTGTCAGATTGCATGTGAACAGCAATTTTCAGGTCTTGTCACAGATTCTCAATTGGATTTAGGTCTGCACTATGACTGGGCCATTCTAACACATGAATATGCTTTGATCTAAACCATTCCATTGTAGTGATAGCTGTATGTTTAGGGTCGTTGTCCTGCTGGAAGGGGAACCTTGGCCCCAGTCTCAAGTTATTTGCAGACTATTAACAGGTTTTCTTCTAAAATTGCCCTGTATTTGGCCCCGTACATCTTCCCATCAACTCTGACCAGCTTCCCTGTCCCTGCTGAAGAAAAGCATCCCCACACCACGATGCTGCCACCACCATGTTTCACGGTGGGGATGGTCTGTTCAGGGTGATGTGCAGTATTAATTTTCTGCCGCAGACCAAAAATAGGATGTTTATAACAGCTTACCTGTAAAATCCTTTTCCTGGAGTACATCATGGGACACAGAGCCTTAAGTAATTACTTAATGGGTTATAGGCCACCTTCAGGTGATGGACACTGGTATACCCAATCCAGGAAGTTCACTCCCTATATAACCCCTCCTCCTTCCAGGAGCACATCAGTTTTTGTAGCAAAGCAATATACTTAAATCCCAAAAGAGGGGAGGGACCTCTGTGTCCCATGATGTACTCCAAGAAAAGGATTTTACAGGTAACCTGTTATAAAAATCCTATTTTCTTTATCGTACATCATGGGACACAGAGCCTTAAGTAACGAATTAATGGGACGTCCCATAGCAATGCTACTTGAGGGGAGGGAGACTCAACCCGGAGGGTACCCCCAGACTTGAGGACCTATACTGCTGCCTGCAGCACACTGTGCCCGAAGGCGATATCCTCATACAAAAATTTTGTGAATGTATGCACTGAAGACCAAGTTGCGGCCTTACAGATCTGAGCCATGTAGGCCTGATGACGCACTGCCCAAGAAGCACTAACCACCCTGGTAGAGTGCGCTTTAACTTGAAAAGGGGGGATCTTACCCCTTAAATTATTAGTTTGAATTATAACTTGCCGAATCCACTTAGCGACAGTGGATATCGATGCTGCCTGTCCTTTCTTAGGACCCTCTGGCAGAATAAATAAGACATCAGTCTTACGAATTTGAGGAGTTGCCTTTAAATAGATTTTCACTGATATAGCAACCAAAAATACCAACTTCCTTGTCAGAAGGTCTAGGGGAATATGTTGTATCGGTTCACATGGCTGTTTTTGTAACACAGACAAAACTAAGTTCAAGTCCCAAGGGCTCAAACTAAAGAATCAGGGTAGAGATAACTGACCCGGAAAGCCCATGTTTCTTCAGAATGTGGGTTTCAATAGCCAAGCCATTAAATTTAAAGACCGTAAGGTACAGTAGGATGGAATATCAGTCCCGGTGAGAGCAGATCTGGCCGTAGTGGGAGGGACCATGGGCCCTCCACTGCTATCTTTATGATTTCTGCATACCATGACTTTCTGGGCCATGCTGGTGCTACCAGAATTACCGGTTTTCTTTCCAGCTTGATCCTGCAAAGAAGTCGAGGCAGCAACTGAAGAGGGGGGAATGCATAGATCAGTGAGAACTGATCCCACGGGGTCACCAACGCATCCGTTCCGCAAAAGTGAAATTTTTCCACTTTTTGTCATGTTACAACCAAAAACGTAAATGTACTTTATTGGGATTTTATGTGATAGACCAACACCAAGTGGCACATAATTGTGAGGCAGCAACTGAATAGGTCTCTATCAGCTTTGCACATCTAGGGAGTGAATTTTTTTTTTTTTTGCAAAATAGCTCAAGCTGTCAGATTGCATGTGAACAGCAATTTTCAGGTCTTGTCACAGATTCTCAATTGGATTTAGGTCTGCACTATGACTGGGCCATTCTAACACATGAATATGCTTTGATCTAAACCATTCCATTGTAGTGATAGCTGTATGTTTAGGGTCGTTGTCCTGCTGGAAGGGGAACCTTGGCCCCAGTCTCAAGTTATTTGCAGACTATTAACAGGTTTTCTTCTAAAATTGCCCTGTATTTGGCCCCGTACATCTTCCCATCAACTCTGACCAGCTTCCCTGTCCCTGCTGAAGAAAAGCATCCCCACACCACGATGCTGCCACCACCATGTTTCACGGTGGGGATGGTCTGTTCAGGGTGATGTGCAGTATTAATTTTCTGCCGCAGACCAAAAATAGGATGTTTATAACAGCTTACCTGTAAAATCCTTTTCCTGGAGTACATCATGGGACACAGAGCCTTAAGTAATTACTTAATGGGTTATAGGCCACCTTCAGGTGATGGACACTGGTATACCCAATCCAGGAAGTTCACTCCCTATATAACCCCTCCTCCTTCCAGGAGCACATCAGTTTTTGTAGCAAAGCAATATACTTAAATCCCAAAAGAGGGGAGGGACCTCTGTGTCCCATGATGTACTCCAAGAAAAGGATTTTACAGGTAACCTGTTATAAAAATCCTATTTTCTTTATCGTACATCATGGGACACAGAGCCTTAAGTAACGAATTAATGGGACGTCCCATAGCAATGCTACTTGAGGGGAGGGAGACTCAACCCGGAGGGTACCCCCAGACTTGAGGACCTATACTGCTGCCTGCAGCACACTGTGCCCGAAGGCGATATCCTCATACAAAAATTTTGTGAATGTATGCACTGAAGACCAAGTTGCGGCCTTACAGATCTGAGCCATGTAGGCCTGATGACGCACTGCCCAAGAAGCACTAACCACCCTGGTAGAGTGCGCTTTAACTTGAAAAGGGGGGATCTTACCCCTTAAATTATTAGTTTGAATTATAACTTGCCGAATCCACTTAGCGACAGTGGATATCGATGCTGCCTGTCCTTTCTTAGGACCCTCTGGCAGAATAAATAAGACATCAGTCTTACGAATTTGAGGAGTTGCCTTTAAATAGATTTTCACTGATATAGCAACCAAAAATACCAACTTCCTTGTCAGAAGGTCTAGGGGAATATGTTGTATCGGTTCACATGGCTGTTTTTGTAACACAGACAAAACTAAGTTCAAGTCCCAAGGGCTCAAACTAAAGAATCAGGGTAGAGATAACTGACCCGGAAAGCCCATGTTTCTTCAGAATGTGGGTTTCAATAGCCAAGCCATTAAATTTAAAGACCGTAAGGTACAGTAGGATGGAATATCAGTCCCGGTGAGAGCAGATCTGGCCGTAGTGGGAGGGACCATGGGCCCTCCACTGCTATCTTTATGATTTCTGCATACCATGACTTTCTGGGCCATGCTGGTGCTACCAGAATTACCGGTTTTCTTTCCAGCTTGATCCTGCAAAGAAGTCGAGGCAGCAACTGAAGAGGGGGGAATGCATAGATCAGTGAGAACTGATCCCACAGGGTCACCAACGCATCCATTCCGCAAAAGTGAAATTTCTCCACTTTTTGTCATGCTACAACCAAAAATGTAAATGTATTTTATTGGGATTTTATGTGATAGACCAACACAAAGTGGCACATAATTGTTAAGTGGAAGGAAAATAATAAATGGCTTTTCAAATTTTTTACAAATAAATACATGAAAAGTGTCCACTGCCCAAGAAGCACTAACCGCTCTGGTACAGTGCGCCTTAAATTATAAGTTTGAATTATAACTTGTTGAATCCACTTAGTGACACTGGATTTCGATGCTGCCTGTCCTTTCTTAGGACCCTCTGGCAGAATAAATAAGACATCAGTCTTACGAATCTGAGCAATTGCCTTTAAATAATTTTTCACTGCTCTCACCACATCAAGACAATGTAGTGACTTTTCTTCCCTGGACCAAGACAATATCTTGGTTCAGGTGAAAACCTGAAATCACTTTTGGCAAAAAGTCTGGATGAGGACGTAACACCACTCTGTCCTCATGAAAAATCAAATATGGCTCTTTACAAGAAAGAGCAGCCAACTCAGAAACCCTCCTTGCTGAGGATATAGCAACCAAAAATACCAACTTCCTTGTCAGAAGGACTAGGGGAATATGTTGTATTGGTTCAAATGGCTGTTTTTGTAACACAGACAAAACTAAGTTCAAGTCCCAAGGGCTTAAGGGAGGTTTGATTGACGGATTAAGCCGGATCAGCCCTTGCATAAAGAATGTTTAGCAAGTGGTCTTTGAAATAAGACCAATAAAGCTGAGACTTGGTCTTTAATAGTACTCAAGGCCAATTTCATTTCTACCCCTAATTGTAGAAAGGCAAGAATTCTACCTATGATATATCTCTGAGGGTGCCAACCCTTGGATTCACACCAGAAACATAAGCCCTCCAGACCCTATAATATATAGTTCTGGAAGCTGGCTTCCTTGCATTAATCAGGGTTGAGATAACTGACCCGGAAAGCCCACGTTTCTACAGAATGTGTGTTTCAGTAGCCAAGCCATTAAATTTAGAGACCGTAAGGTAGGATGGAATATCGGTCCCTGTGAGAGCAGATCTGGCCGTAGTGTTGGGAGAGACCATGGGCCCTACACTGCTATCTTTACGATTTCTGCATACCATGACTTTCTGAGCCATGCTGGTGCTACCAGAATTACTGGATTTCTTACTAGCTTGATCCTGCAAAGAAGTTGAGGCAGCAACTGAATAGGGGGGATGCATAGATGAGTGAGAACTGATCCCACGGGGTCACCAACGTATCCTTTCCGCATGTGAATGGATCCCTTGTTCTGGCCACAAAGTTGACTAACTTCATGTTGAACCTGGACACTAGAAGATATACATCTGGAGTCCCCCATCTTTGGCAAAAAGCCCGAAATATGTCGGGGTGAAGAGACCATTCCCCTGGGAATAACTGCTGGCTACTCAAATAGTCCGCCTGCCAATTCTCTACTCCCAGAACGAAGACTGCTGATACCCTGTTTCCCCGAAAATAAGACCTAGCGTGATTGTCAGTGATGGCTGCAATGTAAGCCCTACCCCCCAAATAAGCCCCAGTTAAAGTCCTTGTAGGTCTTATTTTCAGGGTAGGGCTTATTTTTGGGGAAACAGGGTAGGGCTTATTTGAGGGATAGGGCTTATATTGCAGCCATCACTGACAATCACGCTAGGTCTTATTTTCGGGGAAACAGGGTAGGCACGGAACATTCCTTTCTGCCCAAGTTAGAATATGGTTCACCTCTCTCTGCGCTGAGAGACTCTTGGTGCCCCATTGGTGATTGATATAGGCCACAGCTGTGGCATTGTCGGATTGGATCCTGAAAGGACAATCCCGTAACCTGAAAGTCCAGGCCTTTAGAGCCAGACGCACTGGCCGAATCGCTAGGATATTGATGGGCAAGGTTCTTTCGGCTCTTGACCACTGTCCCTGGACAGTTGTCTTTTCTAGTACTGCTCCGCAGCCTAAAAGGCTGGCATCTGTCGTTACCAGTTTCCAAATAACTGGTCTAAAGGATTTACCTTTCAGCAGATTCTGAGTTAATAACTACCAACTGAGGCTTTGGGACACCCTTGGAGGCAACAGCATTGGCAAGTTTAAAGCTTGAATTGTTTTGTTCCAAGCAGACAGGATACTATTTTGCAACAGTCTTGAATGGAACTGGGCATAGGGAACTGCTTCGAATGAAGCCACCATGGTTCCTAGCAACCTCATACAAAGGCGAATGGAGGGATCGCCTTTTGACCTGACCATCCGCACCAGCTCTCTTATGGAGTTGATCACCTTTTCCTGGGCTGTGTCTATGATCAGACCCAAATACTCCAGTCTTTTTAGCGGTATTAAGGAAAATTTCTCTAGGTTGAGAATCCTACCCAAACTTTCCAGGTACCTGGTTGTAATGCGTACGCTTTGCTCCAAACGAGCCACTGACTGGTCTATTAGCGATAGATCATCTAGGTATGCTATGACTGTTATGCCCTGTGCCCTTAACCTGGCTAGAGGTGGGGCCAGCACTTTTTTGAACACCCGGGGTGCTGTGGCTAGCCTGAAGGGCAGGCTAAAAACTGGAAATGCTGCTGTTCTAACTCGAAATGCAGAAACTTTTGGTGAGCGGGAAATATAGGAACATGCAGATACGCATCCCTGATGTCGATAGATACCAGAAGTTCTCCTCCTAGAAGGATATTAACTACTGCCCTGACTGTCTCCATGAGAAAGGAGCAGATCTTCAGGAACTGATTTAGATTTTTTAGATCTAGAATGGGTCTGACATCTCCATTTGGTTTTGGTACCATAGAAAGATTTGAATAAAACCCCAAACCTTGCTCTTTTGTGGGAATCTGTTTGATCACCCCTTGAGATATTAATCGGTCTAGTGCCTGAAACAGAGATTGTCTTTTCTCTGGATCTTTGGGAACGCTTGACCTCAGGAAACTAGACGGCAAAAAGTCCCAAAATTCCAGCTTGTACCCCAGCGTTACCGTGGAGGTGACCCATCTGTCCTGAATTTCCTCTTGCCAGACTTCTGAAAACTGCAGAAGTCTTCCCCCCCACCTTGGTGCGGGGGTTTGCCTCTTCATGATGAGGCTTTAGGATTCTGCTTTGTAGGTTTTCAACCCCAGGACTTCTTTTGAGCCTGGGTCTGACCCTGAGGTCTTCCTCTAGAGTCTGACGGCGGAGGCCATCGCCATTGCTTAGAGTCAGAAGCCCTTGGCACAGGGGAAAGAGCCCATTTAAATGAAGGGCGTTTATACTTATTTTTGACTGGCAAAATAATGCTTTTCCCACTAGAAATTGTTTGGATATATTTGTCCAAATCTTCTCCAAATAGCTGCTCCCCATGAAAGTTTTTACATAGTGCTTCGGCTGACCAATTTTTTAACCACAGGATTCTACGCATATGTATAAGCATAAGCGTAAGGCGGGACGCCTGGTGAATAGAATCTGTAATGCATCTGTGGTAAAGCATAATGTTTTTGGTAGTTCAGCCAATTCCCGACTGAACTACCTCTTGTTGTGCAGGAACCTCTTTAAGGGCCTGTCTAAATTGGTCCTTTAGGGATTGACAGACGCCTGTTGCAGCGACTGCAGGCTGAGTAATGGCACCTGCCAAGGAAAAAGTAGATTTTAACAGGAATTTCAACTTTTTATCTGTTGGATCCTTAAGCATTTGTGCATTGTCTACAAGACAAGTTAGGCTTTTATTCACACTGGAAATGGCAGCATCAACTGTTGGCACTTTCCATTTTTTGGTGAATTTCTCCTCTAGGGGATAAAGAACTGAAAATCTCTTAGGAGGGAGAAAATGCTTATCCGGGTGATCCCATTCAGCAACAATAAGCTGTTCTAGTAATGCATAGATAGGAAACGCATGCAAAGGCTGAGAAGGTTTTAAGGAACCCAAGGAAGAAACTGAGCTTTCAGGAGACTCCGTTAAAGGTAGCATGAAAGTGGAATGAACCATCTATGTAAGAGATTGTATCAGCAATTTCTCAGATTGTGAGGCTGAAAAGGGTTCATCCACTGTTGTTCCGCAGAGGAATCATTGGTTTGTTTTTCCTCCTGATCGACTGAGGGTAACGCCTCATCCTGAGCCCACTGTTCCCCTTGCAAAGGGTTTGAAGTGGGGGAGGGGGATCTAGCACACTTCCTATCCATTTGAATGGAGGATGCGATTAAAGCCACTAATCTTCCTTCCAGACCCTACAAGGTGGAGGAAAGGACATCTTCCGTCATGTATACAGGGGCTGAGATGTGAGAAGCAGTTGCACCATCAGTTTGTTCCAATGGCTCACCCTGGCTTGCCATAATTGGTAATTGATTTAAGGATGACAGCGTGGAAATGCCACTCGAGATCCTAGCGCCTGGGGGTGAAACCTTTAGTACCTTTTTGGTCTTTGTGGTGTCTTTTTTGGCAGGCATAGTCCTAAGTAAAAAAAACAGAGGCACTATAGAATTGCACTTAATCGCTGAATATAGTCATGACAGTAAAAGTCACTATAAAGTTCAGCCTAGTGCTGGGAAAATGTGTCCTTCCTGTATCAGGAAATGCCAGGTTGCAAACCTCACGTGTCCCACAGCTCCTGTGTCCCTGTGTGCAGACCGCTTGCTTCCTCCTCCTCAGCCAAGGAGAGACTGTCACAGCTGTGTTTTTATTAACATTGCCTGCCATGAGTCCTCATGGACATTGCACGGCGCTGTGTCTAGGCCCTGCCCCCTCCATAAACCCACCCCCGTTTCATTTTTTTAAAATGTTCCAGTGCTCGTGCGTAGTGGTTTTCGAGTCTACAGACCCATCACGAGGGGGGGGAGGGGAGGCAGAGGCAGAGCCCTGTTAGCAGCAGGCAAAAAACAACAGTACAATATATAGCGGTAACCGTAACAATAACAGGGGACCTCCGCACCCCCCGAAGCGGGGGGGGAAATGTAAGGGGGTACACCTGCTGATGTTCCCTTAACCCACTGGTCCCTTCAGGGGGGAGAAAGAAAGCATTTGGCAGATTTCTTTTACCTGAGAAAAATCCCCCTGCACACGCTGCTGCAGCCACACAGAGATTGACTGAGCTTTACAGTGAAGACAACAGATTAAGGTATGTGCATAGACTCCCTCTAGTGGAGAATTAAGGCATGACAACATTTTTTCCCTTAAAGAAGAATACATAGGTGTTTTTAGTACTTAAGTTTCTTCCCTTACCTTATCCCCGCCGCAGGATTTGCTGAATTAACAGACAATCCAACATTCATCCATCACGGCGGGCTGCGTTTAGCACACCTTCAAGGACTGTGTCCCTTGAAAACGGGGTTCCACACCCTTGGACCTGTAAAAGCACCCCACCAGAAAAGCTTTAGGTAATGTAGCAAGACCTAAGCCCTGGGTCCCGGGGTTCAGCCCTACAGAGGCGTTACAGGCAAAATCTCGTGCTTTGGATACAAGGCCCCAGGTACCATCCACTTTGGCCTCAGTAGCACTTTGGATGGATCTAGTCTATGAAGGCTATTTAAATCCAGCATGGATCCCTCCTGGAGCTCCTCAGAGCACATCTTCACTCGTGACCAACACCTTAGACACTGGCGAAAAAACTGATGTGCTCCTGGAAGGAGGAGGGGTGCAAGTGCACTTGGAAATGCAGTCGCTGTAAATCTGAGGGGTAGATCTGGAATGAGGGGAAGCTCTGCTGATTTTATCATCCAATCATGTGCAAGCTAAAATGCTGTTTTTTATTTTCCTTGCATGTCCCCCTCGGATTTACAGTGACTGCACTTCCAAGTGCACTTGTAGTGCAAAGTGGATTTGCCTTTCGTAAATAACCCCCATTGCATGTTAATGCACTTTCTTTCAGTGCATCACAAGTTTATCCCTTTACTCTCTTTGAAATTGTTTAACCACATAAATACTGGGCACTTTCACCCCCTTTCTTCCCAGACCATTTTTCAGCTTTCAGCGCTCTCACACTTTCAATGACAATTGCGCGGTCATGCAATGCTGTATCCAAATGAAATTTTTATCATTTTATTCACACAAATAGAGCTTTCTTTTGGTGGTATTTATTCACGACTCCGTTTTTTATTTTTTGTGATATAAGCGAAAAAGGAGCGGAAATTTGGAAAAAAAAACAATATTTTCTTCTTTCTATTTTAAAAGAAATCCAATAAAATCAAATTTTGTCATAAATTTAAGCCAAAATGTATTCTGCTACATGTTTTTGGTAAAAAAATCCTGTTAAGTGTATAATAATTGGTTCCTGTGGTCACAGACAGATGTATGCAAATGATCATGTACAGATGTGCGCAGGTGATCACGGATATGTGTGCAGATAATCATTGGGACATGTGATTTTACTGTTACATATTTGGGGGACAGTTGTTTTTACTATGTGGGGACATGTGTTTTGGGGACATATGTTTTGGGGACATGTGTGTTAACTTTGTGTGTTTACACTGTGGGGACACTAGACTGGTGATCAGTGAGTAAAAAGCTGTAAAAAAACAGTTCATACTCACTGATCACCAGCCGGCTGCAGCGATCCGCTCTCCTCTGCTCACTGACAACTAATGTGTGAGGAGAGGAGAGCCGATTGCCTAGCAACCTGCTTTGTATTTTCATCACACGACGGCTGTGATTGGAGATGGCTGTCATGTGATCAGGAGAGCCAATCACAGAGCCCTCCTGCCGATTGTAAATGCGACGTGTCCGGGTGACACGAGCACATCGGGATCGCGCTGATGCGCGGGAATGCACGCGCGTGATCCCCCTTCTTCTGAGGGACATTCCTGAACATCCACTCAGAAGGAGAGAGTGCCAGGCCGTTTTTGTACAGTGGCCAGGTGGGAAGTAGTTAAAATGGCTTACAGACCTATCTATAAACTTGCTCCAAAGAAACAGCTAAAAGGGTAATATATTTTTTTTTTCTAGGTATGCTGTGTGAATGGGAGCACATAAACATATAGTGGGGTATTTAAAATGTGACTGCAAAAGTGGAACAACACTTAAAGGTGGCATTGCATTTGATAGATGTGATTGATAAAGTACCACCAGCACACTGATAAATTGGCTAGAACAAAAATGTATTTGTACAATAATGTCAACTGCACAGATTATGTTCTTATAGTAAAATTGACTGTCTATGAGTTCATGTTTCCACTGATCTATGCAATCATATGGGAAAGAAGAGTTCAACATTTTTTCCCTCTCACAGCATATCCCCCTTGCATGAAAATACTGTCTGGCTGTCTGCAGTACACATAGACATGCACACTGATCAGTTAAAACCATTCATATTTATGTGCTGCTTCAGGAAGAGCACTTGTGGCAGGTGATTTGTTAACAAACATATAACTTCCTTTTACTGACTATTTGCTGTTTTCAGATATTCATAGAAATGATTTGGTAGTAGATTTTGTCTATGAGCAATGTTACACATGACTTCAGCAGATCTGTATTTTAAAGTAAAAAAAAGTAAAAAAAAAAAAAAAAAATTCAGACTAATTTTTTTTTATTAGTGGACCATTTTTATCCTGTGTTAGAGAAAAGATAAGACTGAAATAGGGATGAGGTTTGAATTTGCATTGTGGTAGGGTTAGCTGTGAACTCTGACAGTGCTCACACACACTTAGTAGGGAGTGAGCAGATCTTGAAACCATAGGACAAAGTTGTTCTCAGGCCTCACTTTTGAGGGGCAAGACATGTCTGCACAACACAGTTTCATTAGCAGCTACAAATGTGTAATGTTCTTGCCCTGAAAAATGCCCTTGAGCTGATTTATTCATGTACACCATCAAGTACACCATAGTTCATGAAGATGCTAAGGATATCATTTATCAGGTGTTAAGAAGGAAGAGAGCATCAGTAGCTTAGAGGTAGGGGACAACAGACAGGGAGAATCAATTGCCGGTGATGTTCTTGAACTTAATGCCAAGGGGGCCTGAGCGATGAGAAGGGTAGGCATGATGAGGTGGCAGAGCATATTGTACATGATTGCCAAAATCCTGGAATCCAGCAGTCTGGACCTATTTTCAAATGTGCTGCAAAACAGCAATGTAGAAGTTTGCAGCCTCTGTCTGCAGTGTATAAAGTGTGATAAATCTACTTGTCAGTTCATCTACATGCATTAGGAGACAAATGTTCACCAAAAAGCTCTTTGGGTGCAGCCCATGGATGACACAGTAGGCAGCAAAATGCCTGCAATCCTCCTGCTACTTGCACCTCCCTTTCCCTGTTACCCCACTCCATAGGAATCTCCATCTGTATCTACTGCAACATCTGTGACCTCAAGGGATTAGGATGGAAGTCTAACAAGGGGTTTGAGAAGTGAAACTTACAAGATATCAAGCAAGGAAGAAGGTCAACATTGGGTCCTGCAGGGTAGAGCCAAGTGTATTCTTCATAGTTTCCTAAACCTGCCCCTCTTTGGAAACATTCTTATTCACTGAGGATTCTATTCACCTAGTCCCGCCCATACCCATCATCTCAATGCTGACTTGGCAAAATAGATGGCTTTATAGCTACTGTTCAAGCTAATGCAGTTTGTCCCCTTTGGTGAATTCTTGGCCATTGCTATTTTCACCCAGAAGAGCATCCCTGCCCTCCACCAGCATGTTGAAGTTAAAGTGTACTTGTGCTGGGAGTATGTAGACATGTGGTCCAGCAAGCATGGACATCTGCTACATCTCTTTCATGGCCCACTCCATCAATTTCCTGGCAGCTGGGCAGAATGCAAGACGAGAAACAATACTTCAGAAGATGCCACCCTTCCCCCCCTTTTGTGCTTAGTCACTTCTACACATTGGCTTCATCTGGTGAATCGTCACAACTGCCAGTCAGGGGGGACCCCAGGGCCTATGAAAAGGCTAAGACAAAACACTGACATGCTGTTTTGCAGCTGGTATGCCTGGGGGACAAAAGTCCCACTGAGGCAGAGTTTCTTTCAGCTTTTCAGGAGCACTCTGAGAGGTGTCTGAGAGGTCCTAGATCCATCTGCCAGGAAAGATTGTTTGTGAGAGCGCCATCAACCTGCTGTCCACAGGGAAAGTTCACACACATGCCTTGCTTGGTATACATTCTTAACCTGTGGTGCAGTGGTTCCTTGTTAGGTACCTTGACTTTCATGATGTCTTCTGGTGGGCCAGAAGAGCTTATGCCCCCTTTAGGTAGTCATACCAAGCTAGTAAACACCTGGCTGAAATTCAGCAGCAACACAGTTTGCAACCACCTGATATGTCCATATGCTAAAACTTGACCCTGACCCTGCTGCAGCAGCTACACTTACAGTAGTTGACTGTAGATGAGTATTTGTATGAATAGAAGTTAAAAACCGGCTCTGGGGATCTGAGGTTTATTCACCATGTCAGTTGCTTCCTCTTCAGGATACCATGTTGTCACATTCAAAGAGACAACCAGAATGCTGAGACATGGTGAAACAGGGATCAGTGTCACAATCCCTTTCATGTTCTTGCTATTGTGTGGTGTAATAACTGGGCAGGATGAGAAAAAGGAGGACTTCCTACTGTCTTGGGGCCCACTTGGTCTCTATGAGGCACTGCCAGTCTCAGGTGATGCATGAGGAGAAGGAAGAAGATGGTTAGGGTGAGGGTGAGGACATGAGTCAAGCTTTCAGGGGTAAGTTTCACTCCTCCCAAAACACCTGGAGCTGTAAATGGGGTGAGATGTTTGAGGACACAATTGCCCCCAATGACAATGAGGACTTGGGTTACTCTGCCATCAGAAATTTGTGGCAGGTGGGCTCATTCATGCTGCAGTTCCTGTGCAAGGACTTCAAGATTCAAGACATAAAGAAGACAGACCATTACTGGTTTATCACTAGTGCTGAGCGAACAGTTCAACCTGAACATGAGTTGGGGCAGAACATTGGCTGTTCACCCCATTCAGGGAACACCTGAATTTGCAGGATGTTCGGTTGGTGTTCGCCCCTCCGAACGCCCTGCAATGCACTGCGTGCTGCATAGTGCATTCTGCGCCCTGATTGGGCAAAGCTTTTCACAGTCAGAGTGCAGTAAAAGCTGGTTGTTAAGGAGCAGGGCCGGGAAGCCAGCCACAGCATTCCTTAACAACCGATGAGTCATAATTAGGGATGAGCTTCGAGTTCGAGTCGAACTCATGTTCGACTCGAACATTGGCTGTTCGCAAGTTCACCGAACAGCGAACAATTTGGGGTGTTCGCGGCAAATTCGAATGCCGCGGAACACCCTTTAAAAGTCTATGGGAGAAATCAAAAGTGCTAATTTTAAAGGCTAATATGCAAGTTATTGTCATAAAAAGTGTTTGGGGACCCAGGTCCTGCCCCAGGGGACATGGATCAATGCAAAAAAAAGTTTTAAAAACGGCCGTTTTTTCAGGAGCAGTGATTTTAATAATGCTTAAAGTCAATCAATAAAAGTGTAATATCCCTTTAAATTTCGTACCTGGGGGGTGTCTATAGTGTGCCTGTAAAGGGGCGCATGTTTCCTGTGTTTAGAACAGTCTGACAGCAAAATGACATTTTGAAGGAAAAAACTCATTTAAAACTACTCGCGGCTATTGCATTGCCGACAATACACATAGAAGTTCATTGATAAAAACGGCATGGGAATTCCCCAAAGGGGAACCCCGAACCAAAATTTAAAAAAAAAAATGACCTGGGAGTCCCCCTAAATTCCATACCAGGCCCTTCAGGTCTGGTATGGATATTAAGGGGAACCCCGGCCAAAATTTAAAAAAAAAAATGACGTGGGGTTCCCCCTAAATTCCATACCAGACCCTTCAGGTCTGGTATGGATTTTAAGGGGAACCCCGCGCCAAAAAAACAAAAAAAACGGCGTGGGGTCCCCCCAAAAATCCATACCAGACCCTTATCCGAGCACGCAACCTGGCAGGCCGCAGGAAAGGAGGGGGGGACGAGAGTGCGGCCCCCCCTCCCTCCTGAACCGTACCAGGCCACATGCCCTCAACATTGGGAGGGTGCTTTGGGGTAGCCCCCCAAAACACCTTGTCCCCATGTTGATGAGGACAAGGGCCTCATCCCCACAACCCTGGCCGGTGGTTGTGGGGGTCTGCGGGCGGAGGGCTTATCGGAATCTGGAAGCCCCCTTTAACAAGGTGACCCCCAGATCCCGGCCCCCCCCTGTGTGAAATGGTAAGGGGGTACATAAGTACCCCTACCATTTCACGAATAAAGTGTCAAAAATGTTAAAAATGACAAGAGACAGTTTTTGACAATTCCTTTATTTAAATGCTTCTTCTTTCTTCTATCTTCCTTCATCTTCTGGTTCTTCTGGTTCTTCTGGCTCTTCTGGTTCTTCCTCCGGCGTTCTCGTCCAGCATCTCCTCCGCGGCGTCTTCTATCTTCTTCTCCTCGGGCCGCTCCGCACCCATGGCATGGGGGGGAGGCTCTCGCTCTTCTCTTCTTCTTTTCTTCTCTTCTTCTCTTCTTCTTTTCTTCTTTTCTTCTCCGGGCCGCTCCGCAATCCATGCTGGCATGGAGGGAGGCTCCCGCTGTGTGACGGCGCTCCTCGTCTGACAGTTCTTAAATAACGGGGGTGGGCGGGGCCACCCGGTGACCCCGCCCCCCTCTGACGCACGGTGACTTGACGGGACTTCCCTGTGACGTCACGGGGAATGCCACAGGGAAGTCCCGTCAAGTCACCGTGCGTCAGAGGGGGGCGGGGTCACCGGGTGGCCCCGCCCCCCCCGTTATTTAAGAACTGTCAGACGAGGAGCGCCGTCACACAGCGGGAGCCTCCCTCCATGCCAGCATGGATTGCGGAGCGGCCCGGAGAAGAAAATGAAGAAGAGAAGAAGAGAAGAAAAGAAGAGAAGAGCGGGAGCCTCCCCCCCATGCCATGGGTGCGGAGCGGCCCGAGGAGAAGAAGACAGAAGACGCCGCGGAGGAGATGCTGGACGAGAACGCCGGAGGAAGAACCAGAAGAGCCAGAAGAACCAGAAGAACCAGAAGATGAAGGAAGATAGAAGAAAGAAGAAGCATTTAAATAAAGGAATTGTCAAAAACTGTCTCTTGTCATTTTTAACATTTTTGACACTTTCTTCGTGAAATGGTAGGTTACCATTTCACACAGGGGGGGGGCCGGGATCTGGGGGTCACCTTGTTAAAGGGGGCTTCCAGATTCCGATAAGCCCCCCGCCCGCAGACCCCCACAACCACCGGCCAGGGTTGTGGGGATGAGGCCCTTGTCCTCATCAACATGGGGACAAGGTGTTTTGGGGGGCTACCCCAAAGCACCCTCCCAATGTTGAGGGCATGTGGCCTGGTACGGTTCAGGAGGGAGGGGGGGCCGCACTCTCGTCCCCCCCTCTTTTCCTGCGGCCTGCCAGGTTGCATGCTCGGATAAGGGTCTGGTATGGATTTTTGGGGGGACCCCAAGCCGTTTTTTTTTTTTTTTTTGGCGCGGGGTTCCCCTTAAAATCCATACCAAACCTGAAGGGCCTGGTATGGAATTTAGGAGGACTCCCATGTCATTTTTTTTTTTAATTTTGGTTCGGGGTTCCCCTTTGGGGAATTCCCATGCCGTTTTTATCAATGAACTTCTATGTGTATTGTCGGCAATGCAATAGCCGCGAGTAGTTTTAAATGAGTTTTTTCCTTCAAAATGTCATTTTGCTGTCAGACTGTTCTAAACACAGGAAACATGCGCCCCTTTACAGGCATACTATAGACACCCCCCAGGTACGAAATTTAAAGGGATATTACACTTTTATTGTTTGACTTTAAGCATTATTAAAATCACTGCTCCTGAAAAAACGGCCCTTTTTAAAACTTTTTTTTGCATTGATCCATGTCCCCTGGGGCAGGACCCAGGTCCCCAAACACTTTTTCGTATTCAAAGTTTTTTATTGAAAAGCAGACATGAATTACAACAGGCAATATTTGTGTGACATGTAGTAGTAAGAATTATACAGGTTTCTGTTCTGCGACATGTGCATTACAGTAGGCAACAAGTACATATCAGAAATAAAATGTCCAGAGGATATTCCTCGCAGAGATATCTGTGGACGTAACATATCTGTTTCGATTAATAACTAGAAGGGTATTGGAATAATAACAAAAAATTAAAGTTTTATTTGTTTGCTCGAAATGAGCATCTGCGAGTATATGCATAGTCAAAATCTGGCAGTTGTTTCGTAAATTGTAGAAAACATTACCAGTGATGTATCCGGAGGAGAAACATAAAGTAGAAAATGTAGAGTGAGGATAGTGACAGGAATAGGATAGTTAGAGAGAGACTAGGAATAAGGAGTGGAAAAGGGAGGAGTGGTCGGGGGGGCCGCACAAACCAAAGATGCACCATTAAGTCTGTCTAATGTTGTTGTGACCAATTTATGGTTTAAGGAGTTGTTTGTCGAAGTCCGGGGGTAAGAAGTGTTCGGCCCAGGAGTTCCAGATTTTAAGGTGTTGGGGAATTTTATCAAGGATTGTTGCTTCTATTTTACTGTGGATCATGGCTTGTGTGACCCTATTGGTAACTTCGGCTAGGGCGAGTTTTGGGGTTTTCCAGGCCCTGGCAATCGTCTGTTTGGCTGCTGTCGTGAGCTGAAGGAGAAGGTCTGGGATCTGGTGAAATCCGAGGGGATAAGATTCAGCAATGCAACAGCCGGATCAGGATCAAAGGGATGTTGAAATAAGGTGGAAGCCATACGGAATATTGCAGCCCAAAATTCCTGTACTATTGGGCACGTCCACCATATATGTACATGGGTACCCCGTTCGTTACAGCCACGGAAACAGGTATCAGGATAGCTTGGGAGAAATTTGGAGATCCTGGCCGGGACTAAGTACCATCTCATGAGTACTTTGTAGTTCGCTTCTTGAGCTATTATATTGTGGGATGATATTTTCGTATTGGACCAGATATCAGACCAGTCCTCTGCATTAAGATCTAATGAGAGGTCTATGGACCACTTTACAGCGTAAGAGGGAAGGTTGGTTGGGGGAGAGGTCAGATAGGTATATAGGAGGGAAATCAGTCCCGGAGCATGAGGGTCAGAGTTGCAGATTCCTTCAAAAATAGATAGATCATCTAGTGAGGTATGTGTGCCTATAGTTGTACGAATAAAGTGGGTTATCTGTAAATATCTAAATATTTCTGTAGGGGGAATGTCAGCATTGTTTTGTAGCAAAGTAAATGTCTTAATGGTAGATCCAGTGGTAAGATCGCACACACGATATAGTCCCGCTCTAAGCCAGATTTGAAACGATCTTGGATTGGTTTGGGCCGGATAAAATTTTGGGTGGTCTAGGAACGAGAGCAACGGGGAGTGAGCAGATTGTAATTTAAATGGACCTCGGAGTTTGTCCCACAATTTAAGAGAGTGTCCTGTAATGGGGTTACTGACTGGGCCTCGCGTTGGAGGGGGCAGCCATAATATGTTAAACACTTTGAGGGGGTGAAGGTCAATGGCTTCCAAACTAACCCAGAGTGGAGTTTCACTTTTTGCATGATATAGAGTTATCTGGGCTAGCTGAGCTGCGTGATAGTATCCCAAAAAGTTAGGCAGACCCAACCCTCCCTTGAGTTTACTACGAAGTAATATAGCTTTAGCTACTCTAGGTCTAGTAGAGCCCCATATATATTTGGACACTTTTGTCTGAATAATGCGGTGGTAGTATGAGGGAATAGGGATCGGAAGGACTCTATATAAATAAAGTAGTTTTGGTAGCATAGACATCTTTACAGCCGCAATCCGGCCTAACCATGAGATACATAGTGGGCGCCAAGATTCTAATAAACTGGTTATGTGTTTTAACATAGGGAGGTAGTTGGCTCGAAACAGGTGGCTTGGGTCGCTAGTTAGCTTGATACCAAGGTAGGCAATTGTGGTTGTAGACCAGGTGAAAGGGAGTTCTCGTAAATGTTCTAATTCTGAATGTGGTAGGGACACGTTGAGGGCCTTAGATTTGGATTGGTTGACTTCCAATCCAGATATTAGCACAAATTTATCTAGAAGGTGAATTAGATTCGGAAGTGTGGTTCGTGGGGAAGTGACAAATAATAGTGCATCGTCGGCAAATAGGCATAATTTAAGCCTTTAATATTTGGGTTTGCTCTAAGGAGAGCTGCTAGTGGTTCGATCGCTAATGCGAACACTAGAGGGGAGAGGGGGCACCCTTGTCTTGTGCCTCGTTGTATTTGAAAGTAGTCCGATCGGTATCCTGAATATTTAACATATGCTCGTGGTTGGTTGTAAAGGGAGTCTACCCATTGTAGAAAGTTAGGGCCAAATCCCCATCTTTGTAGTATATAGCGGAGGTAAGGCCAAGAGACAGTGTCAAATGCCTTACGAATGTCAAGAGAGAGGAGATGCATAGGGATTTGGCGTGTTCGAGATAGGTGTTGGAGCAGGATGACACGACGGATATTATCACTGGCCTGACGTTTTGGAATGAAGCCTACTTGATCTTTGTGTATAAGGCCACCTATAATTGGGTTGAGGCGTAACGCCATAATTTTGGCTAGAATCTTTATATCTAGATTGAGTAGGGATATAGGCCTGTAATTTGACCACAGAGAATTGTCTGAGTTAGGCTTAGGTATCATAGAGATAATGGCTGTCAACGTGTCCCGACCAAAGGAGTGTTGTTTAAGGAGGGCGTTAAAAGTGTTAGTGAGAAGGGGGGCTAGGATGGGAGCAAATTTTTTAAAATATGAAGTAGAAAGACCGTCAGGGCCTGGTCTTTTGTGTGGTTTAAGAGACTTTATAGCAGTAAGAACTTCTTCGGACGTGATGGGACATTCCATAGACTCTTTATTGGCCTCTGATAACTTCGGGAGTGTAATGTTTTGAAACAATACCTCAGCTTGTGTTGCCGAGAAGGTACGTGTTGGGGTATATAGTTCAGCTAACTTTCTGCGGAATTCAGAAAGCACCTTCACTGGATTACTCGTGAAATTATCCTTGGCCAGTTTGAGTCTAATGGGATTGTGCGTTCTTTCCGGTTGACGTAGTCTCAATGCGAGGAAAGTATCTGGCTTATTGGCTTTATTATAAATTGTGTGGTTGGATCTGCGAATGGCTCCATCTGCTGATTCTGCCAAGAGCAGGTCCAACTCTGTTTTCGTCTTTTCTAACAAAATTCTGTGAGGTTCAGTTGGAGTGGATTGGAATTGGAGGAAGAGGCGGTGAAAATCTGCTTCCAATTGCTGGATTCTAAGTTTTTTATCTCTTTTGAGGTGAGTAGATACAGATATGCAGGTCCCTCTAATTACGGGTTTGTGTGCCTCCCATAATAGGACTGGTGAGATGTCAGGAGTGGAATTATGTTTTATGTATTCTTTAAGAGCCAGTTCTATATCGAAACAGTATGATTGGTTAATTAAATATGCCTCATTTATACACCATGTACAGTCTCTAGACTGAGGGATCAGGGCAGAGACAGTTGTGATCACTGCACAGTGGTCTGACCAGGTAATTGGAATAATGTTTGAGTGGAGTAGGGTTGGTGAGGATGCAACAGGTATAAAGATATGATCGATCCTTGAAAAGGATTTGTGTGGGTATGAATAAAAAGTAAAGTTTTTCTTGGCTGGGTTACATTCTCTCCATGTGTCTAATAAAGAGGCTTGCTGGAATAGTTTGCGAAATAATATAGAGGGGGAGTATTGTTCAGGGGTATAAGGAGATTTATCAAGGTGCGGATGTAGCACTTGATTGGAATCACCGCATATAAGAAGGGTGCCCTTGCAGTGTGTTCGTATTACTTGTAGGAGATGTTTAAAGAAGGGGTTAGGATTGTTATTGGGGGCATAATAGGAGACTATAGTGGACTTCACGTCTTGTAAATGACCAACTAAAATAATATAGCGACCTTCAGGGTCTTTAATTTCTTTTGTTAGGGTGAATGGAAGGGTGCGGTGAAATGCAATGAGGACGCCACGTTGTTTAGTGGTAGCCGAGGCGGAGAACACTTGGGGATATTTAGAACTGAAGTATTTAGGGGTTGCTTGGATTGAAAAGTGTGTTTCCTGTAGGGCTACTATGCTGGCTTTCAGGTGTGCGAAGGTACGAAAGGCCTTAACCCTTTTATTTGGGGAGTTGAGTCCCTTAACATTAAGGGAGAGTATGTTCAGAGGGGCCATTGATGTGGGTAGGGAGAAATACTAAGGGTAGATGTCTGAGGATCATGTGGCCCACCCGACCTAGTGGAGAATGGGGAAGGAAATGGAAAAAAAAAAGGTGTGAGGAAAAGAAAAAGGAGGGGAGAGAGGATAGAGCATGTTTTTTGTAGAGAAAATAAGGAAGTGTAATAACACTTGGTGCGTTGGACATGTTAGCCCAACAGGTAGATGCCCATACTTCCAGACCAGCCAGCTGGTGAGGGAGCATGTGCATCCTATAGGGGGGTGCAGTGACAATTCCCCGCCGCAGGTCGGGAAAAGTTAAGGAACTGTAGTGCTCAAACAATACAAACAGTATACACTAAGACCGTGTTATTGTATTCAGTTATAAGATATCGGCAATAACCCCACTTTGGTGAGAAAGGTTTCAGTGCCAAACAAGTGGTACATCTGAGTTCAGAATCACCAGGGGGGATAAGGAGATCTAAAAATAATTGGTATCAACTTAACTATGCCAATATATGTTGTATAGTTAGCATTTTTGAAACCTTAGGTTAAACAAGCAAGATTAAACCAAACAAAGCAAAAAGAAAATAAAAAATAAAAAAGAAAAAAGAGTATTCAGAACATATACACCCTATAGTGGGATTAGGGGGATCACATATGTTGAGTCCCGTAACAGTGGGAAATCTTATCAGGACACAAACGTCTGAGTCTCGGTGGTGTGAAATAATAAAAAGAATAGAAAAAATAATAAAAAAGGAATATAAAAAAAAAAAAAAAAAAAATTCACAACTATCTCAGTTCATTGAGATATCAACCGTGAAACCAGGAGTTCTCCTGAGGTGTTGAATAAGAGTATTAGATGTAAGGTTTTTCAGCGAGACGTGTGTGCTTTAGGATCAAAAAGGCTTGCTTGACGAGACGGTGTTCCTTTTCGGATCGAGGAAGGGCCAGCTTGGTTCCGTTTAGGAGTGGCGGTGTAAGGGTAGGCTGCAGAGCGGGCTGGAGTACGTGGTAGCGCAGTTTCGGATTGATGAACAGGGGGCGACAGGTGTAGTGATTCAAGAAGACGCTGCAGTGCTTCTGGGGATGTGGAGGAGTGTTGCTGCCCCTGGTACGTGAACTGAAGAGAAAAGGGGAAACGCCAGGTATATTTTATCTGATGCTGTATCAGGATTTGTAATTGTGGCTTCATGGCTCGCCGTTTAGCAATGGTAAGGGGTGCCAGGTCAGAGAAAAGTTGGTAGTTGTGGTCTTGGAACTGGAGAGCGTCTTTATTCCGAGCTGCTGCGAGTAGTTGTTCTTTTGTGCGGAAAAAATGCCGTCTTGTTGGCGGCGGGTAAGCGCCCTGTGAATTCTGTCAAATTCCAGGCGTTCAATGGGTATGGAAGGACAAAGTTCCTGGAAAAGGGCTGTAGTGAAGGATTGTATATCCTCAACCACTTCAGGGATACCCCGGAGGCGTAAATTTGACCTGCGAGATCTGTTCTCGGCGTCCTCTAAACGTGAGAGCAATGTAGCATTTTCCTCACAGAGGGCTGCCTGTTCCTGAGTATGTTCTTGTATAGTAAGCTCTATATCATCTACTCTGGTTTCCAGGTCTGCTGTGCGCTGACCTAATTCTCGTATCTCCCGTGACAGTCTGTTTGTTATTTGGTCAGATGTGGCTTTCAGGGCCTTGTTTAACATCTTCTCCATGTGTTTCAGAAAATCAGGCTGTGACATACCTTGTTGTGCAGGGATGGGAGAACCGCTGTATATAGAGTCTGCAGCATCATCCTCCTCGCTGTCTGCCTGCTCCGTTCTGGCTGGAGATACAGCTTGCTGTTTGGAGAAGGCTTTCGCCGCCATCTTGGATGAGGCGCGGGCTAGGGCCTCCTTGATCGGTTTGGTCTTATGTTTACCCTTGTGACCCGTCAGAACCATCCCGGTTGTGGCTCAGGTGACGCTGGGGGATGATCGCCGGTATGTAGGTGCGGTTAGGCGGTCTGAGGGCGTTATACGGTCCCGATTCTGCGGCGGGAAGTGCAGAGCTCTAAGAGGTAACGTCCTCCATGCTGAGCCTCGCGCATGCGCCCCCCCCAAACACTTTTTATGACAATAACTTTCATATAAGCCTTTAAAATTAGCACTTTTGATTATTCATGTTCGTGTCCCATAGACTTTAACGGTGTTTGCATGTTCGAACAAACTTTTTTCCTGTTCGCATGTTCTGGTGCGAACCGAACAGGGGGGTGTTCGGCTCATCCCTAGTCATAATCTGTCAATGGGCTTCCCAGCTGACAGCTGAATAAAAAAAACATTTGCCGGTATAAATAGTAAAAAAAATGGTGTGGGGGTCCCCCCAAATCCATACCAGACCCTTATCTGAGCATGCAGCCTGGCAGACTCTGAAAGACCCCTACCCATTCACTAAAAAAGTGTCAAAAATAATAAAAACACAGACAGTTTTTGAAATTCCTTTATTAAAAATAAAAAATAATAAAAAGAGTGTCCCCGATGTAAATCCATTGTCAATCACAATGACCACCACACTGCCGATGTCACAAGGGGGCGGTGCCACCTGGTGACATCACCAGGTGGCCCTGACCTTACCTATATAAGAACTGTCAGATGGTAAGCATCCATTTGGCAGTTTACCTTCACGGCAGGCGGAGCAATTTTTTTTTTTTTTGGGTTGGTGGTGTGGTGGGCATTATGATTGACGATGGATTTACATGGGGGGAAACCGTTTTTTTTTTACAAAAAGGAATAGTCAAAAACTGCCTCTGTATTTTTATTACTTTTTGACACTTTTTTGGTAAATGGGTAGGGGTATAGGCAGGGCCAGGATCTGGGAGCCCCCTTGTTAAAGGGGGCTTCCAGATTCTGATAAGACCCCTGCCCACAGCCCAGAGTTGTGGGGAAGAGACCCTTATCCCCATCAACATGGGGACAACGTGTTTTGGGGTGGGGGGGCAGAGCCCCCATTGCCCCATAGCACCTCCCCATGTTGAGGACATGTGGTCTGGTATGGTTCAGGAGGGGGGGCGCTCACTCATCCCCCCTTTTCTGACCTGCTAAACTGCATGCTCGGATAAGGGTCTGGTATGGATGCCGTTTTTTTCTTTATTTTTTTTAAAAGAGCCAGGTACCGGCAATTGCAACCGCGACTAGTGATTCGACTAGTTTGTTTTTCTTTAGAAATTTCATTTTTGCTCTGCAGCATGTTCTATACATGAAATAGTTAATATACAATTAGAACAACCCTATTATCGTGAACAGACTGTTATTATATTTAATATCTGCAGTTGCAGCTGATACAAAACAAGTGCTTTCACTACACTTAGCTTGGTTTTTATGTTCCATACATGCTGCAGATGCGTCACTTTACAGGCAGACTAAGGGGACCCTCCAGGCACTATAGTTTAAGGTATTTTTCAATTTTATTGTTGCACTTTAAGCATCATTAAAATCACTGCTTCTGAAAAAACTTTGTTTTTTATAATTTTTTTGCATTGATACATGTCCCCCAGGGCAGTACCCGGACACCCATACCCCTTTTATGACCAATTATTTGCATATAAGCCTTCAAAATGGGCACTTTTGTTTTTTCATGTTCGGCTCCCATAGATTTCAATGGAGTTCGCTGTTCAGGGCAGAACTTTTCCCCTGTTCGGGACTTCTGCTGCAAACCGAACAGGGGGGTGTTCGGCCCATCTCTATTTATCACCATATTGGATCACTGGAACACTGCTGCTGTCCTGCTACCATTACCATCAAATGGCACTGCTGCTGGTGTGCCATCTGTTGCTATCTCCTACCACTGATACAGGCCTGCCAGCAATACCATCATATGCAGCCTGTACAGCTTTAGTCTGGTGATTTGGCACTATCAAAGTAACACAACTATTTTTATGCAGCTGCCAAGTTTGAGCATATTTTTCGGCAGTATCATTCCTGCATTGTGCCTCAATGTTTGAATGTATTATGCTGCTACTGTCAAGGTGTCACACATAATGTTGTAACAGCTTTGCCTTGGTTGTAAAATATATAGTGTCTGTTTCAGGCTAAATCATGCTTTATGTTTCCTATTCTGGCCTATGCCAGTGCTCCGTCATTAAAAATGTTTGTGACTATCACCCCACAGTGTTATTTTTGTTATTATTATATCCTGTCTGGTCTCTCCACAATAAATTGCTGGCTGGCAAAAGTTACTAAATGATTTCTTAATTTTTCATTAAATATGAAATTTTCGACTGTAAAACTGCATGTGGTCTGTCATTTTCAAAAAAGGCTTGCATAGTGTGCTGCATGTCTGTGCATTCATTTTACCTCTTGCTTTGACAAAATCCACAATATTTTTTATTTACATCAAAACCTGCCTCATCTTTCCCTCTTCAAATATAGCCTATTAAAAAGGCTTACAAAATGTGCAGCATGTCTTTGCAATATTTTTGCTTCTTGTCTTTGACATAATCAACTATAATTTTTAATACATGTAATACAAGCCTGCTTCAACTCTCCCTATTCAAATATGGTCTGCTAATGCATGATGTGCAGTTTGTCAGTGCAATATTTCTGTCCCTTGTATCAAACAATCCATTATAATTTCTAACGCATGTTAAAATCTTTCCATCTTTAAATGCAGCCTACTAAGAAGGCCTACATGATGTGCAGCGTGTTCAAAATCTTGAACTAGTTAAACTTCAGGCATATAAAAAGACACACATTGATGCCGCTCCATAACCATTAATACATCATTAAATGTATGTTTTAAATGTAAAAAGTGTAAATACTGGAATTAGACCTGGTATCAGCCTCTTGCTGTCCCCTTTACAGCAGAGGTCAGAGTGGGAGAAGGTGAAGTAGTACAGAGAGTCAGTTAGTAGTGCTCATGTGCTATTGTGGGACATGTTGCTAGTTTAGGCCACCGTAGATTGCTTGGTTTTCTTTCCTTCCACCATGTGTGGATGAAAAGGAAATTACTTGATTGCCTCAAGCAGCGCTAAATTATTCTGCCAGTGGGGGGGTGCAGGGAGCTTTCCCCGCCAGCAGAATACAATGGTTACTGCTAGCGGCTATAGCCCCTGTCAGTAATTATATGTGGAAAAATCAGATTGCCTGGGAAAAATTGCTACATCGGGTACAATTAGCCTGCTCATACATGGATCAAAATTTGGCCAGTCCCTGCTAAAATGATTTTACTCCATATATGGCCAGCTTTAGAGAAGAGATTAGACTGACAGAAGGATGAACTCCTCAGTCTTCTGCTTCACCTTCCATTGTCCAGAGTCAGACTGGGGAGAGACAAAACCTGTAAGTATTGATAAAAAAACAAAAAACAAAAAAATTGTAAGTGTTACTTAACTGCAGCAAAGAAAAATTCAGGTCTTCAGTCCCGTCAGACAGGGCTATGATGTGTGGAAGAGCTGTAAAACTATCAGAACTGGGTAAATGGAAACACAAATCCTTTGGGAGATAAAACAGTTCCCGTTATTTTTACAGATATTTATATAGTGCCAAAAGTGAATGCCGTGCTTACATATTTTGGACATTCACATCAGTCCCTGCTCTCAAGGTTCTTACAGTCTAAGGTCCCTACCCCACATGCATACATACACATAACCAATTAAGGAAGGGGATATATCCTCCAGAAGGGGATATAGATACCAGTCTAGGATTAGGCAGGATAGGTCTCCATCCCATTCAGAAGTTGAAAATACTCAAAGAACATTTACTTTTTTAGAGAAAGAGGGGATAGAGGATGGAGCAGCCTGCACCCCCTCTCAGGTAAATACACTGCCCCAAAACAAACAGATGGCAACCAAGCAGAAAAAAAAAGAAGACCCAGAAACAGCCAATAGGGGGCTCTCGCACGAGAAGTCAGAACCGCTAAATATAACAGGTATTGCCTCAATGGCTAATTCTGACATGAAAGTCATAAACCTGTCATCTTTTCCTTTGGCCCAGAGGCACATCCAACTATTGCAAAATGGATGTCCTTCTCACCCATCAGTCGCATGGATGAGTTCACAGTCTATAAGGACGTGGTGCTATACTTAAGGACGATACTCTTTAGATCCCTGTATGAACGGAAGGGCCCTACGGAAATTGTAGGACCCTCCGTCAATGCAGAGGATCAAAATGCGATCGACATTCTCAATTCCTTATTAGAGGAAAGTGAGGACCCAACTAGGAGAACTGCAAACTTAAACATCAAATCTAAGAAAATGCCCCCACAAAAACCGTTGGCTGAGCATGTTCCTTGAGGTGGTACAAACAGATCTGAGTGGGATCTCTTGGAAATACCAAGGCCATGACAATCTCACCCAGGATGAACGCCAAGCATTAATAGAACTGAAGGAAGCCAAACATACCGTCATAAAAAGAAGCGATAAGGGTGACAATGTGGTCCTCATGGATGACACTAACTATGAGGTTGAAGTAAAACGCCTTCTGAGTGATCAAAATACATATCGCAGACTCGATGTTGATCCCTTCCCAAGGGTGGTACATGAACTTAACAGTAAATTGGATGATGCAATGGAAGCGGGTCTTTTGATGAAACGTGAATATGAACATCTGTTTGTAGATGATTTTGATCATTTCTGCGATTCGAGGGCCTCTTGACAGGATTGGTAGTTACCTCGACTCTCTCCTCAAGGAGATGGT
The DNA here is from genome assembly GCF_042186555.1 of Aquarana catesbeiana. Classification (NCBI taxonomy): domain Eukaryota; kingdom Metazoa; phylum Chordata; class Amphibia; order Anura; family Ranidae; genus Aquarana; species Aquarana catesbeiana. The sequence continues at coordinate 342,498,298 of NC_133325.1, forward strand.
TAGTGATCTCAAGACATATGTACAGGACACACGTCATGTGTTGTCAAAAATTGCTGACTTGAAAGTAGAGGGGGAGGCTTGGCTAATAAGTATTGACTTTGAATAGCTATACACTTCAATCCCGCATGAGTGTGGGGTTGCAGCGGTCAAAGGCTTCCTAGATAGATGTTACTCACAGTTTGGACCCCAAAATTAATTTTTGATTGAACTCCTGCAGTTTGCCCTTACTAACAACTTTTTTCAATTTGCCTCGCTCTTCTGTCAGCAGATTAGGGGTACCTCCATGGGGGTGGCATGGGCTCCCGCATATGCCTGCCTCTATCTGGGGTGCTGGGAGGAGGAGGATGTCTTTGGTCTTCCTTTGTACCTCAGCCATGTACATAAATGGCTGAGGTACATCGATGACGTGCTGGTCATTTGGACTGGTGACATTGCCACCCTCCATGGATTCATAGACCAACTTAATGTCAGCGAGCGTAATATACGATTAACGTATACGTATGATCATTCTCAATTGTCATTCCTGGACTGATTGATAAATTGGGTGAAATGTGCAGCGCTTATGTGATCATATAAACCATAACAAATAATATGAGTACAAAAAACGTGAATAATAAATGATGTGCTCAAAAATACTCCAAGCAGTCCTCTATTATGACATGTGATGTCTATAAACAGAGGAACTTGGACGTGTGATGTCCAAAAAAAAAGTCTGTGACAAGCTTCAATCATGTGTGATGATAATCCTCAACCACATGTGGATATAATATAGTGACAGTCTTTAACTTCCAATATGTAAGATGTAATAAAAGTTGATTGTAGATCCACCAAAGACATCAGAAGCTGCTTACCAGAAGGACCCCAGATGATGACTTCTAAGTCGAAATGTGTCGGGAGGATATGCTGAGACCACTGTCTTCTTTTATACAAGCGCTTGATTTTACTGCTAAACACGCGAGTGTGTTTCCTTTGCTTTTCATGTAAAAAAATTTCCATACGGAGTTACGCTATATGCCTTCCTCTTTCTTTTAATGGTGGGGCTGACTGCCTATATCTACTGAGTTCATCCATACCTTACATCTGTTTGGAGGTCCATCTGGAGGTCATATCTGGATACAGCATCTGAACCCCTTGGTATATTATACCAGAAAGCTTGATTGACTCACGAGGTATACACCTATTTGAGTTAAATCCCTCTGGTAAGCAGCATCTGGTGTCTTTGGTGGTGGATTTACTATCAACTGTTATTACATCATACATATTTGAAGTTAAAGACTGTCACTATATTATATCCACATGTGGTTAAGGTTTATCATCACACATGATTGAAGCTTGTCACTGACTTTTTTTTGGACATCACATGTCCAAGTTCCTCTGTTTATAGACATCACATGTCATAATAGAGGACTGCTTGGAGTATTCTTGAGCACATCATTTATTATTCACGTTTTTTGTACTCATATTATTCGTTATGGTTTATTTGATCACATAAGTGCTGCACATTTCACCCAATTTGTCATTTTTGCAACTTTATCCACTGCTGTGCTGGCTGCTTTAGTTTTTTTTTTTTAAATTTTTGTTTGATTTCTTTTATAGACAGCGCGGTATATATTTGTTTATAATTTACTGGACTTATTGATAAGACTGGAAAATGGTAAAATCAGCACATGTACATTCTGCAAGAAGACGGCTGCAAATACTCTTCTACAGGCAGATAGACACCATCCCCCTTGGCAAAAGATGGAATCCTCACCGGGCAATTCATGAGGATAAAGCGTAATTGCTCTGGAACCATGGACTTGCAGAGAGAATGCAAAGATCTGTATGTGAGATTCCATGAACGGGGTTACTCTCACAGGCAGATCCATAATGTGAAATGCAAGGCGTTTGCACGAAGCAGAGAAAGCTTGCTCCTCATGGATCCCAATTTAAAAACTGAAAAACAACTTGAACCTGGCCCTGTAAGATTGATCACCACATATGGTGCCCAATGGGACACCGTACGGAGAACTCTAGAAAAACACTGGAGCATCTTAACAAGCAAAAAGGATTTGGCAAAGATTGTGGGTGATGGGCCTAAATGGTGGCTCGTAGGCCCAAGAATTTGGCAGACATCCTCATCCATTCAGAGCACATCAGACAGCATAACTCCACCTGGCTGTCTGATTATCCTCGATGCAAAGGGATGTTTCCATGCACTAAATGCCAAGCGTGTCCTTTTGTTGACAGGACAGATGGAAGGTGAGAATAGGGGAGCATCATAGAGACATTAACAGGGAGAAGGAGAAGGATTTAGAGAAGAAGAAGGAAGAGAGACCAGTGGCAAAGCATTTTGCCCAATACCATCAAGGTATAACTGATGGGTTTAAAGGTGAAGGGGGATCTACGTCTTAAAATTACCAATGAGGAGGGGGATTTCAATCATGTCCTACTGCAAAAAGAAAAGTGGTGGATCTTCACGTTGAAACCCCTCGCCCCCTTGGGTATGAACACTGAATTAAATTAATAGCCTTTTTTGGATCAATGATGGCCGTTTCAAATCCTTCATCCCACGCAATGTGGCTGTTTCTTCCCTTTGCCTTTTGTTTCCCTCTCTTTCCTTTCCTCTCTTTCCTTTTCGTCCTCGCTCCCCTGCCTGTTGTCTTTTTTGGTCTCACCCTGTCTTCCCTTGATCTCCTTTTTTTGTTATTTTCTACTGCACACTGTTGGCATATATGAGAGTGCTTTTTATTGGTGCCCTATATGGACTTTTTCATTGAATCCTTCTTATTTCTTCTTTTTTTGTTTTCTTCTGCCTTCCCTCTTATTCTGTTCCCCCACCTATTCCTCCTCTGTTCTATCGTTCTTATGTATGGAATAATATCTACTACTAGATTGACTTTGGAGGTATGGTGGGTGCTCCATGGGTGAAGACCTCCTCCGTTATCAAACCGGGAGCACTGGTCACCCGTGGTGCCACTGCTGTATTTGTCAGCCTATATTCATTCATCTTTGGGTTACCTTTATTTGTTATCTTCATCTGTATTTTTCATTTTTATTTTTACTCTGAGTTTATTGTTATGTTTGTGTTTATTTTCATCTCTTACTTAAATGGATATGATTATAGATATGACTGCCTGGACTTTGCTATCGCCCCTTCCATGTACTAGCAATGGACTGCCTATATGTATCAAGTATCTGACAAAAAAACACATTGAAGACGAACAGCTGAGCTTCTTTTTAGCTTGTACCTGTTTACTATGTTTTGAAGAAATCAGTATCAGGAGGGGTGGCCTTACCTTGATAGAATAAAAGGGAGAGGTGAACGCCTGTCCCCTCCCCGTCCAGACGAAGCTATGTAACACACCGTTGCGAAACGCGTTGACGTCATCACGGTCGGGAGATGCCACTCGAGTGATCCCCCAGCTTAAGCGGGATGTGGAGAGCTGCAAACTGAATGCCTGGTCTGCATACACTCACTTGAACATCTTCCTGACTATACCGCTTCAATTCGGATGAAAATCTGGAGTGCACCGTATACCGCACATTATACCTAATAGGGTCCTTTTGCAATTTTTAATCTGCAGACACAGATTTTCATATGAGAAACGCAGCGTAATCATCTCACTTACAGGTGACACAACCATTATCATTTAAGCATTTGTCTCTGGAAGACTTTAGTGCTTTATTTGAACTGCATGATTTATATGCTGGTCCAATCTTGAGACAGCCACATGTGAGTGATATGAGACCATTGATGACATCATGCACATTATAGCTACATGTAATGCTAATCTGTATCCGTATTATCAATAATACTTCAACTGAGTACACATTATGTAATAGCTACTAGGAAACCGTTTACCAGTGTCCGTTCTACATCTGAATCCAGATTCCCTTTGATGCTCAGACCTGGTTCCAGTAGCAAGGTTTCTTCTCCAGGAACTTCGTCCTCTCCATAGACGTTATGATTCCAATGCATGCACTTGACCTAATATGTGCTTTTTTTATATGAGAACAACCAAGGATGAATGAATTGCCCTCCAGTTTGGATATCATTTGGGACACTGGAAAATCTGTCAGCTATGCACACAGTATCCACAATCCTTCCACACCCCTGGGGGCCACACATGTTTTGTGCTCCATGCATCCTTATGGACTGTAGGAGCTTAACTATCTGATTCACAGCAAGACCAGCTTTTTTACATAGCTTTTAATTGCTGAGGTATCCTTTTTATCTATGTAGTTTTGATATTTAATAAAATACGAGGAAATTTTATTCCGTCTTGATCCTTAAGTGCCCGCTACAGCCTTGGTAGCCATCTTTCTTTCCTTGGGAGGTCTCGACTTTTGTGACCCTCCTTGGAAAATATTTTGTTTATGCTGTTTTTTTGGTTACGGCTGTAGCCTCTACAACAAGGGGAGTGGTATTGGATCGGCAATCATCACTACACAGGTGGACGTTTGGTGGGAGTTTGGTTTCTTTTTTTGAAAGAAAAATTCAGGTCTTCAGTCCTGTCAGACAGGGCTGAGAGTTGTGGCAGAGCTGTGAAACTATCAGAACTGGATAAATGGAAACACAAATCCTTTGGGGGATAAAACAGTTCCCGTTATTTTTACAGATATTTGTATAGTGCCAAAAATGAATGCCGTGCTTACATATTTTGGACATTCACATCAGTCCCTGCTCTCAAGGTTCTTACAGTCTAAGGTCCCTACCCCACATGGATACATACACATAACCAATTAACATGTCAGAATGTTTGGAATGTGGGAGGAAACATATTCAAACACAGGGAGCGCATGCAAACTCCATGCAGGTAGTGTTGAGGTTGGGTTTTGGACCATTACTGCAAGGCAGGAGTGCAAACTACCAAGCCACTGTGCTGTTTGCAATTCCATATGTATATTTAACTGTTTACCTGGCATTCTGCTTTAAAAAGACTCTGTCACACAGCAACATTTCTATAAATTATGTGTTCCATACTAGTTCCAGGGCAGTAACCAACTGAATAGGTTTTGCTTTACCTCTTCAAAACTAGTATGTGATGTGTAAATTGGAGTTATTTTGGGGTCTTTTGTTTGATGACAGAGTTCCCTTTAAATTTATGCACAATAATAGAAGAGCAAAAACCCAACACCTTTTCCACACCAAGGCAGAAGTACTTTGGAAAGCATCCCTCAGATCCATCAGTATCTCTCAGTCGATAACACTGTAAGCCACTAATCAATAATCCAGCAAACAAGTACTTATGAAATGAAGTGCTCTTATCATTTCTCCAGAAGATGAATTCTTAACAGATATTTTGTCTGAAGTGGAAAACACTTTATAGCAGACCTGGAAAGATAACAGGCAAGGAACTTTTAATTAAAGACTACAACCAGTGCATGTTAATGTCAGTAGGTGTGTTTACAGCCTATCCTGCTGTTTCAGTGTAGTATTTATTTTTTAGGATGATTATATTGTATAAAAACTAAAGTGACAAAAATTGTACACAGAACTGGCAGAAAAAATGCACAGTCCATTGAAATTAATGTTGCTGCTCCAAAGCTAAATGATTCAACAAATATCATAAGCCCATTTGGACTGGAGAAATAGGAACCTTATAACTACTGGATTTAGATGAGCCAAAAACCTGACTATTATACATTTTAAAACATGCCCATACAGAAAACAGAAATAAACAGTTTAGAAATCAAAAAGTAACAATATCTTGGCAATATTTTTGTTAAATACCTACTAGAAAAGAAGATAATTTGTCAACTAATCCCAATAAATAATCATCAGCAAATAAAAATAAAATAAGAATTGTCAATACAGAATTTATCAACATGCACCAGGATGTCTCTGTAGTTTGCTCCATTGTTATTTTTCTAAATTGTTAGAGCAAAGCTGCAGGAAAGATGATGCAGACTTGGGCATAATAGGTTTTGATAAATGATAAGGGAATTATCTCACCTGATATTAAAAGTGAGCAAACAGGACCTGTGGAGTAAAACTGGCTATAAATGTATAGTATAGGCTGAATGCTGAAAAAAGTCAGGCTGAACAGATTCCTCCATTCGCCCTCATTCACATTGGAGGCTGGTTTAAATTTGTGTGAGTTCAGCCAAACTCGCGCAATTTCAAACCCACACTTTATTGAAAGTTCGGGGGTGATTTGAAAGACATCTGAGCGGGTTCATGCACAGATGTCTATTGAAATCACCCCTGAAGTCGCCAAAAGTAGTGTAGGAACTACTTTTGGAAATCGGTGGGGCACCGATTTGGCAGGAGCCAAACTCAGGAACTGAATAATATTTGTACAGTGTATAGCCAGCTTAGGTCAAGAAAAGATACTTTGGCATGTAAATTGTTAAACTTTTTTTAAAAATTTTTTTAATAAGGGGAATGAGAAAGAAATCTTCAAAAGAGCTCAATATGAAAACAAAACCAGCTATGATAGTTAAAAATTGGGATACTTTAGGAAAAATGTATAGAAGTAGGGTTTCTAAAGACAGGGAACTATGTATTATTAATATAATTTTGTGTGATGTATGTAAGCACAGCTATATTTATGTAAACATTGTAGTGAGTTTAAGGAAATGTATGCAATTTTGTACATATTTATTTTGAGGACTAGGAAAAAAATATACTGCTCTGTGTAGCTCCAAACACACAATGTTCAGTTAGAGAAGTTACTGCTATTTTTTCTCTTTAGAAAAAAATAGTAAAAAAAATAGCTAAAGAATTGACACTTAAATAAAATAGAAACAAAACCTTTCAAGTCTGCCTGTAAACAGTAGATTATTATCATATGGTTGGCCTGAGATGAGGTACTGCACAATAGACTGATTTATTTTGTCCTGTTTATATTACCATATTATATGACTACATATGCATGTTTTATATTAAATATTACCATTATTATCATTATAGTATATGCAATATATATCCATCTTTCTATATATCTAGCTATCTATCTATAGTATATTGATATATATTGTATATTTGGGAGTTCACGTGAGGTATACTTTTTATGTACATTTTATAGATTCTATTTTGGAGCTTTCTAATCATTTTTGAATTTATGCAGCTTCCTCTTCTTGTTTACTGATGTATGGCTATGAATTTATTTAAAATCTTGGAGCAGGCTGAATATTTCTTTCCCTGTCTTCCCTATACAATGTCACAAAGGAGTTGGCATAAGAAGTATGGGAATAAGTAAAACAACATATGTTTATATCTGTAAAGGGAGACACTCATAGTATATTGGACATAATACAGCCACCCGTACAGGAAAATACACCATACAGGTTGAGAAATCATTTTAAAACAGCACAGCACATGGCCTTGTCATCGTTTTGCTGTCTCAGAACAGACAGTGCCCGTCTTCCAATTTATTTAGTTCCAGTGAGGACAGATTAATCATTATTACAATGTTCCATTTGTGAAAAGGGCATGCAATTGGTACAAAGCATTGCTCCCTAAAGCCACAAAATACTGACCTTTCTGAAGTTTCAGCTGCTGTACATGATATGACTAAGAAGTATACTTGCAAAAAAGTATATAAATGTGAAAAGCTCAGATTCAAATTGCATTTAATATTGTATTCAACTGAAACTATGGGGAGTCATTATTGATCTAAGTATTAATGTAACTTAGGTAAATTGTTTCATTCCTATTTCCACTTAATATGCAGTAAGTTATGCCATGGCTGTTATTTCAAATTTGCTATACAGTACACTATTTCTCAAAGTGCGTGCTATGTACCATTAGTGGTGCACTTCCTTTCTCTGATAGGTACATGGCATTGTTTGGCATCTAAAGGGAGAACTATATTAGAATATACTCACTCTATATTAAGCATACACTGGAAAATGAGAATTTCTTAAAGTGAACATGTGTCTTGCCTAAGCAGGGCAAAGTAACAAGTTCACTTAAAGTGTATCTTACCTCAACATTTCATATTCCTAATATGTAACTGTTGTATCATGTTAAAAAGTTCCCTGTTCTCTTTGTATTTCTTGTTTGTGTGAAATACCTGACAGTCCCCCTTCTTCCCAAGTTTTAAAATGACTATTCAAAGTAAAGAAGTATACCGTATCTATACCAGTGTGGTCAGTTTTCAGGCTGTGCTGGGAGAACAGCCTCCCTGTCCTACAATGGTCAGACTTGTATATGTTTACATACATACACAGTGTATACAAATGTTTTCTCTTGCATTTCTATTTTAAACTGAATGGGTTGCTTTACATGGTGAACATTCACCTAAGCTTTAACTTCTAACACACCTTCCCTGTTGCTACTAGTTTTTCCCTGCCCTTTGCTCCCCTTCCACTTCATTAGAAAACAAAAAGCCATGGGACTCTATCTGCCATGGGAAGAAATCATGGAATGAAAGAGATTGAATCACAAGCTCTCAATGCCCATTTTTGCAGAACTCAAATACACAGAATTAAAAAAGCCTTGTTTATCCAGAAAGATAATGCTCCTAATTGTTGGAGATGTGGTGATCAAATCAGGAATTTATTCCATATATGCGGAGCAGTAAAAATTAACACAGATTTTGAAATTTAGTTTCTGCTTTTTTAACATATCTTATGGGAAATTTACTTCTTCTAACTTTATCTTAAGCCTGCCTAGGGCTATTAGGTCTGAATTTAGACATCTATCATATTCATCATGGAATAGTTGTGGCACATATTCTTATTGCAGCAAGACTCACCCCAGTGAGTCATTGGAAATCTAATATTACCCCCAACTTATCTAACATCAAAAGATTGAACTTAAGGTCAATTTGAGTTAATGTTGGCTTATAAGAATTATAACATTAAAACATTTATGAAAATCTGGCAAACATGGCTTGCACATCCTAAAGCTTCTAAATATTTTAGAGAGCAATTTTCGATGCATTACTAAATGTATACTATATCCTTTCCATTGAGACATGGGAAGGAAGTTTAACAAGACATGTGGCCACTCATTTAAATTAGAAGAAAAGAGGTTTAACCTTAAAGTACCTAGAGGCTTCTTTACTGTAAGAGCGGCAAGGATGTGGAATTCGCTTCCACAGGCAGTGGTCTCAGTGGGGACATCAATAGTTCAAAAATAGCATCAAAACTATTAGATAAGCACCTGAACTACTGCAACATACAGGGATATACAATGTAATACTGACATATGATCACACACATAGGTTGGACTTGCTGGACTTGTGTCTTTTTTCAACCTCACCTACTAAGTAACTTTGTAACATACATATTGTGTAGCTTCTAATTTCCTCTGTCTATATTTGTTGATTTACTTAGTGAATTTATATGTATATAACCTGTTTACAGTCTGACCCCAAATGGTGTAACAGGTATTACTTTTAGTAATGTAGCAGAGTTCCGGGCCTCCAGAGGCCTAATGGTGACCTCAAGAGTTAGGGAGAGCTGACATCCTTCCTTGTAAATTGGGTTACCAGGCATGGTGAGTGTAATGCAAGATGAAATGATGGGCGCCAGTCAGTTTTTGAATGCAGACAAGAGATTTATTGTCTCTTAACAAGAACTGTGGGAGAGCAGGTTAGGGCCAGGACACCCCTAGGTAGATGCAATGTTAATTGGCAGACTCTGAGACACTATAGGAAAACAGCTATACAGGGAAAGGCCTCCAGCCAGATGCCATGTCTGTATAGGTAGGACCGCTGTCTCCTATGGCACAGAACTTGTAACAGTCACTAAATGCAGTTGTACCTATCGCTTGGTAACACAGAACAGTCCATTTCTTATCTCACAGTATCCCACTGTAGGTTTTCAATCACTGAGCTCCCAGTCTCTCACTAGACTTCCAGATCCTAGTCATCCCCGGATCTTCTGAGCTCTTCCACAACTATGCCGCTATATACTCCTCAAGTGTCACCCCCACTAGCCAGCTGTGTCCCTGGCTTGGCACCTGCTGAAGCTTTGCCACTTCTTCACTGTCCCCAGCTGGTGAGAAGACTGCTCTGGTACTTGCTCAAGCTTACTCACTGTAGTCTCCGGTTATAAGGTGGATGGTCCCTTAGTGGTAACTGCTTCCCCTTTACCTCGGATCACAACTGGTTCCCCGTCCGGCGAAACCTTCACAGCTTGGTTGGACTCCAATCCTGTAGTCCCAACCCTACGCTGCTTCTCCTGCTCTAGTATAGGCCTCAGGCAGCCTAGCAGCCAGGTGTCTCTGGGATAGGCCTTAGGCTTACGGCCCAGCAGCCGGGGACAACATAACACACGTCCACCCAGACAACCGTCCAGGTGTCACAGAACCCCGATCACCTGGCACCACCCAAATAAATAGGCTTTCCCAGCAGGCCAAGGGACTAAAGAAACCCCTATTGGCTGAGACATCCCATCCATTCATAATCTTTCCTTGCTATGCCCTTGTCGATCTGATGTTACCAGCCACAATGCCACCTAGTGACAGAAGATAAAAGTGCAACAATTCCAGAATTAGGGAGAAGTCAGTGGATCTCCTAACAATTAGCTACGACAATTACTACCTGGCAAACTAAATTTGTAAGCAACCCTGCCTAAACACCAGGGTGTTACATCAATGATACCTAAACTGTAAAAATCTAACAATGCTTCAGAGGTTTGGATACTTGACAGTTATTCACTACTGTCTATTGATATTCTGGTAATGTTGTTTTTTACGTTAAAAACCTAATAAAAATGTATTAACCACTTGCCGACCGCCTCACGCATATATACGTGAGCAGAATGGCACGGGCAGGCAAAATCACGTACCCATACGTGATTGCCTTCCCGCGGGCGGGGGGTCCCATCGGACCCCCCCCGGTGCCAGCAGCGGTCAGCATTTGGCTAGGAGCGATGAGAGACGAGGGGGAGACCATCCAATCGTGGCCCCCCCTCGCGATAGCTCCCAGCCAATGAGGAACATCCCCTGCCTGTGTATAGTACACACAGGCAGATGATGTGATGTCATCTCTCCTCAGCTCGGCAGTTTCCGTTCTAGCGCCGAGGAGAGAAGACATGTAAGTGCACCAACACACACACACACAGTAGAACATGCCAGGCACACAAAACACCCCCGATCCCCCCCGATCGCCCCCCGATCCCCCCCCAATCACCCCTCCCTGTAACACTGACACCAAGCAGTATTTTTTTTTTTTTTTCTGATTACTGCAGGGTGTCAGTTAGTGATAGTTAGTGTGGTAGGACAGTGAGTGTTACCCCCCTTTAGGTCTAGGGTACCCCCCTAACCCCCCCTAATAAAGTTTTTACCCCTTGATCACCCCCTGCCACCAGTGTCGCTAAGCGATCATTTTTCTGATCGCTGTATTAGTGTCGCTGGTGACGCTAGTTAGGAACGTAAATATTTAGGTTCGCTGTCAGCATTTTATAGCGACAGGGACCCCCATATACTATCTAATAAATGTTTTAACTCCTTGATTGCCCCCTAGTTAACCCTTTCACCACTGAGCACCGTATAACCATTACGGGTGACGCTGGTTAGTTCGTTTATTTTTCATAGTGTCAGGGCACCCGCCGTTTATTACCGAATAAAGGTTTAGCCCCCTGATCGCCCGGCGGTGATATGCGTCGCCCCAGGCAGCGTCAGATTAGCGCCAGTACCGCTAACACCCACGCACGCAGCATACGCCTCCCTCAGTGGTATAGTATCTGAACGGATCAATATCTGATCCGATCAGATCTATACTAGCGTCCCCAGCAGTTTAGGGTTCCCAAAAACGCAGTGTTAGCGGGATCAGCCCAGATACCCGCTAGCACCTGCGTTTTGCCCCTCCGCCCGGCCCAGCCCAGCCCACCCAAGTGCAGTATCGATCGATCACTGTCGCTTACAAAACGCTAAACGCATAACTGCAGCGTTCGCAGAGTCAGGCCTGATCCCTGCGATCGCTAACAGTTTTTTTGGTAGCGTTTCGGTGAACTGGCAAGCACCAGCCCCAGGCAGCGTCAGGTTAGCGCCAGTCGCGCTAACACCCACGCACGCACCGTACACCTTCCTTAGTGGTATAGTATCTGAACGCATCAATATCTGATCCGATCAGATCTATACTAGCGTCCCCAGCAGTTTAGGGTTCCCAAAAACGCAGTGTTAGCGGGATCAGCCCAGATACCTGCTAGCACCTGCGTTTTGCCCCTCCGCCCAGCCCAGCCCACCCAAGTGCAGTATCGATCGATCACTGTCACTTACAAAACACTAAACACATAACTGCAGCGTTCGTAGAGTCAGGCCTGATCCCTGCGATCGCTAACAGTTTTTTTGGTAGCGTTTTGGTGAACTGGCAAGCACCAGCCCAAGGCAGCGTCAGGTTAGCGCCAGTCGCGCTAACACCCACGCACGCACCGTACACCTCCCTTAGTGGTATAGTATCTGATCAGATCAATACCTGATCCGATCAGATCTATACTAGCGTCCCCAGCAGTTTAGGGTTCCCAAAAACGCAGTGTTAGTGGGATCAGCCCAGATACCTGCTAGCACCTGCGTTTTGCCCCTCCACCCAGCCCGGCCCAGCCCACCCAAGTGCAGTATCGATCGATCACTGTCACTTACAAAACACTAAACGCATAACTGCAGCGTTCGCAGAGTCAGGCCTGATCCCTGCGATCGCTAACAGTTTTTTTGGTAGCGTTTTGGTGAACTGGCAAGCACCAGCGGCCTAGTACACCCCGGTCATAGTCAAACCAGCACTGCAGTAACACTTGGTGACGTGGCGAGTCCCATAAGTGCAGTTCAAGCTGGTGAGGTGGCAAGCACAAGTAGTGTCCCGCTGCCACCAAGAAGACAAACACAGGCCCGTCGTGCCTATAATGCCCTTCCTGCTGCATTCGCCAATCCTAATTGGGAACCCACCACTTCTGCAGCGCCCGTACTTCCCCCATTCACATCCCCAACCAAATGCAGTCGGCTGCATGAGAGGCATTTTCTTTATGTCCTCCCGAGTACCCCTACCCAACAAACCCCCCCAAAAAAGATGTTGTGTCTGCAGCAAGCGCAGATATAGGCGTGACACCCGCTATTATTGTCCCTCCTGTCCTGACTATCCTGGTCTTTGCATTGGTGAATGTTTTGAACACTACCATATACTAGTTGAGTATTAGCGTAGGGTACAGCATTGCACAGACTAGGCACACTTTCACAGGGTCTCCCAAGATGCCATCACATTTTGAGAGACCCAAACCTGGAACCGGTTACAGTTATAAAAGTTAGTTACAAAAAAAAAGTGTAAAAAAAAAAAAAAAAACACATACAAAAATATAAAATAAAAAAAAATAGTTGTCATTTTATTGTTCTCTCTCTCTCTATTCTCTCTCTATTGTTCTGCTCTTTTTTACTGTATTCTATTCTGCAATGTTTTATTGTTATTATGTTTTATCATGTTTGTTTTTCAGGTCTGCAATTTTTTATACTTTACCGTTTACTGTGCTTTATTGTTAACCATTTTTTTGTCTTCAGGTACGCCATTCACAACTTTGAGTGGTTATACCAGAATGATGCCTGCAGGTTTAGGTATCATCTTGGTATCATTCTTTTCAGCCAGCGGTCGGCTTTCATGTAAAAGCAATCCTAGTGGCTAGTTAGCCTCTAGACTGCTTTTACAAGCAGTGGGAGGGAATGCCCCCCCCCCCACCGTCTTCTGTGTTTTTCTCTGGCTCTCCTGTCTCAACAGGGAACCTGAGAATGCAGCCGGTGATTCAGCCAGCTGACCATAGAGCTGATCAGAGACCAGAGTGGCTCCAAACATCTCTATGGCCTGAGAAACCGGAAGCTACGAGCATTTTATGACTTAGATTTTGCCGGATGTAAACAGCGCCATTGGGAAATTGGGAAAGCATTTTATCACACCGATCTTGGTGTGGTCAGATGCTTTGAGGGCAGAGGAGAAATCTAGGGTCTAATAGACCCCAATTTTTTCAAAAAAGAGCACCTGTCACCACCTATTGCTATGATAGGGGATATTTACATTCCCTGAGATAACAATAAAAATGATTTAAAAAAAAAAAAAAATGAAAGGAACAGTTTAAAAATAAGATAAAAAAGCAAAAAAATAATAAAGAAAAAAAAAAAAAAAAAAAAAAAAAAAAGCACCCCTGTCCCCCCTGCTCTCGCGCTAAGGCGACCGCAAGCGTCGGTCTGGCGTCAAATGTAAACAGCAATTGCACCATGCATGTGAGGTATCACCGCGAACGTCAGATCGAGGGCAGTAATTTTAGCAGTAGACCTCCTCTGTAAATCTAAAGTGGTAACCTGTAAAGGCTTTTAAAGGCTTTTAAAAATGTATTCAGTTTGTCGCCACTGCACGTTTGTGCGCAATTTTAAAGCATGTCATGTTTGGTATCCATGTACTCGGCCTAAGATCATCTTTTTTATTTCATCAAACATTTGGGCAATATAGTGTGTTTTAGTGCATTAAAATTTAAAAAAGTGTGTTTTTTCCCCAAAAAATGCGTTTGAAAAATCGCTGCGCAAATACTGTGTGAAAAAAAAAAATTAAACACCCACCATTTTAATCTGTAGGGCATTTGCTTTAAAAAAATATATAATGTGTGGGGGTTCAAAGTAATTTTCTTGCAAAAAAAAAAAATTTTTTCATGTAATCAAAAAGTGTCAGAAAGGGCTTTGTCTTCAAGTGGTTAGAAGAGTGGGTGATGTGTGACATAAGCTTCTAAATGTTGTGCATAAAATGCCAGGACAGTTCAAACCCCCCCCAAATGACCCCATTTTGGAAAGTAGACACCCCAAGCTATTTGCTGAGAGGCATGTCGAGTCCATGGAATATTTTATATTGTGACACAAGTTGCGGGAAAGAGACAATTTTTTTTTTTTTTTTTTGCACAAAGTTGTCACTAAATGATATATTGCTCAAACATGCCATGGGAATATGTAAAATTACACCCCAAAATACATTCTGTTGCTTCTCCTGAGTACGGGGATACCACATGTGTGGGACTTTTTGGGAGCCTAGCCGCGCACGAGACCCCGAAAACCAAGCACCGCCTTTAGGCTTTCTAAGGGCGTAAATTTTTGATTTCACTCTTCACTGCCTATCACAGTTTCGGAGGCCATGGAATGCCCAGGTGGCAAAAACAAAAACCCCAAATGACCCCATTTTGGAAAGTAGACATCCCAAGCTATTTGCTGAGAGGTATAGTGAGTATTTTGCAGACCTCACTTTTTGTCACAAAGTTTTGAAAATTGAAAAAAGAAAAAAAAAAATTTTTCTTGCCTTTCTTTATTTTCAAAAACAAATGAGAGCTGCAAAATACTCACCATGCCTCTCAGCAAATAGCTTGGGGTGTCTACTTTCCAAAATGGGGTCATTTGGGGGGGGTTTGTGCCACCTGGGCATTCCATGGCCTCCGAAACTGTGATAGGCAGTGAAGAGTGAAATCAAAAATTCACGCCCTTAGAAATCCTGAAGGCGGTGATTGGTTTTCGGGGCCCCGTACGCGGCTAGGCTCCTAAAAAGTCCCACACATGTGGTATCCCCATACTCAGGAGAAGCAGCTAAATGTATTTTGGGGTGCAATTCCACATATGCCCATGGCCTGTGTGAGCAATATATCATTAAGTGACAACTTTGTGCAAAAAAAAAAAAAATTTGTCACTTTCCCGCAACTTGTGTCAAAATATAAAACATTCCATGGACTCAACATGCCTCAAAGCAAATAGCTTGGGGTGTCTACTTTCCAAAATGGGGTCATTTGGGGGGGGTTTATGCCATCTGGGCATTTTATGGCATTCAAAACTGTGATAGGTAGTGAGGAGTAAAATCAAAAATGTACGCCCTTAGAAATCCTGAAGGCAGTGATTGGTTTTCGGGGCCCCGTACGCGGCTAGGCTCCCAAAAAGTCCCACACATGTGGTATCCCCATACTCAGGAGAAGCAGCTAAATGTATTTTGGGGTGCAATTCCACATATGCCCATGGCCTGTGTGAGCAATATATCATTTAGTGACAACTTTTTGTAATTTTTTTTTTTGTCATTATTCAATCACTTGGGACTAAAAAAATTAATATTCAATGGGCTCAACATGCCTCTCAGCAATTTCCTTGGGGTGTCTACTTTCCAAAATGGGGTCATTTGTGGGGGTTTTGTACTGCCCTGCCATTTTAGCACCTCAAGAAACGACATAGGCAGTCATAAATTAAAGGCTGTGTAAATTCCAAAAAATGTACCCTAGTTTGTAGGCGCTATAACTTTTGCGCAAACCAATAAATATACACTTATTGACATTTTTTTTACCAAAGACATGTGGCCGAATACATTTTGGCCTAAATGTATGACTAAAATTGAGTTTATTGGATTTTTTTTAGAACAAAAAGTAGAAAATATCAATTTTTTTCAAAATTTTCGGTCTTTTTCCGTGTATAGCGCAAAAAATAAAAACGGCAGAGGTGATCAAATACCATCAAAAGAAAGCTCTATTTGTGGGAAGAAAAAGACGCAAATTTCGTTTGGGTACAGCATTGCATGACCGCGCAATTGGCAGTTAAAGCGACGCAGTGCCAAATTGTAAAAAGTGCTCTGGTCAGGAAGGGGGTAAATCCTTCCTGGGCTGAAGTGGTTAAATAAAAAAAAAAAATAGAAAAAAAATGCTGTTTAGACTTGCATGATAAACTTGCATGATAACTCTTTATCATACTATGAGTGTATACAGCTTAGCAAGGAAAATAGGGGTGCAAAGTTAGCTTTGCCTTGCATGCGCAAATTACAGGTTTACTGAACTCCAGGTATGACCGTAATTGCATGCTTATATTGGTTCAGGTTGGACGAATGTAAGTGCACATATCTCATACCTGAGTGACCACTGCGGAAGCTAGCAATGTCTGTAGTATGCAGAGTTACAATAGTGATCTCAACAATCTTCTGGGTCCTGTGCTGAGGGGCCGCCCCACTGCACACTGACCACAGGGGGTTGCTCTATTGGCACTGCCACCATTATTTATTTTTTTATTTTCAGTAAATTGTGACATCAACCCCCTCCTCTCTACCTCATCCAATCAGCTATCACTGTGGTAGCATTGACTACTATATTTATTTCCAGCTTCCCCAGTACCCCATCTGTTATGAAATGGACATACTTACATTGGTTCAAGTTTGATCAATGTAAGTATTTAAGCAGGATCATACCTGGAGTTCAGTTTTAAGCCAAAGACTGAAAAATATGCACTGTGCCTTATTCGCCATTTTTGATTTTATGTATTGTGAAAACAGCTAACTGCAAGTATTATTTGTTTATTACAGATGAAACTCCAACAAACAACTCCCAGCTTGGTAAGTCAGTGTATTATTGCTGTAGTGAAAAATAAAGAAAACTGTACCATGCGTTTCAGTGCAGACAAATGTACTGTGTTTGCGACCTGCATTTGGGGCGTTGTTAAGTTAACACTGGTACCCACTGAAATGCGTTTTGAATGCTGTATGGGAAACGTGGGTTTCCCACACCGCATTCTGATGTGAAATGCCCCTTCATTTTTTTTCTTAAATAAAAAAACTACATTCATTTTTTATATTTGCCTGGAGTACTGCTTTAAGGAGCATTCTTCTAAAATAGCCATTTTCAAACAGATCAAGAGTTTTTGCTGCAGCTTTAGTACTGGTAGTACGTGGTAGTGGTTTGCTTGGGCATCAGTGGTTTCTATGCAGAGCTGCTCCAGATTTTGCACTCTCCAGCTTTAGTAAATCAAACCCAGTGACCCTGCAACATAGAGTAGGCAAGTGGAGTGCCTGTGATAAACAGAGAGCATTCCAAACTATCCGCAGAGAGGGGGAAGCACATTGAGACCTATATTTTACTTATAGGTAAAAAGATTAAGGTCAGGGCACATATTTACTTACTGTGAGGGGATGTACACAATTTGAAGAGTGCTTGCAGCACTGGGATTCTGGGATCACTGTCTTTTGAGATTGCACTTGGATTTATTATCATGGTGTACAAGCATGTGAAGAATATATTAGAAGTGGATGAAGACACTATAGTATGGAACTGTTTGGGCACTTATGTATTATAATTTAATTTACTGGTGTAAAATGTGTTGCTTGTGGGTAAGAATAACACATTGAGACACTGTGGTGAAGTTAATATATATGTTATCTAATATTCTCAGCAGCGCAACATGGTATAATTACCTGTTTATTGAGATTGGTGGGGAACACATACACCTAAGTGATTGCAGCAGCTGAAGAGGGGGATTTTCAGAATGTTTTCAAATTGTATTTTTATGTATTGGCAGTGCATGAGTGGTTTCTTGTTTTACTTTATGTGCATGCTTGGATAAGGGTCTGGTATGGATTTTGGGGGAAGCCCCACATCATTTTAAAAAAAAAATTGGCTTGGGGTTCCCCTCAAAATCCATACCAGAACTCTACAACAAAATTGAAAAACAAAAAATGGCATGGGGTCCCCCTTAAAATCCACCTGGTATGGATTTGGGGGTGGCATGCTTTTTTTTTCTGATTGTATTTGTGTTCAAAACTGATGAGATGTGCTCAGATTCAGATGTGTTCCCATAGAAGGCAATGAGCCTGGAATTCACATTTGAATCAGAAAATGTACAGGACTTAAATTCAGAGCAAATTCACACTGCTGCTGCACCGCATATATGTGAACCGGCTCCATATATGTGAACCGGCTCCATAGAAAGCTGGTTTGGTTCACATGGCATGCGAATCTGAGTTAAGGTTAGTAGGGGGGAGAGGTCATTGCTAGGGTGACAAAACCTAGGAATAAGTATTGAGGTTCCTGACTAGGGATGAACCGAACACCCCCTGGTTCGGTTCGCAGCAGAACTTGGCAAAAAATTTGTTCAAACACGCGAACACCGTTAAAGTCTATGGGACATGAACATGAATAATCAAAAGTGCTCATTTTAAAGGTTTATATGCAAGTTATTGTCATAAAAAGTGTTTGGGGACCTGGGTCCTGCCCCAGGGGACATGTATCAATGCAAAAAGAATTTTTAAAAACGGCAGTTTTTTTCGGGAGCAGTGATTTTAATAATGCTTTAAGTGAAACAATAAAAGTGTTTCACCGAAGATAGACCAGAAGAAAGAAGATGGAAGAAGAAGCAGAAAGAAGAAGAAATTAATAAAGGACTTGTCAAAAACCATCTCTTGTGTTTTTTAACCATTTTGACACTTTTTTGTGAAAAAGTACATTTGTACCCCATTACCAATTCACACACGGGGGCCGGGATCTGGGGGTCCCCTTGTTAAAGGGGGCTTCCAGATTCTGATAAGCCCCCGCCCGCAGACCTCCACAACCACCGGCCAAGGGTGGTGGGGACAAGGTGCTTTGGGGGGGCTACCTCAAAGCACCCACCCAATGTTGAGGGCATGTGGCCTGCCACGGTTCAGGGGGTGCGCTCTCTCGTCCCTCCTCTTTTCCTGCTTCCTGCCAGGTTGCATGCTCGGATAAGGGTCTGGTATGGACTTTGAGGGGGACCCCTACGCCATTTTTAAAAAAAATTTTGGTTCCGGTTTTATCAATGAACTTTTATGTGTATTGTCGGACCGACAATTCGTTATAGCCGCGAGTAGTTTTAAATGACTTTTTTTCCTTTGAAATGTCATTTTGCTGTCAGACTGTTCTAAACACGGGAAACATGCGCCCCTTTACAGACATACTATAGACACCCCCAGGTACGAAATTTAAAGGAATATTACACTTTTATTGTTTCACTTTAAGCTTTATTAAAATCACTGCTCCCGAAAAAATTCTTTTTGCAATGATACATGTCCCCTGGGGAAGGACCCAGGTCCCCAAACACTTTTTATGACAATACCATGCATATAAGCCTTTAAAATTAGCACTTTTGATTTCTCCCATAGACTTTTAAAGGGTGTTCCGAGGCTTTTGAATTTGCCGAGAACACCCCAAATTGTTCACTGTTCGGCAAACTGGCGAACAGCTGATGTTCGAGTCAAACTCGAAGCTCATCCCTATTCCTGACAACAAAACCTAATGCACTGTATATTCTGCTACATTTATAAAAGATTCATAAATTTAAAAATTACAACATATAAGTTAATGATGCCCAACTAACAATCCTGCAATTGCATGCCTCCCTGCTTCATGGAGAAATATATTTCCAATTAATTTGTTTCCTTTTCCTGCGCTCGCTCACTTTGTAGGTGCATTGGGAAATGAGGGTAAATTGTATAGTTCAATGCTTGGCATTGATGCTTATACCAATAAATTAGGGGTGTTACTTTAACAGGCCACCAACAGGAAACTACAACCACTGCCAGAAACATGATGGTCATGACAGCAGGTATAGTCAGCATTGTTCATGTATTCTTATTATGTACTCTATTTACTTGTATATTTTGCAGCTCAACCGCAAAACCCTTCGTTCCAAATGAACTCAGTGACCAGTGCCCTCATCTCAGGAGTAGTAATTCTTGGTGTCACCAGCTTTGGGTTTTTCATTATTTCTCTTGTCCTCTTGAACAGAAGGAAGAACAACAGCTTGGTTTTATGTGGCGTACGAAACCCAGCTTTTAACTAATGAAAAAAATTGCACTCTTTTTTTATATATAAATTTAAAATCTTTGTGTACTGAAAATGTACAGTGTATGGATGTTCCATTAACATGTTACCTTATCAAGCTAATGCTTTTTTTAAAGTTTCTATACTTAGCATGTGCACTGTATTAATGAATGCAGGGACTGAGGAGCAAACATAATTTAAGTAACAGTTGTGATTTATCATTTAATGTTGAAAGTGTTTTGCCTGAGCTTTTTATCTGTCTACACTACAGCCTGCCTAAACTAAGGAATGTTTTGATTAACAGCAACATGACATATACCTTTATATATCAGACATTCCTTGGTATTTATAAACACTATTTATTATATGTCTGTGCAATGTTAATTACAGTAACACTTTATCTGTTAAAGGGTTATCATAATCATTTTAATTAAAATGTCAGGTATTTAGTTTTTTAGCAAGCCTGCTTTGAAGTTTTAGAAACATAGCCATTATAAACTGTAATGGATGTATTAACTCTGGATATATAGTTTGCCTCTGTTTTTGCAAATGTACATTATACTCCCAAACCTTTTATTTTTTGAGCCAGATTCACAAAATGTTCATATCTTAGAGCCCTTTCACCAAGAACACCACTTTGTTAGACATTTTTTACTAATCTAAATGCAGACCATAGCTTTTATTGGGCCTGCACATACATGCACATACACTGAGCAAAATTTTAAACGCAACACTTTTGTGTTTGCCCCTATTTATCATGAGCTGAACGCAAAGATCTACGACTTTTTCTATGTACACAAAAGGCCTATTTCTCTCAAATATTGGTCACAAATCTGTCTAAATCTGTGTTAGTGGGCATTTCTCCATTGTCGAGATAATCCATCCACCTCACAGGCGTGGCATATCAAGATGCTGATTAGACAGGTTGATTATTGCACAGGTGTGCCTTAGGCTGGCCACAATAAAAGGCCACTCTAAAATGTGTAGTTTTACTGTATTGGAGGGTCCGGGGGGTTCAAAAACCTGTCAGTATCTGGTGTGACCACCATTTGCCTTAGGCAGTGCAGCACATCTCCTTCGTATAGAGTTGATCAGGTTGTTGATTGTGGCCTGTGGAACGTTGGTCCATTCCTCTTCAATGGCTGTGTGAAGTTGCTGGATATTGGCAGGAACTGGAACACGCTGTTGTATACGCCGATCCAGAGCATCCCAAATATGCTCAATGGGTGACACGTCCGGTGAGTATGCTGGCCATACAAGAACTGGGATGTTTTCAGCTTCCAGGAATTGTGTACAGACCCTTGCAACATGGGGCCATGCATTATCATGCTGCAACATGAGGTGATTGTCGTGGATGAATGTCACAACAATGGGCCTCAGGATCTCATCCCGGTATCTCTTTGCATTCAAAATGGCATCAATAAAATGCACCTGTGTTCATTGTCCATAGCATACGCCTGCCCATACCATAACCCCACCGTCACCATGGGCCACTTGATCCATAATGTTGACATCAGCAAACCACTCACCCACACAATGCCATACACGCTGTCTGCCATCTGCCCTGTACAGTGAAAACCGGGATTCATCCATGAAGAGAACACCTCTCCAAAGTGCCAAATGCCCTAAAATGTCAGCATTTGCCCACTCAAGTTGGTTACGAGGGTGAACTGCAGTCAGGTTGAGACCCCGATGAGGACGACAAGCAAGCAGATGAGCTTCCCTGAGATGGTTTCTGACAGTTTGTGCAGCAATTCTTTGATTATGCAAAATGATTGTTGCAGCAGCTGTCCGGGTGACTGGTCTCAGACGATCTTGGAGGTGAAGATGCTGGGTGTTGAGGACCCGGGCTGGTGTGCCTACACGTGGTCTGCGGTTGGATGCACTGCCAAATTCTCTGAAACGCCTTTGGAGATGGCTTATGGTAGAGAAATGAACATTCAATTCAAGGGCAACAGCTCTGGTGGACATTCCTGCAGTCAGTATGACAATTGCATGCTCCCTCAAAACTTGTGACATCCGTGGTATTGTGCTGTGTGATAAAACTGCACATTTTAGAGTGGCCTTTTAGTGCGGCCAGCCTAAGGCACACCTGCACAATAATCATGCTGTCTAATCAGCATCTTGATATGCCACACCTGTGAGGTGGATGGATTATCTTGGCAAAGGATAAGTACAGATTTGTGAACAATATTTGAGCGGAATAGGCCTTTTGTGTACATAGAAAAATCATAGATCTTTGAGTTCAGCTCATGATAAATAGGGGCAAACACAAAAGTGTTGCATTTATAATTTTGCTCAGTGTAAATATTAGTAAATTAGTGATGTGTTTAGATTAGTAAAAAAAATAGTATTACTCATAATTCTTTTGCAAATATGCAAATATGTACAAATACTTGCAGTAATCATACCTCCCCTGTGTTATTGTGGAATAACACTTTTTTACCCAGGTAAACATGTACACTCTATGGACCATATTCACATTTTTTGGGCAAGAATTTTCTGCCGGGGAGATCCAGTATTCATAAATCAGTATTGTGTGCAAGGACTGGCTTAAAAAAAAGCTTACAGTTTAAATACACTCCAGGTGCATGAGAACAAACCTATAATTCTCTAATTAGCAGGGAGCATGAGATTTGCTGATTGCCCAACTATAGAGCTGACAGAGCAGGGGGCATGTGTTACCTCTGCAGAAAGACCACTGCTTCCACAGAAAAAGCAAGAATTCTTCTCTACAGCGTATTAGCAGGAGACAGGCAGTTCTATTCAGGCTGTGGCTGCTTTCTGAAGAAATATGAAACTGTAAGAATTTGCACTCCTTTTGTTTTTCATGACTTGGAATGTATTTATCTGTGTTAAGCTGAAAGTTACAATTGGAGTCTAAAGTAGATGGCTCCATTTTGCAAGAAGATATATACAATGTGTCCATATTAAGCATTTTGATAGTACCAAAAGTAAACTGAAAGTATATAGGAACTACCATTAAATATTTATATGTTGTAGTGTGCCGAACAATACCAAGCTCAAAATAGAAAATAATTTAACTTTCTAAAAGGGAACAGAGTGACTCCTGCTCCTCACACTCTATTAGTTGGTAGGGATGAGCCAAACACCTCCCAGTTCAGTTCACACCAGAACTTGCGAACAGGCAAAAAAATTTGTGCGAACATGTGAACACCGGTAAAGTCTATGGGACACGAACATGAAACATCAACAGTGCTAATTTTAAAGGCTTATATGCATGTTATTGCCATAAAAAGTGTTTGGGGACCTGGGTCCTGCCTCAGGGGACATGTATCAATGCAAAAAAATAAATTAAAAACTGCAGTTTTTTTCCAGAGCAGTGATTTTTTTTAATGCTTAAAGTGAAACAATAAAAATGAAATATTCCTTTAAATATAGTGCCTGGGGGTGTCCTTAGTATCCCTGTAAAGTAGCGCATCTTTCCCGTGTTTAGAACAGTACCACTAAAGGAAAAAATGTCATTTAAAACTGCTCGTGGCTGTAATGAATTGTCGGATCCCGGCAATATAGATAAAAATCATTGAAAAAATCGGCATAGGTTCCCCCTCTCCAGTCCATTACCAGGTCCTTTGGGTCTGGTATGAATATTAAGGGGAACCCCGTGCCAAAATGTAAAAAAAAATTGCGTGGAGGTCCCCCCAAAATCCATACCAGACCCTTATCCGAGCACGTAACCTTGCAGGCCGCAGGAAAAGAGGGAAACGAGAGAGCGCCCCCCCCCTCCTGAATCGTACCAGGCCACATGCCCTCAACATGGGGAGGGTGTTTTGGGGTCCCAGGTGGGGGCTTATCAGAATCTGGAAGCCCCTTTTAACAAGGGAACCCCCAGCCCCCCATGTGAATATGTGAATGGGTACTGGGTACATTGTACCCCTACACATTCACCAAAAAAAGTGTCAAAATGGTAAAAATGACATTAGATAGTTTGGGACAAGTCCTTTATTAAAAAAAAAGTGTCCCTCAATGTAACTCTTCAATGACAGCACCAACGATCCGAAAAAAGGAGGCGTCCTGTGACTGCAGGCTTTTTGCAATAACAACTGTTATATAGCTGAGGGTGGGGCCACCTGGTGATGTAAACTTTTTTAAAAATAAAGGACTGTCTCCTGTCATTTTTACCATTTGACACTTTTTTTGGTGAATGTGTAGGGGTACAATGTACCTGATACCTGTTCACATGGGGGGCAGGATCTGGAGGTCCCCTTGTTAAAGGGGGCTTCAGATCCTGATAAGCCCCCCACCTGCAGACCCTCACAATGACCGGGCAAGGGTTGTGGGGAAGAGGCTCTTCTCCCTATCAACATGGGGACAAGGTGTTTTAGGGAGAACATGTTGAGGGCATGTGGCCTGGTACGGTTCAGGAGGGGGGCGATCTCTCGCCCCCCCTTTTCCTGCAGCCTGCCAGGTTGCGTGCTTGGATAAGGGTCTGGTATGAATTTTGGGGGGACCCCCAGGCCATTTTTTTTTACATTTTGGCATGGGGTTCTCTTTAAAATCCATACCAGATCTGAAGGGCCTGGAATGGATTTTGGGGGGGACCACCACGCCATTTTTTTTATCTTGGCACGGGGTTCTCCTTAAAATCCATACCAGACCCAAAGGGCCTGGTAATGGACTGGGGGGGGTACCTATGCCATTTTTTTCAATGATTTTTATGTATATTGCTGGGATCTAGCAATACATTACAGCCGCAAGCAGTTTTAAGTTAAATTTTTTCCTTCACAAATGTCATTTTATTGCTCCCATTCATAAAACTATGTACGGCTGCCGTGTAAGCAGCCTTACATAGTGTGGGGCATGGGCTCAGCCCCCTGAGCCATGATTGGCCAAAGGCACCCTGCCTTTGGCCAATCATTGCTCTCACAGCAGAGCGCGCTGTGAATGGCCAAAGCATGCAGGTCAGGTGCATGCTTTGGCCATTCAGCAGCCGTCAATGCACTGGGATCTCGCATGGGTGTGCAAATTTCCCTGGAATGCCCCCTAATGTTCTGTATTCGGCGAGTGGGCGAACTCCTGATGTTCGAGCCAAACTTACATTCGACTCGGCTCATCCCTATTGGTTGGCTTACTTGCCAGCTTCTTGCATAAAATAGATGCAAAGAGTGATCGGGGGGCTGCCTATCTATGAACAGATGTAATATCAAGTACAAATGGCAATAAGACATCTGCTTATTATATTTTCAGTTGCTATTGGAATGTTAGGACTCCACACAATGTAATTTAGATGGCATACTGAACAGTAAAAGCTTAAAGATCAACTCCATTTGTGTTGAGGAAAAAACATTCCCCTCTGGGTTATATATGTACATTGCAAGAATTTTAACAAACTTTGTTGAAAATTTCTACCTTTTTTATTCTAAAGAAATAGTTGTTTGTCTGTGTCCAGAGTGAATCTGTATGGGAATAGTTTTATAACTATCAATCAGCTGCTGCACCTGCAGGGCTCTAATAAGGAAATTGGCCGGGTATACATCCCTTTAGATGTAATTTCCCATTGGGAGTATCTCACCAGAAATTATATTTTTTTGCTGCAAGGGATGGCAAAAATCAGATTTGTATGTTAGTGCAGACTTCTGGGAAAATCAGTAAGCTAATCTCACAAACAGGAAATAAAATTTTCAGGGGGCGTTCTGCACACCATCTGTGTACAGAATGCCTCCAGGTAGCCATACTGCATTGCATTTTACAGAAAATTACAGAGATGCAGATTGAAAAAGAAAAGCTAATTTTTAATAACATTCAATAAAAATATGACTTGAGTTTCAATTGTATACGCTATATTATTTTTTGTTGTTTGCTAATTTTTTTCTCATGAAAGTGGAGTTACCCTTTTATTACATTTTCTCCAAAGAAGAGACCAATTGGCATATGGGCACCTATGGATTTTCTGAGAGGTTGGATACAATATCTGCGCAAGTACCTTTCTTGCATATAAACCCTTCTTTTTACTCTCTAACCGGTAATTGAATCTATTACATACACAATCATTTGCATGGAAGTCAGCACAATTTCACATCTTTCATTAGGCTATATATATGATGTTTCTCTTTCCAATGTGAAATTTTCCTTAAAGTGATTGTAAAAGCAGAAGTTTTTTTTTATCTTAATGCATTCTGTGTGCAGCAGCCCCCCTCAGCCCCCCTAATACTTACCTGAGCCCCCTCTAGGTCCAGTGATGTTTCTAGATTGATTTAGCTGCTGAGGAATCCCTGCCTCATTGGCTGGGACAGCAGCGCATCATCATTGGCTTCCACTGCTGTTAATCAAAGTCAGTCAGCAAATGAGGAGAGAAAGGGGGTGGGGCTGGGCCACGGCTCCATGTCTGAATGGACACACAAAGCTGAGGCTCGACTCGGGTGTCCCCATAGCAACCTGCTTGCTGTGGGGGCACTCAACAGGAGGGAGGGGCCAGGAGCACAGAAGAAGAGCCAAAGAAAAGTAGGATCTGGGCTGCTCTGTGCAAAACCACTGCACAGGGCAGGTAAGTATGACATGTTTATTAGTGAATGAGATTAAGTTGTGCTGACTTTAATAATTCAGTCATGTGCAAGCAAAATAATGATATATGTTGGGAAAAGACTGATCAGGCCATGCATATAATGAAGTTTTGTCCAGCTAGAACCTGATGAACTGGCCAAAACTTGAACAATGTATGGCCAGCTGGAGGAGCAATGGAGCCACTCCTGGACAACAGCATTTTCAACATATAGAGATGGTAGTTTTGAATACACCAGCAAATTTTGATAAACTTAACTAACAAACTAAAGCCTAACTTTAGCAAACAGTTTTCAGCAGTTACAGCAGCATTTTTTTCTGTTGGCATAAAGGTTTTACATACATGAATAATAGCTGACCATTGTAAACACCTCTGTCAGTGTTATATGGTTTGTCTCAACCCTCTAGCTGACACTTTTACTGGACAGCTTGGACTGGTAAAGGAAGTTGAAAAACAACATACCTACTGGCTGATGCCAATGTGAAAATAAAGGAGTAAAAAATTGGTTGTAAACCCTTACATATACCCACTGAAGAAAAAAAGCCTCAAGTGATATACAGAAATGAAACAAATCTCCCCTACCTACATAAGTTTTATCTCTTTATCAGCAGCCCTCTCTCCTCTACAGCCTCCTAAGGTACACAATTTACACAACATTCTGAGCTTCAGAAGGCATGTGTGTGTCTCATAGGGAAACATGTACCGGCTGTCAACCCCCTTCTGTGTGCTGGAGGAGGGTCAGGGCCATCTCTTGGGATTCTGTGGTGATGGCAAGTGACTCAGTCAGAAGTGACTCATGCAAATAGCAGATGGAAGAGATAGCAGAAATCAAACACACCTAGGTGCTTTGGATTGAGGCCACTACACACCATAGAGCAATACACTTTTTCCTTTTTCATTTCAGAGCTTTATAACTATTTTAGGATTGGCACGCTGCAATATAATAGCATCTTGCTTTTGAGTTCAGATACAATTTAGGATAAGTGAAAATTCACTTTGCAAAATGAAAATTCACTTTGGAAGTGGACAAACTCTACTCATTTAGTACATCAGGGTCAATGTGGAATATTACCAATAAAAAAGGTACGAGGAGATAAATCTAATGGTAAAAAAGTCAAATTGCACCAACTTTTCGAATTCCTATAAAAAGTATTCTTTGGAGAACTACTAACTGCTTTTATATAAATGGTTCATTTTGTTCTTGAAAAGTATGCTTCTGAGAAGTATAAAAATACAGTAGCGTCAATAACCAAAGTTTACTTATAGCAGCAATTTGTAGCAATCTTTTGTGTTCATGCATTGCCTGTAAATTCTTAAACTGAATACCGTACATCCTTTTTATATAAAAATGCAGTACAAGTAGTGATATTTGTTATACCAGAGTAACTAGCATTATATTAACATTCTTTTAAAATCAGTTTCATTTAACTGACAATTACCAGTTAACTTGTATGTTTAGAACCAAAGAGGGCTATTTACAATATAACAAATGCTGTCCCATAAATGTATCAATACAGTGTCAGCAGCTATACTTTTTAGATTGTTATTATTGTCAATATGTTTTTTTAATGAACAAGCTGTGATGTCATTACCTACTATTTTAGTATGTGTCTCGCACTATAGTATGTAGCAAAATTCATAGAAATTTAATATTAAACCATTTATTCAAGGTTTTAAATTACTGTGTTGTATATTATATCATTTTTTTTTACTTTATTTTGTTTTCACATTTTGGCTCTAGAGTCTTTATCTCCTAGAAACATGAAAGTAAAACCCTTTTATCCAACATGTGTTTGTGTGTTTTTATTGATTTCCTGCTTTGTGTGATACAAGCCACTCTTTCCAAAGAGAATTGGTGGCTGTTATTGCTGAACTCCTGGAATGTCAAGTTGTGTTGTACTTATGGTCCTATGTTATGTTCACCCACTTAAGTGCCTTGAGTCACTTACCTGTATTATGAATCTTCCTGTGTTGACCCATGCTTTGTAATATTTTGTTATTTCTTTGAACGAATAAACATTTTGTACAAGAGTCACTGACCTGTAACAATTAAGCAATGCAGAGACATTAGAGTAAAATTATGAGCCCTTATCTGTATACTTAATCTAAGATAGTAAATCCACAAGAGGGTCAAAAGGACAACAAGCATTTTTTAAGATAGCACCAGGCATTGACATCCATCGTTTTCGCTTAGGAAAGATTTAATCAATTTAGAGCTCTTGAATAGATGGCATAATAGCTGTTTTTTTTATTTTCCAGGATGTAAAGTTAAAGTAACTGAACCCCCTGAAAATTGATAAGATTTTTTTTTATGAAAACAATTTAGCAAACTGGTAAATTTTAACTGTTATTTTAAATATGAACTATTTTAACTATTGCAGTTTCCTCCCATACATTTTTATTCTTGCCTTGCATATCTCTTTGTTTTAACTTTTTAAAGATTTTTTTAAGCTTTTTTGCAATAAAAATGTAAACATTTCAATGTATGGTGTGGTACCTTTAAAGTTCTATTAGCTTGGTTTTTGTTAGGGATTTATGATATTTGAGTGTCTGATTTGAAAGGACATGGTACCAGTAAAACCATATAGTATAAGTGATAGAGAATGCATGAAACAGGCTCCTTCTCATCTTTTCTGCTTTACCGCATAGTGCACCCTCATCTTTCATTGTGTTGATCTCTGGGTATAGATCCTACACTGTGTTGCATTCAATAGGCCATTCTAGTTTTACATTTTGGATCCAATTATGTAATCTGGATAGCGAAGCAAAGAGTTCCAGTGAGAGTAGCATCATGATGCATGACAAGACCTAACCTGAAGTCTGTCATCATTGGAACTTACTGATAAGAAAAAGTTGTGGACAACATTTTCCCACTTGGGTTGCTAATAATAATTCAAAACTCAAATGGGTAATGTAAACATCTCTACAGTAAAATATTTATTTGATGTCTGTAAAGTGAAATATTTATTTTATAAGCACTCTGATCTCATATTGCATGCAAAACCTAAAAAATTTAAATTTTCATAAGGTTAACATGCATAGCAATATTACTGTGTCTAATTAATGTAAAGGTAATTTTACCAGAAATACAGTATGATTTTGACATATATGAAAAGCAATGACCTATAACTATACAAAATACCTGAGCGTATTTTAACCGTCCTTAAGTACAAATACAATCCAGTAAAAGTATGGGCTTAAAATTCACACAGGAAATGCAGCTTACCATCTCAACACTTTATTTTGCATCTAGGTATTACTGTAATACACTAGTGCACTCTATTCCATATTGGGAGCGATTAGTGATAACCGAAGAACCTTTTTTTTTTTTTTTTTTGCTTGTGATGCAGGAGTGGAGAGTAGTTCTCAATGTACACCCACTGAAAAATCCTTACTGTCACTCATACACAGAATGCACTATTTAACAATGTTTCAGTACAAAAAAGTCAAGCCTGCCTTGGAAGTTTGACTCTGAGTTGTAATACAGGATGTTTGAATTTGAACAGATACAGGAAGCAGAGAGAGAAAGAGAGAGAAACAGAGAGAAAGAGAGAGAGTGAGAGAGAGAGAGAGAGAGAGAGAGAGAGAGAGAGAGAGAGAGAGAGAGAAAAAAGACCTCAGGAAGTTAATTCCCATTAGAGGAGCATTTTAGGACGCTGACCACAGTCTATTCTACCGGTTTCAGATTAAGGTAAGCTAAAGCTGACCATAGATGGATCAAATCTTAGTGGGTTCTGCAGGGATCAGCCAAGATTTTATCCAGGTATGGGCTGGCTGGTTGTACTGAAGTTGATCCATCAACGCTGACTGTGTTAATGGGAGAATCAAGCAATTTTCTTTCTTGCAACCTGTGGCTTGCCTAAGTGAACATTCTGACACCAGTTAGAATTAGTAATTGCATAAATATCCCACTTTGTTGTTATGTAAATAGAGCATGCCACAACTTGGCCACTTCAATACAGGGGACATTCCCCCCTTCCTGCCCAGGACAATTTTCAGCCTTATAGCACTGTCACACTTTGAATGACAATTGCGTGGTCACGGAACACTGTACTCAAACTAAATTGTTATCATTTTCTTCCCACAAATAGAGCTTTCTTTTGGTGGTATTGGATCACCACTGGGGTTCTTATTTCTTGCTAAACAAACTAAAAAAGACCATCATTTTTGAAAAAAAAAGTTTTTCTTTGTTTCTGTTATAAAATTTTATTTTCTCCTTCACTGATGAGCACTGATGAGACTGCACTGATGAGGCAGCACTGATAGGCACTGATGAGTTAGCACTGATAAGGTGGCACTGATGGACACTGATGAGGAGGTACTAATATGTAGAATTGATGGGCACTGATAGGTAGCACTGATATGCAGCACTGATGGGCACCGATAGGTGGCACTGATATGCAGCACTGATGGGCACTGATAGGTGGTACTGATGGGCACTGATAGGCGGCACTGATGGGCACCGATAGGTGGCACTGATATGCAGCACTGATAGGTGGTACTGATGGGCACTGATAGGCGGCACTGATGGGCACTAATAGGCGGCACTAATGGGCACTCACAGGCGGCATTGATAGGCACTAATAGATGGCACTGATGGGCAGCACTGATGATGATCGCAGCTTATCCTGCTGGACATTATAGACACAAGTCCATCCAGTTCAATCAATAAAAGGGAAAAAAAAACATACAATCCTATATGCACAATCCTTTACCCACAGTTGATCCAGAGAATGGAGAAAACCCCCAGCAAAGCATGATCAACGTTACCTATAAGCGTTGCTATCCAGTTATATTATATGCATTTAGGAAACAATCCAGACCTTTTTTAAAACAATCTACTGAGCTGGATAGAACCAGCTCTTGAGGGAGTCTATTCCACTTTTCACACCTCTTACTGTGAAGAAACCTTTTCATATTTATAGCTTATGATCTAACAGAACACCCAGATCCTTCTCCACCATAGATTCCCCCAATTGTGCTCCCCCTAGTATGTATGATGTATGCATATTCTGAGTCCCCAAGTTCATAACCTTACATTTATCAACATCAAACCTCATTTGCCACATAGTTTGGTGTCATCTGCAAAGACTAAAATGGTACTTTTAATCCCAGACCCTATATCATTTATAAATATATTAACCTCTTCCTGCCCACGCTATAGCTGAAAGACGGCTACAGCACGGGCCTAAATTACCGGGAGGGCGTCCATGTCCGACCTCCCGTGCATGAGCTGCCTGCGCGTCCTCCTCTGGGTGCATGTGGTGCGCTCTGTGATCAGCCGAGTCTACAAGACTCGGCTGATCACAGATCTGAGTAAGGGGCCCATCCCAACCCCTTACCATGTGATCAGCTGGCAATGACAGCTGATCACATGATGTAAACAGAGCTGGTAATCGTCAATTGTTTTCCTCGCGCTGACAGCGTGAGAAGAAAAAAAAGCAGTTCACGGCATCTGTCAGAGGGACATAGGTCCCGATCACTGAGAGCCACTGCCACCTTATCTGCGCCCACCAGTGCCACCTGCCAGGGCCCACCAGTGCCACCTATCAATGCCCACCAGTGCCACCTATCAGTGCCAATCCGTGCTGCCAATCAGTGCCCATCAGTGCCTTATCATCAGTGTTGCCTATCAGTGTCCCCTACCAGTGCCTATCAGTGCCCATTAGTGCCACCTATTAGTGCCCATCAGTGCCACCTATTAGTGCTACCTATCAGTGCCCCTTAGTATCACCCATCAGTGCCCATCAGTGCCACCCTTCAGTGCCACCTATCAATGCGACCTATCAGTGCCTGCCAGTGCCACCTCATCAGTGTCCATCAGTGCCCCCTTATCAGTGCCTATCAGTGCTGCCTTATCAGTGCCTATCAGTGAAGCCTATCAGTGCAGCCTATCAGTGCCCATCAGTGCAGCCTCATCAGCACACATCAATGAAGGAGAAAATTTACCTGTTTGCAAAATTTTATGACAAACTGTGAAAACTGTTTTTATTTTTTTCCAAATTTTTGGTCTTTTTTTGTTTGTTTAGCAAAAAATAATAACCCTAGCAGTGATTAAATACCACAAAAAAGCTCTATTTGTGTGAACAAAATAAAAAAAAAGCCATATGGGTACAGTGTAGCATGACCGTGTAATTGTCATTCAAAGTGTGACAGTGCTGCAAGCTGCAAATTGGCCTGGGCAGGAAAAGGATTTAAGTGTCCAGTAGGCAAGTGGTACAAAAGTAAGGGTCCCAACACTAAATCTAGGGTTACACCACTAACATACCTAGACCATTCAGAGTAAGAATCATTAAATACTACTCTGAATTCTGTCACTTTTCTATCCAATTACAAACTGATTTCTCCAAGGCTGTAGACTTTACCTTACACATTAGCCATGCAAGGAGGAACTGTGTCAAACGCTTTTGCAAAATCTAAGTATACCACAGCCACGCCTCTGTCCAAGGTTTTACTTACCTCCTCATAAAAAGAAATCAGATTTGACAACTTCTGACAAACTGTCTGTTGCTTAAAATATTTTTTTCAGGAAGAACTTATTTATGTGGTCTTTTATTAAACTCTCCAGTATTTTCCCAACTATAGAAAATAAATGAACAGGTCTATAGTTACTTGGTAAAGACTTTGATACATTTTAAATATAGGCAGATTATTGGCCTTACGCCAGTCCAGTGGTACTATTCCAGTCATTAAAGAGTCCCAAAAAATGAGAAACAATGCCTTTGAAATTACACAGCTCAATTATTTTAGGATTCGTGGGTGGATGCCATCTGGTCCAGGTGCTTTATTCACCTTTATTATGTCTTAATATTCAATATTCAGACCATATCAATTTTGAGCCATTTTGGATCATTTGGGGTTGTGTCAATACCATCCTCATTATGGATATGAGCTCCCCCATGCTCCTTTGTATACACAAAGCTGAACAAGGTATTTAATAAATTTGCCTTTTACTTTGTTCCCAGTCATCCACTCTAGATTATTTTGTAAAGGGCCTACATGCTCAGGCCTGACCTTTTTACTATTAATATATTTGAAGATTTTTTTATGGTTTGTCCTACTATCTTTTACAATCTGTCATTCATTTTGAATTTGTGTGGCATTCATTTCCTTTTTACATATTCTGTTATTTTCTTTGTAAAATTTAAATGATGATAGTGTTCCTTCAGTTCCTTCATTTTTATATTTTTTAAAAGCTCTTTTCTTATTATATATAGCTTTTTTTAACTTTGGCCGTTTATTTTTAACCACTTCAGCCCCGGAAGGATTTACCCCCTTCCTGACCAGAGCACTTTTTACAATTTGGCACTGCGTCGCTTTAACTGCTAATTGCGCGGTCATGCAATGCTGTACCCAAACGAAATTTGCGTCCTTTTCTTCCCACAAATAGAGCTTTCTTTTGATGGTATTTGATCACCTCTGCCATTTTTATTTTTTGCGCTATACACGGAAAAAGACCGAAAATTTTGAAAAAAAATGATATTTTCTACTTTTTGTTCTAAAAAAAATCCAATAAACTCAATTTTAGTCATACATTTAGGCCAAAATGTATTCGGCCACATGTCTTTGGTAAATAAAAAGGTCAATAAGTGTATATTTATTGGTTTGCACAAAAGTTATAGCGCCTACAAACTAGGGTACATTTTCTGGAATTTACACAGCCTTTAATTTATGACTGCCTATGTCGTTTCTTCAGGGGGGGAAAAATGGCAGGGCAGTACAAAACCCCCACAAATTACCCCATTTTGGAAAGTAGACACCCCAAGGAAATTGCTGAGAGGCATGTTGAGCCCATTGAATATTCATTTTTTTGTCCCAAGTGATTGAATAATGAAAAAAAAAAAATTCAAAAAGTTGTCACTAAATGATATATTGCTCACACAGGCCATGGGCATATGTGGAATTGCACCCCAAAATACATTTAGCTGCTTCTCCTGAGTATGGGAATACCACATGTGTGGGACTTTTTGGGAGCCTTGCCGCGTACGGGGCCTCGAAAACCAATCACTGCCTTCAGGATTTCTAAGGGCGTACATTTTTGATTTTACTTCTCACTACCTATCACAGTTTTGAAGGCCATAAAATGCCCAGATGGCATAACCCCTTCCCGCCGACCGAACGCACATATGCGTCCTCGGCTTTCCGGGGTTATACCGGGATGATGCCCGCAGCTGCAGGCATCATCCCAGTACCGTTGTTTTCAGCGGGCGATCGGCTACCCGAATATAACAACCGATGCGGCTAAAAGCCGCTCGGCTGTTATACCGGAGGAGCGGGAGGGGACATCCCCCCCCCTCCCGCCACCTCCCGCCGCTGTTACCGGGCCTCCCGTGCGGGAGGCCCGGTGTCCATTCGGGAATCTCCGGCGGCTGGGGGCGGGCTGGAATGAAGCTGTGAGCGGCTTCGTTCCAGCCTTCTAATTGTAAACGCGGAAGCGACGTCATGACGTCACTTCCCGTTTACTCGGCTGCCAATGGCGCCGAATTTAAAAAAGTACACAGTATTCAGAATCGCCGTTTTCGGCGATCTGAATACTTTGAAGTGTAAAGGAGGGATGGGGGGTCTTTTAGACCCCCCATCCCTCCATAAAGAGTACCTGTCACCACATATTACTGTCACAAGGGATGTTTACATTGCTTGTGACAGCAATAAAAGTAAAAAAAAAAAAAAAATTTTTAAACACAATTTATAAAAGTACAAAAATAAATAAAATAAATAAAAAAAAAAAAAAAAAAATTTTTAAAGCGCCCCCGTCCCCGCGAGCTCGCGCAGCGAAGAAAACGCATACGGAAGTCGCGCCCGCATATGTAAACGGTGTTCAAACCACACATGTGAGGTATCGCCGCGATCGTCAGAGCGAGAGCAATAATTCTAGCCCTAGACCTCCTCTGTAGCTCAAACCTGGTAACCGTAAAAAATTTTTAAAGCGTCACCTATGGAAATTCATAGGTACCATAGTTCGTCGCCATTCCACGAGTGCGTGCAATTATAAAGGGTGACATGTTTGGTATCTATTTACTCGGCGTAACATCATCTTTCACATTATACAAAAAAATTGGGGTAACTTTACTGTTTGGATTTTTTAAAATTCATGAAAGTGTCACTTTTCCAAAAATTTGCGTTTAAAACACCGCTGCACAAATACCGTGTGATAAAAAATATTGCAACAATCGCCATTTTATTCTTTAGACTCTCTTCTAAAAAAATATATATAATGTTTGGGGGTTCTAAGTAATTTTCTAGCAAAAAATACGGATTTTAACTTGTAAACACCAAATTTCAAAAATAGGCTTAGTCATGAAAGGGTTAAACCCCCCCCAAATGACCCAATTTTGGAAAGTAGACACCCCAAGCTATTTGCTTTGAGGAATGTTGAGTCCATGGAATATTTTATATTTTGACACAAGTTGCGGGAAAGTGACAAATTTTTTTTTTTTTGCACAAAGTTGTCACTAAATGATATATTGCTCACACAGGCCATGGGCATATGTGGAATTGCACCCCAAAATACATTTAGCTACTTCTCCTGAGTACGGGGATACCACATGTGTGGGACTTTTTGGGAGCCTAGCCGCGTACGGGCCCCCGAAAACCAATCACCGCCTTCAGGATTTCTAAGGGTGTAAATTTTTGATTTCACTCTTCACTGCCTATCACAGTTTCGGAGGCCATGGAATGCCCAGGTGGCACAAACCCCCCCCAAATGACCCCATTTTGGAAAGTAGCCACCCCAAGCTATTTGCTGAGAGGCATGGTGAGTATTTTGCAGCTCTCATTTGTTTTTGAAAATAAAGAAAGACGAGAAAAAAATTTTTTTTTTTCTTTTTTCAATTTTCAAAACTTTGTGACAAAAAGTGAGGTCTGCAAAATACTCGCTATACCTCTCAGCAAATAGCTTGGGGTGTCTACTTTCCAAAATGGGGTCATTTGGGGGGGGGGTTTGCCACCTGGGCATTCCATGGCCTCCGAAACTGTGATAGGCAGTGAAGAGTGAAATCAAGCCTGAAGGCGGTGCTTGGTTTTCGGGGTCCCGTACGCGGCTAGGCTCCCAAAAAGTCTCACACATGTGGTATCCCCGTACTCAGGAGAAGCAACAGAATGTATTTTGGGGTGTAATTTCACATATTCCCATGGCATGTTTGAGCAATATATCATTTAGTGACAAAAAAAAATAAAAAAAATAAAAAATTGTCTCTTTCCCGCAACTTGTGTCACAATATAAAATATTCCATGGACTCGACATGCCTCTCAGCAAATAGCTTGGGGTGTCTACTTTCCAAAATGGGGTCATTTGGGGGGTTTTGAACTGTCCTGGCATTTTATGCACAACATTTAGAAGCTTATGTCACACATCACCCACTCTTCTAACCACTTGAAGACAAAGCCCTTTCTGACACTTTTTGATTACATAAAAAAATAATTTTTTTTGCAAGAAAATTACTTTGAACCCCCACACACTATATATTTTTTTAAAGCAAATGCCCTACAAATTAAAATGATGGGTGTTTCATTTTTTTTTTTCACACAGTATTTGCGCAGCGATTTTTCAAACGCATTTTTTGGGGAAAAAACACACTTTTTTAAATTTTAATGCACTAAAACACACTATATTGCCCAAATGTTTGATGAAATAAAAAAGATGATCTTAGGCCGAGTACATGGATACCAAACATGACATGCTTTAAAATTGCGCACAAACGTGCAGTGGCGACAAACTAAATAAATTTTTAAAAACCTTTAAAAGCCTTTATAGGTTACCACTTTAGATTTACAGAGGAGGTCTACTGCTAAAATTACTGCCCTCGATCTGACGTTCGCGGTGATACCTCACATACATGGTGCAATTGCTGTTTACATTTGACGCCAGACTGACGCTTGCGTTCACCTTAGCGCGAGAGCAGGGGGGACAGGGGTGCTTTTTTTTTTTTTTTTTTTTTCTTTATTATTATTATTTTTTTTAATCTTATTTTTAAACTGTTCCTTTCATTTTTTTTTTTTTTTTAAATCATTTTTATTGTTATCTCAGTGAATGTAAATATCCCCTATCATAGCAATAGGTAGTGACAGGTACTCTTTTTTGAAAAAATTGGGGTTTATTAGACCCTAGATTTCTCCTCTGCCCTCAAAGCATCTGACCACACCAAGATCGGTGTGACAAAATGCTTTCCCAATTTCCCAATGGCGCTGTTTACATCCGGTGAAATCTAAGTCATAAAATGCTCGTAGCTTCCGGTTTCTTAGGCCATAGAGATGTTTGGAGCCACTCTGGTCTCTGATCAGCTCTATGGTCAGCTGGCTGAATCACCGGCTGCATTCTCAGGTTCCCTGTACAGGAGAGCCAGAGAAAAACACGGAAGACGTTGGGGGGGGCATTCCCTCCCACTGCTTGTAAAAGCAGTCTAGAGGCTAATCAGCCGCTAGGATTGCTTTTACATGAAAGCCGACCGCTGGCTGAAAAGAATGATACCAAGATGATACCTAAACCTGCAGGCATCATTCTGGTATAACCACTCAAAGTCGTGAATGGCGTACCTGAAGACAAAAAAATGGTTAACAATAAAGCACAGTAAACGGTAAAGTATAAAAAATTGCATACCTGAAAAGCAAACATGATAAAACATAATAACAATAAAACATTGCAGAATAGAATACAGTAAAAAAGAGCAGAACAATAGAGAGAGAATAGAGAGAGAGAGAGAACAATAAAACGACAACTATTTTTTTTTATTTTATATTTTTGTTTGTTTTTTTTTTTTTTTTTTACACTTTTTTTTGTAACTGTAACTTTTATAACTGTAACCGGTTCCAGGTTCGGGTCTTTCAAAATGCGATGGCATCTTGGGAGACCCTGTGAAAGTGTGCCTAGTCTGTGCAGTGCTGTACCCTACGCTAATACCCAACTAGTGAATGGTAGCTTTCAAAACATTCACCAATGCAAAGACCAGGATTGTCAGGACAGAAGGGACAATAATAGCAGGTGTCACGCCTATATCCGCGCTTGCTGCAGACACGACATCTTTTTGGGGGGGGTTCGCTGGGTAGGGGTACTCGGGAGGACATAAAGAAAATGCCTCTCATGCAGCTGACTGCATTTGGTTGGGGATGTGAATGGGGGAAGTACGGGCGCTGCAGAAGCGGTGGGTTTCCAATTAGGATTGGCGAATGCAGCAGGAAGGGCATTATGGGCACGACGGGCCTGTGTTTGTCTTCTTGGTGGCAGTGGGACACTGCTTGTGCTTGCCACCTCACCAGCTTGAACTGCACTTATGGGACTCGCCACGTCACCAAGTGTTACTGCAGTGCTGGTTTGACTACGACCAGGGTGTACTAGGCCGCTGGTGCTTGCCAGTTCACCAAAACGCTACCAAAAAAACTGTTAGCGATCGCAGGGATCAGGCCTGACTCTGCGAATGCTGCAGTTATGCGTTTAGTGTTTTGTAAGTGACAGTGATCGATCGATACTGCACTTGGGTGGGCTGGGCTGGGCCGGGCAGAGGGGCAAAATGCAGGTGCTAGCAGGTATCTGGGCTGATCCCGCTAACACTGCGTTTTTGGGAACCCTAAACTGCTGGGGACGCTAGGATAGATCTGATCGGATCAGATATTGATTCGTTCAGATACTATACCACTAAGGGAGGTGTACGGTGCCTGCGTGGGTGTTAGTGCTACTGGCACTAACCTGATGCTGCCTGGGGCTGGTGCTTGTCAGTTCACCAAAACGCTACCAAAAAAACTGTTAGCGATCGCAGGGATCAGGCCTGACTCTGCGAACGCTGCAGTTATGCGTTTAGTGTTATGTAAGTGACAGTGATCGATCGATACTTTATTTGGGTGGGCTGGGCTGGGCCGGGCTGAGGGGCAAAACGCAGGTGCTAGCAGGTATCTGGGCTGATCCCGCTAACACTGCGTTTTTGGGAACCCTAAACTGCTGGGGACGCTAGTATAGATCTGATCGGATCAGATATTGATGCGTTCAGATACTATACCACTAAGGGAGGCGTATGCTGCGTGCCTGGGTGTTAGCGGTACTGGCGCTAATCTGACGCTGCTTGGGGCGACGCATATCACCGCCGGGCGATCAGGGGGCTAAACCTTTATGCGGTAATAAACGGTGGGTGCCCTGACACTATAAAAAATAAACTAACTAACCAGCGTCACCCGTAACAGTTATACGGTGATCAGTGGTGAAAGGGTTAACTAGGGGGCAATCAAGGGGTTAAAACATTTATTAGGTAGTATATGGGGGTCCCTGTCGCTATAAAACGCTGACGGCAAACCTAAATATTTACCTCCCTAACTAGCGTCACCAGCGACACTAATACAGCGATCAGAAAAATGATCGCTTAGCGACACTGGTGACAGGGGGTGATCAAGGGGTTAAAACTTTATTAGGGTGTGTTAGGGGGGTACCCTAGACCTAAAGGGGGCTAACACGCACTGACCTAACACTGTAACTGTCACAAACTGACACCAATACAGTAATCAGAAAAAAAAAAAAAAAAACCTGCTTGGTGTCAGTTTGTGACGGGGGGGTGATTGGGGGGGGATCGGGGGGTAATCGGGGGGGATCGGGGGTGTAATGTGTGCCTGGCATGT
Organism: Aquarana catesbeiana; assembly: GCF_042186555.1. Taxonomy (NCBI): domain Eukaryota; kingdom Metazoa; phylum Chordata; class Amphibia; order Anura; family Ranidae; genus Aquarana; species Aquarana catesbeiana. Next base: position 342,538,877 of record NC_133325.1, read on the forward strand.
TCTACTGTGTGTGTGTGTTTGTGTAACTCACAGTACAGTCTTCTCTCCTCGGCGCCGGAACGGAAAATACCAAGCCGAGGAGAGATGACTGAGGCAGTGAAATGATCCCAATGGCTGGGAGCGATCGCGAGGGGGGGGCCACGAATGGATGGCCTCCCCCTCACCACCGATCGCCGGGGGAGATTTGTCGACCGCCGCAGGCACCGGGGGGGGGGGTCCGATCGGACCCCCCACCCACGGGCAGGCAAGGACGTACCTGTAAGTCCTTTTGCCTGCCCGTGCCGCTCTGAGGACGTATATGTTCATGCGGCGGTCGGCAACTGGTTAAATGTATTGACATTGGGAATATATTTTGCAGTGTGTTTATGTACAGTCTTTTTGAAACATTCCCATTTCTGTTCTGTGTTCATCAATGCCAATATTTCGTCCCAGTCTTGGAGAGCAGCCATCATCCTTGGAAAATTTGCTCATTTTTATCTTTCCAGCATGTGCTTGTTGTTTGTAGCTAACAATAAATTAAATCATGTATATTGGGAATCACTCTCTATTTACCCCGTTGACCTCTGTACTGGGACTGAAAGTAATTTCAAAGCTGTGAGTTGTCACCAGAATAGAAATATAAGGAAAATCTTTCAATGGGATATTTGTCCAGTAACAAGTGTCTAGGAGGGAACTTTCCTCACTCTGGAGAGTTTTTCTTTCATTTGTGTTGTATCTACAAGACAAAAAGTGCAGAGATATATGCCCAGAGGGAGACAGATGGCAAGATAGAGTTTTAGACACTTTAAAAGCTAACTTTATTATTGTACAGTTATCATTCAAATGAAAACTAATGATTTAAATATCTAATTAGTGGCTGTTTATCATGGCACCATCCTCATTAGCTTAAATACACCCTCTTCTTTTGAACTCAATGCAAAAATATTAAGTTTGTTATGATATACTACAGGTGCTTTCCCCTCCTTATCTCTTTTGGGGGTCCACACAAATGGTCTCTCTTTTGGGGGTCCACACAAATGGGGGGTGCAGAGCTTCCGAGTAGGAGAAAATGGGAGGAAGACATTGCACAAATAATTGAGGAGCAATGGAGTCAAATACTGGAATTGGTGCCAATGGTCTCATTATCAACCTCACAGATTGTATCCCACTTTTTTCTGGTACATAGATCATATTATACACCCCGAAAATGTTTATGTTCGGAAGAAGACCAGACGCAAAATGACCAAGATATGGAGACGTAAAGGGAGATTTGGTGCATATGATCTGGAGATGCCCCAAATTATATAGATATTGGAGGGAAATAGTTAATAAAATAAATTCTCTTTTTGGGACATCTCTAGACATAGAGGCTAAGACGTGTTTTTGGGGCACATAGAAAGGAAAAGATTTTCGGGAGACATACAGACCGCAATAATCAGATGCCTGTTCCAAGCAAGAAAGCTGATCCCACAGAAGTGGCAAACAATAGCCCCCCCATTGGTGGGAGAATGGATGAATGTCATAAAAGATATGATATGGAAGGAAAAATGTATATATAGCAAGAGGGGAAACACCAAGAAATATGAGAGATTGTGGAATTTATGGTTATGGTACTCCATGGTGGAGTAATCCCAGCCATATGGAAATGGATATGGATGGGGGGGTGGGACAAATGAGAGGTGGTAACAAGTGATCGGTGTGAAAGAGTGAGAGTGTATGAGGATTTTGGGGAGGGGGTGGGAGGGGTGGCGGGGGGATAGGGGTAAGACGTATTTTATATATATATATTTTTTGTATTGTTGTAAAAGATGGAAAAAATTTCAATAAAAAACATTTGATAAAAAAAAGAAAGCCAAGCTGGGGTGATTGTTTCCCATAACACCATATGGCACACACTACAGAGGAATAGGATGCATGGGTGTCGTCCATGAAGGAAGCCTCTTTTGAGTCCCAAAAAGAGAATTTATTTTATTAACTATTTCCCTTCAATATCTATATAATTTGGGGCATCTCCAGATCATATGCACCAAATCTCCCTTTACGTCTCCATATCTTGGTCATTTTGCGTCTGGTCTTCTTCCGAACATAAACATTTTCGGGGTGTATATTATGATCTATGTACCAGAAATAAGTGGGATACAATCTGTGAGGGTGATAATGAGACCATTGGCCTCAATTCCAGTATTCGACTCCATTGCTCCTCAGTTATTTGTGCAATGTCTTCCTCCCATTTTCCCCCTACTTGGAAGCTCTGCACCCCCCATTTGTGTGGACCCCCAAAAGAGAGACCATTTGTGTGGACCTCCAAAACAGATAAGGAGGGGAACGAGCAAGCACCTGTAGTATATCATAACAAACTTAATATTTTTGCATTGAGTTCAAAAGAAGAGGGTGTATTTAAGCTAATGAGGATGTTGCCACAATAAACAGCCACTAATTAGATATTAAAATCATTAGTTGTAATTTGAATGTGTAGAAAGTTTGATTATGTGTTCATATTCCTTGGCAAAGATGGAAAACCACATGAGTGCCATAGTGAATGTGTGTAAGAGTGATAAAAGTAATCAGGTATTGAATTAAATGTGGTACCAAAGATCCAATAATATAAATATCATGACATAAGTCAAAAGTGAAATAATGCAATATGATGTGCTATATTGTAAAGATGAATGTAAAAATGTAAAAATGAAGTAAATTAATGACTTAAACTAAGCTCAAGGGAATAGATGAAGTTGTGCAAAAAGCTAGGGATAAATAAATACAGTGAGAAAACACCAAGAATACCTTAGGCAGTGTGAGAGTTCATTATGACACACAGTTGAGGTTATAAGATAACAATGCAGATGGCAGAACTTGAATAGCTTTCAAACATCCGTATCTGTATTAAAGTAAATTAAAGTGAAGTTTCCATATTAGTTGTTACAAGGATTTTAAGATTTAAAGGTAGCTTTGCGTTCCCTATCCAAAACACTTACTTGATGGCAAACTTGTCCAATGTGCCTGTGAGTCAGCAGCTCACTGGGATCACTCCAGGATCCACAGGAGCTGGTAATGTTATATATACTTCCTTTTGATTGTTAAATTGAGTACAGGTGCCTGTCCTCCAAGGGCCTTCCCCCTCCTGCAAACCCACCTGTGTATCCCGAGCGCCATCATGGTGGTCTTCTCGGCGTTCCGGAAGGCCGTCATTTCTGTAGCAAACGTGTGATGTCATGACATCACACGCATGCGCTGCAACACACGCGCACGGCACCATATAACATCCAGCAATAATCACAGAACGCCGTCAGTATGGTAACGCTCCCTCTTGTGGCGCTGATGAAAATTGCACCAAATTGGGAGGACTTCTATGAGATAGTGGATCGAGCCTATGAAGGCAGGATTGTATGCAAATACCTTTTCGAGTTTATTAGGTCCAAGCACCCTAGGGTGCCTACTTTTTATTGTTTACCCAAAATTCATAAAAATTCTATTACACCTACAGGTAGACCACATATCTCCAGCAATGGAGGCATTTCAGAGAACTTGAGCAGAGTTATTGATTCTTATTTACATCCCTATGTCATTTCCTTGCCTTCCTTTTTTAAGGACACTATATATTTTCTACAATTCATTGACAAATTTACTATTCCAAAGGACTATCTTCTTGTCACAATTGACATTTAAGCTCTATACAGCTCCATTCCCCACTCGTGTGGCCTGGCAGCTGTACAGAAAGTCCTACAGCAGGGGTCAAGACATGATATGGCTCTAAATGAGTTAATCCTAAAAGGATTGGACTACATCCTCAGTCACAATTATTTTCTCTTTGACTGTTCCCACTACCTACAGGTACAAGGCCCCATCCTACGCCAATGTGTACTTAGGGGAATGGGAACAATATCTCTTTGGAGGTGAGGATCTTGTTGAGTACCTGGGCCACATATTTACGTGGCTCAGGTACATCAATGACATCTTCATCATATGGGAGGGATCGGAAGATACCTTGAAAGAGTTCTTCCAGAAAGTTAATATCAATAATTACAATTTAACATTTACAATGGCAAATGATAAACAAACCATTACCTTCTTGGATTTCCAAATAATTTGTGACTCAGAAGGAAGACTAGGTAGTACTTTGTATCAAAAAAGACTGCTGGTAATACAGTATTGCATGCCGAAAGTTTTCACCCCACCCCTTTATAGGATTCAATCCCCTATAGACAGTATCTTCGGTTGCAAAGAAACTGTTCCAACGATGAGCTCTTTAGACAAGAAGTTGGTAAACTCCAGGACAGATTACTAGCATGGGGATATAGTTGTTCTTGCCTACGGAGGGCCTATAACAAAATGATTGGTCAGTCACGTCAAAATCTCTTATTTCAATCAAAATCAAAAAAGAATCTCAACTTTGACCCCATGAGGACTATCATGCGTTATTCAAATCAACATTCACAAATTAGAGAAATCATTAAAAAATATTCGTTGATTCTGACAGACGACCCAAGGATAGAGCAATTTATATCAACCAATCCATTGATCACCTACAGACGAGCTTCTTCAATTAAAGATAAATTAGTTCAGAGCAAATACAGGGCTAAATCCATTTAAAAAAAAAACATTGTCTGTCATATATAAGGTTCCTTCCCTTGTGGACATTGCTCACATTGTTACCTTATTAGGAGAGAGAAACCTTTCCTACTTCCCAATGGCGAAATGTTTGATCCTAAGCACTTTGCCAACTGCCAAATACACAGGGTTATCTATTTGATGTCCTGTGAATGTGGAGCCTATTATGTAGACAAAACTAAACAGCAATTTTGGCATCAAATTTCTCAACACGTATATAGCATGGAAATTGGAAACAGACATCTACCAGTGGGTAGACATGTAGTTCTACATCATCACTATCAGATGCCAAAAGTCACTTTTGTTGCCCTCGACAGAATACATATTTCTGATCGAGGTGAAGACTGGAATAAAGTATTGCTTCAACATGAGCAACGCTGGATCTTTAAATTACAGGCCACCACCTTTCCAGGCCTAAATGAATCCATTACATTTGCCCCCTTCCTGAACGGATTTGTGTCTGGCAAAATCAACTAAATGGAATAATATACTCTCATCCTACAAACAGAATCTTTTTGACGTAACTTGATTACTTTTAATTTCATTATTTTTGGGAAGATGAATGAAAATCATAAATTCAACCAGGCTTTAGGCACACCTTAAAATAAAGCAAATGAATTATAAAATATTAAGTAACATATTTATTTGTATGTACTTTATAATTATGCATTGTTCGAATTATAAAATATCAAGTGACATATCCACTTGTATGTACTATGTATCTATGTATTGTATTTTGCAGTTTCTACTATCATACTGATCCAATGTCCTTCCCGCATCCTTTGGTGGGTATCCCACCTCTCTTTCAACTTCCCGACACGGTAAGGGAGAAGCAGCAATGTTTTCTCCCATTCTTTCCTCCCGATTGGTGCAATTTTCAACAGCGCCACAAGAGGAAGCGTTACCATGCCGGCGACATTCCATGATAATTGCTGGACATTATATGGCACCACAAGCATGCACAGTTGTTGCAGCGCGTGCGTGTGACATTATGTTTGCTACAGAAATGATGGCATCTGCTGGGGCAAGGCCTTCCGGAACACCGAGTAGACCACGAGGAGACCGCCATGATGGCGGTCGGGATGCACAGATGGGTTTGGAAGGGGGGAAGGCCCTTGGAGGACAGGAACCTGTATTCAATTTAAAAATCAAAAGGAAGTATATACAACAATACTAGCTCCTGTGGATCCTGGAGTGATCCCAGTGAGCTGCTGACACACAGACACATTGGACAAGTTTGCCATCAAGTAAGTGTTTGGGATAGGGAACGCAAAGCCACCTTTAAATCTTAAAATATTTGTAACAACTAATATGGAAACTTCACTTTCATTCACTTTAATACAGATACAGATGTTTGGAAGCTATTCAAGTTCCGCCATCTGCATTGTTACCTTATAACCTCAACTGTGTGTCATAATAAACCTCACACTGCCTAAGGTATTGTCAGAGTTTTCTCACTGTATTCATTTATCACTAGCTTTTTGCACCACTTCATCTATTACCTTGAGCTTAGTTTAATTCATTAACCACTTCAGCCTCGGAAGAATTTACCCCCTTCCTGACCGGAGCACTTTTTGAGATTTGGCACTGCTTCACTTTAACTGACAATAGCACGGTCGTGCAATGTTTTACCCAAACAAAATTGACGTCCTTTTTTTCCACAAATAGAGCTTTCTTTTGGTGGTATTTGATCGCCTCTACAGTTTTTACTTTTTGCGCTATAAACAAAAAAGAGCGACAATTTTGAAAAAAACACATTTTTTATTTTTTACATTTTGCTATAATAAATATCCCCCCAAAATATATAAAAAAACAAGTTTTTTCCTCAGTTTAGGCTGATGTGTATTCTTCTACATATTTTTGGTAAAAAAAATCACAATAAGCGTACATTGATTGGTTTGCGCAAAAGTTATAGCGTCTACAAAATAGGGGATAGATTAATAGCATCTTTATTATTTTTTTTTACTAGTAATGGCAGCAGTCTGCACTTTTTATCATGACTGCGATATTATGGCGGACACATCAGACAATTTTGACACATTTTGGAACCATTGGCATTAATACAGCGATCAGTGCGATTAAAAATGCATTGGTTACTGTAAAAATGTCACTGGCAGTGAAGGGGTTAACACTAGGGGGTAGTGAAGGGGTTAACTATGTTCCCTGGGAGGTGATTATAACTGAAGGGGGAGGGACTAACTACAGGAAGTGACAGATTGTGGTTCCTAGCTAATAGGAACAAGCAATCTGTGACTCCTGTCAGAATAGAACAGGGAAGTGTGTGTTTACACACACTCGTCCCTGTTCTGTGTCTCCTGGTCACGATTGCTCACGGCCGGCGGTCATCGCGACCGTCGGCCTGGAGCAACGGCCTCCGGCGGCTCTCATGCACCTGCTATCTGTACTCCGTGAAATCACGTACAGTAACGTGGTTTCATGCAGGGGAGCCAACGTGCCACAGTAAAACTGCGGCGGCTGGTCCGGAAGCAGTTAATTTACTTCATTTTGAAATTTTCACATTCATCTTCACAATATAGCACGTCATATTGCATTATTTTACTTGTGACTTATGTCATCATATTTATATTATTGAATCTTTGGTACCACATTCATTCAATACCTTTTATTACTCTTATGCCCTGTACACACGGTCGGATTTTCTGACGAAAAATGTGTGATAGGACCTTGTTGTCGGAAATTCCGACCGTGTGTGGGCTCCATCACACATTTTCCATCGGAATTTCCAACACACAAAGTTTGAGAGCTTGCTATAAATTTTTCCGACAACAAAATCCGTTGTCGGAAATTCCAATCATGTGTACACAAATCCGATGCACAAAGTGCCACGCATGCTCAGAATAAATTAAGAAACAAAAGCTATTGGCTACTGCCCCGTTTATAGTCCCGACATACATGTTTTACGTCACCGCGTTCAGAACGATTGGATTTTCCGACAACTTTGTGTGACCGTGTGTATGCAAGACAAGTTTGAGCCAACATCCATCGGAAAAAATCCATGGATTTTGTTGTTGGAATGTCCGATCAATGTCTGACCGTGTGTACGGGGCATTACATACATTCACTATGGCACTCATGTGGTTTTCCATCTTTGCCAAGGAATATGAACACATAATCAAACTTTCTACACATTTAAATGACAACTAATGATTTAAATATCTAATTAGTGGTTGTTTATTGTGGCAACATCCTCAATTGTTTAAATATACCCTCTTCTTTGAACTCTTTGAACTCAATGCAAAAATATTAAGTTTGTTATGATATACTACAGGTGCTTGCTCGCTCCCCTCCTTATCTCTTTTGAGGGTCCACACAAATGGTCTCTTGTAAGTTCTTTGAGGGCGGGGTCCGTGCCTTGGGAGGCAGAGATGACACACGAATGGTCTTGAGTTTGCTGAAACTAGCTTTTATAGAAAACTCTGGCTATAGGACATGTGTTTCTCTCTTCCAACATAATGATTGGTAAATATACATCGTTGTGTGTGATTAAATACAATGGTAAAATGTAAAATGATTAATAAATGAATAATATTTCTCTTTCTCTGCATAGAATAAGAATTTGAAGAATTGAAGAAGACCACATTTAGAAGGGTCGAAATGCGGGGTTCTATGTGGAAGACCACTTTTGCAGTAAAATGCAAACTTTATTAGGATTTCATACAATATGTAGTTCCATTATGATTGATGGTTTTGCCATTTTCATGTAAATGCCAGAGCTCAGTTTTTTACAACTCTTATGTAACTGCCAAACTGCCTTTTGACATAATAAAGAATTTTTAATTAATGACCTGTAAATTTTTTGTCTGCTAAAAAACCCCATGAGGGAATCTTATATATATATATATATATATATATACAGTTGTGTAGAAATGTAAATACCCTGACAGAATTTATGATTTCTTGCCCATTTTTCAGAGAATATGAATGATAACACAAAAACATTTCTTTCACTCATGGTTAGTGTTTGGCTGAAGCCATTTATTATCAATCAACTGTGTTTACTCTTTTTAAATCATACACAAGTTGACAAAAAGGGTTTTGAATGGCTATTAAAGGTAACCATTGTCACCTGTGATCTGTCTGCTTGTAATTAGTGTGTGTGGAAAAGGTCAATGAGTTTCTGGACTCCTGACAGACCCTTGCATCTTTTATCCAGTGCTGCACTGACATTTCTGGATTCTTAGTCATGGGGAAAGCAAAAGAATTGTCAAAGGATCTGCGAGAAAAGGTAGTTGAACTGTATAAAACAGGAAAGGGATATAAAAAGATATCCAAGGAATTGAGAATGCCAATCAGCAGTGTTCAAATTCTAATCAAGAAGTATAAAGTGAGGGGTTCTGTTGAAACCAAACCACGGTCATGTAGACCAACTAACATTTAAGCCACAACTGCCAGGAAAATTGTTTGGGATGCAAAGAAAAACCCACAAATAACTTCAGGTGAAATACAGGACTCTCTGAAAACATGTGGCGTGGCTGTTTCAAGATGCACAATAAGGAGGCACTTGAAGAAAGATGGGCTGCATGGTCGAGTCGCCAGAAGAAAGCCATTACTGCACAAATGCCACAAAGTATCCCCCTTATAGTATGCCAAACAGCACAGAGACAAGCCTCAAACCTTCTGGCACAAAGTCATTTGGAGTAATGAGAACAAAATTGAGCTTTTTGGCCACAACCATAAATGCTACATTTGCAGAGGAGTCCATCAGGCCTATGATAAAAAGTACACCACTCCTACTGTGAAACACGGAGGTGGATCGCTGATGTTTTGGGGATGTGTGCTACAAAGGCACAATTGATGGCAAGATGAATGCAGTATGTTATAAAAAAATACTGAAGGAACATTTGCATTCATCAGCCAGGAAGCTGCTCATGGGACGTACTTGGACATTCCAACATGACAATGATCCAAAACACAAGGCCAAGTCGACCTGTCATTGGCTACAACAGAATAAAGTGAAGATTCTGGAGTGGCCATCTCAGTCTCTTGACCTCAATATCATTGAGCCACTCCAGGGAGATCTTAAACGTGCAGTTCATGCAAGACAGCCCAAGAATTTACAGGAACTAGGGGCTTTTTACCAAGAGGAATGAGCAGCTTTACCATCTAAGAAGATAAAGAGCCTCATCCACAAATACCACAAAATACTTCAAGCTGTCATTGATGTTAAAGGGGACAATAAGTTTCTGTTGCCATTATGATTTATCATTCATAATCTCTTAAAAATGGCCAAGAAATCATAAATCCTGCCAGGGTATGTAAACTTATGAGCCCCCCAACTGTGTATATATATGTGTATATATATATATATATATATATATATATATATATATATATAATACTTTGGAATGTAGACCACAAATATTTTTCTAAGCAAAGTGCTAAAGTGTTTCATAAATAAGTTCACAAGTTTTTTTTTTAATTCACCTTTTATGGAAACAGTTTTCAGTATAATTGAGATTTACATTGCTGGTTTCTGAAAAGCAAATGAAGACTGTAAGGCCTGGAAACAAAATAGGCTTCATCTTCATTGTCAGCATGATGTCTGTTTTAATGTGCTGCATAAACTTTACATTCTATTAGCTGCAAATATTGTTTTTTATCTAAAACTCTTATTTACAAACTCTTCATTTCATAAAAATTGAGATTTACAAAAAGAGAAATTTCAAGTGAAAGCATTCAGTGAACTAGTAATACTATCCAGAAAGCACAGTCATTGTGCCAAAGTCAGAAATTGCGTTCTCAATAACAGTGATACGCAATTCTCTACTAGGGATGAGCTTCGAGTTCGAGTCGAACTCATGTTTGACTCGAACATCAGCTGTTCGCCAGTTCGCCGAACAGGGGACAATTTGGGGTGTTTGCGGCAAATTCGAAAGCCGCGGAACACCCTTTAAAAGTCTATGGGAGAAATCAGAAGTGCTCATTTTAAAGGCTTATATGCATGGTATTGTCATAAAAAGTGTTTGGGGACCTGGGTCCTGCCCCAGGGGACATGGATCAATGCAAAAAAAGTTTTAAAAACGGGAGCAGTGATTTTAATAATTCTTAAAGTGAAACAATAAATGTGTAATATTCATTTAAATTTCATACCTGGGGGGTGTCTATAGTATGCCTGTAAAGGGGCGCATGTTTCCTGTGTTTAGAACAGTCTGACAGCAAAATGACATTTCGAAGGAAAAAAGCCATTTAAAACTACTCGCGGCTATTGCATTGCCAGTCCGACAATACACATAGAAGTTAATTGATAAAAACGGCATGGGAATTCCCCACAGGGGAACCCCCGAACCAAAATTCAAAAAAAAAATGACGTGGGGGTCCCCCTAAATTCCATACCAGGCCCTTCAGGTCTGGCAGGCTGCAGGAAAAGAGGGGGGGATGAGAGAGCGTCCCCCCCCAAACCGTACCAGGCCACATGCCCTCAACATTGGGAGGGTGCTTTGGGGTAGCCCCCCAAAACACCTTGTCCCCATGTTGATGAGGACAAGGGCCTCATCCCCACAACCCTGGCTGGTGGTTGTGGGGGTCTGCGGGCAGGGGGCTTATCGGAATCTGGAAGCTACCTTTAACAAGGGGACCCCCAGATCCCGGCCCCCCCTGTGTGAAATGGTAAGGGGGTACCCCTACCATTTCACTAAAAAACTGTCAAAAATGTTAAAAATGACAAGAGACAGTTTTTGACAATTCCTTTATTTAAATGCTTCTTCTTTCTTCTATCTTCCTTCATCTTCTTCTTCTTCTTCTGGTTCTTCTGGCTCTTCTGGTTCTTCCTCCGGCGTTCTCGTCCAGCATCTCCTCCGCGGCGTCTTCTATCTTCTTTTCCTCGGGCCGCTCCGCTCTCTTCTTCCTCTTCTTCTTCATCTTCTTCTTTTCTTCACTTCTTCTCTTCTTCTCTTCTTCATTTTCTTCTCTGGGCCGCTCCGCATCCATGCTGGTATGGTGGGAGGCTCCCGCTGTGTGACGGCGTCTCCTCGTCTGACGGTTCTTAAATAATGGGGGGGCGGGGCCACCCAGTGACCCCGCCCCCCTCTGACGCACGGTGACTTGACGGGACTTCCCTGTGACGTCACGGGGAATGCCACAGGGAAGTCCCGTCATGTCCCGTGCATCAGAGGGGGCGTGGTCACTGGGTGGCCCCGCCCCCCGTTATTTAAGAACCGTCAGATGAGGAGACGCCGTCACACAGCGGGAGCCTCCCTCCATGCCAGCATGGATGTGGAGCGGCCCGGAGAAGAAAATGAAGAAGAGAAGAAGAGAAGAAAAGAAGAAGATGAAGAAGAAGAGGAAGAAGAGAAGAAGATGAAGAGAAGAGCGGGAGCCTCCCCCCATGCCATGGGTGCGGAGCGGCCTGAGGAGAAGAAGATAGAAGACGCCGCAGAGGAGATGCTGGACAAGAACGCCGGAGGAAGAACCAGAAGAGCCAGAAGAACCAGAAGAAGAAGAAGATGAAGGAAGATAGAAGAAAGAAGAAGAAGCATTTAAATAAAGGAATTGTCAAAAACTGTCTCTTGTCATTTTTAACATTTTTTGACAGTTTTTTAGTGAAATGGTAGGGGTACTTTTGTACCTCCTTACCATTTCACACAGGGGGGGCGGGATCTGGGGGTCCCCTTGTTAAAGGGGGCTTCCAGATTCTAAATAAGCCCTCACCCGCAGACCCCCACAACGACCGGCCAGGGTTGTGGGGATGAGGCCCTTGTCCTGATCAACATGGGGACAAGGTGTTTTGGGGGGCTACCCCAAAGCACCCTCCCAATGTTGAGGGCATGTGGCCTGGTACGGTTCAGGAGGGGGGGCGCTCTCTCGTCCCCCCCTCTTTTCCTGCGGCCTGCCAGGTTGCGTGCTCGGATAAGGGTCTGGTATGGATTTTTGGGGGGACCCCACGCCTTTTTTTGGGTTTTTTTGGTGCGGGGTTCCCCTTAAAATCCATACCAGACCCTTCAGGTCTGGTATGGAATTTAGGGGGACCCCCACGTCATTTTTTTTTTAAATTTTGGCAGGGGTTCCCCTTAATATCCATACCAGACCTGAAGGGCCTGGTATGGAATTTAGGGGGACCCCCATGTCATTTTTTTTTTTTTAATCTTGGTTCGGGGTTCCCCTGTGGGGAATTCCTATGCCGTTTTTATCAATGAACTTCTATGTGTATTGTCGGACCAGCAATGCAATAGCCGCGAGTAGTTTTAAATGGCTTTTTTCCTTCGAAATGTAATTTTGCTGTCAGACTGTTCTAAACACGGGAAACATGCGCCCCTTTACAGGCATACTATAGACACCCCCCAGCTACAAAATTTAAAGGGATATTACACTTTTATTGTTTGACTTTAAGCATTATTAAAATCACTGCTCCTGAAAAAACTGCCGTTTTTAAAACTTTTTTTTGCATTGATCCATGTCCCCTGGGGCAGAACCCAGGTCCCCAAACACTTTTTATGACAATAACTTGCATATAAGCCTTTAAAATTAGCACTTTTGATTATTCATGTTTGTGTCCCATAGACTTTAACGGTGTTCACGTGTTCAAACAAATTTTTTGCCTGTTCGCATGTTCTGGTGCGAACCGAACAGGGGGGGTGTTCAGCTCATCCCTATTCTCTGCAGAAAGCTCCAAAAGACACACAGAGGTTCAGTACGAGGTTGGCAGGAATGTACCTGCTGGGGCCTAAGCCTAGAGAAGTTAAATCTGATAGGTAGCAGTAACTATAATATTTAATGCTAGGATACTGCTTGTGAGAGGCAACAGAAAGTGTGCCCCAGCATCTGCAGCAGATGTTTTCCAGGATTACTAGATTATATATAAAAAGTTGTGATATAGATAAGTGCAGAACAAGGTTTGAGTAAATAATGGAATTGTTCAGCAGTTAGACTATGCTATCTTTAAACATCTCAGGGTTTGATTTTCCTTTTTGCTTTCATAGAAATCTAAAAGCAGTATTCACCCTAAAATAAATACCTTTGTTACCCTTTTAATAATAATAATAATAATAATAATATTAATAATAATATTATAATTTTATACATTTCTAAATATATTAGTATTTTTCAAATAAAATAAATTAATCTTTATCTTTTTCTGTTCTTTCATTTTACCATGTGTTTACTTCTTGTATGATCCTGCGAAAGAAGGAAAGGAGGGAGGCGCACCTAAGTGTAGTATTAAAATGTAGTTTTAATGCGCAAAGTAATGCACTTACACAAATGTAGAAATCATAGGCATATCTGTGGTACAGAACATCCTCCTCGAGGGGTCCAGCTATCTGGTTTCCCAGTGTTCAGAAGTTGTCAGTGACTGTGCAGGACGCTGAATCCAAAACTGGAAGTGAGAGGATCCAGGCTGCCTGGCGTGGACCACATGGAGGGAAATGGCATCACCCAGTGGGCAGGCCTCGGTGTGGAAAGGACAGGAAGCTAGTTTACGTCCTCAGAGCATACTGCTCCTTCTACTGGCCTTCTACAGGCCTACACCGAGGCATAATCACTGGGTGACATAATTTCCCTCCATGCAGTCCATGCCAGGCAGCCTGGATCCTCTGCACTTCCTGTTTTGGATTCAGCGTCATACACAATCACTGACATCTTCCAGATGCTGGGAAACCGGATAGCTGGCACCCCTCGAGGAGGACGTTCTGTACTAGAGATATGCCTATGATTTCTACATTTGCGTAAGTGCATTACTTTGTGCATTAAAGCTACATTTTAATATTACACTTGGGTGCGCCTCCCTCCTTCCCTTCTTTTGCATTTCTTACAGAGTTTTTCTGGATATGCTCTGGGGATGGCTGGCAAATGAACTTTCTTCTATATACCTAAGTTGGCATGAGCAACATTTATCTGAATAAGGACTATTATTTACTATAGCTTTGAACAACTGTGCAGACTTACCATTGTTATGCGCTGGGTGATTTTCTCTTTTCTTGTATGATCCTATCTTTCTTCTTGCCTCTTTTCCTTTTGCTGTATAGCTCTGTCAGTAGTCTATTGTATCTCAAAGATGAAGGTATGATGATGAAAATGAAAGGAGAGCAATAAAGTTCCTTGGGTGTGTAGCCCAGTAGAGCTAGCTGTTGGCAACATCCAGTATCCACCTACAATGCACTACAATGTGAATTTTCTTCAATGACTCTTACCTACAGAAAAAAAAAAGATCTTTCAATTTTTTTAATCTGTTTACAGAATTTGTTCTTTTTGGTTTGTTGTACTGTTTCAGTAAAGGGAATATATAGTAATTAAAAAAAAATAGTGGACTAATGTTTTAAAATGTTGTTTCTATGCATGGTTTGTAATTATACATGTGCTCTGTCAAGCAAAAATGTTGTGTAAGGTGTTCACATATTTGAATGAGTGCCAATTTGCTGCCTATGTTATACTATTTTGGTGTAGGAGGTCATGTGAGCTTACTCTCTCTTTGCAGGAACTCCTTGGAGCATTCCAAGCCTCTTTCAATGTCTTTCAATCTATTAATCTTTAGTGCCTCAATTGAAAAGGATCTTATGAAAATAAGGTGGATTCCCTCCTAGGAGCACCTTGTCCTAGGGCAACATCACATCTACACTTTCTGTAGATGAATAATTGCAGGTCCAGAATGCAGTTTAACTTCTTAATCATTGCAAAATTACCGTAGTGGAAAAATTTCCCCAGGGGGCTTATAAGCAGCAAAATATTTCTGAAACAATGTTTAGTAACCATGTTCAGTAACCATGTTTAGTAAAAATATTATTTAATTCAGACATAGAATGCATTGCATAAATACAATCAATATTACATAAAATTTCCAGTAGTCAACATCAGCAACAACAAAGGACCATCTCCCATGGCAAACTTCTTAATCATGAACTTGATAGGAGGCAGGATAGGTATAATGCCCCAAAACTCCAGGCTCCCACAGCTCTTAATTCTACAAGTTCTTGGGTGAGTTTCAGAACCCAGGAGCATCACACAGAACTCCTTAAAAAGCATTTTAACCTCTCAAAACTGGAGGCTCTAATTTTTTTTACATTGCAGTGATGACAATGGCATGGATCAGATTAGGAGAGCATGGTCTCCAGCCACACTGCCTGCCTTCAAAGATCTGACACCCTCTAGGCCTTGTCACCACAACCAACCTTTCCCTAGAAGGGGAAGATCTTCAAGGATCCTTCTTCCAAGAAAGAGGAGATAACTAATGGGATACATCTAGAGCAAAGCTCTGCAGTTTTGTGGAAGCCTGGTCTAACCCACCTGCTACAATCTCACCAAAAGTTGGTTAACCTGCAAATTAGCCTTAAAAAAGCTATATAAGAATTTAATAGGTTTGCCACCTAAGACTTCAGTAAGGCTCATGTTTGGTGCGAACTTCCCAAAATGTCCACCAATCCTCTTGAAAACAGAACTTTGCCCAGTTTTTTCACCTCCAAAAGGGGGTTTGCATCAAGCATATTTTTTTTTTTAATAAAAGGAAATCGATGAACAAAAAAGTGATGGGCAAATCTGTCCAGGTTAAATTCTTTGGTGGTGATCCCTAGTTTAAGGTGAATCCCATTAAAGTCTAAAGGGGCAATATGTTGCTAAAGAGGAGCTTCAACTGAGTCTGCAAAAAGTAAAAGTCAGCAGCTACAATTACTGTAGCTGCTGACTTTACAAAACAGGTACTTACCAGTCCAGCGCTGTCTTCAGTGCTGCCTTCTGTCCTTTTTCATCATCTTAGATTCAGGAGTAGGTTGTGATTTCCTAATCAGTCACAGCAGCTCCTCATCATTCATGGGCAGGCCTGTGCTGGCCATCGGGACTACCGGGAGATTCCCGGTGGGCCGAATGGCAGCGGGCCACTACAATGACTCAGATGTCAGACAGTGACTGTGTCACTGTCTCTCTCCGTCTGAGCGTCGCCTGGCGCCGGGCGGCTCCGCTCCTGCACTCGGCGGGCGGGCCGGCCGCCGGCGTCACAAAAGAACAGGCAGGCATTGACACTCCCCCAGGCACTCCCCCTAACAGCTATCAATATAGCTATTTGGGCGGCCTCTTTGTCCCGGCGCCGTGACGTCACTCACGGACGGAGGGCGGAGGCGGCCCGGGGACATAGGAGGAGGCGGAGCAGAAGTTCTGAACCACCACCAGCAACAAGTACAGAGAGACCAAGGCTATAGTGTCACTGAGTCTGTCATCATTCAAGTAAGCAGCAGTGCAGCACTATAGTAATAATAACTTTTCTAATAATAATAGTAATTACTAGTAAGTAACTGAATATACAGCATGGAGGGGGGGAGGGGTAAATCTGTACTGTATAAATGTACTGCCTCTGGTCATGGTTAAATTATTCATCAGTTACCATGGCCAGTGGCATTAAATTAATAATTGACCAGTGGCATTAAATTAATATTAATGCCAGGCATTAATATTAATTTAATGCCACTGGTCAATTATTAATTTAATGCCACTGGCCATGGTAACTGATGAATAATTTAACCATGACCAGTGGCAGTACATTTATACAGTACAGATTTACCCCTCCCCCCCTCCCCCCACCATGCTGCATATTCAGTTACTAAAAGTAACTGAATATGCAGCATGGCGGGGGGAGGGGGGGGGGGGTAAATCTGTATTGTAAATGTACTGCCATTGGTGATGGTTAAATTATAAAGTAACTGAATATGCAGCATGGTGGGGGGAGGGGGGGAGGGGTTAATCTGTACTGTAAATGTACTGCCACTGGACATGGTTAAATTATTCATCCATCAGTTACCATGGCCAGTGGCATTAAATTAATAATTGATCAGTGGCATTAAATTAATATTAACCACTTACCAACCGGCCCATAGCCGAATGACGGCTGCAGGGCGGTTGGATAACTCTGGGAGGACGTACTATGACGTCCTCCCAGAATTCCCCTCTCGCGCGCCCCCTGGGGCGCACACCCGAACACATCCGTGACCACGCATCACGGATCCTGGTAAATGACCGCTGATCGCGGCCGTTTACCATGTGATCTCGCCGTCAAATGACGCCGTCTGATGACGCCGGTTCCTCTCCTCCCCTCCTGTGTACTGATCGGTACACAGTGAGCGGGGAGGGGGATGGATGGATGTCTGCAGCGCTGTGGGCTGTATGTGTAGTGCCCACAGCGCTGCACAGAGACATCCATCCATCCATGCTCAGCCATCCCTCACTACTATGCAATGCTGTGCAATACTCTGCAATACCCCCACACTACTCTGCAATACTCTGCAATGCCACCACAATACTCTGCAATGCTGTGCAATACTCTGCAATGCCACCACAATACTCTGCAATGCTGTGCAATACTCTGCAATGCCCCCACAATACTCTGCAATGCTGTGCAATACTCTGCAATACCCCCACAATACTCTGCAATGCTGTGCAATACTCTGTAATGCCCCCACAATACTCTGCAATGCTGTGCAATACTCTGCAATGCCCCCACAATACTCTGCAATGCTGTGCAATACTCTGCAATGCCCCCACAATACTCTGCAATGCTGTGCAATACTCTGCAATGCCCCCACAATACTCTGCAATGCTGTGCAATACTCTGCAATGCCCCCACAATACTCTGCAATGCTGTGCAATACTCTGCAATGCCCCCACAATACTCTGCAATGCTGTGCAATACTCTGCAATGCCCCCACAATACTCTGCAATGCTGTGCAATACTCTGCAATGCCCCCACAATATTCTGCAATGCTGTGCAATACTCTGCAATGCTGTGCAATACTCTGCAATGCCCCCACAATACTCTGCAATGCTGTGCAATACAACAGTTTATATACTGTTTTTGTGTGTGTTTGAAAAATTAAAGTGGGCCGGTCTGGATGAAGTCCAGGGCCAAATTTTTGTCCCAGTCCAGCCCTGTTCATGGGTGAGATGTGCAGATTGGAGGAGACTGCCCTGGAGGCTCCCGTAATATGTGATATATCCGAGGATGCTATGGCCAGGAGGGGGATGTCAGACTAGCAAACAACATCTTCGCCTAGACGAGGAATAGAGAAGTGTGGGAAAAGGTACTACCAGCCAAATAAATACTTTCCAGTTGTTTTACAAAAGAGGGAGATGGCCTAAATATGCAATCTACAAAGGAACATGAAGGTCTGCTTTAAAGTGATTGTAAAGGTATTTTTAAAAAATAACAAACATGTTATGCAATGGTTTTGCACAGCAGCCCCAATCCTCCTCCCCCACTGGCACTCCTGCCTCCTCCCTACTGAGTGGCCCCATAGCAAGCCCTTAGGACTATGACTTTTTGATCAATTATTTTTTATTTTTTTATTCATTGTTGCCTTTTTACATGCTAATTACCAATGTATGGTTTCTTTATGTTTAATCCACGAATTGTATGCCTGCATCAGGACATAGCCTTTATTGCTGGCATGTAATGCTGTATTTAGCCAGGTTTTTTATTCATTACAAAACTATTAAATATCCATTATGGATCATATCAATATTGATTCATTTTGTATTGTCTGGCCAATTTACTTATATCCAATTATACACATATTTTGTTTAGGGGTTTTCTGTCGATATTAAATACGATCCTTGTGGATGTCAACATTCGTTTGCGCACCTTGGCTTTTCAGGATGTTTACTGATGTTCATTGCCACTTCTCAATCAACATTTTTTGATTGATGCTAACTTCCCCTAGATCGATACACACCCCAAATATCTACCATTATTCAATCCTGGTTAACACGTTTGGTGGCTACGGAAGGGAGTGTCGCACCAGCTTTGAGAACAGTTCCAAATGTGTATCTGAATCCATATACTGCATGGTCATTATTAGTAAGTGTTTTTAGACTCTAATTAACTGCCTCCCAATAACTGCCAGACTAGATTACATCTTTAGTTCTCCAATCCTACTCGCTAACTCATCTTCAGTTACTATCCATACCTGCCCTTGGTCTGATCATCACGTCGTATAGCGGGTGCCTCACTCTGTCACCCGCAACCCCGCTAAGCTGGCCACCGCGATGTACACAGCCTTTCCAGCCTGAAAAAGGGAGTAGAGCGCCTGTCATGTCTGTGGGTATTTCCCCCTTCTTCTCCTCATTGACACTGACTGTTCTGCCCAGTCTCTGCCTTCCCCACATGTGCTCCTATTGGCAGGAGAGGAGTCAATTAAAGGCACAGTTACAGCAGCCAATCAGAGAGACTGTACTAAGCTGCAGGAAGCAGCTGTGAAGGACTCTGGAATATGAAATCTCAGCACAGAGCATCCTCACTAACTTTTAAAGAGGCAGGACTTCAAATCCCAGTATGCTCTGCTGGCAGAAAAGGAGAGACTTCATTTTGATTTGCTGAGGGGAACTTAGACTACATGAGGCAGATGAAGAGATTAGACCTAGGGAGAGGGGCTGCCTCCTAGGTCAGTCCACCGCATGATTTCAGGCATCCACAGCCATCAGAACATCCAGCCTGAGAGAGGGGGATCCCAGGTGCATATCCAGATGGTGTGAAGCCTTCCAGTGTGAGGTGACCAGTCAGGTCACTAGAAGAGCTTGCCTGTTCCAGGACATTCATTTGGGCCTTGATTACAGGATTTGGGTGAGAGGGCTTTTGCTCATTTGCAGGAAACGAGGACACTGCACAGTTATGCCCCGTACACACGGTCGGATTTTCCGATGGAAAATGTCCGATCGGAGTGTGTTGTCGGAAATTCCGACCGTGTGTGGGCTCCATCGGACATTTTCCATCGGATTTTCCAACACACAAAGTTGGAGAGCAGGAGATAAAATTTTCCGACAACAAAATCCGTTGTCGGAAATTCTGATCGTGTGTACACAAATCCGATGGACAAAGTGCCACGCATGCTCAGAATAAATAAAGAGATGAAAGCTATTGGCCACTGCCCCGTTTATAGACCCGACGTACGTGTTTTACGTCACCGCGTTCAGAACGATCGGATTTTCCGACAACTTTGTGTGACTGTGTGTATGCAAGACAAGTTTGAGCCAACATCCATCGGAAAAAATCTTGTCGGAATGTCCGAACAAAGTCCGACCGCGTGTACGGGGCAATAGAGTTATGTGGACACTGTATACAGACATCATTGCTCTTAGTCACTCTGCTTACACCTGTAGTACCGCAGGACAAAGCCATTCAGATACAGAGACACTGTATACAGATGATATTTCCCTTTTACCTTGCTAAGCAAAATCCTGCATTCTTTACTTGATTGTGTTGTTTGGCCATGCTATTCAGGAGTTTAAGTGCACCAATGAGAGTGGCTAGCTAAAGATACAAAGCCTCATCATCCTTAAAAGGAACGGAAGCTACTAGTGCCATAGAGACCCACACACACACACTCAGGGCTCTGTATATAAAGTGGTTGTGCGGGACAGTTTATCTAGGAGGTTATGTTGATATGAATACAGTGTTTGTAGTTGGGCCAGTGGTGTCAGGAGACAGGAAAGAGAGGTCTGACATAAAGATGGTCAGTCCTCTGCTCTCCTCCTGCCTGGACTCATAGAGCCACATTCGAGTAGAGGTAACCAATCCGATATGAAGTGTCATGTTGTGTTTTTTTTCCATTTATGTGTGCCTTGGGCTTATTCTCTGGTTTAGAATCCCCTGAAAAGCAGCTTGAATATAGTATAGAGTAGGGATGAGCTTCGTGTTCGAGTCGAACCCATGTTTGACTCGAACATCGGCTGTTCACCCGTTCGCCGAATTCCGAACTTTATGGGCCATTCGCGCTAAATTTGTGTGGCGCGTCACGGCCCATAATTCACTGCGGCATCGCAGTGCATTGCTGGCTGATGATTGGCCAAGCATGCACTATGACCCGCATGCTTGGCCAATCACAGCGCCGTCAGTAGAGAGAGCTGTAATTGGCCAAAGCCAGGGTGGCTTTGGCCAATTATGGCTCAGGGGATTTAGTACACACCCCACACTATATAAGGCCGCCTGCACGGCGGCCCTGTGTAGTGTGTGTTCCGGTGTGCTGAGAGATAGAGAGAGAGAGAGACAGTGTCATTTGATTTGAGTTAGATAGATTAGGCAGAACAGTCAGTCAGTTAGCTGCACTTACAGTGTATTGTGTATATATATGCATCCCAGGTGTTGCATATATATATATACACTGTATTCAGTTTAGCTAGATCCGTTCCTGTTATCTTCTATCTAGACTATTTACATTTAATGCAGTGCGTCCTGCTCACAGTGTTCAGCTAGATCCGTTCCTGCTATTTACATTTAGTGCAGTGCGTCCTGCTCACAGTGTTCAGCTAGATCCGTTCCTGCTATTTACATTTAGTGCAGTGCGTCCTGCTCACAGTGTTCAGCTAGATCCGTTCCTGCAATTTACATTTAGTGCAGTGCGTCCTGCTCACAGTGTTCAGCTAGATCCGTTCCTGCTATTTACATTTAGTGCAGTGCGTCCTGCTCACAGTGTTCAGCTAGATCCATTCCTGCTATTTACATTTAGTGCAGTGCGTCCTGCTCACAGTGTTCAGCTAGATCCGTTCCTGCTATTTACATTTAGTGCAGTGCGTCCTGCTCACAGTGTTCAGCTAGATCCGTTCCTGCTATTTACATTTAGTGCAGTGCGTCCTGCTCACAGTGTTCAGCTAGATCCGTTCCTGCTATTTACATTTAGTGCAGTGCGTCCTGCTCACAGTGTTCAGCTAGAGCCGTTCCTGCTATTTACATTTAGTGCAGTGCGTCCTGCTCACAGTGTTCAGCTAGATCCGTTCCTGCTATTTACATTTAGTGCAGTGCGTCCTGCTCACAGTGTTCAGCTAGATCCATTCCTGCTATTTACATTTAGTGCAGTGCGTCCTGCTCACAGTGTTCAGCTAGATCCGTTCCTGCTATTTACATTTAGTGCAGTGCGTCCTGCTCACAGTGTTCAGCTAGAGCCGTTCCTGCTATTTACATTTAGTGCAGTGCGTCCTGCTCACAGTGTTCAGCTAGATCCGTTCCTGCTATTTACATTTAGTGCAGTGTGTCCTGCTCACAGTGTTCAGCAAGATCCGTTCCTGCTATTTACATTTAGTGCAGTGCGTCCTGCTCACAGTGTTCAGCTAGATCCGTTCCTGCTATTTACATTTAGTGCAGTGCGTCCTGCTCACAGTGTTCAGCTAGAGCCGTTCCTGCTATTTACATTTAGTGCAGTGCGTCCTGCTCACAGTGTTCAGCTAGAGCCGTTCCTGCTATTTACATTTAGTGCAGTGCGTCCTGCTCACAGTGTTCAGCTAGATCCGTTCCTGCTATTTACATTTAGTGCAGTGCGTCCTGCTCACAGTGTTCAGCTAGATCCGTTCCTGCAATTTACATTTAGTGCAGTGCGTCCTGCTCACAGTGTTCAGCTAGATCCGTTCCTGCTATTTACATTTAGTGCAGTGCGTCCTGCTCACAGTGTTCAGCTAGAGCCGTTCCTGCTATTTACATTTAGTGCAGTGCGTCCTGCTCACAGTGTTCAGCTAGAGCCGTTCCTGCTATTTACATTTAGTGCAGTGCGTCCTGCTCACAGTGTTCAGCTAGATCCGTTCCTGCTATTTACATTTAGTGCAGTGCGTCCTGCTCACAGTGTTCAGCTAGATCCGTTCCTGCAATTTACATTTAGTGCAGTGCGTCCTGCTCACAGTGTTCAGCTAGATCCGTTCCTGCTATTTACATTTAGTGCAGTGCGTCCTGCTCACAGTGTTCAGCTAGATCCGTTCCTGCTATTTACATTTAGTGCAGTGCGTCCTGCTCACAGTGTTCAGCTAGAGCCGTTCCTGCTATTTACATTTAGTGCAGTGCGTCCTGCTCACAGTGTTCAGCTAGATCCGTTCCTGCTATTTACATTTAGTGCAGTGCGTCCTGCTCACAGTGTTCAGCTAGATCCGTTCCTGCAATTTACATTTAGTGCAGTGCGTCCTGCTCACAGTGTTCAGCTAGATCCGTTCCTGCAATTTACATTTAGTGCAGTGCGTCCTGCTCACAGTGTTCAGCTAGAGCCGTTCCTGCTATTTACATTTAGTGCAGTGCGTCCTGCTCACAGTGTTCAGCTAGAGCCGTTCCTGCTATTTACATTTAGTGCAGTGCGTCCTGCTCACAGTGTTCAGCTAGATCCGTTCCTGCTATTTACATTTAGTGCAGTGCGTCCTGCTCACAGTGTTCAGCTAGATCCGTTCCTGCAATTTACATTTAGTGCAGTGCGTCCTGCTCACAGTGTTCAGCTAGATCCGTTCCTGCTATTTACATTTAGTGCAGTGCGTCCTGCTCACAGTGTTCAGCTAGAGCCGTTCCTGCTATTTACATTTAGTGCAGTGCGTCCTGCTCACAGTGTTCAGCTAGATCCGTTCCTGCTATTTACATTTAGTGCAGTGCGTCCTGCTCACAGTGTTCAGCTAGATCCGTTCCTGCTATTTACATTTAGTGCAGTGCGTCCTGCTCACAGTGTTCAGCTAGATCCGTTCCTGCTATTTACATTTAGTGCAGTGCGTCCTGCTCACAGTGTTCAGCTAGAGCCGTTCCTGCTATTTACATTTAGTGCAGTGCGTCCTGCTCACAGTGTTCAGCTAGATCCGTTCCTGCTATTTACATTTAGTGCAGTGCGTCCTGCTCACAGTGTTCAGCTAGATCCATTCCTGCTATTTACATTTAGTGCAGTGCGTCCTGCTCACAGTGTTCAGCTAGATCCGTTCCTGCTATTTACATTTAGTGCAGTGCGTCCTGCTCACAGTGTTCAGCTAGAGCCGTTCCTGCTATTTACATTTAGTGCAGTGCGTCCTGCTCACAGTGTTCAGCTAGATCCGTTCCTGCTATTTACATTTAGTGCAGTGCGTCCTGCTCACAGTGTTCAGCAAGATCCGTTCCTGCTATTTACATTTAGTGCAGTGCGTCCTGCTCACAGTGTTCAGCTAGATCCGTTCCTGCTATTTACATTTAGTGCAGTGCGTCCTGCTCACAGTGTTCAGCTAGAGCCGTTCCTGCTATTTACATTTAGTGCAGTGCGTCCTGCTCACAGTGTTCAGCTAGAGCCGTTCCTGCTATTTACATTTAGTGCAGTGCGTCCTGCTCACAGTGTTCAGCTAGATCCGTTCCTGCTATTTACATTTAGTGCAGTGCGTCCTGCTCACAGTGTTCAGCTAGATCCGTTCCTGCAATTTACATTTAGTGCAGTGCGTCCTGCTCACAGTGTTCAGCTAGATCCGTTCCTGCTATTTACATTTAGTGCAGTGCGTCCTGCTCACAGTGTTCAGCTAGAGCCGTTCCTGCTATTTACATTTAGTGCAGTGCGTCCTGCTCACAGTGTTCAGCTAGAGCCGTTCCTGCTATTTACATTTAGTGCAGTGCGTCCTGCTCACAGTGTTCAGCTAGATCCGTTCCTGCTATTTACATTTAGTGCAGTGCGTCCTGCTCACAGTGTTCAGCTAGATCCGTTCCTGCAATTTACATTTAGTGCAGTGCGTCCTGCTCACAGTGTTCAGCTAGATCCGTTCCTGCTATTTACATTTAGTGCAGTGCGTCCTGCTCACAGTGTTCAGCTAGAGCCGTTCCTGCTATTTACATTTAGTGCAGTGCGTCCTGCTCACAGTGTTCAGCTAGATCCGTTCCTGTTATCTTCTAGACTATTTACATTTAGTGCAGTGCGTCCTGCTCACAGTGTTCAGCTAGATCCGTTCCTGTTATCTTCCTACTGACAGGCAGGCTTGTATGGTTACAGTATATAAAGCTACCTGAAGAAAATTACAGGTGTTTTATCTTTGATCCTATTAGTACCACGGTCAGGCAGCTAGACTATTTACATTTAGTGCAGTGCGTCCTGCTCACAGTGTTCAGCTAGATCCGTTCCTGTTTTCTTCCTACTGACAGGCAGGCTTGTCTGGTTACAGTATATAAAGCTACCTGAAGAAAATTACAGGTGTTCTATTTGATCCTATTAGTACCACGGTCAGGCAGCTAGACTATTTACATTTAGTGCAGTGCGTCCTGCTCACAGTGTTCAGCTAGATCCGTTCCTGCTATTTACATTTAGTGCAGTGCATCCTGCTCACAGTGTTCAGCTAGATCCGTTCCTGTTATTTACATTTAGTGCAGTGCGTCCTGCTCACAGTGTTCAGCTAGATCCGTTCCTGCTATTTACATTTAGTGCAGTGCGTCCTGCTCACAGTGTTCAGCTAGATCCGTTCCTGCTATTTACATTTAGTGCAGTGCGTCCTGCTCACAGTGTTCAGCTAGATCCGTTCCTGTTTTCTTCCTACTGACAGGCAGGCTTGTCTGGTTACAGTATATAAAGCTACCTGAAGAAAATTACAGGTGTTCTATTTGATCCTATTAGTACCACGGTCAGGCAGCTAGACTATTTACATTTAGTACAGTGCGTCCTGCTCACAGTGTTCAGCTAGATCCGTTCCTGTTATCTTCCTACTGACAGGCAGGCTTGTCTGGTTACAGTATATAAAGCTACCTGAAGAAAATTACAGGTGTTCTATTTGATCCTATTAGTACCACGGTCAGGCAGCTAGACTATTTACATTTAGTACAGTGCGTCCTGCTCACAGTGTTCAGCTAGATCCGTTCCTGTTATCTTCCTACTGACAGGCAGGCTTGTCTGGTTACAGTATATAAAGCTACCTGAAGAAAATTACAGGTGTTCTATCCCAGCTTAGTGCAGCTACAGGCCATTAGTATGTCTGGAAGGCCAAGAAGGAGAGGCAGACAGTCACAAGCCAATAAGAGAGGGCAAGCAGGCTCTGTGTCTAGTGCTGGTCGTGGAGACGGTGCATCCTCATCAGCACGTGGCCATGGGACACGCTTGGCCTTTTTTTCGGCAGCTGGCCGTGTTGAGCCGCAACATGCGGAAGACTTGGTCGAGTGGATGACCAAGCCGTCCTCATCCTCCTTATCCTCTCTCACCCATGCCCAGGGTGCTTTGTCTGGCAAAGCAGCGGCCTCTTCCCTCAGCTCAATGTCATCAGTGACTCCTTCCCTAGCTCCACCATGTCCTCATGAGGATTCCCTCGAACTGTTTGACCACAGTGTTGGGTACATGCTCCAGGAGAATGCCCAGCGTTTGGAAGGCTCTGATGACGATACTGAGCTCGATGAAGGCAGTAACATGAGCATGGACAGAGGGGGTGCCCAAGAAGGACAGCAATCTGGCAGTCATGCTCCCCCTGCTGCAGCATACTGCCAGGTTTGCTCCAGTGATGAGGAGGGAGGGGATGATGAGGTCACTGACTCAACGTGGGTGCCTGATAGGAGAGAGGAGGAGGAGGAGGAGGAGGCGGCGGCACATCACCAACGAGGCAGGATGCCCTCCAGGGGCCAGCCTAAGGGCAGCACATTGACTGCATCACACCCCAAAGCTCCACATGTGCAGGGCGCTGCAGTCTCTGCGCATTATTCAAAAAGTTCTTTGGTGTGGGCCTTTTTTGAGACGAGTGCATCAGATCGCACCGCTGCTATTTGCAACATATGTCTCAAGCGTATCTCGCGTGGCCAAAACATCTCCCGCTTGGGTACCACATGCTTGACCAGACATATGTTGACCTGCCATGCAGTTCGTTGGCAAGCGTATCTAAAAGACCCACACCAAAGAACAAAGAGGATCTCTCCTTGCTCCTCATCAGCTGAGATTTCCAACCCCACTAGACCTTCAGTCCTCTCTGAGACCTGCAGTGAGAGGAATGAAGGTGTAGAATTAGGTGTGTCACAGCCAAGTACTTGTGGGCAATCTGCTTCTGGTACACCGACGTCAGATTGTACCAGGCAAATTTCCCTGCCCCAGCTGCTGCACCGCCGAAAGAAGTTTGCTCCCAGCCATCCACATGCCCAGCGGTTGAATGCTAGCTTGGCAAAATTGCTAGCACTTCAACTGCTGCCTTTTCAGTTGGTAGACTCTGCCCCCTTCCGTGAGTTTGTGGAATGTGCGGTTCCTCAGTGGCAGGTACTCAAACGCCACTTTTTCTCACGGAAGGCGATTCCGGCTCTCTACCGGCATGTGGAAGGCAATGTCCATGCCTCGCTGGACAGGGCGGTCAGCGGTAAGGTGCATATTACCGCTGACTCATGGTCCAGCAGGCATGGACAGGGACGTTACCTAAGTTTCACGGCGCATTGGGTGACTCTGCTGGCAGCTGGGAAGGATGCAGGACAAGGTGCAGTAGTGTTGGAGGTTGTTCCGCCACCACGCCTCCAAAATGCTGATTGTGACACACCTCTCTCCTCCACCCCCTCCTCTTCTTCTTCCTCCATAGCCTCTTCCTCGGAACTAGCGGTGCTCCGTAGGCGTTCAAGGGGCTACGCAAGTACGCAGGCCAAAAGATGCCATGCGGTGCTTGAGCTGGTGTGCTTGGGGGACAGGAGCCACACTGGGGCAGAGGTTCTGTCAGCTCTGCAGGGGCAGGTTCAGAGGTGGTTGACGCCACGCCAACTTAAGGCAGGAATGGTGGTTTGCGACAATGGCACCAACCTCCTCTCTGCCCTCCGACAGGGACAAATGACCCATGTGCCCTGTTTGGCTCACGTCCTTAACTTGGTGGTGCAGCGGTTCTTGGGCAGGTACCCGGGCTTACAGGATGTCCTGAGGCAGGCCAGGAAAGTCTGTGTGCATTTCCGCCGGTCATATAATGCCAGTGCTCAGCTGACGGACCTCCAAAAGGAGTTTAACCTGCCCAAGAACCGCCTAATCTGTGACATGCCCACCAGGTGGAACTCAACGTTGGCCATGCTGCAGCGGCTGCACACGCAGCAGAGGGCCATCAATGAGTACCTGTGCGACTATGGCACCAGGACAGGGTCAGGGGAGCTTGTTTTTTTTTCCCCACGCCAGTGGGCCATGATCAGGGATGCATGCACTGTCCTGTCACCATTCGAGGAGGCCACGAGGATGGTGAGCAGTGACAGTGCATGCATCAGTGACACTGTCCCCCTTGTCCACCTGTTGGAGCACACGCTGCGTGGAATAATGGACAGGGCACTTGAGGCAGAACAGAGGCAGGAAGAGGAGGACTTCCTTAGCTCTCAAGGCCCCCTTTATCCAGACAGTGTTCCTGCGTGCCCGCCGATCACACAGGAAGAGGACGAGGAGGAAGAGGAGGAGGAGGAGGAGGAAGATTGTGTCAGTATGGAGGTGGAGCCTGGCACTCAGCATCAGCAGCAGTCTTTAAGGGATCAGTCCCAAGAAACACATGGACTTGTACGTGGCTGGGAGGAGGTGGCTGCGGATCATGTCGTTCTTAGTGACCCAGAGGACTCCGGACCGAATGCCTCAGCAAACCTACGCTGCATGGCCTCCCTGATCCTGCAAAGCCTGCGTAAGGATCCTCGTATTCGTGGTATCAAGGAGAAGGACCAATACTGGCTGGCAACCCTCCTTGATCCACGTTACAAGGGTAAGGTTGCGGACCTTATCTTGCCATCGCAGAGGGAGCAGAGGATGAAACATCTTCGGGAGGCCTTGCAGAAAGGTCTGTGCAACGCGTTCCCAGAGACTGGGAGGTTACAAACTCCTGTTTCTGGACAACGTGTTGCTGAGGCTTCGGTCAGTCAAAGAAGGAGCGGTGGAGAAGGTGGCCGTCTGACCGATGCGTTCAGACAATTTTTTGGTCCGCAGCCCCAAGGTATGATCGGTTCCAGCAACCATCGCCAGCGTCTGTTTTACATGGTGCAGGAATACCTAGGGGCAAGATCAGACTTGGACACCTTTCCCACCGAAAATCCTCTGGGTTACTGGGTCTTGAGGATGGATCACTGGCCAGAGCTTGCACAGTATGCAATTGAGCTACTGGCCTGTCCTGCATCCAGCGTTCTTTCGGAACGCACATTCAGTGCTGCTGGAGGCGTGGTAACCGATCACAGGGTGCGTCTGTCCACCGACTCGGTCGATCGGCTGACCTTCATAAAAATGAATGAGTCTTGGATCACCACCAGCTACCAAGCACCTGATGCTGATGTAACCGAATAATTTTTTTTGAAATCTCAGATCCCTTCAAAGACTGCCTATGCTGATGCTGAGTGACTATCCCTGAGTAATTATCCTCTTCCTCCTCAATCATCACGCTGATAGCTTGTAAGAACATTTTTGGTTCTGGGCGCCACCACCAGTGCCTAAGGCACAATTTTTCAGCCCCTGTTTAACAGGGGCGTGTAATTACAATTTTTGATGTAATACTTTGCAGCAGGACTCGTTCCTGCATTCCAACTAGAGTGTCTGTGAGGGGTTGCAGTGTTGTGGCACCAGCACCAGTGCCTAAGGCCCAATTTTTCTGCCCCTGTCTAACAGGGGCGTGTAATTACAATTTTTGATGCAATACTTTGCAGCAGGGCGCGTTCCAACTAGAGTGTCTGTGAGGGGTTGCAGTGTTGTGGCACCAGCACCAGTGCCTAAGGCCCAATTTTTCTGCCCCTGTCTAACAGGGGCGTGTAATTACAATTTTTGATGCAATACTTTGCAGCAGGGCTCGTTCCTGCGTTCCAACTAGAGTGTCTGTGAGGGGTTGCAGTGTTGTGGCACCAGCACCAGTGCCTAAGGCCCAATTTTTCTGCCCCTGTCTAACAGGGGTGTGTAATTACAATTTTTGAAGCAATACTTTGCAGCAGGGCTCGTTCCTGCGTTCCAACTAGAGTGTCTGTGAGGGGTTGCAGTGTTGTGGCACCAGCACCAGTGCCTAAGGCCTAATTTTTCAGCTCCTGTTCAACAGGGGCATGTAATTACAATTCTTGATCTAATATTTCACAGCAGGGCCCTGTGAGGGCTTACAGTGTTGTGGCCACAGCAACACCTAAGGCCCAAATTTCTGCTGAGTATATAGGGCAGGACCCTACTTTCAAACATCTAACTTACAAACGACTCCTACTTGCAAACGGAAGGAGACAACAGGAAGTGAGATGAAATCTACCCCTAGGAAGGGAAATTCTCTCCTGTAAGAGTTAATATGGGAAAACAATTTCTCCTTTCCACTGATGCTTTCCAATCCTTGTTCCACAAAAAAACCCAAATTTTCAAAAAACATTTTTCATTGGGACAAAAAAGTGAGGTGAAATCTTCTGAAGAGGAGGAAAGACAGCAAAACAAATGTCACAGGGGTGATAACCCTTCCCTATGTTTTCCAAAAAGCTTAGAAAAGATTTTTTGGCTGGAGCTAAACACGTTAAAAATGTTCAAAATTACAAACAGATTCTACTTAACAACAAACCTACAGTCCCTGTCTTGTTTGCACCGCCTGTATACTGCTGTTCAGAGTATATAGGGCCTAGTGGCCCCACACCTTTCCTTATTTTAATTTGGGTGCGGGGTTCCCCTTAATATCCATACAAGACCCAAAGGGCCTGGTAATGGACTGGGGGGTACCCATGCCGTTTGTCTCACTGATTTTCATCCATATTGCCATGACCCGACATGACATTAAACCCGCAAGCAGTTTTAAATGAGATTTTTTCCTTTAAAAATGACATTTGGTGCAGGGACTGTTCTAAACATGGGAAACACGCGTCACTTTACAGGCATACTATAGACACCCCCCAGGTACGATATTTAAAGGAATATTTCACTTTTTTTTTTTTTACTTTAAGCATCATTAAAATCACTGCTCCCGAAAAAACGGCCGTTTTTAAAAGTTTTTTTTGCATTGATACATGTCCCTGGGGTAGGACCCGGGTCCCCAAACCCTTTTTAGGACAATACCATGCAAATTAGCCTTTAAAATGAGCACTTTTGATTTCGAACGTTCGAGTCCCATAGACGTCAATGGGGTTCTAACGTTCGTGCGAACTTTCGGTCCGTTCGCGGGTTCTGGTGCGAACCGAACCGGGGGGTGTTCGGCTCATCCCTAGTATAGAGCTATATTGCACTTAAATCTCAGTTATTGCTCTCCAGTTGATTACTTGAATATATATTGTTACTGTCTGTTATTCTTCCATAGAAATAGTGCAGTAAAGACAATTTCTGTGTTTTATCATAACGTGTGTGTTTCTCATTGGTCATTGCATTTACACTATTGCCAGGTGTACCAGAGGGGGCTGAGGCTGTTATTAGGGTTGAGAGACAGAGTAATGGACTGGACAAACAAAAGCAGCTCCTTTGGGGATATCGCTACACATAGTATCTTTTCATACATCCCACATAGAGCTTTCCCTCATGACAGCTACATGGAGACTAAAAGATTAAATAATGATATTTGAAGCGCTTCACAATGTGCATAAAAATGAATATATATGAATAAATATAAATACTCAAAAAAACCCAGCGGTGAGTAAAAATTCCTAAAAAATCCAGCAATCAAAATAGTGTAAAATTATAAAAAATTAGTGACACCAAATGTGTAAAAAAATCCACATAAAAAATCCACATAAAAATAAATATATAGGGATGTATTCAGAAGGTTCAATTATACAAGGGTAGAATCCGATTGGTATAGAGCTTTGATCCAGTCGCACTAGCAAAGCTGTTTAAAAACACTTGCTTAATTAAGGTGCTCATTGACCTTTATAGTAACAATGTTTATTTTGCTTCTGTTCACAACCAATGTGAGAATCATAAAACAGATCTCATTTGACAGGCAGATAAGAGAAAAAGCCATTCATTGTGCAATAGTTAGGATACCAAGGTACACAGGCAAACTTCAATCCACTCACGTGTGCCTTATAATAAGGCATATGCAGGGTTTACTATAGCAGTCAGCCGCCTTAGACAGGAGCAAATTCACTGCAGTACACTGAGTGATACTGCTGATCTGCACAGAGCGTCCTTGGCTCCTCCCACGCGTTACATCACAGTCACGTGACTTAATACAAGCTCTGACGGACTCAGCTTTATAGCACAACAGCAGAGTGGTTGCCATGGCTACAGCATGAGTTAATCATCATCCTGCTTCCTGCATAGACTTCAATCCTGTTAAAACCTACTTTTATTAGACATGTAATTCATATGAATATCGTTGGTTTATCAAAACCACGATTCCATGTGTAAAAAACGCAGTGTGTAAAGAGTAAAAAAATTAATATATATTGATATCTCTAATCACGTTTACTTCTTAAACTCCCTCCAGTGGTCACAATTGGTATAACATCTCACAGAGGGAATGTATAGCAAAGCATTGTCTCTAATGGTTTTGATAATTGACCAGTGCCCCATAATATCACAAAAATGGGGTATCCACATGCTATGCTCATAAATGTATGGAAAACGGAGTAAACAAGATGACATGATATATATATATATATATATATATATATATATATATATATATATATATATATATATATATATATATATATATATATATATATATATATATATATATATATATATATATATATATATATATATAAAACATACATATATAAAATTAAAATAAGATATGATATAAGAAAATAATATTAAAATGTAAAATTAAAATCTAAAATTCCATGATAGAATATTGCAAAAATGGATGATGACCATTATTTATATGCTAGAACTGAACCAAATATTGCCACTCAGAAAAAACTGGTATTGGGCAAATAATGAGAATCTTGGACCAAAAATAAAAAATAAAAAATATAAAAAAATATAAAAAATAAAAATAAAATTTATACCATAAAAATATATATATATAAATCTGAAAAACCTCTAAAAATCAGAAATAAAACAATTCAGGTCGAATTCAATGTTCAAACCATGGGTTCTAATGTACCCATCTGGAATATCCATTTGGATTCATTCTTGCTGAGTTCCCTCACTTTATGGGAACCCCTCCAATGAGCCTTATACTTTTGAATAGCCCAGAATTGGAGACCCCTAGGGTCTCTGTTATGATACCTATCAAAATGTTTTGAAACACTGTGCTTTGGATAGCCTTTTCTAATGTTCTGGATATGCTCTCTTATTCTCTTCCACATTGGTCGTTTCGTTCTGCCAATGTATTGGAGGGAGCAGGAGCACTGTAAAGCATATACCACCCCCTCAGTCCTGCAAGATATAAAATTCTTTATTTCAAATTCTTGTCCAGTATTTGTTGAAGAAAATTTCTGACATTTGTATCCATTTTGATTAGTATTTATGCAGGCATAACACCTTTTACAGGGATAGAATCCTTTACCCTGAAAAAAGGTTAAATCAGTTATTCTCTTGGGTGGGTTGGGTACATTTTTAGCTATGATGTCCCTTAGAGTTGAAGCTCGTCTATAAATGAATCTCGGTTTTTCTGGGAGTATATTTGCCAGAGTAGTATCAGTTTTTAAAATAGACCAATGTCTTTTTATAATCCTCTCCATCCTCCTGTGTTGTACACTGAAGTCCATTATCAGAGGTATGTCATCTGTTTTGTCATTTACCTTGATTTTATCTTGGATCAGCGCTTCTCTTGAGGTTTGATTGACTTCTGTTATTTTTTCTTCTATAAAACATTTATTGTACCCTTTTTCTTCAAACCTCTTACCTATCCACTGAGCTTGTTTAAGATAGTCATTATTTTCTGAACAATTTCTCCGTAAGCGAATAAACTGGCCCTTCGGGATGTTGATTAACCATGGCTCATAGTGGCAACTCGTTACTGGTATATAGCTGTTCCTTTCCACCGGTTTGAAGAAAGTTTTTGTGCTGATGATATTGGCTGTTAGTTCTATTTCAAGATCAAGGAACTGGATTTTAGTCTCACTAATTTGATGTTCAAGTTTAATATCTTTTTGGTTCATATTCAAACGTTGGAAAAAGGATCTTAAACTCAGTTCATCACCCTTCCAAATAAAAATACAATCGTCTATGAATCTTTTATATAGAACCAGTTCCTTTGGAGTATTTAAAAAGAGGCATCCTCCTCCCATTTTGTCATGAATTTGTTGGCTACACTTGGGGCATATTTAGCTCCCATCCCAATACCCGTTAGTTGTCGAAAATAATTATCATTATACCAGAAGTAGTTATGTTGAATACCAAAGGCCAGGCTTCTAAGAAGAAATCTTTTCTGTTTAGAAATGAGATGGCTGAATGAATCCATAGCCCATTTAGATGCTTCTATTGCATCGCTATGTTCAATTATTGTGTACAGTGAAGCAACATCAGCAGTTGCTAACAGATATCTTCCATTAGGGTCCAGGGTCAGAGATTTTAATATTTGTAATAAATGTTTGGTATCACGTAGATAAGCTTTAGTGTTAGGTACTAGGGGTTGCAAGAATTTGTCCACATATTCCCCTAGTCTTGCATTGATCGATTGAATCCCATTAATGATGGGTCTTCCTGGTGGTGCCTCAGCATTCTTATGGATCTTCGGGATGGTGTAAATGATTGGAACTCTACATGTATCCGGTACTAAATATCTAGATTCCTTTTTGGATAGAATATTTTTGTTGATTCCTTTTTGAATCAAAGAGGACAGATCTCATTTGTATTCTCTAGTGGGATTGCTACTGAGTTTCAGATATGTGTTATTATCGTTAAGTTGTCCCATCAGTTCCTGGTGGTAGTATTCCTTGGTTAGTACTACAATGGCGCCCCCTTTGTCGACCGGTCTAATTATAATATCTTTATTTGCTTCCAATTGTTTTATACCTTGTTGTATATGCTGGGATTCCGAGATTCTACTGAA
Organism: Aquarana catesbeiana; assembly: GCF_042186555.1. NCBI lineage: Eukaryota > Metazoa > Chordata > Amphibia > Anura > Ranidae > Aquarana > Aquarana catesbeiana. The sequence goes on from NC_133325.1 coordinate 342,573,971, forward strand.
CTTGAGTTGTTCCAGGTCTTTGATGACCATTTTTTTAAACACCTCAATATGTTAATTATTTGTAGAGGGTGGTTTGAATAGTGACTTATTTCTTAAATCACTATGCTGTACTCCTCTGCCAAGTTCCACTCCTTTGTTCAATGTAGATGGTGGTCTGGATAATATGTATTTCTTGATATTCAATTTCCTAGTGTATTTTTGTATGTCAATATACATCTGGAATTTGTCCAAATTCTTTTTTGGTGCATATTTAAGGCCTTTGTCCAGTGTGATTAATTCTGCTCGTGTGAGCTCTTTGCCGCTGAGGTTGTAGATGCCTTCCCCTAGTACTCTCTTTTTCTTTTGGGTTTGCCATCCTGCTCTGCATCCCCTTTTATGGTGTTTGGACTTCTTTAGCTGTTTGTATATTCCTGTAGGGGTGGGGGATCTTCGTTTCTGCGGAAATCTAAAAAAGATCTTGACTGTTCTTCCTCTATGTAATTTCTAAGAGGCTCGTATCTATTGGTGGTAGGCAATGGGCTCCTCCTATCAGCATATCTGTATTGGTCGTATTCTCTGGTCCCATTCCTATTACCATTGAACTGGTGGTCTCGAGATTCACCATTGCTCTGTTGATAGTCCCTATGATCTCTCTTATTCTGATCATACCGATAATCCCTTGGCTGATCCCTATGAGGTTGTTGGTAGGAGTTTCTGGGGTCATTTCTGGAATTATATTGATTTTCTCTTGGTTCAGTTCTAGTTGAATGTTGATAGTATCCTTGTTCCCCATACCTGGGGTACCTGCCATTTTCCACCTGATCTAAAAGATTAAAGAGACTAAAAGATTCCCTTCTCGCGGATGCAGAAATAGTTCCACAAATAGCAGACCGGTTGCAAGAATATTTTAGACTGAGCGATCTCAAGGAGATCTCCCCCCAATTTAAGGGCAGCCCATAAGACGGTCCTGTCAGGGCTGGGCTCAGCCCTTTCTTCTCTGAGCTGGTTGCTCAGCTGTCAGTTAATTGCCAGCTCCTATCTCTCCACAGTGACTCACCTGTTGACGATATCCTGCTCATCATTCCTGCTTACTTAAGCCGTCCAGCCCAGATGATCTCTGTCTTCACCTTGGTCAACGTCACAGAGACTTTCTCCTGCGCTCCTGTTAAAGACTTGCTTGGCTGACATTCCTTCTGGCTCCAGATCCTGCTTGCTGTTCCACTTCGCTGATGCCTGGCTTCCTGACTTTCTGGCTTGTCTGACTATCCGTTCTGGTTACCAAACTTTGGCTATGTTTTGACTACGTTTGTTCTATTTACTTTTATTATTAAACAAGTGTGATTTAACTGTACTTCTGTCTCGGTCTGATTCATGATTTCTGACAGTAGGAGAAGGCCATGAATTCAGAAGATGCAGTCAATCCACTTGTTGGTAATATTTTTTTTAGATTAGATGAGCGGGATCACCGCATGGATCAGTTTGCCATGGCGTTACAAATGCTCCTGAGTTGCACGGCTCACCTGTAATCTCCCACTGTGTATTAATAAATACATAAATAACATATGTGCACAGTGCAATGTAAACATTTACATTTAACATGTAATTCCAAAGAAGTGCATGAAATTTAGCAGAATTAATATGAACCACTCAGTAAATATTTGTTTTTATCATATAAAATCTTTCAATCTATTGGTGCAATTTATGTAGTCCCAGTGGTAACCGATATCAACCACCCTTTGAATATTAGTGGAAAAATAAAATATTTTGATCTTTTTGTGCAGTTAGTGAACAGGTGCCCAAAACTGAACTGTGTATTCCAGGTGAGGTCTTACTAATTATTTGTACGGGGACAATATACCTTTCTCTCTGGAATCTAGACCTCTTGTAATACAAGAAAATATTTTGCTAACTTTAGAAACTGCAGCTTGACATTTCATGCTATAATTAAGTCTTTGATCTACTGGAACACCCAGATCCTTCTTGATCATTGAATCCCCCAGCTGTTCTCCTCCTAGAATGTATGTTGTTTGTTTTTAGCCCCCAAGTGCATATTTTTACATATATCAACATTAACCAATTCAATACCAGACACTTTCACCCCCTTCCTACCCAGGAAAAGTTTCAGATTTCAGCACGATCACACTTTGAATGACAATTACTCAGCCATGCAACATGGTAACAGGTGTAGTGCTGATTAGGGACAATATTACTGGTGTGTCAGTGACCAGGGACAATATGACTGGTTTGATGGGGCTTAGGGACCCTGTGAGTGGGTAGCAGTGATTAGGGACATTGTGAGTGGATGACAGTGATAAGGGATGAGTGGGTGGCAGTGATTAGGGACGCTGTGCATGAACATCGGTGATTAGGGACACTATGATTGGATGGCAGTGATTAGTGATACTGGCTGGTGACAAACTACTGCTGTTGTGGTGATTAGAAATAATGGCTAGTGGCACTATAGTGACACGGCACTTGCTCTGGTGACAGTATGTAAAAAAAAAAATAAATATATATATATATATATATATATATATATATATATATATATATATATATATATATAATTTCCTTTAACATTTATTGTTAACTTTTTGTCAGTAGAGCAGTGCAGTGTTACCTTAGTGACACTGTGTTACCCTGGGGGGGTGATCAGGATTTTTTTTTTACTGTGATTGCTTATTACAGTGATGATCATCGTAATAAGCAATTGGTAACAATGTTCAAAGGTTTCATTCATGAAACCTTGTTTACTTCTGTGATGCTTTGGTTGGTCACAGCTATCACATGGTACAGGGCCACTGTGATTGGCCTTGATTCCATGTGATCACTGTGACCAATCATGGAGATCACACAGTTGTAAGTAAGGCATCCTAAATGACAACCTTGCTTACTACTGTAACTGTGATCACTGTGATTGGTCAGGTTAGCTATGGTAATCCGATGGACACAGCGGTTACAAATCATGCCACTGCATGCCCTAGGTGGAGGGCACAATGTGCAGTTCTGTGTGGACATACGTTTACATCCTGCCGAAACCAGAGAGCTTCTGCCCAGCAGTTTATCTACATTGGCTGGGCAGAAAGTTGTTAATCTCATTTGCCACATATAATACTTGCTCAATTAAATAGTGCATTGAGGTCAGCTTGTAAGTTGGAAACATCATGTGAGGATGTTATTCAACTACATACTGTAGCTTGATGTCATCTTCAAACACTGAAATGGTACTTTTAATCCCAAACTCTATATTATTTATAAATATATAGATATATATGTCCCATCATTGAAGTCTGGGGTGCACCACTAATACCCTTAGACCATTCAGAGTCTGAATCATTAATAACTACTCTCTATATACAATCTTTTAGCCAGTTTTCCATCCATTTACAAACTGAATTTTCTGGGGGACTGTGTCAAACGCTTTTGTAAAATCCAAGCATACTATACTGTATTTACAGCCATTCCTTTGTCTAAGATTTTGCTTACCTCCTCATAAAAAGAAAACAGGTTTGTTTGACAACTTTGGCCTTTCTTGAATCCATTTTGACTATTACTTAACCACTTCAGCCCTGAAAGGTTTACCTCTCTTCATGACCAGGCCATTTTGTGAGCTATGGCACTGCATTAATTTAACTAACAATTGCGCAGTTGTGCGATGATGTAACCAAATAAAATGTATGTCCTTTTTTCCCAGAAATAGAGCTTTCTTTTGGTGGTATTTGATCACCTCAACAAAAAGACCAACAATTTAAAAAAAAAACTGTATTTTTTACATTCTTCTATAAAACACATCCAATAATTTTTTTTTAAAATCAAATTTCTTCATAAGTCTAGGCCAATATGATTCAGCTACATATTTTTAGTAAAACAAATGCCAAAAAGCGTATATTGATTGGTTTGCGCAAGCATTATACTATTTACAAACTATGGGGTATATTTATGGAATTTTTATTTATTTATTTATTTACTAGTAATGGCAGTGATCAGTGACTTATAGTGGGACTGCAACATTGGGGCAGACAAATCAGAACTAAGTGACACCTTTGACACTTTTTTTGGGAACCAGTGACACTTATGCAGTGATCAGTGCTTAAAATATGCACTGTCACTGTACTAATGACACTGGCCGGGAAGGGGCAATCAAGGGGTTAACTGTGTAGTCCTGGCCATGTTTAGACAATGATGTCACCTTGGTTCACCATGCTTTTTTGTAAACACTGTATACTAATCAAAAAAGTGCATGTACTGTACCACAGATGCTCATATATATATATATATATATATATATATATATATATATATATATATATATATATATATATATATATATATATATATACTGTGTAAAATACAAGGTACTACCAAATACCATACAACTTTTAAGTGAGCGCTAGGTGCTATATAGACCTATAGATCATAACTAATACAAAATCTCAAATAAAATATGAATAAAATAAAATATGTGCAGCTAAAACTATAAAAGTATATATGTGCAGGCGCCTACCCCACCTTACCGTAAAAAATATGTTTTAAGGGTGATAAATGGGCAGTTGCCCCTTTAAATGCCAAATGTTGGTTTAAAATCAGTCATTGCCACAGATATGTCTGCTCCTCTCCTGGTGGGTCCCAATCTTGCTTATATGCCAGAACAAGAACTCCCAACAAGTAGAGGGCATATAGTGTAATATCGTTTATTTACTCAATCAAACTTATTAAATCATATGCATATACACTCACATGCAAGATGTATTTAAAACACCAGCATAAACAGTTTCCTAGTCTGGAGTATAATGTCCCACCACTCGTGTTCACCAGATCCGGCGTGCACTCCACAGACCTTGAAACCAAGCGGGATGGAAAGCCTGCTGGTTTCCAGGTCTGTGGAGTGCATGCTGGCTCTAGGGAATGCGATCGGTGGGACATCATACTCCAGACCGAGGAACAGCAATGTGCCTTAGCCTACGCCAACAAGGCCCAGGCCTAGGGCGGCGCAGCCAGTGACATGCCATAAAGCGGCCAGTGGCTGTCCAGACTGGCCACAACTCAGAGTCTGTACAACTGCCGGAGCTAATGCTCTGCCTACCTTCCTCCGCAGCATCCTTCTGGCCCGGGCTCTGTCGACTGGATGGAAGAGAAGATGAGGGGAACTCCCAGCCCGCCCGCCCGACCAGCAAGCAAGCACTGGTGCACCGTGCATCCTCCTAAATAATGTAAGTGTGCTAGGTCCAGTGTACATTTTACTGCCACGTGTCAAGCCTGTGTGGCATGTAGACAAGGAGAAGTTTGAACAATGTAGTTGCTGGCTCCTGTCTCTGCCCACCTCCTGTCAGTCATACCTGTGTAGCTAACACAGAGCTGAGAAGGATTTTAAGAGCACCTTCAATGGCTCCAATCCATGCTGCATAGGTCTGTCCCCAGCAAACACATAGCTCCAGCAATGTCCCTGGTGGAGCAGACCTGTTGCTCGTCAGACCTGGACAAAAGCTGCAACTAAATGCCACATGGGTCTAGGTAACAGGCAGGGACAGAAGCTATCTCTTTGATGATAGAAAGCACCATATCTCTTAATTCTGTGCTCAACAAGAGCAGTTGCATTTAGTTTACAACTGCTTTCTCTCTTAGGAGAAATAGGATCAATCAAATATAAAGTGCTTAATATGCATTACATTAAAGGCTAACTAAAGGTACATTTTTTTTTAAACAAACCTGTCATACTTACCACCTATGTGCAGTTGGTTTTACACAAAGTCGCCCCGATCCTCCTTTTCTGGGGTCTTTCAGCAGCACTCCTGGCTCACCCTCTTCTCGAGTGCCCCATCTGAGAGCTGCTCTCCCTCAGGGCACTCTTGAGAGTGCGCTCCTGTGTTCTGCTGCTGCGTCCATTGACACAGACAGCAGGACTCGGCCCCGCCCCCCGGCACCCTGCTTTATTGGATTTGATTGACAACAGCGGGAGCCAATGGCTGCGCTGCTATCAATCTATCCAATCAGGACACGAGACACCGGCTAGAGCTGGTGTTCTCGACCCCGGCATGAGAAAGACAAGGTTCAGGTAAATAAAACTGGGGCTCTGGAGGGCTGCTGCATGACAGGAGGTTTTTCACTTTTAATGCATAGAATACATTAAGGTGAAAAACCTCAAGGGTTTACAACCCCTTTAATATACAGATACTGCAATAAAGTGCTCCGTACTACAAATTCATGAAACAGTCCGCATTCAGTGAAAATTTGTATGCTCCAAAGTGCTTTGTGCTATAATCAATACATAATTTATGTACAATAATAAGCTGTGATATGAACGTGCTCAGTGCCTCTGTATGCATTATTCCAGTGCCCCAGGTGTCACACTCTCCACTCCCCTCCTATGTGTCCTCACTCACCGGAACAATAAAATATCTACACCTTGTGAAAGATAGGAGAACGGGTCAGCCTCATATTTACTTCTCTAATCCATGTACATGTTGAAAGAGTAAAGATCGGGCATGGGCGCCCATAGTGTAAATCCATTTTATTAGATTAAAAATACATTACAAGTAGCTGCTACTCACATATAAAACTGCTCGTACCCAAGCTACAAGCGCTTCCTACACTATGGATTTACACTATGGATGCCCGGTCTTTACTCTTTCATGTACACGGTGGGACTGCGCCATTGCGGTGGACAAATCGGACACTAAGTGTCACTTTTTTGGGGACCAGTGACACTAATAGAGTGATTAGTGCTATTTTAGGTACTTATATAGTGCCATCAAGGTGGAGCCTAAAGAGGAAGGGGTGTGGTTTACAGATGATAAGGCGGGTCGTAAAGATGAAGGGGCATGGCCTTGACAGAAAGGGGTGGGTCATATTTAAATTAGGGGGTGCAAAAGTTTAGTCAGGCCTAGGGCAGCACAAAATCTAAATACACCACTGCCAAGGAAACTGTTTATGCTGCTGTTTTAAATACAACTAGCACGTGAGTGTATATGCATATGATTTTATAAGTTTGATTGAGTACATAAACTGTATTACACTATATGCCCCCTACTTGCTGGGATTTCTTGTTCTGGCAAATGAGCAAAATCAGGACCCACCAGGAGAGGAGCATACATATCTGTGGGATGACTGCTTTTAAACCAACACTTTTATCGTATGCCCGTTGATCTGATTGATCTGGTGAGTGCAATAAACTATTAGCACGCTGTGGAGCACGTTTGGGGATTTGGAAGAAGTCTTTTGGTGCATTATACTGTATTCGCTCAGCAATCCAGAGATTGGATTCACATATTATGGACTTATAGCACACGTGCATGTATATTTTGTGGATTTTTATTGCATGGACATTTGAATATATTGCATAAATTGTATTTATGGTCTATCACTATTGAAAGGTTTTGTCACACATATTGGGTCAGCTCCTCACTTCATTACACTTATTTTGCTTTATAAAGTGCCATTTGGCATTTAAAGGGGCAACTGCCCAATGCTCATGTTTAATACAAATTTTTTGTGGTAAGGTGGGGTAGGCGCTCGTCCACATATACTTTATAGCTTTAGTTGCACAGAATATTATTTTTTATTCATATTTTATTTGAGATTTTGTCATAAGTCATAAATCAAACACTGTATACTGTCCCTTTAAAAAAAGAAGAGGCATGGAGTGCACTGCCACTCCTTAAAAATTACATTTAGCCCTCATGCACATGGACGTTTTAAAAAACGAGCTGTAAAGCTAGGTTCGACGCCTGGAAAAACCGGCATTAAAAACGCAATTTTTACCGCGATTTGTATTAGTGTTTTTGCGCGTTTTTACTCGTTTTTGCAGGTTTTTTAGCGTTAGCGCTAAGTTGCGTTTTTTCATGAAAAGCATATCTCTCAGCTATATACACTCCCAAATTTCCCACAATGCCACAGAAACCAAAGAAAATATGTTAATGAGCATGTGTCGGTGCCATTTTGGTAGGAGAGAGAGAGAGAGGAGAGAGTGTTTCAGAGTCTGTTTGAGTCTATGTTAAATTTGTGTATTTTCCTGAGAGATATGGATACTGTCGTCCAGAAGATCGATGAGGCAATCCTTCTGATTGTTTTGCGGAGGCTGCGGAGAAGGAGACAGGAGGAGGAGAGAAGCAGCAGACGTCAATTTTGGGTGCATCCAATGGTATCCAATCGATTTTCTACGGGGTACTTTGGCAATATTTATTCCCAACTGCGCTCATATCCGACAAAATTCCTTAACTTTACAAGGATGTCAGTGCCGCTCTTTGATGACCTGTTGGAGAGGCTCAGGCCAAGGCTCACAAGGATGGACACTGTGATGCGTAGCTCTGTGTCACCGGAGGAATGGCTGCTAGTGACACTCAGGTAAGTGAATACACATATGGGTTATGGTTAGTGAATAGGGTCAGGGTTAGGGAATAGGGTTAGGAGATAGGGTTAGGGGTTAGGAGTTAGGGTTAGGAGATAGGGTTAGGAGATAGGGTTAGGGGTTAGGAGATAGGGTTAGGGTTAGGGGTTAGGAGATAGGGTTAGGGGTTAGGAGATAGGGTTAGGAGATAGGGTTAGGGGTTAGGAGATAGGGTTAGGGTTAGGGGTTAGGACATAGGGTTAGGGGTTAGAAGATAGGGTTAGGGGTTAGGAGATAGGGTTAGGAGATAGGGTTAGGGGTTAGGGGTTAGGAGATAGGGTTAGGGTTAGGAGTTAGGAGATAGGGTTAGGAGATAGGGTTAGGGGTTAGGAGATAGGGTTAGGGTTAGGGGTTAGGAGATAGGGTTGGGGTTAGGGGTTAGGAGATAGGGTTAGGGGTTAGGAGATAGGGTTAGGGTTAGGGGTTAGGAGATAGGGTTAGGTTTAAAGGTAGGGTTAGGACTTATGTTTATGCTTTTCTCTTTCAATAACTAAATTTATTATATTATCTTAGGTTCCTTGCCACAGGACAAAGTTATGCCTCCTTGCATCATTACTTCCTCCTTGGCCTCTCAACGGTGTCAAAAATAATAAAGGAAACATGTGTGGCAATATGGGAGGAATTGCATATAATTGTAATGCCAGAGCCAACAGAAGACATCTGGGAATTAGTTGTGGACACTTTTTGGGAAAAAACTCAGTTCCCAAATTGTATAGGAGCCCTTGATGGGAAACACATCAGGGTCAAGAAGCCTCCCCACTCTGAATCGTCACATTTTAATTATAAAAAATATTTTTCGGTGGTCCTCCTGGCATTGTCCGATGCACACCTTAAATTTCTTTTTGTTGATGTGGGAGCATATGGAAGCTAAGGTGACGCCCGCATATTCCGCGAGTCGGCCTTCGGACATCATCTACATGAGGGACGACTCAATATTCCTGAAAGTAGGCCTCTACCCTGCACTGAAGAACCCAGCTTGCCATTAGTCATGGTGGCAGATGAGGCCTTTGGACTGGCTGAAAATCTTATGAGGCCATACAGTGGCTATGGTCTCAGCCGACGACAAAAGATCTACAATTATCGGCTCAGCCGTGCACACCGTGTTGTTGAATGTGCATTCGGGGTGTGCACAGCCAAATGGCGAGTTTTGCTGACAAGTATGCAATTGGATGTTGACAACGCCATTAAAGTCGTCCTGGCATGCTGCGTTCTGCACAATTTTCTGCGGGACAATGACAGAAATAATGTTGAACAGGAGCCCATTAACCAACTTCAGAGGGTTCAATTTATGGACTTGCATTCAACTGCACGTGTCATGAGCATTCGAAACCAATTTGCTGAATTTTTTGAATCCCCTGATGGAGAGGTATCATGGCAGAATGATTATGTCTAAAAAATATTTGGAATACATCTACCTTTGCTTTCTTGTGTTTTTTTAAATAAAGCATTTCAAAATTGAAGTTTGATATTTTTATGTCCATTTATCAACGATTGTTCAACAAGTCAATTTGACTCTGCTTTCGGGGTAAGCCTAGGCTAAGCCCGAAAAAGAGCTAGCTTACGCTTGTCCGAAGAAAGAGTACGATAGAGTCCTTTGCACTCTGCCTTCAGGGCAAGCAGAGTGCAAAGGAGTGCTGTTGTGCATCATATAAAAGACAAATTTAACACATATTTTCAAGAAAAAAAGATATTTATTAGAACAAAATAAAAGGTTTGAGATCACAACTGGTGATAGGTGGTGGTGGATGATTGATCACTTTGGGGATGTGGGGATTGGGGACGGGGTAATGCTTGGGCCTGGCGATCACTCACAAAATCCTACTGGTAGCGAGGTACAGGGTATGAGGGCTGAAAATGGGAGGTGGAAGGTGGAAATTCACCATAGGAGTGCGGGGTATAGAATGAGGTCTGGGATGGGATAGGTGGTGGTTGGCGTTGAGGATGGGGTTGATAGTGAGGGGGGGTGCTAGCACTGCTGAGGTCCCAGGGGCCATTGGGGGATAATGAGAAACATTATATGGATCGCATGGAGGTGGCCCGCCACTTAGTTTTGCATGTCGGTATTGCATTGCAATACCGTACATGCGAACCATACAAAGCTTCTCTTGGTCTCCCCCAATGTCCTCCAGGATGTGGTATAGGCTGCGGCAGAAGCAGGCGCGTGGGTTGCTGGTGTCCAAAAACGCATCCATACTGCGCCTCTCCTGCCGCACTTCCTGCAGCAGTGCTAGCACTCTGTCATCAGCCTCCAGATTGAACCCGCCCCTCGTCTGACGTCCACACCCACGCCCACGAACACCGCCACAACTGCGCTGCTCTCCACCTTGCTGACTGGCAGGAGACACAGATTCCAAGGCCCTTGATTCCTGCAAAAGAACAAAAATGTTTACATTGACATGTACATGGACAGACAGACAATGAGATAGACAGGCAGACCTAAGCAGTTACCTCATCTGTGCACTGAACACATCCCTCGCTGATTGCACGTGGAGATCCAGTGCTCATCATGGGACTGCTTGGTCTCTCCACTTCTGCCTCTTCTGCATCCACCTCTCTCTGTGTAATGTTAGAAGTTGTCCTGCAGACAATACAAAATGTATAAACGTAACTACTTCAGTCCGGACCATTTAGCTGGCCAAAGACCCGAGCACTTTTTGCGATTCGTCACAGCGTCGCTTTAACAATTGCGTTGTCGTGCAACGTGGCTCCCCAAAAAATTTACGTCCTTTTTTCCCCTCAAACAGACCTTTTTTTAGGTGGTATTTGATCACCTCTGCTTTTTTGTTTTTTTTTCGGAGCTATAACAAAAAAAGAGTGAGAATTTTTTTTAAGTAATAAATATCCCCCCAAAAATAAACAAATCTAAATTTTTTTTTGTTTAGGCCAATATGTATTCTTCTACAGATTTCAGTTAAGAAAGTTTGTTTGGGCAAAAGTTATATCGTTTACAAAATAGGGGAGAGTTTTATGGCATTTTTCTTAATAATTTTTATTTTATTAGTAATGGGGGCGATCAGCGATTTTTAGCCTGACTGCGACAATATGGCGGACACATTGGACAATTTTGACACATTTTTTGGAAAATAGTCATTTTTACAGCGATCAGTGCGATTAAAATTGCAATGATTACTTATTACACTGGCAGTGAATGGGTTAACCTCTTCCTCTCCATGAGACGATCGCTGGTGTCTCCGCGGACATTGAGTCCGCAGGACCCGCGGTCGGACTCATGGACCTCGCAATGGGAACCTGCGCCGCCAAGGCGGCAACTTAAAAGGGACGTACAGGTACGCCCATTTGTGCAGCCGTGCCATTCTGCCGTCGTATATGTACATGCGGGGTTCGGCAAGTGGTTACAATAGCCATGGAACATACTGCCTGAAAAGCAATGTACAGGCAAATATATGAAAAAAAAAAAAAAAAAAAGCTTACGGTCTGGTATGGCTCATCATATTTTGCCGTAAGAAGAGCAAATTTGTGTGATACACATGGGGTCTCTTCGCAGGCGCTGGTGCTCCACTACGTGCTGCCTTGTCCTCGTCCGTGAGGTCCCTCCTGACACGGTCACGTAGGGACTTCCAGCGGCGCTGTATAATTTTGCCTAAAATAACGTGGAAAACAAAGGGTTAAATATGCAATCTTCATTTACATTACACACAAACAGATCATGCATTCAAGGAAAATAGACTAACTTATTTCCTTTCTTTCGGCATTTCTTAATTCTTCCCAGGCAGGGGTAATGGCAGCACTGATATCCTCCCATGCTTTCACTTTGCGGATGTGGTCTCCATGAAGTGGATGTGCCACATCCCACAGTTCAGGATGGGCCTGTACAGCACTTATGAGTTCCACTTGCGAAACAGCACTTGCCATCTTCAACTCACTAACCACAGTCACACGGCTGTGCAAAGGACTCTTGGGTAATCTCATGTCCAGACAGGAAATTCCTGTTTTTACAGAGATTACAGTGTCCAATCATCTTTTTTGAGCAAAAAAACACCGGAGCTAAAAAACGCAAAAAAACGCCACGGTCGAGTTTTTGCGCATTTTTCCACGTTTTGCGTTTTTACAGCTCTAGCGTCGCGCCACGGAACGCACTGGTCCTGGGTTTTTTTTACAGCTTAAAAACGCCTATGCCATTTGCAGCTCAAAAAACGTCTAGGTGGGCATGAAGCCATAGACTAACAAGACAGGCGTTTTTAAGCTGCAAAAAACGCTCAAAAACGCAGCTGTAAAAACGTCCGTGTGCATGAGGACTTATGAATAAATCTTTTATGAATATATTAGATAGTCTTGCGAGCAACTAGAATACAATCTGTGTAATATATGCAAGCAGCAAGTAACACACTCCCAATATAAATGTGCAAATAAAACTCAAAACAAATAATGCTGCGCTGGTATTAATAAATGTATACAACCACTAACCACTTGGTGTCTCAATTCTTCTGTGCCAATAAGAGTGCCATCATAATAAAATGTGAATAAACCAAACTACAATACAATAATATAATACAGTCATGTATATTTCTTCTTCTAATAATATAAATCCTGTGCTTAAGTACAATTAAATAGTTAATGAATAATGTCAGAAAAAAGTTTTAACTTTTTGAGTCTTCACAAATCCTCAAAAATCAGTGCTTTGTATCTATTCACCTCAGTGCTCCCCCATAAGAAACCTCACAGAGTGTGACCTCACACTTAAGTTTGGTCAAATAAAGCTTTTTAGTCAACCCGGACTAACAGATCAAGCTTTCCATCTTGTTGCTCCATTGATGTACCTCCATTATGACTCGATATATGTGAGAGAGAATGAGCTCCAAATAGTGCTTATATTATTTTAAACAATATTCAATTTATTAAAACATTTGCATAGAACTCACATTTAACCACTTGCCGCCCGCCCTATTACAGAATGACGGCGGCAAAGTGGTTTGATATTCCTGATCAGACGTCATATGACGTGATCAAGAATATCAAGCCGCTGTGCGCCCCCGACGGAGACTCTTTACCACGTGATCAGCCGTGTCCAATCACGGCTGATCACGATGTAAATAGGAAGAGCTGGTGATCGGCTTTTCCTCACTCGCGTCTGACAGACACGAGTAGAGGAGAGCCGATCGGCTGCTCTCCTGACAGGGGGGGGTCTGTGCTGATTGTTTATCAGCACAGCCCCCCTGGGATCCTACCCAGGACCACCAGGGAAGCCGCCCAGGACCGCCAGGGAAGCGATCCACACTGGACACACCAGGTATGCCCCTAGACCACCAGGGAAATGCCACTGTGTGCCCAGGCAGCTGCCAGTCAGTGCCCACTTCAATGACTACCACTGCCAGTGCCTCATATCAGTGCCGCGTGACTCGCCGCACGACTATATATGTCGGCAGAATGGCACGGGCAGGCAAAAGGACTTACAGGTACGTCCTTGTCTGCCCGCGGGTGGGGGGTCCGATCGGACCCCCCCCGGTGCCTGCGGCGGTCGGCAAATCTCCCCCGGCGATCGGTGGTGAGGGGGAGGCCATCCATTCGTGGCCCCCCCCTCGCGATCGCTCCCAGCCAATGGGATCATTTCCCTGCCTCTGTATTGTACACAGAGGCAGAGGAAATGATGTCATCTCTCCTCGGCTCGGTATTTTCCGTTCCGGGCCGAGGAGAGAAGACTGTAATGTGAGTGCACCAACACACTACACACACAGTAGAACATGCCAGAGACACAGAAAACACCCCGATCCCCCCCCCGATTGCCCCCCGATCCCCCCCCAATCACCCCCCCCGTCACAAACTGACACCAAGCAGGTTTTTTTTTTTTTTTTCTGATTACTGTATTGGTGTCAGTTTGTGACAGTTACAGTGTTAGGGCAGTGAGTGTTAGGCCCCCTTTAGGTCTAGGATACCCCCCTAACCACCCCTAATAAAGTTTTAACCCCTTGATCACCCCCCGTCACCAGTGTCGCTAAGGGATCATTTTTCTGATCGCTGTATTAGTGTCGCTGGTGACGCTAGTTAGGGACGTAAATATTTAGGTTCGCCGTCAGCGTTTTATAGCGACAGGGACCCCCATATACTATCTAATAAATGTTTTAACCCCTTGATTGCCCCCTAGTTAACCCTTTCACCACTGATCACCGTATAACCGTTACGGGTGACGCTGGTTAGTTCGTTTATTTTTTATAGTGTCAGGGCACCCGCCGTTTATTACTGAATAAAGGTTTATCCGTTCAGATCTATACTAGCGTCCCCAGCAGTTTAGGGTTCCCAAAAACGCAGTGTTAGCGGGATCAGCCCAGATACCTGCTAGCACCAGCGTTTTGCCCCTCCGCCCGGCCCAGCCCAGCCCACCCAAGTGCAGTATCAATCGATCACTGTCACTTACAAAACACTAAACGCATAACTGCAGCGTTCGCAGAGTCAGGCCTGATCCCTGCGATCGCTAACAGTTTTTTTGGTAGCGTTTTGGTGAACTGGCAAGCACCAGCCCCAGGCAGCGTCAGGTTAGTGCCAGTAGCGCTAACACCCACGCACGAACCTACCACTTCTGCAGCGCCCGTACTTCCCCCATTCACATCCCCAACCAAATGCAGTCGGCTGCATGAGAGGCATTTTTATGTCCTCCCGAGTACCCCTACCCAACGAACCCCCCCAAAAAAGATGTTGTGTCTGCAGCAAACTCAGATATAGGCGTGACACCCACTATTATTGTCCCTCCTGTCAATCCTGGTCTTTGCATTGGTGAATGTTTTGAACGCTACCATTCACTAGTTGAGTATTAGCGTAGGGTACAGCATTGCACAGACTAGGACACACTTTCACAGGGTCTCCCAAGATGCCATCGCATTTTGAGAGACCCGAACCTGGAACCGGTTACAGTTATAAAAGTTACAGTTACAAAAAAAGTGTAAAAAAAAAAAAAAAACACAAACAAAAATATAAAATAAAAAATAATAGTTGTTGTTTTATTGTTCTCTCTCTATTCTCTCTCTCTCTATTCTCTCTATTGTTCTGCTCTTTTTTACTGTATTCTATTCTGCAATGTTTTATTGTTATTATGTTTTATCATGTTTGCTTTTCAGGTATGCAATTTTTTATACTTTACCGTTTACTGTGCTTTATTGTTAACCATTTTTTTGTCTTCAAGTACACCATTCACGCCTTTGAGTGGTTATACCAGAATGATGCTTGCAGGTTTAGGTATCATCTTGGTATCATTCTTTTCAGCCAGCGGTCGGCTTTCATGTAAAAGCAATCCTAGCGGCTAATTTGCCTCTAGACTGCTTTTACAAGCAGTGGGAGAGAATGCCCCCCCCCACCGTCTTCCGTGTTTTTCTCTGGCTCTCCTGTCTCAACAGGGAACCTGAGAATGCAGCCGGTGATTCAGCCAGCTGACCATAGAGCTGATCAGAGACCAGAGTGGCTCCAAACATCTCTATGGCCTAAGAAACCGGAAGCTACAAGCATTTTATGACTTGGATTTCGCCGGATGTAAATAGCGCCATTGGGAAATTGGGGAAGCATTTTATCACACCGATCTTGGTGTGGTCAGATGCTTTGAGGGCAGAGGAGAAATCTAGGGTCTAATAGACCCCAATTTTTTCAAAAAAGAGTACCTGTCACTACCTATTGCTATCATAGGGGATATTTACATTCCCTGAGATAACAATAAAAATGATTAAAAAAAAAAAAAAAAATGAAAGGAACAGTTTTAAAATAAGATAAAAAAGCAAAAAAATAATAAAGAAAAAAAAAAAAAAAAAAAAAAAAAAGCACCCCTGTCCCCCCTGCTCTCGCGCTAAGGCGAACGCAAGCGTCGGTCTGGCGTCAAATGTAAACAGCAATTGCACCATGCATGTGAGGTATCACCGCGACGGTCAGATCGAGGGCAGTAATTTTAGCAGTAGACCTCCTCTGTAAATCTAAAGTGGTAACCTGTAAAGGCTTTTAAAGGCTTTTAAAAATGTATTTATTTTGTTGCCACTGCACGTTTGTGCGCAATTGTAAAGCATGTCATGTTTGGTATCCATGTACTCGGCCTAAGATCATCTTTTTTATTTCATCAAACATTTGGGCAATATAGTGTGTTTTAGTGCATTAAAATGTAAAAAAGTGTGTTTTTTCCCCAAAAAATGCGTTTGAAAAATCGCTGCGCAAATACTGTGTGAAAAAAAAAATTAAACACCCACCATTTTAATCTGTAGGGCATTTGCTTAAAAAAAATATATAATGTGTGGGGGTTCAAAGTAATTTTCTTGCAAAAAAAAAAAATTTTTTTCATGTAATCAAAAAGTGTCAGAAAGGGCTTTGTCTTCAAGTGGTTAGAAGAGTGGGTGATGTGTGACATAAGCTTCTAAATGTTGTGCATAAAATGCCAGGACAGTTCAAACCCCCCCCCAAATGACCCCATTTTGGAAAGTAGACACCCCAAGCTATTTGCTGAGAGGCATGTCGAGTCCATGGAATATTTTATATTGTGACACAAGTTGCGGGAAAGAGACAAATTTTTTTTTTTTTTTTTTGCACAAAGTTGTCACTAAATGATATATTGCTCAAACATGCCATGGGAATATGTGAAATTACACCCCAAAATACATTCTGTTGCTTCTCCTGAGTACGGGGATACCACATGTGTGAGACTTTTTGGGAGCCTAGCCGCGTATGGGACCCCGAAAACCAAGCACCGCCTTCAGGCTTTCTAAGGGCGTAAATTTTTGCAAAATACTCACCATGCCTCTCAGCAAATAGCTTGGGGTGTCTACTTTCCAAAATGGGGTCATTTGGGGGGGGGTTTGTGCCACCTGGGCATTCCATGACCTCCGAAACTGTGATAGGCAGTGAAGAGTGAAATCAAAAATGTACACCCTTAGAAATCCTGAAGGCGGTGATTGGTTTTCGGGGTCCTGTACGCGGCTAGGCTCCTAAAAAGTCCCACACATGTGGTATCCCCGTACTCAAGAGAAGCAGCAGAATGTATTTTGGGGTGCAATTCCACATATGCCCATGACCTGTGTGAGCAATATATCATTTAGTGACAACTTTGTGCAAAAAAAAAATAAATAAATAAATAAATTGTCACTTTCCCGCAACTTGTGTCAAAATATAAAATATTCCATGGACTCAACATGCCTCTCAGCAAATAGCTTGGGGTGTCTACTTTCCAAAATGGGGTTATTTTGGGGGGTTTGTGCCATCTGGGCATTTTATGGCCTTCAAAACTGTGATAGGTAGTGAGGAGTAAAATCAAAAATGTACGCCCTTAGAAATCCTGAAGACAGTGATTGGTTTTCGGGGCCCCGTATGCGGCTAGGCTCCCAAAAAGTCCCACACATGTGGTATCCCCATACTCAGGAGAAGCAGCTAAATGTATTTTGGGGTGCAATTCCACATATGCCCATGGCCTGTGTGAGCAATATATCATTTAGTGACAACTTTTTGTAATTTATTTATTTATTTATTTTTTTTGTCATTATTCAATCACTTGGGACAAAAAAAATGAATATTCAATGGGCTCAACATGCCTCTCAGCAATTTCCTTGGGGTGTCTACTTTCAAAAATGGGGTAATTTGTGGGGGTTTTGTACTGCCCTGCCATTTTAGCACCTCAAGAAACGACATAGGCAGTCATAAATTAAAGGCTGTGTAAATTCCAAAAAATGTACCCTAGTTTGTAGGCACTATAAGTTTTGCGCAAACCAATAAATATACACTTATTGACATTTTTTTTACCAAAGACATGTGGCCAAATACATTTTGGCCTAAATGTATGACTAAAATTGAGTGTATTGGATTTTTTTTAGAACAAAAAGTAGAAAATATCATTTTTTTTCAAAATTTTCGGTCTTTTTCCGTGTATAGCGCAAAAAATAAAAACGGCAGAGGTGATCAAATACCATCAAAAGAAAGCTCTATTTGTGGGAAGAAAAGGACGCAAATTTCGTTTGGTTACAGCATTGCATGACCGCGCAATTAGCAGTTAAAGCGACGCAGTGCCAAATTGTAAAAAGTGCTCTGGTCAGGAAGGGGGTAAATCCTTCCGGGGCTGAAGTGGTTAAACCGCTGTATGGTCTTGGCCACCGTGCTCCAGCTCAGTTTCAGGGTCTTGGCAATCCTCTTATAGCCTAGGCCATCTTTATGTAGAGCAACAATGCTTTTTTTCAGATCCTCAGAAAGTTCTTTGCCATGAGGTGCCATGTTGAACTTCCAGTGACCAGTATGAGAGAGTGAGAGGGATAACACCAAATTTAACACATCTGCTTCACATTCACACCTGAGACCTTGTAACACTAATGAGTCACATGACACCGGGGAGGGAAAATGGCTAATTGGGCCCAATTTGGACATTTCCACTTAGCGGCATACTCACTTTTGTTGCCAGTGGTTTAGACATTAATGGCTGTGTGTTGAGTTATTTTGAGGGGACAGCAAATTTACACTGTTATACAAGCTGTACACTCACTACTTTACAATGTAGCAAAGTGTAATTTCTTCAGTGTTGTCACATGAAAAGATATAATAAAATATTTACAAAAACATGAGGGGGTGTTCTCACTATTGTGAGATACTGTAATCTCTGGGGTATGAGGGGGGCCTTATTACAGATATGCTGAAATTCAGTAAGCTGTATGGGGGGGGTATGATTGTGGCAAAAGGAGTGAAGGATCATGTTAAATTTGTATGAATCCAAATATTTATCTAGACTGTATTGTGTATAGATCTTTAATAGATTCAAAGTTGGAGTGTAACCACCAGGTAAAACTTATAGGAGAGTCCCATCCTGGAACAAAAAGTAGATTCCCTCCCAAAAAAGAAAGAGGGACATAAAATTGTACCTGAAAACTTTATGTTGTCCTTAAATGGAATGGGAAATCATAGGATTAAAAAGAAGACTATGACAGAAAGGAAGGGGGGTGCCATAAGAATTATGAAAAAAATACGGAATATTAGGTAGGCTGAAAACGAAAATGTTGTGCTAATAACTTAATATTAAAATTCAAAGTGTAAACATGTAATAATCAATATGCTCATTAAAATTAATAGCCAAGTCCAAGTGCAAAAGAAAATGAAAAGTGCAGTCCAAATGTGAAAAGTAGAAAGGTAAGTGTGGGACTCAAATCACTGATACAAAAGGAGGATGTCTGATGTATAGTTGATAAAATCCTCCACCAGGTGACACCATATGAAGCTTAACAGATCATAACAACCATCTACTGTAAGTAAAGATTGGTCAAAGCAGGCTGGTCTGTGGGATACTGTAGGACTAGCAAAGGAGGCCTTTTTATTATCAAGGCTAGGAATCAAGGTTAGATTAGAGTCTTCACAGAGCACAAGGCTACCCTGACAATAACCAAATACTATACATTGTACACACTCCCGTGCTGCTTCCCTAGCTCTTTTTTTTTGTCCTAGTAGTTAGTAGTGCTTACACTTTATGTTCTTCCCACATAAATAAATCACAGTTAAATCAAATCAATAAGTGCATCGCTACAATTTAAAACTTTACAATAAATATCAAAGATAAATCAATAAATACCATCCTCTTGTGCTAGAATAGTATTACTAAGCAAATTACTACACCCTCCAATGACTATCCACCTTTGTGCTATTTTTGCAAACATAGAAATAATATCAAGAGGGAAAAAAAAATTGTCCTTTGTGCTGGAAAATAAACATTCTTCTGTGATAACATATATTATGTACCACAAGTCACTCTGTCCTCAACCTTATGCTCTCTCAATAAGTGCAGCGCTTTGTTCTCCTTTTGCAAACATATAAAAAATAAAGCAGAAAAAAATATTCTTCCATGATAATAGATCCTTCTCTATATTGCAGTAAACCGATTCATGAAATTTGAGCTGGGCACAGTATATCTGCAGTGTTATCTAATCTCTCTTTAAAGCACTGCATCCCGTAGCTTTCTCCTGCTCCGTTCTTCTGTTATCAGCCTGATAACTTCTGACAAGTTCTCCGTCAACTTAGAGAAAAGCAGCCTGAGTTTTGTGTTGGGGAGGATGCTATAAATAGATTACCAGTGTGCTGAACTATTCAACAAACAGAGCTGAAAGTCTCTACCTATGAGGAGTGGGGGTATGTGCATTTCCTCCAATCATCTGTCTTGGCTGTATGCCCAGGCTTCACTGCAGTGCTGAACAGGAAGAGAAAATCTCCTTACACGATCTGAGCTTTCAAAAGAATATTTAAAGCTGAAGACAGCAGATATACAAGTAAAACGTATGTAAGGAGATTTCTTTCATCCCTGTGTATCATCTGAGGCTGTTCACTTCACTGGGTATATGTGAGGGTTTACATTCACTTTAAGGCAAATCTTAAATACCACTCATATTGCTTTCTATAAAAACTGATACTATTTGTTAAAAGATCACACTCATATATTAGAGCCCTTTCATACTGATGTGCTTTTGATACGCTTTTGTGCAGTTTAGGGTCCTTTCACACTGATGCTCTTTTAATGTGTTGCCATTACCTTACAATGAAAGGTGCCTTTTTGGTGTATATTTGAGAACCATTTCAGCAAAGATGCAGCATGCAGGACTTTTCAAAGCTCAGGGCACATAGAATTTAATGGGGAATAGGTTTGGTTACCCTGGAAAAGAGTGGCAAAAGTGCACCAGTCTGAAAGGAGCATTTGTGTGCACCAAACCTCATTGCACACAGATGAAGGTGAATGTTCACCATCAATTTATTCCTTTTATTCACACTAACATGACAGCTGTCACCAGAACCGATCTCTCTAAAGCAGGGATCCTTAAACTACGGCCCTCCAGCTGTTGCAGAACTACACATCCCATGAGGCATTGTAAAACTCTGACATTCACAGACATGACTAGGAATGATGGGAATTGTAGTTCCTGAACACCTGGAGGGCCGCAGTTTGAAGACCCCTGCTCTAATGGATGCTCAACCTGTGGCCCTCCTGCTGTTACAGAACTACAAATCCAAGGCTGCCAGTTACAAGCATGACTCCCAGAGGCACGATGGAACCTCCAGGTTGCCATATTGCATTACATTTTACATAAAATGACAGTGCTGCAGACTGAAGACATTTTTAACAACATTCAATGATATATTATTATTATTTTTTTTTTTGTTTGCTATTTTATTTTCCTACGAAAGTGGAGTTTCTCTTTAAGCTTGTAATTTTCAAACATTAGGTATCACAGCCGAGGACATGTTTCTAGCTGAAAATGGTGTTTTAGATACCACTGGATAACATTTAATTTTGTGTAAAAGGATTACTGTAGCGCTGCATAAACCATTGGCGCTATATAAATCCTGTATAATGATAAAAATAATAAGTATACTGTAGACAGGCCCACAAATTTATGGAACATTGTTATTTTTGTTTTAAGGCTGTGCATTCAGAAACAAAAATTCTGACCTTTTCAAGACTTTTTGCATCACTAGTAATACATGATACAAATTAAAGAACAGGAAATACTATCTATAAAGGTTAGAATGAACTCCACCTGCTTTACGTACTATATTTATTGTTTAATTGTTTTTGGAAATACCTTAGTGAAAACTTAGTAAAAGAAATATGATATTTGTTGCATCCTGTCTGTTTCAACTCTTAATGTAGGGAACCCCTAGGTCTGATAACTCCTTTTTATCAAATTACAGGGTCAGGAAGTGTATGTATACTTTGCAATTATTTAAGCAATTGACATGACTGTCATTTTTGACACATACATTGTTACTCTACACAATTGCTTTGTTCTTGCATATCTATGAATGAAATACGTTAGTTCTGATAACAAAAGAACTGTTAAGTACAGTAGGTATTGGTGTCATAAATGAAACATAACATGTATTGGGTGCTCATATATACAGAATATATAAATATATAAAGGAGTTTCAGCGCACAGATGATTTTTATTTTGATACACATCCACAGATAACAAGAATTTTCTGCTTTTTCTACAGCTATGGTAAGTGTATTCTTCCCTGTTTTGAACATAAAATACTAGCATGGAGAATGTAATATGTTTAATTGATATATTGCCATTTATCAATGTTTTCACCTTAACTTCTCGTATTAGATTCAATAAGAAAAATATATGTCTTGGGTAAACTTTCTGAGAATCTTGGCTAAAAACATTGATAAATAGACCCCATAATGTTGGCAGTTTATGACTGAATCTCTATGTACTGTACATGATTGTACTTACTTTATTTAGGTAGGGTCCAGAGCAATGATATAGTACAAAGTAAAGTAATTCATAGCAGTCAATATGATTTCAGCTTTTGACTATGTATAACGACAAAGTGCAATTGCTGTGTTCAATGGTTGTTAATGGTTAATATTATTACCTATAACATTTGTATAGTCTAGCCCATTTTCTATTTAAAAAAACATAAAGATCTATCTACACTATATTGCCAAAAGTACTGGGATGCCTGCCTTTACACTCACATGAACTTTAATGGTATCCCAGTCTTAGTCCATAGGGTTCAATATTGAGTTGGCCCACCCATTGCATCTATAAGAGCTTCCACTCTGGGAAGGCTGTCAACAAGGTTTAGGAGTGTGTCTTTGGGAATGTTTGATCATTCTTCCAGTAGCACATTTGTGAGGTCAGGCACTGATGTTGGATGAGAAGGCCTGGCTTGCAGTCTCCATTCTAATTCATCCCAAAGGTGTTCTATCAAGTTGAGGTCAGGACTCTGTGCAGGCCAGTCAAGTTCCTCCACCCCAAACTCGCTCATCCATGTCTTTATGGACCTTGCTTTGTGCTCCTGAGCTGACCGTAACCCAATAGAACACCTTTGGGATGAATTAGAGCAGACACACACTGTGAGCCAGGCCTTCTCATCCAACATCAGTGCCTGACCTCAAAAATATATGCTTCTAGAAGAATGGTCAAACATTTACACAGACGCATTCGTAAACCTTGTGCACAGCCTTCCCAGAAGAGTTGAAGCTGTTATAGCTGCAAAGGGTGGGCCAACTCAATATTGAACCCTACGGACTAAGACTGGGATGCCATTAAAATTAATTTGTGTGTAAAGGCAATTATCCCAATACTATTGGCAATACAGTGTAGATAGATCGATAGAGTTTTATGTTTTTTTTTTTAATCAAATATCTATCTATCTATCTATCTATCTATCTATCTATCTATCTATCTATCTATCTATCTATCTATCTATCTATCTATCTATCTATCTATATTTTGTTTTTTTCAATCAAACCTTTATCAAAGGGTGCAAAGCACAATGTATATATAAACATGCTATACCATATAGCAACCAATTTCATTTTCAGCATTCACTAATCTGCCGATCTGACTACTGTAGCTAGAAGTCTGATTGGTTGCCTTGGTTTACTGCACAATACACAGTCTTTATACTTTTTTTGCCATTCCTTATTAAATAAGAAAATAAATGAACCAACTTCTCCTCCAAGCCTCATGCCTTTTTTTCCCTGCACTGTGTGTGTGTGTGTGTGTGTGTGTATAGTGATAGTGCAGGGGGTTCATTCAGGTGTAGTGCTTTTCAGTGTGTTCAGACCAGCTGGGAAATACAGTTTAGAGCTTACTGGCCCAAGTTTATTTAAAATGAAAAAATGAAAATAAAAAAAGAGTTAAAATCCAGCAAAACAAAAAGGTGACCCTTGCTGGGGGTGTTCAGCATTCCCCTCCTAATGTTATACACCAATATAAAGGCTTCCCTCTGCCTCTTGACTCACTCTGGCAGTGCTGCTACTCTGGCACCTTGTGTCTGTCTCTTTCTCAGCTCTCTCACAGCTCCCTGCTGTACTTACCCACACCCTGGCCTCTGTATCGGTATCATGCCATCATTTTCAAAAGCTATGTAATTATTAAATTTTTAATCTTTATGCTAAGGGGCTCATTAATGTAAAAAAATGATATGAATTTTCAAAGCGACCATTCGAATTCCTTGTTTCATTTTTTTCCTGAAAATAATAGGTAAAACATGATTGGTCACTGTGAAATGTTTCTCCAATAGCTATAAAAAATCAACTGCAAAATGTCTTCTTTAAAACTTGTAAAAAGATTAATAGTTGTCATGGAAAATCGTTTTTGCATTATGTGACTCATAAGCATGACAGCATTCATAGAAAGCCTGTTAATGATAACTATTTACTCACTTAGAGCAAATGGCAGGATATAAAATTTTCATTACTTTCATGTCACTGGGAAGCATTACTGTATGATATGATAAAATATATTTCAGATTGCTGGATTCACACCCTTTTTTTTTTTACATATAACTTTAACTCTAAATATAGCAGAATGCAGCAAGCACAATTTCTGGTACTGTCAATATAAATGGTGCTGGACACTGATAAATATAGTTCAGAATTTAATGGAGAAGTATGAAAATTGCTGGAAATTTGAACTAGTCAGAAATAAATAAATAAATAATGCAAAAAGAAGGAATTAGAGACATATGTTGCAGAGCGTGGCACCGCTTCCAATAATAATTGAGCAAAAACAAAAAACAGGAAAAAGAAGAATATGGACTTTTAAGGTTGCTACTATGAACACAAATAGAAAAGAGAATTGATCTTGTTGTGTTAAAAATATAATTTATATAACATAGTTTATTGGATCACATTTAAAAACACAGATTTTTTGGGGGTGTGTATATATATATATATATATATATATATATATATATATATATATATATATATATATATATATATAAACATATCTAGGAAAATACACTGTCTCATACAAGAGAACAGATAGGGAGGCTGACACATAGAAGCAGCATGGTAGGCCTATGGGACTAGGAGACCAGGTAGTCCTAAAGGATTCCTTCTATCTCAGAGGCCAAGCATACAGAACTTCAAGATCAGTGCCAATGGATGGCTATGCGTTTTACCTTTAGCTTCTTCAGGAGATCCTATTGGTACTAAGAAATATATCATAATCACTATTAGCTTCATATATTGATATATCATACTGAATTGTTATACATCATACAAAAAATGATATATACATATTTATTTAGAGACCGTTATTTAAACAGAAGACATTTCATTTTTGCAGTTATATGTCAACCAGAAATAAAAAAATACATAAATATATATAGTATTAGTTTTTATTTAACCTGACATATAACTTTTATTTTATCTCAAAGTAAATAATATTTTATCAAATTATAGTGAAATTGAGATATATTAAATGTAATAGAAAATAAATAAATAAATAAATTAAAAAAAACAAAAACAAAAAAAGTTTACATTTTTTTATATATTCATTATTAGAAAATGATAGGGCCCAACCAAATTGTATTGAACTTGCTCAAATCTATTCAAGTCAAGTCAATTTAATTAAATCAAATAACATGGATCAAATTAAATTAAGTCACATCAAATTAAATTAGATTTAAATAAACAAATGTAATTATAAATCAAATATTAATTAATTAAACCAAATCAAATCTTACTGGATAAAATCTAATTTATGTAAACAATGATGTAAACAATTAATGATAGAAACCTACTTGTAAGATTAGTATATATAGGGTGTTATCACTGCATAAGTATTATTAATCATCAGGTAGTCCCATGATTAATATATATGGACATCACCTATAGTGGGAACATAATAATAAAAGGTTTTCAGTTTCAGACCATGCACAGTAACTGAGCAGATTTTCTGGAAAATCTCACTAACTTTAGGATGTAAAAAATGTCCTGTCAGAAATTGGTAAACTGGTTAATCTTTTACAGCTGAATGTGGGTCTGGTTCTATTCATAGTGACTGAACATTTGTTTTATACACAGTTCTGATATCTAATACAAACCAACTTGCTCTATTACTTTGCCAGTGTGCTTTTAGGGGCCTTCATATAGGAGGTACCTTCCCACAGCAACAATCCTTTGTGGGGGAGGGTACAGCCTACCTGCCCCCCTTCCTCAGTAAACTGGTAATAAAGTTCTTTCAGCCACATAATATAAATTGCCCCATTAATGTTGTATTACAACTGATTTACTAAGGCAGTTTTGAATCTTCACAAGTGTGAAGTTTTGGATCTTCACAAGCCATGTTAAATGCATTTGAAGATGACTTGGTATTCAAAGTGATCAGAATATTGTATCTAACAAAAATCTAACAGCCAAACAACAGCAATAAAATCCTTTTTATAGTAGAGTGGTGAAAAACCAAAATCCACAAACAGTAAAGAAATCCAAAAGTTTTTTTTTTTTTTTCATTTGTGTACCTTTTGTAGATATCCCTTTATGTCCTGTCCCGGTTAAAACATAATCATGAGCAACAGGAAGTGAGGTGAAATCTCCCCAATGGGAGATACAGGCAACAATAAAAATGAACGGATGTTCATTTTTATTTTATTTTTTGAGACAGTGAACAAAGGGAAGAGACTTAATCAACGCAAACTTACTGAAAATTTATACATTAACCACTTCAGCCCCGGACGGATTTGTCCCCTTAATGACAGGCCATTTTTGGCATCGCTTTAACTGACAATTGCGCGGTCGTGCGACGCTGTACCCAAACAAAATTGACGTAATTTTTTTCCCACAAATAGACATTTCTTTTGGTGGTATTTGAACACCTCTGCGGTTTTTATTTTTTGTACTATAAACAAACAAAGAGCGACAATTTTGAAAAACAAACAAACAATTTTTTAAACTTTTTGCTATAAAACATATCCAATAAAAACATCTAAAAAAAAACAAAAAAACAAATGTATTTATCAGTTTATGCCAATATATATTGTTCTACATATTTTTTGTAAAAAAAAAAAAAAAATCGCAATAGGCGTATATTGATTGGTTTGCACAGATGTTATAAACTATGGGATAGATTTAGGGACTTTTATTTATTTTTATTGTTTTTACTAGTAATGGTGGTGATCTGCGATTTTTAGCAGGCAGACAAATCTTACCCCAAATTACACTTTTTGGGGACCAATGACATTATTACATTGATCAATGCTATAAAAATGCAATAATCAATGTAAAAATGACACTGGCAGGGAAGGGGACGATCAAGGGGTTGAGTGTGTTCCCTCAGTGTGTTCTAACTGTAGGGGGGGGCTCACTGGGACATGACAGAGATCACTATTCCTGATCACTGGGAACAGTAGATCTCTGACATGTCCCCTGTCAGAACGGAAGATTTGTGCAGGAGAGCCGACCTGCTGCAGTATATTTGCGTGAGCTGGTCGGCTAGTGGTTAAGTATAAACTGTTATAACATATTAACCCTAAAACACATTTCTCACCCAGTACCTCTCCCACCTTCCCTCCTCCCAATGAAAAAAACTCCAAAACCATATTCCTTCTACCCATAGTACACACTCCAAGTATCCCACCTCTTCAGAGATCTTCCTTTTCTTTTTTCACTCTTTTTATGTACCCATCAACTCCACATTAATTTCTGTTTTTAAAAACTAGAACCATCCCTTCCATATCTTTGAGAATTTTTCCATCAAATCCTCACTTGAATGATATAATTCTTCCATAGTACAAATATATTCCACCCTCCTTAGCCAATCTCCCATTGATGGGGTCTCCTGCAAGTCCCTTGGCTGCGTTCAGTAGATTGGGAATGAGTGATTTCCTGTGCTCTTGAACTCGCAGTATTATGGAACAAATATATTGATGGATCTTTAAGTAGGTCAGTGCCAAATATTTCCTGTACAATCCTTGACACCCCTATCCAAAATTCTTGTATTTTTACACATTCCAGCCAAATGTGAAACACAGTCCCCTTTACACCCCCCGCCAGCATAATGGTGACTTTCCTGCTTGATTTTTCTGTGCTCTAATTGATGTAATATACCATCACAAAACACTTATGATTAATCTAGTGAGGAGTCATATGCCAATTTCAGTACCTTTCTTTTCTGTTGCTTGTCAAGGAAACCCCAATTTTTCCTTCCCATTTTCAAATATATGACTATATATGGCAATGTTCTTGGCTCCGCCTTTGCAGTAAGTGTCTAATAAATCTGAGAAATACAGATTGTTGGGGCAACCTGGGAACTAAGTAACTTCTCAAAAGGAAGTGAATTGTCAATTTCTCATCTTAGGTAATGATGATATAAAGTGCGTCAAATGGCAAAGCTTAGACTCATCTAATGGAGCATCTCCTGTATAGTGCTTACTCTCCCTCCCTTTATAATATCCTTCAGTTGCAAATTGTTATCCTTTGTCTATGCTAAAAAATAATCCTCATTCCCTTGTACAAAAATAACTTGTGCCACTAAAAAGTAACAAAGGTGAGTAATAATCCTATTTAACCACTTCAGCCCCAGAAGGATTTGCCCCCTTAATGACCAGGCCATTTTTTGCGATACAGCACTATGTTGCTTTAACTGACAATTGCGCGGTCCTGAAAGGTAACCAAACAAAATTGATGTCCTTTTTTTCCCCACAAATAGAGCTTTCTTTTGGTGGTATTTGATCACCTCTGAGATTTTTATTTTTTGCGCTATAAACAAATAAAGAGCGTCAATTTTGAAAAAATATATATTTTTTTAGTTTTTGCTATAATAAATATCCCCAAACTTTTTTTTAAAAAACGAATTTCTTCATCAGTTTAGGGCGATATAAATTCTACATATTTTTGGTAAAAAAAATCACAATAAGTGTATATTGCTTGGTTTGCACAAAAGTTATAGCATCTACAAAATAGGGGATAGATTTATGGCATTTTTATTATAATTTAAATGTGTTCCCTCGTTTGTGTTTCTTACTGTGGTAGTGACTAGAAGAGGAGACATATCGCTGTTCCTACTTAGTAGGAGCAGACGATCTGTCTCTCCTCTCCTCCCCTGACAGGACAGGGATTTGTGTGTTTACACACAAATCCCCATTCTAGCTCTCGTGCCCGCTATCGCGTGTGGCCGGAGGTCATCATGACCGCCAGCCACACACATCGGGTCCCCCACTGTGTAGCGGGCACAGGCAGGCACCTGCTATAGCTGTTTAAAGGGCCGATGTATAGCTACGCTGATTTGTGGGAGAGAGCCGGCCTGTCGCAGTTTGATGGTCAGCTAGTCTATGAATTGTGTCCCATATTAAAAAATATATTGTTTGTTAGTGGGCACATATTTTGGGAGAGCACACTCATCTGTTGCGGAACCCTAATCATCTTCCTCAACAGTGCATCGCTCAGTGTCTCTTCTTTTACCCAACCCCTCTCTTGTGAACAATATGTATCTACTGTTACATAATGGGTTTATGTGAAATCTCCATTAACAGCTTTAAATAATATTGCAATTAGAAATATATTTCAGTTAGAAGGAAATTTTTAAAGTATTGAGTGTTGAGTTGGTGTTATGGTAATTAGTTCAACTTCAAAGGCTGTCCTTTTGTTTTCCCTGATCACATCTCACGTGGGTAGTAAATAACAGCCTTCTTCGTCTCATCCAATCCGGCTGTGCCCAATATACATTTACTAGGTACAGTGACCAATTAGGGATAATTATATTAGCTTGGTTACAAAGCATTATATCCCCCCTCCTTTCTGTACTGTGGCTAATATAATTCTCTCGTATTGGTCACTGTACCTAGTAAATGCTTTAAATATATCTCCTTCTAACTGAAATATATTTGTAATTGCAATATTATTTACAGCTGTTAATGGAGATTTCACATAAACACATTATGTAACAGTCGGCCCCTTGTGTCCAGTGAAAACTAAGACATTTTCTAAAGACTGTCTGTCCTCCCTATCCATCTTTTGTTCTGTGCTCTCAATTCCTGTTGATATGCATACATGCACTTTATCCGCTGCAGGAAACATCTTTCAAAAATGTTTAAATAGACTGAACCTACAAATACATTATACAAGCTTAAATAACAAAAAAAAAAAAAAAAACACAACAACAAAACAAAACATGGGGGACAATGATGGCAACACATAAAGATCATATTTTGAAAGATTATTATGTCTTATTTAGATTCTGTTTAAATAAGTCCTCCAGGGGGCCCATACCTGACGTAATTTTTCATATGTATCCAATTTGTGTGCCAGGAGAGTCTCCATCCTCTCAATGTAATCCATTTCCATTATCCATTCCTTCACTGATGGCGATTGTATTGATCGCCAATGTCGCGGGATAACCAATCTTGCTGCTGTTAACCAGTGTCTAAGTAGATCCTTTTTAATATTTTTATAGTAGCCTGGGAGAATTGATAGCAGAGTAATTTGTGGTGTATTGGGGACTAGCTCACCTGTAACTCTAGTGTGCAGCTGCATGATCCTCTCCCAAAAATTATGAATTTGGGGGCATTCCCACCAAATGTGTATCAACGAACCCTTAGCAGAATGACACTGCCAACATATGTCAGATGCATTTGGGTACATATGCTGCAGGGATGCTGGACATCGATACCAACAAGAAACAAGTTTATAGCTTGTCTCTTGGGCTTTAGTTGTCGGTGACAAGCAATGTGTGAGAGTAGATGATTTCTCCCACTCTTCTGCTCCAATTTGAACATTAAGATAAGATCGTATGCCCATTTATTTGTAAATTCTGGGGGCTCAGGATGTTTTTTTTTTTTTTGTTATGTAAGCTTGTATAATGTATTTGTAAATTGACTGATGGTATGATTATACCATTAATGTATGCATATTTGTCTATTTGTATAATCATTGTCCAATAAAATTAAGATTGAAATAAATAGACTGAATCTTTATGCATAGAAACATTGGGCAACAGCTCTTTTCATCTCCTTCTAATGCATCCTCATGTACAAATTCTATAATATATTTAGCTTTTTACATAAGTTATGTGATCCTCAGTATACTAACAGTAGGCTCCCTATTGATTACACACTGTACAACACAAGTTAGGGATGAGCTTCGACTCGAACATTGGCTGTTCACCAGTTTGCCGAACAGCGAACAATTTGGATTGTTCGTGGCAAATTCGAATGCCGCGGAACACCCTTTAAAAGTCTATGGGAGAAATCAAAAGTGCTAATTTTAAAGGCTTATATGCATGGTATTGTCACAAAAAGTGTTTGGGGACCTGGGTCCTGCCCCAGGGGACATGTATCAATGCAAAAAAAGTTTTAAAAACGGCCGTTTGGGGGGACCCCACGCCGTTTTTTAAAAAAATTTTGGCGTTGGGTTCCCCTTAAAATCCATACCAGACCTGAAGGGTCTGGTATAGATTTTGTGGGAGACCCTACGCCCTTTTTTTTTTTAAAATTTTGGCTGGGGTTCCCCTTACTATCCATACCAGACCTGAGGGGCCTGGTATGGAATTTAGGGGGACCCCCACATCATTTTTTTTTTTTTTTTAATTTTGGTTCAGGGTTCCCCTGTGGGGAATTCCCATGCCGTTTTTATCAATGAACTTTTATGTGTATTGTCGGACCGGAAATTCATTAATAGCCACGAGTAGTTTTAAATGACGTTTTTTCCTTTGAAATGTCATTTTGCTGTCAGACTGTTCTAAACATGCGCCCCTTTACAGGCATACTATAGACACCCCCCAGGTACAAAATTTAAAGGGATATTACACTTTTATTGTTTCACTTTAAGCATTATTAAAATCACTGCTCCCGAAAAAATGGCCGTTTTTAAAACTTTTTTTTGCATTGATCCATGTCCCCTGGGGCAGGACCCAGGTCCCCAAACACTTTTTATGACAATAACTTGCATATAAGCCTTTAAAATTAGCACTTTTGTTTATTCATGTTCATGTCCCATAGACTTTAACGCGTGTTCGAACAAATTTTTTGCCTGTTCGCAAGTTATGGTGCGAACCGAACAGGGGGGTGTTCGGCTCATCCCTACTTATAGCCCATTTCTATATTAAGCACATAGAGCACCCAATGTTTTAGCATTCAAATGAAAAACCCTTTCATAGTGTGCCTTTTGTAGATATTGCAACCCCTTGAGATATTGCTGAACGAGACCACCATTTTTTTTTGTCCAAGTAGTGGTCACCATTTGTTGCCTAGTTTCTATGATTATGTGCATACACCTCAACTGTTGTAGTAGTATGGACATATACATATTTAGATCTGAGAGATCCTACACAAAAGAGGTAGTTCCATCCGCAATACAAATTTATTGATAGGGTTACATAATATATACAAAGAAAATAGTCACATTAGACATCACCAGACGCTGGGTTTCATTCCTGGTGATGCTCCGTCAGGCCTCTACTGCAACTGTCTTCAGTTCCTGCTTGTTTTTGGGGCATTTTCGGATTCAGGCCAGGTGATTGACTTGGCCATTGCATAACATTCCACTTCTTTCCCTTAAAAAACTCTTTGGTTGCTTTTGCAGTATGCTTCGGGTCATTGTCCATCTGCACTGTGAAGCGCCATCCAATGAGTTCTGAAGCATTTTGCTGAATATGAGCAGATAATATTGCCTAAAACACTTCAGAATTCATCCTGCTGCTTTTGTCAGCAGTCACATCATCAATAAATACAAGAGAACCAGTTCCGTTGGCAGTCATACATGCCCACGCCATGACACTACCACCACCATGCTTCACTGGTATGCTTTGGATCATGAGCAGTTCCTTTCCTTCGTCATACTCTTCTCTTCCCATCACTCTGGTACAAGTTGATCTTGGTCTCATATGTCCATAGGATGTTGTTCCAGAACTGTGAAGGCTCTTTTAGATGTTGTTTGGCAAACTCTAATCTGGCCTTCCTGTTTTTGAGGCTCACCAATGGTTTACATCTTGTGGTGAACCCTCTGTATTCACTCTGGTGAAGTCTTCTCTTGATTTTTGACTTTGACACACATACACCTACCTCCTGGAGAGTGTTCTTGATCTGGCCAACTGTTGTGAAGGGTGTTTTCTTCACCAGGGAAAGAATTCTTTGGTCATCCACCACAGTTGTTTTCCGTGGTCTTCTGGGTCTTTTGGTGTTGCTGAGCTCACTGGTGCATTCTTTCTTTTTAAGGATGTTCCAAACAGTTGATTTGTTCACACCTAATGTTTTTGCTATCTCTCTGATGGGTTTGTTTTGTTTTTTCAGCCTAATGATGGCTTGCTTCACTGATAGTGACAGCTCTTTGGATCTCATACTGAGAGTTGACAGCAACAGATTCCAAATGCAAATAGCACACTTGAAATGTACTCTGGACCTTTTATCTGCTCCTTGTAAATGAGATAATGAGGGAATAACACACACCTGGCCATGGAACAGCTGAGCAGCCAATTGTCCCATTACTTTTGGCCCCTAAAAAGTGGGAGGCACATATACAAACTCTTGTAATTCCTACACGGTTCACCTGATTTGGATGTAAATACCCTCAAATTAAAGCTGAAAGTCTGCAGTTAAAGCACATCTTGTTCGTTTAATTTCAAATCCATTGTGGTGGTGTATAGAGCCAAAAAGATTAGAATTGTGTCAATGTCCCAATATTTATGGACCTGACTGTATGTGTCCTTCATCATGTCTCGCTGCCAGTGTTCCATCCACAAGATGACTACTTTAACACGATGGTGTCCATACACTCCTAAGATTTTCTTATCTATAGATAGACGGCTGGGTATTAGATAGACTTTCAACTACTCACCAATAAATGTTGTTATTGTGTTGAAGCTTTCACTCGTGGTCAAAGAACTCTCATTTAACCCACATTATATCTTTGAGATATTAAATCTTAACTATAATAAACGGGTAACACTACAATCTGTGTCATCACCACCACTTGATAGTATCTCTTTAGATCTGGCATGACAAACCTCCCTCTGTTTTGTTCTTACTTAATATTGAATATTGAATTCTAGGTTTTCTACCCTACCTTATAAACTTTGAGATAAGTGTCTGCAGTATTCTAAAATATGTGAAAAAACAATCCCCTGCACTAAAGATACTAATTAGTGATTAGGCCTGCCGCTGCTGTACATGACATAAGTCAAAACATGTAAAAAGGGTACAAATACCACAGCGCTGACAGCCTGAATAAATACAATAAAGTGCAACTGTAGTGCATACAAAATTAAGTGCAAAATGTAATAAATAAATATATCAAGCATGTAGCCAGTGAAGCGTAAAAAACACATGCAAATATGTATAAACTTCTAGTTGGAAGGTTCCTTTCACAGGTGCCTTCCACAGGTGCTGCTGTGCTAGAATCGATCAATATTAAGCATGTGACCAGTGAAAGTCCAAAAAAGACGTGCACATAAACATATAGCAGTTCTCAGTTGATAAGTTCCTTTCCCAAGTTCCTTTCAAAAGTGCTGCTGTGCTAAAAAAACATACGATGCTGTAAACAGGTGCATACGGGATCCACCCCCCATGGTTGAACTCACCAGATCCAATGGACCCCCCAAGCACTACTGCTTTGCGGGTCAGGTAGGCTTAGTCTGATGAGCGGGGTGATGAAAACGCCAGATCCTGGGTGCGATCCTTCCTGGGGTGTTTTCAGGCACAAACATATGGAGAAAGAGCCCGCATAGTAAAGTACGTCTTGTTTAATTAATTAAAATCAATCTTTACAAACTTCCAATCATAAAATCAATCTTTTCAAGTTTCCAAGGTGGAGGGCAAATGGGTGAACATCAATTAACATTAATCAATAGGTTCTCTCACAACCTAACTCTAATTGAATGGGCATCAGAGGTGATGTCACCGCAGTGCCGCAAGCTGCGTCTGACGCTGCGTTTCTCCCTTCCCACAAGACCTTTTGTACCTGGAGGCCCCTATCCATTGTAGTATCATTGGCAAACATTTATTGTCTGAATAAGAAGTCAGTAGATTATTTAAAGAGGACTCTGAAGAAACTTACAGAGTTTAAGACAGGAGATTTTAGCTTTTATATGCACAATTAGACACTTCGTCCCATGCACCAAGGATGTTCAGTCATCAGATCAGATACATTCCACCGATGCCAACTAGTGTATGCATGGAAAATTCAGCATCCAAAAGAGAAAAAGATTATACATGGTATTCCTCGGTGCACAGACATATGCGGGAATCAATTATATGCTTGTAAAACACTGATTATTAGAGTCCCTGATAAATACCACCATTAAGGTAATTTATTTAGTAGATTACACCCCAGAATTGATAAAGAATAATATAGGGGAGGAGAAGAACAGAATAAGTTTATGGAAATTGAATGAGACGCTAATATCAGATCAGGAGAGTGAAGAGAGAATAAGGACAGAAATAGAATTCTTTTTTCTTGATGAATGAATCCCCTAATATGTCACAGCCAACCATTTCGGAGGGCCATAAGGATTTTAAAAGGGGTATTCTAATATCTATAGGAGCACAGAGGAAAACAGACTGGAAAAATAGAAAAAGGGCATTATTAACAGAAATATTAGGGTTCTTCAAAAGTTTCTGCACTTTTTTTATTAGTTTACGTAGCCATGTTCACCACAGCACGACAACTCTGATGCCACATACACACGAGCGGACTTTATGGCAGACTTTGTCCAGCGGACTTTTCAACGGACTTTACAACGGACTTTCCGAATGAACGGACTTGCCTACACACGATCAACCAAAGTCCGACGGATTTGTACGTGATGACGTACGACCGGACTAAAACAAGGAAGTTCATAGCAAGTAGCCAATAGCTGCCCTAGCGTCGTTTTTTGTCCGTCAGACTAGCATACAGACGAGCGGACTTTTCGACCGGACTCAAGTCCGTCGGAAAGATTTGAAACATGTTTAATTTCTAGGTTAGTCGAACTTTTGGGGAAAAAAGTCCGCTGGGGCCCACACATGATCAAATTGTGCGACGGACTCCGGTCCGCCGGACCAAGTATGCAGTAAAGTCCGGTCGTGTGTACGCGGCATTATACTAACCTGCAAGGTTAACCAGCTTGCCAGACAGATTAGTCACATGACACTTTCAGACACAACTAATTACTACTCCTCCCAACCTATCCGTTTCCCGTAAAAGTGCAGAAATCTTTTGAAGACCCCTCGTATATGAACTGGAGCACAAACATAAAGACAAAGTAGAACGAGATATACAAGAACAATTGGTTTTGAAGAGAGATGAATTAGGCGCTCTTATGGAACAGGGAACAAAGTGAGCTTTTATTATGGTAGCTAAGGAAAGATACTGATGGGGAATAAATCAGGGAAATTCCTGGCAAGGGTATTGGAAGCAAAAAAATCGTCAAACTTTTGCTAAAATTAAAAATAAGGCGGGGATCTACTAAATACAACTGCAAAGATTGAAAAAATATTAAGTAAAGCCAGATGGAACCCAGGGGACAGATTAAACAAGAGTGATAATGGTACAGTTGTATGTGAAAGAAGCACAGTTACCTAAATTAAGAGAGGATGTACTAGAATCCCTAGAAAAACTCATAACAGAAGAAGATGAAAAGGTAGTGATAACAGCAACAGGGAAGAGTCCTTGGCCCAGGTGGGTACACTGTAGGGCAGTGATGCCGAACCTTGCCCCCCCCCTAGATGTTTTGGAACTACATTTCCTGTGATGCTCATGCACTCTGCGGTGTAGTTGAGCATCACAGGAAATGTAGTTCCAAAACATCAGGGGTGCTAAGGTTTGCCATCACTGCTACAGGGTATTATAAGAAATTTAAAGGAATGTTACTACCAAAATTTTGCTTTTACATAAGCTTGTTGAGTGAAAGGGGCTGTTTTGAGAAAGGAGTCCATGTCTGCATATATTACCATTATTCCTAAGGCGGGACCCTACTTTATGTTCTAGTTATAGACCGATATAATTATTGAATACAGATATTATGATATGCAAAATAACTGGCCACCAGC
Organism: Aquarana catesbeiana; assembly: GCF_042186555.1. Classification (NCBI taxonomy): domain Eukaryota; kingdom Metazoa; phylum Chordata; class Amphibia; order Anura; family Ranidae; genus Aquarana; species Aquarana catesbeiana. The sequence continues at coordinate 342,611,034 of NC_133325.1, forward strand.
CTAAAGAGATTGATGCCACAGTGGATACATGCCAACAAAGTTGGATTCTTCCCTGAAAGAGAAGGGAAAGATAATAGCTTGAGATCACTCTTGCTGTTACATAAAGTCAGCAGTAGAAGTTACCCAGATCTGTCTGTCAATTGATGCAGAAAAGACATTTGACAGGGTAGACTGGGGATTTATGATAATTACATTAAGGATACTTGGAATCAGTCCAAACATAAACTGATGTTTTAACCTCTCCCTGCTTTATTCAAAATTTCAAAACGTTTTGGATGGAGCAACATTTTAAATATAGCAAGCAATAAAACACCACAAAGGACATGATATAGATTTTTTTACAGCTCATTTTAACCCCTTCATGCCAACCCTACACAAATATTCACCCCCACTGAACTGAGCTTTTTTTCCATGGGGCCACATATTTGTGTATCTCCCTTTATGCTGGGAGCGCACTGCATGGCGTGCTCCCAGTGCAGAGACTGGGGTCTCACCAAGAGCCCTTGGCCCGTTCTAAGGATCGGGGCCCAGAACTTCTATATCTGAGTCACCTGATCACTGTGATAGCCTCTGATTGGCTGTCACTGTGAAGCCTGCCCCTGTATTTTCTGCCGCTGTGAATGGATGAGCTAGATACACTATCTGTCCTTACAGAGATAGAAAAAAAGTGTGTGTAGAAAAAAAATAATAATTAAAAAAATTATATATATGCAGTTTATTTATTATCAAGTTTATTATTTATTTAGAAATAGTGGCTGCATTCATTCTCATCAGGATGACTTATTCAAAAACATTTTCTTTCAAGTTTTCTGTGATAAATAACAGTAAAAAGCAAAGAAATGTTTTGTACATATTGCAATTGTTAATTTGTTTTTATATTTATTATTTAATTTAAGGTTTTTCCATCAAAGGGACTGAAACAGACATTGTTTTATATTGTGCTACTTTACCTTACTCGTGAATATCAATGTCTTGATGTAATCAGTTGCGGTAACACCCTTAGGGCACCAGGTATGGTTATTAGTATATTTTTGTACTTAAATGTGAAATGTTTGTCAACGCCTGTTCTACTGCATGGTCAATGGTGGTGCTGGCAGTTAAGAGTTAATGCACCTTTATATTTTACGTTTTATAGATATTATTTGGATCAGCTGCTGTTCAAACTCTGTAAATATGACTTTCATTGTCCCTGTTCATTCAGCTGAGTTCAGTAGACTAAAGCCTCATACACACGATCTGATTTTCTGATGGGAAATGTGTGATGACAGGCTGTTGGTGGAAAATCTGATCGTTTGTATGCTCCATCAAACAATTGTTGTCGGATTTTCTGCGGACAAATGTTGGATAGCAGGTTTTAAAATTTTCCGCGGACAAATGTCTGTTGTCGGATTTTCCGAGCGTGTGTACACAAGTCCATCAGACAAAAGTCCAAAGTACAAACACGCATGCTTGGAAGGAAGGACGAGCCAGAAGTGGTCGGTCTTGTAAACTAGCGTTCATAATGCAGAATTAACATTCGTGACGTGGCAAATTATGAAATCTCAAAATGCAGCGCACATTCTCTTCTTCTTTAATGGGATAGTAATGAAGCTGCTTTGGTGGTGATACTGATGGAGTTATTGCAAACAAATTTTCAAAGACTTTTTTTTTCTAGTGATATCAAGAATAATATTATTATGCTCTTTTTTTTATTTGGGCAAGTTATCACAACACCATTATCCTGTAGATACAACTATGTTGGTGTCCCTTGTCAATTTTACATTTTTACATGTATTTTTTTTAAATGTAATTGCCTACTCCCAAACTGTAATTTGAAGTAAAACACATAGCCAAGTATTATTCTCCACATTTTTTTTATTGTGCATTAAAAAAAAGAAAACAAATAAAATTAAACATGCTATCTGCCAATAGAACTTAACCAAAATGTGCATTCTATGCATCCAAAAATATAGAAAATATACCAAATCAAATCATTATTATTCAACCAAAAAATAAAATAAAAGCCTCATGCATGTGTCCTGCTTCTTAATATAGGGGGGTCAACAATGCCAAGAGTTGGTGAAAGCAGGGGTCCATCATCTGGAGATAATTCAGAAAATCATCTGGAATATTCTCCTGGAGCTCCCGCAGCAAAGACATATGACATAATTGGTCATGATTAATAAAGCAACCAATTTTTGGTCCAAGAACTCCTCCTCCTCCTGTTCCTGGACTGGACTTGGGTCAAAGCAATAACTCCAAAGCCAATAATAAACAACACATTATCTCCTCCTATTCCACAACATGGCTGGTTGACGGACGGCTGTTCAAAAACAAACTGAAAAGCGCAAAATGAAAAGCGTGAAATGAAAAGTGCGAAATGAAAAGTGCGAAATTAAAAATGCGAATCAACACTCACCAAACTTCTACTAACACAAAATTTGCAGAAGGAGCCCAAAGGGTGGCACTAAAGAGCTGAAAAACAACGTAGCATGTCACTACGTTCATATTTGTTGGCTGACAATTTCTTGCCATTTGTATGCAAGGCAAGTTTGGGCCAGCCCCTTTCGGACAAAAGTCCATGGTTTTGTTGGCCAACAATCTGATCATGTGTACGAGGCTTAAATCACTGCTTCAGTGGAATAGCTAGGCTGTTGGAATTAGCTACAATTGACTAGAAAAGCAGACATTTTTAAGGAAAAATATTTTTATTGCAAAAAATGACTGGGTTTGAGAAATTGAGAAGTACTACATTTGGAAGTGGCTTTGTGTCCTTTATTCTGATAAAGCAGAGATAACTGCACCACTGAAAGTGCCAGCCTAATAAATACAACATGTACTGTAAGCTTGTTTAACCACTTGAGCCCTCGCCTGCAAAAACAAACAAAAAAAACAACAGTTCCACTTACTTTTTGTTATAAACATATCAAATAAAATGCCAGGCAACTATATACATACATAGAAAGAAATAATTTTGGAATGTAGACACCCCAAATTGATCTTATTTTTTGCCACAATCTTTTGAAAATGAATTAAATTGCTAGAGGAGGTTAACCAGTCACTGCAAACCAGATCAAAATTGTAATTATAGGAGACACCAGGAAAACTTACCCACCTGGGCTGCTGGATTTTTCATGTCATAAATCAATGGCGATCTAATTACCAGGGGCTGCATTACAACATTTGCAACAGATGGGCACTTGGCACAAATTTCACTGCCAGTGTTTTTGGAAAAAGAAATCAGATCAGGTCACAACCATGCATGGGTGCACTTGTCCTTGTGTGTTTTTGCTCAGAAATACATTTCGACCTCCCTGCATTTTGTTTTTACAAAATAGAGGTACAGGGGTGGGTATAAATTAATATAATATAATATATTAAGCATCAGTTGTGAAAATCATATTTGGGTTTTTTTCTGCTATATATTTGCTAGATTGAAATCATATTTTTGAGATTGTGTGAGAATGATATTAAAGACTAAAAAAAGATATTTTGGGTGGCCAGATTTACTTATACATGACAGAACAGACAATTTGCCCATGGGTCTTTTCTGAGTGTCGCTGTGAAAGAAATACATAAAATGTATAAAAGTTACATTTTTTTTTCGATTTACATAAAAATCACACATGTACATTTCCACATAGAATTGGATTTTTTTTTAATATAAAAATACAAATACAATTTTACCCATGTACATTCCAGGTGCCAACCTAGTTGGTAGATCATTATCTTATTTACAGAAGCTATAATTTCTGTGCATTTCATTGTGGCAACACCCACTTCATCAGGAGACAGACAAAGTTGGTTTCTGTGTACATGCAGCGATTAAATAAAGCAGAAAACAAGGCCATATGGTTAAAACCAAAAAAGAAATGATTTCTGGATCTCAATGCTGTGGACACTTACCCAGGAGGATACTGTGGACACTTACCCTAACCAGAAGCTGGGGGTAGGTGGGTAACCAGAAGGTGAGGCATAGATAGAGAACCCCCACTGCAGACCCCATTATACCAAAACGAATGATAAGAGGAGGTTGTCTGATCATTTGGATGTGCAGAATTCCTCTATGCTGCTGTGTTTTTCCAATCTCCTCTTGTCATTCCTTTTGGTATAGGGGGTCTGCAGTGGGGGTTCTCTATCTATGACCCACCTTCTGGTTACCCACCTACCCTGAGCTCCTGGGGGGAACCTCCGCTGTGAGTGTCCATAGCATTGAGATCAAGAAATAATTTCTTCTTTTCCATATGGCCTTGCTTTCTATGTTATTTCAGTGTTGTATGTACACATAAAACAACTTTGGCTGTCTCCTGATGAAGTGGGCGTTACCCCACAAAATGCATAGAGATTACAGCTTCTGTAAATAAGATAATAAGGGATAGAAGTGATGGAGACACAGGTGAAATGTAGGTACAACAGTAGGAATTAAAAAGTACCGGACATAGATGTGAAGATGTATTAATGTTTAGAAGTAGGCTGATAAGATTTCAGAAATAAGATGAGAAACGATGGTAAAACAATAAAGACAAAGAAGATGCACAGGTCAGATAAATGGAAAGACTCACACAGTACTGGAGGCAAAAAGAGATCAAACTCAGAAATAACCTCATATATAAGGATGAGCCAAACACCCCCCTAGTTCGGTTCACACCAGAACTTGCGAACAGGCAAAAAATTCAGATGAACACACGAACACCATTAAAGTCTATGGGACACGAACATGAAAAATCAAAAGTGCTAATTTTTAAGGCTTATATGTAAGTTATTGTCATAAAAAGTGTTTGGGGACCCGGGTCCTGCCCCAGGGGACATGGATCAACATACCAGGACCTGAAGGGCCTGGTATGGATTTTGGGGGGACCACCACGCAATTTATTTTTACATTTTTGGTCCCCTTAATATTCATACCAGACCCAAAGAGCCTGTTAATGGACTGGGGGAACCATGCGTTTTTTTTTCAATGAGTTTTATCTATTTTTTTAGCATTGATACATGTCCCCTGGGGCAGGACCCAGGTCCCCAAACACTTTTTATGACAATAACTTGCATATAAGCCTTTAAAATGAGCACTTTTGGTTTTTCATGTTAGTGTCCCATAGACTTTAACGGGGCTCCACGGGGTTCAAAAAATGGGGTAGGGGTCCCCCTCAAAATCCATACCAGACCCTTCAGGTCTGGTATGGATTTTAAGGGGAACCCTGCGTGCTTATGCTCCGGCTGAACTGGTCGCTCATCCCTACTCACATACCAGACTAATGACTGAAAGCTTGAAATAAGTCTAAACCCTAACTGGATTGCATGTTAGTGAGGCTGATATCCTTCAACCTTATTCAGTCACTCCTATCTACATGCACTTGCTCCAGCGTCAAGTGCACATTATAGCTCAGGGCCAACTTCATGATAATGGCAATGGTAGATCATGTCTGTTCCAAGGTTGTCACCATGGCTGGTTTTAGTGTCCACCAGAGGCACACAGAATACAGTGACAACACAGGGGTACACTTAGGAGACAGCTGTCACCTTCAAACAGAAAGTTCCAGAGCCAGGGCTACCAGGTATTATTTTACAAAAGCTGCATATGTGAAAAGATGAAAAACATGTTAAAGCTTATATGTGATTTTAGCAACAGGGTTTAAATCTACTTCAAGTGTAATTTAAGCAGTGGTCTGCAAAAGGGATGAGCCTTAGGTTCAGGTTGAACGTGAATTTGACCACAACTTGTATGCAGTTTGGTGAATAGGTGAACAAACTGAAACAAATTTGTTGAGTTTTGTAGCTGGAAGTCCATTATGTAACACTGGTATTACTGCTGCCTCTAAACGACAGATTACTGCCAGCTCCTTTTGGAAGCAGTAAACAAGCTGGCAGGAATCCTGGTTGTCATTTATGATGCCGGTAGTATAGGGGCATCATTGTCGTGGTGACAGGTGTATGCCGTCAGGCATTGCTCATCATGGTTTATGTGAACCCACATCACTAGGTATCATGATTGTTGTTGGATTTACATTGGGGCACATTTTTATTTCTTTTAAGAAAATACGTTTTCTGTGGCTCAGAACTTTTTATTTCCTATTTTTGTGAAAGATTAATTCCCTGTACTCATTCACGTAGGGGTCTGGATATCTTGAGCCCCCTCCTATTTTAAAGGTGTTTTCATGTTTCTGATAGATCCCCTCACAGATTCACCAGATTCACACATCTCTTTTAGGGGACAGGATGTGGCATGAGGCCCTTGACCCTATTAACCCCTCCCCCCCATCTCCAGGCAACTCTTTAGCTGGGTTATTACTCTGGGGGAAAGGATTGACTTCCTGACTGACTATCACCATAATCACAAATCAGAAGCCCTTCCCACTGGCGCTTGATTAAAACCAGAGACTGCGAGCTGTCTGTGATGCTCTCAGCACAGAAGTCTTGAACACCGTGCCATTTTTGTGTTTGTCTTTTTTACAAAGTGTGGAATTCCAGTAGAATTATATAAGACATAGCCAGAAAGCTTGCACTGCTCCCCTTCTCATGGGCCCATGCCAGGCGACATGCTCTCAACATTGGGAAGGAACCTTGTAAGTAGGGCTGCCAATTCCCTCCATCCCCCTTGTAAGGCACCTTGTCCTCATGTTGATGGAGACAAGAGCCTAATTACCAAATACTGTGGTGGGAGTCTGTGGAGGGGGGAACTTATCAAATACCAGAAGACTCCTTTAATATATTTGGGCCCCCCAGATATCTGTACCCCTCCCATGCAGTACAATGTTGTAGATCCACATTAATCACAATGAGCGATGTCTGACAGTGTTGACCCGTCGACTTAACAACCCGCTATTCTGATAGTGCTGCCCAGCTGCTACTCCCTTTGCTACTCAGAGCTTACCTGCACCTCTGGAATGTAAACAAAGGGGCAAGAGATCCTGGGTCACATCAAGCTCACATCATATGCATAAACAGCCTTACTGTGCAATCTGCTTATTATTATTTTTTTATTATTATTTCCAAAATCATGTTTTGCATAGCCTTTTTTTTATATAAAATAACACTTGTTTTACCATTTGTTTTTCATTTTTCTTTCAGAATATAATGACATATTTGTGACATGTGGGGCACAGGAAATTGAACTGTCTATTTACCTGTGCCCTGTGTACTTCTCTGGTTATAATGAAACTCAGCTTTATATGAATGATATTTTTTCTAACATGGCTTGCCAAGGAACAGTCGATACATCCAGCACAGTTCCTTTACTGAAATTTGTTTTTTCAATCAATGACAGTTCAACCTGTGGCAGTTCTTTTCAGGTAAGCCTCAAATTTACCTTCAGAACATTTCATAGAAATATTAGCATCACTGCATGTTTTAAAGTATAATTCACTAGAACACAGTAAGCTGTATTTGAAGCAAAGCATTCCTTGCAATCTTTGAGTTGTTCATCTACTTATTTTAAAAATAAATGAGCTCTAAGATTTATAGGAATAAGGCCAACAAAGAATAAGTTGGTTTGATTAAAAAGGATGCTCCCCCCCCCCCCCGCAAGAAAATGGCAATAATCTATACTAGAGTCATAGAGTGAATAAAAACATGAACGCTTGTCTATGTCCATGCTGCCTTTTTTCTTGTGGTTTTCTTTTCAGGTCTGTGCAGTTGGTGTTCCTGCTCCCATGCTACCATTTTGAAAATGTATGTCCCTACTTGCATTTGCAAAACAGGGCACATCTCGCACATGTGTTGTACAACATTAGATTAATCTGTTTTAAAAATAAAAAGCCTTCCCCTGAAATTTTGCAGGGGAAGGGAGATATCTTGTTTTAAACAAAAAAAGTTTAAGGCTGCACTGCACATGCACAATATGAAGCAAATTAAATCATAAACTTCATCTTGCGCATGCACAGTATAAGAATACTGCAGGATGTAGCAAGATCTCATATCTCAGGTAAAGGATCTTCCTTAAGGCACTAGTGATGTTGTCTTCAATACATCATTCAGTCTGAACTCATGTTTGGCTGAACCTGTAAGTAAGTTGCCAGTGGCTGGCCAATCCACTGTCGGCAAGGCGTTCCCAACCCCACATGGCAATATTAGGTAAAGACATTGACCGACTATGTCTATGTGTCCATATTAGGTCAATTATGTCACAAGCATTCCTGCCCTTTTGTGTTGGAGTGCTAATGTTGAACATCAACCTATTTGCTCTATAAGCGAACTGCAGGTAGACAATCAATGGGCCTGTAATGTCTTTTAGATGGGTCAACACAAGTCTCTCAACCTACTTCATGACTACAGGCATTAGGGTAACAGGCCTATATTAATTTCATCCTGTGATGATGGGTTTCTTAGGAACAAGAAGCATTAGGGTGTATTTGAAGCAGGAGGGGACTTTTCACTGCTCCAGTGATTTGTTAAAGATTTATGTGAAGATGGGTGCCAACTGAATAGCAAGACTTTCACATGGTCTTCAACCTTAGCTGTAGTTAGTAGAGGATGTAAGTGGGCAGTTATCCAAGAGGGAATAAAACACATTTAGATCATTAGCCAGCTGATGGCTCTCTGCAATGACTAAGCACAGGTGTGTAAACTGCGTTTGCTAAAGCCACAGGAGATGTGTGTGCAGGCTGTGTCCTTGTTTTTAATGGATCTGAAATAAAACTACTATTTTTATGCCGGTCAGTGCTGCCACTTCCTTTTTTCCTCTATCTATGCTCTGGTTGCGGACCAAGGCTGGCACCCAGCAATGGTTATTGCAGGAGAAATCTCACATTTCATCTGGAGCGGTGCAACTTTTGTGCTTTATTTTGTCATGCTTTCCCATAGCTTGTAATATTCTGCAGGCCTCTCCATACCAATACTTGGCAGAAAGCATAGTTTTTAGTTTGTCAGAGTAGCCTAGTTGTAAATGATTCTGTCCCCACTTTCAATAGCCTGCCTCCTTTTAGTTTTGCTGTACACCGGGCTTGTCATTGTTGTTCTAAATAAAATTGGTAGGCGCACACATATCCACATATCTATATCTAATGTGGGGGATATACAACAGAAAATCAAATCACTATAATAATAACCTGGGGGGGTCATCACCTTTGCAGCAAAAGAAAAAAGGAAAAAAGAAGGAAGGGGGTTTGAGGATGACCACCAGGTAGATATACAACCACATAAAATCCACTATTTTATTGATACAAAATGATAAAAAATATTGCAAAATCATATAAAAGATGATATTAAAATATTTCACAAAATGCTTTGTCCTGATATGTCTACTCATTTTGGGGTATAGCCGCTTCTTCAGGACTATATCCAGGAACATTTTCTTAATCAAAAAACCTAGATGGACTCGCTATACCATTACAGGTTGCAGGGAAGCTTGAGGAAAATAGCCGTAGGGAACCACAAACTTCGGGGGAATTTCCACACGAAAAATCCCAAACTACAACACTCCAATGTTCTTACACTCATGTGAGGATAGATAAATATAACTTGATCAAAGTTCTACCTTGAGGGTGTAATGAGGGAGTGTAGAGGGTGTAATAAAGGAATGGACCTGACCTAACCTCCCAAGAAAGACCTCCAACATCAAACCGTGAGACCAGGCCAAGTCCAGCAAATATTACCACCAAATATCACAAAATTCACAAGCCGCAATCCCGCATGTCCCCACTTCTGTAGGCTGCCTCCTTAGCCTGCATAGGCCATTTTAGTTTTGCTGTACCCGGGGCTTATTATTTTTGAATATCTAAAAAAAAATTGGTGGGAACACACACACATATCCATACAAAAACTGATATTGATGTCACAAAGTCAGTGATTAAATTCAGATCTTTGGAAGAAACACATTTTGCCTCCCTTTGCTTTTCCTTTGCTTTTCCCTGATGTTAACCCGCTCCCAGACAGTGTCATTAGTATAGTGACAGTGCATATTTTTAGCACTGTATTAATGTCAGTGGTCACCAAAAAAGTGTCAAAGGAGTCAGTTAGTGTCCAATTTGTCTGCCACAATATTTCAGTCCCGTTATAAGTCACTGATTGCCACCATTACTAGTAGAAAAAAAATTCCATAAATCTATCCCCTATTTTGTGGACACTATAACTTTTATGCAAACCAACCAAATATACACTTATTGGGATTTTTTTTTACCAAAAATATGTAGCAGAATACATATTGGCCTAAACTGATGAAGAAATATGTTTTTTTACATCTTTTTATTGGATATGTTTTATAGCAGAAAGTAAAAAATATTGTTTATTTTTCAAAAATGTTGTTCTTTTTTAGTTTTTAGCACAAAAAATAAAAACCGCAGAGGTGATCAAATACCACCAATAGAAAGCTCTATTTGTGGGAGAAAACAACATCAATTTTATTTGGGTACAGCGTTGCACAACAGCGCAATTGTCAGTTAACGCAGTGCCATATAGCAAAAAATGGCCTGGTCAGGAAGGGGGGTAAACCTTCCAGAGCTGAAGTGTTTAAAATATTTTTGTCAGTCCTCAGCTCCCCATGCCTTTTTTTTGAACAATAATTTGTTTATTAGCTTGAAAACAGTCAGAACTAACTAATAAGGTTTACCTCTCATACTGTAGACTTTAACGGGGTACACTGCTAGGTTCAGGGTTCGCAGAATAACTAGACAATATTGTTTGGTTGAAGGCCCCCTGTGGCTTCAAATGCCACCAAGATTTTTCTTAGCCATACGTATCTTCATTATGTTGTTACTAAGTTGATGTATGAATCAACAGTTACATGTTCCAAATGTATTCACTTTATGGCAAAAAATGGAGGGAGGACTCAAGTAATGTGCAGTGCTTGCTTTATCTTGCAAGGTATACTTTAAGAAAAACTTAATTTACTTCAAGTAGCCAATCATGTGTAGGAAAAATCTAATTTAAAAAACAATTCTGATTTACCATATTTGGCTTTTTATGGTAATGGTATTTGTAGCGCTACCCTCATAAGGGCCGCTAGATATTGCTTGTCCTCTTGTGCTGCCCTGACCCTGGGAACTTCCCAGCCCATCTGACACTCTAGGTTCTGACATGATGTGTACCCCTTTAACCACTTGCCGACCGCCTCACGCAGATATACTGTGGCAGAATGGCATGGGCAGGCAGAGTAACGTACCTGTATGTTACTCTCCTCTCCCGGTGCCCAAAGTGGTCGGCATCATTGCAGGAGCAATCTGTCCTGAGGGGGAGGCCACTGATTCATGGCCATCCCCTCACGATCGCTCCTGACAAATGAGAAGCTTCCTCTGCTTCTGAAATTTAAACAGAGGCAGATGAAGTGATGTCATCTCTCCTCCTGGAGCCTTTTCGTTCCGGCTCCCAAGGAGAGGAGACATCAATGTGAGTTTGCACCAACACTACACTAACACTAGTACATATAGGCACATAAAACACCCCCCAATCACCCCCTTGCACCCCCTGTCACCCCATGTCACAGTGACACCAATAGCAGTTTTAATTTTTTTACTGATCACTGCATAGGTGTCATTTGTGACTGTTATAAGTATTAGGGCTGTTAGTGGTAGGCCCCTTTAGGCCTAGGGTACCACCCTAACCCCCTAATAAAGTTTTAACCTCTTGATCACCCCCCAGTTAACCCTTTCACCCCCTGCCGCCAGTGTCACTAAGCAATCTTTTTTCTGATCGCCGTATTAGTGTCACAGGTGACGCTAGTTAGCCAGGTAGGTATTTAGTGATCACCGTATAAGTGTTACGGGTGACGCTGGTTAGTTAGTTTGTTTTTTATACCCACCGTTTATTAGCCAATAAAGGCTTAACTCCCTGATCGCCGGTGATATCAGGTTTTAGGGTCAGATAGGGTCTGCATTGCCCCAGGCAGAGTCCGATTAGTGCCAGTACCGCTAACACCCACGCACGCAGCATACACCTCCCTTAGGGATATAGTATCTGAACGGATCGATATGTGATCTGATCAGATCTATACTAGCGTCCCCAGCAGTTTAGGGTTCCCAAAAATGCAGTGTTAGCAGGATCAGCCCAGATACCTGCTAGTACCTGCATTTTTCCCCTCCATCCAGCCCAGCCTAGCCCACCCAAGTGCAGTATCGATCGATCACTGTCACTTACAAAACACTAAACACATAACTGCAGTGTTCGCAGAGTCAGGCCTGATCCCTGCGATCGCTAACAGTTTTTTTGGTAGCGTTTGATACAGTTGCTGACAGCCTAAGAGATTTTTTACCTGTGAGTCTCACTACTGTACCAGTAAATTTAGAGCCCAAAATGGCAAATCGAAGGGACAGTAGTGAAGAGGCCTACACGTTTCTGAGCATGACAGATAGTGAAGAGAAAGTTACTCATCTGTCAGATTCAGGCTCAGAAAATGATCCTGTAGATGACAGCGGCTCCATGACAGATAGCTCTGACGACGGAGTTGTGGTCCTTGCCAAGGTCAGGCGTACAAGACCCAGTGGTGTATTTAGGTTTTATGCTGCCCCAGGCCTGACTAAACTTGTGTGCCCCTAATTTAAATATGACCACCCCTTCCTGTCAAGGCCACACCCCTTCCTGTTTAAGACCCGCCCTGTCAGCAAATACGTTTAAGCCTCGCTTTAGCGCTGTTTAAGCTGTGCTTTTCAGCTGCTAGCAGGGCGCTTTTAACCCCCACTAGTGACCAAAGAAGGGGTTAAAAGCACCCGTGTTGCAGCACTTCCAAATCTCTTTTCAGGCACTTTGGAAGAGCTGCCCAGTCATTTCAATGGGCAGGGCGTTTTGGGAGCGCTGTATACAGCGCTCCCAAAATGCCCCAATGATGCTTCTTGCAGGACTTTTCCTAAGGTCCCCACCCTAGTGTGAAAAGACACACCATTGGCTCCCGCTGCTATAAATCAAATCCAGTGACACGGGAGCCTGGGATGGGGACGAATCCTGCTGTCTGTGTCAATGAACGCAGCAGCAAGACTTGGGAGCGCACCCGCACGGGTGCTCCCATGGAAAGCGTCTCTTTGTGGGGGCACCCAATGAAGGGGAGGAGCCAGGAGTGCTGCCAGGACACCCCAGAAGAGGAGGATTGGGGACACTCTGTGCAAAAACCCTTGCACAGAGCAGGCAAGTTTGACATGTTTGTTATTTTACAAAAAGAAACAATCCTTTACAATCACTTTAACAATGAGAAATTCAGTTTTGCGATAATACCATATACATTGCACATTGTAGAGTATGTTATAGAGAAGAAATATTTATACTACTGATCTTAGCTAATACGTAAGATATTATCTGGGACTTTATTTTAGGTAAACTAGGACCTGCTCGCCTATATGTGCTATCACAATAAGTCACTGGATTAGTAAGATTACTCCTATCTTGTAAGATATTTGGACTTGTGTTTGCTGCCACTGATTGTAATCATAGAATGATTTCATTTATTTGTATAGTGACTAGGAAGTCCCTAGTCATTATACAAATAAGTGCAATAATCAGCCCCCCCGGCCCATAAGACCTAAAAGTGTAGCGTAAGCAGGCGGGGATTCTTTTCTTGCAGGAGGAGGCTGTTTTTTGTGCAGGGGGCTGCCCCCTGAAAGTGCTGCTCTAGGCCTGGGCCTTGTTGGTCTAGGCCAAGATGCAGCATTGACCAGACCCCGTTCTTCTTCTGCTGTTGTTGAGGTGCAAGAACCGCAGGGCTCTCATACAGAGCAGAGAAGTACTAGTGCAGCTCATCCTTCTGGTGAACTGGCAAGCACCAGCCACTTAGTACACCCTGGTCATAGTCAAACCAGCACTGCAGTAACACATGGTGACGTGGCGAGTCCCATAAGTGCAGTTCAAGCTGGCGAGGTGGCAAGCACAAGTAGTGTCCCGCTGCGACCAAGAAGACAAAGACAGGCCCGTCAAGCCCATAGTGCCCTTCCTGCTGCATTCGCCAATCCTAATTGGGAACCCACCACTTCTGCAGCACCCATACTTCCCCCATTCACTGACCAACCTGGAATTCATGTTGATTTTATGTCACTTGATTTTTATTCACTGTTTTTCACCGAAGATCTCAATAGATCTATTGTGGACCAAAGTAATTTGTATGCTGGTCAATTCATCACTGCTAATCCCCAGTCCTCCATTGCCAGAGATTGGAAACCAATTACAGTTTCCAAATTTAAGACCTTTCTGGACCTATCCCTCGACATGGGCATAGTTATAATGAGTATGTTGCGGTCATATTGGTCCACTGACCCAATTTACCATATGCCCATGTTCTCTGCCTCCATGACCAGGGCACGATACAAGCAGATCTTGTGGTTCATGCATTTCAACAACAATGAACTCTGTCGTCCTCGTGGAGACCCTGGATACGATCGGCTCTACAAAATTCGGCCCCTCGTAAACCACTTCAAGCAACGTTTTTCAGACTTCCCAGCAAGCGTGCCAGATAGATGTATAAGCTCTGTAACAGAGCCACAGGCTATACATGTAGTTTTATGGTTTACGAGGTAATAGATAGTCACATAGAGCTGCCGAACTGCCCAGATTATATAGGGAGCGCTGGCAAGATTGTGTGGGACTTGGTGTCACCCTTATTCGGAAAGGGGTACCATTTGTATGTGGACAATTATTACACGAGCGTGCCACTTTTTCGTCACTTGTTTGATCATCAGATTGGTGCATGTGGCACCGTGCGATCTAATCGCCGGGACTTTCCCCAGCGGCTTGTAGAATCCCGTCTTAGGCTGGGGGAGAGAGCCTGCTTGAAGTGTATTAACTTACTGTGAAGTGGAGGGATAATAAGAATGTTTTCGTTCTCTCCTCCCTTCATGCAGACACAATGGTCCAAATGGTCCAGGTGTTGTGGAGAAACCCCCTCTGTGTCCACGAATATAACCAAAATATGGGTGGGGTGGACCTCAACAACCAGTTGTTGATGCCGTACCTAGTTGCCCGTAAGGCAGAAGTATACAGACGCTGTGTCTGTATACTTTTTCAATTGGCTTTGCTGAACGCTCATGTGCTATACAGAGCTTCTGGACGGACTGGATCCTTCCTTAAATTCCAGGAAGAGATCGTCAGAGCTCTTCTGTTCCCAGAAGGTGCTTCACCTCACTTCCCAATCCAAATGTAGTAAGCCGGCTGCATGAGAGGCATTTTCCTTATGTCCTCCCTGGTACCCCTACCCAACGAGCCCCCCAAAGAAGATCTTGTGTCTGTAGAAAGCGCGGATATAGGCGTGATACCCGCTATTATTGTCCCTCCTGTCCTGACAATCCTGGTCTTTGCATTGGTGAATGTTTTGAACGCTACCATAGACTAGTGGAGTATTAGGGTACAGCACTACACAGACTAGTACACACTTTTACAGGGTCTCCCAAGATTTTAGAGACCTGAACCTGGAACCGTTACAGTTACAACCATTACAGTAACAAAAAAAATGTAAAAAAAAAACACAAAAAAATATATAAAATAAAAAAAACAAACATTGTTGTCGTTTTATTGTTCTCTCTCTATTCTTTCTCTATTGTTCTGCTCTTTTTGACGTATTCTATTCTGCAATGTTTTATTGTTATTATGTTTTATCATGTTTGCTTTTCAGGTATGTCATTTTTTTTATACTTTACTGTTTACTGTGTTTTATTGTTAACCATTTTTTGTTTTCAGGTACGCCATTCAGCTGCAGCGCGGATTTATTTATCTTGACAACAACAACGTTTGCTCCCACGATACATAAAGCCGTGACTCCAGCGCTGTAGGAGGTGATTTCACCACCACAGTTAAAAAAAAAAGCATATATGCCGAAGCATGGGGGCAGTAGGGGTGGAGGAGCGATTTGCTCCTAACTTCTAAAAGGAAGAAAAAGGGGGGTTAATGGTTCTGTCATATAATTACATGTTAGTGTAATACATACATTTACTGGTTCACAGGTTCACAAGGTGGCAGTGCCCATCAGGGGTTGAGATGTCCTAGGGTGTGCTGGTGCTGGGGTGCAGGCTCCGCTGGCAGTCCCTTGGCTGTGGAGATGTTTTAATCCTGGTTAAGCGACTATTCCACGGTGTCCATGGTGTGGGAAGCTCCACGCTAACCACCCTGGAACGCGAAAGTGACGTCAGCAGTGCTCAGTGGAAATCCAGACACAAAGTGAAGAACATAAAGGCTTCGCGCTCGGGGCTCACAGCTCCTTCTACTGGCCTCCTGCTGCTCCTAACTTTTGGGGCGGATGCCCCCATGCTTCGGCATATATATATTTTAGGCACAGATTGCATTAAAAAAATTTTTATTTTTTACTATTTTTTTTTGTATTTACTTTGCAGGTATGGTAAATCTTACTGTTAAACTGTAATGTTACTTTGTTTCATTGTTCACCATCATTTGCTTACTAGGTACGCCATTCAGCTGCAGCGCAGATTTATTTATCTTGACAGCAACAGCGTTTGCTCCCACAATACATAAAGCCGTGACTCCAGTGCTTTGGCATATATGCCAAAGCATGGGGGCAGCAGGGGTGGAGGAGTGATTTGCTCCTAACTTTTGGGGCGGATGCCCCCATGCTTCGGCATATGTATATTTTAGGCACAGATTCCGTTAAAAAATGTTTTATTCTTTACTATGTTTTTTTTGCATTTGCTTTGCAGGTATGGCATGTCTTACTGTTATACTGTAATGTTACTTTGTTTTATTGTTAACCATCATTTGATCAGCAGGTATGCCATTCATTTGCAGCACGGATTTATTTATCTTGACAGCAACAGCGTTTGCTCCCACGATACATAAAGCCGTGATTCCAATGCTGTAGGAGGTGATTTCCCCACCATAGTTAAAAAAAAGAGCATATATGCCGAAGCATGGGGGCAGCAGGGGTGGAGGAGTGAAAACAAAACGGTGCATGTATGCCCATAATTAGAAGTGGATGGATAAAGGGAGGTATTCTAATGTGGGAATACCCACCGATTAATCTCTTTTTTTCATGCAGCCCACAGCCTGCATGAATAAAAAGATTACAATAAATGCCCAATTTCATGTAAAAGCAATCCTAGTGGCTAATTAGCCTCTAGACTGCTTTTACAAGCAGTGGGAGGGAATGTCCCCCCCACCATCTTCCATGGTTTTGTCTGGCTCTCCTGTCTCAACCGGGAACCTAAGAGTGCAGCCGGTGGTTCCAACAGCTGACCACAGAGCCAATCAGAGACCAGAATGGCTCCGATCATCTCTATGGCCTAAGAACCCGGAAGCTACGAGCATTTCATGACTTAGATTATGCCGGATGTAAACAGTGCCATTTGGAAATTGGGAAAGCATTTTATCACATTGATCTTTGTGTGGTCAGATGCTTTGAGGGCAGAGGAGAGATCTAGGGTCTAATAGACCCCAACTGACCCCAAGAGTACCTGTCACTACCTATTGCTATCATAGGGGATATTTACATTCCTTGAGATAGCAATAAAAATGATTTAAAAAAATGAAAGGAACAGTTTAAAAATAAAATAAAAAAGCAAAAGAAAAAAAAAAGAAAAAAAAGAAAGAACCCCTGCCCCCCCTGCTCTCGCGCAAAGGCGAACGCAAGTGTCTGTCTGGTGTCATATGTAAACAGCAATTGCACCATGCATGTGAGGTATCACCGCGAAGGTCAGATCGAGGGCAGTAATTTTAGCAGTAGACCTCCTCTGTAAATCTAAAGTGGTAACCTGTAAAGGCTTTTAAAGGCTTTTAAAAATGTATGTAGTTTGTCGCCGCTGCACGTTTGTGCGCAATTTTAAAGCATGTCCTATTTGGTATCCATGTACTCGGCCTAAGATCATATTTTTTATTTCATAAAACATTTGGGCAATGTTGTTTTAGTGCATTCAAATGAAAAAAGTGTGTTTTTAAAAAAAAAAAAAAGCATTTGAAAAATCGCTGCACAAATACTGTGTGCAAAAAAAAAAAATGAAACACCCACCATTTTAATCTGTAGGGCCTTTGCTTTAAAAATATATATAATGCTTGTGGGTTCAAAGTAATTTTCTAGCAAAAAAAAAAAAAATTTCATGTAAACAAAAAGTGTCAGAAAGGGCTTTGTCTTCAAGTGGTTAGAAGAGTGGGTGATGTGGACACAAGCTTCTAAATGTTATGCATATGTGCATAAGATGGCAGAACACTTCAAACCCCCCCAAATGACCCCATTTTGGAAAGTAGACAACCCAAGCTTTTTGGGAGCCTAGCCACGTATGGGACAACGAAAACCAAGCACTGTCTTCAGGCTTTCTAAGGGTGTAAATTTTTTATTTCACTCCTCACTGCCTATCACAGTTTCGGATGCCATGGAATGCCCAGATGGCACAACCCCCCCCCCCCAAATGACTCCATTTTGGAAAGTAGACACCCCACGTTATTTGCTGAGATGCATGTCGAGTCCATGGAATATTTTATATTTTGACACAAGTTGCGGGAAAAAGACAATTTTTTTTTTTGCACAAAGTTGTCATTAAATGATATATTGCTCAAACATGCCGTGGGCATATGTGAAATTACACCCCGAAATACATTCTGTTGCTTCTCCTGAGTACGGGGATACCACATGTGTGAGATTTTTTGGGAGCCTAGGCTTGTTCGGGACCCCGAAAACCAAGCACCGCCTTCATGCTGTGTAAATTTTTGATTTTACTCCTCACTGCCTATCACATGCCATGCAATGCCCAGATAGCACAACCCCCCTCAAAATGACCCCATTTTGGAAAGTAGACACCCCAAGCTATTTGCAGAGAGGTATAGTGAGTATTTTGCAGACCTCTCTTTTTGTCACAAAGTTTTGAAAATTGAAAAAAAAAAATAAAAATGTTTCTTTTCTTTCTTCATTTTCAAAAACAAATGAGAGCAGGAGAAGCAGCAGAATGTATTTTGGGGTGTAATTCCACATATGCCCATGGCATGTTTGAGCAATATATCGTTTAATGACAACTTTGTGCAAAAAAAAAAAAAAATTGTCATTTTCCCGCAACTTGTGGCAAAATATAAAATATTCCATGGACTCAACATGCCTCTCAGCAAATAGCTTGTGGTGTCTACTTTCCAAAATGGGGTCATTTGGAGGGGTTTTGTGCCATCTTGGCATTTTATGGCCTTCAAAACTGTAATAGGTAGTGAGGAGTGAAATCCAAAATTTACGCCCTTAGAAATCCTGAAGGCGGTGCTTGGTTTTCTGGGCCCTGTATGTGGCTTGGCTCCCAAAAAGTCCCACAAATGTTGTATCCCCGTACTCAAGAGAAGCAGCAAAATGTATTTTGGGGTGCAATTCCGCATATAACCATGGCATGTGTGAGCAATATATCATTTAGTGACAACTTTTTGTAAAAAGAAATATATATATTTTTTGTCATTATTCAATCACTTAGGACAAAAAAGTAAATATTTAATGGGCTCAACATGCCTCTCAGAAATTTCCTTGGGGTGTCTACTTTCTAAAATGGGGTCATTTGGGGGGGGGGGCAGGTTGTACTGCCTTTCCATTTTAGCACCTCAAGAAATGAGATAGGCAGTCATAAACTAAAAGTTATGTAAAGTCCAGAAAATATACCCTAGTTGTATACGCTATAACTTTTGCACAAACCAATAAATTTACGCTTATTGACATTTTTTTGACCAAAGACATGTGGCTGAATACATTTTGGCCTAAATGTATGAATACAATTAAGTTTATTGGATTTTTCTTATAACAAAAAGTATAAAACATCATTTTTTTTCCATTTATATCGCAAAAAATTAAAATTGCAGAGGCAATCAAATACCATCAAAAGAAAGCTCTATTTGTGTGAACAAAAGGACGCAAATTTTGTTTGGGTACAGCATTGCATGACCACGCAATTATCAGTTAAAGCAGCGCAGTGCCAAATTGTAAAAAGTCCTCTGGGCTTTAGGCAGCCAAATGGTCCGGGCTTAAGTGTTTAAATGAAAAAGGGTTACTGATGGGAACCACTCAAAGGGGTGTGCCACATCCCAATTGTAACATAGAAAAAGATGAACCCTCTAGGGGTGGGACTTTAAAGGCACTACCATATTCCATAGATATTGTATTCCCTGTGAAAATCCCTGATGAAGGTGACAACAATTCATCTCTGAAACGTTGGGTTAAGGAAGTTGTATCATTTCTCTTTGCATCAATTTTGTACAATTTTTGCCATCCATGGTTATGTATTATATATGTGTACTATTTTATTTATGTTATTTCAATAAATATTTTCTATTTTTCTACTTTTTGTCTATGTGGTAGTGCCTTTAAAGTCCCACCCCTACGGGGTTCCTCTTTTTCTATATACCCTTTTAAATGAACCACAGACACAATGTAAACTGAACACAGCAGACTTCTGTATTGACTAAGGCAAACAATGGGTTTAGAGGTGTCAGTCAGCCAAACCCTGGGACAGCACCCAACGTTGGTCGAGTGGGACACACAGCAGTTAGGTATTTTCAGAATAACAAAGGGAAACAGTAATGAATAACAACACTTGAATATGCAAAGAATGGTAGACACTGAATAATTGAATATGCCCAGAGAGCTCAATGGTGGGGAGGCTATGTCTAGAGAGAGGCTTGACTGCAGGAAACTCTACTCCTATGGGGAAAAGAGGTTAAGCACTATTTGGGCCAGCTCACACCCTTCAGATAATGGAATAAGGGTAGTCAAAGTGTCAGGCCTGAACACAGACTTCACTGGCATATTGGAGCACAATGATGTTGAAGGGAAAATCCTCAAAGAGAATGAGGGGAAGATTCAAGCAGTCAGCAAGCAAGTAGTGGGTATAGAAGAAGTGGCAAGTTCCTTTGCAATCTGGGTTATGATGTCTGTATGCAGCATCTATTTGCTGTGTTGCTGAAGAGAAGGTGATTTGGGCTTAAGGTATTCGGCACACACATGAAGCGATGCAGGGTCTGTACACAAACCAGTGGAAGCATGGATACAGTATGTCAGTCCAATGTGAACACAGCAGTCCAGGTTGGTGCCTGCAGTGTGCTCCCCTGATCACCAACAGGAGGGACAGAAGATCTTGTAATGTTGCACAGCGGTGCAAGTTCACCCATGCAGGGATAGCAATGGCTCACAGGGCCTGGTAGGCCACAGTCCCAGAATCTGGGTGGCAGCTCTAATACTTACTGATGGATCCCGTAGAGAAGAGAGAGTGGGCACGCCAAAAACAGCTCTTTAAATAGCCTTTCACATAATCTCCCTTTCAACTAGAAACTTACTGGCAGATGTAGTCTAAGAGAGACACAGGACTACAAAGCCCCACAGTCCTTTGCTTCTCGGCTCAGGAATATGATACAAGCAGTATGAGTGCAGCAATAGAGGGAGAAACTGGAACGGTCTGCAGAACAAGCACCCTTGGAACTCTAGGCATGGTCCCACTCACAATGTCCAGGGACAGCTTCCAAACCCGTTTCCCACGACACTCTTTAGTGAAAGGCCTAGTGAAAGAGTGTCGTGGGAAACGGGTTTGGAAGCTGTCCCTGGACATTGTGAGTGGGACCATGCACATGCAGCACATGCAGAAACCTGACAGCAACAGTTCTTAAGTAACACATGCTGCATCTCAGGGGCAGAGGCCTCAAGTGCCCTCCCAAATATGTATATTCTACCCAACCATACCTTCTGGGCGGCCCCTCTCAGGGGTTGGCTGAAGTCAGATAAATATTCTTAACCCAGTTGCTAAACTTCCTACTCTATTTCTGGAAACTTTTTGCAATGACAGACAGGCACAATCAACCACCAGGCTTAGGAAGACCTGACCAGACCTAGAAAATAAATTGCCATTCAGGTGAGAACAGCAACGCCTAAAACTAAATTTATCCAGCCTAAGGCAGGATAAAGGCAGGGCACTACATCGATGTTCAGTATCTTACAATAGGCCTTTTCATGTGTCTCCCATATTAAGACCTCCTCTTGCATCAAGGGGGAAGTTCACCCCGCAAAAAAAACTCTTGAGGCACTTGAAAACTCACAGCATATTCACAATTTGTTCCACAATGTCAGCTAGTGATGCATTGACCCAGTAGGCCAGCTTAAATATGCATTTAGTATGGTAGATGAACTCCTCTTAGAAACTAGCATGTGATTGATAGTGTTTATACAGTAGTTGGAGTTCTGTTTAGGTAGCTGATCAATAAAACACATCATATCACAGAAGATTAGTATATAATAGTGTTCCGCGCTTAGGACGGGCTTATAACCGAACTGCAGCCCCCCTAAAAGGGAAAGCACCAATGGTGCAATCCAATAATTGTGTAGTCTAAAGAAATAGGGGATTGGCGCTGTTCACTAATAGAGAATGATAATGAATAAATCAATAAACTATATAAACTGCTAACAAAAGGAAAACATAACCCCTCAATGTTGGGTGGATAAAAAGTGTAACAGAATACAAATAATTATTGAAAATTGTGCTAAGAATGGTCAAAAGATGTGCAGAATACCTAAATTGCAAAAATTGTTATCACAAAATAAAGTTGGTAAAATAAAACACCAAGCATTAATAAAGGTGAATGATCAATCAGGTGTATAAAAAAAAAAAAAAAAAAGAAAAAATTTTGTATGTGTGCAATGAAAGATATGGGTGGGTATACCTAAAAAAGAGGGCAAAACACCGTGTTGCCCACTAAAAATAAATATGTATACTGGTAAAGCTGAATCGTGTTGGAAAATTTATATGTGAAAAAATGTGAAAAAATGTAAGAATATATATAAAAATGTGAAAATATGTATAAAAAGAAAAAACAATCGGCATGTGATGTGCAGACAATCTGAGTGCACAAAAAACAAAAAAGTGAAAAAACCAAAAAGAAAATAAGAGTCCCAGCAACCAGATCAATTATTAAAAAATATATATAGAAAGTCTTTATATCCGTGAATAAAAAACAGTTCTTATGCAGCCAGCTGATATATCTTCAAAGGTTGCGGATAGGTCTATCCCAATAAATATATGTTGTCCCGTGTGGAGTCCCCTCTAGTGCCCCCACTCACCAGAGTGCCCAACCCCTGCAGGGGTAATGAGCATGTAGATGATCAGATGATCCAAGCGGTCGGTGTCCCCTTCACCACCTAATTTCCACCTGTGTCACCCGATCACTTTCAAAAGGCATCCATCCGGAACAATTACCATGTGCAGGGAGAAGAGAAGAGCCTCATAGTGTGATTCCGAATATATATTTATTAAACTCAAGTCAACAACAAAAAGAAATGAACAAAATAAAAAACAAAATAAAAAACTCAGAGGTTAAAAGAAAATGGCACTATGCCGGCTGGCTCCACATGAGAAGCCGCAGACAGTGCAATGTGAGCGGCTTGCGTTCCACAGCCGTCTGCTGGAACCGGAAGTACAAAGCAAAACACAAATAAGAAAGGACGTATGCGTACCAGGAGGCCACATCTTACGCGTTTCGGGCGCCTCAGATGACGTCTTGATGACGAAACGCGTAAGGCGTGGCCTCCTGGTACGCATACGTCCTTTCTTATTTGTGTTTTGCTTTGTACTTCCGGTTCCGGCAGACGGCTGTGGAACGCAAGCCGCTCACATTGCACTGTCTGCGGCTTCTCATGTGGAGCCAGCCGGCATAGTGCCATTTTCTTTTAACCTCTGAGTTTTTTATTTTGTTTTTTATTTTGTTCATTTCTTTTTGTTGTTGACTTGAGTTTAATAAATATATATTCGGAATCACACTATGAGGCTCTTCTCTTCTCCCTGCACATGGTAATTGTTCCGGATGGATGCCTTTTGAAAGTGATCGGGTGACACAGGTGGAAATTAGGTGGTGAAGGGGACACCGACCGCTTGGATCATCTGATCATCTACATGCTCATTACCCCTGCAGGGGTTGGGCACTCTGGTGAGTGGGGGCACTAGAGGGGACTCCACACGGGACAACATATATTTATTGGGATAGACCTATCCGCAACCTTTGAAGATATATCAGCTGGCTGCATAAGAACTGTTTTTTATTCACGGATATAAAGACTTTCTATATATATTTTTTAATAATTGATCTGGTTGCTGGGACTCTTATTTTCTTTTTGGTTTTTTCACTTTTTTGTTTTTTGTGCACTCAGATTGTCTGCACATCACATGCCGATTGTTTTTTCTTTTTATACATATTTTCACATTTTTATATATATTCTTACATTTTTTCACATTTTTTTCACATATAAATTTTCCAACACGATTCAGCTTTACCAGTATACATATTTATTTTTAGTGGGCAACACGGTGTTTTGCCCTCTTTTTTAGGTATACCCACCCATATCTTTCATTGCACACATACAAAATTTTTTCTTTTTTTTTTTTTTTTTTTTTTTTTTTTTTTTACACCTGATTGATCATTCACCTTTATTAATGCTTGGTGTTTTATTTTACCAACTTTATTTTGTGATAACAATTTTTGCAATTTAGGTATTCTGCACATCTTTTGACCATTCTTAGCACAATTTTCAATAATTATTTGTATTCTGTTACACTTTTTATCCACCCAACATTGAGGGGTTATGTTTTCCTTTTGTTAGCAGTTTATATAGTTTATTGATTTATTCATTATCATTCTCTATTAGTGAACAGCGCCAATCCCCTATATCACAGAAGATTGTCTATTATCTGTATCATAAACTTTATAAATGTGGATTTATAGTATACAATTTGTTTATATATATGGAATCAGTTTAATGGAATTAAATGCATTTGTATATACAAATCATTAGGATTCAGATGTCATCAAAATGATATGTTTTAACTGGATCAATCATTTTTTGAGGTATGCAGTTTACAAAGCAGCATTTCCAAATGCATATTTGACTTAAAACGGTGTTCCACCCAAAAATTGAGCTTCCGCTTTAAGTGATGGTGACCCCCTGACAGGTCACATTTGGCATGCCATTTTTTTTTGGGGGGGGGGGGGGGGGAATGCCCAGTTTTTATGGACACCCAGCTCCCACTTCCTCCTCTGGCTCTGTGGCGCCGGAAGGAAGTTCACTTCTCCCCCCCTCCCTCCCTGCAATCTTCTGGGATACTTCACAGGTCCCAGAAGATTGCCCGACCATTCACATCGCGCAGCATGCGCCTGGCTGTGAAGCCACAGCCAGGTGCCCACAGTTAGAATGTTGGCACCTCGGAGAGGAGGGGGAGAGGAGCAGGGCTTCGTGAGCCTGCATCGCTGGACCATAGGACAGGTGAGTAGCCGATTATTAAAAGTCAGCAGCTACACTTTTTGTAGCTGCTGACTTTTAAAAGGGTCCAGTTTACTTTAGTCTAGCTTACTAACTACTAATTATTTGCACTTAGGCAATAAGAGATTTTGTGAGATCAGTCAATGGGGACTTTGCTAATAATTGTTTCATATAAACATAGTATCTTATAACAATTTCATTGTGGTTTCAACTGAAAACAGTTTTCCAGGTTCATAAAATTCTTCATGTTGTGACAAAACAGACATGTTTTTATAGTCCATTGCAAGGAAACCTGAAAATGAAAATTTATGATCTTGTTGTGGCCAGTAAAGATTTTATTTGCCCCTCTTATTTGTGACATGCATTTCTCAATCACTCTGACTAAGCCATTTTTATGCTCTATGTATAATTCCATTTGTTGTGCGAAAAATTATGCTTTGGGTGTACAATTTATCTTAAAAGATCAGCACTGATTTATAAAACGTTTTGTAGTAACCTGCATAATTAGCTAAGATGGAATACCCTTGATGATGAGAAATAAAGGGACCTCCAACAGGGACAGGGCATGATTGAATAATAAGTCCTCATGCACACGGACGTTTTTACAGCTGCTTTTTTGAGCTTTTTTTGCAGCTTAAAAAGGCCTGTCTATGTTAGTCTATGGCTTCATGCCCACCTAGGCGTTTTTGAGCTGCAAGTGGCATAGGCGTTTTTAAGCTGTAAAAAAAACCCAGGACCAGTGTGTTCTGAGAGACGTTTTTCAGCTGTAAAAATGCTCTAACGCTAAAAAACGCTCAAAAACCCTTAAAAACGTCATTCACCAACGTTTTTTAGCGTTTTTGATCCATTGAAAAAAAAAAAAAAAAAATTTTGAAAAAAAAAAAAACGCTCAAAAACGCTAAAAAACGCTAAAAAACGCTAATGCAAAAACGCTGAAAAAAGCTGAAAAAAGTTAAAAAAAATCACTGCAAAGATACTGGCGTTTTCATAACGTTTTTTTAACAGCCTGTGTGCATGAGGGCTAATGATTACATTGTGATCAGTTTTTCTATGACCTGCATGGGGATAGGTTAACTGAATCAGTTCTGAAGATTGTGAAAAACGAATTGTGTATATTCTAGAGACTAATAACATTTGCATTTCACTGGATTGACAACTTCATTTTTCTAACTGATTCTCTCATCGATATAACTGATTGAAATGCTCACATCACATTCATTTCAAAGAGAGTACAGTAGCTTCACAAGAGATTTTTAATCTCCAGATTTAGCAGTTGATCAAACATGGTTGTGAGAAGCTGAAATGTCAAACTGTATTCTTTAAAGTTTATTACACAAACTTGAATCAGAGCAAGTGATTATCTCTAAACAATTACTTATTTATGAGATTTTTTTTTCAATTTTCTAATTGCACCCATGTAAAATTAACATGATGAGACTAATCTTTTAACAAGTACTCAACTATTCTGTGAATTACTTTTCTTCCTTGGATTTTTTTTTTTC
The DNA here is from genome assembly GCF_042186555.1 of Aquarana catesbeiana. Lineage (NCBI taxonomy): Eukaryota > Metazoa > Chordata > Amphibia > Anura > Ranidae > Aquarana > Aquarana catesbeiana. Next base: position 342,637,611 of record NC_133325.1, read on the forward strand.
AGTCTCACTCTGTATGTGCATTGTAGTTTTATTTATTTAGAATAGCATACAACACACAGTATAGTTGCACCACAACTCAATTTTTGTGCTCTATGTTACAAAAGGTGCACATCCAGTTTTTGTTAAATTGGCTGCCTTAAAGCAATGCATGTACATGCGCAAAATATGGCTTGCTAACATGTGTACTCTAAAGTTATTTTCATTCTCTAATAGCTTCAGCCCAACGTTGTGATATTAATTAAAGGTACATTATATTATATAATTATTCTACAAAAAGAATCCATACACATCCTCTACTTAATGGCCCTGTAATCTATTTTTTATGAAATTTCTTACTGTATTTTTCTGTCCTCTTTTAATGTACCCCATGAGCAGTGTTAATTTTGGCAGCAAATTTCGATTTAGTTTTAGTCTTAGTCTTAGGACTAAAATGGCATTTTAGTTTCAGTCCCATTTTAGTCTTTTGCAATTGTTTTAGTTTTAGTCGTATTTAGTCGACTAAATCTCCAGTACATTTTAGTCGACTAAAATGTCCTACGTTTTAGTCGACTAAAATCTCCAGTATATTTTAGTCGTCTGAAATCTAATGGGTGTAATTCAATTGGAATGCATTAGTTAAAAATTCTCTACAATTTGCAAACTCATTATATACTGCTGGAGTGAAAAATCTAATATGTTATTATTACATTAGGGTATGAACATGCACTACAGACCAGTGTTAATTTTGAAGTCAAATTTCAATTTAGTCTTAGTCTTAGTCTTTTTACTAAAATGGCATTTTAGTTTTAGTCCCATTTTAGTCTCTTGACTAAAATGCCATTTTAGTTTTAGTCGTATATTAGTCATTTCAGTTGTTTTAGATTTAGTCGTGTTTTAGTCGACTAAAATAATATTCATTTAGTCGACTAAAATGTTTTAGTCGTTTCAGTCGACAATATTAACACAGCCAATGAGCTCCCAAACCTTTTTTTCCTCACATATTTGCTTTGTTTGGAACAAGCAGTGCATAGTAGTTGCAGTCATGTTCACTGCAGTATGCAAAATACCAAGTCCCATAGTCCATAGTCCATCTTGGGAGGGAGCAAGAGAAGGCAGCTATAGTCTTACTTTCAGTGGGACCATGAAGAACAAACATAGCCACCCTCTAACAGGAAGTCATATATCCGCAGGAAAAAAAAAGAAATCAGGGATGTGGATGAGGCTTAGAACAATAGAAGGTACTTTTTGAGTTAAAGTGATACTAAACACACACTGTTTAATGTGCATTGCCCCTTTTATTTCGGTATATGGATGATGGAACTGTAATTATTTTATTTAAAAAAAATCTACATGTACCTTTTTCCTAATTGATATACAGCTGTCACATGACCAAAGATCTTTCCCAGCCTATCTGCAGGAAAACATAAGCAGGAGGAGCTTCTAGTCCTCTGCTGCCGGTCTCATGTTCAAAATAAAAAAACAGCCTTTGGAATACAGGAAAAAGAAATAATTAATGTCAATAAACTGTTTTAAATTGTCATACAGATATCTTTTTGAAAGCAAAACTTTATTATATTTTGGCAATAACATGGTGTGGGTGAATTTCTGCCAGTCACCGGCTGTGTTACGCCCCTCCAGCCAGTGTCTTAGAATAACAGGGAGGTAAAACCTCCATCATTCAAGATGTAAAATTCCACCCCCATGTGTTTGGCTGGTTAGTGGGGATGAAGCAGGAGGAGGGAGGAAGTGGGCTGTCATTTACCATTGTGTACACACACACACATGTGTGACACATGGGTTGCTCAAAAGTGATAGGGAGGAAATGCTCAGCATAGAAACTCACTGAAATATGTGCATGAACAGAGTTGTCACCACAGCTATACAATCTTTAGCTGAATTGAGAACAGCAGGATCAAACAGGCTTTGTGCAGAATACAGAAAATGTATCTCATAGTGATTGAGTGAGTATGAACAGCATGTAATACACCATTTATTGATAGTTTTTTTATGATGTGGGTTTAGTGGCATTTTAAGAGTTCATACGTGAATAGAATTTTCTTTTTTAAATCAAAGTTTAATTTCACTTTAAGTCTCATATCTTCTACTAGTTAGCACAAAACATTGCCTAAGGCTAGGTTCACACTTGTGCAGGTCCTGTGTGCCATGCATAAACATAAAGGGAAATAACGGTTCCTGGTAAGGTATATCCGCATTTTAAGAGTACATGCGTGAATAGAATATTCTTTTTTAAATCAAAGTTTAGTTTCACTTTAAGTCTCATATCTTCTACTAGTTAGCACAAAACATTGCCTAAGGCTAGGTTCACATTGTGCAGGTACTGTGTGCCATGCATAAACATAAAGGGAAATAATGGTTCCTGGTAAGGTATATCCACAGAGATATGTTGATTATTATCACCCTTAGACCACTCACCACAGTCGGATGCTGTAGCCAATCCAAACAAGGCATACAAGAGGAAACCCAGGTAAGGCTACCTGGGTAAGAAAAGTGGCTACTGAGGCACCTGTGTGCCCTGCTTGTTCAGGCACAGCAGCCCATTCATTTGAATAAGATGATGTACCTGTGGGAAACACAGGGAAAAAGTGATGCGGCACCATGCGGTTTAAAACACTCAAAAACACCAATGTGTGCGGGTGGCACACCTGTGCATCTGCTAAAGAGCAATACATATTCATTTCTGGTCATGGGAACTCATGCAATTAGCACATGTTTCCCAGCCTGTGTATGTGCAAACCTAGCCTAGTTGTGAACTCACCTTACTCTTACTTTACATAAACCTAAACACCTCACCTAAACACACAGACATCAGTTTTTTAACCCCTTACGGCCTGTAGTCTGTTTAAAAACATTGCCCAACACAATGTCCTCTACTATCCATTAAGTCCTAAAAATCCTTCCCTTTGAGAAATCGTAGCCCACCCTTCACCCAGTTGTTGATTCTTAATCATTGACAGCCAGGGTTTCCACTAATGACTAGGAACCAACCAGAATAGTTTCTGATTGTGTGATCCCTATATATTAGGCTTCACTGATAAAAAAAGCCCTAAGCCTGCAGATGAACGCAAGTTGCAGTGTACAGTATCTGTGGTCAGATCCATTTTTTGATAGTGTAACTGGCCAGATCCATTTTTAGTGCATTAAGGTGTGTTTTCAGGACATGAAAAATGAATGAGCTGCCTTGATACATGATAACGCATTGTAAAAAAGACATTATTATGCATTGAACACATAGTCTGCAGAGACATCAAAAAGTTTAGCATATGATAAAAATGACTAAAATTTTTTTATCTGAAAATTATAATAACTGGATGAGATAAAGTTTTCATAAAATTTTAGTTTCAATATTTATAAGGCTGGGTTCCAAGCTGAAGCAGCAGGTGGATTGAGACCAGACATCCAGCAGCAATAAGTTATTCATTCTTATTTTCCAGGAGCATGCTGCCCAGCCTAAGAAAGAGGTATTTTTATATAGGCAGTAATAAATGAACTGATGACACAGGGAATGGTTAAGGGGTAGACAATCTCCAAGCTATATATAGACATGTTTTATTGAAGGAAAGAAACACAAGGCTTGTATTTGGTAGCATTACATTCCAAAAATAAAAAGGAAAACGAATAAATAAATAATGCAAATAACAAACTATGTAACAAAGAAGTGATACTTAACAAATTAGTTACATTATTTTGATCAGTTATCAATGTAACAAAATATCAGCAATCAGGGAAGCAGCAGCTGCAGGGAGCGATCTCTACTAATATTATGTGTGAGCTTTCAAAATGACAGCTAGTCTCATTAGTAGGGATGAGCTTTGAGTTCGAGTCGAACTCATGTTTGACTCGAACATCGGCTGTTCGCCAGTTCGTCGAACAGCGAACAATTTGGGGTGTTTGCGGCAAATTCGAAAGCCGCGGAACACCATTTAAAAGTCTATGGGAGAAATCAAAAGTGCTAATTTTAAAGGGTTATATGCATGGTATTGTCATAAAAAGTGTTTGGGGACCTGGGTCCTGCCCCAGGGGACATGGATCAATGCAAAAAAAAGTTTTAAAAACGGCCGTTTTTTCAGGAGCAGTGATTTTAATAATGTTTAAAGTGAAACAATAAAAGTATAATATTCCTTTAAATTCCATACCTGGGGGGTGTCTATAGTATGCCTGTAAAGGGGCGCATGTTTCCCGTGTTTAGAACAGTCTGACAGCAAATGACATTTCAAAGGAAAAAAAGTCATTTAAAACTACTCGCGGCTATTAATGAATTGCCGGTCCGACAATACACATAAAAGTTTATTGATAAAAAAACGGCATGGGAATTCCCCACAGGGGAACCCTGAACCAAAATTAAAAAAAAAAAAAATTACGTGGGGGTCCCCCTAAATTCCATACCAGGCCCTTCAGGTCTGGTATGGATATTAAGGGGAACCCCGGCCAAAATTAAAAAAAAAAAATGGCGTGGGGTCCCCCTCAAAATCTATACCAGACCCTTCAGGTCTGGTATGGATTTTAAGGGGAACCCGATGCCAAAATTTAAAAAAATGGCGTGGGGTCCCCCCAAAAATCCATACCAGACCCTTGTCCGAGCATGCAACGTGGCAGGCTGCAGGAAAAGAGGGGGATGAGAGAGCGCCCCCCTCCTGAACCGTACCAGGCCACATGCCCTCAACATTGGGAGGGTGCTTTGGGGTAGCCCCTCAAAACACCTTGTCCCCATGTTGATGGGGACAAGGGCCTCATCCCCACAACCCTTGCCCAGTGGTTGTGGGGGTCTGCGGGCGGGGGGCTTATCGGAATATGGTAGCCCCCTTTAACAAGGGGACCCCCAGATCCTGGCCCTCCCCCCTGTGTGAAATGGTAAGGGGGTACAGAAGTACCCCTACCATTTCACAAAAAATTTAAAAAATGTTAAAAATTACAAGAGACAGTTTTTGACAATTCCTTTATTTAAATGCTTCTTCTTTCTTCTATCTTCTATCTTCTATCTTCCTTCGGTTTCTTCCTCCATCTTCTTCTTCTTCTGGTTCTTCTGGGTCTTCCTCTGGTGTTCTCGTCCAGCATCTTCCTCCACGGCGCCGGTGTCTTCTCCTCGGGCCGCTCCACATACATGATGGCATGATGGGAGGCTCCCACTGTGTGACGCTTCTCCTCTTCTGACGGTTCTTAAATAACAGGGGGGCAGGGCCACCCAGTGACCCCGCCCCCCTCTGATGCACGGGAACTTGACAGGGACTTCCCTGTGGCATTCCCCGTGATGTCAGAGGGGGATAGTGTCACCCGTTACGTAACCCCACCCCCTTCCGACGTCATGGGGAATGCCACAGGGAAGTCCCCGTCAAGTCCCCGTGTGTCAGAGGGGGGCAGGTCACCGGGTGGCCCCGCCCCCTTTAATTAAGAACTGTCAGAAGAGGAGAAGCGTCACACAGCAGGAGCCTCCCATCATGCCATCATGTATGTGGAGCGGCCCGAGGAGAAGAAGGGAAGAAGACGCTGGCACTGCGGAGGAAGATGCCGGAGGAGAACACCGGAGGAAGAACCAGAAGAACCAGAAGAAGAAGAAGATGGAGGAAGAAACCGAAGGAAGATAGAAGATAGAAGAAAGAAGATAGAAGATAGAAGAAAGAAGAAGCATTTAAAAAAAGGAATTGTCAAAAACTGTCTCTTGTCATTTTTAACATTTTTGACACTTTTTTGTGAAATGGTAGGGGTACTTTTGTACCCCCTTACCATTTCACACAGGGGGGAGGGTCGGGATCTGGGGGTCCCTTTGTTAAAGGGGGCTTCCATTTTCCGATAAGCCCCCCACCCGCAGACCCCCACAACTCCCGGGCAAGGGTTGTGGGGATGAGGCCCTTGTCCCCATCAACATGGGGACAAGGTATTTTGGGGCGGCTACCCCAAAGCACCCTCCCAATGTTGAGGACATGTGGCCTGGTACGGTTCAGGAGGCCTTTTCCTGCGGCCTGCCAGGTTGCGTGCTCAGATAATTGTCTGGTATGGATTTTTGGGGGGACCCCACTCCATTTTTTTTTTTAATTTTGGCGCGGGGTTCCCCTTAAAATCCATACCAGACCTCAGGAAAATGAATGCTGCCACCACATATAAAGACTGGTATACTACAATACATTAAATTTGTTCTTGGGTATACATAAACATGTAAGCAACTGTCTTTCAGGATGTCTATATATGGCAGAAGGTTTGTAAGTGTTTAAAGCGACTCACATGTTACAAATGTGCAATCAGGCACACTTATGCTTAGGTATGCATGTACCTGCAGGATATTTCAATGTCCCGATGCACTCACATTCCAGGCCATTCTGAATGAATAAATCTTCAACAATTCCATCCAAACTGACAGTCCCCCACCCTCCACACATTCCTATTGGTCTATGACTTTGGAAACCTACCTCATTGATAAATACAGAAGGAATGTATGTGAGGTAGGAGGGGGGGAGGCAAGCTCCATTAGTACCTGGCAGTGCCGCAGCTTTGCCCACTCAGAATGGCCTGGCATTTGGCCGTAGAAGTGGGTAATGAAAGCTGCTTCAGGTATATACAGGCACCTCTACCTTCCCGTTCATCACACAAAGTGATTGTAAAGCCTTTTTTTTTTTTTTTTAAACTGTACTTACTTTTTTACTTTCTTTTTTAGTTAAAAAAGATGTTATACTTACTAACTCTGTGCAATGGTATTGCACAGAGTGGCCCCTTACTTCCTTTTGTTGTGTTCCTCACCGGAGCTATCGGCTCCACGCCATGTGCTATGCGGACAAATGTGTGGACATGTCCTGATCTGGTCTGTGTGTGTCCATGGACACATACAGCGCAGCTTGGACATGCCCCCCAGTCCCTCCTCACATGATTTGACTGGCAGCAGCCGAAGCCATTGGCTCCTGCTACTGCCTGAGTCTCCTGTGAGACTAGGAAAAGGGGAGAGAAGAGCTGCAGCTGGGTACAGCATTGGAACGAGAGACAACTCAGTTTAGGGAGGGGGTGGCACAACAATTGGTAAAATGTTTTTTTTACCTTATTGCAAGGAATAATTTATAAATAAAATAAAAATAAGAAAAAAAATTAATGGACTAATAAAACGGTGTGGCATTAACAGTCTTCTTTCTTTATTTTCTTTTTCTTTTAAACCAAAACAGATTACGGATACTGTAGGTGAAGGAGTTTTTGACATTTTTTCAAACATCCAATTTGTTAACATCAGTGGAATAATCAAATCTAAAGATCCGAGTGTTGGCGTTATCACCCGGAGCCCTGAACTGAAGTATTTATATTCCTGTAGCTATCCTCTTGAATATCTTATGAACAACACTAGGCTGGATGTGTAAGTACAAGACAATAAATCAGTAGTAATGGTATTATCTATTTATAAAGAACCATGCTGTGCACCTATTTTGTTTCCAGAAATTATATGTTAACACTTTATGCAGCACTTTAAATAGTTCAAAGAGCCATTTTCATCAGTCTTGTTCATCAACCAAATCTAATGTCCATTTCACACATGCACACTATAGGAATAAAAGGAAAAAAGGAAAAGAGGTCACACCAGCCTTGTGCATTATCCTTAGTAAATTTATTTATAAAAACAGATAATAACTATTCACAAACATGTGAAGAAAAAATGCTTTTTTAAAATGCCTTCGAGTGATGGCAATCGATCCAGGTTCAACAGCCTCTAGATGGTGCAGGAGAGCACATGAGGACCACTGCTGGCCTATAGGAAGCATATGGAAAAAAAAACAATGAGCCTACCTATATTTTCTTGGATCTTAAAAGAAAATCTAGAAGATAACAGGTTTGATTAATTAAAGGCCAACAGACTGTTCACTTTTTCCACAAAGCTTAGTGAATGAGGCGAAGCTCTGCTGAATTCCATCATTCAATTATATATAAGCAAAAATGCTGTCTTTTTATTTTTCTTGCATGGGATTGAGTATTTCTTGCATAGTGAAAGTTGGGGTAGCTTCCCTTGCAAAGTGAACAGGGTATTTGCCTTTTATAAATCAAACCCAATGTCACTAGAGTGCAAAGAAAGATACTGTGTTGTCTATGTTAAATTAGTCATCAATTATTAATTATAAAGATCAAGTAATTTGATGTGTCTTGCCCTTACCATATGTATGGTTAAAAGTGGCACATATATGCAGTCACACTTTTATAACATGCAGTTACATTTATGAGTTACATCCAATAAGTGAGCATAGGGTTTGAAAGTGGATCTTTATACAGTAGGTATACAGTCCAATTTGTTCACATTAGAAACAAAAATGCACAATTTGCCTACTTTATCAAGATGTCAATAGGCATAACACTGTAATTAGATTCAGCCAAATACTACAGGATGTTTCATATCAATTTCGTAACTATTCAATGTTTACCACAAAATCCAATGTTTTATGTCAAAATTGTTGTATTAAGAGTAGTTTAAATGGTACTGCAGGCAAACAGAAAACCTGTTAAGTAATTGCTTTGATTTTTTACCACCTCCACCATATGAGAGCAGATGACACACCTATGCCACCTATCTGCTTCCAGCCTGCTAATTGAATAGTAAATCTGTATCACCAGCTCTTTCCAATGAGCTGATACGGGAAGCTGTAAGTTTGAATCAGGACTACTAAAGTGAACGTCTTGTCCTTTCATTGTGGCAAGGATGTATATTACAAGAAAGGCTGATAAATGGACAGGAAACGGAGCAGGCTACAATCCTATTGATTTTAGAGGGGTTCTGTTTTGATATCTAAACCTCTTTGAAGTGCACCAAACCCTGCTCGAACAAACCCAGTGAAGTTTGGCTCTTCACTATTGGTGACCACAGACAATGACTGGGAGATATATATTCCTGAGTAAATTCCCTGGAAAATTAGGCTCCATAGTACCAGAAATCATGCTTACCTCACCTATACCCCAACCCATTTTTATAGAGCAAACGTCCCCAATGCAGGTTTAGTGTTTCAGTAATGTAAAAGCAAACCTTCTCCCTTTCCTCATGAAAATACACATTATTCTGTCTTTGAATACATATTACTATTATACAATCAGTAAATACATACCTACATACATATATGTTTCTATGAAATCAATAGTGAATACTGTATACAAATTCTCCTTTCCTGATTTTTTTAAGCATTTTAAAATGTTTGTTACATGTCAAACATATTTATTTTTAATTTTAGGGCTGGGAATAATATAGCTATGACTACCAATAATGGTAGCTTCATCAGTACACTCTATGTTCGGTTGTTTTCGGTAAGTCATTTAATTTAAGTAGATTAATTTGTATTCCATACCCTAGTGTATTTATTTGTATATTTAAAGATGAGTTAATCTCCATGACTACAGACCCATATTCAGCTATTTCATCATCTATAGATAACACCAAAGATAAAAAAAGTCCTTTATTTAAAAAAAAGTCCCATGATGTATATCCAGTGTCTGTCACATCACTTAATGATGTAGATCCAGCATCAGTCAAGGTGAGTGATACCTGACGACCATTTAATACTACAGTCAGCTGCCACAATGCAAAGGTGGCATCTAATGAGAATTGTACAACTTGCATGAAATTGACAGGGAATGTGTAAGTGTGAATGCTGTATGTCAATCATCATCAGTGACAGGCAGTTTGGCAGTCCCGTTTCCAGGCATATTGGATTTAATCTGTGGCACTTGTCCTGAATCTTAACAGATATTGATATAGTTGAGATATCACATGCTGTGGAGGGTGGGATGCAGAGATTCTCAAACACAGCAAGTGAGTGATGAAGGCAATATTGTGGTTTCAAAGTCTTGTAGAAAAAGTTGTCCCTGCAGAAACCAATTACTGTTTTTTCAGTACAACAAGGTTGAAGTTCTGCAGGTGATGTTATAAAAGTGGCTGTAAGGATGTGTCTTAATTGGGGCAAAGAGGTTCTGTCCCATATGCCAAATCTAAGGTCGTGAAGACTATAAGAAAATTGGGAGTTGTCCAAAATAGGGATGAAAGGCTCTGGGATTATGGAAGGACCATAACACACATAAGATCTTTACAGCATACTGGAATTATATATTATATTCTAGAGTGCACCATACTGTGTGCCATACAAATTTATTGGCAATATGTTGCCACTTCTGTAGGTATTGGTAAGCCCACTGGTTGAACAAAAATAACAGACTCATCTATGAGCTGCTTAAGACTGTCAGTTGGTCAACTGATATCACAATAATTTGAAAGTGTTCACCTTTTAAATTCGCTGGAAAAGCACAATATTGTGTACCATGACAAGCAGGCTTACACAATTGCTTTTATATATTAAAGAATCGATGAGGATGTTTGTTTCTCCAGAATAATTTGCAATAAATAAGGGTTGCTTTTTAAATGGAGAAATAGAAATCATTGCCAGTGTGTAAAAGAAACATACAGTATATTTACATATACAGTAATATATTTTTATGTATACAGTAATATTCCTGCTTGCTGTGTTTTCCCAGCCAATTTAACAATACTGTGTTTTCCCAGCTAATTTAAGAGGTGAACACCTTCCATTAATGTGATATCAGTTATTGATCCACTGACCCAGAGACACCTCTTTTGTGTTTTCCAGTGCTTTCAGCCTCTTGGGGAATGATCTGGTGGCTGTCCAGGAATAAAATCTTAGATGATTTTATCCAAAAGTGGAATTTACTTGCTTCCCCTGCTATGTAGGGGTGTTTTGGTAGACTTTTCTATAAAGTTGAAGTAAGTGCATTAGCCAGGTGTTCCAAGTTGCCCATGCTTTGGGTGGAAAAGTACAAGGTTATTATGGACCCTTTCACAAAATGCACAATAGACAATAAAAAATACCCACAATAATGAATAAAAATTTAAGACATTGTAAAATTCACACATTGTTGCACTCAGTGTTAATCAGCTTAGTAAATAAAACAATCCTTGACCCACAATAGTTCATTTGACATTTTAACAAATCTAATTTTGTTAAAAAAGATTTGTCCATTACCTGGGGATCGCTATGGTGGGACTCGTAGTTCTGATGGTTTGGTGGCATAACTGGTTCCTTTCCCTAACCCCCTCCCCCTTATTTTAATATTTTTCTATTTTGGTTACGTTGTCTTTTTTTTATTTTTACTTATTGTTTTTTCTGAAAAAAAAAAAAAAAAAATAACAGTGTTAACCATGTAAAATTCTGCACGGGGTACAGAGAATTCTTAGTACCTAGGCTTGTGGATCTCTATAGTGTCACACTCATTGATCTGCATTCAATAAATGTACTGGTTTGTTATATTGACCTTTACATGTACATATACCATGGTCATTATATTGCTGTTGAGATGTCTGTACTATCCCTGTGTTCCTTAAAAATAAACCATTGAAAAAAAAGGATTTGTAACAACTGCCTGAGAAGGTTGTTACTATCTAATCTCTCAAAAGAAAAGTTGAATATTCATTGTCATACCCTTTTTTTTAGGATCCAAATTATAGTAGACCTCTTTTTATCCCACAAACTGGAATCAAGTTAAACCGTACAGTATATGTTGAAGTGGGAGCAACCAACTTGACTGAAAAGTAAGATCATACAAATACTACAGCATATTTGCAATGAAACATATTAAACATAGATACCGGAAATAGAGGCAACAACTAAAGCTATGATGATTGTAAAATTGATTATTCTTAGTGGCCCAAATATATGGGTTATTTAGAGATACAACAACTAGTCCACACCAGATAGAAGAAATTCAGGTTGCTCAAGATGTGGTTCTTAATCTAAATAAAGAACTGATTATAGAAATATGAATCAAATGCTGCCAGGAAAACAAATGCAGGTGACCTGTTGTCTGGTGTGACCATATATGTTGACCTCACAAAGGGGTATTGTTGTTCTAGCGAAAGACAATATATTTTATTGGGGACACACTAACACAGATAGTATAAAACATACAGCAACAATGCAACAAACAAGCCAGTGAAAATGTGTGTAGAGTGGAACAAGCTAACAAACTAACTATATACATGTTACAACTGCAGGGAGAAATGTAAATGGAAAGAAGGGCAGAGCAAGGTCAGGCAGGAAGTCGGGATGGATACAGGATACAGAGCAGGTTCAAGCACACAGGCAAAATATTGAGGCAGAGAAAAGACAATGAAGTGGTGCTAAATAGCCCAGCAGCAGCCATCAGCAGGCTCTGCTGGGAGACCCCAACTGGTAGATACTGATATTGCGTCACTGAGATCCAGAAACCACAGGGCCACCAGCAGGTATTCTAGCAGATCTGCATGCTCCTACAAACTGCCTTTGCTGCATTACAAGTTTTATTAGAAAGACCAACATATACCATGTAGAGTTTTCCAATCCCAAGAGTGGGCCCCTTTATGTTGTTGTAAAAATAAACCTCATTCACATGGTTAATAATTGCAGTGGTTGCATCATGGACCTCATTCCTCATACTATCTTACCAACTTTTGGAGAATGATAATTGCTTGAGAATTGACATCAGATGCACCAATTTAATTGTATAGAGCGTGCTACTTCTGTAGTAGCATGCTCAATGCAGGCTGGTTAAAGAAAAGTGTCTTGCCTTTTCTCAAGGATTAGTGTGAATTTTTAGACATAGGTGTTGTCCATTCAACAACAAACATTTCATTACATTATTTGGGCCCAGAATTTTCTTATAGTAAGACCTTATAAAAATAAGTGGTAATCTGCTATGAAGCAAAACAACTGTATGTAAAGACTAAAGTATGTAAAGTTGTCTGTTGTTCCCAGACAGATGACTTGTAAGGCCTTATGCACACTGGTTTATTGTAAATGCTGTTTCTCCTGACATGAAAAATCAGCCTTAATAATGCACCTACAGTAAGTCGCAGTTTTCCAAATACGTTTAGGTGTATTTAGATGCGTTCAGACGTGTTTGGCATTTGGATATTTAATTATTTTTTCCATTGGCCAGAATTGTAATTTTTTTCTGGCCATTGAAATGAATGAACGCTTAGCGCTTAGGAGACCTGTTTTGATGCATTTACTGTAGGTGCGTTTGGCTTTTTTATGCCTTAAAACTCCTCTCCTAAAAAAAACGATTTGACTGCCTCTTAATGCTGCTTCTCCAAAACTCCTCCAATAGCCTATGTGTACATGGACACATAGGCTTTTATTAATGGGGAGTTCAGGGGCTTAGTCAAAAATTACCCAAAGCCCCAAAAACGTCAGTTTAGGAGCAGCAGTGCACATGAACCCTAAATGTTATAGTTGTGTTGCCCAAATCTATATATTATGATATTTAATATTTTCCTGCTATGATTTAGTAAATGAGAGTTCTTGGACCATGACCATGTGGTAAATAATATGAAAGTCTAACAAAAAACAATCTATCTAGTTACATAAAGAAATATTATTATGAGCGCTCTAACATATTGCTAAATACAAACAATGAGAGAGAAAAGACACACGACAAACATTTAGATATAGTGCAAGTGAAAAGGATATATTGCATAATTACCATGCTACTGCACACGAGGGCCCCATTCTGGTGACTGGTCTACCAGAGACTTCTCTTCCCTCCCATCTAGTCTGTGTATATCATTATAGGCCGGTGCCTCATTGGTTGGCATTGCGTGGCTCTGATTAGTGGGCCTCCCTATTCCTTTTAAGATTGGCTAATCTTCAATCCCTATACTTTGCATAAGTTAGCCCCCTTTAATGCAAATCCTTGGCACAAACTATTTTGAACTGAAAACTTAAAAACTTGCAAGAACATGACATTTTCAGGGAAATTAAGTATTCATGACGGGCTGGCCACCTTCATTGCATATCTAAACAAGGGATCCTTTGAAGTGAATATTTGTAGAACAAAGAGGTTTGGGTCCCATTGTTTAGATAAACAAGCTCAGGCACCAAATTGTTTGCGAAAAGCCTTCTCACATACATTAGTAAATCGAATATGGCCTCCTGGCAACTTAACCCATCCCCACTTGTATAACAGGGTCTTTTGGAAAGCTATTACATTGATACAATTCTAAATGAAATATATTCATAATTAAAATATTATTTACAGCTGTTAACCACTTACCGACCACCTTCCGCATGTATACTGCGGCAAGGCGGCTCGGCTGTGCAAAGCGACTTACCTGTATGTCGGTCCATGCATGAGATAGTGTGGGCCCGCACCACTGCACGCCGGGGGAGCTCATGCGCAGGGCCACCTGCAATCGCAGTACAGAGGGGCAGAACGGGGAGCTGCCTATGTAAACAAGGCTGATCCCCATTCTGACAGGGGACAACTCTGAGATCAGCTGTTCCTAGTAAATCAGGAACAGCTACCTCTGTGTTGTCCCAGTGAGCCCATCCCCCACACAGTTAGAACACACCCAGGGAACACAGTTAACCCCTTGATCGCCCCCTAGTTTTAACCCCTTTCCTGCGAGTGTCATTTATACATTGATCAGTGCATTTTTTTAGCACTGATCACTGTATTGGTCTCACTGGTCCCCAAAAAGTGGCACTTAGGGTCAGATTTGTCCGGCGCTATGTTGCAGTTCTGTTAAAAATCCAAGATCGCTGCCACTACCAGTAAAAACAATAAAAAAAAATAAAAGTCCCTGGCTCTATTCCCTATTTTGTAGACGCTATATAACTTTTGTGCAAACTAATTATGCTTATTGGGATTTTTTTTACCAAAAATATGTAGAAGAATACATGTTGGCCTAAACTGATGAAGAAGTTCGATTTTTTACATTTTTTTTTTTGGATTGTGTATTATAGCAGAAAGTAAAAAAAAAAATAGTATTCTTTTTTTCCCAAAATTGTCGCTTTTTTTTGTTTATAGCACAAAAAATAAAAACCACTGAAGTGATCATATACCACCAAAAGAAAGCTCTAAAAAAAAGATATCAATTTTATTTTGGTACAATGTCGCAGGACAGTGGAATTGTAAGTTAAAGCGGGGGGATTGGGAAAATGTCCAATCCTGGATGAGATACCCCCGGAGGTAGGAGAGGGGTAAGATAGTCCCACCAATCAGGGTGACCCTATGCAAGTCTATGAGAGATGGGTCTTTATTAGTCCTAAATAGAAATGGAGGGAAGAAGAACCCAACCCCTACAGGGGACCCTCATACAAAACCACTGGTTAATATCATGACATCTCCTAGCACATATCTGTTTACATGCTTGTCCTATGTGTTGTCTGTCTTGCTGTTTGTAGATTAATGTTTTGAGTATTATACTCTATATTCTTTCATGTAATCCATGATGCTTTACCCTTTTTCTGTACAATATGCTGTATACAGTAGATTGCTGTGTATTAGTTTAGGCCTCCTTACTATTTATCAATAAATTTTTTTAAATTGTGTTAACGCTTTTACTCATGGTGAAAGAACGCTCAATAACCCAAATCATATTTGAGAGATATTAAATCTCAAAATATAACTTTTGGGTAACATAATAATACCTAAAGAAGACAAGAATGTGTTGGTAGGCAGAATTAAATGTGACAAATGTATATTTGAGAAGATGTCCTGCTAATGTTTTTGATTTAGCAATGCTAACTAGAGAATTATTCACATGTAAAATAAATGCCCTTTCCTGCAGATTCAATGTGTTACTGGATAGATGCTATGCTTCAACCTCCCCATACCCAACCAATTCAACCTCCTATGACCTTTTTGTAGGGTAGGTTATCAAATAAATATTTTGTTACATGTCATTGTAAATAAAATTAAAGTTTATATATTTATGGAATCATATTTTTATAGCGTTACTCATATTGCTGTAGGTAACAGACTTTCCAACTTTGTTTATTTACTATCATCCTTCTCTACAATGAGTTTAAGGTGATCTTTTTTTTATATTTTCTTTTTAATCTAATTGTATTCTGAAAACAAGATGATTATTACATTAACCATGTTTACAGTATTAACACATTTTATGGCACTTTTTATAAAATGAAAAATGTGAAATATCTTCACCTTGCTTTTTTCACACCATAATGACAGTTTTGCTGGTTAGCTTTCAAAAGAAAATTTGGGAAAGCAAATTTAAACAAATTTATTTTTTTTTAATTATGAATGAGGTGCTCAGAGCTATAGGAATAAGATTTGGGTTTGGATCAGACATGAATCTGAGATGAACCCAACCCGTGCGCAAGCCAAAGTCCTGGTGAACTAATGCGCCAATTCACCCACTGTAACACTCTGCAATGATAATGCACTGCAAGGGTCCTTTAACATTTGGTCAGCTGGCTTAGAAGAGCCCATAATGATGGCTTTGTCATGTGCAAGCCCCCTAACTATCAAAAAAAGAGAACATGGAGCAGCCATAGATTTACTAAAACTGGAGAATGCAAAATCTGGTGCAGCACTGCATAGAAACCAGCTTCCTTTTTTATTAGCTTTTTGTCAAAGCTTAATTGAACAAGCTTAACCCCTTGCCGACCACCGCACGGCGATGTACGTCAGCAGTATGTCGCGGCTGGGCAAATGGGCATACAGGTATGCCCCCTTTAAATCACGGCATAGTCAACGTGCCCACCGCGTACTCCGAGAGTGTACCCACAAGTCCTGCAGACTTGATGTCCACCGGGGGCCCGCAATCGTGTCACGGAGCGGCAGAATGGGGAGATGTCTACAGGCATTTCCCTGTTCTGCCTAGAAACATGACAGAGATCTACTGCTCCCTGTCCTCAGGAGCAGGGATGAGCTTTGAGTTCAAGTCAAACTCATGTTCGACTCGAACATCAGCTGTTCACCAGTCCTCTGAACAGCGAACAATTTGGGGTGTTTGCGGCAAATTTGAAAGCCGTGGAACACCCTTTAAAAGTCTATGGGAGAAATCAAAAGTGCTAATTTTAAAGGCTTATATGCATGGTATTGTCATAAAAAGTGTTTGGGGACCTGGGTCCTGCCCCAGGGGACATGGATCAATGCAAAAAAAGTTTTAAAAACGGCCATTTTTTCGGGAGCGGTGATTTTAATAATGCTTAAAGTGAAACAATAAAAGTGTAATATTCCTTTAAATTTCCTACCTGGGGGGTGTCTATAGTATG
This sequence comes from Aquarana catesbeiana, assembly GCF_042186555.1. Classification (NCBI taxonomy): domain Eukaryota; kingdom Metazoa; phylum Chordata; class Amphibia; order Anura; family Ranidae; genus Aquarana; species Aquarana catesbeiana. The sequence goes on from NC_133325.1 coordinate 342,654,626, forward strand.
CCTGTAAAGGGGCACATGTTTCCCGTGTTTAGAACAGTCTGACAGCAAAATGACATTTCAAAAGAAAAAAAGTCATTTAAAACTACTCGCGGCTATTAATGAATTGCCGGTCGGACAATACACATAAAAGTTCATTGATAAAAATGGCATGGGAATTCCCCGCAGAGGAACCCCAAACCAAAATTTAAAAAAAAATGATGTGGGGGGAGTCCCCCTAAATTCCATACCAGGCCGGTCAGGTCTGGTATGGATATTAAGGGAAACCCCGGCCAAAATAAAAAAAATGGCGTGGGGTCCTCCTCAAAATCTATACCAGACCCTTCAGGTCTGGTATGGATTTTAAGGGGAACCCCGTGCCAAAATTTAAAAAAAAATGGCTTGGGGTCCCCCCAAAAATCCATACCAGTCCCTGATCCCAGCACGCAATCTGGCAGGCCGCAAGAAAAGAGGGCCCCCCCTCCTGAACCGTACCAGGCCACATGCCCCCAACATTGGGAAGGTGCTTTGGGGTAGCCGCCAAAACACCTTGTCCCCATGTTGATGGGGACAAGGGCCTCATCCCCACAACCCTTGCCAGGTGGTTGTGGGGGTCTGTGGGTGGGGCGCTTATCGGAATCTGGAAGCCTCCTTTAACAAGGGGACCCCCAGATCCTGGCCCTCCCCCCTGTGTGAAATGGTAAGGGGGTACCCTACCATTTTACAAAAAAAGTGTCAAAAATGTTAAAAATGACAAGAGACAGTTTTTGACAATTCCTTTATTTAAATGCTTCTTCTTTCTTCTATCTTCTTTCTTCATTCTTCTGTCTTCTAGCTTCTATCTTCTATCTTCCTTCGGTTTCTTCCTCCATCTTCTTCTTCTTCTGGTTCTTTTGGTTCTTCCTCTGGTGTTCTCGTCCGGCATCTTCCTCCGTGGCATCTTCTTCCCTTCTTCTTCTCGGTCGCTCCACATCCACCATGATGGGAGGCTCCCACTGTGTGACGCTTCTCCTCTTCTGACAGTTCTTAAATAACAGAAGGTGGGGCCACCTGGTGACCCCGCCCACCTCTGACATCACGGGGAATGCCACAGGGAAGTCCCCATCAAGTCCACGTGTGTCAGAGTTATTTAAGAACCGTCAGAAGAGGAGAAGCGTCACACAGTGGGAGCCTACCATCATGGTGGATGCGGAGCGGCCTGAGAAGAAGAAGGGAAGAAGACGCCGCAGAGGAATATGCCAGACGAGAACACCGGAGGAAGAAACAGAAGAAGAAGAAGATGAAGGAAGAAACCGAAGGAAGATAGAAGATAGAAGAAAGAAGATAGAAGAAAGAAGAAACATTTAAATAAAGGAATTGTCAAAAACTGTCTCTCTCTCTCACTTTTTTTGTGAAATGGTAGGGGTACCTTTGTACCCCCTTACCATTTCACACAGGGGGAGGGCCGGGATCTGGGGGTCCCCTTGTTAAAGGGGGCTTCCAGATTCCGATAAGCCCCCCGCCCGCAGACCCCCACAACCACTGGGCAAGGGTTGTGGGGATGAGACCCTTGTCCCCATAAACATGGGGACAAGGTGTTTTGGGGGGCTACCCCAAAGCACCCTCCCAATGTTGAGGGCATGTGGCCTGGTACGGTTCAGGAGGGGGGTGGCCACTCTCTTGTCCCCCCCTCTTTTTTGGGCCTGCATTTTTTTCACTTGGAGTCACTTCATCGGAAAAATAAAACGAATTATAAGAGCCACGTGCAACTAAAAAATCTTATATCACTCACTTTCAATGTACACCCCTATCCCCATAGATAAAATAAAATGTAGGCATAAACCAGTTAGGCCTATTATCCCTGTTCGAAGCTGACTTGCAGCTGGCCAATTTTACACAGCTGTTTCCTCTGTAGTCTCTTAAATATTTTTTAAGCAGATCCCCATACCTGTGATATTTGTCTCTAAAAAATTTGGGCCTAAAATTGTCATTTAAAATTGTCCTGCTTCAGGACAATTCTACACTGCTGTATGCTCTGTGGTCTTTTCATTCTTGTAGTAAAACCCTTATCCATGCTCTTTGTCTCCAGTAACTTTGGGCCTAAAATGGCTATTTAAAATTATACTTCTACTTACTAATTTTACATTGCTATGTCATCTCTGGTCTCTTATTTCTTGTAGTGAAAACACCCGCCTGTACTCTTTGTCACTAATATCTTTTAAACAATTCTTCCTCATTCTCCCTCATGTTTCCAACTTTTTTTTTTTAGTTTGTAGTACATTTGCTTTATTTGTAAATCCGTCAGTGACTTGACCAACCTGACATAAAATTAAGTTATAATAATGACTAAGATCTTTTTATCGAATTTTATAGATGCCAAAAGGATCAATATACTTTTATAAAACAAAACGGAGACAGTCAGGTTGCCCAGTTTTACTTTTCAGCCTTCCGATTCCTTGAACAGTATAATCAAGCTGTGTCAACGTTTTATTTGCATTGTATTACCAGACTCTGTGAAGTGTCTGCATGTTCATCCTTTAAGCAGGTAAGTATTGCAGACATACCTGAGTGTGATTAGATCACTGTATATTACTTTAAATAAAGACATCCTTTTTATTTTGACCCATATTTTACATTTGAGACAATTAAAAATAAGGACTTTAGTACTCCTACAATCTACAGTATGTTCATATAATATACACTATGTTCAAATGTCCAGATGATGGTGAGTAAATATGTATGTCAAATGAAAATTGATCTTCTAAAGAATTACTGTATTATCCAGAAACAACAAATCATGTTTGCAACAACTGTAATCATATTGTCATAATGGCACCAAATATAATTCAAAGACATGTAATTTATGGAAGGAATTTGTTACATCTTTATTTCAACAGATAAAAAGTAAAATATCAAATGTAGACTTAAGCGCTTCCTGACCGACAAACGTATGTTTATACGTCCTTGGGAAGTGGTGGTGATATCTGCATCATGGCTGCAGCTGCAGCCATGATGCAGATATTATTCTTTTCAGCTGGCGATGCCCTTTCCTGTCAAAGTTATCTTAGCAGCTAAATGGGTGCCTGATCTCTTTTACAAGCAGGAGAAGGGGACCCCTCCCACTGCATTCTGCTGTTTCCAGGCTCTCCCATACCACCGAGGAGCCTGAAACCATTATGAACAGTTGTGCCAGCTAACCACGGAGATGAAGGAGGAACTGCCAGTCATCATCATATTTGTTATTTATTAACTTCATACAGGTTAACTTTTATATTTAGTAGCAATTTTGTACATTTTGCTGTGTTTTTATCTGCTAATAATGATTTTAGTGTATTTTAAGCAAAAATATTGTTTTGATAAACATTTGCGCAAATGTCATTGTGCCCTAAAAATCAGTAGCACCTTATTTTTATTCTACTGGTCATGTGCTTTCAGAAAATATATGACTGGGGGAATCTTTTACAAACTCTGAAAGATGTAAGGAAAAAAATAAGCAATAGAAAAATTGCAAAAATAGTCCAGCCAGCTGAGTTTAAAAGTAGAGCACAGGGCCTGGCAGCGAAAGGGTTAAAATGCCCCTATACCCCATGCTTATGCGCAAATACAAATGCACACGTAGGTCATGCACTCATATGGAAATGGTGATCCCATCATACATATTTTCACGAACATGAAAGTGAAAACAATAATTCTAGCACCAGACCTCCTGTGTAACTCTAAACTGGTAACCTGTAAAGTAGGGATGAGCCGAACACCCCCCTGTTCGGTTCGCACAAGAACATGCGAACAGGAAAAAAGTTAGTTTGAACACGTGAACACCGTTAAAGTCTATGGGACACGAACATGAATAATCAAAAGTGCTAATTTTAAAGGCTTATATGCAAGTTATTGTCATAAAAAGTGTTTGGGCCTGGGTCCTGCCCCAGGGGACATGGATCAATGCAAAAAAAACTTTTAAAAATGGCCGCTTTTTCAGGAGCAGTGATTTTAATAATGCTTAAAGTCAAACAATAAAAGTGTAATATCCCTTTAAATTTTGTACCTGGGGGGTGTCTATAGTATGCCTGTAAAGGTGCGCATGTTTCCTGTGTTTAGAACAGTCTGACAGCAAAATGACATTTCGAAGGAAAAAAGCCATTTAAAACTACTCGCGGCTATTAATGAATTGCCGGTCCGACAATACACATAGAAGTTGATTGATAAAAACAGCATGGGAATTCCCCACAGGGGAACCCCGAACCAGAATAAAAAAAAAATGACGTGGGGGTCTCCCTAAATTCCATACCAGGCCCTTCAGGTCTGGTATGGATATTAAGGGGAACCTCGGCCAAAATTTAAAAAAAAAATGACGTGGGGGGTCCCCCTAAATTCCATACGAGACCCTTTAGGTCTGGTACGGATTTTAAGGGGAACCCCACGCCAAAAAAAAAAAAAAACGGCATGGGGTCCCCCCAAAAATCCATACCAGACCCTTATCCGAGCACGCAACCTGGCAGGCCACAGGAAAAGAGGGGGGGACGAGAGAGCGCCCCCCCTCCTGAACCGTACCAGGCCACATACCCTCAACATTGGGAGGGTGCTTTGGGGTAGCCCCCCAAAACACCTTGTCCCCATGTTGATGAGGACAAGGGCCTCATCCCCACAACCCTGGCCGATGGTTGTGGGGGTCTGCGGGCAGGGGGCTTATCAGACTCTGGAAGCCCCCTTCAACAAGGGGACCCCCAGATCCCGCCCCCCTGTGTGAAATGGTAAGGGGGTACAAAAGTACCCCTACCATTTCACAAAAAAACTGTCAAAAATGTTGAAAATGACAAGAGACAGTTTTTGACAATTCCTTTATTTAAATGCTTCTTCTTTCTTCTATCTTCCTTCATCTTCTTCTTCTTCTGGTTCTTCTGGCTCTTCTGGTTCTTCCTCCAGCGTTCTCCTCCGCGGCGTCTTCTATCTTCTTCTCCTCGGGCCGCTCCGCACCCATGGCATGGGGGGAGGCTCCCGCTCTTCTCTTCATCTTCTTCTCTTCTTCATCTTCTTCTTCATCTTCTTCTCTTCTTCATTTTCTTCTCCGGGCCGCTCCGCATCCATGTTGGCATGGAGGGAGGCTCCCGCTGTGTGACGGCGTCTCCTCGTCTGACGGTTCTTAAATAACGGGGGACGGGGACGTCACGGGGAATGCCACAGGGAAGTCCCGTCATGTCCCATGCGTCAGAGGGGGCAGGGTCACCGGGTGGCCCCGCCCCCCGAACCGTCAGACGAGGAGACGCCGTCACACAGCGGGAGCCTCCCTCCATGCCAGCATGAATGCGGAGCTGCCCGGAGAAGAAAATGAAGAAGAGAAGAAGAGAAGAAGATGAAGAAGAAGATGAAGAAGAGAAGAAGATGAAGAGAAGAGTGGGAGCCTCCCTCCATGCCATGGGTGCGGAGCCGCCCGAGGAGAAGAAGATAGAAGACGCCGCGGAGGAGATGCTGAACAAGAACGCTGGAGGAAGAACCAGAAGAGCCAGAAGAACCAGAAGAAGAAGATGAAGGAAGATAGAAGAAAGAAGAAGCATTTAAATAAAGGAATTGTCAAAAACTGTCTCTTGTCATTTTTAACATTTTTTACAGTTTTTTAGTGAAATGGTAGGGGTACAAGTACCCCCTTATCATTTCACACAGGGGGGGGCCGGGATCTGGGGGTCCCTTTGTTAAAGGAGGCTTCCAGATTCCGATAAGCCCCCCACCTGCAGACCTCACAAAAACCGGCCAGGGTTGTGGGGATGAGGCCCTTGTCCTCATCAACATGGGGACAAGGTGTTTTGGGGGGCTACCCCAAAGCACCCTCCCAATGTTGAGGGCATGTGGCCTGGTACGGTTCAGGAGGGGGGGTGCTCTCTCGTTCCCCCCTCTTTTCCTGCGGCCTGCCAGGTTGCGTGTTCGGATAAGGGTCTGGCATGGATTTTTGGGGGGACCCCCACGTCATTTTTTTTAAAATTTTGGTTCGGGGGTTCCCCTGTGGGGAATTCCTATGCCGTTTTTATCAATGAACTTCTGTGTGTATTGTCGGACCGGCAATGCAATAGCCGCGAGTAGTTTTAAATGGCTTTTTTCCTTCGAAATGTCATTTTGCTGTCAGACTGTTCTAAACACGGGAAACAAGCCCCCCTTCACAGGCATACTATAGACACCCCCCAGGTATGAAATTTAAAGGGATATTACACTTTTATTGTTTGACTTTAAGCATTATTAAAATCACTGCTCCTGAAAAAACGGACGTTTTTGAAACTTTTTTTTGCATTGATCCATGTCCCCTGGGGCAGGACCCAGGTCCCCAAACACTTTTTATGACAATAACTTGTATATAAGCCTTTAAAATGAGCACTTTTGATTTCTCCCATAGACTTTTAAAGGGTGTTCCGTGGCATTCGAATTTGCCGCGAACACCCCAAATTGTTCGCTGTTCGGCGAACTTGCGAACAGCCAATGTTCGAGTCGAACATGAGTTTGACTCAAACTCGAAGCTCATCCCTACTGTAAAGGCTTTTAAAGTGTTGCCTATGGAGAATTCTACAGTAGGTACTATAGTTTGTCACAGTTCCACAGGTGTACACAATTTTAAAGAGTGACAGGTTAGGTTTCTATTTACTTGGCATAACATCATTATTTTTAAAATTGGGTATTATATTGTGTTTGTTAGCACTAAAGTTCATAGAAGTTCATTTTTTCTGGAAATTTGATAAACCACTATGCAAATATTATGTGACATAAAATTGCCATACCCACCATTTTATTCTCCAGGGGCTTTGCTTTCAGAAAATATACAGTATATTGTTTTGGGGTTGTAATTTTCTAGCAAAAATTTGCAGATTTTTACATGTATTTGAGAAATTGGCCTAGTTTTGAAATGGTTAAGACATTGGGAAACATGAAAAACTGTTCATATTGTGCTAAGTTAAGATTCATTAATCTTAGTCACATGATATGTTGATTCTTTCATTTTGAGTAATATTCTTCATCAGAGGCATAGGTTGAGCAAACTCAATGAGAGATTTATAGCTGAATGCCTACAGAAGATATAAGAGACATGGTGGTGCGGTCCCATGATGGTAGGGTCTCAAGCAGGAAAGGGACAAATATAAATGTAGAGATCCCAAGTATAGCTTAAAGATCTTAGATAAGGCACATAGTGGATCCACTTCAACAATCCAACACCAGGGAAGGCACAGATCAACTATATTAATATAATTTTCTAAGGACAAACAGTTAAAGCTCTTAAGACATAAAAACATTCACTGATTTTCAAAGATGAAATCCCACCGGCACCTGCTTCATACACTGCACAAAGGATAAAAACAAATATATCATTAATTGCATCTATTTTTTCTTTGATAATGCTTATTATAAATTAGTAATATAATATAATATAATATATTATAATATTAGTTATAAATTAGTAATATGCTTTACCACAATTCACAGCAATGCAACTGCTCTACTCAGAATAAATGGGTTGCCTTAACGCAGTACACATTAATGAACCAGCAGTAATGCACTGTTAGGAAAATGTACGCTTGAATTGGTTCAAGTTGTGTTGCAGTTATGTTTTAACATGAATTCATTCTTATCTTAAGTACTAAGATTGCACAAAAAATTCTTTACAGATCTGCTCAACACGAAAAAGGAGTGCTAGAGCAGCTTTAAGCTCTTCAGGTTATCCTTCACTTTCTGATCCAGCAACAGTAACTTCACCGGGGATCGTTACCAGTGCTGACACTAGTAAGTACAAATGCACACAACACTAAATATACACTGATTGAAAAGTTACATGGGAGATATAAAAGTGAACCTTCACCCATAAAGTGTTACGAAAGTCTTGTTTTTTTTGTTCAAAATAACAAACATGTTATACTTACCTGCTCCGTTGCAGTGGTTTTGTACAGAGCAGCCCAGATCCTCCTCGTTCGGGTCTCTCTTCGGTGCTCTTGGCCCCTCCTTCCTATTGAGTGCCCCTACAGCAAGCAGCTTGCTATGGGGGGCACCTGAGACAAGCCGCATCTCCCTGTGTCCATTCAGACATGGAGCCTCAGCCCACCCCCTCTATCTCCTCATTGGCTCATTGACATTGATTGACAGCAGTGGAAGTCAATGGCGCTTTGCTGTTGTCTTAGCCAATGAGGAGGGAGAGTCCCGAACAGCCGATTCTCTCGTGCAACATCGCTGGATAGAGATGGGGATCAGGTAAGTATTGGGAGGGCTAAGAGGGGCTGTTGCACACAGAAGGCTTTTTATCTTCATGCATAGGATGCACGAAGATAAAAAACTTTATGATTTTACAACCACTTTAAATAAATGTAATGCTGCCCTGCTTCCTCCCCCTTCCCCCTCTCACAATTGGATATCCATGGTATTTTATGTATTTGTGCTGCAAAGCAGTCCTTTCTCATTTCTTGCTTAGGCAAGAATGGCAAGTGTTCTCTCCGCCTCTGCACATGTGCAGATGTGCTGCAGGCCTTAGAGTCCTGAGTGAGCCCTGTGGCTCATCTGCACATGCACAGGTCCTGCGTAATATCTGCTCATATGTGGGTTACATGTGCAAAGATGGCAATTGTGAAAGTCCTCAACTTTGCCACCTTTGAGCATCATTGGAAAATCTCACATGTGCAGATATGTGCTCGAAGGCCAGGCACAGCCCTTTGGCACATCTACACGCACACCCTAATGGTAGCACCAGTGGAACAAATGGACAGAGGACTGAAGTTCCTCTTTAACCACTTCAAAACGGGCCACTTATACACCTTCCTGCCCAGACCAATTTTCAGCTTTCAGCACTATCACATTTTGAGTGACAATCATGCGGCCATGCGACGCTGTACTTAAACAAAATTTTTATAATTTGTTTTCCCACAAATAGAGCTTTCTCTGGAGTTTTTATTTTTTGCGCTACAAATAAAAAAAGATCGAAAATTTTGAAAAAAAAAGTTTTTCTTCGTTTCTGTTACAAAACTTTGTAAATAAGTAAGTTTTCCCCTTTACTGATGGGCACTGATGAGGCTGCACTGACAGGCACTGATGAGGGAGTACTGATTGGCACTGATGAGGTGGCACTTATATGCAGCACTGATAGGCACTGATAGGTGGTACTGATAAGCAGCACTGATGGGCACCAATATACAGCACTGATGGGCACTGATAGGTGGCACTGATGGGCACTGATAGGTGGCACTGATGGGCACTCATAGGCAGCACTGATGGGCACTCATAGGCAGCACTGATGGGCACTCATAGGTGGCACTGATGGGCACTGGTGGGTACTTATGGGCGGCACTGATAGATGGCACTGATAGGCAGCACTGATCAGAGGCACTGGCAGGTATCACTGATGGGCACAGAGTGCCATCCCTAATGGGCAATGATTGCCATCCCTGGTGGGCTCTAGTGGGCTTACCTGGGGGTCATGGGTGGGCATCCCTGGTGACCATGGGTGGGCATCCCTGGTGGTCCTGGCTGGGCATCCTCGGGGGGCTTCACTGATAATCAGTGCAGACCCTCCTTTCAGGAGAGCAGCCAATCGACTCTCCTCTACTCTGTTAGTAGAGGAGAGCCGATGTCAGTGCGAGTGGAGGAAAAGCCGATACACGGCTTTTCCTGTTTACACTGTGATCAGCTGTGATTGGACACAGCTGATCTGGTAAAGAGCCTCCATCAGAGGCTCTTTACCTCGATCAGAGATGCGGTGTGTCAGACTGACACACCATACCCCCGATCACTGCGCTTATCCTGCTGGACGTCATATGACCCCCCAGCCAGGATAATGAAACCACTTTCCAGATGTTATTCTGCTATATGGTGGGTGGGAAGTAGATAAAGTATCAAAATGTAGTTGACAGTTGAACCTATAAATAAAAAGACATACAAAAAACCAAACAAAAAAGACATTCAAAACTTTTTTTATATTTTTACCATTGCTAGTTTTAAAACAATTGGTGTAATAAAGGCATAGGCGTGCGCAGGGGGTGTGCCAGGTGTGCCTGGGCACACCCTAATCACCCTGTGCGGTGCCAATTCCCCCTTCTTTCCCCAGGCTTCCCCCCATGTTTTTCCCCTTCTGCAGTACTGCTGGCTTCCTTCCTCTCCTTTCCCCTCTGGTACTGCAGGGATGTTTCAGGATGGAGAGCGGGGGAAAGGGCTAGTCAATATGTCATTCACTAGTCCCTTACTTTTCTACATGAATATAGTGAACACACTCACTCACTGTTTTTTTTCATAAATGAAGCATAGTAAGATGTTTTTACTATGTTTCAGTTTGCAAATGAACAGGAAGCTGCTCAGCACAGAGCACTTCCCATTCATTCACTGTTCAGTGCAGCTGAGGCTGCAGAGTAAGGCACGTGTGTTTGAGATTTGATGTGGACACCCTAATGCAATAGGCTGCGCACACCTATGAATAAAGGTAAAAAAAGTACAAATGTTATTCAATAATGTCTCCCATGTTATTGAATCTAAATTTATGTTTGTAGCACAGAGCATACTGATTTAGTAAAGAGCTAAAACAAATGAATAAGGCTTAATATACACAGGTGGTTAACTCCGTCTTTGGAAGTCCAAAAGGCACAAGTTCAGGTGCCTGTCAAAAAACTTTCATGCTGGGATTTTACATATGTACATGTGACAAAAAACAACAAAAAACAAAAAAAAATTAAATTTAAGTGGCTTTAAACCCCTGAAATTTAAAAAATGAACACAGCATATCCCACTATAATGTTTGCTAGCCTCAATCCAAAGCACAAATTGTGGTTTCTCTCTGATCTCTCCTCTCTCTACTATCTGCATAACTCACCTCTGACAGTCTAACTCAAGACCACAGAATACCAGGTGATGCCCCCCCTCCAACACACAGAAGGTAATTGACAACCTGTACTGTGCCGGTTTCCCTATCATTCTGTATAGAGGGAGGTGTGTCCTTTCCCCCCACTCAGGTCTCAGGTTCCACTGATCTCTCCACTCTAGTCTGTGCAGTGTGTGACATCAGAACCCCAGCCCCTATCTGGTGGAGTTGAGAAAAATATTTTCATCTGTGTGTTTTAGGAAGATATGCTGGAGATGGCTGCAGATAAACAGGTACAATTGTATTTAGGAGGATTTGGTTTATCTTTGTGTATAACCTGTGGCTGGTCACTTCAGTCGGTATCTGTAAAGGTATACAACTGCCTTAAAGATACATATTAAAGAAAATATTTAAACCATGAAAAAAGACAGGTACTTCCTGCCAAAAGTGATATGCTGTACAAGATTAAGCAATGACACGACCACAGCAATGTGTATAGACATGTTTGCTGGTAATGTTAACTTGCCAGTGGTTGGTTGGGGTAGTTAAAACATGGATCAGCTGCCTGTTGTTACCTTGTCCTGGCTGCTCATGTTATCAATGCCTTAGAAATACATTAAGTGGTTGCAAACCCTTCCAAAAACCTAGTGAAGTGACTATTTTCAAGTGATACACAGAGAGAAAACAAATACTCCTGCATACGTTGTGCCTGTTTATCTGCAGTGTTCACTTCTCTACATCCATTCAAAGTGCATCATTTATACAGTTTGTCTGATCTTTCAGAAAAAAGGGGTAGAGATTTGAAGTTACAATCTGCAGAGCTCAATAAAGAGAGCACTGAGAGCCGATTGGAGGGAAAGGACACATCCCCCATTCACACAGCACACAGGAACAGAGGTGAGGCTGTCAATCAGGTGGAGGCCCTTCCCCGTCACCATTTTTCTCTTGGTGTCAGGAAAACTTGTCAGAAGTGACTCATGCTGATAACAAAGGAAATCAGCAGACAGAAATGACACCTAGTGCCTTTAATGAAGACAAGTACACACTATAGAGGGACATGCATATTTCATGTCTGAGGTTTACAACCACTTCATTTTCCCCTTTGATATTATGGTATCATTATATTGGCACATACATATTTTTACTCAAATTATAGGCACACTGATTTTCAAATATTCTCATGGCTTCTCAGGTAAGAAATATTTTAGAAAGCAATAAAATGGAATGTTTTTCTCAGTGCATATTACATACATAGCGGAGCTTTGATTCAAGATGTTTTCAACAAAATTTCTATAATAATGCAAAATAATGTATTTATAGCTACTGAGATATAATACTTTAGTACTATAGTCAAGTCTAAATCATCGATCTTAAATATTGTGACATAACAATTATTTACCATTTTCATCATAGATATACCAACCAGTTCATCCCCTGGTAAGTAGACATTATTATTTTTTATTGTCATATGAATGCTATGTTGTATTATAATATTAAATTGCGCAGTACTCAATCAACAAGAGTAAGTAGATGTTTTTTTTAAAAAGAAGAGGATGGGCTAAGTGGAACCAAATGCATATTTACTGTATGTGACAAATAGCAAAGCTTTATAAATGTACAGAAAGAAACAGTAGAGCGACAGCCATTGCAGCTGCCTCTACTCTGTTATAATACTGCACACTCAAGTAATGTGTGCAAGGAACACTTTAGCTCACTTTGTTCATAACTGTTCATTAATGTTTAAAGCTGATCTCCAAGTTTATTGTCAATTTAAATAGTCTGTTTTGGGCCATTCATGGGAAGCTTTGTATTCTATAAATGATTACAAAGCTTCATCTAAATGGCTGAGGCAGAGAAACAGGTGGATGACATATTACACTGTTATTTAGGGTGTACAAGTAACATGGTGCAAACTCCCCAATGCCCAAATCTTCCATGGGAATGTAGGCCGCACTTCTCCTCCCTGAATACCTACAAAAGAACACTTATTATTATTATTATTATAATACAGGATTTATTTAGCGCCAACAGTTTATGCAGCACTTTACAATATAAAAGGGAGACAATACAGTTATAATACAATAAAATACAAGAGGATTAAGAGGGCCCTGCTCAGAAGAGCTTACAATCTAATAGGGTGGGGCAGGTGGTACAAAAGGTTGTAACTGTGGGGAATGAGCTGATGGAAGTGGTAGAAGATTAGTTAGAGACGTGATAGGCTTTCCTGAACAGATGAGTTTTCAGGGATCACCTGAAGGTAGCAAGAGTAGGGGATAGCCAGACAGGTGGAGGTAGCGAGTTCCAGAGGATGGGAGAGGCTCTGGAGAAATCCTGAAGACGAGCATGAGAGGAGGAGATGAGAGAGCTTGAGAATAGGAAGTCTTGAGCAGAGCAGAGAGGACGATTTGGGTGATATTTGGAGACAAGATTGGTGATGTAGCTCAGGGCAGAGTTGTGAATGGCTTTGTATGTTGTAGTTAGTATTTTGAATTTAATTTGCTGGGTGATTGGGAGCCAGTGTAGGGATTGGAGCAGAGGGTTGGCAGACACTGAGCAGTTGGTAAGGTGGATAATTCTGGCAGCAGCATTCATGATAGACTGGAGAGGGGATAGCCTATGGAGAGGTAGGCCAATGAGAAGGGAGTTGCAATAGTCAAGGCGAGAGATAACAAGGGAGTGAATGAGGAGCTTGGTGGTTTCATTTGTTAAAAAGGGGCAAATTTTAGAGATGTTACGGAGGTGAATTCTACAAACTTTTGACAACGATTGGACTAGTTAATTAAAGACACTCACAACTTTGGCATATAATTGGCCACGGCACGTTTATTGGTGTAATAATAAATAAATTAACATAATTTTAATAATTTGTATTAATTCATAAAAGCTCTCAACTTGCAAATAATACAAAAACAGCTCAGTCATACAGATATCGAGCAATACAGAATATAAAGGGTGACGAATCACATATACGTGCTCGTGACAAGGGTGGAGGGGTGGGAGCTTGTCACTGACTCTGACCAACTGGTGACGAAATTCCCGCGGGGCCAGCTTTATATACTGAGCCCCCTTTCTGGAATGTTCTACCAGGTCATGTGACCTTCCAGAACAATCTCAGCGGTCATGTGACATTCCCGAAAGTTCTGCAGCATCACATGACCCCATTTTTTCTTTTTTCTTTTTTGTATACCTAAACTTTATTAATTTTTTTTTTTTTTTTTAAAGGGACCCTGCCTCTTTTTATATGTACTACACATGCGGGAAGCGAGATGACCAAATGCCCAAGCTGACGGTCTGAAACCGTTAAGCCCTTTTAGTACATTCCTGTGACAGCATGTGGGGGTTCATCTCCCCTTCAGCAGCCGTCACAGAGATCTCCGAATAAATAAACTACAAGTTCCATCTTCCACCATGGCAGAAGGATTTGTAGTTTGCAATAGAACAGGAGTATGGTGATTACCACTCTTGTAGCCCATCGATACTTTCTCCAGCTCTCTAACTGAAAGTCCATATATTGGGACAGAGAGCTGGAGAAAGTGTCTGCAGGATGCAATGCTTTGCAGGCTGATTTGAAAATATTAAGAGCATGTTTTTTTTTTTCCTGCAAATATATGTGTGTTTATTATTCTTTGTAAAAGGTGGACTTTCATTTGTTTACTGGTTTGCACGTAACATTGTAACAAAGCAGAATCCCTCAGCAGATCAGTGTAAATTTGCAGCCACCAGATGTTTAGTTTAGATCCTTTTAATGTTATAGCCAGTACACACGATCCAAAAATTGGACGACAGATCGTCTGTTTTTTTTTTTTTTGCATGCTAGTCACATATCGAAAAAGGAGAGTTTACTAAAGTGACGAAAATTCTAGTACGACAGAATAAAAATATCGCAAGTGATGTCATGTGTTGTAGTGTATTTTTATTGTATTTTCGGATGACAACTGTACTGATTAAACTAAAATCATAAAATCATACAATCTAGTATCGTACGAGAAAAATGTTCGTGTTTCGTGTCCGATCGGATAATATCGGATGAACTGTCCTGATCGGTTCTCGAAAGCTCTGTACTAACGATCCAATTATCATACGATCGATTCGAAAGCGGCATTTTTCGTCCAATTTTCGGATCGTGTGCATGGGCCATTAGTCTGGTTCAGGTCGGGCCTAACTTGATGGAGTAATTCACTTACCTCTACTCAAGTGTACAAAATATTGTAGTAGTAAAGTACATTTATATGCGCAGTGTTTGTTTTTTATTTGTGCACGGTGGTTAGTCTTCGGGAAATATAGTGCATTACCACAGGCAAATATCAAGGTCACACGTTGACACATGTTCAAAAATATCTTTAGAGAGAAAATTGTTTTTACAATGCCTTGTTAAAAAACATGTTAGAAATAATAATAATTAAAACGATAGTATTAACCATTTAAAATGTGCTGCTGCCTATGGTGACTAAATAAATGTAGCTGTATAAACTATAAAAATATGACTGTTAGAGTCAATGCATTTCATAACACGTTATAAAAAAAATTCTGTTTAATATTGGGTAATGTATTAATATTATGGATGCTGGTATTTTAAGATATTTTAAAAAGTAATTATATAAATCTCCAGGAGCAACCATTTTTGTTAGGTAATTTAGGTAATTCAGCATACATGTTGCATCTGCAGTAATACAGAATATATGAAAAGAGAGAATGTTTATCCTCATCAAGTTTTGATACCTGAACATTAAAAAGATGTAAAGCATCAGTAATTAAAAACATGACCAATATTTTGTGTGAACAACCTAAAGTATTTATATGGCATTGAAAAAGATGGAGCATGCTGAGAGTTGCGTCCTTCACTCACAATCTTTTCTGCAGCCAATCAAAAAGGAATCACGTTCACAGCAGCTAAATATTCTTTGTAGTGCGCAGAGCAGTAAGTAGTCACAAAGTGAATGAGCAGCGTGATGGTAATTCTGCTCAGGTCAAATTCTGCAAGGGTTTGGTGAATCTTGTTTGAAGTTAGCTGAGAACCCAAACTTAGAGGAAAATCACACTAAAGTCTATTGGAGCAAGTTGTGTCATTTTTAGGACTAATAGGCAAACTGCCATGGGGAACATATAACAAAGCAGAAAAAAAATAATAAAAATATTACAAAAATGTAAATAATAATAAAAAAATAATAATTAGGGGTTCATTTACACTTGAAATGCTCTCTGAAGCTCTGGAAGGTTTTACAGTAGTACCTTGGATTACGAGCATAATCAGTTCCAGAAGAATGCTTGTAATCCAAAGCACTTGTATATCAAAGCAAATTTCCCCATAGGAATCAATGGAAACTCTGATAAATCATTCCACAGCCACTGCTTGTCTATGCAGTACTGCATGTGGCCAGAGGTGGGGGCAGAGGTGGGGGGGGCACCAGGCGCCGGAGACACTCGGAAACACTCGGAGAAGCTCGGAGACTACTTGGAGAAGGAGTGTTTCCGAGTGTCTCCGCCGAGCGTCAACGACTCCCCCGCACCTCTGGTCAAATGCGGCACTGCACACCCTAGAGGCTTGAATCCTGCTTGTCTTGCGAGATAACGCTTGCAAACCGAGTCAGGATTTAAAAAAAAAAACAGCTCGTAATGCGAAACACTAGTAAACCGTGTTAC
Organism: Aquarana catesbeiana; assembly: GCF_042186555.1. NCBI lineage: Eukaryota > Metazoa > Chordata > Amphibia > Anura > Ranidae > Aquarana > Aquarana catesbeiana. Next base: position 342,671,022 of record NC_133325.1, read on the forward strand.
TCACAATCCGAGGTTTCTCTGTACCCCCTTCCTGACCAGGCCATTTTTTGCAATACAGAACTGCGTTACTTTAACTGACAATTGCGCAGTCATGCGATGTTGTACCCAAATAAAATTGAAGTTCTTTTTTCCCACAAATAGAGCTTTCTTTTGGTGGTATTTGATCACCTCTGTGGTTTTTATTTTTTGCTCTATAAACAAAAAAAAGAGACTGACAATTTTGAAAAAGAAAACTATATTTTTTACTTTCTGCTATAAAACATATCCAATAAAAAAAAATGTAAAAAAAATCTAATTTCTTCATAAATTTAGGCCAATATGTATTCTGCTACATGTTTTTGGTAAAAAAATCCCAATCAGCATATATTGATTGCTTTGAGCAAAATTATAGTGTCTACACACTATGGGATGGATTTAGGGACTTTTTATAGTTTTTATATTTTTTACTAGTAATGGCAGCGATTAGCGATTTTTAACGGGAGTGAGACATTGTGGCGGATAGATCTGACACTAAGTGACACTTTTTGGGGGCCAGTGACATTAATACAGTGATCAGTGCTAAAACAAAAACACTGTCATTGTTTAAATGACACTGGCAGGCAAGGGGTTAACATCAGGGGCAATCAAAGGGTTAATGTGTTCCCTATGAGTGCTTTTTGTGGGGGATGTGCTTTGACTAAAGGAAAACAAAGATCCCTGTTTCTGCTTAACACAAGATCTCCATTTTCCTCTCTGGCAGAATGGCGGTCTGCTTTGTTTACATAGTCAGACCGCTGTTCTGCCTCTCTCCAAATGATTGCCGGGTTCCCGGCAGACATCGCGTCCACTGGACCTGCTGATTGGCTTCTGCTGTGTCCATTCACAGCACGAGCGGGGCTCCAGTGGCATGGGCATGCGCCCCAGAGCCGAAGAAGAAAATCGCATACAGGTATGTGATTTTGCACTTAAGGGCCGCCCTGTCGCAGTATATGTACATGGGGCAGTCCTTAAGCAGTTAACCCCCTAAATGCTGGACTATTGCACCGCAACTGTGTGTGTTGTGCATGGTTCTGGGCGATTACAGCGTGGCCCCATTCACTTGAAAGAAATTGCACTCAATGGGCAGAAAAGCTTGCTGAGCACAACAGGGGGTATAATTCCTGCAGTAGTATGTGTACTTCCCAGCTGCTACCTTTCCAGCTGAAGGGAGAGCAGTTGAGGGGCAGTAAAAATTTGGCTCAACCACTGGGTTGTACCGTGCCACCCCCAAGCACAAGTGTAACTGAGTTCTTACACACTCACCACACCAGTGTAGCCAGTCACAATGTCCCTGAACACCATCACATCACATGGGGATGCATAGGTGTTCCTTATGGAGGCAGTTCCATTCCTATCATGTCTATTGGGACACAGAGGCTGCATGGACACAGCTGCTGCTCCCAATTTGACCATCAATGGGGGTGCAATACCCAAATACAAACAGTGTGTGTTCAGGGACACAAAACCAATGACCGTCAGATTGGGAGCAGCGGCTGTGTCCGTGCAGCCACTGCATCCCAATAGACATAAATGAGACTGCCTTAACAGGAATACACAGGCCACCTGTGCATTCATGTGTAAATAAACATGACTCTCGCATGGGGTGCACATTGATCCTGTGTGAATGAAGCCCAATAGTAAAGCCAGTCACCGTGTCCCCAGTCACTGCCACACCAATCCCAATATCACCATAAGGCCTCATTCACATGGGGTGTATTAATGCGTATCCTGTGTGAGAGATGTTTACCTGCACAGAGATGCGCAGGTTTTCTGTGCATCCGTATGAAGGCAGCCCCATTGATGTCTATTTGGATGCAGCAGCTGAAAGGACCCATACAGGTGCAGGTTCAATATCTTGAATGCAGATAGTGTGACCAGCCAGTCACAGTGTCCCTGATCACCACCATACTAGTCACAGTGTTGCTAGACCAGTGTAGCCAGCAACAGTATTCGTGATCACTGCAACACCAGTGACAATGTCACCAGACCACTGCAGCGATCTACAGTGTCTTGAAAAAGTATTCGTACCCCTTGAAATGTTCCACATTTTGTCATGTTACAACCAAAAAAAATATATTTTATTGGAATTTTATGTGATAGACCAACACAAAGTGGCAAATAATTGTGAAGTGGAAGGAAAATGATAAATGATTTTCAAAATGTTTTACAAATAAATTTGTGAAAGTGTGGGGTGCATTTGTATTCAGCCCCCCTGAGTCAATACTTTGTAGAGCTACTTTTCACTGCAGTTACAGCTGCAGCTCTTTTTGGGTATGTCTCTCCCAGCTTTGCATATCTAGAGAATTACATTTTTTCCCATTTTTCTTTGCAAAATACCTCAAGCTCTGTCAGACTGGATGGGGAGTGTCTGTGAACACCAATTTTCAAGTTATGCCACAGATTCTCAATTGGATTTAGGTCTGGACTTTGACTGGGCCATTCTAACAATTTAATATCTTTGCTCTAAACCATTCCATTGTAGCTCTGGCTGAATGTTTAGGGTTGTTGTCCTGCTGGAAGGTGAACCTCCGTCCCAGTCCCAAGTCTTTGCAGACTCTAACAGGTTTTATTCTAAGATTGCCTTGTATTTGGCTCCATTCATCTTTCCATCAACTTTGACCAGCTTCCCTGTCCCTGCAGAAGAAAAGTATCCCCACAACATGATGCTGCCACCACCATATTTCACGGTGGGGATGGTGTGATCAGGGTGATGTGCAGTGTTAGTTTTCTGCCACACATTTTACTTTTAGGCCAAAAAGTTCAAGTTTGGTCTCATCTGACCAGAGCACCTCCTTCCACATGTTTGCTGTGTCCCCCACATGGCTTCTCGCAAACTGCAAACTGGACTTCATATGGCTTTCTTTCAACAATGGCTTTCTTCTTGCCACTCTTCCATAAAGGCCAGATTTGTGGAGTACATGACTAATAGTTGTCCTGTGGACAGATTCTCCCACCTGAGCTGTGGATCTCTGCAGCTCCTCCAGAGTTACTATGGGCCTCTTGGCTGCTTCTCTGAATAATGCTGTCTTTGCTCAGCCTGTCAGTTTAGGTGGACGGCCAGGTCTTGGTAGGTTTGCAGTTGTGCCATACTCTTTCCATTTTTGGAAGATGGATTGAACAGTGCTTCGTGAGATGTTCAAAGCTTGGGATATTTGTTTATAACCTAACCCTGTTTTAAACTTCTCCACAACATTATCCGTGACCTGTCTGATGTGTTCATTGGCGTTCATCATGCTGTTTGTTAACTAAGGTTCTCTAACAAACCTCTGACAGCTTCACAGAACAGCTGTATTCATACTGAGATTAAATTACACACAGGTGGACTTTATTTACTAACTAGGTGACTTCTGAAGGCAATTCGTTCCACTAGATTTTAGTTAGGGGTATCAGAGTAAAGGGGGCTTAATACAAATAAACGCCACACTTTTCTCATATTTATTTGTAAAAAAATGTAAAAAACCATTTATCATTTTCCTTCCACTTCACAGTTATGGTCTATCACATAAAATACATTTACGTTTTTGGTTATAACATGGCAAAATGTGGAAAATGTCAAAGGATATGAATACTTTTTCAAGGCACTGTACCAGTAGGCTAGGCTTGTTTGGCTTATACAGGGACAGCTATAGATGATTGTTCATTAAGCTACAGTATATTCCCTGACCACTCGTACACAAAATGCAATGTCTGGCACATAGTCATTTCTCACATTGAAAAAGTCTTACATGGTTCCCCTGGCTTCTTTTTGGAGGGACACTGCAAGGTTGTTGCTTCAAAGATTTCACCTCTTATCTGCGGTTCTGTGGCTATATGGAGTCGGATGGCAAATGACAGCATGGCCAGTGCTACTTCAAAGCATATATACAAGTGCAGCTGACTATCTGTGGTAGAGGAATCACACAAAAAAAAAAAAACATACACTCAAATCTCTTATGAATGCTACCAAGGAAAAAAAAAAGGTGCTTTAAAAGTCATATTTTTTTGAACCAGTTGCACAGTATCAGTGATACGTTTAAATGTATTAGTTAGTAAGACATTTGCTCTCCCACATGTGTCTAATGTAATAAAAATTGGAGGGAAGTGAGCCATTTATTTTTAATAAGATGAAAAGCATTGGTAGAGGCACTGAGAAATCATATTCTGCTGCCACCATCGCCAACACCAAAAGCAATCAAATTAGGGCCCATTCACATTTCTACAGTGCAATGGCACCTCAATTCACCAGTCAACATACAGTACCTCTGATGCACATGCATTACAACACAGCACAAAACACAGCAAGCTGTAGTATTACCATGCATTGTCATGAGCTGCATTGAAAATGATGGTGCCTGTTTGATTTTTGTCTGTTTTGGTGCAATACCCTTACACAACCCACATTAACATATTACGTAACACCTTTAATAAATGTGCTTTATTGCACATGGCTGTTTCACTGCATAGTATATTCAAAAACTGCCACAACTTGTCAGGTTAACGTCTGAGACAAAAACTTCCTCCTTCTCCCTCATAGCCTCTATATTTTCAACATAAACATAGCCAACTTCTGCTTGAGCTTCTCAGTATCATTCATGTGGGTAAAGTACTGCTCTCATAAGCTTAGTGAACAGAATCTGTTTTTTGCCATTTCCAAGTGGGTGTTTACACAATGCTTGCATGTTATCAGAAAGAACCGCATCAGTCAAAAAGCCTCATAAATAAACTTTCACTCTTTTTCCAACAAAGATGGATAAAGATTTATTTGGTAGCACATTTACATATACACTCTTTTAGTACTAATAAAAAACTACTTAAAGCTGAACTTCAGGCAAAATGTTCATCTCTCTTTTAGAAAATGCAAGTTACACTGAAAGAAACAACACTATACAGTTTATACTCTTTATTCTCTTACTTTTTTTATTTTAATTAACTTATTTAACAAAATCACGGCAGGCATGTATGTCCAGTATCTACTTCAATTTCAGCAGATGAAAGATACCAGTAATATAGTTTTTAAGCCAGATGACACACAAGGTCACATCTGACTGATCTGAATGCCAAGTTTCTGTAATGACATGCTGATCAGGTTAACTCCTAAATTACGCAGTCTGGAAGAAGGTATAACAGTTTTTGGCTATGCTCAGAGAACAGTGGCAGTTGCAGCAGTATGTTAACAAAACAAAACCAAAGAAATTCCCAACTCAATTTACCGACCAGCCTGCTAACCAACCGAATTGACCTGTCTAACAGTATGTGTTAAAAACAGGGGTTCCGTTTGCACACATTTGCAAATACATGCATAAGCTACAGGCCTCGTCAAGGCACTCCAGTATTTTCTGTAGTCCTAACTCTAAATTTTGAGAGTCTCCACAGTGGAGGCACATGCATTATAATATACACAACATGCATTATAATGGATAGGCAGAGGGCAGGTGAGCCTGGAGGGAGCCCACCCCTCCTAACCACTTACCGACCGACGACGATGTACGTCCAAACTTTGAACGGGGATATCGTTGTTATGGCAGCAGATAGCTGCCATAACCCCGGTATCCTCATTTTTGTGTGGCAGCCGGCTTTCAGATAAAAGTGGTCCCTGCGGCGGATTCGCCGCGAGATCACTTTTATCTGTGGCGGAAGAGGGCCCCCCCTCCCGCCGCAATCCGGTGCCCTCCGCCGCTTACTGGAGCCGTTGGTAGCGGCGGAGGCGATCACATCTGTCTCCGTCCTGTGTCTGGAGATGAGTGAGGCCAAGATGGCGCCCACTCGTCTCCATAGCACTGCTGGGCGGAAGCGACGTCAAAACGTCACTTCCGTCCACGCCTCTTAAAGGCACATTTTTTCAAATGTCATTTTTTTAACCCCAGATCTCATATTTAAGAGGACCTGTCATGCTTTTTTCTATTACAAGGGATGTTTACATTCCTTGTAATAGAAATAAAAGTGACACCATTTTTTTTTAAACAGTGTAAAAATAAATAAAATATTGTAAAATAAATAATACAAATAAAAAAAAAATTTTAAAACCCCCCCGTCCCGACGAGCTCGCGCGCAGAAGCGAACGCATACGCGAGTAGCGCCCGCATATGAAAAGGGTGGTCAAACCACACATGTGAGGCATCGCCGTGACCAGTAGAGTGAGAGCAATAATTCTAGCCCTAGACCTCTTCTGTACCGCAAAATATACAACCTGTAGAATTTTTTTAACGTCGCCTATGGAGATTTTTGAGGGTAAAAGTTTGACGCCATTCCACGAGGGGGCGCAATTTTCAAGCGTGACATGTTGGGTATCAATTTACTTGGCGTAACATTATATTTCACACTATAAAAAAAAATTGGGCTAACTTTACTGTTGTCTTATTTTTTTATTCAAAAAAGTGAATTTTTTCCAAAAAAAGTGCGCTTTTAAGACCGCTGCGCAAATACGGTGCAAAAAAAAGTATTGCAATGACCGCCATTTTATTCTCTAGGGTGTTAGAAGAAAAACCATATATAATGTTTGGGGGTTCTAAGTAATTTTCTAGCAAAAAAACCTGTTTTAAACATGTAAACACCTAAAATCCAAAACAAGGCTGGTCCTTAAGTGGTTAAAGGCACAGGAGCACACTGGATATCCAGCACATAGCACCATGGAAGCAAAGGTGTCCAGTACGTCCCCTCACCAATATTTCAATAGTACAAACAAATGGCCACTGCCCTCACCTATAACAGGCCTTTACAGCAACGAGCACATGGAAGGGCAATGCATACAAAACAAAACCAAAGAAAGCAGTATGTTACCACTACCATGGCACATAAAAATGTGCTTTCTATCTTGATGGTAGATGCTACAATGGTAGCAGAAAACCAGATGCAGTAAAAAAAAAATGCGTAAAGTGTGGGGTTTCCCCCAAAATAAGGGTCTGGTATGGAGGGGATTTCCCCCAACAAAATGTTTAAGAAAAATAGCTTGGGTTCTCCCTCCAAAATCCATACCAGACCCTTATCGGAGCATGCAGCCCGGTCCCTTCTGAACCATACAGGCCACATGTCCTCAACATTGGGGGTGCTTTGCTCCCCCCAAGCACCTTGTCCCCATCTTGATGAGGACAAGGGCCTCTGCTACACAACCATGGCCTAGTGACAGTGGGGGTCTGTGGGCGGGGTGGGGGGGCCTTATTGGAATCTGAAAGCCCCCCATATCCTGGCCCCCCCATGTGAATAAGTAGAGGTACATGGTACCCCTACTTATTCACCAAAAAAGTGTCATAAGTAAAAAAAAAAATAGAGACAGTTTTTGACAATAAAATCCCCAAAAAACAAAAGTCCCCTGAAGTAGAGCCAACGTCAATCACAATAAGCATTGACTGCCGACCTCCACAAAAAAAAAATCCTGCCGCTGCCGAACACGACTGCTCCCATGTCCCATCACTCGACACTCATCACTGAATGACCCCATGGTAAACATGGTGATGTTTCCAGTTGACCCTGCCCCCATGTTCACCTGTCATTCGGTGAGTGGCCGTTTGCTCACCCCAACCCTCATCCTGATCTGCCAAGCTGCATGATCAGATAAGGCTCTGGTATTGATTTTAGGGTGGGCCCCCATGCCATTTTTTTAAATTTTGCCATGGGGTTCCCCTTAAAACGAAGGGTCTGGTATAGACTTTGGGGGAACCCCATGTCGTTTTTATTTTTATTTAGGTGTAAAATCTATACTATATTTTTTTAAATCCATACCAGACCCAAAGCTACTCCTCATAACTGCATAGTTTCCATCTCAGTGTTCTGTCGAAAGACTAGTGATGTAATGCTTGGTTAGGGTTGCTTCTCTCTTTTTATAATGTTTTTAAATTGTGCTATGAGGGTCATTGAGGTGGAGCTGACCAATAATATACCGTTATGAGGAGGAACTAAGAAAGGAAAAATTTAGTAACTATTTGACAGTTTTCTGTATTGTTTTCCCAGGTAAAATGTTACTTAACATGTGCTTTTTCAATCTTGGGCATAGATAGAGGGGGAAAAGGAGGTTTAAACTCCTCCTGGATGTCTGTGGCATGTACATTGAGCCAGGAAGCTGGGGTTCATGTCCTACATCTTTTGCCTGGTGCCCTGGGTCCCAACATCTTGCTTCTAGGAAGCTACATTTTTTCTATACAGGTATAAGGAGGGTGGCCTTAAACAGTGATCAGCCTGTTTTGCTACTATTATTCATTACCCCCATGCTTTCCTGACAACTAGCAGGGACAGCCAGCCATATCACCAGGGTGGCAAATGATTGTATGTGTATTATGTGTACGTGTATACAGTTTGTATATGTGTATGACTATGCAGTGTGTGCATATATGTACCATATATAGTGTGTCTATATGTATATGTACACAGCCTGTGTGTGTGTGTGTGTAGGTATATGTTGCAAAGTTCAGGGGTGTTAGCAACCATGGTATGTGTCCAGGACCACCAAAAGGTTTTGAAACAAACAGAAAGTATTTTTATTCTTTCAAAAGGCAAAACAAACGGTGCTTTCAGAAGCCAACAGAGTGGCTTAACTTCAGCAAATGACAAAATAAAGTCTGCTTGTCTTCAGCACAGTAACACAACATAGTGGCTCACCAACTCAGGGCTTTACCTGCAGGAAGGGTGGCACAGTCCCAGAATATTAAGGCCTCTTTCAGCAGAATTCAGCAGTTCAATAATTCAGTAGTTTACCCATCACTTGTCTTGCTCTCAATTCCCACTTCCCCACACACCTGCTCTCTGGAGCTTCTTGTCTTTTAAAGGCCTCATCCTGCAGGTAAGTTAACTCAGTGTTGTCCCTTAAAGGGACCACAACCCAAATATGGGAGAAACTTGTGTAAACAGTGTTCATAGGTGGTAGTGCTGTGCTATGCATAAGGTGGTGATGGTGATACATGCTAATATATTAAGGAGGCCTTGGCTGAAATGCTTTGCAACTAGCGATAATCAAATCAAGGGATACTGTAATTTACACATAGATCTCTAATTGTAGCGAATCATACTTTTCAGGGATCCAGACTGGATTGTATGACTGACTGCAGATTGGAAAAATCTGCATGCATATTTTCAAAATTATAAGAGATTCACTGATTCTTTATGTTTTTATTCACCTCAATAGTAGCCCCCTCCGGCTGTATGATTATGTCAGATTTTTGAATCTCAAAGCGGTACATTGTTTTACATAGAAATATGGCGTTTTATTTTGTAGGTCTGACATTCTTAGTAATAACACACTTAAATCTGTTCAAACAAGAGGCTAGTAGACATCTCGGGTACGATAAAGTTTAAAACACAAAATCATAAATTATAATATAATAGATAACTATACATAACTATACATAATTATAAAAAATAATAAAATAATAATAAAATGAATTTCCCCACTAATCACTATCGCTCATTTCTGCAAGTGTTCTAATTTACTATCGCTGTTTTCTATCTGGTCCAAAACCACTTTTGACATAAAGGGTACTGTACTCCTACTTCTGGATCTTTCAGCTGCCTTTGACACGGTTGACCACCCCCTCCTCCTCAAAAAACTTGACTCCCTCGGTCTCCGTGACTGTGCTCTTCAGTGGCTCTCATCCTACCTATCTCAACACACCTTCAGTGTCACTTACAATTCTACTTCCTTCACTCCTCTTCCCTTCTCTGTCGGGGTCCCCCAAGGTTCTGTTCTTGGACCTCTTTTATTTTCAATCTACACCTCTTCCCTGGGTCAGCTGATAGCCTCTCACGGCTTTCAATATCATTTCTATGCTGATGACACACAAATCTATTTCTCCACCCCTCAACTCACTCCATCAGTCTCCTCACGCATCACTAACTTACTAACTGACATATCTGTATGGATGTCACACCACTTCCTCAAACTCAACTTGTCCAAAACCGAGCTTATAATATTTCCTCCCCCACGTGCCTCTTCCCCTGGCTTCTCTGTCAAGAGCAATGGCAAAACCATCTACCCGTCCCCACATGTCAGGGTGCTAGGTGTTATCCTGGATTCTGAACTCTCCTTTCGGCCCCACATCCAATCACTTTCCAAAGCTTGCCGCCTCAACCTCCGCAACATCTCTAAACTACGTCCCTTTCTAACCAATGAAACCACAAAGCTCCTGATTCACTCCCTGGTTATCTCTCACCTTGACTACTGCAACTCACTCCTCCTTGGCTTACCTTTAAACAGACTATCCCCCCTTCAGTCCATCATGAATGCTGCTGCCAGACTCATCCACCTTACAAACCGCTCAGTGTCTGCTACCCCTCTCTGCCAATCCCTCCATTGGCTACCACTCACCCAACGAATTAAATTCAAAATACTAACAATAAGTTACAAAGCCATCCACAACTCTGCCCCCAGCTACATCACTAACCTAGTCTCAAAATATCAACCTAATCGCCATCTCCGTTCCTCCCAAGACCTCCTGCTCTCTAGCTCCCTCATCACCTCCTCCCATATCCGCCTCCAGGACTTCTCCCGAGCCTCGCCCATCCTCTGGAATTCCCTACCTCAATCTGTCAGACTGTCTCCAAATGTATCCACTTTTAGGTGAGCCCTGAAAACTTTCCTCTTCAGAGAAGCCTATCCTGCCTCCACCTAACAACTGCACTATTTTCTCCATTAGCTCATCCTTCACAGCTATTACCCTTATGTTTAACTTGACCCTCCCTCCTAGATTGTAAGCTCTAACGAGCAGGGCCCTCTGATTCCTCCTTTATTGAATTGTATTGTACTTGTACTGTCTGCCCTAATGTTGTAAAGCGCTGCGTAAACTGTTGGCGCTATATAAATCCTGTATAATAATAATAATAAAGGGACACTTTTTGGTTGCTATGGACAATCTCAAGTTTCCAGGCAGAAAGAACAGTATATATAATATAAAACTGCATGCAGGGCACTGAACAAAGCACTAGGAACAAAAGGGAGGTGACATGATTTGATACAGTAATGTAATCTGTAGGATTACAGTGTATTGTATGTGTTATATTTTTTGTACTTTTTGAATTTGCCACCGGGCTCCGTCCCCATGCGTCGTGACGCTCGCAGGGAACAGAGCCTTGAACACAGAGCATCAAGCGGATGATCCGGTGAGGGAGACAGTGGGGGGACATCGCAGGATCCTGGTGACAAGGTAAATAACCTGGACCAGGATTCTGCAATGCAATCCCGAGTGTGGCTCTGGGTTACCGCTAATGGTACTGAAATTTAACCCCGAGCCACACTCGGGAATACCGCCAGGAGGGTTAATAAGTATGTATCTTCCTGATTTGTGAAGACACATACACTTCGGGAATCTTGATTTATGAATTACCTACTATACTTTTTTGCAGATTGTACAAATCATAAATTATAGTTACTGTTTGTGTTTTGATTATTATTTGTGCTTTAATAATTGTAGTTTATTCATCACTTCATAGCAATGTGTATATATTATTTCTATGTAGCTTCCAGCCTGAGTATGCTTGTCATTGTCACAAAATCAGCTTAGCCATGGAACTATTTCATTCCTTATTGCCAGTGTAATTTCCCTTGTTATATGTTAGTCTTTATTTCCTTGCCCTGTCTGGTCCCATGGTTTTAACCATGTTATTGACTAACCATGTTATTGACTTTTCCACATTGCGTTACTATTTCTACTTCATCTTATTAACATATATTTAACTTTACAGGTTCTTCCAGTGTGGACTCCAAAGAAATTATGAGCACTGCTATTGGCTTGGGAATAACAGTTGGCTTCTTGGCTTTACTCTGTACCCTTATGGGTGGCCTTGCATACCTTATGCACAGACGACTTCAGAAGAATAGATATCTGGAGAAGAACAACTTTCATTAAGAAAAAATATAGATTCATCAATATGGGCTCATATTTGAAATATTTTCATTTTTTGCTGACTAAGGAGCAGTTTAGGTGAATGCATAGTTTTAATAATTCAAGTGTAAATATATGAATTGGTATTAAACCAAAATCAAACATTTATTATATTGCAGCTTACCAATTCTTAGATGTGATGGCTGCATTAGTTTCCTTTTTTTTTGCATCCTTTCTTTTAATTTCACCTGGTGGATTCCACCTGGTGATCTGTCCAATAAGTCTGTTGTTTTTCAACAGAACAAGCTCTACTGCAAAAGTATCAGTTCAGAGTGTTGAGATAAACCATTTGCAACTGACAGGGGTACTTACTTACAATGGTCAGCTTTTATTTATTCTTGTTAAACCTTTATCTAAAAAAAGAAGAAAAAGTGTTTGCATGCGTAACTGTAGTGTGAGCTGGAGTTTTAGTTCAGTATGTTAGTGTATCTATATCAGTGCATCTAACACTCCCCTCCTCCACACTGACAATGCTGCCATCTGCTCTCTCCCTGTGTTTCCTCATGCAAAGTGGGGGCATGCTAATACAGGAGGCGTGTTAGTGGCTAGATCACCAGGTGAAAACAAAGAGAAAAAGCCTAAAAAAAAAAAAAAAAAAAAAAAAGAATGCAGCCACAACATCTAAGGCTTGGTAAGCTGCAATATATTAATTTTTTTTTCTTTTGAGCTTAATACTGCTATAAGTATGATTAAGATATTATAATAATCTTGTATTGTTATTTGATTTTTTTTTGTCAATAAACAATAAATCAATAAAAAAATATGCATCGAATATACACTGTGTTCTTCGATTAATAGTGATGTAAAATGACAACAGCAAAATAAAAGCAAATGACATAAAACATAATAATATGTGCATGAGCAGAGAGGTTTTTACATCTTCCATCACAATAAAAGAAAAATACAGAACATGTCTGTTGTCCTGAGAAAAACTGCTGCCCTTATATTAATAATCAGCACTGTATGGTAAACATAAATGGCACTACAATGCTTCAATGCATGTATGGTACTTTACTGTGCATATTGGTAATGTATCCCTTTTATCATCGGTTATTGCAAAGCGCTGTACATCCATTACTGAAGCTGGTGATAACACATGCCAGTAGATCCATTATTTTTTTTCTTTCTTTAATAGTGACTAGGGATGAGCTTCGAGTTCGAGTCAAACTCATGTTTGACTCGAACATCGGCTGTTCGCCAGTTCGCCGAACAGCGAACAATTTGGGGTGTTCGCGGCAAATTCGAATGCCACGGAACACCCTTTAAAAGTCTATGGGAGAAATCAAAGGAGCTAATTTTAAAGGCTTATATTCATGGTATTGTCATAAAAAGTGTTTGGGGACCTGGGTCCTGCCCCAGGGGACATGGATCAATGCAAAAAAAAGTTTTAAAAACGGCCGTTTTTTTCGGGAGCAGTGATTTTAATAATGCTTCATTCCTTTAAATTTCGTACCTGGGGGTGTCTATAGTATGCCTGTAAAGGGGCACATGTTTCCCGTGTTTAGAACAGTCTGACAGCAAAATGACATTTCAAAGGAAAAAAAGTAATTTAAACTACTCGCGGCTATTAATGAATTGCCGGTCCGACAATACACATAAAAGTTCATTGATAAAAATGGCATGGGAATTCCCCACAGGGGAACCCCAAACCAAAATTAAAAAAAAAAATGACGTGGCCCTTCAGGTCTGGTATGGATATTAAGGGGAACCCCGGCCAAAATTAAAAAAAAATGCCCTCAACATTGGGAGGGTGCTTTGGGGTAGCCCCCCAAAACACCTTGTCCCCATGTTGATGGGGACAAGGGCCTCATCCCCACAACCCTTGGCTGGTGGTTGTGGGGGTCTGCGGGCGAGGGGCTTATCAGAATCTGGAAGCCCCCTTTAACAAGGGGACCCCCAAATCCCGGCCCTCCCCCCCTGTGTGAAATGGTAAGGGGGTACAAAAGTACCCCTACCATTTCACTAAAAAACTGTCAAAAATGTTAAAAATGACAAGAGACAGTTTTTGACAATTCCTTTATTTAAATGCTTCTTCTTTCTTCTATCTTCTATCTTCTTTCTTCTTTCTTCTATCTTCCTTCAGTTTCTTCCTCCATCTTCTTCTTCTTCTGGTTCTTCTGGTTCTTCTGGTTCTTCCTCCGGTGTTCTCATCCGGCATCTTCCTCCGCGGCTTTGGTGTCTTCTTCCCTTCTTCTCCTCGGGCTGCTCTGCATCCATGATGGCATTGAGGGAGGCTCCCGCTGTGTGACGCTTCTCTCTTCATCTTCTCGTCTTCATCTTCTTGTCTTCATCTTCTTTTCGGGCCGCTCCGCATCCATGATGGCATGGAGGGAGGCTCCCGCTGTGTGACGCTTCTGCTCTTCTGATGGTTATTAAATAATGGGGGGCGGAGCCACCCGGTGACCCTGCCCCCCTCTGACGCATGAGGACTTGATGGGGACTTCCCTGTGGCATTCCCCGTGATGTCAGAAGGGGGCGGGGTTATGTAACAGGTGACCCCGCCCCCTCTGACATCACGGGGAATGCCACAGGGAAGTCCCATCAAGTCCCCATGCGTCAGAGGGGGCGGGGTCACCGGGTGCCCCCCCCCCGTTATTTAAGAACCAGCAGAAGCGTCACACAGTAGAAGCCTCCCTCCATGCCATCATGGATGCGGAGTGGCCCGAAAAGAAGATGAAGACAAGAAGATGAAGACAAGAAGATGAAGAGAGAAGCATCACACAGCGGGAGCCTCCCTCCATGCCATCATGGATGCGGAGCGGCCCAAGGAGAAGAAGGGAAGAATACGCCGATGCCGCGGAGGAAGATGCCAGACGAGAACACCAGAGGAAGAACCAGAAGAACCAGAAGAAGAAGAAGATGGAGGAAAAAACCAAAGGAAGATAGAAGATAGAAGAAAGAAGAAAGAAGATAGAAGAAAGAAGAAGCATTTAAATAAAGGAATTGTCAAAAACTGTCTCTTGTCATTTTTAACATTATTGACAGTTTTTTTGTGAAATGGTAGGTACCCCCTTTCCATTTCACACAGGGGGTAGGGCCGGGATCTGGGGGTCCCCTTGTTAAAGGGGGCTTCCAGATTCCGATAAGCCCCCCACCCACAGACCCCCACAACCACCGGCCAAGGGTTGTGGGGATGAGGCCCTTGTCCTCATCAACATGGGGACAAGGTGTTTTGGGGGGCTACCCCAAAGCACCCTCCCAATGTTGAGGGCATGTGGCCTGGTACAGTTCAGGGGAGGTTCTCGTCCCCCTCTTTTTTTGCGGCCTGCCAGGTTGCGTGCTCGGATAAGGGTCTGGTATGGATTTTTAGGGGGACCCTGCGCCTTTTTTTCTTTTAATTTTGGAGCGGGGTTCCCCTTAAAATCCATACCAGACCTGAAGGGTCTGGTATAGATTTTGAGGGGGACCCAACGCCATTTTTTTTTAAATTTTGGCTGGGGTTCCCCTTAATATCCATACCAGACCTGAAGGGCCTGGTATGGAATTTAGGGGGACCCCTACGTCATTTTTTTTTTTTTTATTCTGGTTCGGGCTTCCCCTGTGGGGAATTCCCATGCTGTTTTTATCAATGAACTTTTATGTATATTGTCGGAGCGGCAATTCATTAATAGCGAGTCGTTTTAAATGTCTTTTTTTCCTTTAGAAATGTCATTTTGCTGTCAGACTGTTCTAAAAACGGGAAACATGTGCCCCTTTACAGGCAAACTATAGACACCCCCCCAGGTACGAAATTTAAAGGGATATTACACTTTTATTGTTTCACTTTAAGCATTATCAAAATCACTTCTCCCGAAAAAACGGCCGTTTTTAAAACTTTTTTTGCATTGATCCATGTTCCCTGGCGCAGGACCCAGGTCCTCAAACACTTTTTATGACAATAACTTGCATATAAGCCTTTAAAATTAGCACTTTTGATTATTCATGTTCGTGTCCCATAGACATTAATGGTGTGCGTGTGTTCGAACAAATTTTTTGCCTGTTCGCAAGTTCTGGTGCGAACCGAACAGGGGGGTGTTCGGCTCATCCCTAATAGTGACAAAGCTCTTGGTATACAGTGAAACCACACAGCTATGTTGTAGGGTAGTTCTGGAAAATCCTAAAGTTTTAAAGGACTTCCCACCTTTCTACTGAGCCAATAACAGATTGACGGCTGGGCTGGTCTTTCATCCTTCTGCATGGACATAATATGACGTCCTCTCAGAAGGCGCCACTTGTGCAGCCAGCAGTGTGATCTGTCAATGGCTGTGTCCACAGGACACAACTGATGACTAATCACTATGCCAGCCCACTGCCAGTATCATGTGATCGCTGTGACCAATCACAGCAGATCACATGACAATTGTATATAATTGTGTTGCTAACTGTGATTGGCCACAGTGATCACATTGACAGGGCCAATCAAAGCCCATCTGTACCATGTGATTAGCTTTGGCCAATCACAGCTAATCACAACAAAAGACACTGAATGAATCAGTCAGTAAAAATGGTTGCTTATACCAATGAAATTCATTGGTATAAGCAATCATAATGTGTAAAAAAAATCCTGATCGCTTCCCCAGAGTAGGAAAAAAGAAAATTTATAAAAAAAGAAAAAATGAAAAAAAAATATAAATATATTTTTACATACTGTCACCATTTAGTGTCCCTGATCACTGCCGCACCAGTTATATGATAATGCTGTACTGCACTGGTGACAGTATGTAAAAAAAAATGGTTTTCCAAAAAATTGTGACAAGAAATTATAACTTCAAAAATCTCACCATGCCTCTTATGCCGCGTACACACGATCGGAATGTCAGACAGAAAAAGTCAGATGGTAGCTTTTCATCGTATATTCCGATCGTGTGTATGCCTCGTCAGACTTTTTTTTTTAGAAAATTCTGACGGACCTAGAAATAGAACATGTTCTAAATATTTCCGACGGAACCAATTCCTATCAGGAAAACCGCTTGTCTGTAAGCTGTTCCGACAGACCAAAAACGATGCATGCTCTGAAGCAAGTACGAGATGGAAGCTATTGGCTACTGGCAATTGAACTTCCTTTTTCTAGTCCCGTCGTACGTGTTGTACGTCACCGCGTTCTTGACGGTTGGACTTTGGTCGGACTTTGGTTTGACCGTGTGTAGGCAAGACCGCTTGAATGGAATTCCGTCGGAGTTCCATCAGAGAAACCTTCGGAGTTTATTCAGATGACAAAACCGGCCGTGTGTACAGGGCATTCGGCCTCATGTACACTGCTGCTGGTAAACGGAGGTTTAGGAGCAGTTAGGCATTTTTTCAACTGCTCCTGAACTCTCATAACATAACTTTATGTTATCTTATCAGTACATGTACACAGGGTCGCTTACATGAACTCAAAAAAATGGGTTCAGAAGCTGAGTTTAGAGGCATTTCAAGCGCTGAGTGCTTCTAAACGCGGTAACTCGTGTTTAGCTGCATTTCATTTAAAGGTGTTTTTCATTTTTGGCTATTTTGAAAAAAAATTATAATTTTTTTTATTTATTTTTTAAAAAACGCTCCTAAACCTAAACGTGGCAAAATGGACATTTTAAACGTGGGTTACTATCTGTCAAGTTAAATCGTTCAGGAGAGGTTGTAAAAACGTCCCGTGTACATGAAGACTTACTAAATACCTAGGACTGTTTACTTTGAAAAAAGGGGTCATTTGGGGGATATTTGTACTGTTCTGGTGTTTTCGGGCCTCAAGAAAAGAGAAAGGCCATCAGTACATCAGGATTGATCAATTTTCAGATATATATCATAGCTTGTAGACTCTAAAACTTTCCTACAGACTAAACAACAAAAACTGATTTGGGTTATTTTCACCAAAGAAATGTAGCAGAATACATTTTGGCCTAAATTTATGAAAAAATGTCATTTATTTGCAAACTTTTATGACAGAAACACAGAAAAACAAATTTTATTCAAAATGTTCGGTCTATTTGTTAATTTAACAAAAAAAAATAAATAAAAAACCTAGTGGTTAATAAATACCACCAAAAGAAGGCTCTATTTGTGTGAAGAAATGATAAAAAAAAATTCTTATGGGTACAGTGTTGCAAGACCACGCAATTGTCATTCAAAGTGTGACAGCTCTGAAAGCTGAAAATTGGCCTGGGTACGAAAGGGGTAAAAGTGCCTGGTATTGAAGTGGTTAAGTAAGCAGCAAAGAGGTCTGGTTAGCACATTTTAAGCTGTTAAAGCAACAGGGTTTTTTTCTTTAGAAAAAGCTTTTTTTTAAATGGCAGTGTCTCTCTAACACATTGGTAGGCAACCTGGGGCCCTCCAGCTGTTGCAGAACTACAAGTCCCATCATGCCTCTGGGATTAACTGTAACTGCCAGCCTTGCAATGCCTCATGGGAAATGTAGTTCCACAACAGCTGGAGGGCCCCAGGTTGCCTACTCCTAAACTAACTTAGTGTCTTTCTAATATGGCAGCACCTCCCTAATATGGTAAAGTTTCAAGTGTATCTTTATCTTTCACATAGCAAATTAACTTTTCTAAAAGTGGCGTTCATACTGAGAAATCATTATTGACTCATATCACATTCCAATTGTGAGAATAAACATTGAAAATACGTAGTCCTAGATATTCCTTGTAATGCCATGTTGTATTTTTAGGTAGGACATATCAGACTGACCTGCTAAAACCAGGGTTAAAGCATGCAATGATGCATTTAACTTTCTTTTGACAATTCATAAAGTCAGATATTTTTTTTAAAAGTGAAGCTCAAAACCTTTCTCTGTTATTTATAATATTAATTTTATGAATGTCAGAATCAAAATAATTGCTCTAGGACCAGAGAGGACACAGTCTCCTTATCAAATAAATGGAAACATTGCAGCTTGAAAGGAATATAACAAATGCTTGCATGGCAACACCGGCTTTAGCTTGTGTTGAACTATGAACACTACAGGATCATAAATACATTACGGATTAAGTAGATTAAAAACACCTTCAGTCTAAATGAAATTTGTAGCCACTTCTACATTAGAGTAAGGCCACTCTTCTAAATGTGAAAAATCTTGTACAATTTGTAACTATGCAGTGCTTAGCAACAGCCTTTCTTCAAATTTATTTTAGCTGTTATGCAAAGAAGTCTGTATAGGTTTCTGTTTTATAAATTCATTGAATATGAATAATTGCATATAAAGCAATGTATTCACTGTAGTTTTTACGACATCAAACGCTTAACTTAGCCTCAAATTCTAGATCAAAACCTCCTTGAAAAAACTGTCATAGAAGTATACTGTCATGAAAGCATTGCCGTTGTTGACTTTTTCAGGGAAAATGCTGGTTGTCTGGCTGCTTCGGTGATACTTCAGCTTCAATACTCTGCAACAATGAACTGCAGCAAACATGTAAATCAGGAAATTCAGAGAACACCAGAAATCCTAGCTGCATCCTTGCTCCAGGTAAATGGTTGACTCAAAGTATTGTAGTAGAGGTCAGCATGATAAGCAAGCAGGGGCGTAACTAGAAATAGCAGGGCCCCATAGCAAAATGTTGTATGGGGCCTCCCTGCAAACAGCCCCCCCCACAGCTGCCCTAGTGTCAATGCAGCATGACCTGTGCCACATAAAATGTGATCTGTGCACAATGCAGCATGACCTGTGCCCAATGCAGCGTGACCTGTGCCCCATACAGCGTGACCTGTGCCCCATACAGCATGACCTGTGCCCAATGCAGCATGACCTGTGCCCAATGCAGCGTGACCTGTGCCCAATGCAGCGTGACCTGTGCCCAATGCAGCATGACCTGTGCCCCATACAGCGTGACCTGTGCCCAATGCAGCGTGACCTGTACCCCATACAGCGTGACCTGTGCCCCATACAGCGTGACCTGTGCCCAATGCAGCATGACCTGTGCCCAATGCAGCGTGACCTGTGCCCAATGCAGCGTGACCTGTGCCCCATACAGCGTGACCTGTGCCCCATACAGCTTGACCTGTGCCCCATGCAGCGTGACCTGTGCCCCATGCAGCGTGACCTGTGCCCAATGCAGCGTGACCTGTGCCCCATACAGCGTGACCTGTGCCCAATGCAGCGTGACCTGTGCCCCATACAACGTGACCTGTGCCCAATGCAGCGTGACCTGTGCCCCATGACGTCACACATCCTGCATTGGATTGCCGTTCTGTCTATCAAAGGCGCCGGGCCAAGAGGTAGAGCTATGTGACATGAGCCCTGGGAACACTGGAAGTTCTAATGAAAGCTATTACATCGGGCAATTCAGCTCTCTGCTGATCCGGGTGGCTTGCCTCTTCCTCTGCACAGGTGAGGCTGTATGGGGCACAGGCAGACCAGGCTGTAATGGGCACAGGCAACGCTGTATTGGGCACAGGTCACGCTGCATTGGGCACAGGTCACAGCTTGCCTCTTCCTCTCCTCCCTCTTCCCCTGGCTGGGAGACTGTGCCGACGGTGCTCTCATCCTCACTGGGCCCCACTTGGCTGCGGGCCCCATAGTGCCCGCATGGGTCGCTATGTTACGCCCCTGTAAGCAAGGTGGCAGCATTTTCAGAAGGAGAGGTCTGAAGTTATCTTTCCACATGCCACTACAATAAAGCACAAGTGAATGACTCATTAAAGTGGGATTAAACATCTGCAAATTTTTTTTTCAACTTGGCAGCATGAGCTTTTAGACATATTGTGCTATTATGCACAGAATATTAGCAAATTATGGCAGACTAGCCAGGCTAGGGATCCCCTTCTAACACGGCACTGTTAGCGCTGCCATAGGTCACAGTCACTGCCATATTTCTCCAGTCTTCCTTCAGGGCTCCGACTCTTCAGCTTCTCGATTGGCTAGGCTGCATTTTCATCACTACTAAGAATATTCATGGGAGTCCCATGATCACAGCACAGAGTGGTATATGCTGAGCTGTGTATGCATGGATTGGCGTGCACAAATGCTGGCAGGCAAGGAGAAGGGTTTAATGACAAAAAAAGAAGAAAAGACCAATAGGGTCTCTCCTGTCATACAAATCCTACCCGTCAGTCTTTTTTTTTTTAGGTTTAATACCATTTTAAACCTGGAATTGAAGAAGGATCTTCTACAGAACTGAGATAGCACAGACATAATCTAATCATACGCAATAGGGTTGATTTACTAATGGCAGATATGCTGTTCACTTTGCAAGGGAATTTGCCGCAGAGCTTAGTGAATGTGAGGGAGTTCTAGTTTGCAAAGATTAAGCAATCATGTGCAAAGAAAATAAAAAAAAGCTTTTTTTCTCGCATATGATTGGATGTTGGAAGTCAGCAGGGCTTCACCTTATTCATTAAGCTGTGGGGCAAATTCACTTGCAAAGTGCAACTTCTTTTGCAAATTGAACAGCCTATTTGCCTATAGTAAGTTAACCACTCCCATGAAACGTGTCATGCGGTAAAGGCCAGCATAAATGAGGGGGAGCATTTTACAGGTGGGTGAGTTGAAAAGGAAGGACAATACTTACCAGTTGTCCCTGGAAA
Organism: Aquarana catesbeiana; assembly: GCF_042186555.1. Classification (NCBI taxonomy): domain Eukaryota; kingdom Metazoa; phylum Chordata; class Amphibia; order Anura; family Ranidae; genus Aquarana; species Aquarana catesbeiana. The sequence goes on from NC_133325.1 coordinate 342,692,357, forward strand.
TGTTTCTGGTCATAATCATAATAATGTGTGTCCCTACTAGCATTCCTAGCGTTGTGTGTCTTGCTTATAATTCTGCTAATATCCTTGATGTATGTCATTACTTAAATGCCTGGCATTGTGCTCCCAGTAATTTATATCCCTGCTAATTTTCCTTAATAACCCCTTCCTACCGACCGCACACATACAGTATATGGGGCCTTACGGAACAGGGCTTTTTCTGTGGGGCTGCATACTGTATATGCATATCTCCCTTTGTGCTTGGAGCATGCAACACAACACATTCACAGCACAGAGACCAGCCTCTCACTGAGAGCCCCAGGTCTTGTACTAACGATCGGGACTTGGGACTCATGGTTCCAGGTCACCCAATCGATCTGATTGGTTATCGCTAGGGATGAGCTTTGTGTTCGAGTCAAACCCATGTTCGACTAGAACATCGTCTGTTCGTCCATTCGTCGAATTCCAATATTCGTGTGGCGCATTACGGCCCATAATTCACTGCGGCATCGCAGTGCATTGCTGGCTGATGAGTACCACAGTCAGGCAGCTAGACTATTACAGTTAGTGTAGTGCGTCCACCTCACAGTGTTCAGCTAAAGCTACAAGTTAGTTTAGTGTGACCTCTGCACAGTGCTCAGCTAAAGCTACAAGTTAGTGTAGTGCGTCCTCCTCACAGTGTTCAGCTAAAGCTACAGGTTAGTTTAGTGTGACCCTTGCACAGTGTTCAGCTAAAGCTACAAGTTAGTGTAGTGCGTCCTCCTCACAGTGTTCAGCTAAAGCTACAAGTTAGTGTAGTGAGTCCTCCTCACAGTGTTCAGCTAAAACTACAAGTTAGTATAGTGCGACCTCTGCACAGTTTTCAGTTAAAGCTACAAGTTAGTGTAGTGCGTCCTTCTCACAGTGTTCAGCTAAAACTACAAGTTAGTGTAGTGCGACCTCTGCACAGTGTTCAGCTAAAGCTACCTGTAGAAGTTTAGTGGTGTTTTCCTGATCCTATCACTACCGCAGGCAGCTAAAGTATTTACACGTTACTGTAGTGCGACCTCTGCACAGTGTTCAGCTAAAGCTACCTGTAGAAGGTTGGTGGTGTTTTCCTGATCCTATCACTACCGCAGCCAGCTAAAGTACTTACACGTTAGTGTAGTGCGACCTCTGCACTGTTCAGCTAAAGCTACCTGTGGAAGGTTGGTGGCGTTTTCCTGATCCTATCACTACCGCAGGCAGCTAAATTATTTACACGTTAGTGTAGTGCGACCTCTGCACTGTTCAGCTAAAGCTACCTGTGGAAGGTTGGTGGCGTTTTCCTGATCCTATCACTACCGCAGGCAGCTAAATTATTTACACGTTAGTGTAGTGCGACCTCTGCACAGTGTTCAGCTAAAGCTACCTGTAGAAGGTTGGTGGTGTTCTCATACTGTAGGCAGGCAGTTGATTTTGCTAGCTGCAGTATCAGTATATATATATATATATAAATATATATATATATATATCCCAGATTAGTGCAGCTACAGGCCATTAGTATGTCTGGAAGGCCAACAAGGAGAGGCAGTCACAAGCCAATAAAAGAGGGCAAGCAGGCTCTGTGTCTAGAGGCAATGGTGCTGGTGGTAGAGACGGTGCATCCTCATCAGCACGTGGCCGTGGGACACGCTTGGCCTTTTTTTTTCGGCAGCTGGCTGTGTTGAGCCGCAACATGCGGAAGACTTGGTCGAGTGGATGACCAAGCCATCCTCATCCTCCTCATCCTCCCTAACCCATGCTCAGGGTACTTTGTCTGGCAAAGCAGCTGCCAACGCGGCCTCTTCCCTCGGCTCAATGGCATCAGTGACTCCTTCCCTAGCCCCACCATGTCCTCCTGAGGAGTCCCTCAAACTGTTTGACCACAGTGTTGGGTACATGCTCCAGGAGGATGCCCAGCATTTAGAATGCTCTAATGATGATACTGAGCTAGATGAAGGCAGTAACGTGAGCACGGACAGAGGGGGTGCCTAAGAAGGACAGCAATCTGGCAGTCATGCTCCCCCTGCTGCAGCATACTGCCAGGTTTTCTCCAGTGATGAGGAGGGAGGGGATGATGAGGTCACTGACTCAACGTGGGTGCCTGATAGGAGAGAGGAGGAGGAGGCACATCACCAGCGAGGCAGGATGCCCTCCAGGGGCCAGCCTAAGGGCAGCACACTGACTGCATCACACCGCAAAGCTCCACATGTGCAGGGCGCTGCTGTCTCTGCGTGTTATTCCAAAAGTTCTTTGGTGTGGGCCTTTTAGGAAGGGAAATTCTCTCCTGTAAGAGTTAATATGGTAAAAACTTTTCTCCTTTCCACTGATGCTTTATCACCAATCCTTGTTTCACTAAAAACCCCAAATTTTCAAAAAACATTTGTCATTGGGACAAAAAGTGAGGTGAAATCTTCTGAAGAGGAGCACAGACAACAAAACAAATGTCACAGGGGTGATAACCCTTCCCTATGTTTTCCTTTTTTTAATTTGGGTGCGGGGTTCCCCTTAATATCCATACAGGACCCAAAGGGCCTGGTAATGAACTGGCGGGTACCCATGCCATTTGTCTCACTGATTTTCATCCATATTGCCAGGACCCGACATTACATTAAAGCCGCAAGCAGTTTTAAATTACTTTTTTTTCTTTAAAAATGTCATTTTGTGCAGGGACTGTTCTAAGCACGGGAAACACGCGCCGCTTTACAGGCATACTATACTCACCCCCCAGGTACGATATTTAAAGGAATATTTCACTTTTTTTTTTTTTACTTTAAGCATCATTAAAATTACTGCTCCCGAAAAAACGGCCGTTTTTAAACATTTTTTTTGCATTGATACATGTCCCCTGGGGCAGGACCCGGGTCCCCAAACCCTTTTTAGGACAATACCATGCAAATTAGCCTTTAAAATTAGCACTTTTAATTTGAACGTTCGAGTCCCATAGACGTCAATGGGGTTCTAACGTTCGTGCAAATTTTCGGTCCGTTCGCAGGTTCTGGTGCGAACCGAACCGGGGGGTGTTCGGCTCATCCCTAGTTATCACAGTAATCAATCACTGTGAGCCTGTCCCTGTTTGTACTTCATTTTCTGAATGAAGAGAAAGATACATAAAATTTAAAAATAAAGAATAAAAAATAAAGTAAAAATAAAGAAAAAAATAACAAGATCAAGGTTTGCCAGGGTTAGTGTTGGGTCAAAGGTCAAAGATGGGGTCAAAAGTTGCGGTCAGCATATTTTGGTAGAATACAAAAAAAAATTTAATTTAGTAACAGTGTCAGTTAGTGTCAGTGTCAGTATGTTCTAGGCAGGATAAAAAAAATGCAAAAGGCACACTATTTTTTTGGGCTGTACTATGGGTACAAACAACAACTAACATACAAATATGTGGTATTGTTGCAATCATCAGAAGCAGGAGAATATATTTGGGTTGTTCTGTGGTGGTAAATGATGATGACAGCAAGAAAATTTAAAACATTTTTTTTTTTTTTTTTTTACTATTTTGGGCCAGTTTTCATTTATTAATAACAAACAAATCAGGAGATATCCATTACCATTTAACACCAAAAGAAAACCCAATTTGTTCCTTAAAAAAACAAGGTATAATCCACCTGGATACACAAAGTAGTTATGACAATATGTACAGTTATAATTAGGACATACCTGTATATGAGTGCTTTCTTCAACATGAGAATGAAGTTAGACATTTTCACTGGCTACCCAGTCATCTGATCTGAAAGCAACCCAAGCCATTTCTTTTGCTATCTCATCTAAGGCTGGCCATACATGGTGCAAATCTTTTTTTGCATGATTCCCCATGAAGACAGATAGTGCTGACAGTGAAATCCCTCCTGCCATCTGAGAATGGGAAGAATAAAGGTTAATTATTAACCCTTTATATATGGTTCTTGAAAGCAGGGAGTGAAAAGATTTGCACATATTTAATAATAATAATTTAAAGAAATGTGAATAGGGAAAAATCCCTGTAAACATAGTTAAGGACTTGTAAAATAGCACAAAATAAATGCAAAATAAACAGACAAGTGCACTGGAATCATGTAAAATCCCCAATACAAAATTTATGAAAATTGATATCTTGTACTTACAAAGGAACTGTAACAGGGTGGTACATACAATGCAAATGAAAACTCTCTTATACCAATAGGTACAGATGTCCAACTATTGAACCCTTACAGCAAATGTAGATGCCTTAAATGTTTATAACAGCTTACGCGTTTCAAAGAATATACCCTCTTTTTTAGAGTCTCCCGAAAAACACTACATTTCCTAAAAAAAAGCCCTTCCCTGACCCAGCATGATTTAGTAAACCATGCGCCTCCACTTTACATAAAACCATGTTCATGAAATTAAAAGCATGTATTAATTTATTTAAATTGATAACAACAGTTGTTACATTATTAGCAATAACATGAATAACATTTTTAGAATGTGTCACCTTTATATCATTTGTTTACCCTAAATAAGATGTTTCCACAAATGGCTGCTCTATTTCCAACAATATGATGTGGTCCATTACTATTTTATTGCTAGAGGTGGAATATAGCTGCCCCATTTAGTGTTTTATTCCTAAAGTCAGCAAGGGGCTGGCCCATTAATCATTCAGTCAACAGAAAGAGAAGCTGAATGACTTATTAATGACTTCATTACAAGTGCGATGAGCTGACTAACCTTTTAACTCCCTGATCAAATTCTAAATGAGATGTTTTCACATTGACCCATTTAAAGTTAAAATATCAAATTTACGTTCTAATGACCTGTTATGCACCTTACCTTTTATTTCTGCGTATTTCATAAACTTTTGGAGTTATAACAACAACACAGTTGTTGCAATAATTGCTGTATTAACTTTACACTTCCTGTAGCTATAGCTAATTTTTCCATTTGTTTTCAACCTTGTTTATTTTATTGTAAGGTAATTTTTTATTATTATTAGTGATTTTTAGAAATTATATGAATTAGACTGAACCTCTCAGTGTACTTGTAAAGGTGTTCTTTGGACTCAGGCCAAGACACTGGTCTGACCAGGGCAAACATCTCATATGTGGGCCCCTAACCTATAAATACACAGTATATATAGATATATACACTATACATACATATACAGTATATATATACAATATATATATATATATATATATATATATATATATATATATATATTGTAAAGTTTGGGGTTGTACAGTATAACTCAAATGTAGCACCCGCTTGCAAGTACAGTCCATGCCAGAAATTGTCATTTAAGGGCTTGTTGGCCCATGTTATTAACCACTTCAGCCCCAGAAGAATTTGCCCCCTTAATGGCAAGCCATTTTTTGCGATACGGCACTGCATCGCTTTAACTGACAATTGCACAGTTGTGTGACATTGTACCCAAACAAAATGTATGTCTTTCTTTTTCCCATAAATAGAGCTTTCTTTTGGTGGTATTTGAGCACGTCTGCGGTTTTTATTGTTTGCGCTATAAACAAACCAAGAGGACGCCAATTTTGAAAAAGAAAACTTTTTTTACTTTTTGCTATAATACTTATCCCAAAAAAATATATAAAAAAACAAATGTATTCATCAGTTTAGGCCGATATATATCCTTCTACATATTTTTGGTAAAATAAAATCACAATAGGCATATATTGATTGGTTTGTGCAAAAGTTATCATGTCTACAAAATAGGGGATAGATTTAGGGACTTTAAACAAAAATTTTTTTACTACTAATGGCGGCGATCTGCGATTTTTAACGGGCCGGCAACATTGCAGTGGACAAATCTGACCCCAAATGACACTTTTTGGGGACCAGTGACATTATTACATTGATCAGTGCTATAAAAATGCACTGATCAATGTAAAAATGACACTGACACTGACACTAAATATGGAATAATTTTCTTTCCTGCAACCACGGGAGCCATTGCATTCTCCCAGTGGGGGGCGGGGAAAGCCATCCCCGTTGGAAGAAAACAGTGATATTGCTAGCTGCTAGCAATAATCACATGTTTCAAACAAGAAAGATGTCGCTCCAGGCGAGCAGTCACTACAGTCCGAATGCGCTGGGTGCAAGCCACGGCCCTCCACTGATGATCAATAGGAAGAAAAGAACGGCTGCACACCACAGGAACGTTCCAATGATTTTATTCCAAAAAATAGCAATAAACAGCCAACAAAGACAGAGTGTCCGAACCCAGGAGGTGACGCGTGCGTTTCATGCCCTTTTTTGACAATATCTTGCCTATTAGCCCTGAAAATTGGAAGAATTTAATATTTGACACACTTAAACTTTAATGTGATTTGCTGCTGTGTTTGGGTTTTGTGAATTTGAAGCAGGATTCAATAAACACTGTGCAAATTGAGCCTGTATAAACTCCTCCCATCCCTATTCTCTAACATATGACATCTCTGGGTGTGTTGAATTTCTTCATCTACCTACTGATTACCATCCACTACTATTTTACTAGCATGTCCCTGTCACTCTGAAGCTGCTACATTTACTTTTACGGAGGCTTTGTATGATCCTAATCATGTGAAAAAGTGGGGGGAGTGCTTGATTGTACTGGTAAAGACAATGGCTCAGAAAGGGAACATATTTCTTCCAATATCACAGATTAACATGTTGTAATGTATTTTTTGCAATGTACCCACTTCCTCTTTTCTCTTAATGTGTTTGTTACTTCAACATTTCATATTCCTGATATGTGCCTACTGTACCATATACTTATAGAAAAAAGTATCCTGTTCTCTTTGTATTGCTTCCTTTGTGTGAAATCTCTGGTGTTCCTGCCAGTTCCTTGGCTTTCCTATTAAAAACTGAGCACACTAAGCAGGCGAACACACTGTGGTCAGTTCTCTAGCTATGCTGGGAACTCAGCTTGCTCTCCTCCAATGATCAGGCTTGTCCTGACATGCCTCCCCTACACAGCCATTCACAGGGAAGCTCAGTGTACTGTTGCTGCTCCTCCCCCCAGCTTGTATGCAGCTGAGAATAGCGGGAATGTGATTGATTATAAATAAAGGGAAAAAAAGGTATTTTTAATGTTTTTTTGTATCTATATGAAAATGTTTTGCCTTTCCTTTCTATTTTAAACTGAATGGATTGTTTTACAAGGTGATCATTTATAATCACTTCAAGTTACAAAGTATTGATTATTTTTCCTTTTAAAGTTGTTTTAGTTCAGTACTTTATAACTTTTTTGTGTGGTCTGTCCTAACATGTTATGCATTTGTTTTTGAGAAAGGTTGGGTTTAACCACTTAACAACCGGCCCATAGCCGAATGACGGCTGCAGGGTGGTTGCTTAACTCTGGGAGGGCGTACTATGACGTCCTCCCAGAATTCCCCTCTCGCGCGCCCCCTGGGGTGCGCACCCGAACACATCCGTGACCGCTGGGTCCAGAGGACCCGGCGCATCACGGATCTCGGTAAATGGCCGCTGATTGCGGCCATTTACCATGTGATCGCTCCGTCAAATGACGGAGCGATCACATGTAAACATACCGGAGTCATCTCATGACACCAGGTCCTCTCCTCCCCTCTGTGTACCGATCGGTACACTGTGAGCGGAGAGGGGGGTTGATGGATGGCAGCAGCGCTGTGGGCTGGATGTTTAGTGCCCACAGCACTGCTCAGTGACATCCAGCCATCCATCCATCCATGCTCAACCATCCTTAATGCTCTGCAATGCCCTGCAATACTCTGCAATGCCCCAGAATACTGTGCAATACTCTGCAATGCCCTGCAATACTCTACAATACCCCACAATACTGTGAAATACACTGCAATACCCCACAATACTCTGCAATACCCCCACAATACTGTGCAATACTCTGCAATACCCCCACAATACTCTGCAATACCCCACAATACTCTGCAATACTCTGCAATACCCCACAATACTCTGCAATACCCCCACAATACTGTGCAATACTCTGCAATACCCCACAATACTCTGCAATACCCCACAACACTGTGCAATACTCTGCAATGCCCCACAATACTCTGCAATACCCCACAACACTGTGCAATACTCTGCAATGCCCCACAATACCCTGCAATACCCCACAACGCTGTGAAATACCCCGCAATACTCTGCAATACCCCACAATACTCTGCAATACCCCGCAATACTCTGCAATACCCTGAAATACTCTGCAATACCCCACAATACTCTGCAATACCCCGCAATACTCTGCAATACCCTGAAATACTCTGCAATACCCCACAATACTCTGCAATACCCCGCAATACTCTGCAATACCCCACAACACTGTGCAATACTCTGCAATACCCCACAATACTGTGCAATACCCCGCAATACTGTGCAATACTCTGCAATACTGTGCAATACTCCGCAATACTCTGCAATACCCCACAATACTATGCAATACCCCGCAGTACTCTGCAATACCCTGTAATACTCTGCCATACCCAGCCATACTCTGCAATACTTGGTGATACCCAGCCATACTCAGTCATAATCGGCGATACCCTGCAATACCCTGCCATACTCAGCCATACCCAGCCATGCTCAGCCATACTCTGCAATACCCCGCAATACTCTGCAATACCCCACAATATTCTTCCATACCCTGCCATACCCAGCCATACTCAGTGATACCCAGCCATACTCAGCCATGCTCAGCCATACCCTGCCATGCTCAGCCATACTCAGCTGTACGCGGCCTCTGTATGTGGCCAGGCTGTGGAAGTCTCACACATGTGGTATCGCCGTACTCAGGATTAGGAGAATCTATTTTGGGGTGTCATTTTTGGTGTATACATGCTATGTGTTAGAAATATTGTATAAATGGACAACTTTGTGTTAAAAAAAAAAGCGTTTTAACCACTTCCCGCCCGCCGGCTGTCATGCAACGTCCTTGACTTTGTGCGGGGATATATGAATGATGGATGCAGCTACAGGCATCATTCAGATATCAACTTTTTTAGCCGGCAATTCCCTACACCATAAGAATGATCATAGTGGCTGTTCCACTGCTTGATCGTTCTTAGGAAGGTGAGAGAGCATGTCCCCCCCTCCCACCACCCTCCGGTGCTTCTACCGACCCACCGCTACGATCAAAGCCAGGATATATATATTTTTTTTTATTTCAGGCTTCCCAGCCTAGAGGTGAGATGTGGGGTCTTATTGACCCCATATCTCACTGTAAAGAGGACCTGTCATGCCATATTCCTATTACAAGGGATGTTTACAAGTGGTCAAAATTTTTTTTTTGGGAAAAAAGCATCAAACTAAAATAAATAAAGTAAAATGAACAATAAAAAAAAAAAAAATGTAAAGCACCCCTGTCCCTGTGTGATCGCATGCAGAAGCGAACGCATACATAAGTCCCGCCCACATATGAAACGGTGTTCAAACCACACATGTGGTAGAGATTGGTAGAGTGAGAGCAATAATTTTGGCCCTAGACCTCCTCTGTAACTCAAAACATGTAACCAGTAAAAAATGTTAAAGTGTCGCCTATGGGGATTTTTGAGTAGCGAAGTTTGCTGCCATTCCACAAGCGTGTGCAATTTTGAAAGGTGACATGTTGGGTATCTATTTACTCAGCGTAACTTCATCTTTCACATTATGCAAAAACATTGGGATAACTTTATTGTTTTGGTTTTTTTTAAAGCACAAAACTGTTTAAAAAAAAAAAAACGCGTTAAAAAATTGCTGTGCAAATACCGTGCGAGATAAAAAGTTGCAATGACCACCATTGTATTCTCTAGGGTCTTTGCTAAAAAAACATATATAATGTTTTGGGGTTCTATGTAATTTTCTAGCTAATAAATGATGATTTTTACATGTAGGAGAGAAATGTCAGAATTGGCCTGGGTGCTCCAGAATGCCTGAAGGTGCTCCCCTGCATGTTGGGCCTCTGTATGTGGTCACGCTGTGTAAAAGTCTCACACATGTGCTATCACCATACTTGGGAGTAATAGCAGAATGTGTTTTGGGGTGTAATTTGTGCTATGCATATGTGAGAAATAACCTGCTAATATGACAATTTTGTGCAAACAAAACAAAAAAAAAGTAAAAAAAAAAAACTTGATTTTGCAAAGAATTGTGGGAAAAAATGACAACTTCAAAAAACTCATCATGCATCTTTCTAAATACCTTGGAATGTCTTCTTTCCAAAAAGGGGTCATTTGGGGGGTATTTATATTTTTCTGGCATGTTAGGGTCTCAAGAAATTAGATAGGCCGTCAGTAATTCAGGTGTGATCAATTTTCAGATATTGGCACCATAGCTTTTGGACTCTATAACTTTCACAAAGACCAAATAATATCCACCGATTTGGGTTATTTTTACCAAAGATATGTAGCAGTATAAATTTTGGCCAAAATATATGAAGAAAAATTACTAATTTGCAAAATTTTATAACAGAAATGAAAAAAAATGCATTTTTTTTACAGATTTTTCTGTCTTTTTTCTTTTATAGCGCAAAAAATAAAGAACCCAGCGGTGATTAAATACCACCAAAAGAAAGCTCTATTTGTGTGAAAAAAAAGGACAAAATTTTCATATAGATACAATGTTACAAGACTGAGTAATTGTCATTCAAAATGTTAGAGCACCAAAAGCTGAAAATTGGTCTGTTATTAAGGGGGTTTAAGTGCCCAGTGGTCAAGTGGTTAAATGTGATGACATATCTGGATACATATATTTACTAGGTATTAATTAGAAGGAGATAGAGAACAATGTGTATGTGTATTTTATGATTTACACTGTCCTTTATTTTTACCTTTATTAAAATCAAAAGTATTCTCACTTAAAAGATTTCACGCAAGCTTTTATTATATAATATAGAATAGTAAAGCTCAAAGACAAAGATTGCTTTTTAAATTTGGAAAACAGTTTCCCTTTTGGCCATACAATTCTTTATTAGGTACACAGGAAAAAAAACACCTAATTTCATAATTTTTTTGTGTAATATTACAGCTGACCCTTAAGCAAACAGCTAAATACACATATGAAATATGGTATGTATATGGAGGCCATTTTACACCCAGTTCTGAGCTCTACACAGCTCTACCACCTGTTTTTTCCTCAGCAGAAGTCACCTAATATTTCCAGGCCTCTCCTAGCATGAGACTGAACAATAAATAATGCCAGCCATAGACGGTTTGAATCATTCAACCCATGTAAGGGCAGGCTGAATGTAGTTAAATTGATCAATTGATTAACTTGGATACAACCAGCCTGTCACATGTGATTATTAGGAAGAAAAGAATGGCTGCACACCACAGGAACGTTCCAATGATTTCATACAAAAAAATAGCAATAAACAGCCAACAAAGACAGAGTGTCCGAACCCAGGAGGTGATGCATGCATTTCACACTGACCTCAGTGCTTCTTCAAACCTACAGCACAACTGAAGCGCCAAGCATATAAAGGCTCCATCCCCCCCACAAACAGGTGTGGGATAATGCAATTAGCTGTGTCGAATGTCTGACAAGACTGTCCTAATACACCTGCATAACCATACCTTTGTGTTACCATATGACAACATGGCATAGCAAAATATATATAATATTATAAAAAATAATAACACCGCCAAAGATTGTTATGCTAGTCATACAATATACGGTAAGTATAAATATGTTAACGTGTAAAGGAGAAAAACTTAAATGACAAATAGCATAATATTGAGAATAATAGAAACTAACCCAAATATATAGATGAGAACTATAAATAAATTACTAGAGAAATAGTGTCCTATATTGATTAAAAATTAAATATAACATTCCATATGCAAATAACCTAGCAATTTGTATATAAAAAGAAAAAGGAAAGACAAAAAAGAAAAAACACATCCCAATATCATATAATAAATAAATCTGTTTGATATTGTGGACGCACAAGAACAAAAAAGATCCCTAAATGGGAAGATGTGGAGTATGTGGTGCTAATCGAAACTACTATGTTAAAACCGATAAGACTAAAAGGCAACATTTCCCCTGGCACACCACATGGTGACCCCAACCTATAGCCATAGAAAAATACTCCACAAAAGACATCCCCTAAGTAGTAAACACAACACAAACAATGTCCACAGTCCCATCAACCCACTATAATAAATTGTCAGTTAATTGTATATAATAACCAATTTTGAACATTTACATTTACGGGTGAAGGAAGTGTGGAGAACATTGTATGGATCAACAAATGGCGAGAAACATAACAACATCTCTAGCCAAAGTGGATCCACAACAATATGGCAAATATCATGATAGTGGCTAACATCCCACTCAAAGTTGAGACCTGAAGGGATGCGAGTCTGCAGCCGATGTATCCAGAACTAAAGAAAAAGAGATGGAATAGGGTAACACCTATAATTAGATGTTCCAGGATGGATAATGCATCTGTATGTGTGACGTACCCTTAACCAATTACTGGAACCAAAGCCAAATACCTGATAGTAGTAGTGCAAGATGAAAAATGAGCAGGTATGTTCCTCTAGATCATAGCATACATGAAAGAAAAGGACCAGAGGATCAAGAGACAGGATCAATAAAGGAGGAACACACTGGCTATGAATATAAACTGGAACAATTTATTACATGAATAGATAATAAAATTGAATTCCACCCACACATAGAGCGATTCTACTAACCTCCACCACTAACAAAGTGACTTAGTGCAAAGTAACAGATTCACCACCTGGTACCCTCAACATACATGCCAGTATCCTCATAAATAAATAGTATACAACCACCTAATTTACCCACTGCTGGGAATATTGGGGCAATATACTTGGGACAATATTGTCAGAATAGGCAGTCTACAAGAACAATGCTGAATAAAAAAGGAATAGCATCTGGAGGAAAACCTGTATAGATCCTGCCAATCCAGGTAACTGGGATGGAAAACCACGGAAAACTAAAAAGTCAAAGGGCCTATGCACTGTCGATGCACTGCTGGACTCCCACTGTTTGTTCTCAAAGTGCTGCCTCGTGGACGCCAGGCACCACAGCCGTACAGCGTAGGAAGAAGGACTGAGCTCTGACGGCTCGGGACGGAGCGCTCCGCAATCCAGCTCGACTAGACGTGATGGTAAGGAGAGTGATCACTGTCTGGTGAGGAGATCACAGCTGTAGAAGGCTTGTAGGATCAAAGAAGGTAATAGTTTTCCTGTGTGTGTGTCCATCCTGAAGGCATCCTTAAAGCAGCATGAACTTGAGAGGATAAGAAGGGGAAATCGTGAATAAATGAGGGGATTAAAAAGTCATTCCAGGTGGTGGCTGTAAAGAGTGGGGGCGTCTAGCTGACGCATTTCAATCTGCTGACCGATTTTCTTCTACGTCGACGTCTAGTCGAGCTGGATTGCGGAGCGCTCCGTCCCAGCTGCGTGCCATCAGAGCTCAGTCCTTCTTCCTACACTGTACAGCTGTGGTGCCTGGCGTCCACGAGTAAGCACTTTGAGAACAAACAGTGGGAATCCAGCGGTGCATCGACTTCCAAGCGCTGAACTGCCAAGGACCCTCGGATCTGGACGTGGCAGCCTCTACACATGCGGGTAATATCTAGTCGCCATACACTATCCGATTTGTTCTCTCATTTGCAATCTGACCGCTCCTGCTTGTATCCTGAGGCCAACTGTTCTCCATCCCCCCTTCCACACACAGCAGTGTATAGGGGGTAGAGGATGGAAGGTATGTGTCAGGCTACACTTCATAAGGTTTGTGTAGACCGCTTACTACTAGACTATTCTATTTCACAATTATATTTTCATGCATGTGCAGCAGGACACAGGACTGCCATAATTTATACCCTCCTAAGGATTTGGTTTTCATAGGCCTTTTGACTTTTTAGTTTTCGGTGGTTTTCCATTCCAGTTACCTGGATTGGCAGGATCTATACAGGTTTTCCTCCAGATGCTATTCCTTTTTTATTCAGCATTGTTCTTGTAGACTGCCTATTCTGACAATATTGTCCCAAGTATATTGCCCCAATATTCCCAGCAGTGGGTAAATTAGGTGGTTGTATACTATTTAGTTATAAGGATACTGGCATGTATGTTGAGGGTACCAGGTGGTGAATCTGTCACTTTGCACTAAGTCACTTTGTTAGTGGTGGAGGTTAGTAGAAACGCTTTATGTGTGGGTGGAATTCAATTTTATTATCTATTCATGTAATAAATTGTTCCAGTTTATATTCATAGCCAGTGTGTTCCTCCTTTGATGTATCCAGAACACCTCCCTTCGACATAACCTCCGGAAGACATCACCCCCTCCCTTTTGGTGCACACACTTTTTCTATAACCTGCACTTTCATAGCCTTGATGTTACCATCATGGCACTCTCTAAAGTGTTTGGCTATGTTGGTTCCCTTATTTTGGACCACACTGTATACATGTTCATAGAAATGGTCTCACAGACATCTCGTAGTCCTACCAACATATTGCATATAGCAAATGTCACAAGTAAATAGATATATAACATAACTTGTGTTACAATTACAGTATAAAAGGACCTGATTTCATATTCCCTCTGGTTGGATGACACCCTAAACATATTTCCCCCCCAAACCATGGCCACAGCAAGAACATCCTGACGACCCACATTTGAAATTTCCTTTGAAATGGAGCCAAGTAAACAACTGGGTGCCAGTCTTATTATCATAAAAACTGTGTGACAGGGAGTGTCCTAGTGTTAGTGCCCTTAGGGGCTACCCTAAGTGGATGCTAAATAGAGCTTATAGCATTGCAAAATTTAAGGAGGGGGAAACATACTCGCCCCCCCCTTTTGTGGCCTGTTGGGCTACATGCTTGGATAAGGGTCTGGTATGAATTTTTGGGGGCCCTCACACCAATATTTTTTTTGGCATGAGGTTCCTCCCAAAATCCATGCTAGAACCAAAAGGCCTGGTATGGATTGGGGTGGACCCTATGCTGTTTTTTTTTTTTACTTTTTTAATGCCAGATCTTCTTTTGTTTCAATTCAGCAGGGAATCCCACTGACAGCAGATGAATCATAGTTGTAAGGATGCCGGCGGGTACCGGCTCCTTAACAACCAGCTACTTTGTTAAATATAGGGATGGGTCGAACACCTCCCTGTTCGGTTCGCATCCAGAACATGCAAACAGGCAAAAAATTAGTTTGAATACGTGAACACCATTAAAGTCTATGGGACACGAACATAAAAAAATCAAAAGTGCTAATTTTAAAGGTTAATATGCAAGTTATTGTCATAAAAAGTGTTTGGGGACCTGGGTCCTGCCCCAGGGGACATGTATCAATGCAAAAAAAAGTTTTAAAAATGGACTTTTTTCGGGAGCAGTGATTTTAATAATGCTTAAAGTGAAACAATAAAAGTGAAATATTCCTTTAAATTTCGTACCTGGGGGGGTGTCTATAGTATGCCTGTAAAGTAGCGCATGTTTCCCGTGTTTATAACAGTCCAAGAGCAAAATGACATTTCTAAAGGAAAAAAAGTAATTTAAAAGTGCTAGCGCTTGTGCCAGCTATTAATGAATTGTCGGTCCCGACAATACACATAAATGTCATTGAAAGTCATGGAGAAAAAAAAAAATGCATAGGGGTCCCCCGAAATTCCATTACCAGGCCCTTCAGGTCTGGTATGGATATTAAGGGGAACTCCGCACCAAAATTTAAAAAAAAATGGTGTGGGGTTCCCCCCAAAAATCCATACCAGACCATTTGATATGGATTTTAAGGGGAACTCCACGCCAAAATTTAAAAAAAATGGCGTGGAGTTCCCCCGAAAATCCACACCAGACCCTTATCCGAGCACGCAACCTGGCAGGCCGCAGGAAAAGAGGGGGGATGAGAGAGCGCCCCCTCTCCTGAATCATACCAGGCCACATGCCCTCAACATGGGGAGGATGTCCCCATATTGATGGGGACAAGGGCCTCATCCCCACAGCCCTTACCTGGTGGTTGTGGGGGTCTGCGGGCGGGGGGATTATCGGAATCTAGAAGCCCCCTTTAACTAAGGGGACACCCAGATCCCGGCTCTCCCAATGTGAATTAGTAAGGGGTACCAATCCAGCATTGCATCAGAGGAGGGCGGTTTCACCCGTACACATCACTGGGAAACCCTGGTGTTTCCCCTTGTCAGAGGGGGATGGGGTCACGTGACGGGTGGCCCTGCCCTCAGCTACATAAGAGCTGTCAAGCTAGTGCCGCGTCATTGGCTGGGTGCCTCCGGTGGAGGCAGGATCCTGTGTGTGTTCCTCGCTGGAGATCATCCATCGCTGGAGATCGAGAATTGGATTACATTGCTGGAGTAGGAGCATGGATTTATTGGATTACGTCACTGGAATCTCTTTTTTGTTTTTTATTTTTTTAATTTTAATAAAGGACTTGTCACAAGCCGTCTCCTGTGTTTTTTTTTAACATTTTGACACTTTCTTTTTGTGAAATGGTAGGGGTACCCCTTACCAATTCACATGGGGGGGCCGGGATCTGGGTGTCCCCTTTGTTAAAGGGGGCTTCCAGATTCTGATAAGCCCCACAACCACCGGGCAAGGGTTGTGAGGATGAGGTCCTTGTCCCCATCAACATGGGGACATCCTCCCCATGTTGAGGGCATGTGGCCTGGTACAGTTCAGGAGGCGGTGTGCTCTCTCGTCCCCCCCTCTTTTCCTGCGGCCTGCCAGGTTACGTGCTTGGATAAGGGTCTGGTGTGGATTTTTGGGGGAACCCCACACCATTTTTTTTTAATTTTGGCGTGGAGTTCCCCTTAAAATCCATACCAGACCTGAGGTATGGATTTTTGGGGGAACCCCACGCCATTTTTTTAATTTTGGTGCAGAGTTCCCCTTAATATCCATACCAGACCTGAAGGGCCTGTTAATGGGACTTTGGGGGACCCCCACGCATTTTTTTTAATTTTTCAATGACTTTCAATGACTTTTATGTGTATTGTCAGGACCGACAATTCATTATTAGCCGGCACTAGAGCTAGCACTTTTAAATGACTTTTTTTTTCCTTTAGAAATGTCATTTTGCTCTCGGACTGTTATAAACATGGGAAACATGCGCTACTTAACAGGCATACTATAGACACCCCCCAGGTACAAAATTTAAAGGAATATTTCACTTTTATTGTTTCACTTTAAGCATTATTAAAATCACTGCTCCCGAAAAAACAGCCATTTTTAAAACTTTTTTTGCATTGATACATGTCCCCTGGGGCAGGACCCAGGTCCCCAAACACTTTTTATGATAATAACTTGCATAAAACCTATAAAATTCAGACTTTAGATTTCTCCCATAGAATTTTAAAGGGTGTTCCGCTGCTTTTCGAATTTGCCGCGAACACCCCAAATTGTTCGCTGTTCGGCTAACGGGCAAACAGCCAATGTTAGAGTCAAACTCATGTTCAACTCGAAAAGATAGCCCATCCCTAGTTAAATACCACATGGCTAGACCACCCCTTATTCAGCAAATGTTTTTGTTCACTTTTTTTTGTAAATTAACTTTTTGACAGCTGTTATGCAGTATTTAACAAGTGTTTCTAAGTTTTTGTGGTAGATACCATATAAACCTATAATGAATAGACCTTTTTTCATATTGAATGAGATATTTGGGTCAAATGTGTCACGTGACCAAAATGTCTCAAGCAATATCCTTATCTTAAGAATACAACCTCCCAACTACACATATTTTTCGTTACCACCAACTCATTGGTTTTTGGAAACACTATACAAGAGATATAATGAAGGACTTACAACCAGTTTTCCTAGATATCCTTTTCATTAGATCTCTGTGTCTTTAGGACACAGCTGATCACAGATCGAGGTAAAGGGCCAATCACAGTGGCTATTTACAATGTGATCAGCTGTGTCCAATCACAGCTGATCCCATGTAAACAAATGCTGGTTATCAGCATTTCTTTTCCTCAGTGCATCACCGTGTGAGTAAAGGAAAGCCAATAATTGGCTCTCTTGTGACAGCACACATTTACACTGATAATCAAAGCACTAATCATCAGTGCCCTGAATATCAGTGCTGCCTCATCAATGCTAATCAGTTGCCATCAGTGCAGCATATCAGTGTCCATCTGTGCAGCATTTTAGTGCCCATCAGTACTGCCTATCAGTTCCCATCCGGGCCAACTTATCAGTGCAGCCTCATCAGTTCCCATCAGTGCCTCCCCATTAGTGCCCATCAGTGCAGCTTATCAGTGCTGCCTCATCAATTCCCATCAGTGTCACCTAGTGCAGCCTCATTAGTGCAACTTCATCAATGTCAATCAGTGCAACCTTATTAGTGCCCATCAGTGCAGCCTCATCCATGCCCATGAGTGCAGCCTTATCAGTGCTCATCAGTGCAGCCTCATCAGTTCAGCCTCATCAGTGCCTCCCCAGCAGTGCCCATCAGTGCAGCTTCTAAGCAGTGGTTTCACTAGGGGGGGCCAGAGGGGGCCCTGAAACCCCCAACATTATACTGTGCCCCCCAATTAAAAGGACTTATGGTTTGTATTTGGGGTGGGTGCCCGTGGCCCCACACATTGCTCTGGCCACTGCTGGAATAAGTCAGGCTCTCTTGACAGCATCCCTGTCAGCTCCTGTGGGGGATTTCTCCTCCCTCTACTCACTGACACTCAGTATAGTACCAGTGGTGCTCGCAGAGCCACGGCCGCCTGATCTGCACCCTCCCCCTGTATCCTCATTGGCAAGGAGGAGAGTGAGTTCCACCACTGTGGGGGTCCCAAGCCTCCCATAATCTCAGTGACAACTTGAAAAAACAGACTGATTTTTCCCGTCCACAGGACATAAGAATCAACCTGTAAGTTCCAAGGCTGAGCAGCGTGTCTATGATGACACTCTTATGCCCCGTACACATGGTCGGATTTTCCGATGGAAAATGTCCGATCAGAGCGTGTTGTCGGAAATTCCGACCGTGTGTGGGCTCCATCGGACATTTTCCATTGGATTTTCCGACACACAAAGTTTGAGAGCAGGATATAAAATTTTCCGACAACAAAATCCGTTGACGGAAATTCCGATCGCGTGTACACAAATCCGACGGACAAAGTGCCACGCATGCTCAGAATAAATAAAGCGATGAAAGCTATTGGCCACTGCCCCGTTTATAGTCCCGACGTACGTGTTTTACATCACCGCGTTCAGAATGATCGGATTTTCCGACAACTTTGTGTGACCGTGTGTATGCAAGACAAGTTTGAGCCAACATCCGTCGGAAAAAATCCTAGGATTTTGTTGTCGGAATGTTCAAACAAAGTCCGACCGTGTGTACGGGGCATTACAAAGCCCAGCCACCCGCCCCCCCTCACTCCCCTCACGGAACAGGAGAGCAGAGAGGAATACAGCTCCTCCTCCTACCTTTGTTCCTCCTGTGTCTTCCAGTCCCACCCACACGATCCCCGGCTTGCAGCTATGCCTGAAAGAGAGGGGATGTGTGGGCAGGAAATATGAAAATCTGCAGCTGCAGAAGATTCCTGGTTGCGTCAATGATTCCTGTCTGAGCCTGGACCTGTGGGTGAGTGCACACTGCAGTACACTGTGATCAATGAACTATCCCTATCTCCCTTCTCTCCCCCATCTGTCTCCCTCCCCCCTCCTGTTCTTCCAGGACCTTCACAAACTTTAAGTCTCAGTTAGGCTGGTAATAGAATGCATGTGATTGACTGCATATCACATTGTCAAGCAACAACAATTTATAATACATGTCACAAAATGAACATCCTTGTTGTTTGAGAATGTGATATGCAGTAAATCGTTTGTTAAAGTGCACACAGGCACAGTTATTTATTTATTTTTTTTAGGTATTCTTAATAACATAACTTTCATAAGGGTTATGTGCTTTTTGCTGTGCAAATGCGCAGTAGTCAGTCGAGCATTGTGCCAGCCATACATTGTAATTTTCGTAAGTGGTCGCTCATTTCTGGCATGCGCATGTGCAGTAGGTTGTCGAGCATTCTGCAAGGCATATTTGTCTCATATTCAAGATATTCAACGTCAGCTACTGAAGGCGGGTATGACATGTTGCGCATGTGCGATTTGCCCATACAGCCGATTATATGTCACAGGAAGTGACGTGGGTTGCAGATTCTGCCAGGTTGAACAGTTTGTCACAACACCAGTACAAATTTCTTTCCTGCAACCATAGATTGCAGGAAAGAAATGTGCATGATTCCCCCATTAAAACAGTCAGTGGTGACAGGGGAATCCCTCCCACCCAGCAATTCTCCAGACAAACAGTGATTATCACTAGCGGCTATAGCGACCGCTAATGATAATCATAAGAGTATCCAGCAGGCTGGTTGTACCCAAGTCGATCGATCAGCTTGGTACATTCAGCCTGCTCCTTAATGGTTCAAATGTCAGCCAGTTCCTGATGAAACAGCCAAGATTTAAACTATCTATGGCTGGCCTTAGCTCTTAGGCAGACCATACATTGATCACTTTTTTCATTCAACTATTAGGTTGAATGAAAAAAAAAATGTTCCTACCACTGTAGACCTGCGGCAGAACTACCAGGGTTGCTGTCCTGTCCCGGCTATTGACAGCACTGGTCTCTGTCTCCATGGCAGCACATTAGGACCCAGTGCTGATTACTTTATGAGGCTGATGGGCTCATGCACAGGAGGGCCAGCACAATTGGTTGTCAGAAATGGGCTTGGGTGTGTTTGAAATCCCATGTGACTGATCCCGCCAGGAAACCGACACTCCACATGGCTAATCACAGGCAGCATTTCCTGGTTCACAGCTGCACATATCAGGAAATGTCTCACTGCCTGTGATTAGCGGTGTGCAGCGTTGGCTTCCTGGCAGGATCGTTCACGTGGGATTTCAAACACGCCCGAGCCTGTTTCTAATGGTTGTAGACAGTTGAGCTCCCTGCAGGTTGCTCAGCAGCAGTGGAGCCTTCTCTGACATGCTGATTGGGATGCAATCCAGGTGATGCTCCTAGTCAAATCTAATGTTAACCACTTAAGCCCCGGACCATTTGGCTGCCCAAAGACCAGAGCACTTTTTGCTATTTGGCACTGCGTCACTTTAACTGACAATTGCACAGTTGGGCGACGTGGCTCCCAAATAAAATTGACGTCCTTTTTTCCCCACAAATTGAGCTTTCTTTTGGTGGCATTTGATCACCTCTGCGGTTTTTTATTTTTTATGGATATGTGAGAACCAGTGCGCAAAACCACAATATGAGTAAAGGATTAGTAAAACTGACGGTAAAATACCCGATGGAGAGCCGCTCACATAGATAGGTTCACTCAGTTCCCCAAAAAACAACTAAAAAGTAAAAATATGTGGCGCTATTCCATCAATCAGTAACAGTACAAAGTGTGGTAAAGTGGGCAGAGTATAATCCACCTCGTGTGGTAATATGCCAAGCAAACGTGAATAATGGCCACGGATTGATGCCACCATACAAAAATGGATCAAATAAAAGCGGATGCACTTCTGCGATAAGAAAAATATATTTAAGCAATTAAATAGAAAGTGCCACAGTGCTAGATGAGATAAACAATCACCCCTCAATAGGTGAAAGAAAAATCTGCAGATATGGACAAATGACTTCCCAAGTGAATGCTCACAACCAAAATTCATATATAAAGTGAAAGCAATTAGATGTAAAGTGACTCAGTGCTTAATGAAATATAACTGTGAATAAGAAAAATACCTTCCCAAATAAATTGCTCACAACCAAAATTCATACACAAGTGATGCCGGTGACTCAAAATTAATCGCTAAACATAAATAATAATAAATAATGACGCTGATACAGAATAAATAAAGTCACTTCTTCTAAGTGAGCTAAAAAATGTATCTAGGCAGTGATAAAGTGACATATAGTGCAGTATAAAATATTAAGATCAGCACCAAATGTGTGCATAGATTGCAAAATAGTGTATAATAACGACCAAATTGAATAGTAAAATCATGCCATAAAATACAATAATACAGTAATGAAATAGTCAATGATAATAGGACAGCTAATCTCACAAAAGAGATGCTGTCCCAGATAGTGACAATAGTGCAATAATGTCCATACAAAAGTGCAGTAGTGATGAGTGATTTCCACAAAGAGTCTTTAGACACTGTGCAAAAAAATGTGCAGTGACTGATAATTTTTCTTCTATGCACGTTCTAGTGCATCTCCCAGGTGTTTCCCCCAGCCTCTCACCTCCAACAGCGGCCCCCAATGGGCCTAGTAGGGCGGGTGGATAATTCTAGGAGAGGATGTATTTCCTGCAGCGTGTCTTTCAAACATCCAGTAGGTCTGTCTCTCTGCAACTCATCCCACAGCTCTCAGCACTCTCAGCGGTCCCAGCAGTTTTTAAGAGCAAAGAAAAGATCTCATGGTGTAGTATTTAAAAGCCCATTTATTAAAAAAACATAGTAACTTACATTGAGATAAACAGCAAACAGTGGATGTGAGGGAAGCTTCCGGGTTCGGCCGTCCCCGAGAAGCGTCGGCACCTGACTCCTCCTACCCTGACGCGTTGCGTCACAGCACGTGACTTTATCAAAGATGAGGGATGAGTTGCAGAGAGACAGTTGCAGAGAGACAGACCTACTGGATGTTTGAAAGACACGCTGCAGGAAATACATCCTCTCCTAGAATTATCCACCCGCCCTACTAGGCCCATTGGGGGCCGCTGTTGGAGGTGAGAGGCTGGGGGAAACACCTGGGAGATGCACTAGAACGTGCATAGAAGAAAAATTATCAGTCACTGCACATTTTTTTGCACAGTGTCTAAAGACTCTTTGTGGAAATCACTCATCACTACTGCACTTTTGTATGGACATTATTGCACTATTGTCACTATCTGGGACAGCATCTCTTTTGTGGGATTAGCTGTCCTATTATCATTGACTATTTCATTACTGTATTATTGTATTTTATGGCATGATTTTACTATTCAATTTGGTCGTTATTATACACTATTTTGCAATCTATGCACACATTTGGTGCTGATCTTAATATTTTATACTGCACTATATGTCACTTTATCACTGCCTAGATACATTTTTTAGCTCACTTAGAAGAAGTGACTTTATTTATTCTGTATCAGCGTCATTATTTATTATTATTTATGTTTAGCGATTAATTTTGAGTCACCGGCATCGCTTGTGTATGAATTTTGGTTGTGAGCAATTTATTTGGGAAGGTATTTTTCTTATTCACAGTTATATTTCATTAAGCACTGAGTCACTTTACATCTAATTGCTTTCACTTTATATATGAATTTTGGTTGTGAGCATTCACTTGGGAAGTCATTTGTCCATATCTGCAGATTTTTCTTTCACCTATTGAGGGGTGATTGTTTATCTCATCTAGCACTGTGGCACTTTCTATTTAATTGCTTAAATATATTTTTCTTATCGCAGAAGTGCATCCGCTTTTATTTGATCCATTTTTGTATGGTGGCATCAATCCGTGGCCATTATTCACGTTTGCTTGGCATATTACCACACGAGGTGGATTATACTCTGCCCACTTTACCACACTTTGTACTGTTACTGATTGATGGAATAGCGCCACATATTTTTACTTTTTAGTTTTTATTTTTTATGCTATAAACAAAAAAATAGCAACAATTTTGAAAAAAATGCATTATTTTTAACTTTTTGCTATAATAAATATCCCCAAAAAATATATATAAAAAAAATTTTTTTTTTTCCTCAGTTTAGGCCGATACGTATTCTTCTACATATTTTTGGTAAAAAAAATCTCAATAAGCGTTTATTGATTGATTTGCGTCTACAAAATAAGGGATAGTTTTATGGCATTTTAATTAATATTTTTTTTTTTATACTAGTAATGGCGGCGATCAGCGATTTTTATTGAGACTGCAACATTATGGCAGACAGATCAAACACTTTTGGCACGATTTTGGGACCATTCACTTTTATACAGCGATCAGTGCAATTAAAAATGCATTGATTACTGTGTAAATGTGGCTGTCAGTGAATGGGTTAACCACTAGGGGGCAGTGAAGGGGTTAAGTGTGTCCTAGGGAGTGATTCTAACTGTGAGGGGGCGTGGCTATGTGTGACATGATACTGATCACAGCTCCCGATTACAGGGAGCTGTGATCAGTGTCCTGTCACTAGGCAGAACGGGGAAATGCTTGTTTACATCAGCATTTCCCCATTCTTCCTCTCCGTGAGACGATCACGGGTATCCCCGTGAACATCGAGGCCATAGGACCCGTGATCACACTTATGCGCGACCACAAACCGCTTCTTACAGGGCAATATACAGGTACATTAATCTGCCTGTACGTGACCTTCTGCCGATGTATATCGGCATGAGCCGGTCGGCAAGCGGTTAAATATGTTTAAAGCCCATACCTTACTGGCATGGAGCCCACATGGATGCTGAACATACGGTTGATTATATATATATATATTTACACACACACACACTGTAGATATATATGTGGTTGTACTCTTGATTCTTATAAATACTATTTATTAGATCTGACTGGGAACATCACCTGGATCACAGCCCGATCGGCATGTCAACAGAGAAGGTTATATAGCATTACTTTAGCTAGGTGACCAGCTGGGGGCTCAGCTCTCTACAACCAATAGTGCCAGCCTTCTCCTGCATGCACCCACAATGTCACCATCACTAGGTCCTAATAGACTGCCGTCGCTGTCAAGGAGACAGACGCTAGACCAGCACTATCAATAGCAGGGGCAGGACAGCAAGAGGAGGCTTGGGAACCCCAGAGTGGCAGAATGCCAGGGCCCGGTCGCAAGTGCTACCTTTGTAACTCTGGTAGTTTTCCCGCTGCTTTGGACCCTTATATTTTCCTGGTGTGCTGGTAACATATCTCTTGTTCTCTGCCACCCTGGGGGACCCCAATACAGTAAGAAGGGGGCTCACTTCAGCACATGTGAAAGGGTCCCATTGTGGGATCGTAATAAAGGGCCCTGCAACAGAAGTATAGGGCGCCAGGATATATATATAATTGTATTTTATAGTTGGCCCCCTACTTTTATCCCTGTCCCCCCCAT
This sequence comes from Aquarana catesbeiana, assembly GCF_042186555.1. Classification (NCBI taxonomy): domain Eukaryota; kingdom Metazoa; phylum Chordata; class Amphibia; order Anura; family Ranidae; genus Aquarana; species Aquarana catesbeiana. The sequence continues at coordinate 342,717,343 of NC_133325.1, forward strand.
GTGCCCCCCTAAATATGAAATCTGGATACGCCACTGCTTATAAGTGCCCATCAGTACAGCTTATCAATGCCCATGCCCATCAATGTAGCTTCATTAGTACACATCAGTGAAGAAGGAAAATTACATATTTGTAAAATTTTATAACAGAAATTAAAAAAGTTTTTTTTGTTTGTTAGCCAGTGGTGATTAATTACCAAAAAAAGAATGCTCTATCCATCTAAAAACAATGCTAAAAATGTAATATGGGTACAGCGTAGCATGACTGCGCAATTGTCATTCAAAATGCGATAGCACTGAAAGCTGAAAATTGGACTGGTCAGGAAGGAGGTGAAAGTGCCCAGTAGGCAAGTGGTTAAAGGAGAAGTAGGGTCAAAGCTTTTTTGGCCCTACTTCTTCTATGGATCACAGAAGTGCAGTTCGCTCTGCACACTTGTGACCCCTTTTCAGCTGATTTCAGTTGCTGGATCGATCCTGACTTTACAGTCTGGATCCACCAAGTAGCCTGGACCGTCAGCTGGCTCATCCTCTCAGCCACGTGTCCCCTGTCCAGCTCAGGGCTCCAGTGAGTGTTGGAGGGGTAGAGCAGAGAGCAGGTTATGACAGTCACAGCTCTCTGCTCAGAGCAGAGGGGAGAACTTAGTGATCAGTGGTGTTTGATCGCTCAGTTCTCTATGTAGAGGTCACAGGGGACACCAAGGTGAGTATAATTTTTCTCTTTTAATGACTTTCTAATCAGACTGAAAATTTCACTTCTGAATCTGTTCTATCCTAATCCAACATCCATTTGTATCTGTAGCATTCATTATCTGTAACTTTGCTAATTGATTTAGTAAAACATACATTTTTTAGTAGACAGTTTAGGTGATAAAGAGTCTTTTTTTTAGTCTTTTTATGGTTAAAACTGCTCTTCCGTTTATCAAGTATATTGTTAAAATTATTTCTTACATATTATCCCATAAACCTTTCTTAATATATAAAATAAATGTATCACTAAAATATATGATATGGATTTTGTCACAATGAATAATCTCTGTTGCAGCCAGCCATTCTCTGATGTGTACTGCTCAGTTCTTGGTCAGTAATTCTATTTCAAGTTAGAGGTTTGGGACTTACCTCTGTTATTTCTATGCAGCTTTACAATTAATAAATCACTGTAAACAGTATTAAATTATATTACTTTCTGAATTGCCATTAGGTTGATAAATATTTGTACATTAAGGAGTCAATGCTGCTCACCCCAATATGGACAAGAAAAATGGGAAAAAGTCCCCCGAGCGGGGTTTTTAGGCAGCTAGCTATAGATATGAGCAAGGCATTAAGTAAAATATTAAAATGCTTTATTGAAGGGTAATGAATGATTGTAACAACATATAAATATAAGTTGGGAGCTCCAGTGGGAAAATACCCATACCAAATACATATAATAGCAACCATAGGTTATACGCAGCATGTGATAAGGCTATTGCATAACAATCCTGACGCGTTTCGACCCATGAATTTTGGGGTCTCTTCAGAGGATGAGTTTGCTAAAGAAAAAAGAAAAATTTATAATAGTATGTACAGCTTATTTAAAAGAGTTACAGCATTGGCAAGTTTGTTTAGCAACATGTTTAGTAACACTTTGCACATAATTACCACTGAGTTTGGATGTTCCCCTCGATCAGAGCCTCCCCACATAGCAGCCAGACCATCCAGTGTGCCCACACGTAGCAGCACCCCGGAAGAGGGGGGAACAGGAATCCACTTGATATGGCTTGCAAGGAGCCACACGTATAATTGCCCCCCCACCATCACGCCACAGGGGAGGTGGGGCCGGAACCTACAAAAATTGTCAGAGCGTTAGCTAATGAATATACCCATATAGGTTAGTGGTTAGATTTAACTGTTGGGCGGTCAGAAAGTGTTGTAATCAACTATTACAGCTTGAATTAGTCATGTGAAGGATAATGAGATTAGTAAAGTGACTATATTGATATAACTAATATAAAATATGTCAGGGATGACCTTGTCTTTTATTGCTGACAATGGCGGTGATAGGAAGAAAAGTGAGGAATGTGCACAGTGAATAATGACGTGTAAAATATGATGTAAAAAATATGAAGAAAATGTGAAAAAAGGAATGTGCATGAAAATGATACGAGTGGGGGGCAGGAGGCGGAGCCTAGCGGAGCAGACATGCATTGTTAGAGCTCCACACCGCTGAGGAGAGAAGAGAAGGACAAAGCGGAGCCTGCAGGCTCAAAAGGTATCCATTTGAACCTTTTTGCCCCAGGGAACAAACTGTGAAAGTTTGGGCAGGAAATATGGTACTGGGAGGAAACCGTGGCAGAAATAAAAATCACCTCACAAAGAGCTCACAGGCACTCACTGCAGCTGAAGCAGCTCCAGTCACCTCACAAGATACAGCATCAGGGCGCTCTCACAGACAGAAAATGTCACAGCAAGACTCTCCATTTGAGTCAGATACAGAACAAATCCTCTCACAAACTTCTCCACAAGCCTCCTCAGTATCCCCAGTAATATTATTACAATTTGAAAAGATGCTTCATAAGGCTTTAAAACAAACCTCAGACCAAATAACAAACAGCCTAACCAAAGAAATAAGAGAGCTGGGAAACCGCACCGCAGCCTTAGAAATAAAAATGGATGAAATTGAAATTACAACCCAAGAAAATATAACAGAATTGGAACAATTAAAAAAAGAGAATTTAATACTTCAAACTAAGCTCGAAGATTACGAAAATAGAGCCAGACGTTCAAACTTGCGCATAAGGGGAATACCTGAAACTGTGACAGACCTGCAATCTACTATTACTGCTCTATTACAAGAACTAAAGCCAGATATCCCTATTGAACGTTTAGAACTGGACAGAGTACACAGAGCCCTCACAGCCAAAAAGAAAGATGGACCCCCACGTGATATAATCACAAAATTTCATTATTACAGAACGAAAGAACAAATACTAATTGCTGCAAGAGAAAAAAAGGAACTTAATTTTCAAGGACACAATTATCAAATTTTTGCTGACCTATCCCAACTTACTATTACTAAAAGACGATCCATGAAACCCCAACTAATGGAACTGCAACGCCACAACATTATTTATCAATGGGGCTTCCCCTTTTCAGTCAGATTTAACTACCAAGGTACAATTTACAGAAGCAGATCAGCAGATGAACTACAACAAACCCTTTTAAAATTAAATCTGACAGAACCCACAAGCAGCAACACTCCCACACGCAGAAGAATGGCATCATCTTCACCTTCAGGCAGCACCCAGAAAATTCCAGAACAAAATGGGAATCATCATTCTCACAAAAGAGGCCGTTATGCCACATCATCCATGGACCAAGAAGATTCAATGGACTGACATCCTAATTCCTGATATCTCTTCATTTATTATACTAAGAGATGGTTCTCTATAAAAAACCTATATTTATAACTGAATGTAACTGCATTCTGATAGTCACACACTGTGTGGGATCATGTTACATTCCAGTTATATTTCTTATTACTTCTGATTCATATAGCCTTAGAATATATAAGTGAAATAAGGAAATTCTTGTTCAGTTATATATTATCAGGTAATAACAATAGATTTATTACTTTTTAGGACAAATGTGTTCAATAATCCAGAAGTAATGGAAGCTTTTTTTTTTTTTTTTTTTTTCTTTCTTTTCTTAAAACAAATATATTATTACCTAACTAGTTCCTAGAATTATGTTTTTGTTTATTCTAATCTGAAGCAATACAACCTCAATTTTATGAATTAACATATCTAAACAGTTACATATGAATAAAATATGTAATTGTTTACTCTAAAAGGGTTAAAATCCCAAAATAATTCAAACTATCTTTATCAATACCAAAGTTATTAACAGTACCTTTCTAACTGAATTATTTAGCCTAGGGCAAGACTAACCATATACAACCACCCTGGAATAAATAATTTCAACAAAAACTATATTTTGCACTCCAACTAATGAAACATCATTTTGATGTCTTTTGACATAGCACTTCTCTCCTGTAAGTGGAAGATCCGTGTACCCCCATTAGCCCTCCTCATTCTCCCAACCATATTATGTGGGAGTGTGACAAAGGCACTTATTCCCCTGAGAGAGATATTTATTCTCTTTCACGGGTAAATTGTGATTACTTGCAAAAAATAATTTATACAATGTATCATCTAATCTCATATGTTTTTTGTTTACTCTTTACTCCAGAATTCACTGGTTTCTTTTCTATCTATTCATCTCTTCAGTCCACACAGGTTGATCTGCGCAGTCAGCTCTGCATAACAAAAAGTAAGTCAAAACTATTTGATCTGTTGCCATGGCACCACTGAATATACTTTCCCTGAATGTTCAGGGAATAAATGTCCCTCAAAAAAGGACCAAAGCCTTCCGTACTTTCCATAACAAGAAGGCTCACATAGTATGCCTCCAAGAAACACACTTCACCAAAGATTCTACTCCAAAATATATTTCTCCTTTTTATCAACAAATTTACACGGCTTCTGCCTGTACCAAGCAAAGAGGAACTCTAATTGCATTTCACCGATCCACACCATTCACCTTATCATCAGAAATTAAAGACCCAGAAGGTAGATACCTGATACTCATGGGTTATATAATGGATACAGTAATCACGGTGATTTCCTACTACGCTCCTAACAAACAACCTACACCATTCCTCTCACATATATTACAAGTGATTAATACACACAAAATAGGAACAGTGATAATGTGTGGGGATTTGAACCAGGTCCTCCTCCCATTTCTAGATAAATCACCTTTTACACCATCCAAAATAACCTCTAGATTACCTTTTTCTCAACTTCTTTCCAAATACAATCTGGTAGATTCATGGAGAGAAAGTAACCCAATGAAAAAGAAATTCACTTATTTCTCGCACCCTCATCAAACCTTCACCAGAATAGATCATATTTTTCTAACAATAGGAATGATACCAGAAATTATTGCATCAGATATAATTCCGATTCTGTGGTCTGATCATAATGCAGTATACACTACTATAGCCTCAGCCATACCAAAAGCGCATGACCCAACGTGGTACTTACCGGACATAATGCTCAAACACCCACTACATCAGATGGCCATTGAACAAGCTTTAAAGGAATACATATCAATTAATAATACAACAGACATCTCCCCAATAACACTGTGGGAAGCTCATAAGCCTGTCTTGCGTGGTACAATACAAAGACAAATGGCACTATTTAAACGGGAACGCAAAAATCTAGCAAAAAAACTAGAACTCAATTTTAATGCAGCCTACATATCATTTCAAGATAATCCATCTCAGAGTACAAAATCTCATCTGGAAAAATCTAGATTGGAATACGATCTATTTCTCACTGAGTCAGTTGATAAATCCCTCAAACGCTCCAAACACAATTTCTACATGAATACAAACAAACCAGGTACATATTTGGCTCGGGCATTAAATTCAACTAACAAATCTTTCAAACCAATACGTTTGAAATTATCAAAAAATGTTTACACTTGTAATCCAGTTAAAATAGTCCATAAATTTCACTCACATCTCGCAACTTTATACAAGACAAACAATGAATTTAATCCTACAGAGGCTGAATCCTTCTTCTCAAAAATAACCTTACCTGAGTTATCTCAGAATCAAAAAAGCAGTTTGGATGAGCCTATAACTATAGATGAAGTTGCTAACGCCATAAAAGACCTAAAACTTAACAAAAGACCAGGCCCAGACGGCTACTCGGCTTTATACTATAAAACATTTTCAGAAATACTCTCTCCCATTCTCACTGAAACTTTTAACAAACTTCTAGATGGACATTCTTTTCGGCAAGAAACACTAATGGCAATTGTTTGTATGATCCCAAAACCCCTTTCTGATGTTACTTCCTGTGTGAATTATCGGCCTATCTCTCTGTTAAACCTCGATATTAAATTATTAGCAAAAATAATAGCAAAACGCCTCAATAGCATTATAGGAAAATTAATACATAGAGATCAAGTAGGCTTCATGCCAAATAGACAGGCAGGCGATAATATACGCAGGGCAGTGTTATTGGCACATATTGCTAAAAAACAGAAAATCCCTTTATGTTTTCTATCTCTCGATATGAAGAGGGCATTTGACACAGTATCCTGGCAATATATGCAATATTCATTACAAAAATGGGGTTTTGGACCCCACTTTTTAACATGGATCAAAGCATTATATAATAAACCCAAAGCCTATATAAAATATGCTGGATACAAATCTGAAGCCTTTAATATCGAAAGAGGTACCCGACAGGGTTGCCCATTATCTCCCTTATAATTTGCCCTTATACTCGAACCCATGGCCCAATATATCAGAACAAACCAAACTATAACTGGCATTGAAGTAGGAGGTATTACACACAAATTATGTATATTTGCGGACGATATATTACTTTTTCTATCATCACCACAGGTCTCTGGTCCTAACTTAATACCAGCTCTTGATGGATTTGCAGCCCTATCCGGCCTTATGATTAATCCTAAGAAATGCCTAGTGCTTAATATTTCACTCACAAACATGGAATTGATCCCGGTTAGGGTTGCACTCCCATTCACATGGGCAGAAAAATCAATCCCATATCTTGGAATTCATTTAACAGCCTCTCATTCTGACTTATTCTCAACCAATTATCCTCCTGTATTAAGACAGATCACAAATCTAATAAAACAATGGTCGCAACTTCCATTATCCTGGATGGGGAAGATTAATGCAATCAAAATGACTATTCTACCCAAATTGCTTTATCTATTCAGAGTCCTCCCTATTCCAATTCCTTCCTATTTTTTGAGAATAGTACAAAAAAGAGCAACTTCGTTTATATGGGGCTCTTCTAAACCACGTATACCTATACACACACTACATCTTCCCAAAAATAAAGGAGGCCTGGGATACCCTAATTTTACTAACTACTACAGAGCGGCACATTTGGCCAGTCTGTCCAAATACCATGCAAAACAGGAAATCCCATTATGGGTATTTATAGAGGCTTCAGAAAATGACCCTCTATTAATATCAAATTTATTATGGCTTGATCCTAAAGACCGCTTTAAAATTCATAATCCCATAACTAAACACTTCTTATCTCTCTGGGATAAACTAAAAACCAAATATCAGTTACAATCTCCACACAATCCTCTCCTTTCTTTTATCAGAAATCCGGCCTTTTATCCGGCATGGATCTACCCAAATTCTTTTAAAGCTTGGACAACATCAGGCATTCAGACATTAAATGACTTCATAGCATCTAAATCATTCCTTTCATTCCCATCGCTTAGAGAAAAATATGATCTACCAAACTCTGAGATATTTAGATATCTCCAAATCAAAAATTTCTATACACCATTCCTAAAGGGGGATACACCATTATCCCAATTATCCATTTTTGAATCAATCTGTACAACAGATCCATTTGCTAAAGGTACAATTTCATCACTTTATAATCAATTATATGGAGTACCAAATCTTAATAGACCCTCTTACGTTCAGAGGTGGGAGGAGGACCTGGGACGAACTTTAGAAGACACGGACTGGTCTAACATATGGCTCACATCTAAGTCATCTTCACCCAACATCTTAGCACTGGAGACAAATTATAAAGTCCTAACTCGCTGGTACCTTGTACCCGCTAGCGTGGCAAAATATTCACCTAATACCTCAGCTCTTTGTTTTCGAGGATGCCCAGAAATAGGCACATATTTACACATATGGTGGACGTGCCCAGTAATTCAAACCTTCTGGAAGGAAGTCTTCGTGATTGCATCTAAAATATTTAAAAAAATAATACAACCAGATCCATATTTAACTTTACTTAATCTAAAACCGGAATGGTTAACACTCTCTCAATTCAAACTTATGATCCAACTAATAACGGCTGCAAAACAAACAGTGGCCAAGGCATGGAAATCTCCTACATTGGTACTAGCAGAAACAATTCACAGAATGAATACTACAATGTCCCATGCTAAGATGGTAGCCATCGATCAAAATCAAATTCCAAAATTTGAAAAACTTTGGCATTCTTGGATAAAACAACAGTTCCTGTCAAACTTCAATGACTCTGTCCTGTTGCCATGGTAACAGATTAAATGACTTACAGAGACACCCATTCTAAGGCTTCAAAGAGAACTAAAAAGAATAATAAACTGACGAGCGGGACAACCTTGTGGACCATACCTCTACCTTTCAACCCTTTTTCTTCTTTCTCTTTCCTTTTCTCCACCTTACGATTAAAGCTCATTATCAGAATTTATTTGACCTATATACACTCTACTTGTAAACAATATGTATAGTAGGTATAAATCATTTAAATACCTACAAAAGTAACTAAGGAAATGATATATATCTTTAATTTAGGTTTACGTGAACCCAATGTTTAATATTTGAAATTTCATGATATTTACCTATATAAACCCTACTGTAAAACAATGAGCTTACTTTATAGATCCTTGTAAACTTACTTTATGTATCTTTATAACATTGTATACTCAATAAACTTCTTTTGACAAGGAAAATGATACGAGTGAGTGTTTAAACAGAAAAAAAAAAAAAAAAAAACCAAATGAGTGTATGTGTGATGTGTGGATTTAAGGAAAAAGTGCATGATATTGCCAAGTATCTAAGTCTACGGCATCCAAAGCTGGTGTGCACATAGATCAAAATTATGTATAAGTATAATATTATTCTATGTGGTCTGATAAAGCATTGATAATCAGATGTATCATGAGTTCTTACTCACTCCTACCGTTGAGGAAAAGAGTCTGGCCGTCCAAGGAGGAAGTGGAGGGATCACACTCAAATCCACCCTCATTAAATGGTATCCTTAATTGGTACTGAAATTAACAACAGGTATCGTTTCTTCCACCCCTTAACCCCGGTGTGTAGAGGGAGGCTGTGGCCACCATTGGCAGGCCTCGTGTGGCTCCCTCGGCGTCCATCAAGGCGAAGCCCCGACATCTGTCGTCACCTTCGCCGTAAAATACGTGACATCATGAGGCCGCACGCACATGCGACTCACACGTGTGCGCACACCGCACGCAATGTCCGAAGGTGATGGGGGATGCCGCCGGCAGGGTAATCACGCCCGTGGGCGGCCGACCCGGGAATCCGGCCATCCAAGGGGAGAGACAAGGGGAGCGCAGGTGACTGAGCTCCCAACCCTGCCGGGAAGACACATCAGGGAACATGATCCCCGACCCAGGGAGCATGCGACCATGCAGGCATCACAGGGCCCCGATGGCGCAAGCTGCAAGCAGGGAGGCGCCGATCGAGAGGCACACAAACTAGCTCACATATGCGATTTGTGAAAAACAACAAATAACAAAAGTTTTTTACATAATTGCTTATTGATAATACAAAGTAAACATTGGAAACTGTGCACTGACAATTCTAACAATATTCCTAAAAATATGTAAGAACCACAACAACCCAGAGATGGCAACATAATTTCAACGTTTAAATAGATTTGTTTGAAAGGAAATAACTCCCAGATACACAAAAATAACTCCCAGATACACAAAATGTATAACAACCCAAATAAGGAAATTTGCATCGGATCCAGTGGATCCCTCATTGCTCACGGTTGCGATGCGATTTTACTCTATTCGCAACCACGAACAAGGCTATGAATTATAGACTCGATTGAGTATAATAATAATACAGACTCACAATACAAGAGCGTAACTGATTTAGTGAGCTCAAGGGGAGAAATATAATTCCGATTTAGTCCTCTTATTGAGAGTCTACTTAAAATCCTAATATGCGATTTAACATGCGATTTAACACATTTTTGGAAAATATATGGATACAATCTAATGTGGTATCTAGGATTAACACAAAGGGATATATACAGGAGAACAGACAGTGCACAGCTCATGTGTAACTCCCATGTGTCAAATGGGGGAAGGGGTGTTTAACCACCCGAATTTGTATAGCAAAGAGGGAAGACACATTAAGGAGTCAATGCTGCTCACCCCAATATGGACAAGAAAAATGGGAAAAAGTCCCCCGAGCAGGGTTTTTAGGCAGCTAGCTATAGATATGAGCAAGGCATTAAGTAAAATATTAAAATGCTTTATTGAAGGGTAATGAATGAATGTAACAACATATAAATATAAGTTGGGAGCTCCAGTGGGAAAATACCCATACCAAATACATATAATAGCAAACATAGGTTATACGCAGCATGTGATAAGGCTATTGCATAACAAACTGACGCGTTTCGACCCATGAATTTTGGGGTCTCTTCAGAGGATGAGTTTGCTAAAGAAAAAAGAAAAATTTATAATAGTATGTACAGCTTATTTAAAAGAGTTACAGCATTGGCAAGTTTGTTTAGCAACATGTTTAGTAACACTTTGCACATAATTACCACTGAGTTTGGATGTACCCCTCGATCAGAGCCTCCCCACATAGCAGCCAGACCATCCAGTGTGCCCACACGTAGCAGCACCCCGGAAGACTAATTAAGTACTAATTAAGGATACCATTTAATGAGGGTGGATTTGAGTGTGATCCCTCCACTTCCTCCTTGGACGGGCAGACTCTTTTCCTCAACGGTAGGAGTGAGTAAGAACTCATGATACATCTGATTATCAATGCTTTATCAGACCCCATAGAATAATATTATACTTATACATAATTTTGATCTATGTGCACACCAGCTTTGGATGCCGTAGACTTAGATACTTGGCAATATCATGCACTTTTTCCTTAAATCCACACATCACACATACACTCATTTGGTTTTTGTTTTTTTTTTTGTTTTTTTTTCTGTTTAAACACTTTTTTTTCTGTCCAAACTCAGTGGTAATTATGTGCAAAGTGTTACTAAACATGTTGCTAAACAAACTTGCCAATGCTGTAACTCTTTTAAATAAGCTGTACATACTATTATAAATTTTTCTTTTTTCTTTAGCAAACTCATCCTCTGAAGAGACCCCAAAATTCATGGGTCGAAACGTGTCAGGATTGTTATGCAATAGCCTTATCACATGCTGTGTATAACCTATGTTTGCTATTATATGTATTTGGTATGGGTATTTTCCCACTGGAGCTCCCAACTTATATTTATATGTTGTTACATTCATTCATTACCCTTCAATAAAGCATTTTAATATTTTACTTAATGCCTTGCTCATATCTATAGCTAGCTGCCTAAAAACCCCGCTCGGGGGACTTTTTCCCATTTTTCTTGTCCATATTGGGGTGAGCAGCATTGACTCCTTAATGTGTCTTCCCTCTTTGCTATACAAATTCGGGTGGTTAAACACCCCTTCCCCCATTTGACACATGGGAGTTACACATGAGCTGTGCACTGTCTGTTCTCCTGTATATATCCCTTTGTGTTAATCCTAGATACCACATTAGATTGTATCCATATATTTTCCAAAAATGTGTTAAATCGCATGTTAAATCACATATTAGGATTTTAAGTAGACTCTCAATAAGAGGACTAAATCGGAATTATATTTCTCCCCTTGAGCTCACTAAATCAGTTACGCTCTTGTATTGTGAGTCTGTATTATTATTATACTCAATCGAGTCTATAATTCATAGCCTTGTTCGTGGTCGCGAATAGAGTAAAATCGCATCGCAACCGTGAGCAATGAGGGATCCACTGGATCCGATGCAAATTTCCTTATTTGGGTTGTTATACATTTTGTGTATCTGGGAGTTATTTTTGCGTATCTGGGAGTTATTTCCTTTCAAACAAATCTATTTAAACGTTGAAATTATGTTGCCATCTCTGGGTTGTTGTGGTTCTTACATATTTTTAGGAATATTGTTAGAATTGTCAGTGCACAGTTTCCAATGTTTACTTTGTATTATCAATAAGCAATTATGTAGAAAACTTTTGTTATTTGTTGTTTTTCACAAATCGCATATGTGAGCTCGTTTGTGTGCCTCTCGATCGGTGCCTCCCCGCTTGCAGCTTGCGCCATCGGGGTCCTGTGATGCCTGCATGGTCGCATGCTCCCTGGGTCGGGGATCATGTTCCCTGATGTGTCTTCCCGGCAGGGTGGGGAGCTCAGTCACCTGCGCGCCCCTTGTCTCTCCCCTTGGATGGCCGGATTCCCGGGTCGGCCGCCCACGGGCGTGATTACCCTGCCGGCGGCATCCCCCATCACCTTCGGACATTGCGTGCGGTGTGCGCACACGTGCGGGTCGCATGTGCGTGCGGCCTCATGATGTCACGTATTTTACGGCGAAGGTGACGACAGATGTCGGGGCTTCGCCTTGATGGACGCCGAGGGAGCCACACGAGACCTGCCAATGGCGGCCACAGCCTCCCTCTACACACCGGGGTTAAGGGGCGGTAGAAACAAAACCTGTTGTTAATTTCAGTACTAATTAAGGATACAATTTAATGAGGGTGGATTTGAGTGTGATCCCTCCACTTCCTCCTTGGACGGCCAGACTCTTTTCCTCAATGGTAGGAGTGAGTAAGAACTCATGATACATCTGATTATCAATGCTTTATCAGACCACATAGAATAATATTATACTTATACATAATTTTGATCTATGTGCACACCAGCTTTGGATGCCGTAGACTTAGATACTTGGCAATATCATGCACTTTTTCCCTAAATCCACACATCACACATACACTCATTTGTTTTGGTTTTTTTTTTGTTTTTTTTTCTGTTTAAACACTCACTCGTATCATTTTCATGCACATTCCTTTTTTCACATTTTCTTCATATTTTTTACATCATATTTTACACGTCATTATTCACTGTGCACATTCCTCACTTTTCTTCCTATCACCGCCATTGTCAGCAATAAAAGACAAGGTCATCCCTGACATATTTTATATTAGTTATATTAATATAGTCACTTTACTAATCTCATTATCCTTCACATGACTAATTCAAGCTGTAATAGATGATTACAACACTTTCTGACCGCCCAACAGTTAAATCTAACCACTAACCTGTATGGGTATATTCATTAGCTAACGCTCTGACAATTTTCGTAGGTTCCGGCCCCACCTCCCCTGTGGCGTGATGGTGGGGGGGCAATTATACGTGTGGCTCCTTGCAAGCCATATCAAGTGGATTCCTGTTCCCCCCTCTTCCGGGGTGCTGCTACATGTGGGCACACTGGATGGTCTGGCTGCTATGTGGGGAGGCTCTGATCGAGGGGTACATCCAAACTCAGTGGTAATTATGTGCAAAGTGTTACTAAACATGTTGCTAAACAAACTTGCCAATGCTGTAACTCTTTTAAATAAGCTGTACATACTATTATAAATTTTTCTTTTTTCTTTAGCAAACTCATCCTCTGAAGAGACCCCAAAATTCATGGGTCGAAACGCGTCAGGATTGTTATGCACTAGCCTTATCACATGCTGTGTATAACCTATGTTTGCTATTATATGTATTTGGTATGGGTATTTTCCCAAACTTATATTTATATGTTGTTACATTCATTCATTACCCTTCAATAAAGCATTTTAATATTTTACTTAATACCTTGCTCATATCTATAGCTAGCTGCCTAAAAACCCCGCTCGGGGGACTTTTTCCCATTTTTCTTGATAAATATTTGTAAACCTAAGCTCCCTACTTCTCCCTATTGCTTTTTTACTTTCGATTAAGAAAATTGTGATTGTATGATTCTCCACAGATTTGAATATATTAGGTACATAGAGAAAAAAATACACAGTCTTCGATTCACCAGATTTTGACATTGATTTGCTTATCACTAATGCACAATGTAATTCATAGTGTAGTCCCTGCCCTTTCTAGACACTAGTAGTCAGTCCCATAACAGTGTGTCAGTCATACAAGTCTGTAGAGATTTTCTAGACATTGAGGGCAAGTGTAAGGCAAGGTGAAACAGTCAACAATATGTCAGGTGCAGCAGTATTATTGTGGATTGTGGGCACAAATGCAAATGTAATTACAATATTACACTTACCTTGACCAAATCCACAGATGCTAGGGGAATTATTCTTTAGTATAATTGTTTAATGCATAATGTGATATTTGATAAAAAAACATAATATTTTTGCAGGAAGAAGCTTTACATGGGTCATTTTTGGTTTCCAGAAGTATTGTATAGTAACTGATATTCAGTTACCTGATATCTGAGTAGAACTATTATTTCATATACTGTAGTAAGAAAACTTTAAGGATACAATTTATCAAGGTGTGAGGAAATCAAAATGATTACACACATTCCTTAACAAATCCTTTGACTTCTAAACTATGTGTTGTTGTTATCATGCTTGATGTAGAATTTTTTGAAGTTTTTAGCCTGATACCTAATTAAAGGGCTTTGAAACACGCTACTGCTCTCTATTTTAAAGAAGAGTCAAAAACCTGACATGTTTTATTCTCTGCTTAATAGCCCATTATTACTTAGTTGTGTGTAGTAAAGGGATCAATAGTTCTCCAAATTCTTCATCACAAAATTAACAGCTGATTGAATATAGCTTAAAGCTAAAATTCAAAATCAGCACAAATTATGTTACTTACTATGAAGCCTCGTACACACGGTTGGATTTTCCACCAGGAATTGTGTGATGACAGACTGTTGGCCTAAAATCAGACCGTTTGTATGCCCCATCGGACAATTGTTGGATTTTCTGTGGACAAATGTTGGATGGCAGGATTATACATTTTCCGAAGACAGCGGTCTGTTGTCGGATTTTCATATCATGTGTACACAAGTCCGTCATACAAAAGTCCAAAGTACAAACACGCATGCTCCCAAGCAAGGACGAGCTGGAAGCGGTCGGTCTTGTAAACCAATGTTCATAATGGAGAATTAACATTCGTGACGCGGCAAATTTTGAAATCTCGAAATGCAGCGCACATTCTCTTCTTCATTAATGGGATAATAATAAAGCAGCTTTGCTGGTGATACTGACAGAGTTCTGCCAAACGTATTTAAAATGGCTTTTTTTCTATTGATATCAAGAACAATATTATCTTTTTTATTTTTTCTTGGTCAAGTTACCACAACACCATTATCCCGAAGTTTTTTAGATCAAAGATACAACTACAATGTTGGTGTCCCTTAATTAATTTTACATTGTACATTTTAAATGTAACTGCCTACTCCCAAACTGTCATTTGAAGTAAAACACATAGCCAAGTATTATTCTACACAATTGTTTTTAATTGTGCATTATTCAAAAACGTAAATTAAATAAATTAGACCTGCTCTCTGCCATACAAATCTAAATAACCTTTTTTTTTTTTACAAATCTAAATAACTTAACCAAAAAGTGCATTCTATGCATACAAAAAGAAATAATATATAACAAAGAAGATCATAATTTAAAAAAAAAAGGAAAATTAGTAATTGAAGGGCTGAAAATCCCCAGCCCAGCAGCCTTGTTGGGGGTCTTGTGGCTGGAATTGCCCCTGTCCACCATGCTGCTGTGGTGGGTGGGGTTGCTGTGGTGGGTGGGTTGCCTGTGGTGTCGGTGGAGGTGGGGCATCAAAATCCAAAATGCGGGTTTTTGATCTAATTTTTCCCCTCCCCCTTGTTGAGGAGCTGCAGCATGAGTTCCTCACACATTCTCCTTTGATCCCCATCCATCTCCCTTAACTTATTTTCCGTCAGACACCCAAATGACTTAGCTGCATCTGGCTCTGTCCTGAGGACAGTAGTGGCCTGGCTGAGGAAGGCAGTTGTGGCCTTGTCCATGTTACTGCTCTTCCTGGCCCTTTTAGCAGGAGGGCATAGGGGAGGGATCTGGGGCTCCATGTGGCTGCTGGCCATGAGCTCCTCCTAACTGACACTTTCCTGTGGATGAAAATTGGACATAATTAGTTTTGGTTTTTGTTTTTGGTCATCAATCACACACAATTTTGATATCCTGACTCTCCTGACTGTTTCAAATTGGATGAGGACAATGTGGAAAAGACCATCATTCTGACCCCAGCATTTTTTATTCTTGTACAAATCATTTTTGGGCACTACTGTCTATTGATATGGAAACCACTTTGTTAAGGCAGAAATATTTGAACACTAACGTCTAGTTATCCTCATTGTATTCTTGGTTAAAAATATGTTCAACAATGCTATACCTGGGTCAAGCTGGGCTCCTCCACATCTTCATCCTGTGTAGAAGAACCAGGGTGGACCTCAGGAGCTGTGGCGTCAGCCGATATGGAAGGGAGCGTTAACAGCGATGGCCTGGGTTCGGTCTGGTCGGTCAAAAAACCACAGGCTGTTGTAATTTCACAGCCTGGGGACATAGATATCATCAGATGATGCTCCCGATCTCTGTGATTCCTGGACCTTCTTGAGCTCTCTTTTAAAGGTACTCCTCAGATTGGAGATTTTAATCTTGATATACGCGATGTCTGCCCTGGGTTGGACTGGTTTGACCAACTCGAGGAGTTTTTCCAACGCTGCCTTTCTCAAGATTTTATTTGAGTAGTCTCAACTTTTGACCTTCCACAGGCAGGGCAGCTCCTGGTATAGGTCAATGAAGCCTGGCAAAAAATCTGACGCTGTAAATTTATCAACCATGATAAATGATCAGATGCCTGCAAGGCAGAACACAGGATAAAACATAATGTCTGACTTAACTCATAAACAGGTCCCAATATAGGCCCAC
Source organism: Aquarana catesbeiana (assembly GCF_042186555.1). NCBI lineage: Eukaryota > Metazoa > Chordata > Amphibia > Anura > Ranidae > Aquarana > Aquarana catesbeiana. The sequence goes on from NC_133325.1 coordinate 342,733,974, forward strand.
ATCTAAGCAGTATAGGCCACTAACTACCTATACCCTAATTTCTATTTGTACCTTCGTTTTCTGGCTCCTTTCGTGTGATGGCGATCTTTTGTCCTCCACTCCAAGATCGTTCCTACGGCCGCTACATCAATCATGTGTTATGGCTTTATATACATTGCGCATGCGTGAAACTCCGCTCTCTCCGTTCTCAGTGCGTCATGACACTGGGGCGTGACCATCTCTCTTCTGCATGCGGCACACATGGCGGAACATTTAGGAGGGACAACACGGCGAGTTCTGAGAATTCTAGGCAGCCCTGTGGTGGTGGAGCTTATAGGAGGCACAAAGCCACCCCCATGAGCAAGGGTGAGATGGTGGAGATAGTACGCATCTTTGGGAATAGGGATGAGCCGAACACCCCCCCGGTTCGTATCAGAGCATTCAAAAGGACCGAAAATTTGCGCAAACTTTCGAACCCCGTTAAAGTCTAAGGGACTCGAACGTGAGAAATCAAAAGTGAGAATTTTAAAGGCTAATATGCAAGTCATTGTCCTTAATAGGGTTTGGGGACCCGGGTCCTGCCCCAGGGTACATGTATGAATGCAAACAAAAGTTTTAAAAATGGATGTTTTTTCGGGAGCAGTGATTTTAATGATGCTTAAAGTGAAACAATAAAAGTGAAATATTCCTTTAAATATCATGCCTGGGGGGTGTCTATAGTATGCCTGTAAAGTGGCAGGTGTTTCCCGTGTTTAGAACAGTCCCTGCTCAAAATGACATTTCTAAAGGAAAAAAAGTCATTTAAAACTGCTTGCGGCTTTAATGTCATGTCTGGTCCTGGCAATATGGATGAAAATCATTGAGAACTCCCCCAGCCCATTACCAGCCCCTTTGGGTCTTGTATGGATATTAAGGGGAACCCCGCACCCAAATAAAAAAAGGAAAGGCGTGGGGGCCCCCAGGTCCTATATACTCTAAACAGCAGTAAACAGGTGGTGCAAACAAGACAGGGACTGTAGGTTTGTTCTTAAGTAGAATCTGTTTGTAATTTTGAACTGGTACATTTTTTTACGTGTAGCTCCAGCCAAAAAAATCTATTTTTAAGCTTTTTGGAAAACATAGGGAAGGATTATCACCCATGTAACATTTGTTTTGCTGTCTGTGCAGCTGTTCAGAAGATTTCACCTCACTTTCTGTCCCAATGACAATTGGATTTTGAAAATTTGGTGTTCTTAGTGAAACAAGGAACTCTTACAGGAGAGAATTTCCCTTCCTAGGGGTAGATTTCCTCTCACTTCCTGTTGTCTCCTTCCAATTGCAGGTAGGAGTCATTTGTAAGTTGGATGTTTGAAAGTAGGGGCCTGCCCTATATACTCTGCAGAAATTTGGGCCTTAGGTGTTGGTGATGCCACAACACTGTAAGCCCTCACAGTTACTCTTGGTGGGCACAAGAACGGGCCCTGCTATGAAATATTAGATCAAGCATAGTAATTACATACCCCTGTTCAACAGGGTCATAAAAATTGGGCCTTTGGTGGTGGACGGTGTGGTGGTGTTGCCACAACACTGTAAGGCCTCACAGTTACTCTTGGTTTAGCGCAGGAACGGGCCCTGCTGTGAAATATTAGATCAAGAATTGTAATTACATGCCCCTGTTAAACAGGGGCTGAAAGATTGGGCCTAAGGCAATGGTGCTGGTGCCACAACACTGCAACCCCTCACAGATACTCTAGTTGGCGCGCAGGAATGAGCCCTGCTGCAAAGTATTGCATCAAAAATTGTAATTACATGCCCCTGTTAAACAGGGACTCAAAAATTGGGCCTTAGGCACTGGTGCTGGTGCCACAACACTGCAACCCCTCACAGATACTCTAGTTGGAGTGCAGGAATGAGCCCTGCTGCAAAGTATTGCATCAAAATTTGTAATTACACGCCCCTGTTAAACAGGGGCTGAAAAATTGGGCCTTAGCCACTGGTGGCAGTGCCCAGAACCAAAAATGTTCTTACAAGCTATCAGCATGAACATTGAGGAGGAAGAGGATAGTCACTCAGCATCAGCATAAGCAGTCTTGAAGGGATCTCACATTAAAAAAATATTAATTATTCAGTTACAGCAGCATCAGGTGCTTGGTTGCTGGTGACCCAAGACTGATTCATTTTTATGAAGGTCAGCCGATCGACTGATTCGGTGGACAGGCGCACCCTGTGATCAGTTACAAAGCCTCCAGCAGCACTGAATGTGCATTCCGAAAGAACGCTGGATGCAGGACAGGCCAGTAGCTAAATTGCATACTGTGCAAGCTCTGGCCAGTGATCCATCCTCAAGACCCAGTAACCCAGAGGATTTTCAGTGGGAAAGGTGTCCAAGTCTGATCTTGCCCCTAGGTATTCCTGCACCATGTGAATCAGACACTGGCAATGGTTGCTGGAACCGATTATACCTTGGGGCTGCGGACTAAAAAATTGTCTGAACGCATCGGTCAGATGGCCACCTTCTTCACTGCTCCTTCTGTGACCGAAGCCTCAGCAACACATTGTCCAGGAGGATCAGGAAATTGTAACCTCCCAGGCTCTGGAAATGCGTTGCACAAACTTTTCTGCAAGGCCTCCCGAAGATGTTTCATCCTCTGCTCCCTCTGCGATGGCAAGATAAGGTCCGCAACCTTACCCTTGTAACTTGGATCAAGGAGGGTTGCCAGCCAGTAATCATCCCTCCCCTTGATACCACAAATATGAGGATTCTTCCACAGGCTTTGCAGAATCAGGGAGGCCATGCAGCGTAGGTTGGCTGAGGCATTCGGTCCAGAGTCCTCTGTGTCACTAAGGATTACATGATCCGCAGCCACCTCGTCCCAGCCATGTTCAAGTCCATAGGTTTCTTCGGACTGTAAATGATCCCTTGAAGACTGCTGCTGATGCTGAGTGCCAGGCTCCACCTCCATGCTGACACAATCCTCCTCCTCCTCTTCCTGTGTGATCAGCGGGCAAGCAGGAACACTGTCTGGTTAAAGGGGGCCTTGAGAGGTAAGGAAGTCCTCCTCTTCCTGCCTCTGTTCTGCATCAAGTGCCCAGTCCATTATTCCACGCAGTGTGTGCTCCAACAGGTGGACAAGAGGGACAGTGTCACTGATGCATGCACTGTCACTGCTCCCCATCCTCGTGGCCTCCTCAAATGGTGACAGGACAGTGCATGCATCCCTTATCATGGCCCACTGGTGTGGGGAAAAAAACAAGCTCCTCTGTCCTGGTGCGATAGTCGCACAGGTACTCATTGATGGCCCTCTGCTGCATGTGCAGCCGCTGCAGCATGGCCAACGTTGAGTTCCACCTGGTGGGCATGTCACAGATTAGGCGGTTCTTGGGCAGGTTAAATTCCTTTTGGAGGTCAGCCAGCCAAGCACTGGCATTATATGACCGGCGGAAATGCACACAGACTTGCCTGGCCTGCCTCAGGACATGCTGTAAGTCGGGTACCTGCCCAAGAACCACTGCACCACCAAGTTAAGGACATGAGCCAAACAGGGCATATGGGTCAGTTGTCCCTGTCGGAGGGACAGGAGGTTGGAGCCATTGTCACAAACCACCTATCGTGGCTTAAGTTGGCGTCGCATCAACCACCTCTGAGCCTGCCCCTGCAGAGCTGACAGAATCTCTGCCCCAGTGTGGCTCCTGTCCCCCAAGCACACCAGCTCAAGCACCATATGGCATCTTTTTGCATGCATGCTTGTGTAGCCCCTTGAACGCCTACGGAGCACCGCTGGTTCCGAGGACAAATCAGCACAGGAAGAGACCATGGAGGAAGAAAAAAAGGAGGGGGAGGAGGAGAGAGGTGTAGCAGAATCACCACTATTAGAATTTTTGAGGCGTGGTGGCAGAACAACCTCCAACACTACTGCACCCTGTCCTGCATCCTTCCCAGCTGCCAGCAGAGTCACCCAGTGCGTGGTGCAAGTTAGCTAACGTCCCTGTCCATGGCTGCTGGACCATGAGTCAGCGGTAATATGCACCTTACCACTGACCGCCCTGTCCAGCGAGGCATGGACATTGCCTTCCACATGCCGGTAGAGAGCTGGAATTGCCTTCTATGAAAAAAAGTGGTGTTTGGAAACCTGCCACTGAGGTACTGCACATTCTACAAACTCATGAAAGGGGGCAGAGTCTACCAACTGAAAAGGCAGCAGTTGAAGTGCTAGTAATTTAGCTAAGCTGGCATTCAACCGCTGGGCATGTGGATGGCTGGGAGCGAACTTCTTTCGCTGGTGGAGCAACTGGGGTAGGGAAATCTGCCTGCTAGAATCGGACGTTAGTGTACCGATAGCAGATTTCACGCAAGTACTTGGCAGTGGCACACCTAATTCTACACCTTCATTCCTCTCAGTGCAGGTTTCTGAGAGGACTGAAGGTATAGTGGGGTTGGAGATCCCAGTTGATGAGGAGGAGCAAGGAAAGGTCTGCCTTGTTCTTTGGTGTGGGTCTTTTACGTAGTGTTGCCAATGGGCTGCATGGGAGCTCGACATATGTCTGATTAAGCATGTGGTGCCCAAGAGCTTGCTGCCTAGTCCATGCTTGATACGCTTCAGACATATGTTGCAAATAGCAATGTTGCGATCTGCTGCACACGTCTCAAAAAAGGCCCACACCAAAGAACTTTTGGAATAACGCGTGGAGTCACCAGCACCCTGCACTTGCGGAGCTCTGCGGTGTGATGCAGTCGGTCGGCTGCCCTTAAGCTGGCCCTTGGAGGGCATCCTGCCTCGTTGGAGATGTGCCTCCTCCTCCGCCTTCTCCTCCTTTCTCCTATCAGGCACCCATGTAGAGTCAGTGAGTTCATCATCCCCTCCCTCCTCGTCACTGGAGCAAACCTGGCAGTATGCTGCAGCTGGGGGAACATGACTGCCAGTTTGTTGTCCTTCTTGGGCAACCCCTCTCTCTGGGCTCACGTTACTGCCTTCCTCAAGCTGGGTACCATCATCAGAGCCTTCAAAACATTGCGCATCCTTCTGCAGCATGTACCCGACACTGTGGTCGAACAGTTCGGGGGACTCCTCCGGTGGGGCTAGGGAAGGAGTAAATAATGATGACCTCGAGTCCAAGGAATAGGCCACTTTGGCACCTGCATTGGCAGCCAAAAGGTAGCCTGGGTGACAGAGGATGAGGAGGATGAGGACGGCTTGGTCATCCACTCTAGCAACTCTTTGGCATGTTGTGGCTCAACACGGCCAGCTGGCGAGAAAAAGGACAAGCATGCCCCACGGCCACGTCCTGATGAGGATGCACCTTGTCCACGACCAGCACTGTTGCCTCTAGACACAGAGCCTGCTTGCCCTCTTGTATTGCCCTGCGACTGTCTGCCTCTCCTGGTTGGCCTTCCAGACATACTGTCTTTAATGTATTGGAATAGGTACACAAGGAATTGCCTGCAGTGAGATGTAGCTGCACAAAGCTGGGATGTATATATATACTGATTATACTGCAGCAAGCTGAATCGCCTGCCTGCCTGTAGTATTATTAGGAAGAAAACAACAGGAATTTTCTACAGTGAGCTTTAGCTGCACACAGTGCCCCGTATACAGTACACTAATATACTGCAGCTAGCTGAATCAACTGCCTGCCTGTGGTATTATTAGGAAAAGAACACCAGCAATTGTCTGCAGTTAGCTTTAGTTGCACACTGTGCACAGGATACAGTACACTGACTAAAAATAATGCAGCTGCCTGCCTGGGGTATTATTAGGAAAAGAACACCAGCAATTGTCTGCAGTTAGCTTTAGTTGCACACTGTGCATAGGATACAGTACACTGACTGAAAATACTGCAGCTGCCTGCCTGTGGTATTATTAGGAAGAGAACACCAGCAATTGTCTGCAGTTAGCTTTATTTGCACACTGTGCACAGGATACAGTACACTGACTGAAAATACTGCATCAGCCTGCCTGAGGTATTATTAGGAAGAGAACACCAGCAATTGTCTGCAGTTAGCTTTAGTTGCACACTGTGCACAGGATACAGTACACTGACTATATATATATATATATATATATATATATATATATATATATATATATATATATATGAAATATATATTTATGGTTGGAGCCCTATGTCCGATATGTACATAGATAACACTTATAGTAAAGATAAGACTTACCATCGGAAATAGACCTGAAAGTGTGGACTTACCATATGAAATGGACCTGAAAGTGTGCCTTGGTCTAATGGCCGGTATGCCAAAATAAGGGGGCATACCCTGGTTTAAGAAATGATTATTCTGTAAGAGAAATGAATGAAATGAGCAGTTTGAGAAATGCTGTGAAATGGGGATGGGAGGGTGGGTATCGCGCACAGGAAACCGACAAGCACCACAGGTGAGCGGGCTGCTTAAGTACCCCCCGGGCTCCTCCCATAAATTCAGGCCACCATACTGGCCTTCCTACTTATGGTTGGAGCCCTATGTCCGATATGTACATAGATAACACTTATAGTAAAGATAAGACTTACCATCGGAAATAGACCTGAAAGTGTGGACTTACCATATGAAATGGACCTGAAAGTGTGCCTTGGTCTAATGGCCGGTATGCCAAAATAAGGGGGCAAAAACATTCAGGTAGGGTTATAATTTTATTGGTTTTCAGTTATTTATTGAGCCAATTTGGAGAATGCCTGTGCCATTTCTATTTGTGGATTGGGGATATACCTGGCGAAGCAGGCTGATTTCCACCTGCCTAGTCTTTTGATGATGTGATCTGGCACCCCGTGGCGGGACGCCGCGGAGGCTGCTCCGATGCGGAAAGAGTGTCCGGAATACTGACTAGGGTTAAGGTGAAGGTTGCTGAGAAGTATCCTTACGTGTTTCACAAACTGAGAGGCGTTTAAGGGTTTGACTGGGAATGGTAGAAGGGGACTGCTGTCTGGTTGCTCAGGCAGGAGAGACAGGAGTCGGTTGAGTACAGCGACTGGACACCAGCTGTTGTTGGTTTTGTAGAGATGAATGTTCACTCCCGAGCCCGTTTGCTGGGTTTTAGAGACCTCGAGGTGCAGGATAAAGTGGTCTTGGTATCGAAGCAAGTGTCGTCTGCATAGTACGTGGTCTGTGGGTTTGTTAGAGGTGAATTCGCTAGGCCGCAAGAACCCATAGTAAGCTAAATATATGGCTGCTTGTAAGACCGTGCTGGGGAGCAGACCGAATGGCGAAGTAGCCAGAATAGTTGACATGTCCCTAAAGATGGGCCCCGTAATGGGCAAGCGCTTAGTGCTGATGACTGGTTGTTATTTCTGAATTCCCCTTAGAATGGCTCGTATAGCGTGAGATGAGAACAGTGATGGTTTCGTCGGGTCTTCAAGCGTCATGAAATGTTGAACGCCGGCTAGGTATAGCCGGATGGTGTTGTAGGATAAGGCCAGCTGCGTGTGGCAGTGTGCAGTGAAGGCCAGTACCTGTTTGATATCTGTTGGTTCTTTGCGGCAGGACGTGAGGAATTTATTAAAAGCTTTCCAAGCTGTTTGGTAGGCTTTGAGTGTGTTGCGGGAGAGGGAATTATTTATGAGTTGCGTAGCTCCGTGTAGATGTTGAACTAGTCCAGGGTCAGTTGTGACCAGACGGGGATAGGGGCCGACATTGGATCGGCATCGGGAACCTGTTTGAAAAAGGAGGGATAATTGAAACGTGATAGTGCGTCAGCTGCTGAGTTGTATCTGCCGGGAATAAATTCACAGTGTATATTGAACTGATGCTGTAAAGACAGTTGTACCAACCTGCGCAGGAAGGACATGACTGCTAGGGACTTGGACCTGCCTCTGTTGATGATGTCTGCCGTGGCCTGGTTGTCGGTGGTGAAGACTACGGTTTGTCCTGTCCAGTGGTGGCCCCAGAGTTGTGCGGCTGCCACTATGGGATAAAGCTCAAAGAGGGCAGATGTTTGGGAAAAGTATCAACAGTATCTGTTGAGGCCAGGGTCCTGAAAACCAATGATGGCCAAAAATTGCCGCGAAACCTGTGGAGGCTGCAGCGTCAGTCACCACCTGGGGTGAATGGACCGAAACCATAGGTATAAATAGAGATATGCCATTCCAGGCGGACAAGAATTCCTCCCACATTGATAGGTCCGCTATAGCTGCGGAGTCTAATTTCAAAATCTGATCAGGGTCTTGAGTTTCTGACAGAAATCTAAGCAGGCGTGATACAAATGTGCGGCCTTGTGGGATAATTCGCATAGCGAAGTTGAGCATACCCAGGAGAGACTGCAACTGTTTTTTGGTACAGCCCTTGGTGTGTGTAAACTCGTGAAGGACTGCCCTAATGCGTGTTAATTTGTCGGGGGGGAGACTGGCCTGCATTGCGCAGGTATCTAAGCTGACCCCGAGAAAGGTGATGATGTTAGCTGGACCATCGACTTTGTGCTCGGAGATAGGAACATTGAGGTTTCCAAAAATTACTCTAAGTTTGTTGAGATCTCCTGGGGGCTTGCTGGGCGGCTCTATCAGTAGGAAGTCATCCAGGTAATGGATGACTTCATGGCATTGACCCTTGTGTAATAGTATCCAAATGAGGGACTGTGCGAACGTGTCGAAGAGCCACGGGCTACTCTTCGAACCGAAGGTGAGTTTCGTAGCAAAATAATACGCTTCCTTCCATTTGATGCCATGCCAGCACCAAAGGGATGGGTGGATGGGCAGGAGCTTGAAAGCATCCGAGATGTCGGCTTTGGAGAGCCAGGCACCTGTGCCTGCTTTGATGATCGCTTGTATTGCCATGTCAACGGAGGAATATTTTAGGGAAAACTCTTCGGAGGGGATCAGGGAATTGAGACTGGGTATGTGCGAAGAATGAGGCGCAGACAAGTCGTACACCAAACGCAATTTATTAGAGAATTTGCCCTTGACAAGCCCAATAGGGCTGACTCTCCATGTGCTGAAAGGGGGGCAAGTGAAAGGGCCTATTACGTAGTCTCGATCTACCTCTGCCTGTAAGAGCTGATCTATGGCTTGTTCGTCGATGGCTGCCGAACGAAGATTGGCGCATTCGTGAGTACTGTGGGGCAGTGAAATGAGGCCGGTGTGAAAGCCTACTGTGAAGCCTTGGATAAGGTAGGTGGCCAGGGAAGGGGTGGGGTGTGAAGTGAGATACAGTCCTAACCATAAGACGTTGATTCGGCTTAGTCATGCCCTCTTGTGTTGCTTGACTTCACACAAATTCCTGGGGTGTGCTCTTTGGCATAAAGTGCAGATGTGAAGTAGACGGCATTGGCTGAAGTTGCAGGACCCATAGTTGAAGTTGTTACAGATGGCTGCCCCTCCCACGGTTCGGACTGGGCGTCCGAGTTTGTCCACCTGAGGCGTTGGTTCAGGGATCGACTGGCCCTGTACTGTACCTGAGGTAGAGGGGAACTCGAAGGGCCGTCTGATCGCCGTATTGGCGCACCAGGTGGCAGTGTGGGTGGAAGACTGGCAAATTGCACACAGAGGTGAGCGTAAGCCGGCAAAGTGGCGGCAGAAGAGCTCTGTGTCCATGAGACTCCAATCTGTCGTGATCTGGAATTGTATGAATCTGGCGGCGGCCTTGGCTGAGAAGGAACGATGATAATCGTAGAAGGCGAAACCTCCATACTTGTGGCCCAAGTCTACCACAGTATGGAGATATAAGTCCAGCTCTTCCCGCCTGCTAGGAGTGGCTGAGCACAGGACATCTCTGAGCATGCCAAAGGCCAGGGTAAATTCGGGGACTGATAGCTTGCGGTTCAGCCTGGGGTCTTTGGCTTTAAGGACCACCGATATATCGCCCCAGGAGTAGGCCTTATTTTCTGCTAAATCATGCACGGAGATAAGGAGAGAGGCCAGGTTGACGTCCTTGCCGTCCAAAATGTCCTTCCTGATACTGGTTGGGACCAGATGGGAGGGGTAGACAATGGCGCTTGAGCCTGAGGTACCTGTAGGAAGAGGTGTCAAGGTCTGAGTTGCAGTTGGGTCGGGGACAGCCGTGGCCGGTCGGGCCTCCAGAAGTGCAACCCTGGCTTGGACGTCTGCAACTGAGGTGGATAGAGATGACACCATCGTGTGTAATTGCGAGATGGCCGATGATATGGACTGGAGGGATGCCTGTTGGGTACTGGGTCCTGCTGCTGGTGGGGGAAAGAGGAGTTTGAAGAGCTCGCCTTTCCTCGCTGTGGCGGGGAAGGGGACACCTCTGCGTCTGAGCTCTGCCGTCAGTTTGGGGATAGTCCATCCCCTGAGGGATCAGAAAAGATAAAAGTGTAACCCTGCGCTTACCCAACAAAGGAAGCAGCTCACACAACAAATAAGGATTTTGTCAAATTAAAAATGCATATACAAGTGTAGCGCTGTGGATTAAAAAGCTTGTAAAATAATAAAAAATAAAGGAAAAATGTCTATGTCAAACAACCGTAGTTGCAAATTATGTTAATCTTCACAGATAAAGAAAATAAACAAAATAAAGTCTCTGATGTTTCTTCAGATATTTTAAAAGTTTGAAGAGGACTGGTGTTAGTCCAAAGGTATGTATGGTTCCTTATTCACCACGTGGATAATACATGCAAACGAGTGATGGACCCTCCACATAAGGAAAAATGAAGGCTTACCAGAAGGATTGAACTCATAAGAACATACGTTCAATGAGTCAATCAAGCTTGTGACCCCAACGGGTAATCAAAGAGAAGAACCTTGCGACTGGATGGTGGTAAAGCTTCAGTATATGTCCACACTTCTGACGGAACTCAAGGTAAATGGCAAACCTTCCCACGGGTCATCTCAGATGGATAATCCATATATGAATAAAGAAGGGGAGCCACATAGCATAATACCGTTTGGGAAAACAGATTTATTAAAATAAGTAAACAACTTACATTTCAGTAGTAAGAAAAGCGCTTCAATTTAAAATTATGGCAGGCAGTGGAGTCTCCCGACGCGTTTCGTCTCAAAAGACTTCTTCTGGGGTGCTCACTCACTGCTGCCATACCCCTTAATATAGATATCTAAGCCCCCTTAATGAGGATATAGCTCGTGTCTAAATTACAAAGGTACTTCCGGGTTTGGCCAAAATGGCGGACCCGCGTGCGTTCCACGCCTCAATTGGGTGTGTGTATATGCGTTCCAGCATTGTACTGAGAAGTTGCTATAAGATGTAATCAAAATATGAGTGTAGGGACAAAGTAGGAATGTAACTGAAATAGGAACCACTTCCTAGTAAGGATATTTACAATATAAAAGCTGTTATTACCATTCTTCCATATCATAATGGAGAAAAAGGAACGAGATACCGGACGTGCGTCACCCGTTCAGACGGGATAAACATGCGTCACTTCCCCTCGCATGGACCGCTATGGATGAACAGCGGTTCAAGCCTCGTTTTGATGCCTATCGACCTATCAGTGGAGATAGGGAGACCGAGATGTCGGATGTGCGTCACCCGTTCGGGAGGGACGCACACACGTCACTTCCCTTCGCCTGGACCGCTGTAGATCAACGGCGGTTCAAGCCTCGTTCTGATGCCTAAGTGGGGCGTGCATCGCCACGTCAAACGGGGCGAGAGCATGTGACTCCCTATCACATGGGCGGCCGAAAATAAACCTTAAGTCAAGCCTCGTTTTGATAACCGACAACATAGTGACATCAGTAAAGAACTCTATATGAATAACAGTGGAAAAGCACAATGTGCAATAGCATAAAAATCTACGCCACAGAGAGTATGATCTTTTAATGGATAAATGGAAAATTTAGACATAGTGACTCTTAGTGTGTTCCGTGAATAGTGATATAGTGATAGATTAATAATGATAAATCATAAAAATAAAAACAAAAACAAAATTAAAAAATTAAAAAATTAAATTAAAAACTATATTAAAAAATAATAAATAAAAATAAAAATAAAGTAAATAGTAATAAAAATAAAAATAAATATAAAAAATAATAAATAATAAAATAAAATAAAAATAAAAAATAAAAAATAAAAAATAAATAAAAAAATAAATAAAAAAATAATAAAATAATAAAATAAAATAAAAATAAAAAATAAAAAATGAAAAATGAATAAATAAAAAATGAATATAGATGTGCATATAAAGGGTGGTAAGGAGATTTTCATCTCCATATACCATCTCCGAATGTTATGATGTGAATCAGAAAAAATTTTTTTGGATGTAAAGTGTAGAAAATCATTAGTAGTGACATTATCCTTATCAGTGAAATCTTTGTATATATGTGTACATAAATTTGGCTTCCATAGACTCGAGATATATTCTCAAAAAAATTCACAGTTAAACACCAGTATACAAAAACTTATGATTACTCTGAAGTAAAACTAGGAGTCATTGATAAATGCATTAATGTCAATTTCCATATTCATACCCCTTGGGGAGAGGGACTGTAGCTCATGTATCCAGAAAGTCTCTAGGCGGGAGACGCCCCTGGTCTTAGCACCCCCTCTCCAAGGTGGAGTATATTGGTCGATAACTAGAAATTGTGAGCCTAGTGGGTTACCGTTATGGAATTCTTTGAAATGTCTAGGTACACTGTGTTTGGACTTCCTCCCTTTAATTAGGGCAATATGTTCACCCACTCTTCTAGTAAATGTTCTTGTTGTGCGGCCAACATATTGTTGGTCACATGGACATGTAATCAAATATACTACATATCTGGAATTACATGTACAGAAAGGTTTGATGGTATACCTTTTCCCTGTGACTGTCGACATAAAATGTGTGGTCTTGCGTCCCGTTAATGTATTATGTCGGCATACAACACATTTTTTACATGGAAAAAATCCAGTCAAATTGTGGAAAAAAGAGGGGCGAACTGGAGGGTTCGTAACATTGGGTGCTACCAGGCCACGTAGGGATGGTGCTCCTTTATAAATTATTTTGGCTTGTTCCGGTAATATCTTAGCTAAAATATTATCTTGCTTCAACACCCCCCAGTGCTTTTTCATAATGTTTTTAATTTGTTTGTGTTGCACTGAATATGAAGTTAGCATTGCCCACTTGTATGTGGAATCTGGTTCCCTGTCAGGTTTGACTTCAAACAGGGAATTTCTGTCAATATCTATAACTCTCTGGAGATCCAATTCTAAAGTAGTATTGTCATACCCCTTGTCTAGAAACCGTTGTTTTAAAATATTTGCTTGTTCTCTAAATACTTCCACGTTTGTACAGTTCCTACGAAGACGCAGAAACTGACTGCGAGGAACTGCGTTAAGCCAAGATCTGTGATGACAGCTATCTATGGGAATGAAACTGTTTCGATCTGTTGGCTTAAAATATGTATTAAATTCAAATTGATCGTTAACAATCCTGATTTCTAGATCTAGGAAGTGAATCACATCTTCACTCGCTTCATAAGATAAGGAGATACCTCTATCATTATTATTAAGGTGTTCAAAAAATTGTTTCAATGATTCTGAAGTACCACTCCATAGGAGGAGGATGTCGTCTATGTATCTAGCCCACAGGACTAGTGAAGTAGTCCCGTAGGCATAGACGACATGCTCCTCCCATTTGGCCATGAAGAGGTTCGCAAGACTCGGAGCGAATTTCGCTCCCATGGCCACTCCACGTTGTTGCAAATAGAACCTTTGATCGAACCAAAAATAGTTATGTTTGGTCGCGAATTCAAGCAACTCTATCAAATAATCGCACTGGAAAGAAGCCAGAGATTCCTCCCGGTAAAGGAAGTGTCTGACAGCCTCTATGCCTCTTTCGTGTGGTATGCACGTGTATAACGAGGCCACATCCGCTGTAGCCATGATGAAACCTTTCTGTAACTGAATCCCTTCCAAGCGTTTAATCGTAGAGCTGGTATCCTTCAAAAAAGAAGGTGTCTTTGAAACAATAGGTTGCAAATAGAAATCAATGTATTTGCCTATTCTAGACGTAATAGAATTAATACCACTCACAATGGGTCTCCCTGGAGGGCACGTCGGGTTTTTGTGGATTTTTGGCAAATAGTAGATGGTGGGGATTCTTGGTGCAGAGGGTACCAGGAAGGCTTTCTCCTTTTTATTTAGAATCCTAGAATCATAACCTTTGGTTATAAGGGTCTGTAGTTGTTTCTTGTATATACTAGTGGGATTATTGGAGAGTTCTACGTAAGTATCTGGTTCTCTCAATATCCGATACATCTCCTTCTCATATTGGTTTTTATCCAACACCACTATACCTCCTCCTTTATCCGCGGGGCGGACAACTAAATTTTTCCGTGCACACAAGGATTGTAATCCTTTTTTTGACAAGGATGAATGTCGAATATGTTTTTCTGGTAGTCTGGCAAGATCATCAAGAACGAGATCTCTAAAAATTTTCACTGCGGGAGTGATAGGGACTGGAGGGACAAATAAGGACGGATTGGATAATCCCGAGTGTACAGTACCTGAGGTAGCTGCTGGGTAATCAGTTCGGGTGGGATTGGAAATCAAATACCTTTGGATGTTAATTTTCCGTATGAATTTATGAACATCAATGAATGTATGAAATTTATTCAGTTTCTTGGGAGGGGCATATTTGAGACCCTTATCGAGCACTGATATTTCAGCCTGAGTAAGTGCCTGGGTGCTCAAATTAAATACCCCTTGTCCTACTACACTCTTTTTCTCTTTTCTTTTCTGTACTCTCCTCCCCCCTCGGCACCCTCTCTTGGGTCTGGACCTCTTTTTGTGGTGTGTCGGTCCTCGTGAAAAACCTGATTATGGTAGGTCGTGGGATTTTGAATATATGGAGGATCGACATAGCTGTCTCTCCTGATGTGGGTATCTCTAAGAGGTGAATATCTATTATAGGTGCGGATTGGGGAGGAGGGGTACCGATAGTAAGGACTTTCGTCATAATACGAAGAATTAGGACGTGTCTCATGTCTTGGAAATGAGGGGCGTTGGGGTTGGTTATCATACTCCCAATGGGGACGTGTGGTAGAGTGGTATACATCCCCTCTGGGGTTTCCCCTACCTCCACGTTTCCCTCTGTGATTGCCCCTACCCCTTGAAAGGTTTTTAGGAGTATGTGGGCTATAATGACGCACTCTTGGTTGGGATTTGTACGGGTCTTCATTGTATCTTTCAGTGTCCCTAGAGGGTCGACCCTTGGTGACAAGGGGATGGGAGGCTAGAGTTGTTGGAGGTATGGGGGCAGTTGTTGGTATGGCCGTTTCACTGTTGCCAGACGAAACTTCCATAGGTGGAGCAACCAAAAAAAGTTTCTGCCACCCAAAAACACCATTATTTCTATAGTCTCCAACATCTCTAGAATATTTCTTCTGTTTTTTATATTTCTGATCTCTGTCCTCCTTCTCCAGATGACTCTGGAGATTAGAGGACAAAGAGTTATATTCTTGAGTATTTTTATGTGCTAGTAATTTGTCTTTCAAATCCTTGATCTCCCTATCCAGAGAGACCAATCTATTCTTTTTCTTAGAAATAAGTACATTTAAAAAATTAATACCAGCATCATTAAAATATTTAAACCAGGAGTCTAAATCGGTTTCACCCTGTTGGGGTTGAACTTCCCACCGGAGGCTTCTTGGTACCATTTGTTCAGAGATATATTGTTGTAGAAATACTAAATCCCACTGAAGGTGAAGTTCAGTGGTCAAGATGTTTTTTAATCTCAAAAATAGACCTCCAACCTCCGTGTCACTCCCAGTTGTGACAAATACTCCCTCGGTGTTGACCTTATGGGCGGCTCGATAGTCAAAAATGTCCATCTTGGCAGAGGAAGCCAATATAGATAAGGGTAGCTGCAGTGTTTGTTCCAAAATAGTATACAGACCAGAAAAGATAAAAGTGTAACCCTGCGCTTACCCAACAAAGGAAGCAGCTCACACAACAAATAAGGATTTTGTCAAATTACAAATGCATATACAAGCGTAGCGCTGTGGATTAAAAAGCTTGTAAAATAATAAAAAATAAAGGAAAAACGTCTATGTCAAACAACCGTAGTTGCAAATTATGTTAATCTTCACAGATAAAGAAAATAAACAAAATAAAGTCTCTGATGTTTCTTCAGATATTTTAAAAGTTTGAAGAGGACTGGTGTTAGTCCAAAGGTATGTATGGTTCCTTATTCACCACGTGGATAACACATGCAAACGAGTGATGGACCCTCCACATAAGGAAAAATGAAGGCTTACCAGAAGGATTGAACTCATAAGAACATACGTTCAATGAGTCAATCAAGCTTGTGACCCCAACGGGTAATCAAAGAGAAGAACCTTGCGACTGGATGGTGGTAAAGCTTCAGTATATGTCCACACTTCTGACGGAACTCAAGGTAAATGGCAAACCTTCCCACGGGTCATCTCAGATGGATAATCCATATATGACTAAAGAAGGGGAGCCACATAGCATAATACCGTTTGGGAAAACAGATTTATTAAAATAAGTAAACAACTTACATTTCAGTAGTAAGAAAAGCGCTTCAATTTAAAATTATGGCAGGCAGTGGAGTCTCCCGACGCGTTTCGTCTCAAAAGACTTCTTCTGGGGTGCTCACTCACTGCTGCCATACCCCTTAATATAGATATCTAAGCCCCCTTAATGAGGATATAGCTCGTGTCTAAATTACAAAGGTACTTCCGGGTTTGGCCAAAATGGCGGACCCGCGTGCGTTCCACGCCTCAATTGGGTGTGTGTATATGCGTTCCAGCATTGTACTGAGAAGTTGCTATAAGATGTAATCAAAATATGAGTGTAGGGACAAAGTAGGAATGTAACTGAAATAGGAACCACTTCCTAGTAAGGATATTTACAATATAAAAGCTGTTATTACCATTCTTCCATATCATAATGGAGAAAAAGGAACGAGATACCGGACGTGCGTCACCCGTTCAGACGGGATAAACACGCGTCACTTCCCCTCGCATGGACCGCTATGGATGAACAGCGGTTCAAGCCTCGTTTTGATGCCTATCGACCTATCAGTGGAGATAGGGAGACCGAGATGTCGGATGTGCGTCACCCGTTCGGGAGGGACGCACACACGTCACTTCCCTTCGCCTGGACCGCTGTAGATCAACGGCGGTTCAAGCCTCGTTCTGATGCCTAAGTGGGGCGTGCATCGCCACGTCAAACGGGGCGAGAGCATGTGACTCCCTATCACATGGGCGGCCGAAAATAAACCTTAAGTCAAGCCTCGTTTTGATAACCGACAACATAGTGACATCAGTAAAGAACTCTATATGAATAACAGTGGAAAAGCACAATGTGCAATAGCATAAAAATCTACGCCACAGAGAGTATGATCTTTTAATGGATAAATGGAAAATTTAGACATAGTGACTCTTAGTGTGTTCCGTGAATAGTGATATAGTGATAGATTAATATGTTGGCCGCACAACAAGAACATTTACTAGAAGAGTGGGTGAACATATTGCCCTAATTAAAGGGAGGAAGTCCAAACACAGTGTACCTAGACATTTCAAAGAATTCCATAACGGTAACCCACTAGGCTCACAATTTCTAGTTATCGACCAATATACTCCACCTTGGAGAGGGGGTGCTAAGACCAGGGGCGTCTCCCGCCTAGAGACTTTCTGGATACATGAGCTACAGTCCCTCTCCCCAAGGGGTATGAATATGGAAATTGACATTAATGCATTTATCAATGACTCCTAGTTTTACTTCAGAGTAATCATAAGTTTTTGTATACTGGTGTTTAACTGTGAATTTTTTTGAGAATATATCTCGAGTCTATGGAAGCCAAATTTATGTACACATATATACAAAGATTTCACTGATAAGGATAATGTCACTACTAATGATTTTCTACACTTTACATCCAAAAAAATTTTTTCTGATTCACATCATAACATTCGGAGATGGTATATGGAGATGAAAATCTCCTTACCACCCTTTATATGCACATCTATATTCATTTTTTATTTATTCATTTTTCATTTTTTATTTTTTATTTTTATTTTATTTTATTATTTTATTATTTTTTTATTTATTTTTTTATTTATTTTTTATTTTTTATTTTTTATTTTTATTTTATTTTATTATTTATTATTTTTTATATTTATTTTTATTTTTATTACTATTTACTTTATTTTTATTTTTATTTATTATTTTTTAATATAGTTTTTAATTTAATTTTTTAATTTTGTTTTTGTTTTTATTTTTATGATTTATCATTATTAATCTATCACTATATCACTATTCACGGAACACACTAAGAGTCACTATGTCTAAATTTTCCATTTATCCATTAAAAGATCATACTCTCTGTGGCGTAGATTTTTATGCTATTGCACATTGTGCTTTTCCACTGTTATTCATATAGAGTTCTTTACTGATGTCACTATGTTGTCGGTTATCAAAACGAGGCTTGACTTAAGGTTTATTTTCGGCCGCCCATGTGATAGGGAGTCACATGCTCTCGCCCCGTTTGACGTGGCGATGCACGCCCCACTTAGGCATCAGAACGAGGCTTGAACCGCCGTTGATCTACAGCGGTCCAGGCGAAGGGAAGTGACATGTGTGCGTCCCTCCCGAACGGGTGACGCACATCCGACATCTCGGTCTCCCTATCTCCACTGATAGGTCGATAGGCATCAAAACGAGGCTTGAACCGCTGTTCATCCATAGCGGTCCATGCGAGGGGAAGTGACACGTGTTTATCCCGTCTGAACGGGTGACGCACGTCCGGTATCTCGTTCCTTTTTCTCCATTATGATATGGAAGAATGGTAATAACAGCTTTTATATTGTAAATATCCTTACTAGGAAGTGGTTCCTATTTCAGTTACATTCCTACTTTGTCCCTACACTCATATTTTGATTACATCTTATAGCAACTTCTCAGTACAATGCTGGAACGCATATACACACATCCAATTGAGGCGTGGAACGCACGCGGGTCCGCCATTTTGGCCAAACCCGGAAGTACCTTTGTAATTTAGACACGAGCTATATCCTCATTAAGGGGGCTTAGATATCTATATTAAGGGGTATGGCAGCAGTGAGTGAGCACCCCAGAAGAAGTCTTTTGAGACGAAACGCGTCGGGAGACTCCACTGCCTGCCATAATTTTAAATTGAAGCGCTTTTCTTACTACTGAAATGTAAGTTGTTTACTTATTTTAATAAATCTGTTTTCCCAAACGGTATTATGCTATGTGGCTCCCCTTCTTTATTCATATATGGATTATCCATCTGAGATGACCCGTGGGAAGGTTTGCCATTTACCTTGAGTTCCGTCAGAAGTGTGGACATATACTGAAGCTTTACCACCATCCAGTCGCAAGGTTCTTACCCGTTGGGGTCACAAGCTTGATTGACTCATTGAACGTATGTTCTTATGAGTTCAATCCTTCTGGTAAGCCTTCATTTTTCCTTATGTGGAGGGTCCATCACTCGTTTGCATGTGTTATCCACGTGGTGAATAAGGAACCATACATACCTTTGGACTAACACCAGTCCTCTTCAAACTTTTAAAATATCTGAAGAAACATCAGAGACTTTATTTTGTTTATTTTCTTTATCTGTGAAGATTAACATAATTTGCAACTACGGTTGTTTGACATAGACGTTTTTCCTTTATTTTTTATTATTTTACAAGCTTTTTAATCCACAGCGCTACGCTTGTATATGCATTTGTAATTTGACAAAATCCTTATTTGTTGTGTGAGCTGCTTCCTTTGTTGGGTAAGCGCAGGGTTACACTTTTATCTTTTCTGGTCTGTATACTATTTTGGAACAAACACTGCAGCTACCCTTATCTATATTGGCTTCCTCTGCCAAGATGGACATTTTTGACTATCGAGCCGCCCATAAGGTCAACACCGAGGGAGTATTTGTCACAACTGGGAGTGACACGGAGGTTGGAGGTCTATTTTTGAGATTAAAAAACATCTTGACCACTGAACTTCACCTTCAGTGGGATTTAGTATTTCTACAACAATATATCTCTGAACAAATGGTACCAAGAAGCCTCCGGTGGGAAGTTCAACCCCAACAGGGTGAAACCGATTTAGACTCCTGGTTTAAATATTTTAATGATGCTGGTATTAATTTTTTAAATGTACTTATTTCTAAGAAAAAGAATAGATTGGTCTCTCTGGATAGGGAGATCAAGGATTTGAAAGACAAATTACTAGCACATAAAAATACTCAAGAATATAACTCTTTGTCCTCTAATCTCCAGAGTCATCTGGAGAAGGAGGACAGAGATCAGAAATATAAAAAACAGAAGAAATATTCTAGAGATGTTGGAGACTATAGAAATAATGGTGTTTTTGGGTGGCAGAAACTTTTTTTGGTTGCTCCACCTATGGAAGTTTCGTCTGGCAACAGTGAAACGGCCATACCAACAACTGCCCCCATACCTCCAACAACTCTAGCCTCCCATCCCCTTGTCACCAAGGGTCGACCCTCTAGGGACACTGAAAGATACAATGAAGACCCGTACAAATCCCAACCAAGAGTGCGTCATTATAGCCCACATACTCCTAAAAACCTTTCAAGGGGTAGGGGCAATCACAGAGGGAAACGTGGAGGTAGGGGAAACCCCAGAGGGGATGTATACCACTCTACCACACGTCCCCATTGGGAGTATGATAACCAACCCCAACGCCCCTCATTTCCAAGACATGAGACACGTCCTAATTCTTCGTATTATGATGAAAGTCCTTACTATCGGTACCCCTCCTCCCCAATCCGCACCTATAATAGATATTCACCTCTTAGAGATACCCACATCAGGAGAGACAGCTATGTCGATCCTCCATATATTCAAAATCCCACGACCTACCATAATCAGGTTTTTCACGAGGACCGACACACCACAAAAAGAGTTCCAGACCCAAGAGAGGGTGCCGAGGGGGGAGGAGAGTACAGAAAAGAAAAGAGAAAAAGAGTGTAGTAAGACAAGGGGTATTTAATTTGAGCACCCAGGCACTTACTCAGGCTGAAATATCAGTGCTCGATAAGGGTCTCAAATATGCCCCTCCCAAGAAACTGAATAAATTTCATACATTCATTGATGTTCATAAATTCATACGGAAAATTAACATCCAAAGGTATTTGATTTCCAATCCCACCCGAACTGATTACCCAGCAGCTACCTCAGGTACTGTACACTCGGGATTATCCAATCCGTCCTTATTTGTCCCTCCAGTCCCTATCACTCCCGCAGTGAAAATTTTTAGAGATCTCGTTCTTGATGATCTTGCCAGACTACCAGAAAAACATATTCGACATTCATCCTTGTCAAAAAAAGGATTACAATCCTTGTGTGCACGGAAAAATTTAGTTGTCCGCCCCGCGGATAAAGGAGGAGGTATAGTGGTGTTGGATAAAAGCCAATATGAGAAGGAGATGTATCGGATATTGAGAGAACCAGATACTTACGTAGAACTCTCCAATAATCCCACTAGTATATACAAGAAACAACTACAGACCCTTATAACCAAAGGTTATGATTCTAGGATTCTAAATAAAAAGGAGAAAGCCTTCCTGGTACCCTCTGCACCAAGAATCCCCACCATCTACTATTTGCCAAAAATCCACAAAAACCCGACGTGCCCTCCAGGGAGACCCATTGTGAGTGGTATTAATTCTATTACGTCTAGAATAGGCATATACATTGATTTCTATTTGCAACCTATTGTTTCAAAGACACCTTCTTTTTTGAAGGATACCAGCTCTACGATTAAACGCTTGGAAGGGATTCAGTTACAGAAAGGTTTCATCATGGCTACAGCGGATGTGGCCTCGTTATACACGTGCATACCACACGAAAGAGGCATAGAGGCTGTCAGACACTTCCTTTACCGGGAGGAATCTCTGGCTTCTTTCCAGTGCGATTATTTGATAGAGTTGCTTGAATTCGCGACCAAACATAACTATTTTTGGTTCGATCAAAGGTTCTATTTGCAACAACGTGGAGTGGCCATGGGAGCGAAATTCACTCCGAGTCTTGCGAACCTCTTCATGGCCAAATGGGAGGAGGATGTCGTCTATGCCTACGGGACTACTTCACTAGTCCTGTGGGCTAGATACATAGACGACATCCTCCTCCTATGGAGTGGTACTTCAGAATCATTGAAACAATTTTTTGAACACCTTAATAATAATGATAGAGGTATCTCCTTATCTTATGAAGCGAGTGAAGATGTGATTCACTTCCTAGATCTAGAAATCAGGATTGTTAACGATCAATTTGAATTTAATACATATTTTAAGCCAACAGATCGAAACAGTTTCATTCCCATAGATAGCTGTCATCACAGATCTTGGCTTAACGCAGTTCCTCGCAGTCAGTTTCTGCGTCTTCGTAGGAACTGTACAAACGTGGAAGTATTTAGAGAACAAGCAAATATTTTAAAACAACGGTTTCTAGACAAGGGGTATGACAATACTACTTTAGAATTGGATCTCCAGAGAGTTATAGATATTGACAGAAATTCCCTGTTTGAAGTCAAACCTGACAGGGAACCAGATTCCACATACAAGTGGGCAATGCTAACTTCATATTCAGTGCAACACAAACAAATTAAAAACATTATGAAAAAGCACTGGGGGGTGTTGAAGCAAGATAATATTTTAGCTAAGATATTACCGGAACAAGCCAAAATAATTTATAAAGGAGCACCATCCCTACGTGGCCTGGTAGCACCCAATGTTACGAACCCTCCAGTTCGCCCCTCTTTTTTCCACAATTTGACTGGATTTTTTCCATGTAAAAAATGTGTTGTATGCCGACATAATACATTAACGGGACGCAAGACCACACATTTTATGTCGACAGTCACAGGGAAAAGGTATACCATCAAACCTTTCTGTACATGTAATTCCAGATATGTAGTATATTTGATTACATGTCCATGTGGCCAACAATATGTTGGCCGCACAACAAGAACATTTACTAGAAGAGTGGGTGAACATATTGCCCTAATTAAAGGGAGGAAGTCCAAACACAGTGTACCTAGACATTTCAAAGAATTCCATAACGGTAACCCACTAGGCTCACAATTTCTAGTTATCGACCAATATACTCCACCTTGGGGAGGGGGCGCTAAGACCAGGGGCGTCTCCCGCCTAGAGACTTTCTGGATACATGAGCTACAGTCCCTCTCCCCAAGGGGTATGAATATGGAAATTGACATTAATGCATTTATCAATGACTCCTAGTTTTACTTCAGAGTAATCATAAGTTTTTGTATACTGGTGTTTAACTGTGAATTTTTTTGAGAATATATCTTGAGTCTATGGAAGCCAAATTTATGTACACATATATACAAAGATTTCACTGATAAGGATAATGTCACTACTAATGATTTTCTACACTTTACATCCAAAAAAAATTTTTCTGATTCACATCATAACATTCGGAGATGGTATATGGAGATGAAAATCTCCTTACCACCCTTTATATGCACATCTATATTCATTTTTTATTTATTCATTTTTCATTTTTTATTTTTTATTTTTATTTTATTTTATTATTTTATTATTTTTTTATTTATTTTTTTATTTATTTTTTATTTTTTATTTTTTATTTTTATTTTATTTTATTATTTATTATTTTTTATATTTATTTTTATTTTTATTACTATTTACTTTATTTTTATTTTTATTTATTATTTTTTAATATAGTTTTTAATTTAATTTTTTAATTTTGTTTTTGTTTTTATTTTTATGATTTATCATTATTAATCTATCACTATATCACTATTCACGGAACACACTAAGAGTCACTATGTCTAAATTTTCCATTTATCCATTAAAAGATCATACTCTCTGTGGCGTAGATTTTTATGCTATTGCACATTGTGCTTTTCCACTGTTATTCATATAGAGTTCTTTACTGATGTCACTATGTTGTCGGTTATCAAAACGAGGCTTGACTTAAGGTTTATTTTCGGCCGCCCATGTGATAGGGAGTCACATGCTCTCGCCCCGTTTGACGTGGCGATGCACGCCCCACTTAGGCATCAGAACGAGGCTTGAACCGCCGTTGATCTACAGCGGTCCAGGCGAAGGGAAGTGACGTGTGTGCGTCCCTCCCGAACGGGTGACGCACATCCGACATCTCGGTCTCCCTATCTCCACTGATAGGTCGATAGGCATCAAAACGAGGCTTGAACCGCTGTTCATCCATAGCGGTCCATGCGAGGGGAAGTGACGCGTGTTTATCCCGTCTGAACGGGTGACGCACGTCCGGTATCTCGTTCCTTTTTCTCCATTATGATATGGAAGAATGGTAATAACAGCTTTTATATTGTAAATATCCTTACTAGGAAGTGGTTCCTATTTCAGTTACATTCCTACTTTGTCCCTACACTCATACTTCTCAGTACAATGCTGGAACGCATATACACACACCCAATTGAGGCGTGGAACGCACGCGGGTCCGCCATTTTGGCCAAACCCGGAAGTACCTTTGTAATTTAGACACGAGCTATATCCTCATTAAGGGGGCTTAGATATCTATATTAAGGGGTATGGCAGCAGTGAGTGAGCACCCCAGAAGAAGTCTTTTGAGACGAAACGCGTCGGGAGACTCCACTGCCTGCCATAATTTTAAATTGAAGCGCTTTTCTTACTACTGAAATGTAAGTTGTTTACTTATTTTAATAAATCTGTTTTCCCAAACGGTATTATGCTATGTGGCTCCCCTTCTTTAGTCATATATGGATTATCCATCTGAGATGACCCGTGGGAAGGTTTGCCATTTACCTTGAGTTCCGTCAGAAGTGTGGACATATACTGAAGCTTTACCACCATCCAGTCGCAAGGTTCATCCCCTGAGGGATTGCACGCTGCCGCTTTCTGAGACCGGAGTAGGTGACAGAGGGGCCGTGAAGTCTTCACTGCCGGCCTGGGACATGGTTGCTCTGGTGAGGATCTCTCGAGCTTTATTTCCTGGTTGACTGTAACCTATTGGGGGTGAGATGAATTTCAAGTTTTTTCTTTGATCCGCTGAGTCATACTTACCCGACTTATTCTCCCTTTCCCCCTTTTTTTTTTTTTTTTTTACCTGGGGGGATATCGTCCAACCTGGTGCAGGGAGGACCTACTGAACTTTGACTGACCTGAGAAAAATGAAAGGTGACAATTCGTGAAGGGATTGCTAAGTAACTTGAAGCAATGATTTGTATGGTGCTTGCAATCTTGTGACAATGAAATGATTCGAAATGTTTGCCTTGATTGTGAAATGAATGAACTGCATGACAGAGGTCCGGCCTGGTCGTGTCACGATTTGTTCGACCGTGAACCGGGCTCTGGAGCATGTATTGAAATGAGGCAACTGAAAATATTGGTGCTCCTGGGACGAATCGGTGCTTGTTTGATGCATCTGGATTCGAATAGGAGTGCAATATTAAATGAAATGAGAGAAATGATTGTTTTGACCGAGGCTCGAATTGGTTGTGCCGTGTTAGCGACTGGCAACTAACCGAGCTCTGGTATAGGTATAAAATGCGATCGGAACCAGTGATGCATGCCGTGACGAATCGGTGCACCTCAGATGCGACTGGTTTCGAAACGGTGATGCGTTGTGGGAGTGAAATGGTAGAAATTGCATGACAGAGATGTGGATCAATCCCCCGATGTCTGCGATTAGCTATGATCCGGACTCTGGAGCATGTATCAGAAATGTGGCCAATCCTGGGCACGCCGAGACGAATCGGTGCATTTTCATGCGACTGAATTCCTGTCGGAACGTGATACGTGGAAATGAAATGATAACCATGACAGAGGTACAAATGACTGATAACGTAACTCTGGAGCATGTATAGAAATGAGGCCAATCCTGGGGCACGCCGAGATGAATCGGTGCATTTTTTTTTTTTTTTTTTTTTTTTTATGCGACTGAATTCATGTCGGAACGTGATACATGGAAATGAAATGATAACCATGACAGAGGTACGGATGACTGATAAAACGTAACTCTGGAGCATGTATAGAAATGAGGCCAATCCTGGGGCACGCCGAGACGAATCGGTGCATTTTTCATGCGACTGAATTCATGTCGGGACGTGATACATGGAAATGAAATGATAACCATGACAGAGGTACAAATGACTGATAAAACGTAACTCTGGAGCATGTATAGAAATGAGGCCAATCCTGGGGCATGCCGAGACGAATCGGTGCATTTTTCATGCGACTGAATTCATGTCGGAACGTGATACGTGGAAATGAAATGATAACCATGACAGAGGTACAATTGACTGACAATAACGTAACTCTGGAGCATGTATAGAAATGAGGCCGTAATAACTGGGGCACACCGGAACGAATCGGCGCATCTTTGGTGCGACTGGATTCGAATCGGAGCGCGGTAGGTGACTGAAATGAGAAATGATTTGAAATGTCAGAAATGAGTTTAGAAATGTTTCAGAAATGATTTGAAATGTCAGAAATGAGTTTAGAATGTTTCAGAAATGATTTGAAATGTCAGAAATGAGTTTAGAATGTTTCAGAAATGAGAAATGATTGGTATCGAACTAATCTTGCTTTGATAATTTACAACTTGCGACTGGCTATGGCTGTCTATCGATACCGACATGCTAGAAATGAAGCGACGTCAGCGTCGCTGTGCTGTCGAATTTGTAACATATCGAAAGTACGAGCGATATACATTGCAGTTTGTGAGATGCGGGTGAAACGAAATTTGAACTCACGGTTTTGTGACATGATATGAAAACGAAAAGTCCGACGGGACCTTACCTGCGACAGCCAAGCCAGACGCGTGGTACAAACTAGGAACGAAAAAACGCGGACTTCGAAAGTTTGAGTACGGAGTATCGAAAACGGGAACTTGCGAGGCAAGAACTTGCGGACGCTGCTATATCGAATAGTCGGCCTAGTGACGTATATCGCGCACAGGAAACCGACAAGCACCACAGGTGAGCGGGCTGCTTAAGTACCCCCCGGGCTCCTCCCATAAATTCAGGCCACCATACTGGCCTTCCTACATATATATATATATATATATAACCTGGGGTGCATATATATACTAAATACACTGACTGCAGCTAACTGACTCGCCTGCCTGCTCTATCTAACTCAAATGAAATGACACTGTCTCTCTCTCTATCTCTCAGCATGCCGGAACACACTACACAAGGCCAACTTCCAGGCGGTATTATATAGTGTGGGGCATGTACTAAATCCCCTGAGGCATAATTGGCCAAAGCCACCCTGCCTTTGGCCAATTATGGCTCTCCGTTCTTACCACGCTGTGATTGGCCAAAGCATGCGGGTCATAGTGCATGCTTGGCCAATCATCAGCCAGTAATGCACTGCAATGCCGCAGTGAATTATGGGCCGTGACACGCCACTCAAATTTGGCACGAACGGCCCATAATGTTCGTAATTCGATGAACGGTCGAATGGCCAATGTTCGAGTTGAACTTACGTTCGACTCAAACTCTAAGCTCATCTCTATTTGGGAAGCATGACTACTACTGCAAGCTGCGGAACTACGAAAGGCCCAACAGCTGAAAGAATCTCATTTTGGAGAAGGTCATCACCGTTTTGCAGGGAGAATTTTCAGTGCAATGAATGAAGGACCAAATCAGAAAGTGATGGTTTGATCTAAAGGACCATGAACAAGACCAGATGGAGTCCATCCATCACATAATCAAAAAAAGTAAGCAATATTTGTATTTAACCATTATGTATATGTGTAAAATAGGTGTCTGTATTTTTGCTTTCTCCGAGTAGGTCTTGATAAATCAGAATAATGTTTTCTCTAATCTTTGGCTGAATTTGTATTTTAAATATGAAGTTAAATATAAAGCAGATATGAACATTTTAACATTTTTATTTGTTTTGCCATGTATTTATTTTTGAAACTATTTTTTTCTCTTCTTTCAACAGCGAGACACAAAAAAATAAGGCTACAGACAAGCCACCAGAGGGGATGAAGGGAGGCTACCCTTGCTCGGGCCCCAACAGGGGAGACAACAAGGCCACTTTCCCCCCCCAAAACGTAAGTGACAACTTCAAACACACTCATTTAGCCACTGATTCTAGGTGGGCCAAAGGCCATGGGCTTAAGCCGGAACTTAACCACTTGCTGACCGCCGCACGCCGATGTACGTCCAAAGTTTGGCGGTGGATATTGTTGTTATGGCAGCAGCTAGCTGCCATAACCCCGGTATCCCCGTTTTCATGCAGCGGTCAGCTTTCAGATAAAAGTGGTCTCTGTGGCGGATTCGCAGCGAGATCACTTTTATTGGTGGCGGGAGAGGGGCCCCCCTCCCGCCATGATCCGGTGCCCTCCGCCGCTTACCGGAGCCATCGGTAGCGGCGGAGGTAATCGCGTCTGTCTCCCTTCTGTGCCTGGAGATGAGTGAGGCTAAGATGGCGCCCACTCGTCTCCATGACACTGCTGGGTGGAAGCGATGTCAAAATGTCATTTCCGCCCATACGTCTTAAAGGCACATTTTTTTCAATGTTGTTTTTTTAAATGACTTTTTTTTTATTGCATTTTAGTGTAAATCTGAGATCTGAGGTCTTTTTGACCCCAGATCTCATATTTAAGAGGTCCTGTCATGCTTTTTTCTATTACAAGGGATGTTTACATTCCTTGTAATAGGAATAAAAGTGACACAATTTTTTTTTTTTAAACAGTGTAAAAATAAATACAATCATGTAAAATAAATAATTAAAAAAATAAAATGTTTTTAAAAACCCCCTGTCCCGATGAGCTCGCGCGCAGATGCGAACGCATACGTGAGTAGCGCCCGCATATGAAAACGGTGGTCAAACCACACATATGAGGTATCGCCGTGACCGGTAGAGCGAGAGCAATAATTCTAGCCCTAGACCTCCTCTGTAACGCAAAACATGCAACCTGCAGAATTTTTTAAACGTCGCCTATGGAGATTTTTGAGGGTAAAAGTTTGACGCCATTCCACGAGCGGGCGCAATTTTAAAGCATAACATGTTGGGTATCAATTTACTTGGTATAACATTATATTTCACAATATTAAAAAAAATGAGCTAACTTTACTGTTGTCTTATTTTTTTATTCAAAAAAGTGATTTTTTTCCAAAAAAAGTGCGCCTTTAAGACCGCTGCGCAAATATGGTGCAAAAAAAGTATTGCAATGACCGCCATTTTATTCTCTAGGGTGTTAGAAAAAAATATATAATGTTTGGGGGTTCTAAGTAATTTTCTAGCAAAAAAACCTGTTTTAAACATGTAAACACCTAAAATCCAAAAGGAGGCTGGTCCTTAAGTGGTTAAGGGGTAAAGAACACTTTCTGGTTGCTGCCTGGCTCATCAGTGCCTATTAATGAAGCCTTGCCAGTGTAGACATGGGTAGAGGAGAGGCCCAGGGGATCAGGGTCACACAGAGTCACAACTGCTAGAATGATCATCATATATCCCCTATCCCTTAGGAGACAAGAGGGGTGGGGGGCAACTGCAAGAGTTTATCAATGTTGGCACTTGTCCACTGTTTTCCCTCTGTAAAATTACATCACCTTCCCTTTTCAATGCATTTTTCACTAAAAAAAAAACACAGTGCAGCATGGTGGAGTCCACTAGTCAGGAGCAAACATTGTCATCAGACCAAGTGCAAGGTTGGTCAACTAATGCAGCAAAATGGATGCTAGAAACAGCTGTGACTTGGGGTGGCTTAATGAATGATGTATTGTTTTTTTTTTAGAGGAAAGTGAGTGTGGTCAGCTCAACGAGGATGTTGGTTTTGAGGTGTGGGATCTGACACTTGGACCCAGCACAGACCTTGCACTTGTTGACATAACATCCCCTGACACAAGTCAAACAGAGGGCCAAAGAGACCCAGAAGTGGAAGAAACTATTTGTGAGCCTGTTGTTTGTGCAATTAATGCCCTGTACACACGGACAGACTTTTCGGCAACAAAGGTCTGACAGTCTATCCGACGGACATTCGACGGACTTCCGATGGACTCCCGAACGAACGGACTTGCCTACACACGATCACACCAAAGTCCGATGGATTCGTACGTGATGACGTATGACCGGACTAAAATAAGGGAGTTCATAGCCAGTAGCCAATAGCTGCCCTAGCGTCGGTTTTCGTCTGTTGGACTAGCATACAGATGAGCAGATTTCTCGATAGGAACTGGGTCCGGCGGAGTTCCGACGTAAAGATGTGAAACATGTTCCAGATCTAAAGTCCGTCAGATTTTCAACAAAAACAGTCCACTGAAGGTCCGATGAAGCCCACACATGGTCGGATTGTCCGCCGGATTCGGTCAGTCGGACCAGTCCGGTCCAAAAGTCCGCTCGTGTGTACAGGGCATTAGTATTCTTTGAATCTGGCTTCAAATGTGTATACATGCCAAGTGTTTAGAGGTCCAAACCAAACACCCACTCCACACATTAGCAAAGTATGTAGTGCCTTAACATTAGCCTGGAGAAGGAAGAGGTGGAAGGAGCTGGTAGTGTTGCTAGGTAAATGAGGGGTATTCCTGCACTATCTTAATAATTGGGGACAGGGAGATAGGAAAATAGAGAGTAATGGTGTATCTATAATACGGAAAAGCCGCTAACACCGAGTAGGGTACAGCCTGCCCCTCGCTGGGATAAAGTCAATATAAGTGTGGTGTTGCACTAATCCTATGCTCTAAAATCAAAAAACAAAATCAAAAAACAAAAAGTATAACTTAAATATGAAGGCACAATAGTGGTGGTGATCTCTAAAGTGCAAATATAGTGCAATCGGCCATCGCAGCCTTGCTGGTGTATATTACTGCAATAACGTGAAGATAAAACCTCTAACTAGGAGTGCCTAAAACTGTGTATATATCATAAAAAGCATATATCATCAACCGTTTAGACAAAATTAGGCTCAAGAAAATGGTAAGCTAAACATAAAACAAATATATAAGTGCTCAACAAAGTGATCCTGAAATCCTTATATAGAAATATTAGTACCACATACAATCTGCTGAAAAATAAAAAAATAAAAAAAAAACTTGAAAATACAACAGTCTGCTGACTGAGCAAGTGTGCATCTGGTATCTCTCAGCATATATCTGGTGCATGTATATAGCGTAAAGCGTGCTCTTAAAATGTAGTACAGTCCTCTCCTAATTGTGCAAAAAATTAAAGTGTATCACTGAGAATATTCTATACAAAGTCCAGAACATGTGATCCACTCAGTGCAAAATAAACGTGACACAGGTGATAAATATCTCTTCATGCAGCACGGCACACATTGGTGGGCAGTGGCCCCTTACCTTAAGGTAATGGGGTACTCGCATATATCCACTTTATAGGGATGGCAGCCTTTGGTTGTAAATACCATGGGGTAAGCAAACAGTGGGGGTGGTGGTAGTACACTCCTATCCTGGCTTGTCTCCTGTATAGGCGTACATCTCTCCAAGTAGTGTCCCGGGGTCACCGAGATAAACCAGAAAGGAAATTCCACAATAGTATAATATTGTCTGATAACAATAGGATTTTATTGAAGTGTACAGGTACTCACATTAAAAACATGATACTGGGCGGAGATCCGACGAGCAGCGAGCTCATAATGCAAAATACAAACATAGAGTGCCTTTCCCGTCCCTACGCGTGATGTCACGACCCACGTGACTTCTTCAGGTGACCAGATATATGCTGAGAGATACCAGGTGCACACTTGCTCAGTCAGCAGACTGTTGTATTTTCAAGTTTTTTTTTATTTTTTTATTTTTCAGCAGATTGTATGTGGTACTAATATTTCTATATAAGGATTTCAGGATCACTTTGTTAAGCATTTATATATTTGTTTTATGTTTAGCTTACCATTTTCTTGAGCCTAATTTTGTCAAAACGGTTGATGATATATGCTTTTTATGATATATACACAGTTTTAGGCACTCCTAGTTAGAGGTTTTATCTTCACATTATTGCAGTAATATACACCAGCAAGGCTGCGATGGCCGATTGCACTATATTTGCACTTTAGTGTTGCTAGGTACCCGAGTTTTGTAGACCCAGGCACCAGGGCCAAGATTATAGAGTAGTTGCAGTGTGTACATTCCTAGTAGTGTAGGTCTCTGAAGGGCAAGCAGGTTGCAAGCAACAATAGACTGGGTAGGTAAATATTTCGGGAAATTGACTAGTAACTTGACCGTAATTCACTATGTAGGGCCTCAGCCACTTGACCATCGTTCCCTTAATACTTTTTTCTCATCTTACAAGGTCACGAACTTCCAAGATTCACAATTGGCCAAATGAGTGCAGATATGATGCAGTGTTTGAATGATCTTGAGCAAATAAAGGAGGCTGCCACTGCTTTACAGAGAACACGTGATTATGTAGACATGCTTGCCAAATTTTAAGTTTATCTGGCCTGGGCTAAAGCTTCTTGTTCAACTTGTTGGCTCCTGTTTGCACTTTTCATATTTACATGTTTTTAGAATTTTTAAGCCCTGGTTCACGTTGATGCTACTTTGAAATTGTGCTAATTCACTTGAAGTAGCCTGATTTCTAAGTAGCAAGGTCAGCGCAATTTTAGGTGCTATTTGATAGACATTTGTGTGGCTTCATGCACAGATGTCTATTGAAGTTGTACCTGAAATCAGAAAAAGTGGTGCAGGAACTCCTTTTGCAAAATCTGTGTCACACCGATTTGAACAGTGCCATTGCCTCCAATAGGCTGCGACTTGATCAAACCACATGACAAATTGCTACAATGTGAACCTAGGCTTTAGTGTCCAAAGACAGTGTTTCTCCACTCCACTTCTCTAGGTGCACCACCAGGTCATGTTTTATGTATTTTTCGTAGAATAAAAATGACTGTGTGAATTACTAACCTAGAAAACGACAACATCACCTGTGCCAAAATCAACAAATATAGAAAACATGACCTGGAAATGCATCTTGAAAAGGAGAGTTGGGAAACACTGCCCTAAGTAATGTTAATTGTAATCCTTATGTGTTTTTAGGAATCGCAAAGCCACAAATTGAAGATGCCCACAAATTGTGCCTTAAAATTCTTATTTCCCTCATGATCCCATTCCTAAAATGTGTGTCTTTCCCTCCATATAGTTTGCTATAGCCCCAAAACACACAGAGTGTCAACATGTGCTAGCTCCAATCATGGGGGATCATTGGACGTGTTTTGGGGGTGCAACCCCTTCCTTTGGCCTACCTTAGTTATGAGGAAGGGGTTCTACCCCCAAAACACGTGCATTGATACCCTGTGATGGGAGATAGCACATGTTAGCAATGGACGCGTTTTGGGAGTGTAAACCCTTCATCATCAAGCCAATCAAATCAATCAAAGCCAATCACAGTCCTGTTAGCTCTGTCCACCATCTGGAGGAAGATGACTCGCTTGGTTGCCACTACTAATCTCAGAAAGAAAGGATTTCACTGTGATTGAAAAAAGCACAATCAGGTGACAGTTTGTGGAATCACCTTTAAGCCACAGCCCTTTAAGCCACAGCCAGTATTCAGCGCAATAAAAATCACACCCAACTTCTGCTGCAGCACAGAGCACCATACTTTTTCCTTAGCTGCGAGAGCTCAACTTATGATCTTGCATACAGCCCAACTGCTTTCAGAAAATACCCCTGACCTGGGCTCATCATTGCCTGTCCATTTCAGATGCTTGTATGTGACATCACATACAAGCACGTGGGTTGGATGCGAGAGGTGGATCAGCAGGATGAGTGTGCCAGGACAGGTAGATGTGTCTCATTTCTGCTTCCTTTCACCACTCTGCATATCACACATATCATAGATAAGAGGGTACAGCAGTGGAGCAGATGAGCAGGAGGGTTCAGCGTTCTGGAAAATGAGCAGGAGGGGTTCAGAGGTGGGTCAGATGAGCAGGAGGGTAAAGCGGTGGGGAAAAGGAGCAGGAGGGGTTCAGAGGTGGGACAGAAGAGCAGGAAGGTACAGCGGTGGGGCAGATCTGCAGGGAGGTACAGTGGTGGAACAGATGATAAGGAGGTTCAGCAGTGGGACAGAAGAGCAGGGGGGTTACAGTCGTGGGACAGATGAGCAGGGGGGTCAGTGTTGGGGCAGATGATCAGGGGGTTCAGTGGTGGGACAGAAAAGCAGGGGGTAGAGCAGTGGGGCAGATGTGAAAGGAGGTATATTGGTGGGACAGTTGAGCAGGGCAATTAAAGTGGTGGGGCAGGAGAGCAGGGGGGTACTGAGGTGAGACAGATGTGCAGAAGGTACATTGGTGGGGCAAATGAGAATGGGGGTTACAGTGGTGGGGCAGATGAGCAGATGGGTTCAGTGTTAGGACAGATGAGAAGGTGATTCAGTAGTGAGACAGAAGAGCATGGGGATGTGGCGGTGGAGCAGATGTGCAGTGGTACAGTGGTGGGGCAGATAAGAAAAGGGGTACATTGATGGGGCAGATGAGCAGAGGGGTTACAGTGGTGGGACAGAAGAGGCAGGGGGTATAGTGGTGAGAGGGATGAGAAGGGGGTTCAGCGATAGGAACCCCAAGAACTAGACAACACCAGTCTTGGAGTACATCAGAACTAACTTTTATTTTGAGATCTCACACCCATTTATACAGCAGGGATGACTCAAAGCTAACCTAATTAACATGAGCTAATTTACTACAAAATGTACCCAGACCAGATGACAGACTTGTGGGCACCGAGCTTCACACATTAATATAAACACAATAGCTGGAGCTAATTACAATTAACAATACAAACAACAATCTACCCCCTCCTCAGCCCAGACCATTCGTCTCCTAGCCAGTGCTGGTGGCTAATGTGATCAGCTCTCTCAATTAACATAAACACAGGTTGATAACACCAGCATCTCCTCACAGGATGTGTCCCAACAGAATGAATCAGTCTTATCAGCAGGGGGCTGCTGGAGGAACCCCCCCTCCCTCTTCAGGGACACAGATCCACAGCAAGGAGTCCCCAACAGAATCAAACAACAAACAATATATACATATATACAGAGTCCGATTAGTACAGTTCAGACCAGACCTCCAATTCACCCCACAAAGAGCACCGTTCCATTGAAAATCCAGGGCCCATAATCAAAAGGCAACAGGCTAGCGTTCAGTCCCCTCCAATAGCCTCTGTCTCGGGTGAGTCTGTCACATTTCTCCCCCATCAAAGGTTGACTAACAAGGTCCCAGACTTCCACCTGGTCTGGACATACGTTAGTCAGGCAGAGTGAACTCACATAGTCTTCCCGCATGATCTTCTTTCTTGGCTGCAAGGAATAGTTGACCTCAGTAGGTGTGGGGCAGAGGTCATTTACTCTCTGTCTGGCTGCCAGGGCTTCAGCTGGATTGTTTTTAATTCCTGGGCTCGGTCTGCTGCTGGGCAGAGGGGCCAATCATCCCTGCTTCTTGAAGCTGTAGAGGGACACTAGGTGCTATGCAGAGGCCAGCGGTGCTCTGCCCTGTTGCCAGCGATTCAGCTGGGAGTAGCAGCTCCATTACATCAGCTTGTCGTCGGAGAGAGGGGCCAACTGCTCCGGCTCCCTGGAACTCCACAGTTGTTGCCGGTGCTGGGAAGAGGTTGGTAGCACTCTGCTCTGTTGCCAGCACTTCTGCTGGGGACTCTGCATCCTCTGCTCCAGCTAACCGTTGGGGCAGGAGGCTGGCTTCCTCCACTCCCAAACTGTGTAGTTGCCATTGGAAAAGGGAGCCAGCTGCTTCTTTTTCTATTCCCTCATCTGGCTGCTGGGACGACATGTCGATGGTACTGTCTCCCAGGTGCATGGATCTTTGCTGGGGAGGAAAGTCTGCTTCCTCCACCCTGGCCAACTGTTGGGGAGGGACAACACACACCTCCTCTCCCTTCTCCCCCTGTATCTGCTGCTGGGAAGTGATTGCCACCTTCTCACCCTGAGCCTCCGAAACTGCCACAGGTGTGGGGCAGAGGTCTTGGACCCTCTGTTCAGTTACCAGATCTTCAGCTGGAGAAGTTTGTTTTAACTCCATAGATGCTGCTGGCAGAAAATCACATGTCCCTGTCAGTGTTGTGGGAGAAAGGCTGACTACCTCTTCTCTCAAGAAGGCTGAAGCCACTGTTGGTGCTGGGCAGAACACAGTGAACTTTGGCCCTGATAGCAGCTCTTCTGCTGGAGGCTCATCAGGTTGTTCTTCCTCACCCGAAAAGTCTATCAAATCCCATGTCTCTGCAACTGATGTCTGGGGATAGAGGTTCACCATCTCCTGTCCATGGAACCCAGAAGATGCTATCATTTCTGGGCAGAGATTAGCAGAGCTCTGCCCTGTTGTCAGCACTTCAGGTTTGGGGACGGCAATCTCCAGATTTTCCACTGCCGATTCTCTGGCATGCTGCTGAACTTGTTCTAGCAGTTTCCTGTATGCCCTTTCCAGATGCTGTTCCTTCCTTAGCAAATGGTCCAGATCAGGCTTGAGCTCTGAGACCCCTGCAAGACCGAGCATAGACTCTCTATATTCTCTCAGGTCCTCAAGGTCAGGTTCCCCTTCATCGCCAAACATAAAAAGATCTGTAAGGCTCTCCCACAGCAATCCAGGGCCGCCAAAGTCATATCCTTCCGGAGAGCATTCTGTTGTCTCCCCTAAATATCCCTCCTCTGCGTGCCATTGCAGAGCCGAATAACGATTGTCCAGCTCTATCTCCTGCTGGACCAACCTGTCCAACTCAGTCACCCATTGCTCCTGGGGCTGCTCTCCCAGGAATGCTATCCGCAATGCCCGTTGGTCACTGGCCCGTTGCTCTTGGGTTAGAAAGCACTTGCCCTGTTTTATACCAGCGAGACGGAGGGCTGCAATCCAGAGCTCCACCTGAATTTGCTGCCTAAGCTCCAGGTATTCATCCTCAGACACAGTCCTGGTGTATGTTGAAAGGATGATCCGCAGCAGCCCCGGGAATTCTGATGCCAGGTCCATATCTCCGCTGGGGTGACTGAAGTCTGCTATCCTGATCTTGGATCCAGGTGGAGGTTTAGATTTCCCAGACTGCAGGAAGCTTTCCCGCTGCTTGCCACCAATGTCACGGAACGTCCCACACTCCGCTTGAGTGCTTCCGTCATATACCGCTTCCTAAGTTCTGGAACACGAGTCCAATGGATCTGGCTATAGGAACCCCAAGAACTAGACAACATCAGTCTTGGAGTACATCAGAATTAACTTTTATTTTGAGATCTCACACCCATTTATACAGCAGGGATGACTCAAGCTAACCTAATTAACATGAGCTAATTTACTACAAAATGTACCCAGACCAGATGACAGACTTGTGGGCACTGAGCTTCACACATTAATATAAACACAATAGCTGGAGCTAATTACAATTAACAATACAAACAACAATCTACCCCCTCCTCAGCCCAGACCATTCGTCTCCTAGCCAGTGCTGGTGGCTAATGTGATCAGCTCTCTCAATTAACATAAACACAGGTTGATAACACCAGCATCTCCTCACAGGATGTGTCC
The DNA here is from genome assembly GCF_042186555.1 of Aquarana catesbeiana. Classification (NCBI taxonomy): domain Eukaryota; kingdom Metazoa; phylum Chordata; class Amphibia; order Anura; family Ranidae; genus Aquarana; species Aquarana catesbeiana. The sequence continues at coordinate 342,771,303 of NC_133325.1, forward strand.
CAACAGAATGAATCAGTCTTATCAGCAGGGGGCTGCTGGAGGAACCCCCCCTCCCTCTTCAGGGACACAGATCCACAGCAAGGAGTCCCCAACAGAATCAAACAACAAACAATATATACATATATACAGAGTCCGATTAGTACAGTTCAGACCAGACCTCCAATTCACCCCACAAAGAGCACCGTTCCATTGAAAATCCAGGGCCCATAATCAAAAGGCAACAGGCTAGCGTTCAGTCCCCTCCAATAGCCTCTGTCTCGGGTGAGTCTGTCACACTCACCAGCACCCATCAAATGTAGCCTTACCAGCACCCATCAAATGCAGCCTCACCAGCGCCCATCAAATGCAGCCTCACCAGTGCCCATCAAATGCAGCCTCACCAGCACCCATGAAATGCAGCCTCACCAGCGCCCATCAAATGCAGCCAACCACACAAATCAGGGTGATTGGCAGATCATTATATACTTATACATGTACATGTGATAATGCAATTTCTCAGTGACAGTGACGACTGAAAACCTTTACTCACCAGGTGATGACGGTCTGACAATGACTGGGGCTCACCTCTGCAGCTGTATCTGTACTCTATCTGCATCCGACGGCCGACGTGACCCTGCTGCCGCTGCCAGTGTGAGGTACGAACAATTTCAACACCGCCCGCCCTCGCTGAGTCCAGGCAAGCTCCACCTGTCACCAAGCGCTGCGCGCCGACAGGGACTCCACTGACGCTGCCATTGTTCCGGTCAGAGGACAGGCAGCACCAGGGGGATGGAGAGCAGAGTGGCCTCCATGACACGGGGAGGGGCAGGGGAGGGGCGGGGAGGCTCGGAGGCGGGCGGTGGATGTCAGGAATCGTGCGGCGTATATGGACACTGGGCAGAGAGGCAGAGGTCACGCAGCGGCGCAGGATGTTTCCTTTCCTTCCTCCATTCAGTGACAGACAGTTGGTCCGGACACACACAAACACAGTCCTCACTCCTCCGCCGCTGCGCAGCGCCTTCGCCTCTGACACTGTATAGAGGGACTCAGGAGCGGCTGCATGTTGTGTTGAGATTAGTTGGCTGCAGAGAGGGAGTAGGATCACCAGCGGCCGTGCGCCCTAGGCAGCAGTGCACCCTAGGCGGCTGCCTAGTTTGCCTAGTGGTAGCACCGGCCCTGGGTACAGAGGTTTGACAGATGAGAAGGAGGGTACAGAGGTCAAGCAGATGTGCAGGGTAGTAAAGTGGTGGGGCATATGTGCAGAGGGTTACAGTAGTGGGGCAGATGTGCAGGGTGGTACAGTAGTGGGGCAAATGTGCAGAGGGTTACAGTGGTGGGGCATATGTACAGGGGGTTACAGTGGGGGAACAGATGAGCAGGGGGTACATAGGTGGGACAGATGAGCAGGGGGTTACAGTGTTGGGGCAGTAGTGCAGGGCAGTACAGTGGTGGGGCAGATATGCAGAGGGTTGCAGTGGTGGGGCAGATGTGCTGGTGGGTACAGTGGTGGGGCAGATGTACAGGGGGTACAGTGATGGGCTAGATGTACAGGGGTTACAGTGGTGGGATAGATGAGAAAGGGGTACAGAGGTGGGACAGAGGAGCAGGGGGTTACAGAAGTGGGGTAGATGTGCAGGGGGTTACAGTGGTGGGGCAGATGTGCAGGGTAGTAAAGAGGTGGGGTAGATGTACAGAGGGTTACAGTGGTGGGGTAGATTTGCAGGGGGTTACAGTGGTAGGGCAGATGTGCAAGGGGCACAGTGGTGGGGCAGATGTGCAGGGGGTACAGTGGTGGGACAGAGGAGCAGGGGATTACAGAGGTGGGACAGATGAGCAGGGGGGTACATAGATGGAGTAGATGTGCAGGGGGTTACAATGGTGGGGCAGATGTGCAGGGTAGTACAGAGGTGGGGCAGATGTGCAGGAGGTTACAGTGGTGGGGCAGATGTGCAGAGGGTTACAGTGGTGGGGCAGATTTGCAGGGGGATACAGTGGTGGGGCAGATGTACAGGGGTACAGAGGTGGGACAGATGAGCAGAGGGGTACAGAGGTGGGACAGATGAGCAGGGGGTAGAGAGGTGTGCCAGATATGCAGGGTAGTACAGGGGTGGGGCAGATGTTCAGGGGGTTACAGTGGTGGGGAAGATGTTCAGGGGGTTACAGTGGTGGAACAGATGAACAGGGGTACTGAGGTTGGATAGGTGAGCAGGGGGTACAGAAGTTTGACAGATGAGAAGGAGGGTACAGAGGTGGGGCAGATGTACAGAATAGTGCAGTGGGGGGGCAGATGTGCAGAGGGTTACAGTAGTGGGGCAGATGTGCTGGGTAGTACAGTGGTGGGGCAGATGTGCAGAAGGTTACAGTGGGGGGACAGATGAGCATGGGGTGCATAGGTGGGACAGATGAGCAGGGGGTACAGAGGTGGGGCAGATGTGCAAGGGGTTATGGTGGTGGGGTAGATGTGCAGGGGGTTACAGTGGTGGGGTAGATGTGCAGAGGATTACAGTGGTGGGGTAGATGTGCAGAGTTTTACAGTGGTGGGCAGATGTGCAGGGGGTTACAGTAGTGGGGCAGATGTGCAGGGGGTACAGTGGTGGGGCAGTTGTACATGGGGTTACAGTGGTGGGACAGATTTGCAGGGTAGTACAGTGGCGTGGCAGATGTGCAGAGGGTTACAGTTGTGGGGCAGATGTGCAGGTGTTTACAGCGGTGGGGCAGATGTGCAGGCTAGTACAGTGGTGGGGTAGATGTGCACAGGGTTATAGTGGTGGGGAGGATGTGCAAGGGGGTACAGTGGTGTGGCAGATGTACTGGGGTTACAGTGGTGGGACAGATGAGCAGGGGGGGACAGAGGTGGGACTGATGAGCAGGGGGTACAGAAGTGAGGCAGATGTGCATGGGGGAACAGTGGTGGGGCAGATATACAGGGGGTTACAGAGGTGGGACAGATGAGCAGGAGGGTACACAGGTGGGGTAGATGTGCAGGGGGTTACAGTGGTGGGGCAGATGTGCAGGGGGTTACAGTGGTGGGGCAGATGTGCAGGGCAGTACAGAGGTGGTGCAGATGTGCAAAGGGTTACGGTGGTGGTGCAGATTTGCAGGGGGTTACAGTGGTAGGGCAGATGTGCAAGGGGTACAGTGGTGGGGCAGATGTTCAGGGGGGTACAGTGGTGGGGCAGATGTACAAGGGGGTACAGAGGTGGGACAGATGAGCAGAGGGGTACAGAGGTGGGACAGATGAGCAGGGGAGTAGAGAGGTGTGCCAGATGTGCAGGGTAGTACAGGGGTGGGGCAGATGTTCAGGTGGTTACAGTGGTGGGGAAGATGTTCAGGGGGTTACAGTGGTGGAACAGATGAACAGGGAGTACTGAGGTTGGATAGGTGAGCAGGGGGGTACAGAAGTTTGACAGATGAGAAGGAGGGTACAGAGGTGGGGCAGATGTACAGGATAATGCAGTAGTGGGGCAGATGTGCAGAGGGTTACAGTAGTGGGGCAGATGTGCAGGGGGTACAGTGGTGGGGCAGTTGTACTGGGGTTACAGTGGTGGGACAGATGTGCAGGGTAGTACAGTGGCGTGGCAGATGTGCAGGGGTTTACAGCGGTTGGGCAGATGTGCAGGCTAGTACAGTGGTAGGGTAGATGTGCAGAGGGCTATAGTGGTGGGGCAGATGTGCAAGGGGGTACAGTGGTGTGGCAGATGTACTGGGGTTACAGTGGTGGGACAGATGAGCAGGGTGGACACAGAGGTGGGACAGATGAGCAGGGGGTACAGAAGTGGGGCAGATATACAGGGGGTTACCATGGTGGGACAGATAAGCAAGGGGGTACAGAGGTTTGACAGATGAGAAGGGAGTACAGAGGTGGGGCAGATGGGCAGAGTAGTACAGTGGTGGGGCAGATGTGCAGAGGGTTTCAGTAGTGGGGAAGATGTGCAGAGGGTTACAGTGGTGGGGCAGATTTACAGGGGGTTACCGTGGTGGGACAGATGTGCAGGGTAGTACAGTGGTGGGGGCAGATTACAGTGGGTTATGGTGGTGGGGCAGATGTGCAGGGGGTCACAGTGGTGGGGAAGATGTGCAGGGGGTTACAGTGGTGGGAAAGTTATGCAGGGCAGTATAGTGATGGGGCAGATGTGCAGAGGATTACAGTGGTGAGGCAGATGTGCAGAGGGTTACAGTGGTGGGGCAGATGTTCAGGGGGTTACAGTGGTGGGGCAGATGTGCAGGCTAGTACAGGGGTGGGGCAGATATGCAGAGGGTTACAGTGGTGGGGCAGATGTGCCAGTGGGTACAGTGGTGGGGCAGATGTAACGGGGGTACAGTGATGGGCTAGATGTACACGGGTTACAGTGGTGGGACAGATGAGCAGGGGGTACAGAGGTGGGACAGAGGAGCAGGGAGTTACAGAGGTGGGGTAGATGTACAGGGGGTTACAGTGGTGGGGCAGATGTGGAGGGTAGTGCAGAGGTGGGGCAGATGTGCAGAGGGTTACAGTGGTGTTGTAGATTTGCAGGGGGTTACAGTAGTAGGGCAGATGTGCAATGGGCACAGTGGTGGGGCAGATGTGCAGGGGAGTACAGTGGTGGGACAGAGGAGCAGGGGGTTACAGAGGTGGGACAGATGAGCAGGGGGGTACATAGGTGGGGTAGATGTGCAGGGGGTTACAGTGGTGGGGCAGATGTGCTGTGCAGGGGGTTATAGTGGTGGGGCAGATGTGATGTGCAGGGGGTTATAGTGGTGGGGCAGATGTGATGGGTAGTACAGAGGTGGGGCAGATGTGCAGGAGGTTACAGTGGTCGGGCAGATGTGCAGGGGGTTACAGTGGTGGGGCAGATGTGCAGGGTTGTATAGAGGTGGAGCAGATGTGCAGAGGGTTACAGTGGTGGGGCAGATTTGCAGGGGGTTACAGTGGTAGGGCAGATGTGCAAGGGGTACAGTGGTGGGGCAGATGTGCAGGGGGTACAGTGGTGGGGTAGATGTACAGGGGGGTACAGAGGTGGGACAGATGAGTAGAGGGGTACAGAGATGGGACAGATGAGCAGGGGGGTAGAAAGGTGTACCAGATGTGCAGGGTAGTACAGGGGTGGGGCAGATGTTCAGGGGGTTACAGTGGTGGGGAAGATGTTCAGGGGGTTACAGTGGTGGAACAGATGAACAGGGAGTACTGAGGTTGGATAGGTGAGCAGGGGGGTACATAAGTTTGACAGATGAGAAGGAAGGTACAGAGGTGGGGCAGATGTACAGGATAGTGCAGTGGTGGGGCAGATGTGCAGAGGGTTACAGTAGTGGGGCAGATGTGCAGGGTAGTACAGTGGTGGGGCAGATGTGCAAAAGGTTACAGTGGGGGGGACAGATGAGCATGGGGTGCATTGGTGGGACAGATGAGCAGGGGGTACAGAGGTGGGGCAGATGTCCAGAGGATTACAGTGGTGGGGTAGATGTGCAGAGTTTTACAGTGGTGGGGCAGATGTGCAGGGGGTTACAGTAGTGGGGCAGATGTGCAGGGTAGTACAGTGGTGGGGCAGATGTGCAGAAGGTTACAGTGGGGGGACAGATGAGCATGGGGTGCATTGGTGGGACAGATGAGCAGGGGGTACAGAGGTGGGGCAGATGTACAAGGGGTTATGCTGGTGGGGTAGATGTGCAGGGGTTACAGTGGTGGGGCAGATGTCCAGAGGATTACAGTGGTGGGGTAGATGTGCAGAGTTTTACAGTGGTGGGGCAGATGTGCAGGGGGTTACAGTAGTGGGGCAGATGTGCAGTGGGTACAGTGGTGGGGCAGATGTGCAGGGTAGTACAGTGGCGTGGCAGATGTGCAGAGGGCTACAGTGGTGGGGCAGATGTGCAGGGGTTTACAGCGGTGGGGCAGAAGTGCAGGCCAGTACAGAGGTGGGGTAGATGTGCAGAGGGTTATAGTGATGGGGCAGATGTGCAAGGGGGTACAGTGGTGTGGCAGATGTACTGGGGTTATAGTGGTGGGACAGATGAGCAGGGGGAACAGAGGTGGGACAGATGAGCAGGTGGTACAGAAGTGGGGCAGATGTGCATGGGGGAACAGTGGTGGGGCAGATATACAGGAGGTTACAGTGGTGGGACAGATAAGCAAGGGGGTACAGAGGTTTGACAGATGAGAAGGGAGTACAGAGGTGGGGCAGATGGGCAGGGTAGTACAGTGGTGGGGCAGATGTGCAGAGGGTTTCAGTAGTGGGGAAGATGTGCAGGGGGATACAGTGGTGGGGCAGATGTACAGGGGGTTACAGTGGTGGGACAGATGTGCAGGGTAGTACAGTGGTGGGGCAGATGTGCAGAGGGTTACAGTGGTGGGGCAGATGTACAGTGGGTTATGGTGGTGGGGAAGATGTGCAGGGGGTTACAGTGGTGGGGCAGATGTGCAGGGGGTTACAGTGGTGGGGAAGTTATGCAGGGCAGTATAGCGATGGGGCAGATGTGCAGAGGATTACAGTGGTGGGGCAGATGTGCAGAGGGTTACAGTGGTGGGGTAGATGTGCAGGGGGTTACAGTGGTGGGGCAGATGTGCAGGCTAGTACAGTGGTAGGGCAGATGTGCAGAGGGTTACAGTGGTGGGGCAGATGTGCAGGGGGGTACAATGGTGGGGCAAATGTACAGGAGGTAAAGTGTTGGGCCATATGTACAGGGGTTACAGTGGTGGGACAGATGAGCAGAGGGGTACAGAGATGGGACAGAGGAGCAAGGGGTAAAGAGGTGGGACAGAGGAGCAGTTGAGTACAGAAGTGAGGCAGATGTGCAGGGATTACAGTGGTGGGACAGGTGAGCAGGGGGGTACAGAGGTTTGACAGATGAGAAGGAGGATACAGAGGTCAGGCAGATGTTCAGGGTAGTACAGTGGTGGGTCATATGTGCAGAGGCTTACAGTAGTTTGGCAGATGTGCAGAGGGGTACAGTGGGGGGAAGATGAGCAGGGGGTACATAGGTGGGAAAGATGAGCAGGGGGTTACAGTGGTGGGGCAGTTGTGCAGGGCAGTACAGTGGTGGGGCAGATGTGCAGAGGGTTACAGTGGTGGGGCAGATGTGCAGAGGTTTACAGTGGTGGGGCAGTTGTATAGGGGGTTACAGTGGTGGGACAGATGTGCAGGTTAGTACAGTGGTGGGGCAAATGTGCAGAGGGTTACAGTGGTGGGGCAGATGTGCAGAGGGGTACAGTGGGGGGAAGATGAGCAGGGGGTACGTAGGTGGGACAGATGAGCAGGGAGTTACAGTGGTGTTGCAGTTGTGCAGGGCAGTACAGTGGTGGGGCAGATGTGCAGAGGGTTACAGTGGTGGGGCAGATGTGCAGAGGTTTACAGTGGTGGGGCAGTTTTATAGGGGGTTACAGTGGTGGGACAGATGTGCAGGTTAGTACAGTGGTGGGGCAAATGTGCAGAGGGTTACAGTGGTGGGGCATATGTACAGGGGATTACAGTGGGGGGAAGCTGAGCAGGGGGTACATAGGAGGGACAGATGAGCAGGGGGTTACAGTGGTGGGGCAGTTGTGCAGGGCAGTACAGTGGTGGGGCAGATGTGCAGAAGGTTACAGTGGTGGGGCAGATGTGCAGATATTTATAGTGGTGGGGCAGATGTGCAAGGGGATACAGTGGTGGGGCAGATGTGCATAGGGTTACAGTGGTGGGGCAGATGTGCAGGGGGTTACAGTGGTGGGGCAGATGAGCAGGGGTTACAGTGTTGGAATAGATGTGCAGGTGGGTACAGCGGTGGGGCAGATATGCAGAGGGTTACAGTGGTGGGGTAGATGTGCAGGTGGGTACAGTGGTGGGGCAGATGTACAGGGGGTACAGTGATGGGCCAGATGTACAGGTGTTATGGTGGTGGGACAGATGAGCAGGGGGTACAGAGGTGGGACAGAGGAGCAGGGGGTTACAGAGGTGGAACAGATGATCAGGGGGGTACAGAGATGGGATAGATGTGCAGGGGGTTACAGTGGTGGGGCAGATGTGCAGGGGATTACAGTGGTGGGGCAGATGTGCAGGGTAGTACAGAGGTGGGGCAGATATGCAGAGGGTCACAGTGGTGGGGCAGATATGCAGGGGGTTGCAGTGGTGGGGCAGATGTGCTGGTGGGTACAGTGGTGGGGCAGATGTACAGGGGGTACAGTGATGGGCTAGATGTACAGGGGTTACAGTGGTGGGACAGATGAGAAAGGGGTACAGAGGTGGGACAGAGGAGCAGGGGGTTACAGAAGTGGGGTAGATGTGCAGGGGGTTACAGTGGTGGGGCAGATGTGCAGGGTAGTAAAGAGGTGGGGTAGATGTACAGAGGGTTACAGTGGTGGGGTAGATTTGCAGGGGGTTACAGTGGTAGGGCAGATGTGCAAGGGGCACAGTGGTGGGGCAGATGTGCAGGGGGTACAGTGGTGGGACAGAGGAGCAGGGGATTACAGAGGTGGGACAGATGAGCAGGGGGGTACATAGATGGAGTAGATGTGCAGGGGGTTACAGTGGTGGGGCAGATGTGCAGGGTAGTACAGAGGTGGGGCAGATGTGCAGGAGGTTACAGTGGTGGGGCAGATGTGCAGAGGGTTACAGTGGTGGGGCAGATTTGCAGGGGGATACAGTGGTGGGGCAGATGTACAGGGGTACAGAGGTGGGACAGATGAGCAGAGGGGTACAGAGGTGGGACAGATGAGCAGGGGGTAGGGAGGTGTGCCAGATATGCAGGGTAGTACAGGGGTGGGGCAGATGTTCAGGGGGTTACAGTGGTGGGGAAGATGTTCAGGGGGTTACAGTGGTGGAACAGATGAACAGGGGTACTGAGGTTGGATAGGTGAGCAGGGGGTACAGAAGTTTGACAGATGAGAAGGAGGGTACAGAGGTGGGGCAGATGTACAGGATAGTGCAGTGGGGGGCAGATGTGCAGAGGGTTACAGTAGTGGGGCAGATGTGCTGGGTAGTACAGTGGTGGGGCAGATGTGCAGAAGGTTACAGTGGGGGGACAGATGAGCATGGGGTGCATAGGTGGGACAGATGAGCAGGGGGTACAGAGGTGGGGCAGATGTGCAAGGGGTTATGGTGGTGGGGTAGATGTGCAGGGGGTTACAGTGGTGGGGTAGATGTGCAGAGGATTACAGTGGTGGGGTAGATGTGCAGAGTTTTACAGTGGTGGGCAGATGTGCAGGGGGTTACAGTAGTGGGGCAGATGTGCAGGGGGTACAGTGGTGGGGCAGTTGTACATGGGGTTACAGTGGTGGGACAGATTTGCAGGGTAGTACAGTGGCGTGGCAGATGTGCAGAGGGTTACAGTTGTGGGGCAGATGTGCAGGTGTTTACAGCGGTGGGGCAGATGTGCAGGCTAGTACAGTGGTGGGGTAGATGTGCACAGGGTTATAGTGGTAGGGGGGGATGTGCAAGGGGGTACAGTGGTGTGGCAGATGTACTGGGGTTACAGTGGTGGGACAGATGAGCAGGGGGGGACAGAGGTGGGACAGATGAGCAGGGGGTACAGAAGTGAGGCAGATGTGCATGGGGGAACAGTGGTGGGGCAGATATACAGGGGGTTACAGAGGTGGGACAGATGAGCAGGAGGGTACACAGGTGGGGTAGATGTGCAGGGGGTTACAGTGGTGGGGCAGATGTGCAGGGGGTTACAGTGGTGGGGCAGATGTGCAGGGCAGTACAGAGGTGGGGCAGATGTGCAAAGGGTTACGGTGGTGGTGCAGATTTGCAGGGGGTTACAGTGGTAGGGCAGATGTGCAAGGGGTACAGTGGTGGGGCAGATGTTCAGGGGGGTACAGTGGTGGGGCAGATGTACAAGGGGGTACAGAGGTGGGACAGATGAGCAGAGGGGTACAGAGGTGGGACAGATGAGCAGGGGAGTAGAGAGATGTGCCAGATGTGCAGGGTAGTACAGGGGTGGGGCAGATGTTCAGGTGGTTACAGTGGTGGGGAAGATGTTCAGGGGGTTACAGTGGTTGAACAGATGAACAGGGAGTACTGAGGTTGGATAGGTGAGCAGGGGGGTGCAGAAGTTTGACAGATGAGAAGGAGGGTACAGAGGTGGGGCAGATGTACAGGATAGTGCAGTGGTGGGGCAGATGTGCAGAGGGTTACAGTAGTGGGGCAGATGTGCAGGGGGTACAGTGGTGGGGCAGTTGTACTGGGGTTACAGTGGTGGGACAGATGTGCAGGGTAGTACAGTGGCGTGGCAGATGTGCAGGGGTTTACAGCGGTGGGGCAGATGTGCAGGCTAGTACAGTGGTGGGGTAGATGTGCAGAGGGCTATAGTGGTGGGGCAGATGTGCAAGGGGGTACAGTGGTGTGGCAGATGTACTGGGGTTACAGTGGTGGGACAGATGAGCAGGGTGGACACAGAGGTGGGACAGATGAGCAGGGGGTACAGAAGTGGGGCAGATATACAGGGGGTTACCATGGTGGGACAGATAAGCAAGGGGGTACAGAGGTTTGACAGATGAGAAGTATGACGGATCCTATCCCACACTCCACTGAGTGCCTCCGTCAATAACACCGCTTACTCCAGTATGACCATCAGACAGATATAATATTATAGCTGCAGTAAATACAAGTCTAGTCGATAATAGCTTGTAGAATCTTGACTGCTTTATTGGACAGAACACAGCCTTTTTATACACATTTAACACAAGGGGTTAGATAACGAGGTAGGGCTGACTCATGGACACTCCCCCCTCCCCTCTAGCAAAAACTTAAAAGACAATAATATAATTAACATGTTAATTAACACAACACTTAAGGCAGACCTGGTGACCAGACAGTTCGTCTCTGCAGGTTAATGTGATCAGCTCTTTCAAGAATCATGTATTGGGCAAGTTCAAAAAAAATAAAAGATTAATATAGAAATACCAAATAACAGGGTGAATGTGGACAGAAAAAGGTCCTTGCAGCCAGTGTCCGCGACAGTGCCCCCCCCTGTCCCATAGTCCGGCAGACCCAACTAGATCCACCACGGGTCAGCTTGGGGCTGTCCGGGAGAGTTTTATAGTTCTGTTTGCCGGGAAAGTCCATCAGCATTCCCATTCTGCTTTCCTGGCCGATACTGTATGGTAAAATTGTAGGGCTGCAGTGCCAAGCTCCATCGTAACAAACGTCCATTATCCCCGGAGACCCGATTAAGCCAGATTAATGGATTGTGGTCGGTGAGCACCGTAAAAGATCGTCCGTAGAGATAAGGTTGGAATTTCTTGAGAGCCCACACCAGCGCCAAACACTCCTTCTCCACGGCTGCATAACCGACTTCCCTGGGTAGCAGCTTCCGACTGATGTAGGCCACTGGGTGCTCACCGCCATCAGGTCCTACTTGGCTCAGTACTGCCCCCAGCCCAAATGTAGAGGCATCTGTGTGGACACAAAAACGTTTGGTTGGGTCAGGGGCAGCTAGAACAGGAGCTGAAGTTAGTGCATTCTTTAATTGTTGGAAGGCAGCTTCACACTCAGGGGACCACAGTACCTGTCGGGGAAGGTGCTTCTTAGTCAGGTCTGTCAGGGGCTTAGCGATGGAACTATATTGCGGGACAAATTTCCTATAGTACCCAGCTGTGCCGAGGAACGCCAGGACCTGGGTTTTAGTACGGGGGGTTGGCCACTTGGCAACGGCCTCAATCTTAGCAGGCTCAGGTCATTGTTGTCCACTGCCTACTCGATGTCCAAGGTACTGTACCTCGGACATCCCTATGCTGCATTTCTCTGGCTTAAGGGTTAGTCCTGCAGCCTTGATGCGGTCTAGCACGACACCCAGATGAACCAGATGGTCCTCCCAGGTATCACTGTAGATCGCAATGTCGTCCAGATATGCACAAGCATAGTCCTGGAGGCCATCGAGGAGTTGGTCTACCATCCTCTGGAAAGTCGCCGGTGCATTCTTCATCCCAAATGGCATTACTTTAGACTGGTATAAGCCAAATGGGGTAATGAACGCCGATTTCGGAATAGATTCCGCATCCAGAGGAATTTGCCAGTATCCTTTGCATAGGTCAAGGGTTGTCAGGAATTTTCCCCGAGCAATGCGATCTAACAGATCATCGACCCGGGGCATAGGGTAAGCATCAGTGGTGGTGCACTCATTTAATCTGCGGTAGTCTACACAGAAGCGAGTTGTGCCATCCCGCTTCGGTACAAGGACCACTGGGGAAGCCCAGGGGCTGCTGGATGGCTCAATGACTCCCAATTCAAGCATCTCCTTAATCTCATGACGCATCCCCTCTCTCACTGCGTCAGGTATCCGGTAAGCTGCCTGTCTTAGTGGCAGTTGTCCCGGGGTCTCCACACGGTGCACTGCCATAGTAGTGTACCCAGGGACTGTGGAGAACATTTCCCTTCTCTGACTAAGGACCTGTCTAGCTTGTTCTCTCTGCGTCGGCCCTAGCTGGTCGTCAAGCTTTATCATCTCTATCCCTGCAGTAATTCTATTTAGCTCCGGGAGCACCAGCAGGGGAAGATTCTCAGAATCTTCCACAGCTGGAGCACATATAGCGGCTACCTCTCCTGATCTTTCCCAGTATGCTTTCAACATGTTCACATGAAAGGTCCGTCGGACTCTTTCATCCGAACATTTAGCCACTAGGTAGGTTGTGTCACAGAATCCCTGTGAGAGGTTGCAAATGTCCTAAGCAGCTGTTTCAGTGTTCCATTGAACCTCTCACACAGTCCGTTGGTCTGGGGGTGATAGGGAGAGCTCTGTAGGGGCTTTATCCCACACAGCCTCCATAACTGCTGAGTGAGCTCAGCAGTGAACTGGGTCCCCTGGTCAGAGATGATTTCCCGAGGGAAACCCACCCTGGCAAAGATCCGGAGCAAAGCATCAGCCACAGTTTCTGCATGGATATTTGCCAGGGGAATGGCCTCCGGGTACCGGGTGGCATAATCCACCACAGTAAGGATATATCTCTTCCCAGAAGGACTAGGTCTGGGCAATGGTCCAACCAGGTCTACGGCAACACGGCTAAAGGGTTCATCAATGATCGGTAAAGGGTGTAGGGGAGCTTTCAGCGGGCCCCCATGCTTACCCACCCGCTGGCATGTGTCACAGGTCCGGCAATACTGTCGGACATCCCCTGTAATCCCCGGCCAAAAAAACGACTGAGTCAGACGGTGGAGGGTCCGGGACATCCCCAGGTGTCCGGCTAAGGGTATGTCATGCCCAATGCGCAGCAGGTCATGACGATATTTCTGCGGCACAACCAGCTGCCGCTTGGGTGGATGGGAGGCTGTCTTTCCCTCAGTAACCCGATAGAGTAATCCCTGGACCCACTCTATTCGCTCCCTCTCCAACCCCCCAGGGTCCAATCCTGCTCTTTCCCTATAGCTAGCTAAGGAAGGGTCGCTAAGAGTTGCCTGAGCAAATTCTTGGGGAGAAGCCCAAGTCAGGATAGGGTTAGTTGGGGTAGTACAGTCTAGGTCAGGGGTGACAGGTCTTACATGGGTTCCGTCCTCGAGGGAGCGCACCTCCATCCGGGCTTGCTGGCGGGTGGTAACAGGATAGGCTTCCGGGGATACATCCAGGGAGAAGGCTGAATTTAAACGTCCCAAATCGTTGCCCAACAAAACCTCTGCAGGTAAGTTCTGCATTATTCCCACTTCCACTTCTTTGGCCCCCGAACCCCAATCAAGGTGAACCCTGGCAGTGGGGACCCGCATAACATTTCCCCCGGCCACCCGCACAGCCACAGACCGTCCCGTCTGCTCTGCCGGGTTTATCATTCGGGACTGTATCAGGGTAATAGTAGCTCCCGTGTCCCGCAGTCCCTGGGCAGCCCGACCATTAATCCACACGGCTTGTCGATGGTGCAAACGATTATCTGTAGTGGCAGCTTGCACAGGGTCTGCCTCATGTAGAATTCCAATATTCTCCTCACTTGGGTAAGTCACATCATCTCTCTCCAGACAGTGTGCAGCAGCCCGGGCAGGTCCAAGGGGCCTGTTGTTCCGCGCGTCCTGGGAAACATTCTGCGGACAATACCTCCTAACATGCCCTGATTGGTTGCATCTGTAGCAGAGGTCCCCTTTTCCTCGTGAAGATGGTAGCTGAGTGGGGCCGGGGATTGACGGCTGGTGTGGAGGGGCAACGCTCCGTGGAATGTTGGGGACAGGCCGAGCTCGGGTCTTAGGCTCTGGTTGTACAGTCCGCCTTGAATCCACGTATTGGTCAGCTAGGGTGGCAGCTTCATCTACTGTGACTGGCCGCCGATCCTTTACCCAGTCTCTAACTTCATGTGGGGTATGATCATAGAATTGTTCCAGGAGGATTAGCTGGAGCGCATCTGCCATGGTAACAGCTTGGCGCCCGGTCATCCAACTCTCCGCTGCTCGGGTCATTTGATGAGCCCATTCTGTGTAAGGCTCTCTCTCCTTTCGGCGGAGGTTGCGAAACCTCAAACGGTGTGCCTCTGGAGTAATGCCGAAGCGAGCCAATAGTCTTTCTTTTACCCGGTCATAGTCCTGGCTGATCTCATCAGGGACATTATTGTACGCCTCTGCAGCCCTTCCTGTGAGACGGCTGACCAGGAGCGTGACCCAATCTGCTTTATTGACACCTTGGAGACCGCATTGACGCTCAAACATTTGCAGGTAAACATCCATCTCATCTTCACCATCTTGAAACATGCGGAAGGCGGCATAGGGTAGCTTTTTGCGGGCCGCTGGAGCTTCCCGGTTGAACATAACTGACGCTCCTTGGTCCCGCTGGAGTTCAGCCATTTGCAGCTGGGACACCTCTGTTAACACTTGACTGATAACCTCCTGCGGGGGGTGAGTACCATACAAGGCCAGTCGCCACTGGACGTCACGCTGGAACTTTGCCGCCTCTGAGGAATCTGCTGGTGGGTTACTGGCCTGGTCAATCTCCATTAGTTCGGTGATGAGAGTCGCTTTGGATTTGTTGCTGGAGACTTTTCCACGGGCTTCCAAGAGATCCTTCAAGGTGCTGCGCTTGAGTCTGGCGTAGTGATGTTCCATCTGCTGTTAGGAGCAGGGGGTCCCGGTGGTGATTTGGGTGTGCCTAGGCAAGAGGAGCATCCCAGAGCTTGCCACCAATTGTGACGGATCCTATCCCACACTCCACTGAGTGCCTCCGTCAATAACACCGCTTACTCCAGTATGACCATCAGACAGATATAATATTATAGCTGCAGTAAATACAAGTCTAGTCGATAATAGCTTGTAGAATCTTGACTGCTTTATTGGACAGAACACAGCCTTTTTATACACATTTAACACAAGGGGTTAGATAACGAGGTAGGGCTGACTCATGGACACTCCCCCCTCCCCTCTAGCAAAAACTTAAAAGACAATAATATAATTAACATGTTAATTAACACAACACTTAAGGCAGACCTGGTGACCAGACAGTTCGTCTCTGCAGGTTAATGTGATCAGCTCTTTCAAGAATCATGTATTGGGCAAGTTCAAAAAAAATAAAAGATTAATATAGAAATACCAAATAACAGGGTGAATGTGGACAGAAAAAGGTCCTTGCAGTCAGTGTCCGCGACAAGAAGGGAGTACAGAGGTGGGGCAGATGGGCAGAGTAGTACAGTGGTGGGGCAGATGTGCAGAGGGTTTCAGTAGTGGGGAAGATGTGCAGAGGGTTACAGTGGTGGGGCAGATTTACAGGGGGTTACCGTGGTGGGACAGATGTGCAGGGTAGTACAGTGGTGGGGGCAGATTACAGTGGGTTATGGTGGTGGGGCAGATGTGCAGGGGGTCACAGTGGTGGGGAAGATGTGCAGGGGGTTACAGTGGTGGGAAAGTTATGCAGGGCAGTATAGTGATGGGGCAGATGTGCAGAGGATTACAGTGGTGAGGCAGATGTGCAGAGGGTTACAGTGGTGGGGCAGATGTTCAGGGGGTTACAGTGGTGGGGCAGATGTGCAGGCTAGTACAGGGGTGGGGCAGATATGCAGAGGGTTACAGTGGTGGGGCAGATGTGCCAGTGGGTACAGTGGTGGGGCAGATGTAACGGGGGTACAGTGATGGGCTAGATGTACACGGGTTACAGTGGTGGGACAGATGAGCAGGGGGTACAGAGGTGGGACAGAGGAGCAGGGGGTTACAGAGGTGGGGTAGATGTACAGGGGGTTACAGTGGTGGGGCAGATGTGGAGGGTAGTACAGAGGTGGGGCAGATGTGCAGAGGGTTACAGTGGTGTTGCAGATTTGCAGGGGGTTACAGTAGTAGGGCAGATGTGCAATGGGCACAGTGGTGGGGCAGATGTGCAGGGGAGTACAGTGGTGGGACAGAGGAGCAGGGGGTTACAGAGGTGGGACAGATGAGCAGGGGGGTACATAGGTGGGGTAGATGTGCAGGGGGTTACAGTGGTGGGGCAGATGTGCTGTGCAGGGGGTTATAGTGGTGGGGCAGATGTGATGGGTAGTACAGAGGTGGGGCAGATGTGCAGGAGGTTACAGTGGTCGGGCAGATGTGCAGGGGGTTACAGTGGTGGGGCAGATGTGCAGGGTTGTATAGAGGTGGAGCAGATGTGCAGAGGGTTACAGTGGTGGGGCAGATTTGCAGGGGGTTACAGTGGTAGGGCAGATGTGCAAGGGGTACAGTGGTGGGGCAGATGTGCAGGGGGTACAGTGGTGGGGTAGATGTACAGGGGGGTACAGAGGTGGGACAGATGAGTAGAGGGGTACAGAGATGGGACAGATGAGCAGGGGGGTAGAAAGGTGTACCAGATGTGCAGGGTAGTACATGGGTGGGGCAGATGTTCAGGGGGTTACAGTGGTGGGGAAGATGTTCAGGGGGTTACAGTGGTGGAACAGATGAACAGGGAGTACTGAGGTTGGATAGGTGAGCAGGGGGGTACATAAGTTTGACAAATGAGAAGGAAGGTACAGAGGTGGGGCAGATGTACAGGATAGTGCAGTGGTGGGGCAGATGTGCAGAGGGTTACAGTAGTGGGGCAGATGTGCAGGGTAGTACAGTGGTGGGGCAGATGTGCAGAAGGTTACAGTGGGGGGGACAGATGAGCATGGGGTGCATTGGTGGGACAGATGAGCAGGGGGTACAGAGGTGGGGCAGATGTGCAAGGGGTTATGGTGGTGGGGTAGATGTGCAGGGGTTACAGTGGTGGGGCAGATGTCCAGAGGATTACAGTGGTGGGGTAGATGTGCAGAGTTTTACAGTGGTGGGGCAGATGTGCAGGGGGTTACAGTAGTGGGGCAGATGTGCAGGGTAGTACAGTGGTGGGGCAGATGTGCAGAAGGTTACAGTGGGGGGACAGATGAGCATGGGGTGCATTGGTGGGACAGATGAGCAGGGGGTACAGAGGTGGGGCAGATGTACAAGGGGTTATGCTGGTGGGGTAGATGTGCAGGGGTTACAGTGGTGGGGCAAATATCCAGAGGATTACAGTGGTGGGGTAGATGTGCAGAGTTTTACAGTGGTGGGGCAGATGTGCAGGGGGTTACAGTAGTGGGGCAGATGTGCAGTGGGTACAGTGGTGGGGCAGATGTGCAGGGTAGTACAGTGGCGTGGCAGATGTGCAGAGGGCTACAGTGGTGAGGCAGATGTGCAGGGGTTTACAGCGGTGGGGCAGAAGTGCAGGCCAGTACAGAGGTGGGGTAGATGTGCAGAGGGTTATAGTGATGGGGCAGATGTGCAAGGGGGTACAGTGGTGTGGCAGATGTACTGGGTTTATAGTGGTGGGACAGATGAGCAGGGGGAACAGAGGTGGGACAGATGAGCAGGGGGTACAGAAGTGGGGCAGATGTGCATGGGGGAACAGTGGTGGGGCAGATATACAGGAGGTTACAGTGGTGGGACAGATAAGCAAGGGGGTACAGATGTTTGACAGATGAGAAGGGAGTACAGAGGTGGGGCAGATGGGCAGGGTAGTACAGTGGTGGGGCAGATGTGCAGAGGGTTTCAGTAGTGGGGAAGATGTGCAGGGGGATACAGTGGTGGGGCAGATGTACAGGGGGTTACAGTGGTGGGACAGATGTGCAGGGTAGTACAGTGGTGGGGCAGATGTGCAGAGGGTTACAGTGGTGGGGCAGATGTACAGTGGGTTATGGTGGTGGGGAAGATGTGCAGGGGGTTACAGTGGTGGGGCAGATGTGCAGGGGGTTACAGTGGTGGGGAAGTTATGCAGGGCAGTATAGCGATGGGGCAGATGTGCAGAGGATTACAGTGGTGGGGCAGATGTGCAGAGGGTTACAGTGGTGGGGTAGATGTGCAGGGGGTTACAGTGGTGGGGCAGATGTGCAGGCTAGTACAGTGGTAGGGCAGATGTGCAGAGGGTTACAGTGGTGGGGCAGATGTGCAGGGGGGTACAATGGTGGGGCAAATGTACAGGAGGTAAAGTGTTGGGCCATATGTACAGGGGTTACAGTGGTGGGACAGATGAGCAGAGGGGTACAGAGATGGGACAGAGGAGCAAGGGGTAAAGAGGTGGGACAGAGGAGCAGGGGAGTACAGAAGTGAGGCAGATGTGCAGGGATTACAGTGGTGGGACAGGTGAGCAGGGGGGTACAGAGGTTTGACAGATGAGAAGGAGGATACAGAGGTCAGGCAGATGTTCAGGGTAGTACAGTGGTGGGTCATATGTGCAGAGGCTTACAGTAGTTTGGCAGATGTGCAGAGGGGTACAGTGGGGGGAAGATGAGCAGGGGGTACATAGGTGGGACAGATGAGCAGGGGGTTACAGTGGTGGGGCAGTTGTGCAGGGCAGTACAGTGGTGGGGCAGATGTGCAGAGGGTTACAGTGGTGGGGCAGATGTGCAGAGGTTTACAGTGGTGGGGCAGTTGTATAGGGGGTTACAGTGGTGGGACAGATGTGCAGGTTAGTACAGTGGTGGGGCAAATGTGCAGAGGGTTACAGTGGTGGGGCAGATGTGCAGAGGGGTACAGTGGGGGGAAGATGAGCAGGGGGTACATAGGTGGGACAGATGAGCAGGGAGTTACAGTGGTGTTGCAGTTGTGCAGGGTAGTACAGTGGTGGGGCAGATATGCAGAGGGTTACAGTGGTGGGGCAGATGTGCAGAGGTTTACAGTGGTGGGGCAGTTTTATAGGGGGTTACAGTGGTGGGACAGATGTGCAGGTTAGTACAGTGGTGGGGCAAATGTGCAGAGGGTTACAGTGGTGGGGCATATGTACAGGGGATTACAGTGGGGGGAAGCTGAGCAAGGGGTACATAGGAGGGACAGATGAGCAGGGGGTTACAGTGGTGGGGCAGTTGTGCAGGGCAGTACAGTGGTGGGGCAGATGTGCAGAAGGTTACAGTGGTGGGGCAGATGTGCAGATATTTATAGTGGTGGGGCAGATGTGCAAGGGGATACAGTGGTGGGGCAGATGTGCAGAGGGTTACAGTGGTGGGGCAGATGAGCAGGGAGTTACAGTGTTGGAATAGATGTGCAGGCTAGTACAGTGGTGGGACAGATATGCAGAGGGTTACAGTGGTGCGGTAGATGTGCAGGTGGGTACAGCGGTGGGGCAGATATGCAGAGGGTTACAGTGGTGGGGTAGATGTGCAGGTGGGTACAGTGGTGGGGCAGATGTACAGGGGGTACAGTGATGGGCCAGATGTACAGGGGTTATGGTGGTGGGACAGATGAGCAGGGGGTACAGAGGTGGGACAGAGGAGCAGGGGGTTACAGAGGTGGAACAGATGATCAGGGGGGTACAGAGATGGGATAGATGTGCAGGGGGTTACAGTGGTGGGGCAGATGTGCAGGGGATTACAGTGGTGGGGCAGATGTGCAGGGTAGTACAGAGGTGGGGCAGATGTGCAGAGGGTCACAGTGGTGGGGCAGATTTGCAGGGGGTTACGTTGGTAGGGCAGATGTGCAAGGTGCACAGTTTTGAGACAGGTGTGCAGGAGGGTACAGTGGTGGGACAGAGGAGCAGGGGGTTACAGAGGTGGGACAGATGAGCAGAGGGGGTACAGAGGTGGGGAAGATGTGAAGGGGGTTACAGTGGTGGGGCAGATGTGCAGGGGATACAGTGGTCGGGCAGATGTGCAGGGGGTTACAGTGGTGGGGCAGATGAACAGGGGGTTACAGTGGTGGGGCAGATGTGCAGGCTAGTACAGTGGTGGGGCAGATATGCAGAGGGTTACAGTGGTGGGGTAGATGTGCAGGTGGGTACAGTGGTGGGGCAGATATGCTGAGGGTTACAGTGGTGGGATAGATGTGCAGGTGGGTACAGTGGTGGGGCAGATATACAGGGGGTACAGTGATGGGCCAGATGTACAGGGGTTACGGTGGTGGGACAGAGGAGCAGGGGGTTACAGAGGTGGGACAGATGATCAGGGAGGTACAGAGGTGGGGTAGATGTGCAGCGGGTTACAGTGGTGGGGCAGATGTGTAGGGTAGTACTGAGGTGGGGCAGATGTGCAGAGGGGCAGATTTGCAGGGGGTTACAGTGGTAGGGCAGATGTGCAAGGTGCACAGTTTTGAGGCAGGTGTGCAGGGGGGTACAGTGGTGGGACAGAGAAGCAGGGGGTTACAGAGGTGGGACAGATGAGCAGAGGGGTTAAAGAGGTGGGGAAGATGTGCAGGGGGTTACAGTGGTGGGGCAGATGTGCAGGGGGTTACAGTGGTGGGGCAGATTTGCAGGGTAGTACAGTGGTGGGGCGGATATGCAGAGGGTTACAGTGGTGGGGTAGATGTGCAGGTGGGTACAGTGGTGGGGCAGATATGCAGAGGGTTACAGTGGTGGGATAGATGTGCAGGTGGGTACAGTGGTGGGGCAGATATACAGGGGTACAGTGATGGGCCAGATGTACAGGGGTTACGGTGGTGCGACAGAGGAGCAGGGGGTTACAGAGGTGGGACAGATGATCAGGGAGGTACAGAGGTGGGGTAGATGTGCAGCGGGTTACAGTGGTGGGGCATATGTGTAGGGTAGTACAGAGGTGGGGCAGATGTGCAGAGGGTCAGAGTATTGGGGCAGATTTGCAGGGGGTTACAGTGGTAGGGCAGATGTGCAAGGTGCACAGTTTTGAGGCAGGTGTGCGTGGGGGTACAGTGGTGGGACAGAGAAGCAGGGGGTTACAGAGGTGGGACAGATGAGCAGAGGGGTTACAGAGGTGGGGAAGATGTGCAGGGGGTTACAGTGGTGGGGCAGATGTGCAGGGGGTTACAGTGGTGGGGCAGATTTGCAGGGTAGTAGAGAGGTGGGGCAGATGTTCAGGAGGTTACAGTGGTGGGGCAGATGTGCAGGGGGTTACAGTGGTGGGACAGATGTGCAGGGTAGTACAGTGGTGGGGCAGATGTGCAGAGGGTTACAGTGGTGGGGCAGATGTGCAGGGGGATACAGTGGTGGGGCAGATGTTCAGAGGGTTACAGTGGTGGGGCAGATGTGAAGAGGGTTACAGTGGTTGGGCAGATGTGCAGGTGGTTACAGTGGTGGGGCAGATGAGCAGGGGGTTACAGTGTTGGGGCAGATGTGCAGGCTAGTACAGTGGTTGGGCAGATGTGCAGAGGGTCAGAGTGGTGGGGCAGATTTGCAGGGGGTTACAGTGGTAGGACAGATGTACAAGGTGCACAGTTTTGAGGCAGGTGTGCAGGGGGGTACAGTGGTGGGACAGAGGAGCAGGGGGTTACAGAGGTGGGACAGATGAGCAGAGGGGTTACAGAGGTGGGGAAGATGTGCAGGGGGTTACAGTGGTGGGGCAGATGTGCAGGGGGTTACAGTGGTGGAGCAGATGTTTAGGGTAGTACAGAGGTGGGGCAGATGTGCAGAGGGTCAGAGTGGTGGGGCAGATTTGCGGGGGGTTACAGTGGTAGGGCAGATGTGCAAGGTGCACAGTTTTGAGGCAGGTGTGCAGGGGGGTACAGTGGTGGGACAGAGAAGCAGGGGGTTACAGAGGTGGGACAGATGAGCAGAGGGGTTACAGAGGTGGGGAAGATGTGCAGGGGGTTACAGTGGTGGGGCAGATGTGCAGGGGGTTACACTGGATGGGGCAGATTTGCAGGGTAGTAGAGAGGTGGGGCAGATGTTCAGGAGGTTACAGTGGTGGGGCAGATGTGCAAGGGGTTACAGTGGTGGGACAGATGTGCAGGGTAGTACAGTGGTGGGGCAGATGTGCAGGGTAGTTCAGTGGTGGGGCAGATGTGCAGGAAGTTACAGTGGTGGGACAGATGAGCAGGGGTTTACAGTGGTGGGACAGATGTGCAGGGAGATACAGTGGTGGGGCAGATGTTCAGAGGGTTACAGTGTTGGGGCAGATGTGCAGAGGGTTACAGTGGTTAGGCAGATGTGCAGGTGGTTACAGTGGTGGGGCAGATGAGCAGGGGGTTACAGTGGTGGGGCAGATGTGCAGGCTAGTACAGTGGTTGGGCAGATGTGCAGGCTAGTACAGTGGTTGGGCAGATGTGCAGAGGGTCAGAGTGGTGGGGCAGATTTGCAGGGGGTTACAGTGGTAGGGCAGATGTGCAAGGTGCACAGTTTTGAGGCAGGTGTGCAGGGGCGTACAGTGGTGGGACAGAGGAGCAGGGGGTTACAGAGGTGGGACAGATGAGCAGAGGGGTTACAGAGGTGGGGAAGATGTGCAGGGGGTTACAGTGGTGGGGCAGATGTGCAGGGGGTTACAGTGGTGGGGCAGATGTTTAGGGTAGTAAAGAGGTGGGCAGATGTGCAGAGGGTCAGAGTGGTGGAGCAGATTTGCAGGGGGTTACAGTGGTAGGGCAGATGTACAAGGTGCACAGTTTTGAGACAGGTGTGCAGGGAGTACAGTGGTGGGACAGAGGAGCAGGGGGTAACAGAGGTGGGGAAGATGTGCAGGGGGTTACAATGGTGGGGCAGATGTGCAGGGGGTTACAGTGGTGGGGCAGATGTGCAGTGTAGTACAGAGGTGGGGCAGATGTTCAGGAGGTTACAGTGGTGGGGCAGATGTGCAGGGGGTTACAGTGGTGGGACAGATGTGCAGGAGGTTAGAGTGGTGGGACAGATGAGCAGGGGGTTACAGTGGTGGGGCAGATGTGCAGAGGGTTACAGTGGTGGGGCAGATGTGCAGGGGGATACATTGGTGGGGTAGATGTTCAGAGGGTTACAGTGGTGGGGCAGATGTGCAGAGGGTTACAGTGGTTGGGCAGATGTGCAGGTGGTTACAGTGGTGGGGCAGATGAGCAGGGGGTTACAGTGGTGGGGCAGATGTGCAGGCTAGTACAGTGGTTGGGCAGATATGCAGAGGGTTACAGTGGTGGGGCAGATGTGCAGGTGGGTACAGTGGTGGGGCAGATTTACAGGGGGTACAGTGATGGGCCAGATGTACAGGGGTTACAGTGGTGGGAATGATGAGCAGGGGGTACAGAGGTGGGACAGAGGAGCAGGGGGTTGCAGAGGTGGGACAGATATGCAGGGGGTTATAGTGGTGGGGCAGATGTGCAGGATAGTACAGAGGTGGGGCAGATGTGCAGGAGGTTACCGTGGTGGGGCAGATGTGCGGGGTGCTACAGTGGTGGGGCAGATGTGCAGAGTAGTAATGAGGTGGGGCAGATGTGCAGATGGTTACAGTGGTGGGACAGATTTGCAGGGGATTTCAGTGTTAGGGCAGACGTGCAAGGGGCACAGTGGTGGGGCAGGTGTGCGGGGGGTACAGTGGTGGGATAGAGGAGCAGGGGGTTACAGAGGTGGGACAGATGAGCAGGGGGTGCAGAGGTTGGGGAGATGTGCAGGGGGTTACACTGGTGGGGCAGATGTGCAGGGGATTAAAGTGGTGGGGCAGATGTGCAGGGTTGTACAGAGGTGGAGCAGATGTGCAGGGGGTTACAGTAGTAGGGTAGATGTGCAAGGGGAACAGTGGTGGGGTAGATGTGCAGGGGGGTACAGTGGTGGGGCAAATGTACAGGAGGTAAAGTGATGGGCCAGATGTACAGGGGTTACAGTGGTGGGACAGTTGAGCAGAGGGGTACAGAGGTGGGACAGAGGAGCAGGGGGTACAGAGGTGGGACAGAGGAGCAGAGGCGTACAGAGGTGGGGCAGATGTGCAGGGGGTTACAGTGGTGGGACAGGTGAGCAGGGGGGTACAGAGGTTTGACAGATAAGAAGGAGGGTACAGAGGTCAAGCAGATGTGCAGGGTAGTACATTGGTGGGGTATATGTGCAGAGGGTTACAGTAGTGGGGCAGATGTGCAGGGTGGTACAGTGGTGGGGCAAATGTGCAGAGGGTTACAGTGGTGGGGCATATGTACAGGAGGTTACAGTGGGGGGACAGATGAGCAGGGGTACATAGTTGGGACAGATGAGCAGGGGGTAGTGTTTGGTCAGTTGTGCAGGCAGTACAGTGGTGGGGCAG
This sequence comes from Aquarana catesbeiana, assembly GCF_042186555.1. Taxonomy (NCBI): domain Eukaryota; kingdom Metazoa; phylum Chordata; class Amphibia; order Anura; family Ranidae; genus Aquarana; species Aquarana catesbeiana. The sequence goes on from NC_133325.1 coordinate 342,795,526, forward strand.
ATGTGTAGAGGGTTACAGTATTGGGGCAGATGTGCAGAGGGTTACAGTGGTGGAGCACATGTGCAGGGAGATACAGTGGTGGGGCAGATGTGCAGGGGGTTACAGTGGTGGGGCAGATGAGCAGGGGGTTACTGTAGTGGGGCAGATGTGCAGGCTAGTACAGTGATGGGGCAGATATGCAGAGGGTTACAGTGGTGGGGCAGATGTGCTGGTGGGTACAGTGGTTGGGCAGATGTACAGGTGGTACAGTGATGGGCTAGATGTACAGGGGTTACAGTGGTGGGACAGATGAGCAGGGGGTTACAGAGGAGGGGTAGATGTGCAGGGGGTTACAGTGGTGGGGCAGATATGCAGGGTAGTACAGAGGTGGGGCAGATTTGCAGGGGGTTACAGTGGTAGAGGAGATGTGCAAGGGGCACAGTGGTGGGGCAGATGTGCAGGGGGATACAGTGGTGGGACAGAGGAGCAGGGGATTACAGAGGTGGGACAGATGAGCGGGGGGTACATAGGTGGGGTAGATGTGCAGGGGGTTACAGTGGTGGGGCAAATGTGCAGGGGGTTACAGTGGTGGTTCAGATGTGCAGGGTAGTACAGAGGTGGGGCAGATGTGCAGGAGGTTACAGTGGTGGGGCAGATGTGCAGGGGGTTACAGTGGTGGGGCAGATGTGCAGGGTAGTACAGAGGTTTGGCAGCTGTGCTGAGGGTTACAGTGGTGGGGCAGATTTGCAGGGGGTTACAGTGGTAGGGCAGACGTGCAAGGGGTACAGTGGTGGGGCAGATGTACAGGGGGGTACAGAGGTGGGACAGATGAGCAGAGGGGTACAGAGGTGGGACAGATGAGCAGGGGGTAGAGAGGTGTGCCAGATGTGCAGGGTAGTACAGGGGTGGGGCAGATGTTCAGGGGGTTACAGTGGTGGGGAAGATGTTCCGGGGGTTACAGTGATGGAACAGATGAACAGGGGGTACTGAGGTTGGATAGGTGAGCAGGGGGGGTACAGAAGTTTGACAGATGAGAAGGAGGCTACAGAGGTGGGGCAGATGTAAAGGATAGTTCAGCGGTGGGGCAGATGTGCAGAGGGATACAGTAGTGGGGCAGATGTGCAGGGTAGTACAGTGGTGGGACAGATGTGCTGAAGGTTACAGTGGGGGGATAGATGAGCATGGGGTGCATAGGTTGGACAGATGAGCAGGGGGTACAGAGGTGGGGCAGATGTACAAGGGGTTATGGTGGTGGGGTTGATGTGCAGGGGGTTACAGTGGTGGGGCAGATGTGCAGAGGATTACAGTGGTGGGGTAGATGTGCAGAGTTTTACAGTGGTGGGGCAGATGTGCAGGGCGTTACAATAGTGGGGCAGATGTGCAGTGGGTATAGTGGAGGGGCAGTTGTACATGGGGTTACAGTGGTGGACAGATATGCAGGGTAGAACAGTGGCGTGGCAGATATGCAAAGGGTTACATTGGTGGGGCAGATGTGCTGTGGTTTACAGCGGTGGGCAGATGTGCAGGCTAGTAGAGTGGTGGGGTAGATGTGCAGAGGGTTATAGTGGTGGGGCAGATGTGCAAGGGGGTACAGTAGTGTGGCAGATGTACTGGGTTACAGTGGTGGGACAGATGAGTGGTGGGGACAGAGGTGGGACAGATGAGCAGGGGGTACAGAAGTGGGGCAGATGTGCATGGGGGAACATTGGTGGGGCAGATATACAGGGGGTTACAGTGGTGGGACAGATAAGCAAGGGGGTACAGAGGTTTGACAGATGAGAAGGGAGTACAGAGGTGGAGCAGATGGGCAGGGTAGTACAGTGGTGGGGCAGATGTGCAAAGGGTTTTAAGTAGTGGGGATGATGTGCAGGGGGATACAGTGGTGGGGAAGATGTACAGGGGGTTACAGTTGTGGGACAGATATGCAGGGTAGTACAGTGGTGGGGCAGATGTGCAGAGGGTTACAGTGGTGGGGCAGATGTACAGTGGGTTATGGTGGTGGGGCAGATGTGCAGGGGGTTACAGTGGTGGGGCAGATGTGCAGAGGGTTGCAGTGGTGGGGAAGTTATGCAGGGCAGTATAGTGATGGGGCAGATGTGCAGAGGATTACAGTGGTGGGGCAGATGTGCAGAGGGTTACAGTGGTGGGCCAGATGTGCAGGGGGTTACAGTGGTGGGGCAGATGTGCAGGCTAGTACAGTGGTGGGGCAGATGTGCAGAGGGGTACAGTGGTGGGGCAAATATACAGGAGGTAAAGTGTTGGGCCAGATGTACAGGGGTTACAGTGGTGGGACAGATGAGCAGAGGGGTACAGAGGTGGCACATAGGAGCAATCGATAAAGAGGTGGGACAGAGGAGCAGGGAGGTACAGAGGTGGGGCAGATGTGCAGGGGGTTACAGTGGTTGGACAGGTGAGCAGGGGGGTACAGAGGTTTGACAGATGAGAAGGAGGATACAGAGGTCAGGCAGATGTGCAGGGTAGTACAGTGGCGGGGCATATGTGCAGAGGGTTACAGTAGTGGGGCAGATGTGCAGGGGGGTACAGTGGGTGGAAGATGAGCAGGGAGTACATAGGTGGGACAGATGAGCAGGGGGTTACAGTGGTGGGGCAGTTGTGCAGGGTAGTACAGTGGTGGGGCAGATGTGCAGAGGGTTACAGTGGTAGGGCAGATGTGCAGAGGTTTACAGTGGTGGGGTAGATGTGCAGGGGGATACAGTGGTGGGGCAGATGTGCAGAGGGTTACAGTGGTGGGGCAGATGTGCAGGGGGTTACAGTGGTGGGGCAAATGAGCAGGAGGTTACAGTGGTGGGGCAGATGTGCAGGCTAGTACAGTAGTGGGGCAGATATGCAGAGGGTTACAGTGGTGGGTAGATGTGCAGGTGGGTACAGTGGTGGGGCAGATGTACAGGGGGTACTGTGATGGGCCAGATGTACAGGGGTTATGGTGGTGGGACAGATGAGCAGGGGGTACAGAGGTGGGACAGAGGAGCATGGGGTTACAGGGGTGAGACAAATGATCAGGGGTACAGAGGTGGGGTAGATGTGCAGGGGGTTACAGTGGTGGGGTAGATGTGCAGGGGATTACAATGGTGGGGCAGATGTGCAGGGTAGTACAGAGGTGGGGCAGATGTGCAGAGGATCACAGTGGTGGAGCAGATTTGCAGGGGGTTACAGTGGTAGGGCAGATGTGCAAGGTGCACAGTTTTGAGGCAGTTGTGCAGGGGGTACAGTGGTGGGACAGAGGAGCAGGGGGTTACAGAGGTGGGACAGATGAGCAGAGGGGGTACAGAGGTGGGGAAGATGTGCAGGGGGTTATAGTGGTGGGGCAGATGTGCAGAAGGGGATCAGGGGTGGGGCAGATGTGCAGGGTAGTACAGAGGTGGGGCAGATGTTCAGGAGGTTACAGTGGTGGGGCAGATGTGCAGGGGGTTACAGTGGAGGGACAGATGTTAAGGGTAGTACAGTGGTGGGGCAGATGTGCAGGAGGTTACAGTGGTGGGGCAGATGTGCAGGGGGATACAGTGGTGGGGCAGATGTTCAGAGGGTTACAGTGGTGGGGCAGATGTGCAGAGGGTTACAGTGGTAGGGCAGATGTGCAGGTGGTTACAGTGGTGGGGCAGATGAGCAGGGGGATACAGTGGTGGGGCAGATGTGCAGGCTAGTCCAGTGGTTGGGCAGATATGCAGAGGGTTACAGTGGTGGGGCAGATGTGCAGGTGGGTACAGTGGTGGGGCAGATTTACAGGGGATACAGTGGTGGGAAAGATGATCAGGGGGTACAGAGGTGGGACAGAGGAGCAGGGGGTTGCAGAGGTGGAACAGATATGAAGGGTGTCACGGAACGTCCCACACTCCGCTTGAGTGCTTCCGTCATATACCACTTCCTCCCAGTCTGTATACAGATATCCCAACCTCTCTGAGCACAAAACAAGGCGACACTTGCTTGTTGCTACCAAGAACTCACTTTATTTAGAATCAAAATTACAAGACTTTATATGCCGTTGGAACCTCCTCTAACAATACAACTGTAACTTAATTAACATGAGCTAATTATCTAATCCTTTATACAGCCTAGGTGACTGAGACATGACCTTTCACCCAGACTTGTGGTCACCGAGCTTCACACAGTTATATCAACACAATAGCAGCTCCAATAGGAGTCGTCCCGTCTCCTACATTGTATAGAGGACAATGTCATCAGCTCATTCAATTAACATAAACACAGGTAGTTGGAATTGATGACACCAGCATCTCCTCACAGGATGTGTCCCAACAGAATGAATCAGTCTTATCAGCAGGGGGCTGCTGGAGGAATCCCCCCTCCCTCTTCAGGGACACAAATCTACAGTAAGGAGTCCCCATACAATATATACATATATACACAACTGAGTCTGATTAGTACAGTTCAGCCTGGATTTCTCATTCACATCACAAAGAGTATTGTTCCATTGAAAATCCAGGGCCCATAATCAAAAGGCAACAGGCTTGCATACAGTCCTCTCCAACAGCCTCTGTTCTGGCTAGGTCTGTCACATTTCTCCCCTTTCGGCAGGAGACTAACACAGGAGGAGACCCCAGACGGGTTGACTCCGAAGTTAGTCCATAGTTCCAGTCCTCTACTGCCTGTACCCACACAGTACCCCAAACAAATTATTCCAAACAGAGTATTACTCACCCAGCCATCCTCTGCCTCTCTCAGAGAACATATCCGCCGCTGGGGAGAGGCCCGGACTGGCCCTTCTCCCTGGAATCCTTTCTGCCGCTGGAGAGAAGACAGGGGGACTGGGCTCACTCCATCCTGCTGTTGGGGATCTGGGCCGACTGCCCAGCATCCCTGGGGTATACAGGTGGGGACTGAAGCCCCATCAACCGACACCAGATCAAGCTGCAGTTGTGAGGTGATGACTGCATTCTCTCCTTGGATCCTGATCTGCAGCTCGCGATAGACTGCCACCTCCTCACCTTGGGCCTCCACAATTGCTGCAGGTGTGGGGCAGAGATCTTGGACCCTCTGTCCGGTTGCCAGCACTTCTGCTGGGGGTTTGCCAGGTGGTTCCTCCTCTACAGAAACGTCTATTAAATCCCCAGTCTCTGGAAGTGGTAAAAGTGTGGGACAGAGGTCTTGGACCCTCTGTTCAGTTACCAGATCTTCAGCTGGAGAAGTTTGTTTTAACTCCATAGATGCTGCTGGCAGAAAATCACATGTCCCTGTCAGTGTTGTGGGAGAAAGGCCGACTACCTCTTCTCTCAAGAAGGCCAAAGCCACTGTTGGTGCTGGGCAGAACACAGTGAACTTTGGCCCTGATAGCAGCTCTTCTGCTGGAGGCTCATCAGGTTGTTTTTCCTCAGCAGAAAAGTCTATCAAATCCCATGTCTCTGCAACTGATGTCTGGGGATAGAGGTTCACCATCTCCTGTCCATGGAACCCAGAAGATGCTATCATTTCTGGGCAGAGGTTAGCAGAGCTCTGCCCTGTTGTCAGCACTTCAGGTTTGGGGACGGCAATCTCCGGATTTTCCACTGCCGATTCTCTGGCATGCTGCTGAACTTGTTCTAGTAGTTTCCTGTATGCCCTTTCCAGATGCTGTTCCTTCCTTAGCAAATGGTCCAGATCAGATCATCTGAGACCCCTGCAAGACCGAGCATAGACTCTCTATATTCTCTCAGGTCCTCAAGGTCCTCATATACAATATATACATATATACACGACTGAGTCCGATTAGTACAGTTCAGCCTGGATTTCTCATTCACATCACAAAGAGTATTGTTCCATTGAAAATCCAGGGCCCATAATCAAAAGGCAACAGGCTTGCATACAGTCCTCTCCAACAACCTCTGTTCTGGCTAGGTCTGTCACAAAGGGGGTTACAGTGGTGGGGCAGATGTGCAGGATAGTACAGAGGTGGGGCAGATGTGCAGGAGGTTACAGTGGTGGGGCAGATGTGCAGGGGGCTACAGTGGTGGGGCAGATGTGCAGGGTAGTAAAGAGGTGGGGCAGATGTGCAGAGGGTTACAGTGGTGGGGCAGATTTGCAGGAGGTTTCAGTGGTAGGGCAGATGTGCAAGGGGCACAGTGGTGGGGCAGGTGTGCGGGGGGGGTACAGTGGTGGGACAGAGGAGCAGGGGGTTACAGAGGTGGGACAGATGAGCAGGGGGTACAGAGGTTGGGCAGATGTGCAGGGGGTTACACTGGTGGGGCAGATGTGCAGGGTAGTACAGAGGTGGGGGATATGTGCAGGGGGTTACAGTGGTGGGGCAGATGTGCAGGGGATTAAAGTGGTGGGGCAGATGTGCAGGGTTGTACAGAGGTGGGGCAGATGTGCAGGGGGTTACAGTAGTAGGGTAGATGTGCTAGGGGTACAGTGGTGGGGCAGATGTGCAGGGGGGTACAGTGGTGGGACAGTTGTATGGGGGGTTACAGTGGTGGGACAGATGAGCAGGGGGCTTCAGAGGTGGGACAGATGAGCAGGGGGCTTCAGAGGTGGGACAGATGAGCAGGGTGGTACAGAGTTGGGGCAGATGTTCAGGGGGTTACAGTGGTGGGGCAGATGTGCAGGGGGTTACAGTAGTGGGGAAGATGTGCAGGGTAGTACAGAGGTGGGGCAGATGTGTAGAGGGTTACAGTGGTGGGGCAGTTGTGCAGGGGGTTACAGTGGTAGGGTAGATGTGCAAGGGGTACAATGGTGGGGCAGATGTGCAGGGGGGTAGAGTGCTGGGGCAGATGTACAGCGGGTTACAGTGGTGGGACAGATGAGCAGGGGGGTACAGAGGTTGGACAGATGAGCAGGGGGGTAAAGAGGTGGGGGAAGATGTGCAGGGGTTACAGTGGTGGGGCAGATGTGCAGGGCAGTACAGAGGTGGGGCAGATGTGCAGGGTGTTACAGTGGTGGGGCATATGTGCAGGGGATTACAGTGGTGGGGAAGATGTGCAGGGTAGTTCAGAGGTGGGGCAGATGTGCAGAGGGTTACAGTGGTGGAGCAGATGTACAGGGGGTTACAGTGGTGGGACAGATGAGCAGGGGGTACAGAGGTGGGACAGATGAGCAGGGTGGTACACACGTGGGACAGATGCGCGGGGTAGTAAAGAGGTGGGGCAGATATGCAGGTAGTTACAGTGGTGGGGCAGATGTTCAGGGGGTTTCAGTGGTGGGACAGATGAACAGGGGGTACAGAGGTGGGACAGGTGAGCAGGGGGGTACAGAGGTTTGACAGATGAGAGGGAGGGTACAGAGGTGGGGCAGATGTTTAGGGTTACAGTAGTGGGGCATATGTGAAGGGCAGTACAGTGGTGGGGCAGATTTGCAGAGGGTTACAGTGGTGGGGCAGATGTACAGGGTTTACAGTGGGGGGACAAATGAGCAGGGGGTACAGAGGTGGGGCAGATGTGCAGGGGGTTATGGTGGTGGGGTAGATGTGCAGGGGGTTACAGTGGTGGGGCAGATGTGCAGGGGGTTACAGTGGTGGGGCAGATGTGCAGGGTAGTAGAGAGGTGGGGCAGATGTGCAGGAGGTTACAGTGGTGGGACAGAGGTGCAGGGGGTTACAGTGGTGGGGCAGATCTTCAGAGGGTTACAGTGGTTGGGCAGATTTGCAGGGGGTTACAGTGGTAGGGCAGATGTGCAAGGGGTACAGTGGTAGGGCAGATGTGCAAGGGGTACAGTGGTGATGCAGATATACAGGGGGTTACAGTGGTGGGACAGATGAGCAGGGGGGTACAGAGGTGGGCAGATGTTCAGGGGATTATGGTGGTGGGACAGATGAACAGGGGGTACAGAGGTTTGACAGATGAGAAGGAGGGTACAGAGGTTTGACAGATGAGAAGGAGGGTACAGTGGTGGGCAGATGTTCATGGGATTAAGGTGGTGGGACAGATGAACAGGGGGGTACAGAGGTGGGACAGGTGACCAGGGGGGTACAGAGGTTTGACAAATGAGAAGGAGGGTACAGAGGTGAGGCAGATGTGCAGGGTAGTACAGTGGTGGGGCAGATGTGCAGAGGGTTACAGTAGTGGGGCAGATGTGCAGGGGGTACAGTGGTGGGGCAGTTGTACAGGGGGTTACAGTGGTGGGACAGATGTGCAGGGTAGTACAGTGGTGGGGCAAATGTGCAGAGGGTTACAGTGGTGGGTCATATGTACAGGGGGTTACAGTGGGCGGACAGATAAGCAGGAGGTTATTGTGGTGGGGTAGATGTGCAGGGGGTTACAGTGGTTGGGCAGATGTGCAGAGGGTTAAAGTGGTGGGGCAGTTGTGCAGGACAGTACAGTGGTGGGGCAGATGTGCTGAGGGTTACAATGGTGGGGCAGATGGGCAGAGGGTTACAGTGGTGAGGCAGATATACAGGGGGTTACAGCGGTGGAGCAGATGAGCAGGGGGTTATAATGGCGGGGCAGATGTGCGGGCTAGTACATTGGTGGGCTGGATGTCCAGAGGGTTACAGTGGTGGGGCAGATGTGCAGGGGGCACAGTGATTTGCCAGATGTACAGGGGTTACAGTGGTGGAACAGATGAGCAGGGGGGTACAGAGGTGTGACAAAGGAGTAGGGGGGCATAGAGGTGGGACAGATTAGTAGGGGGTACAGAGTTGGGGCAGATGTGCAGGGGGTCACAATGATGGGCAGATGTGCAAGGGGTTACAGTGGTAGGGCAGATGTGCAGGGTAGTACAGAGGTGGGGCAGATGTGCAGGGGGTTACAGTGGTGGGGCATATGTGCAGGGGGTTACAGTGGTGGGGTAGATGTGCAGGGTAGTACAGAGGTGGGGCAGATGTGCAGGGGGTTACAGTGGTAGGGTAGATGTGCAAGGGGTACAGTGGGGGGATAGATGTGCAGGGGGGTACAGTGGTGGGGCAGATGTACAGGGGGTTACAGTGGTGGGACAGATGAGCAGGGGGTTACAGAGGTGGGACAGATGAGCGGGGGGTACAGAGGTGGGGCAGATGTGCAGGGGGTAACAGTGGTGGGGCAGATATGCAGCGGGTTACAGTGGTGGGGCAGATGTGCAGGGTAGTACAGAGGTGGGGCAGATGTGCAGAGGGTTACAGTGGTGGGGCAGATGTGCAGGGGGTTACAGTGGTAGGGTAGATGTGCAAAGGGTACAATTTTAGGGCAGATGTGCAGGGTAGTTCAGAGGTGGGGCAGATGTGCAGAGGGTTACAGTGGTGGGGTAGATGTGCAGGGGGTTACAGTGGTAGGGTAGATGTGCAAAGGGTACAATTTTAGGGCAGATGTGCAGGGGGGCACAGTGGTGGGGCAGATGTACAGGGGGTTACAGTGTTGGGACAGATGAGCAGGGGGGTACAGAGGTTGGACAGATGAAACGGGGTGTACAGAGGTTGGGGCAGATGTGCAGGGGTTACAGTGGTAAGGCAGATGTGCAAGGGGTCACAGTGGTGGGGCAGATGTGCAGGGTAGTACAGAGGTGGGGCAGATGTGCAGGGGGTTACAGTGGTGGGGCAGATGTGCAGGGTAGTACAGAGGTTTGGCAGATGTGCAGAGGGTTACTGTGACAGACTCACCCGAGACAGAGGCTATTGGAGGGGACTGAACGCTAGCCTCTTACCAACAGATTATGGGCCCTGGCATTTGGGGAAATGGTGCTCTCTGTGAGCTGTATGCCTGGGGACCCTGGGGTTGGTGTTACTTTGGTCACAGCTCCATGTCCCACCAAAAGACACAGACTCTGGGGACCCTGTATTTGCCATAGTAGCAATAGTGACTGAGCCATACTGTTGGGGCTCATACTGTGAGAGGATGCTAATGTCATCAACTCCACTCACCTGTCTGATTTCAGCTATAATGTGTTTAATGTAAATAAGTTTAGTCTAGGTTCTAAGGGTATTCAACTCATTGTTGTTTGTTCTAATTAACCCTGTGTTGATGTTTATGGTAATGTGTGTTAATTGAATGAGCTGATCACATTAGCCACCAGCATTGGCTAGGAGACCAATGGTCTAGGCTGAGGAGGGGGGAGATTGTTGTTTGTATTGTTAATTGTAATTAGCACCAGCTATTGTGTTTATACTACTGTGTGAAGCTCGGTGCCCACAAGTCTGTCATCTGGTCTGGGTAAATGTTTTAGTAAATTAGCTCATGTTAATTAGGTTAGCTTTGAGTCAGCCTGCTGTATAAATGTGTGTGAGATCTCAAATAAAGATTTAGTTCTGATGTACTCCAAGACTGGTGTTGTCTAGTTCTTGGGGGTTCCTATAGCCAGATCCATTGGACTTGTGTTCCAGAACTTAGGAAGCGGTATACTGACGGAAGCACTCAAGCGGAGTGTGGGACGTTCTGTGACATTGGTGGCAAGCAACGGGAAAGCTTCCTGCAGTCTGGGACATCCAAACCTCCAGCTGGATCCAAGATCAGCATAGCAGACTTCAGTCACCCCAGCGGAGATATGGACCTGGCATCAGAGTTCCCGGGTCTGCTGCAGATCATCCTTTCAACATACACCAGAACGGTGTCTGAGGATGAATACCTGGAGCTCAGGCAGCTGATTTGGGTGAAGCTCTGGATTGGAGCCCTTCAGCTCTCTGGTATAAAACAGGGCAAGTGCTTTCCAACCCAAGAGCAACGGGCCAGTGACCAACGGGCATTGCGGATGGCATTCCTGGGAGAGCGGCCCCAGGAGCAATGGGTGACTGAGTTGGACAGGCTGGTCCAGCAGGAGATAGAGCTGGACAATCGTTATCGGGCTCTGCAATGGCACGCAGAGGAGGGATATTTAGATGAGACAACAGAATGCTCTCCGGAGGGATATGACTTTGGAGGCCCTGGATTGCTGTGGGAGAGCCTTACAGATCATTTTATGTTTGGTGATGAAGGGGAACCTGATCTTGAGGACCTGCGAGAATATAGAGAGGCTATGCTCGGTCTTGTAGGGGTCTCAGAGCTCAAACCTGATCTGGACCATTTGCTAAGGAAGGAACAGCATCTGGAAAGGGCATACAGGAAACTGCTAGAACATGTTCAGCAGCATGCCAGAGAATCGGCAGTGGAAAATCTGAAGATTGCCATCCCCAAACCTGAAGTGCTGACCACAGGGCAGAGTTCTGCTAACCTCTGTCCAGCACTGATAACATCTTCTGGGTTCCATGAACAGTAGATGGTGAACCTCTATCCCCAGACACCAGTTACAGAGATAGGGGATTTAATAGACTTCTGCTGAGGAAGAACAACCTGATGAGCCTCTAGCAGAAGAGCTGGTATTAGGGCCAAACTTCACTATGCTCTGCCCAGCACCAACAGCAGTATCTGTGGAGTTACAACAAACTTCTCCAGCAGAAGTGCTGGCAACTGGACAGAGGGTCCAAGACCTCTGCCCCACACCTGTGGCAGTTTCGGAGGCCCAGGGTGAGAAGGTGGCAATCACTTCCCAGCAGCAGATACAGGGGGAGAAGGGAGAGGAGGTGTGTGTTGTCCCTCCCCAACAGTTGGCCAGGGTGGAGGAAGCGGCCTTCCCTCCCCAGCAAAGATCAGTGCACCTGGGAGACAGTACCATAGACATGTTGTCCAAGCAACCAGATGAGGGAATGGAAAAGGAAGCAGCCAGCTCACCTCCCCAATGGCAGCTACACAGTTTGGGAGTGGAAGAAGCCAGCCTCCTGCCCCAATGGTTAGCCGGAGCGGAGGATGCAGAGTCCCCAGCAGAAGTGCTGGCAACAGGGCAGAGTGTTACCAACCTCTGCCCAGTACCGGCAACAACTGTGGAGATCCAGGGAGCCACTTATATATTTTTTCTTACTTTTCCTTCATTCAAGCATCAATGTCACAAGTGCAGTATTATCTCTCCCCTCATTATTTACATATTTACAGTTATACAGTTGCATTTTTCTTGCTTTTTTACTACTTCCTAGCCTTCTATGGTCTTAGTCCCTGTAGGCTATTGGGAGCATACACATATGGGTTTTGTAGCAACATATTTGTTTCTCACATACTTCCCGTATACCATTATGTTATACTCAACTATATTACTCTAGCTCCTAGGATGTACAACTATAGAATCCTTTAATACTTATGTATACCATATACTCACTCTGGGGTATATATATTTTGTATTTATTACCTTTTTTTACCATGCAACAACTCCATTATAACATCCATCTATATATATATACATTTTTTTCTACCCTAATGCATCTTAAGCCAGACCTCTCTTATTAACCTGCATTCATTGTACTTCCCGGTTGCACCAAGCCATTAAGTTTGTTGCCCATATATGTAGTATCTTTAGTGTGCTCCCTCTGCATATTATTGCTTACACCAGTTTATTTAATTACTTACTCTCTTCTTAAATCACCTATACTGGATCTTTTCTAAAGGTTCCTCAATTTTTTCATTTTTTAGAGACGCCCTCCTATGACCCCAGCATATCGCTCTGGCTTGCGCACACCCGGGTCGGGCGGGACGGGAGCACTGTCATACTCCTCCATGGAGACTGCTGCCCACCCACTTGCAGCCCTTACTACCTAACAATAGTATTTATACTTGTTATACCATTATTGCTCACTCCCACATCCTGCCCTTTCTCTGTGGTTTTCTTTGCTTTTAACAAAAACCTCCTTTCTACAAGCAATCAACGAAATCCTTTCAGGTAGGCGATCAATTGATCACTTCAACCTCCTACTGGATATCTACTGATAGTCCTACTAACATTTGACCCCTTTTTTTCATTTTTTCAATTAGTTTAGATGAACCCCTCTTTCTCAACTATGCCCCTGAAGAAGGACCCTACAAATACTAAATACCCCGAAACGCGTCGGGCTTGAGAAGAGTTTTCTGGTTCCTTTTATTAGTGCCTATTACTTGATGTTTATCACTTTTACTATGTAGTACTACCATGTTACTCTAGATATCTATTTCTGTTTTTAATATTTGTATTTTTCAACACGAATAAAATTTATATGTTTTTACTATGTACAATAGCTTCTACTTCTATAATTTCTCTTTATCTATGCAAGTGCCGGTAAAGTCCACCTAGGGGAACCCTCTGTCTTGTATTTATGCATTATTGGACGTGGCACGGCTTTCCTCCTAAACGAGTTGGTCACCCTCTCTTTGTTTAATGATTCTTTGGTAGCAAATACCACTCCCTGCCTGACCAACAAACTTTAGGTCACCTTACAACTTCATACTAATTAAAAATATCCCCTCCGGGGATCGTACTTTCCCTTTCCCTGGAAAGAATTTTTATCCTGCCCTCAGTTTTTTCTAAACCTTTCAAATATAATCTCACCCCCCCAACATAGCATTACAAAATGGCTTCTGAAACGGAGACTCCATACTTTGAAAATATATTTGTGGGTCAAGACTGGGAAACCTTAATGCAACAATACTTAGATAAATTTGGCGACAGCGATCGAACCGAAGCAGAAATTTCCTCTTTGTTCTTTAAACTTGCCAAGAACTTAGAGAAAAAATCCTCATTCTTTTGGCACATCAGGTCATTTCAGGACTACTTGAAGAGCAATATGAACCCATTGGGTCTCCGCATCCAGATCTTCCCAACTCTGGAGGATCTGGATGCGGCTTTCAAGTCCGCATGGGAGAATGCTCTACAGACATGCTCACGTAATCTCATGCAGATACTAATAGATGAATATACAAGAAGATCTTCAGCATTGGACATTGAAATCACTAAGATTTGTGAACAACTCAAAAAATTTAAGACACACCAATCAGTCTCCATCAAAGAGACAAAACTCAAAACTCATCTTGAATCCTTTAATAAAAATATTCTTATTAAAAAAAATTCCAAATTTCACAGGGATAAAAATGCATTTGAGGCCGGCAAGGCCTACAAATGGAACCAAAACAATAAGACAACTAGGAATCCGAATATACCCCAGAATCCCCCCTCCAACAAACCTCTGTCACACATTCCCCCGCTTATTACTCCCAAAGCAAAATCCTCCTCTGGTACCAAACGCCAACTCTCTGGCGACCTCACCCAAGACCAGAAACCCAAAAAATCAATCTCAGAGAAGAAATCCATTCCTCCTACTCCCGCACACCCTGACAACATCACAAAGGGATCTTTGTCCAATCACTCAACACAGGCACACCCACCTCTTCCTTCTCAGAACACCACTATCATGCACGAGCCTAGTCGTAATGACTCGTCTTTTTTAGACCTGGTACTGGCCGGTCTCAAACCACCTCCGCCGAATCTGAACACGTACACACAAATGACACTATGAGTCGCTTCCCCACCACACCTACTCACTCGGACAATGACCTGAGCATCAACTTATCCTCTCATCCTCTCACAGAATATGAAATCTCCATCCTGAAAAAAGGATTGAATTTCTGTCCCAACTATAGGTTAGACAAATTTGAACTTTATAAAGATCTCCAACTTTTTATCCGGAAAATAATCCTTAAAAAACTTTACCAGAAACAGGATACCAAAACTATTTTTACCCCCCAGGAAAATCGAGCTCTGGACCAGCTTGTTGCGCTATTGGAGGAGAGTGATACAACCGATCTGATTGATCAAATAGACCTCCCTCATATCCTTCAACAAATAGACGACTCGGATGTTCACTCACATTCGGACGCCTCCAATTTAAAGAAAAAATCTGACTTTTGCCCACCACCTAGCACATGTCCGAATGCAGCAGCCTTTCTTAAACTTGTTAACAACGACTTGGAGAAACTCAAAATAAAAAAGCAAGGACCCTCTAATCTTAGCCCAGAAGAACTACAGGCACTAGACTCCCTGAAAGCAAACAATACAATCACCATAAAACCTTCTGACAAAGGAGGAAATGTTGTGGTCTTGGACAACAACCACTATATTGAGATTTGTAAAAAAATTCTCAACAATGCGGACTGGTACCGTTGCATGCCAGCCTCTATTGTTGAGAAGTACAATAAAGAATTCTACGTACTGGTTGACTCCGCATTCCTCAACAACACCATCAGCAAGTCCACTTGGACTTTTGTGAGAAACAATTTTCCCAAGACCCCTACATTCTACGCACTCCCTAAAGTGCACAAAAATCTGACAGACCCACCGGGTAGGCCTATAATCTCAGGTGTAGGCTCAATAAGCGACAATGCTAGCAAACTTATTGATGAATATCTAAGGCCCCTCGTGATGTCTTTGACATCCTATGTAAAGGACACCAGCCATTTTTTGCAAATCTTGGACCACTTATTTGTCTCGGACCGAGCCCTCCTAGTCACTATTGACGTGGAGACGCTCTACAGCTCCATTCCACATGAACTAGGTTTGGCAGCAATCAGACACATACTCCATCAAAAATTGGATTCCGATCCCATTTATAATGAATTCATCATTGAACTGCTCGAGTACATCCTCACCCATAATGTCTTCACCTTTCTCGGCTCCCACTACCTCCAGGTGCAGGGGGTAGCTATGGGGACATGTTGTGCCCCGTCGTATGCCAACCTGTACCTGGGGGAGTGGGAGAAGGCCCTCCTTGCAGACGGGAACCTCACTCAATATACAAACCACATTCAGGGGTGGTATCGATACATAGACGACATTTTTGTCGTTTGGGAGGGTCCCTTGGATGTACTCGAGCAGTTCATATTTAGGATGAACAAAAATGACTTCAATTTGACATTCACTATGTCCTTCAACAATACCCATGTAACTTTTTTAGACATTGAAATCTTCAAGGATGGACAGGGCAAACTTTCCACCAAATTATTCAGAAAAAGCACGGCCGGCAATACCATATTGCACGCTGCTAGCTTCCACCCTAAACCTTTGATCGACTCCATACCTTATTCCCAATACATTAGGATCAAGCGTAACTGTACAGACAATAAAACTTTTCTCACAGAAGCTGCTGCCCTCCGAGATAGACTGTTACTACGCGGATACTCCCACAATTCTCTCAAAAAGGCCTTTAAAAAAGCTACTAATAAACCCAGACAAATGCTCCTCCACTCTACTAAACAACAAAGAGATACACACCAACTTAGTATCATCACAACATACAATCAGCAACACTGTCAAACTAAAAGAATTATTGAAAAATACTGGCATTTACTGGCCCTTGATCCCAGCCTGGGCCACCCAGTTCCAGAAAAACCTTACTTCACCTTTAGAAGAGCCACTTCCATTGGTGACCAGATCACCAAAAGCGAGTTTAAACTATCGACTACCCATTGTAAATACAGGGGTACTTTTGCCTGCGGCTCATGCCACTACTGTGGTTACATGTTTACTCAAAGAAATCCCATTCTCCCCAACGGGAAAACCTTTTTTCCAAAACATTTTGCAAACTGCAGAACCACTGGAGTGGTCTATCTACTCCAGTGTAACTGCGGTTGCTTTTACATAGGAAAGACTAAACTTGAGTTTTGGCGAAGAGCATACAGGCACATTTTATCCATGAAAACAGCTGACCCAGACCTTCCTTTAGGTCGACATGTAACACTGGTACATGGAGGCAAGTTCCCCTCCATTAAATTCTTAATCTTGGATCGCATACATTCCAACCCCAGAGGGGGTGACTGGAATAAAATCTTACTCCAGAGAGAACTCAAATGGATCCATTTACTTAAGGCCACCACACCCCCAGGCCTCAACGAGGCGGTTTGTTTTAAACCCTTCTTAGAAGGCTTTAATTCTGGAGGAATGGAAAAATAATGTCATGACCACCTTTATGTACATCCCCTCCATCCATCCATCCTTCCCCCCCTCCCCCTCCCCTCCCCTTGTTACCTTCCCCCTGCCCCTCCCCCTTTTCCTCCCATTCCCTCTCCTTCACCCACCAATTCCAATACCCACATTAGTATTTGCCATTTCATCCTTTCCCTCCTTCTCTCTACATTGTGTTCCCATCCCAGTTCTTGTTTTTCCAACTGTTTATTATATCCGGTTGTTCCTTTTTTGTCATTATACTTTGTACACCAAGCTGTGCGTCTGGCCACATACATGCTCCCCGTTTTTTCTCTCCCCCCTTTTTTTTTTTTTTTCAGTGGGTACCATAGGGGACCAGGTATTGGACACACAATCAGCTTGGTTGGTTCCCCAACGGAACCCTTCTTTTGTTTATATATTATTTGTTAGTGTTTGCCACATACTTTGTGCTAGCAATGGTGTATCCTCCATTATGGTTAGGTTTCTTGTTGCCCATTGCAGGTCTTTTTATTGTCCCTCTTTTTTGCTCATGATTCTGCATATCACAATGTTTGTACTAAGGCACTAATTTGCCTGTTCTACTACCACTCCCGTTGTATTTTATGCTCATACACTGCTGATTAATCGATCATGTCTGTCTGATCATGTCTGTTCTCTTATATAAAAAAATACTTACCTAGCATGATCCAGTTCCCACCTATATTTTTTTAAAAAAAGAAACCACTTCGATTTGGCATGAGTGAGTGTTGATCCCATATCCCATTTTTTTGCTCAATACTCTTTATGTCTTTCTTCAACCCCCCTCTTTTACTTTTCCATGCCTGTTTTCGATCGGGCTAGATTTACTTCCATCTATTCGTTTTATATTTTTATAAGCTTCCCTCTTTGTGGCCAGTTCCCCCTTTCCCCCGCCCCCCCCGAGGCGTGGGTGGTCGGAGCGGTTGCCCGGCACGGCAAGCCGCCCCAGGAATTCCCTTTTCCTGGGGCGGCGCTTAGGGAGGCACTTGGGCGTTTCTCCATCTCACGCCCACTGCCTCCATGTTGCCACTCCGGCGAGCATGCTCAGTTCGCCGGAGTGGCACTTCCGTGCCGGTGGGGCGGGTGTGCGCGATGTTGCTCCAACGTCATCGCGTTCGCGCTTGCGCAGTTGGGGCGGCGCCGCGCATCCTCGCTTCGGGAGGTCTGTACAGGGCGTCTCAGCTGACGGTCTCCACAACACAGCTGTGCCTCGTTCTGACGCCAGCTAATTGGAGCCCGCACACCATTTAAACCAGCCTCACTCACTCCCTGCTAAGGCGCTATACACGCCGGACGCTGGGTTGTGAGGCTGGCTACATGATTGGTCTTCTTAAGGTATTTTACTCCACTTATATATTTTTTCTTACTTTTCCTTCATTCAAGCATCAATGTCACAAGTGCAGTATTATCTCTCCCCTCATTATTTACATATTTACAGTTATACAGTTGCATTTTTCTTGCTTTTTTACTACTTCCTAGCCTTCTATGGTCTTAGTCCCTGTAGGCTATTGGGAGCATACACATATGGGTTTTGTAGCAACATATTTGTTTCTCACATACTTCCCATATACCATTATGTTATACTCAACTATATTACTCTAGCTCCTAGGATGTACAACTATAGAATCCTTTAATACTTATGTATACCATATACTCACTCTGGGGTATATATATTTTGTATTTATTACCTTTTTTTACCATGCAACAACTCCATTATAACATCCATCTATATATATATACATTTTTTTCTACCCTAATGCATCTTAAGCCAGACCTCTCTTATTAACCTGCATTCATTGTACTTCCCGGTTGCACCAAGCCATTAAGTTTGTTGCCCATATATGTAGTATCTTTAGTGTGCTCCCTCTGCATATTATTGCTTACACCAGTTTATTTAATTACTTACTCTCTTCTTAAATCACCTATACTGGATCTTTTCTAAAGGTTCCTCAATTTTTTCATTTTTTAGAGACGCCTTCCTGTGACCCCAGCATATCGCTCTGGCTTGCGCACGCCTGGGTCGGGCGGGACGGGAGCACTGTCATACTCCTCCATGGAGACTGCTGCCCACCCACTTGCAGCCCTTACTACCTAACAATAGTATCTATACTTGTTATACCATTATTGCTCACTCCCACATCCTGCCCTTTCTCTGTGGTTTTCTTTGCTTTTAACAAAAACCTCCTTTCTACAAGCAATCAACGAAATCCTTTCAGGTAGGCGATCAATTGATCACTTCAACCTCCTACTGGATATCTACTGATAGTCCTACTAACATTTGACCCCTTTTTTTCATTTTTTCAATTAGTTTAGATGAACCCCTCTTTCTCAACTATGCCCCTGAAGAAGGACCCTACAAATACTAAATACCCCGAAACGCGTCGGGCTTGAGAAGAGTTTTCTGGTTCCTTTTATTAGTGCCTATTACTTGATGTTTATCACGTTTACTATGTAGTACTACCATGTTACTCTAGATATCTATTTCTGTTTTTAATATTTGTATTTTTCAACACGAATAAAATTTATATGTTTTTACTATGTACAATAGCTTCTACTTCTATAATTTCTCTTTGTCTATGCAAGTGCCGGTAAAGTCCACCTAGGGGAACCCTCTGTCTTGTATTTATGCATTATTGGACGAGGCACGGCTTTCCTCCTAAACAAGTTGGTCACCCTCTCTTTGTTTAATGATTCTTTGGTAGCAAATACCACTCCCCGCCTGACCAACAAATTTTAGGTCACCTTACAACTTCATACTAATTAAAAATATCCCCTCCGGGGATCGTACTTTCCCTTTCCCTGGAAAGAATTTTTATCCTGCTCTCAGTTTTTTCTAAACCTTTCAAATATAATCTCACCCCCCCAACATAGCATTACAAAATGGCTTCTGAAACGGAGACTCCATACTTTGAAAATATATTTGTGGGTCAAGACTGGGAAACCTTAATGCAACAATACTTAGATAAATTTGGCGACAGCGATCAAACCGAAGCAGAAATTTGCTCTTTGTTCTTTAAACTTGCCAAGAACTTAGAGAAAAAATCCTCATTCTTTTGGCACATCAGGTCATTTCAGGACTACTTGAAGAGCAATATGAACCCATTGGGTCTCCGCATCCAGATCTTCCCAACTCTGGAGGATCTGGATGCGGCTTTCAAGTCCGCATGGGAGAATGCTCTACAGACATGCTCACGTAATCTCATGCAGATACTAATAGATGAATATACAAGAAGATCTTCAGCATTGGACATTGAAATCACTAAGATTTGTGAACAACTCAAAAAATTTAAGACACACCAATCAGTCTCCATCAAAGAGACAAAACTCAAAACTCATCTTGAATCCTTTAATAAAAATATTCTTATTAAAAAAAATTCCAAATTTCACAGGGATAAAAATGCATTTGAGGCCGGCAAGGCCTACAAATGGAACCAAAACAATAAGACAACTAGGAATCCGAATATACCCCAGAATCCCCCCTCCAACAAACCTCTGTCACACATTCCCCCGCTTATTACTCCCAAAGCAAAATCCTCCTCTGGTACCAAACGCCAACTCTCTGGCGACCTCACCCAAGACCAGAAACCCAAAAAATCAATCTCAGAGAAGAAATCCATTCCCCCTACTCCCGCACACCCTGACAACATCACAAAGGGATCTTTGTCCAATCACTCAACACAGGCACACCCACCTCTTCCTTCTCAGAACACCACTATCATGCACGAGCCTAGTCGTAATGACTCGTCTTTTTTAGACCTGGTACTGGCCGGTCTCAAACCACCTCCACCGAATCTGAACACGTACACACAAATGACACTATGAGTCGCTTCCCCACCACACCTACTCACTCGGACAATGACCTGAGCATCATCAACTTATCCTCTCATCCTCTCACAGAATATGAAATCTCCATCCTGAAAAAAGGATTGAATTTCTGTCCCAACTATAGGTTAGACAAATTTGAACTTTATAAAGATCTCCAACTTTTTATATGGAAAATAATCCTTAAAAAACTTTACCAGAAACAGGATACCAAAACTATTTTTACCCCCCAGGAAAATCGAGCTCTGGACCAGCTTGTTGCGCTATTGGAGGAGAGTGATACAACCGATCTGATTGATCAAATAGACCTCCCTCATATCCTTCAACAAATAGACGACTCGGATGTTCACTCACATTCGGGCGCCTCCAATTTAAAGAAAAAATCTGACTTTTGCCCACCACCTAGCACATGTCCGAATGCAGCAGCCTTTCTTAAACTTGTTAACAACGACTTGGAGAAACTCAAAATAAAAAAGCAAGGACCCTCTAATCTTAGCCCAGAAGAACTACAGGCACTAGACTCCCTGAAAGCAAACAATACAATCACCATAAAACCTTCTGACAAGGGAGGAAATGTTGTGGTCTTGGACAACAACCACTATATTGAGATTTGTAAAAAAATTCTCAACAATGCGGACTGGTACCGTTGCATGCCAGCCTCTATTGTTGAGAAGTACAATAAAGAATTCTACGTACTGGTTGACTCCGCATTCCTCAACAACACCATCAGCAAGTCCACTTGGACTTTTGTGAGAAACAATTTTCCCAAGACCCCTACATTCTACGCACTCCCTAAAGTGCACAAAAATCTGACAGACCCACCGGGTAGGCCTATAATCTCAGGTATAGGCTCAATAAGCGACAATGCTAGCAAACTTATTGATGAATATCTAAGGCCCCTCGTGATGTCTTTGACATCCTATGTAAAGGACACCAGCCATTTTTTGCAAATCTTGGAGCACTTATTTGTCTCGGACCGAGCCCTCCTAGTCACTATTGACGTGGAGACGCTCTACAGCTCCATTCCACATGAACTAGGTTTGGCAGCAATCAGACACATACTCCATCAAAAATTGGATTCCGATCCCATTTATAATGAATTCATCATTGAACTGCTTGAGTACATCCTCACCCATAATGTCTTCACCTTTCTCGGCTCCCACTACCTCCAGGTGCAGGGGGTAGCTATGGGGACATGTTGTGCCCCGTCGTATGCCAACCTGTACCTGGGGGAGTGGGAGAAAGCCCTCCTTGCAGACGGGAACCTCACTCAATATACAAACCACATTCAGGGGTGGTATCGATACATAGACAACATTTTTGTCATTTGGGAGGGTCCCTTGGATGTACTCGAGCAGTTCATATTTAGGATGAACAAAAATGACTTCAATTTGACATTTACTATGTCCTTCAACAATACCCATGTAACTTTTTTAGACATTGAAATCTTCAAGGATGGACAGGGCAAACTTTCCACCAAATTATTCAGAAAAAGCACGGCCGGCAATACCATATTGCACGCTGCTAGCTTCCACCCTAAACCTTTGATCGACTCCATACCTTATTCCCAATACATTAGGATCAAGCGTAACTGTACAGACAATAAAACTTTTCTCACAGAAGCTGCTGCCCTCCGAGATAGACTGTTACTACGCGGATACTCCCACAATTCTCTCAAAAAGGCCTTTAAAAAAGCTACTAATAAACCCAGACAAATGCTCCTCCACTCTACTAAACAACAAAGAGATACACACCAACTTAGTATCATCACAACATAAAATCAGCAACACTGTCAAACTAAAAGAATTATTGAAAAATACTGGCACTTACTGGCCCTTGATCCCAGCCTGGGCCACCTAGTTCCAGAAAAACCTTACTTCACCTTTAGAAGAGCCACTTCCATTGGTGACCAGATCACCAAAAGCGAGTTTAAACTATCGACTACCCATTGTAAATACAGGGGTACTTTTGCCTGCGGCTCATGCCACTACTGTGGTTACATGTTTACTCAAAGAAACCCCATTCTCCCCAACGGGAAAACCTTTTTTCCAAAACATTTTGCAAACTGCAGAACCACTGGAGTGGTCTATCTACTCCAGTGTAACTGCGGTTGCTTTTACATAGGAAAGACTAAACTTGAGTTTTGGCGAAGAGCATACAGGCACATTTTATCCATGAAAACAGCTGACCCAGACCTTCCTTTAGGTCGACATGTAACACTGGTACATGGAGGCAAGTTCCCCTCCATCAAATTCTTAATCTTGGATCGCATACATCCCAACCCCAGAGGGGGCGACTGGAATAAAATCTTACTCCAGAGAGAACTCAAATGGATCCATTTACTTAAGGCCACCACACCCCCAGGCCTCAACGAGGCGGTTTGTTTTAAACCCTTCTTAGAAGGCTTTAATTCTGGAGGAATGGAAAAATAATGTCATGACCACCTTTATGTACATCCCCTCCATCCATCCATCCTTTCCCCCCCCTCCCCCTCCCCTCCCCTTCTCCCCTTCCCCCTGCCCCTCCCCCTTTTCCTCCCATTCCCTCTCCTTCACTCACCAATTCCAATACCCACATTAGTATTTGCCATTTCATCCTTTCCCTCCTTCTCTCTACATTGTGTTCACCATCCCAGTTCTCGTTTTTCCAACTGTTTATTATATCCGGTTGTTCCTTTTTTGTCATTATACTTTGTACACCAAGCTGTGCGTCTGGCCACATACATGCTCCCCGTTTTTTCTCTCCCCCCTTTTTTTTTTTTTTTTTCAGTGGGTACCATAGGGGACCAGGTATTGGACACACAATCAGCTTGGTTGGTTCCCCAACGGAACCCTTCTTTTGTTTATATATTATTTGTTAGTGTTTGCCACATACTTTGTGCTAGCATTTGTGTATCCTCCATTATGGTTAGGTTTCTTGTTGCCCATTGCAGGTCTTTTTATTGTCCCTCTTTTTTGCTCATGATTCTGCATATCACAATGTTTGTACTAAGGCACTAATTTGCCTGTTCTACTACCACTCCCGTTGTATTTTATGCTCATACACTGCTGATTAATCGATCATGTCTGTCTGATCATGTCTGTTCTCTTATATAAAAAATACTTACCTAGCATGACCCAGTTCCCACCTATATTTTAAAAAAAAAGAAACCACTTCGATTTGGCATGAGTGAGTGTTGATCCCATATCCCATTTTTTTGTTCAATACTCTTCATGTCTTTCTTCAACCCCCCTCTTTTACTTTTCCATGCCTGTTTTCGATCGGGCTACATTTACTTCCATCTATTCGTTTTATATTTTATAAGCTTCCCTCTTTGTGGCCAGTTCCCCCTTTCCCCCGCCCCCCCCGAGGCGTGGGTGGTCGGAGCGGTTGCCCGGCACAGCAAGCCGCCCCAGGAATTCCCTTTTCCTGGGGCGGCGCTTAGGGAGGCACTTGGGCGTTTCTCCATCTCACGCCCACTGCCTCCATGTTGCCACTCCGGCGAGCATGCTCAGTTCGCCGGAGTGGCACTTCCGTGCCGGTGGGGCGGGTGTGCGCGACGTTGCCTCAACGTCATCGCGTTCGCGCATGCGCAGTTGGGGCGGCGCCGCGCATCCTCGCTTCGGGGGGTCTGTACAGGGCGTCTCAGCTGACGGTCTCCACAACACAGCTGTGCCTCGTTCTGACGCCAGCTAATTGGAGCCCGCACACCATTTAAAACAGCCTCACTCACTCCCTGCTAAGGCGCTATACACGCCGGACGCTGGGTTGTGAGGCTGGCTACATGATTGGTCTTCTTAAGGTATTTTACTCCACTTATATATTTTTTCTTACTTTTCCTTCATTCAAGCATCAATGTCACAAGTGCAGTATTATCTCTCCCCTCATTATTTACATATTTACAGTTATACAGTTGCATTTTTCTTGCTTTTTTACTACTTCCTAGCCTTCTATGGTCTTAGTCCCTGTAGGCTATTGGGAGCATACACATATGGGTTTTGTAGCAACATATTTGTTTCTCACATACTTCCCATATACCATTATGTTATACTCAACTATATTACTCTAGCTCCTAGGATGTACAACTATAGAATCCTTTAATACTTATGTATACCATATACTCACTCTGGGGTATATATATTTTGTATTTATTACCTTTTTTTACCATGCAACAACTCCATTATAACATCCATCTATATATATATACATTTTTTTCTACCCTAATGCATCTTAAGCCAGACCTCTCTTATTAACCTGCATTCATTGTACTTCCCGGTTGCACCAAGCCATTAAGTTTGTTGCCCATATATGTAGTATCTTTAGTGTGCTCCCTCTGCATATTATTGCTTACACCAGTTTATTTAATTACTTACTCTCTTCTTAAATCACCTATACTGGATCTTTTCTAAAGGATCCTCAATTTTTTCATTTTTTAGAGACGCCTTCCTGTGACCCCAGCATATCGCTCTGGCTTGCGCACGCCCGGGTCGGGCGGGACGGGAGCACTGTCATACTCCTCCATGGAGACTGCTGCCCACCCACTTGCAGCCCTTACTACCTAACAATAGTATCTATACTTGTTATACCATTATTGCTCACTCCCACATCCTGCCCTTTCTCTGTGGTTTTCTTTGCTTTTAACAAAAACCTCCTTTCTACAAGCAATCAACGAAATCCTTTCAGGTAGGCGATCAATTGATCACTTCAACCTCCTACTGGATATCTACTGATAGTCCTACTAACATTTGACCCCTTTTTTTCATTTTTTCAATTAGTTTAGATGAACCCCTCTTTCTCAACTATGCCCCTGAAGAAGGACCCTACAAATACTAAATACCCCGAAACGCGTCGGGCTTGAGAAGAGTTTTCTGGTTCCTTTTATTAGTGCCTATTACTTGATGTTTATCACGTTTACTATGTAGTACTACCATGTTACTCTAGATATCTATTTCTGTTTTTAATATTTGTATTTTTCAACACGAATAAAATTTATATGTTTTTACTATGTACAATAGCTTCTACTTCTATAATTTCTCTTTGTCTATGCAAGTGCCGGTAAAGTCCACCTAGGGGAACCCTCTGTCTTGTAGAGATCCAGGGAGCCGGGGCAGTTGGCCCCTTTCTCCGACGACAAGCTGATGTAGTGGAGCTGCTATTCCCAGCTGAATCGCTGGCAACAGGGCAGAGCACCGCTGGCCTCTGCCTAGCACCTATTGTCTCTCTACAGCTTCAAGAAGCAGGGCTGATTGGCCCCTCTGCCCAGCAGCAGACCGAGCCCAGGAATGTTAAAAACAATCCAGCTGAAGCCCTGGCAGCCAGACAGAGAGTAAATGACCTCTGCCCCACACCTACTGAGGTCAACTATTCCTTGCAGCCAAGAATGGAGATCATGCGGGAAGACTATGTGAGTTCACTCTGCCTGACTAACGCATGTCCAGACCAGGGGGAGGTCTGGGACCTTGTTAGTCAACCTTTGGTGGGGGAGAAATGTGACAGACTCACCCGAGACAGATGCTATTGGAGGGGACTGAACGCTAGCCTCTTGCCAACAGATTATGGGCCCTGGCATTTGGGGAAATGGTGCTCTCTGTGAGCTGTATGCCTGGGGACCCTGGGGTTGGTGTTACTTTGGATTCAGCTCCATGTCCCCCCAAAACACACAGACTCTATTGCCATAGTAGCAATAGTGACTGAGCCATACTGTTGGGGCTCATACTGTGAGAAGATGCTAATGTCATCAACTCCACTCACCTGTCTGATGTCAGTTATAATGTGTTTAATGTAAATAAGTTTAGTCTAGGTTCTAAGGGTATTCAACTCATTGTTGTTTGTTCTAATTAACCCTGTTGTTGATGTTTATGGTAATGTGTGTTAATTGAATGAGCCGATCACATTAGCCACCAGCACTGGCTAGGAGACGAATGGTCTAGGCTGAGGAGGGGGGAGATTGTTGTTTGTATTGTTAATTGTAATTAGCACCAGCTATTGTGTTTATACTACTGTGTGAAGCTCGGTGCCCACAAGTCTGTCATCTGGTCTGGGTAAAGGTTTTAGTATATTAGCTCATGTTAATTAGGTTAGCTTTGAGTCAGCCTGCTGTAAAAATGTGTGTGAGATCTCAAATAAAGAGTTAGTTCTGATGTACTCCAAGACTGGTGTTGTCTAGTTCTTGGGGGTTCCTATAGCCAGATCCATTGGACTCGTGTTCCAGAACTTAGGAAGCGGTATACTGACGGAAGCACTCAAGCGGAGTGTGGGACGTTCCGTGACAGTTACAGTGGGACGGATATGCAGGTAGTTACAGTGGTAGGGCAGATGTGCAAGGGGTACCGTGGTGGGGTAGATGTACAGGGGGTTACAGTTGTGGGACAGTTGAGCAGAGGGGTACAGAGGTGGGACAGATGAGCAGGGTGGTACAGAGGTAGGACAGATGTGCAGGGTAGTACAAGGGTGGGGCAGATATGCAGGGGGTTACAGTGGTGGAGCAAATGTTCAGGGGGTTACAGTGGTTGGACAGATGAACAGGGGGTTACAGTGGTGGGACAGATGAACAGGGGGTATAGAGGTGGGACAGGTGAGTGGGGAGGTACAGAGGTTTGACAGATGAGAAGGAGGGTACAGAGGTGGGGTCGATGTGTAGGGTTACAGTAGTGGGGCAGATGTGCAGGGTAGTACAGTGGTGGGGCAGATGTGCAGAGGGTTATAGTGGTGGGGCAGATTTACAGGGGGTCACAGTGGGGGGGACAGATGAGCAGGGGGTACAGATGTGGGGCAGATGTGCAGGGGGTTATGGTGGTGGGGTTGATGTGCAGGGGGTTACAGTGGTGGGGCAGATGTGCAGAGGGTTACAGTGGTGGGGCAGATGTGCAGAGGGTTACAGTGGTGGGGCAGATGTGCAGGGGGTTACAGTGGTGGGGCAGATGAGCAGGGGTTACAGTGGTGGGACAGATGTTTAGGGTAGTAAAGAGGTGGGCAAATGTGCAGAGGGTCAGAGTGGTGGAGCAGATTTGCAGGGGGTTACAGTGGTAGGGCAGATGTACAAGGTGCACAGTTTTGAGACAGGTGTGCAGGGAGTACAGTGGTGGGACAGAGGAGCAGGGGGTTACAGAGGTGGGGAAGATGTGCAGGGGGTTACAATGGTGGGGCAGATGTGCAGGGGGTTACAGTGGTGGGGCAGATGTGCAGTGTAGTACAGAGGTGGGGCAGATGTTCAGGAGGTTACAGTGGTGGGGCAGATGTGCAGGGGGTTACAGTGGTGGGACAGATGTGCAGGAGGTTAGAGTGGTGGGACAGATGAGCAGGGGGTTACAGTGGTGGGGCAGATGTGCAGAGGGTTACAGTGGTGGGGCAGATGTGCAGGGGGATACATTGGTGGGGTAGATGTTCAGAGGGTTACAGTGGTGGGGCAGATGTGCAGAGGGTTACAGTGGTTGGGCAGATGTGCAGGTGGTTACAGTGGTGGGGCAGATGAGCAGGGGGTTACAGTGGTGGGGCAGATGTGCAGGCTAGTACAGTGGTTGGGCAGATATGCAGAGGGTTACAGTGGTGGGGCAGATGTGCAGGTGGGTACAGTGGTGGGGCAGATTTACAGGGGGTACAGTGATGGGCCAGATGTACAGGGGTTACAGTGGTGGGAATGATGAGCAGGGGGTACAGAGGTGGGACAGAGGAGCAGGGGGTTGCAGAGGTGGGACAGATATGCAGGGGGTTATAGTGGTGGGGCAGATGTGCAGGATAGTACAGAGGTGGGGCAGATGTGCAGGAGGTTACCGTGGTGGGGCAGATGTGCGGGGTGCTACAGTGGTGGGGCAGATGTGCAGAGTAGTAATGAGGTGGGGCAGATGTGCAGATGGTTACAGTGGTGGGACAGATTTGCAGGGGATTTCAGTGTTAGGGCAGACGTGCAAGGGGCACAGTGGTGGGGCAGGTGTGCGGGGGGTACAGTGGTGGGATAGAGGAGCAGGGGGTTACAGAGGTGGGACAGATGAGCAGGGGGTGCAGAGGTTGGGGAGATGTGCAGGGGGTTACACTGGTGGGGCAGATGTGCAGGGGATTAAAGTGGTGGGGCAGATGTGCAGGGTTGTACAGAGGTGGAGCAGATGTGCAGGGGGTTACAGTAGTAGGGTAGATGTGCAAGGGGAACAGTGGTGGGGTAGATGTGCAGGGGGGTACAGTGGTGGGGCAAATGTACAGGAGGTAAAGTGATGGGCCAGATGTACAGGGGTTACAGTGGTGGGACAGTTGAGCAGAGGGGTACAGAGGTGGGACAGAGGAGCAGGGGGTACAGAGGTGGGACAGAGGAGCAGAGGCGTACAGAGGTGGGGCAGATGTGCAGGGGGTTACAGTGGTGGGACAGGTGAGCAGGGGGGTACAGAGGTTTGACAGATAAGAAGGAGGGTACAGAGGTCAAGCAGATGTGCAGGGTAGTACATTGGTGGGGTATATGTGCAGAGGGTTACAGTAGTGGGGCAGATGTGCAGGGTGGTACAGTGGTGGGGCAAATGTGCAGAGGGTTACAGTGGTGGGGCATATGTACAGGAGGTTACAGTGGGGGGACAGATGAGCAGGGGTACATAGTTGGGACAGATGAGCAGGGGGTAGTGTTTGGTCAGTTGTGCAGGCAGTACAGTGGTGGGGCAGATGTGTAGAGGGTTACAGTATTGGGGCAGATGTGCAGAGGGTTACAGTGGTGGAGCACATGTGCAGGGAGATACAGTGGTGGGGCAGATGTGCAGGGGGTTACAGTGGTGGGACAGATGAGCAGGGGGTTACTGTAGTGGGGCAGATGTGCAGGCTAGTACAGTGATGGGGCAGATATGCAGAGGGTTACAGTGGTGGGGCAGATGTGCTGGTGGGTACAGTGGTTGGGCAGATGTACAGGTGGTACAGTGATGGGCTAGATGTACAGGGGTTACAGTGGTGGGACAGATGAGCAGGGGGTTACAGAGGAGGGGTAGATGTGCAGGGGGTTACAGTGGTGGGGCAGATATGCAGGGTAGTACAGAGGTGGGGCAGATTTGCAGGGGGTTACAGTGGTAGAGGAGATGTGCAAGGGGCACAGTGGTGGGGCAGATGTGCAGGGGGATACAGTGGTGGGACAGAGGAGCAGGGGATTACAGAGGTGGGACAGATGAGCGGGGGGTACATAGGTGGGGTAGATGTGCAGGGGGTTACAGTGGTGGGGCAAATGTGCAGGGGGTTACAGTGGTGGTTCAGATGTGCAGGGTAGTACAGAGGTGGGGCAGATGTGCAGGAGGTTACAGTGGTGGGGCAGATGTGCAGGGGGTTACAGTGGTAGGGCAGATGTGCAGGGTAGTACAGAGGTTTGGCAGCTGTGCTGAGGGTTACAGTGGTGGGGCAGATTTGCAGGGGGTTACAGTGGTAGGGCAGACGTGCAAGGGGTACAGTGGTGGGGCAGATGTACAGGGGGGTACAGAGGTGGGACAGATGAGCAGAGGGGTACAGAGGTGGGACAGATGAGCAGGGGGTAGAGAGGTGTGCCAGATGTGCAGGGTAGTACAGGGGTGGGGCAGATGTTCAGGGGGTTACAGTGGTGGGGAAGATGTTCCGGGGGTTACAGTGATGGAACAGATGAACAGGGGGTACTGAGGTTGGATAGGTGAGCAGGGGGGGTACAGAAGTTTGACAGATGAGAAGGAGGCTACAGAGGTGGGGCAGATGTAAAGGATAGTTCAGCGGTGGGGCAGATGTGCAGAGGGATACAGTAGTGGGGCAGATGTGCAGGGTAGTACAGTGGTGGGACAGATGTGCTGAAGGTTACAGTGGGGGGATAGATGAGCATGGGGTGCATAGGTTGGACAGATGAGCAGGGGGTACAGAGGTGGGGCAGATGTACAAGGGGTTATGGTGGTGGGGTTGATGTGCAGGGGGTTACAGTGGTGGGGCAGATGTGCAGAGGATTACAGTGGTGGGGTAGATGTGCAGAGTTTTACAGTGGTGGGGCAGATGTGCAGGGCGTTACAATAGTGGGGCAGATGTGCAGTGGGTATAGTGGAGGGGCAGTTGTACATGGGGTTACAGTGGTGGACAGATATGCAGGGTAGAACAGTGGCGTGGCAGATATGCAAAGGGTTACATTGGTGGGGCAGATGTGCTGTGGTTTACAGCGGTGGGCAGATGTGCAGGCTAGTAGAGTGGTGGGGTAGATGTGCAGAGGGTTATAGTGGTGGGGTAGATGTGCAAGGGGGTACAGTAGTGTGGCAGATGTACTGGGTTACAGTGGTGGGACAGATGAGTGGTGGGGACAGAGGTGGGACAGATGAGCAGGGGGTACAGAAGTGGGGCAGATGTGCATGGGGGAACATTGGTGGGGCAGATATACAGGGGGTTACAGTGGTGGGACAGATAAGCAAGGGGGTACAGAGGTTTGACAGATGAGAAGGGAGTACAGAGGTGGAGCAGATGGGCAGGGTAGTACAGTGGTGGGGCAGATGTGCAAAGGGTTTTAAGTAGTGGGGATGATGTGCAGGGGGATACAGTGGTGGGGAAGATGTACAGGGGGTTACAGTTGTGGGACAGATATGCAGGGTAGTACAGTGGTGGGGCAGATGTGCAGAGGGTTACAGTGGTGGGGCAGATGTACAGTGGGTTATGGTGGTGGGGCAGATGTGCAGGGGGTTACAGTGGTGGGGCAGATGTGCAGAGGGTTGCAGTGGTGGGGAAGTTATGCAGGGCAGTATAGTGATGGGGCAGATGTGCAGAGGATTACAGTGGTGGGGCAGATGTGCAGAGGGTTACAGTGGTGGGCCAGATGTGCAGGGGGTTACAGTGGTGGGGCAGATGTGCAGGCTAGTACAGTGGTGGGGCAGATGTGCAGAGGGGTACAGTGGTGGGGCAAATATACAGGAGGTAAAGTGTTGGGCCAGATGTACAGGGGTTACAGTGGTGGGACAGATGAGCAGAGGGGTACAGAGGTGGCACATAGGAGCAATCGATAAAGAGGTGGGACAGAGGAGCAGGGAGGTACAGAGGTGGGGCAGATGTGCAGGGGGTTACAGTGGTTGGACAGGTGAGCAGGGGGGTACAGAGGTTTGACAGATGAGAAGGAGGATACAGAGGTCAGGCAGATGTGCAGGGTAGTACAGTGGCGGGGCATATGTGCAGAGGGTTACAGTAGTGGGGCAGATGTGCAGGGGGGTACAGTGGGTGGAAGATGAGCAGGGAGTACATAGGTGGGACAGATGAGCAGGGGGTTACAGTGGTGGGGCAGTTGTGCAGGGTAGTACAGTGGTGGGGCAGATGTGCAGAGGGTTACAGTGGTAGGGCAGATGTGCAGAGGTTTACAGTGGTGGGGTAGATGTGCAGGGGGATACAGTGGTGGGGCAGATGTGCAGAGGGTTACAGTGGTGGGGCAGATGTGCAGGGGGTTACAGTGGTGGGGCAAATGAGCAGGAGGTTACAGTGGTGGGGCAGATGTGCAGGCTAGTACAGTAGTGGGGCAGATATGCAGAGGGTTACAGTGGTGGGTAGATGTGCAGGTGGGTACAGTGGTGGGGCAGATGTACAGGGGGTACTGTGATGGGCCAGATGTACAGGGGTTATGGTGGTGGGACAGATGAGCAGGGGGTACAGAGGTGGGACAGAGGAGCATGGGGTTACAGGGGTGAGACAAATGATCAGGGGTACAGAGGTGGGGTAGATGTGCAGGGGGTTACAGTGGTGGGGTAGATGTGCAGGGGATTACAATGGTGGGGCAGATGTGCAGGGTAGTACAGAGGTGGGGCAGATGTGCAGAGGATCACAGTGGTGGAGCAGATTTGCAGGGGGTTACAGTGGTAGGGCAGATGTGCAAGGTGCACAGTTTTGAGGCAGTTGTGCAGGGGGTACAGTGGTGGGACAGAGGAGCAGGGGGTTACAGAGGTGGGACAGATGAGCAGAGGGGGTACAGAGGTGGGGAAGATGTGCAGGGGGTTATAGTGGTGGGGCAGATGTGCAGAAGGGGATCAGGGGTGGGGCAGATGTGCAGGGTAGTACAGAGGTGGGGCAGATGTTCAGGAGGTTACAGTGGTGGGGCAGATGTGCAGGGGGTTACAGTGGAGGGACAGATGTTAAGGGTAGTACAGTGGTGGGGCAGATGTGCAGGAGGTTACAGTGGTGGGGCAGATGTGCAGGGGGATACAGTGGTGGGGCAGATGTTCAGAGGGTTACAGTGGTGGGGCAGATGTGCAGAGGGTTACAGTGGTAGGGCAGATGTGCAGGTGGTTACAGTGGTGGGGCAGATGAGCAGGGGGATACAGTGGTGGGGCAGATGTGCAGGCTAGTCCAGTGGTTGGGCAGATATGCAGAGGGTTACAGTGGTGGGGCAGATGTGCAGGTGGGTACAGTGGTGGGGCAGATTTACAGGGGATACAGTGGTGGGAAAGATGATCAGGGGGTACAGAGGTGGGACAGAGGAGCAGGGGGTTGCAGAGGTGGAACAGATATGAAGGGTGTCACGGAACGTCCCACACTCCGCTTGAGTGCTTCCGTCATATACCACTTCCTCCCAGTCTGTATACAGATATCCCAACCTCTCTGAGCACAAAACAAGGCGACACTTGCTTGTTGCTACCAAGAACTCACTTTATTTAGAATCAAAATTACAAGACTTTATATGCCGTTGGAACCTCCTCTAACAATACAACTGTAACTTAATTAACATGAGCTAATTATCTAATCCTTTATACAGCCTAGGTGACTGAGACATGACCTTTCACCCAGACTTGTGGTCACCGAGCTTCACACAGTTATATCAACACAATAGCAGCTCCAATAGGAGTCGTCCCGTCTCCTACATTGTATAGAGGACAATGTCATCAGCTCATTCAATTAACATAAACACAGGTAGTTGGAATTGATGACACCAGCATCTCCTCACAGGATGTGTCCCAACAGAATGAATCAGTCTTATCAGCAGGGGGCTGCTGGAGGAATCCCCCCTCCCTCTTCAGGGACACAAATCTACAGTAAGGAGTCCCCATACAATATATACATATATACACAACTGAGTCTGATTAGTACAGTTCAGCCTGGATTTCTCATTCACATCACAAAGAGTATTGTTCCATTGAAAATCCAGGGCCCATAATCAAAAGGCAACAGGCTTGCATACAGTCCTCTCCAACAGCCTCTGTTCTGGCTAGGTCTGTCACATTTCTCCCCTTTCGGCAGGAGACTAACACAGGAGGAGACCCCAGACGGGTTGACTCCGAAGTTAGTCCATAGTTCCAGTCCTCTACTGCCTGTACCCACACAGTACCCCAAACAAATTATTCCAAACAGAGTATTACTCACCCAGCCATCCTCTGCCTCTCTCAGAGAACATATCCGCCGCTGGGGAGAGGCCCGGACTGGCCCTTCTCCCTGGAATCCTTTCTGCCGCTGGAGAGAAGACAGGGGGACTGGGCTCACTCCATCCTGCTGTTGGGGATCTGGGCCGACTGCCCAGCATCCCTGGGGTATACAGGTGGGGACTGAAGCCCCATCAACCGACACCAGATCAAGCTGCAGTTGTGAGGTGATGACTGCATTCTCTCCTTGGATCCTGATCTGCAGCTCGCGATAGACTGCCACCTCCTCACCTTGGGCCTCCACAATTGCTGCAGGTGTGGGGCAGAGATCTTGGACCCTCTGTCCGGTTGCCAGCACTTCTGCTGGGGGTTTGCCAGGTGGTTCCTCCTCTACAGAAACGTCTATTAAATCCCCAGTCTCTGGAAGTGGTAAAAGTGTGGGACAGAGGTCTTGGACCCTCTGTTCAGTTACCAGATCTTCAGCTGGAGAAGTTTGTTTTAACTCCATAGATGCTGCTGGCAGAAAATCACATGTCCCTGTCAGTGTTGTGGGAGAAAGGCCGACTACCTCTTCTCTCAAGAAGGCCAAAGCCACTGTTGGTGCTGGGCAGAACACAGTGAACTTTGGCCCTGATAGCAGCTCTTCTGCTGGAGGCTCATCAGGTTGTTTTTCCTCAGCAGAAAAGTCTATCAAATCCCATGTCTCTGCAACTGATGTCTGGGGATAGAGGTTCACCATCTCCTGTCCATGGAACCCAGAAGATGCTATCATTTCTGGGCAGAGGTTAGCAGAGCTCTGCCCTGTTGTCAGCACTTCAGGTTTGGGGACGGCAATCTCCGGATTTTCCACTGCCGATTCTCTGGCATGCTGCTGAACTTGTTCTAGTAGTTTCCTGTATGCCCTTTCCAGATGCTGTTCCTTCCTTAGCAAATGGTCCAGATCAGATCATCTGAGACCCCTGCAAGACCGAGCATAGACTCTCTATATTCTCTCAGGTCCTCAAGGTCCTCATATACAATATATACATATATACACGACTGAGTCCGATTAGTACAGTTCAGCCTGGATTTCTCATTCACATCACAAAGAGTATTGTTCCATTGAAAATCCAGGGCCCATAATCAAAAGGCAACAGGCTTGCATACAGTCCTCTCCAACAACCTCTGTTCTGGCTAGGTCTGTCACAAAGGGGGTTACAGTGGTGGGGCAGATGTGCAGGATAGTACAGAGGTGGGGCAGATGTGCAGGAGGTTACAGTGGTGGGGCAGATGTGCAGGGGGCTACAGTGGTGGGGCAGATGTGCAGGGTAGTAAAGAGGTGGGGCAGATGTGCAGAGGGTTACAGTGGTGGGGCAGATTTGCAGGAGGTTTCAGTGGTAGGGCAGATGTGCAAGGGGCACAGTGGTGGGGCAGGTGTGCGGGGGGGGTACAGTGGTGGGACAGAGGAGCAGGGGGTTACAGAGGTGGGACAGATGAGCAGGGGGTACAGAGGTTGGGCAGATGTGCAGGGGGTTACACTGGTGGGGCAGATGTGCAGGGTAGTACAGAGGTGGGGGATATGTGCAGGGGGTTACAGTGGTGGGGCAGATGTGCAGGGGATTAAAGTGGTGGGGCAGATGTGCAGGGTTGTACAGAGGTGGGGCAGATGTGCAGGGGGTTACAGTAGTAGGGTAGATGTGCTAGGGGTACAGTGGTGGGGCAGATGTGCAGGGGGGTACAGTGGTGGGACAGTTGTATGGGGGGTTACAGTGGTGGGACAGATGAGCAGGGGGCTTCAGAGGTGGGACAGATGAGCAGGGGGCTTCAGAGGTGGGACAGATGAGCAGGGTGGTACAGAGTTGGGGCAGATGTTCAGGGGGTTACAGTGGTGGGGCAGATGTGCAGGGGGTTACAGTAGTGGGAAAGATGTGCAGGGTAGTACAGAGGTGGGGCAGATGTGTAGAGGGTTACAGTGGTGGGGCAGTTGTGCAGGGGGTTACAGTGGTAGGGTAGATGTGCAAGGGGTACAATGGTGGGGCAGATGTGCAGGGGGGTAGAGTGCTGGGGCAGATGTACAGCGGGTTACAGTGGTGGGACAGATGAGCAGGGGGGTACAGAGGTTGGACAGATGAGCAGGGGGGTAAAGAGGTGGGGGAAGATGTGCAGGGGTTACAGTGGTGGGGCAGATGTGCAGGGCAGTACAGAGGTGGGGCAGATGTGCAGGGTGTTACAGTGGTGGGGCATATGTGCAGGGGATTACAGTGGTGGGGAAGATGTGCAGGGTAGTTCAGAGGTGGGGCAGATGTGCAGAGGGTTACAGTGGTGGAGCAGATGTACAGGGGGTTACAGTGGTGGGACAGATGAGCAGGGGGTACAGAGGTGGGACAGATGAGCAGGGTGGTACACACGTGGGACAGATGCGCGGGGTAGTAAAGAGGTGGGGCAGATATGCAGGTAGTTACAGTGGTGGGGCAGATGTTCAGGGGGTTTCAGTGGTGGGACAGATGAACAGGGGGTACAGAGGTGGGACAGGTGAGCAGGGGGGTACAGAGGTTTGACAGATGAGAGGGAGGGTACAGAGGTGGGGCAGATGTTTAGGGTTACAGTAGTGGGGCATATGTGAAGGGCAGTACAGTGGTGGGGCAGATTTGCAGAGGGTTACAGTGGTGGGGCAGATGTACAGGGTTTACAGTGGGGGGACAAATGAGCAGGGGGTACAGAGGTGGGGCAGATGTGCAGGGGGTTATGGTGGTGGGGTAGATGTGCAGGGGGTTACAGTGGTGGGGCAGATGTGCAGGGGGTTACAGTGGTGGGGCAGATGTGCAGGGTAGTAGAGAGGTGGGGCAGATGTGCAGGAGGTTACAGTGGTGGGACAGAGGTGCAGGGGGTTACAGTGGTGGGGCAGATCTTCAGAGGGTTACAGTGGTTGGGCAGATTTGCAGGGGGTTACAGTGGTAGGGCAGATGTGCAAGGGGTACAGTGGTAGGGCAGATGTGCAAGGGGTACAGTGGTGATGCAGATATACAGGGGGTTACAGTGGTGGGACAGATGAGCAGGGGGGTACAGAGGTGGGCAGATGTTCAGGGGATTATGGTGGTGGGACAGATGAACAGGGGGTACAGAGGTTTGACAGATGAGAAGGAGGGTACAGAGGTTTGACAGATGAGAAGGAGGGTACAGTGGTGGGCAGATGTTCATGGGATTAAGGTGGTGGGACAGATGAACAGGGGGGTACAGAGGTGGGACAGGTGACCAGGGGGGTACAGAGGTTTAACAAATGAGAAGGAGGGTACAGAGGTGAGGCAGATGTGCAGGGTAGTACAGTGGTGGGGCAGATGTGCAGAGGGTTACAGTAGTGGGGCAGATGTGCAGGGGGTACAGTGGTGGGGCAGTTGTACAGGGGGTTACAGTGGTGGGACAGATGTGCAGGGTAGTACAGTGGTGGGGCAAATGTGCAGAGGGTTACAGTGGTGGGTCATATGTACAGGGGGTTACAGTGGGCGGACAGATAAGCAGGAGGTTATTGTGGTGGGGTAGATGTGCAGGGGGTTACAGTGGTTGGGCAGATGTGCAGAGGGTTAAAGTGGTGGGGCAGTTGTGCAGGACAGTACAGTGGTGGGGCAGATGTGCAGAGGGTTACAATGGTGGGGCAGATGGGCAGAGGGTTACAGTGGTGAGGCAGATATACAGGGGGTTACAGCGGTGGAGCAGATGAGCAGGGGGTTATAATGGCGGGGCAGATGTGCGGGCTAGTACATTGGTGGGCTGGATGTCCAGAGGGTTACAGTGGTGGGGCAGATGTGCAGGGGGCACAGTGATTTGCCAGATGTACAGGGGTTACAGTGGTGGAACAGATGAGCAGGGGGGTACAGAGGTGTGACAAAGGAGTAGGGGGGCATAGAGGTGGGACAGATTAGTAGGGGGTACAGAGTTGGGGCAGATGTGCAGGGGGTCACAATGATGGGCAGATGTGCAAGGGGTTACAGTGGTAGGGCAGATGTGCAGGGTAGTACAGAGGTGGGGCAGATGTGCAGAGGGTTACAGTGGTGGGGCATATGTGCAGGGGGTTACAGTGGTGGGGTAGATGTGCAGGGTAGTACAGAGGTGGGGCAGATGTGCAGGGGGTTACAGTGGTAGGGTAGATGTGCAAGGGGTACAGTGGGGGGATAGATGTGCAGGGGGGTACAGTGGTGGGGCAGATGTACAGGGGGTTACAGTGGTGGGACAGATGAGCAGGGGGTTACAGAGGTGGGACAGATGAGCGGGGGGTACAGAGGTGGGGCAGATGTGCAGGGGGTAACAGTGGTGGGGCAGATATGCAGCGGGTTACAGTGGTGGGGCAGATGTGCAGGGTAGTACAGAGGTGGGGCAGATGTGCAGAGGGTTACAGTGGTGGGGCAGATGTGCAGGGGGTTACAGTGGTAGGGTAGATGTGCAAAGGATACAATTTTAGGGCAGATGTGCAGGGTAGTTCAGAGGTGGGGCAGATGTGCAGAGGGTTACAGTGGTGGGGTAGATGTGCAGGGGGTTACAGTGGTAGGGTAGATGTGCAAAGGGTACAATTTTAGGGCAGATGTGCAGGGGGGCACAGTGGTGGGGCAGATGTACAGGGGGTTACAGTGTTGGGACAGATGAGCAGGGGGGTACAGAGGTTGGACAGATGAAACGGGGTGTACAGAGTTTGGGGCAGATGTGCAGGGGTTACAGTGGTAAGGCAGATGTGCAAGGGGTCACAGTGGTGGGGCAGATGTGCAGGGTAGTACAGAGGTGGGGCAGATGTGCAGGGGGTTACAGTGGTGGGGCAGATGTGCAGGGTAGTACAGAGGTTTGGCAGATGTGCAGAGGGTTACTGTGACAGACTCACCCGAGACAGAGGCTATTGGAGGGGACTGAACTCTAGCCTCTTACCAACAGATTATGGGCCCTGGCATTTGGGGAAATGGTGCTCTCTGTGAGCTGTATGCCTGGGGACCCTGGGGTTGGTGTTACTTTGGTCACAGCTCCATGTCCCACCAAAAGACACAGACTCTGGGGACCCTGTATTTGCCATAGTAGCAATAGTGACTGAGCCATACTGTTGGGGCTCATACTGTGAGAGGATGCTAATGTCATCAACTCCACTCACCTGTCTGATTTCAGCTATAATGTGTTTAATGTAAATAAGTTTAGTCTAGGTTCTAAGGGTATTCAACTCATTGTTGTTTGTTCTAATTAACCCTGTGTTGATGTTTATGGTAATGTGTGTTAATTGAATGAGCTGATCACATTAGCCACCAGCATTGGCTAGGAGACCAATGGTCTAGGCTGAGGAGAGGGGAGATTGTTGTTTGTATTGTTAATTGTAATTAGCACCAGCTATTTTGTTTATACTACTGTGTGAAGCTCGGTGCCCACAAGTCTGTCATCTGGTCTAGGTAAATGTTTTAGTAAATTAGCTCATGTTAATTAGGTTAGCTTTGAGTCAGCCTGCTGTATAAATGTGTGTGAGATCTCAAATAAAGATTTAGTTCTGATGTACTCCAAGACTGGTGTTGTCTAGTTCTTGGGGGTTCCTATAGCCAGATCCATTGGACTTGTGTTCCAGAACTTAGGAAGCGGTATACTGACGGAAGCACTCAAGCGGAGTGTGGGACGTTCTGTGACATTGGTGGCAAGCAACGGGAAAGCTTCCTGCAGTCTGGGACATCCAAACCTCCAGCTGGATCCAAGATCAGCATAGCAGACTTCAGTCACCCCAGCGGAGATATGGACCTGGCATCAGAGTTCCCGGGTCTGCTGCAGATCATCCTTTCAACATACACCAGAACGGTGTCTGAGGATGAATACCTGGAGCTCAGGCAGCTGATTTGGGTGAAGCTCTGGATTGGAGCCCTTCAGCTCTCTGGTATAAAACAGGGCAAGTGCTTTCCAACCCAAGAGCAACGGGCCAGTGACCAACGGGCATTGCGGATGGCATTCCTGGGAGAGCGGCCCCAGGAGCAATGGGTGACTGAGTTGGACAGGCTGGTCCAGCAGGAGATAGAGCTGGACAATCGTTATCGGGCTCTGCAATGGCACGCAGAGGAGGGATATTTAGATGAGACAACAGAATGCTCTCCGGAGGGATATGACTTTGGAGGCCCTGGATTGCTGTGGGAGAGCCTTACAGATCATTTTATGTTTGGTGATGAAGGGGAACCTGATCTTGAGGACCTGCGAGAATATAGAGAGGCTATGCTCGGTCTTGTAGGGGTCTCAGAGCTCAAACCTGATCTGGACCATTTGCTAAGGAAGGAACAGCATCTGGAAAGGGCATACAGGAAACTGCTAGAACATGTTCAGCAGCATGCCAGAGAATCGGCAGTGGAAAATCTGAAGATTGCCATCCCCAAACCTGAAGTGCTGACCACAGGGCAGAGTTCTGCTAACCTCTGTCCAGCACTGATAACATCTTCTGGGTTCCATGAACAGTAGATGGTGAACCTCTATCCCCAGACACCAGTTACAGAGATAGGGGATTTAATAGACTTCTGCTGAGGAAGAACAACCTGATGAGCCTCTAGCAGAAGAGCTGGTATTAGGGCCAAACTTCACTATGCTCTGCCCAGCACCAACAGCAGTATCTGTGGAGTTACAACAAACTTCTCCAGCAGAAGTGCTGGCAACTGGACAGAGGGTCCAAGACCTCTGCCCCACACCTGTGGCAGTTTCGGAGGCCCAGGGTGAGAAGGTGGCAATCACTTCCCAGCAGCAGATACAGGGGGAGAAGGGAGAGGAGGTGTGTGTTGTCCCTCCCCAACAGTTGGCCAGGGTGGAGGAAGCGGCCTTCCCTCCCCAGCAAAGATCAGTGCACCTGGGAGACAGTACCATAGACATGTTGTCCAAGCAACCAGATGAGGGAATGGAAAAGGAAGCAGCCAGCTCACCTCCCCAATGGCAGCTACACAGTTTGGGAGTGGAAGAAGCCAGCCTCCTGCCCCAATGGTTAGCCGGAGCGGAGGATGCAGAGTCCCCAGCAGAAGTGCTGGCAACAGGGCAGAGTGTTACCAACCTCTGCCCAGTACCGGCAACAACTGTGGAGATCCAGGGAGCCACTTATATATTTTTTCTTACTTTTCCTTCATTCAAGCATCAATGTCACAAGTGCAGTATTATCTCTCCCCTCATTATTTACATATTTACAGTTATACAGTTGCATTTTTCTTGCTTTTTTACTACTTCCTAGCCTTCTATGGTCTTAGTCCCTGTAGGCTATTGGGAGCATACACATATGGGTTTTGTAGCAACATATTTGTTTCTCACATACTTCCCGTATACCATTATGTTATACTCAACTATATTACTCTAGCTCCTAGGATGTACAACTATAGAATCCTTTAATACTTATGTATACCATATACTCACTCTGGGGTATATATATTTTGTATTTATTACCTTTTTTTACCATGCAACAACTCCATTATAACATCCATCTATATATATATACATTTTTTTCTACCCTAATGCATCTTAAGCCAGACCTCTCTTATTAACCTGCATTCATTGTACTTCCCGGTTGCACCAAGCCATTAAGTTTGTTGCCCATATATGTAGTATCTTTAGTGTGCTCCCTCTGCATATTATTGCTTACACCAGTTTATTTAATTACTTACTCTCTTCTTAAATCACCTATACTGGATCTTTTCTAAAGGTTCCTCAATTTTTTCATTTTTTAGAGACGCCCTCCTATGACCCCAGCATATCGCTCTGGCTTGCGCACGCCCGGGTCGGGCGGGACGGGAGCACTGTCATACTCCTCCATGGAGACTGCTGCCCACCCACTTGCAGCCCTTACTACCTAACAATAGTATTTATACTTGTTATACCATTATTGCTCACTCCCACATCCTGCCCTTTCTCTGTGGTTTTCTTTGCTTTTAACAAAAACCTCCTTTCTACAAGCAATCAACGAAATCCTTTCAGGTAGGCGATCAATTGATCACTTCAACCTCCTACTGGATATCTACTGATAGTCCTACTAACATTTGACCCCTTTTTTTCATTTTTTCAATTAGTTTAGATGAACCCCTCTTTCTCAACTATGCCCCTGAAGAAGGACCCTACAAATACTAAATACCCCGAAACGCGTCGGGCTTGAGAAGAGTTTT
The DNA here is from genome assembly GCF_042186555.1 of Aquarana catesbeiana. Lineage (NCBI taxonomy): Eukaryota > Metazoa > Chordata > Amphibia > Anura > Ranidae > Aquarana > Aquarana catesbeiana. Next base: position 342,837,337 of record NC_133325.1, read on the forward strand.
CTGGTTCCTTTTATTAGTGCCTATTACTTGATGTTTATCACTTTTACTATGTAGTACTACCATGTTACTCTAGATATCTATTTCTGTTTTTAATATTTGTATTTTTCAACACGAATAAAATTTATATGTTTTTACTATGTACAATAGCTTCTACTTCTATAATTTCTCTTTATCTATGCAAGTGCCGGTAAAGTCCACCTAGGGGAACCCTCTGTCTTGTATTTATGCATTATTGGACGTGGCACGGCTTTCCTCCTAAACGAGTTGGTCACCCTCTCTTTGTTTAATGATTCTTTGGTAGCAAATACCACTCCCTGCCTGACCAACAAACTTTAGGTCACCTTACAACTTCATACTAATTAAAAATATCCCCTCCGGGGATCGTACTTTCCCTTTCCCTGGAAAGAATTTTTATCCTGCCCTCAGTTTTTTCTAAACCTTTCAAATATAATCTCACCCCCCCAACATAGCATTACAAAATGGCTTCTGAAACGGAGACTCCATACTTTGAAAATATATTTGTGGGTCAAGACTGGGAAACCTTAATGCAACAATACTTAGATAAATTTGGCGACAGCGATCGAACCAAAGCAGAAATTTCCTCTTTGTTCTTTAAACTTGCCAAGAACTTAGAGAAAAAATCCTCATTCTTTTGGCACATCAGGTCATTTCAGGACTACTTGAAGAGCAATATGAACCCATTGGGTCTCCGCATCCAGATCTTCCCAACTCTGGAGGATCTGGATGCGGCTTTCAAGTCCGCATGGGAGAATGCTCTACAGACATGCTCACGTAATCTCATGCAGATACTAATAGATGAATATACAAGAAGATCTTCAGCATTGGACATTGAAATCACTAAGATTTGTGAACAACTCAAAAAATTTAAGACACACCAATCAGTCTCCATCAAAGAGACAAAACTCAAAACTCATCTTGAATCCTTTAATAAAAATATTCTTATTAAAAAAAATTCCAAATTTCACAGGGATAAAAATGCATTTGAGGCCGGCAAGGCCTACAAATGGAACCAAAACAATAAGACAACTAGGAATCCGAATATACCCCAGAATCCCCCCTCCAACAAACCTCTGTCACACATTCCCCCGCTTATTACTCCCAAAGCAAAATCCTCCTCTGGTACCAAACGCCAACTCTCTGGCGACCTCACCCAAGACCAGAAACCCAAAAAATCAATCTCAGAGAAGAAATCCATTCCTCCTACTCCCGCACACCCTGACAACATCACAAAGGGATCTTTGTCCAATCACTCAACACAGGCACACCCACCTCTTCCTTCTCAGAACACCACTATCATGCACGAGCCTAGTCGTAATGACTCGTCTTTTTTAGACCTGGTACTGGCCGGTCTCAAACCACCTCCGCCGAATCTGAACACGTACACACAAATGACACTATGAGTCGCTTCCCCACCACACCTACTCACTCGGACAATGACCTGAGCATCAACTTATCCTCTCATCCTCTCACAGAATATGAAATCTCCATCCTGAAAAAAGGATTGAATTTCTGTCCCAACTATAGGTTAGACAAATTTGAACTTTATAAAGATCTCCAACTTTTTATCCGGAAAATAATCCTTAAAAAACTTTACCAGAAACAGGATACCAAAACTATTTTTACCCCCCAGGAAAATCGAGCTCTGGACCAGCTTGTTGCGCTATTGGAGGAGAGTGATACAACCGATCTGATTGATCAAATAGACCTCCCTCATATCCTTCAACAAATAGACGACTCGGATGTTCACTCACATTCGGGCGCCTCCAATTTAAAGAAAAAATCTGACTTTTGCCCACCACCTAGCACATGTCCGAATGCAGCAGCCTTTCTTAAACTTGTTAACAACGACTTGGAGAAACTCAAAATAAAAAAGCAAGGACCCTCTAATCTTAGCCCAGAAGAACTACAGGCACTAGACTCCCTGAAAGCAAACAATACAATCACCATAAAACCTTCTGACAAAGGAGGAAATGTTGTGGTCTTGGACAACAACCACTATATTGAGATTTGTAAAAAAATTCTCAACAATGCGGACTGGTACCGTTGCATGCCAGCCTCTATTGTTGAGAAGTACAATAAAGAATTCTACGTACTGGTTGACTCCGCATTCCTCAACAACACCATCAGCAAGTCCACTTGGACTTTTGTGAGAAACAATTTTCCCAAGACCCCTACATTCTACGCACTCCCTAAAGTGCACAAAAATCTGACAGACCCACCGGGTAGGCCTATAATCTCAGGTGTAGGCTCAATAAGCGACAATGCTAGCAAACTTATTGATGAATATCTAAGGCCCCTCGTGATGTCTTTGACATCCTATGTAAAGGACACCAGCCATTTTTTGCAAATCTTGGACCACTTATTTGTCTCGGACCGAGCCCTCCTAGTCACTATTGACGTGGAGACGCTCTACAGCTCCATTCCACATGAACTAGGTTTGGCAGCAATCAGACACATACTCCATCAAAAATTGGATTCCGATCCCATTTATAATGAATTCATCATTGAACTGCTCGAGTACATCCTCACCCATAATGTCTTCACCTTTCTCGGCTCCCACTACCTCCAGGTGCAGGGGGTAGCTATGGGGACATGTTGTGCCCCGTCGTATGCCAACCTGTACCTGGGGGAGTGGGAGAAGGCCCTCCTTGCAGACGGGAACCTCACTCAATATACAAACCACATTCAGGGGTGGTATCGATACATAGACGACATTTTTGTCGTTTGGGAGGGTCCCTTGGATGTACTCGAGCAGTTCATATTTAGGATGAACAAAAATGACTTCAATTTGACATTCACTATGTCCTTCAACAATACCCATGTAACTTTTTTAGACATTGAAATCTTCAAGGATGGACAGGGCAAACTTTCCACCAAATTATTCAGAAAAAGCACGGCCGGCAATACCATATTGCACGCTGCTAGCTTCCACCCTAAACCTTTGATCGACTCCATACCTTATTCCCAATACATTAGGATCAAGCGTAACTGTACAGACAATAAAACTTTTCTCACAGAAGCTGCTGCCCTCCGAGATAGACTGTTACTACGCGGATACTCCCACAATTCTCTCAAAAAGGCCTTTAAAAAAGCTACTAATAAACCCAGACAAATGCTCCTCCACTCTACTAAACAACAAAGAGATACACACCAACTTAGTATCATCACAACATACAATCAGCAACACTGTCAAACTAAAAGAATTATTGAAAAATACTGGCATTTACTGGCCCTTGATCCCAGCCTGGGCCACCCAGTTCCAGAAAAACCTTACTTCACCTTTAGAAGAGCCACTTCCATTGGTGACCAGATCACCAAAAGCGAGTTTAAACTATCGACTACCCATTGTAAATACAGGGGTACTTTTGCCTGCGGCTCATGCCACTACTGTGGTTACATGTTTACTCAAAGAAATCCCATTCTCCCCAACGGGAAAACCTTTTTTCCAAAACATTTTGCAAACTGCAGAACCACTGGAGTGGTCTATCTACTCCAGTGTAACTGCGGTTGCTTTTACATAGGAAAGACTAAACTTGAGTTTTGGCGAAGAGCATACAGGCACATTTTATCCATGAAAACAGCTGACCCAGACCTTCCTTTAGGTCGACATGTAACACTGGTACATGGAGGCAAGTTCCCCTCCATTAAATTCTTAATCTTGGATCGCATACATTCCAACCCCAGAGGGGGTGACTGGAATAAAATCTTACTCCAGAGAGAACTCAAATGGATCCATTTACTTAAGGCCACCACACCCCCAGGCCTCAACGAGGCGGTTTGTTTTAAACCCTTCTTAGAAGGCTTTAATTCTGGAGGAATGGAAAAATAATGTCATGACCACCTTTATGTACATCCCCTCCATCCATCCATCCTTCCCCCCCTCCCCCTCCCCTCCCCTTGTTACCTTCCCCCTGCCCCTCCCCCTTTTCCTCCCATTCCCTCTTCTTCACCCACCAATTCCAATACCCACATTAGTATTTGCCATTTCATCCTTTCCCTCCTTCTCTCTACATTGTGTTCCCATCCCAGTTCTTGTTTTTCCAACTGTTTATTATATCCGGTTGTTCCTTTTTTGTCATTATACTTTGTACACCAAGCTGTGCATCTGGCCACATACATGCTCCCCGTTTTTTCTCTCCCCCCTTTTTTTTTTTTTTTCAGTGGGTACCATAGGGGACCAGGTATTGGACACACAATCAGCTTGGTTGGTTCCCCAACGGAACCCTTCTTTTGTTTATATATTATTTGTTAGTGTTTGTCACATACTTTGTGCTAGCAATGGTGTATCCTCCATTATGGTTAGGTTTCTTGTTGCCCATTGCAGGTCTTTTTATTGTCCCTCTTTTTTGCTCATGATTCTGCATATCACAATGTTTGTACTAAGGCACTAATTTGCCTGTTCTACTACCACTCCCGTTGTATTTTATGCTCATACACTGCTGATTAATCGATCATGTCTGTCTGATCATGTCTGTTCTCTTATATAAAAAAATACTTACCTAGCATGACCCAGTTCCCACCTATATTTTTTTAAAAAAAGAAACCACTTCGATTTGGCATGAGTGAGTGTTGATCCCATATCCCATTTTTTTGCTCAATACTCTTTATGTCTTTCTTCAACCCCCCTCTTTTACTTTTCCATGCCTGTTTTCGATCGGGCTAGATTTACTTCCATCTATTCGTTTTATATTTTTATAAGCTTCCCTCTTTGTGGCCAGTTCCCCCTTTCCCCCGCCCCCCCGAGGCGTGGGTGGTCGGAGCGGTTGCCCGGCACGGCAAGCCGCCCCAGGAATTCCCTTTTCCTGGGGCGGCGCTTAGGGAGGCACTTGGGCGTTTCTCCATCTCACGCCCACTGCCTCCATGTTGCCACTCCGGCGAGCATGCTCAGTTCGCCGGAGTGGCACTTCCGTGCCGGTGGGACGGGTGTGCGCGATGTTGCTCCAACGTCATCGCGTTCGCGCTTGGCAGTTGGGGCGGCGCCGCGCATCCTCGCTTCGGGAGGTCTGTACAGGGCGTCTCAGCTGACGGTCTCCACAACACAGCTGTGCCTCGTTCTGACGCCAGCTAATTGGAGCCCGCACACCATTTAAACCAGCCTCACTCACTCCCTGCTAAGGCGCTATACACGCCGGACGCTGGGTTGTGAGGCTGGCTACATGATTGGTCTTCTTAAGGTATTTTACTCCACTTATATATTTTTTCTTACTTTTCCTTCATTCAAGCATCAATGTCACAAGTGCAGTATTATCTCTCCCCTCATTATTTACATATTTACAGTTATACAGTTGCATTTTTCTTGCTTTTTTACTACTTCCTAGCCTTCTATGGTCTTAGTCCCTGTAGGCTATTGGGAGCATACACATATGGGTTTTGTAGCAACATATTTGTTTCTCACATACTTCCCATATACCATTATGTTATACTCAACTATATTACTCTAGCTCCTAGGATGTACAACTATAGAATCCTTTAATACTTATGTATACCATATACTCACTCTGGGGTATATATATTTTGTATTTATTACCTTTTTTTACCATGCAACAACTCCATTATAACATCCATCTATATATATATACATTTTTTTCTACCCTAATGCATCTTAAGCCAGACCTCTCTTATTAACCTGCATTCATTGTACTTCCCGGTTGCACCAAGCCATTAAGTTTGTTGCCCATATATGTAGTATCTTTAGTGTGCTCCCTCTGCATATTATTGCTTACACCAGTTTATTTAATTACTTACTCTCTTCTTAAATCACCTATACTGGATCTTTTCTAAAGGTTCCTCAATTTTTTCATTTTTTAGAGACGCCTTCCTGTGACCCCAGCATATCGCTCTGGCTTGCGCACGCCTGGGTCGGGCGGGACGGGAGCACTGTCATACTCCTCCATGGAGACTGCTGCCCACCCACTTGCAGCCCTTACTACCTAACAATAGTATCTATACTTGTTATACCATTATTGCTCACTCCCACATCCTGCCCTTTCTCTGTGGTTTTCTTTGCTTTTAACAAAAACCTCCTTTCTACAAGCAATCAACGAAATCCTTTCAGGTAGGCGATCAATTGATCACTTCAACCTCCTACTGGATATCTACTGATAGTCCTACTAACATTTGACCCCTTTTTTTCATTTTTTCAATTAGTTTAGATGAACCCCTCTTTCTCAACTATGCCCCTGAAGAAGGACCCTACAAATACTAAATACCCCGAAACGCGTCGGGCTTGAGAAGAGTTTTCTGGTTCCTTTTATTAGTGCCTATTACTTGATGTTTATCACGTTTACTATGTAGTACTACCATGTTACTCTAGATATCTATTTCTGTTTTTAATATTTGTATTTTTCAACACGAATAAAATTTATATGTTTTTACTATGTACAATAGCTTCTACTTCTATAATTTCTCTTTGTCTATGCAAGTGCCGGTAAAGTCCACCTAGGGGAACCCTCTGTCTTGTATTTATGCATTATTGGACGAGGCACGGCTTTCCTCCTAAACAAGTTGGTCACCCTCTCTTTGTTTAATGATTCTTTGGTAGCAAATACCACTCCCCGCCTGACCAACAAATTTTAGGTCACCTTACAACTTCATACTAATTAAAAATATCCCCTCCGGGGATCGTACTTTCCCTTTCCCTGGAAAGAATTTTTATCCTGCTCTCAGTTTTTTCTAAACCTTTCAAATATAATCTCACCCCCCCAACATAGCATTACAAAATGGCTTCTGAAACGGAGACTCCATACTTTGAAAATATATTTGTGGGTCAAGACTGGGAAACCTTAATGCAACAATACTTAGATAAATTTGGCGACAGCGATCAAACCGAAGCAGAAATTTGCTCTTTGTTCTTTAAACTTGCCAAGAACTTAGAGAAAAAATCCTCATTCTTTTGGCACATCAGGTCATTTCAGGACTACTTGAAGAGCAATATGAACCCATTGGGTCTCCGCATCCAGATCTTCCCAACTCTGGAGGATCTGGATGCGGCTTTCAAGTCCGCATGGGAGAATGCTCTACAGACATGCTCACGTAATCTCATGCAGATACTAATAGATGAATATACAAGAAGATCTTCAGCATTGGACATTGAAATCACTAAGATTTGTGAACAACTCAAAAAATTTAAGACACACCAATCAGTCTCCATCAAAGAGACAAAACTCAAAACTCATCTTGAATCCTTTAATAAAAATATTCTTATTAAAAAAAATTCCAAATTTCACAGGGATAAAAATGCATTTGAGGCCGGCAAGGCCTACAAATGGAACCAAAACAATAAGACAACTAGGAATCCGAATATACCCCAGAATCCCCCCTCCAACAAACCTCTGTCACACATTCCCCCGCTTATTACTCCCAAAGCAAAATCCTCCTCTGGTACCAAACGCCAACTCTCTGGCGACCTCACCCAAGACCAGAAACCCAAAAAATCAATCTCAGAGAAGAAATCCATTCCCCCTACTCCCGCACACCCTGACAACATCACAAAGGGATCTTTGTCCAATCACTCAACACAGGCACACCCACCTCTTCCTTCTCAGAACACCACTATCATGCACGAGCCTAGTCGTAATGACTCGTCTTTTTTAGACCTGGTACTGGCCGGTCTCAAACCACCTCCACCGAATCTGAACACGTACACACAAATGACACTATGAGTCGCTTCCCCACCACACCTACTCACTCGGACAATGACCTGAGCATCATCAACTTATCCTCTCATCCTCTCACAGAATATGAAATCTCCATCCTGAAAAAAGGATTGAATTTCTGTCCCAACTATAGGTTAGACAAATTTGAACTTTATAAAGATCTCCAACTTTTTATATGGAAAATAATCCTTAAAAAACTTTACCAGAAACAGGATACCAAAACTATTTTTACCCCCCAGGAAAATCGAGCTCTGGACCAGCTTGTTGCGCTATTGGAGGAGAGTGATACAACCGATCTGATTGATCAAATAGACCTCCCTCATATCCTTCAACAAATAGACGACTCGGATGTTCACTCACATTCGGGCGCCTCCAATTTAAAGAAAAAATCTGACTTTTGCCCACCACCTAGCACATGTCCGAATGCAGCAGCCTTTCTTAAACTTGTTAACAACGACTTGGAGAAACTCAAAATAAAAAAGCAAGGACCCTCTAATCTTAGCCCAGAAGAACTACAGGCACTAGACTCCCTGAAAGCAAACAATACAATCACCATAAAACCTTCTGACAAGGGAGGAAATGTTGTGGTCTTGGACAACAACCACTATATTGAGATTTGTAAAAAAATTCTCAACAATGCGGACTGGTACCGTTGCATGCCAGCCTCTATTGTTGAGAAGTACAATAAAGAATTCTACGTACTGGTTGACTCCGCATTCCTCAACAACACCATCAGCAAGTCCACTTGGACTTTTGTGAGAAACAATTTTCCCAAGACCCCTACATTCTACGCACTCCCTAAAGTGCACAAAAATCTGACAGACCCACCGGGTAGGCCTATAATCTCAGGTATAGGCTCAATAAGCGACAATGCTAGCAAACTTATTGATGAATATCTAAGGCCCCTCGTGATGTCTTTGACATCCTATGTAAAGGACACCAGCCATTTTTTGCAAATCTTGGAGCACTTATTTGTCTCGGACCGAACCCTCCTAGTCACTATTGACGTGGAGACGCTCTACAGCTCCATTCCACATGAACTAGGTTTGGCAGCAATCAGACACATACTCCATCAAAAATTGGATTCCGATCCCATTTATAATGAATTCATCATTGAACTGCTTGAGTACATCCTCACCCATAATGTCTTCACCTTTCTCGGCTCCCACTACCTCCAGGTGCAGGGGGTAGCTATGGGGACATGTTGTGCCCCGTCGTATGCCAACCTGTACCTGGGGGAGTGGGAGAAAGCCCTCCTTGCAGACGGGAACCTCACTCAATATACAAACCACATTCAGGGGTGGTATCGATACATAGACAACATTTTTGTCATTTGGGAGGGTCCCTTGGATGTACTCGAGCAGTTCATATTTAGGATGAACAAAAATGACTTCAATTTGACATTTACTATGTCCTTCAACAATACCCATGTAACTTTTTTAGACATTGAAATCTTCAAGGATGGACAGGGCAAACTTTCCACCAAATTATTCAGAAAAAGCACGGCCGGCAATACCATATTGCACGCTGCTAGCTTCCACCCTAAACCTTTGATCGACTCCATACCTTATTCCCAATACATTAGGATCAAGCGTAACTGTACAGACAATAAAACTTTTCTCACAGAAGCTGCTGCCCTCCGAGATAGACTGTTACTACGCGGATACTCCCACAATTCTCTCAAAAAGGCCTTTAAAAAAGCTACTAATAAACCCAGACAAATGCTCCTCCACTCTACTAAACAACAAAGAGATACACACCAACTTAGTATCATCACAACATAAAATCAGCAACACTGTCAAACTAAAAGAATTATTGAAAAATACTGGCACTTACTGGCCCTTGATCCCAGCCTGGGCCACCTAGTTCCAGAAAAACCTTACTTCACCTTTAGAAGAGCCACTTCCATTGGTGACCAGATCACCAAAAGCGAGTTTAAACTATCGACTACCCATTGTAAATACAGGGGTACTTTTGCCTGCGGCTCATGCCACTACTGTGGTTACATGTTTACTCAAAGAAACCCCATTCTCCCCAACGGGAAAACCTTTTTTCCAAAACATTTTGCAAACTGCAGAACCACTGGAGTGGTCTATCTACTCCAGTGTAACTGCGGTTGCTTTTACATAGGAAAGACTAAACTTGAGTTTTGGCGAAGAGCATACAGGCACATTTTATCCATGAAAACAGCTGACCCAGACCTTCCTTTAGGTCGACATGTAACACTGGTACATGGAGGCAAGTTCCCCTCCATCAAATTCTTAATCTTGGATCGCATACATCCCAACCCCAGAGGGGGCGACTGGAATAAAATCTTACTCCAGAGAGAACTCAAATGGATCCATTTACTTAAGGCCACCACACCCCCAGGCCTCAACGAGGCGGTTTGTTTTAAACCCTTCTTAGAAGGCTTTAATTCTGGAGGAATGGAAAAATAATGTCATGACCACCTTTATGTACATCCCCTCCATCCATCCATCCTTTCCCCCCCCTCCCCCTCCCCTCCCCTTCTCCCCTTCCCCCTGCCCCTCCCCCTTTTCCTCCCATTCCCTCTCCTTCACTCACCAATTCCAATACCCACATTAGTATTTGCCAGTTCATCCTTTCCCTCCTTCTCTCTACATTGTGTTCACCATCCCAGTTCTCGTTTTTCCAACTGTTTATTATATCCGGTTGTTCCTTTTTTGTCATTATACTTTGTACACCAAGCTGTGCGTCTGGCCACATACATGCTCCCCGTTTTTTCTCTCCCCCCTTTTTTTTTTTTTTTTTTTTTTTTTTTTCAGTGGGTACCATAGGGGACCAGGTATTGGACACACAATCAGCTTGGTTGGTTCCCCAACGGAACCCTTCTTTTGTTTATATATTATTTGTTAGTGTTTGCCACATACTTTGTGCTAGCATTTGTGTATCCTCCATTATGGTTAGGTTTCTTGTTGCCCATTGCAGGTCTTTTTATTGTCCCTCTTTTTTGCTCATGATTCTGCATATCACAATGTTTGTACTAAGGCACTAATTTGCCTGTTCTACTACCACTCCCGTTGTATTTTATGCTCATACACTGCTGATTAATCGATCATGTCTGTCTGATCATGTCTGTTCTCTTATATAAAAAATACTTACCTAGCATGACCCAGTTCCCACCTATATTTTAAAAAAAAAGAAACCACTTCGATTTGGCATGAGTGAGTGTTGATCCCATATCCCATTTTTTTGTTCAATACTCTTCATGTCTTTCTTCAACCCCCCTCTTTTACTTTTCCATGCCTGTTTTCGATCGGGCTACATTTACTTCCATCTATTCGTTTTATATTTTATAAGCTTCCCTCTTTGTGGCCAGTTCCCCCTTTCCCCCGCCCCCCCGAGGCGTGGGTGGTCGGAGCGGTTGCCCGGCACGGCAAGCCGCCCCAGGAATTCCCTTTTCCTGGGGCGGCGCTTAGGGAGGCACTTGGGCGTTTCTCCATCTCACACCCACTGCCTCCATGTTGCCACTCCGGCGAGCATGCTCAGTTCGCCGGAGTGGCACTTCCGTGCCGGTGGGGCGGGTGTGCACGACGTTGCTCCAACGTCATCGCGTTCGCGCATGCGCAGTTGGGGCGGCGCCGCGCATCCTCGCTTCGGGGGGTCTGTACAGGGCGTCTCAGCTGACGGTCTCCACAACACAGCTGTGCCTCGTTCTGACGCCAGCTAATTGGAGCCCGCACACCATTTAAAACAGCCTCACTCACTCCCTGCTAAGGCGCTATACACGCCGGACGCTGGGTTGTGAGGCTGGCTACATGATTGGTCTTCTTAAGGTATTTTACTCCACTTATATATTTTTTCTTACTTTTCCTTCATTCAAGCATCAATGTCACAAGTGCAGTATTATCTCTCCCCTCATTATTTACATATTTACAGTTATACAGTTGCATTTTTCTTGCTTTTTTACTACTTCCTAGCCTTCTATGGTCTTAGTCCCTGTAGGCTATTGGGAGCATACACATATGGGTTTTGTAGCAACATATTTGTTTCTCACATACTTCCCATATACCATTATGTTATACTCAACTATATTACTCTAGCTCCTAGGATGTACAACTATAGAATCCTTTAATACTTATGTATACCATATACTCACTCTGGGGTATATATATTTTGTATTTATTACCTTTTTTACCATGCAACAACTCCATTATAACATCCATCTATATATATATACATTTTTTTCTACCCTAATGCATCTTAAGCCAGACCTCTCTTATTAACCTGCATTCATTGTACTTCCCGGTTGCACCAAGCCATTAAGTTTGTTGCCCATATATGTAGTATCTTTAGTGTGCTCCCTCTGCATATTATTGCTTACACCAGTTTATTTAATTACTTACTCTCTTCTTAAATCACCTATACTGGATCTTTTCTAAAGGATCCTCAATTTTTTCATTTTTTAGAGACGCCTTCCTGTGACCCCAGCATATCGCTCTGGCTTGCGCACGCCCGGGTCGGGCGGGACGGGAGCACTGTCATACTCCTCCATGGAGACTGCTGCCCACCCACTTGCAGCCCTTACTACCTAACAATAGTATCTATACTTGTTATACCATTATTGCTCACTCCCACATCCTGCCCTTTCTCTGTGGTTTTCTTTGCTTTTAACAAAAACCTCCTTTCTACAAGCAATCAACGAAATCCTTTCAGGTAGGCGATCAATTGATCACTTCAACCTCCTACTGGATATCTACTGATAGTCCTACTAACATTTGACCCCTTTTTTTCATTTTTTCAATTAGTTTAGATGAACCCCTCTTTCTCAACTATGCCCCTGAAGAAGGACCCTACAAATACTAAATACCCCGAAATGCGTCGGGCTTGAGAAGAGTTTTCTGGTTCCTTTTATTAGTGCCTATTACTTGATGTTTATCACGTTTACTATGTAGTACTACCATGTTACTCTAGATATCTATTTCTGTTTTTAATATTTGTATTTTTCAACACGAATAAAATTTATATGTTTTTACTATGTACAATAGCTTCTACTTCTATAATTTCTCTTTGTCTATGCAAGTGCCGGTAAAGTCCACCTAGGGGAACCCTCTGTCTTGTAGAGATCCAGGGAGCCGGGGCAGTTGGCCCCTTTCTCCGACGACAAGCTGATGTAGTGGAGCTGCTATTCCCAGCTGAATCGCTGGCAACAGGGCAGAGCACCGCTGGCCTCTGCCTAGCACCTATTGTCTCTCTACAGCTTCAAGAAGCAGGGCTGATTGGCCCCTCTGCCCAGCAGCAGACCGAGCCCAGGAATGTTAAAAACAATCCAGCTGAAGCCCTGGCAGCCAGACAGAGAGTAAATGACCTCTGCCCCACACCTACTGAGGTCAACTATTCCTTGCAGCCAAGAATGGAGATCATGCGGGAAGACTATGTGAGTTCACTCTGCCTGACTAACGCATGTCCAGACCAGGGGGAGGTCTGGGACCTTGTTAGTCAACCTTTGGTGGGGGAGAAATGTGACAGACTCACCCGAGACAGATGCTATTGGAGGGGACTGAACACTAGCCTCTTGCCAACAGATTATGGGCCCTGGCATTTGGGGAAATGGTGCTCTCTGTGAGCTGTATGCCTGGGGACCCTGGGGTTGGTGTTACTTTGGATTCAGCTCCATGTCCCCCCAAAACACACAGACTCTATTGCCATAGTAGCAATAGTGACTGAGCCATACTGTTGGGGCTCATACTGTGAGAAGATGCTAATGTCATCAACTCCACTCACCTGTCTGATGTCAGTTATAATGTGTTTAATGTAAATAAGTTTAGTCTAGGTTCTAAGGGTATTCAACTCATTGTTGTTTGTTCTAATTAACCCTGTTGTTGATGTTTATGGTAATGTGTGTTAATTGAATGAGCCGATCACATTAGCCACCAGCACTGGCTAGGAGACGAATGGTCTAGGCTGAGGAGGGGGGAGATTGTTGTTTGTATTGTTAATTGTAATTAGCACCAGCTATTGTGTTTATACTACTGTGTGAAGCTCGGTGCCCACAAGTCTGTCATCTGGTCTGGGTAAAGGTTTTAGTATATTAGCTCATGTTAATTAGGTTAGCTTTGAGTCAGCCTGCTGTAAAAATGTGTGTGAGATCTCAAATAAAGAGTTAGTTCTGATGTACTCCAAGACTGGTGTTGTCTAGTTCTTGGGGGTTCCTATAGCCAGATCCATTGGACTCGTGTTCCAGAACTTAGGAAGCGGTATACTGACGGAAGCACTCAAGCGGAGTGTGGGACGTTCCGTGACAGTTACAGTGGGACGGATATGCAGGTAGTTACAGTGGTAGGGCAGATGTGCAAGGGGTACCGTGGTGGGGTAGATGTACAGGGGGTTACAGTTGTGGGACAGTTGAGCAGAGGGGTACAGAGGTGGGACAGATGAGCAGGGTGGTACAGAGGTAGGACAGATGTGCAGGGTAGTACAAGGGTGGGGCAGATATGCAGGGGGTTACAGTGGTGGAGCAAATGTTCAGGGGGTTACAGTGGTTGGACAGATGAACAGGGGGTTACAGTGGTGGGACAGATGAACAGGGGGTATAGAGGTGGGACAGGTGAGTGGGGAGGTACAGAGGTTTGACAGATGAGAAGGAGGGTACAGAGGTGGGGTCGATGTGTAGGGTTACAGTAGTGGGGCAGATGTGCAGGGTAGTACAGTGGTGGGGCAGATGTGCAGAGGGTTATAGTGGTGGGGCAGATTTACAGGGGGTCACAGTGGGGGGGACAGATGAGCAGGGGGTACAGATGTGGGGCAGATGTGCAGGGGGTTATGGTGGTGGGGTTGATGTGCAGGGGGTTACAGTGGTGGGGCAGATGTGCAGGGGGTTACATTGGTGGGGCAGATGTGCAGAGGGTTACAGTGGTGGGGCAGATGTGCAGGGGGTTACAGTGGTGGGGCAGATGAGCAGGGGTTACAGTGGTGGGACAGATGTGCAGGCTAATACAGTGGTGGGGCAGATGTACAGGGGGTTACAGTGGTGGGACAGATGGGCAGGGGGGTACAGAGGTGGAACAGATGAGTGAGGGGTACAGAGGTGAGGCAGATGTGCAGGGGGTTACAGTGGTGTTGCAGATGTGCAGGGGGTTACAGTGGTGGGGCAGATGTGCAGGGTAGTACAGAGGTGGCGCAGATGTGCAGAGGGTTACAGTGGTGGGGCAGATGTGCAGGGGGTTACAGTGGTAGGGTAGATGTTGCAAGGGGTACAGTGGTAGAGCAGATGTGCAGGGGGGTACAGTGGTGGGGCAGATGTACAAGGGGTTACAGTGGTGGGACAGATGAGCAGGGGGGTACAGAGGTTGGACAGATGAGCAGGGGGTTACAGAGGTTGGGGCAGATGTGCAGGGGTTACAGTGGTGGGGCAGATGTGCAGGGGGTTACAGTGGTGGGGCATATGTGCAGGGGGTTACAGTGGTGGGGCAGATGTGCAGGGTAGTACAGAGGTGGGGCAGATGTGCAGGGGGTTACAGTGGTGGGGCAGATGTGCAGGGTAGTACAGAGGTGGGGCAGATATGCAGAGGGTTACAGTGGTTGGGCAGATATGCAGGTAGTTACAGATGTAGGGCAGATGTGCAAGGGGTACCGTGGTGGGGTAGATGTACAGGGGGTTACAGTGGTGGGACAGATGAGCAGAGGGGTACAGAGGTGGGACAGATGAGCAGAGGGGTACAGAGGTGGGACAGATGAGCAGGCTGGTACAGAGGTGGGACAGATTTGCAGGGTAGTACAGGTTTGGGGCAGATATGCAGGGGGTTACAGTGGTGGGGCAGATGTTCAGGGGGTTACAGTGGTGGGACAGATGAACAGGGGGGTACAGAGGTGGGACAGGTGAGCAGGGGGGTACAGAGGTTTGACAGATGAGAAGGAGGGTACAGAGGTGGGGCAGATGTGTAGGGTTACAGTAGTGGGGCAGACGTGCAGGGTAGTACAGTGGTGGGGCAGATGTGCAGAGGGTTACAGTGGTGGGGCAGATGTACAGGGGGTTACAGTGAGGGGACAGATGAGCAGGGGTTACATAGTGGACAGATGATCAGGGGGTACAGAGGTGAGGCAGATGTGCAGGGGGTTATAGTGGAGGGGTAGATGTGCAGGGGTTACAGTGGTGGGGCAGATGTGCAGGGGGTTACAGTGGTGGGGCAGTTGTGCAGGGCAGTACAGTGGTGGTGCAGATGTGCAGAGGGTTACAGTGGTGGGGCAGATGTGCAGAGGGTTACAGTGGTGGTGCAGATGTGCAGGGGGTTACAGTGGAGGGGCAGATGAGCAGGGGGTTACAGTGGTGGGGCAGATGTGCAGGCTAATACATTGGTGGGGCAGATGTGCAGAGGGTTACAGTGGTGGGGCAGATGTGCAGCGGGGTACAATTGTGGGGCAGATGTACAGGGGGTACAGTGATTGGCCAGATGTACAGGGGTTACAGTGGTGGGACAGATTAGCAGGGGGGTACAGAGGTGGGACAGAGGAGCAGGGGGGTACAGAGGTGGGCAGATGTGAATGGGGTTACAGTGGTGGGGCAGATGTGCAGGGTAGGACAGAGGTGGGGAAGATGTGCAGGGGGTTACAGTGGTCGGGCAGATGTGCAGGGGGTTACAGTGGTGGGGCAGATGTGCAGAGGGTTACAGTGGTGGGGCAGATTTGCAGGGGGTTACAGTGGTAGGGCAGATGTGCAAGGGGTACAGTGGTGGGGCAGATGTGGAGGGGGGTATAGTGGTGGGGCAGATGTACAGGGGATTACAGTGGTGGGACAGATGAGCAGGGGGTACAGAGATGGGACAGATGAGCAGGGGGTACAGAGGTGGGGCAGATGTGCAGAGGGTTACAGAGGTGGGGCAGATGTGCAGGGGGTTATAGTGGTGGGGCAGATGTTCAGGGGATTACAGTGGTGGGGCGGATGTACAGGGTAGTACAGAGGTGGGGCAGATGTGCAGAGGGTTACAGAGGTGAGGCAGATGAGCAGGGGGGTACAGCGGTGAAACAGATTTGCAGGAGGGACATGGATCTAAGGTGTGAAGGTGCATGAATTGGGGCTGATCTGAATTGTAGAGTTGGGAGGACTCCACTGCCGCCATTTTATTCACAAGCGCTTGATTTGTTCTTCTTAATATGTAAGTGTGTTTCTTTTTAATAAATTTTATATATCTACGGAATTACACTATTTGGCCTTTTTTCTGTCCCACATGGGGTTTGTTCAAGGATATCTCCAACCTCTACTCAGAAAAAACACCCCAGTGAGGCACCCCTAGGACTCCAGCGTACTAGTGTGATCTCCCTATCATCTGCCAGAGGGCAATTTTTCAAGCCTTTCCGACTCATACAGCGTATGCTGATTTGGGTCCTAGCTTTCCGGTAAGCCTCCATTTTATGGGTGGTGGTATCTGCACATCCTTATCTGTCTTATTACATTTCCGGAGAAGGTCATCAAGGTTTTTTCTCATTTCCATTTTCGGATTCTCTCCTGATTGGCAAGGTTGCTACTAGACTGTAAAGCCTATACATCATCCACCATCTAGAAACCTAATATTCATCTTCTACTTCCATTATTCGGAGGACTATTTAGCTCTTTTGGTGTTCATTATAAAACTCACGTGGTGATTATTATTGTTTGTGGACTATTTTGACTCATTCACGATGGACACTTATTATTTTATATATTATTAATATTGTTTATGTAATATTATTCATCAATATATACTTACTTTGAATTTATAGCGCTACACCCACTTTATACACTCTGAATTGTAGAGTTGCATGAATTTGGGCTGATCTGAAGCGTGAGAGTCGTGAGAGTGCACAATGTTAATTTCTCACTACTTAAGTAGTTTACAGCATTTACTTTATAAAAAATCCTTTTCGTGATTGAGAGTGTGAAGTTGACATTTTTTTTATATACAATTGGCAAGCTCAATTTCTTTGAAAACATTTTTCGGCACACTGTGCTCAAAAGGTTGCCTACCCGTGGCCCAGGTCATCTTTATGTAGAGCAACAATTCTTTTTTTCCGATTCTTAGAGAGTTCTTTGCAATGAGGTGCCATGTTGAACTTCCAGTGACCAATAGGAGAGTTAGAGCAATAACGTAAATTTAACACACTTGCTCCCCATTCACACCTGAGACTTTGTAACACTAACAAGTCACATGACACGGGAAAAATGGCTAATTTGGCCTAATTTGGACATTTTCACTAATGCAGCGTACTCACGAGCGGACTTCTCGTCGGACTGAACTCCGAAGGACTTTTCGACGGAGTTTTGATGGAGTTCCAACGAAACGGACTTGCCTACACATGATCCCACCAAAGACCGATCATTTTGAACGTGATGACATATGACCGAACTAGAAAGGGAAGTTCAATAGCCAGTAGCCAATAGCTGCCCTTGCGTAGTTTTTGGTCCGTCGGACTAGCATACAGACAAATGTTTTTTTCGATAGGAATTGAGTCCGTTGGAAAGATTTGAAACATGTTCTATTTCTAAGGTCCATCAGATTTTTCCACAGAAAAGGTCCAATGAAGCCCACACACAATCGGAATGTCTAACAGATTTGTTCCGTCTGACCTTTTCTGCTGGAAAGTCCGTTCATGTGTACACGGCATTAGAGGTGTACTCGCTTTTAGACATTATTGGCTGTGTGTTGAGTTATCTTGAGGGGACAGCAAATTTACACTGTCATACAAGCTGTACACTCACTACTTTACATTGTAGCAAAGTGTCATTTCTTCAGTGTTGTCACATGTAAAGATAGAATAAAATATTTAGAAAAATGTGAGGGGTGTACTCGCTTTTGTGAGATACTGTGTATATATATATATATATATATATATATATATATATATATATATATATATACAGTGGGAACGGAAAGTTTTCAGACCCCCTTAAATTTTTCCACTCTTTGTTATATTGCAGCCATTTGCTAAAATCATTTAAGTTCATTTTTTCCTCATTAATGTACACACAGCACCCCATATTGACAGAAAAACACAGAATTGTTGACATTTTTGCAGATTTATTAAAAAAGAAAAACTGAAATATCACATGGTCCTAAATATTCAGACCCTTTGCTGTGACACTCATATATTTAACTCAGGTGCTGTCCATTTCTTCTGATCATCCTTGAGATGGTTCTACACCTTCATTTGAGTCCAGCTATGTTTGATTATACAGATTGGACTTGATTAGGAAAGACACACTCCTGTCTATATAAGACCTTACAGCTCACAGTGCATGTCAGAGCAAATGAGAATCATAATATCAAAGGAACTGCCTGAAGAGCTCAGAGACAGAATTGTGGCAAGGCACAGATCTGGCCAAGGTTACAAAAAAATTTCTGCTGCACTTAAGGTTCCTAAGAGCACAGTGGCCTCCATAATCTTTAAATGGAAGTTGTTTGGGATGACCAGAACCCTTCCTAGAGCTGGCTGTCCGGCCAAACTGAGCTATTGGGGGAGAAAAACCTTGGTGAGAGAGGTAAAGGAGAACCCAAAGATCACTGTGGCTGAGCTCCAGAGATGCAGTCGGGAGATGGGAGAAAGTTGTAGAAAGTCAACCATCACTGTAGCCCTCCACCAGTTGGGGCTTTATGGCAGAGTGGCCCGATGGAAGCCTCTCCTTAGTGCAAGACACATGAAAGCCCGCATGGAGTTTGCTAAAAAAAACACCTGAAGGACTCCAAGATGGTGAGAAATAAGATTCTCTGGTCTGATGAGACCAAGATAGAACTTTTTGGCCTTAATTCTAAGCGGTATGTGTGGAGAAAACCAGGCACTGCTCATCACCTGTCCAATACGGTCCCAACAGTGAAGCATGGTGGTGGCAGCATCATGCTGTGGGGGTGTTTTTTAGCTACAGGGACAGGATGACTGGTTGCAATCGAGGGAAAGATGAATGCGGCCAAGTACAGGGATATCCTGAATGAAAACCTTCTCCAGAGTGCTCAGGACTTCAGACTGGGCCGAAGGTTTACCTTCCAACAAGACAATGACCCTAAGTACACAGCTAAAATAATGAAGGAGTGTCTTCACAACAACTCCGTGACTGTTCTTGAATGGCCCAGCCAGAGCCCTGACTTAAACCCAATTGAGCATCTCTGGAGAGACCTAAAAATGGTTGTCCACCAATGTTTACCATCCAACCTGACAGAACTGGAGAGGATCTGCAAGGAGGAATGGCAGAGGATCCCCAAATCCAGGTGTGAAAAACTTGTTGCATCTTTCCCAAAAAGACTCATGGCTGTATTAGATCAAAAGGATGCTTCTACTAAATACTGAGCAAAGGGTCTGAATACTTAGGACCATGCGATATTTCAGTTTTTCTTTTTTTATAAATCTGCAAAAATGTCAACAATTCTGTGTTTTTCTGTAAATATGTGGTGCTGTGTGTACATTAATGAGGAAAAAAATGAACTTAAATGATTTTAGCAAATGGCTGCAATATAACAAAGAGTGAAAAATGTAAGGGCGTCTGAATACTTTCTGTCCTCACTGTATATAGGAAAACCCTGATATAGGTGGCTATATAAGCTGCAGACAAAAAGTAAAGTATTGTCCCAGGGGGCCCTTGCCCCTTGGCATATTAAACACCAGCAAAAAAAAAATCAGAATAAAAACAAGAAAACAGCAACTATAAGTTTATGAAAAGAAACTCTTGGTTGGTGCTCTGATGAGAGACACATTAATAATGCTAAATATTATGGCTCATTGGGACCACTGTCTGCAAATAGTTCCAAAATGATTCTATTTGAAGAAGAATGCAGTTTCTGGCACAATCTAGATTATAATTGGAGAACTGATCTATGACCATTCCCCAAGTTCATGAATCTGACATTGGGCTTGTACAAAATGTACCGCAACTGCTTTGTCAAGGTTAATTGTTTTTTTGCTGACAGCAGTGCTCAAGCACTAACTAGATGTCAGTCCCATGTTTTGAAAGCTGAATTTGAATGATAATGTCCTCTTATCAGCATAGACCAGTGATCAATGACATTTTAGACAATAGATGCAACAATCCACATCACAATTGAAACATTCTTTGATAGGAAATGTTTGACCTGAATGAGGGTGGTTGAACAAAGATGCACAGATCAAGGAACTACACAGACTGCATTTATGACTCTTAAAGCAACCTTTTTTTAATACATATCTGATGGATCTTCTCTTCTCTGACCAGAATATCCTTAAGATTTCTGCTGTGTGTGTAAAAATGTAGCGGTGATCTTTAGTCCTCATGCACACAGGCTGTTAAAAAAACGTTATGAAAACGCCAGTATCTTTGCAGTGATTTTTTTTAACTTTTTTCAGCTTTTTTCAGCGTTTTTGCATTAGTGGTTTTTAGCGTTTTTTAGCGTTTTTGAGCGTTTTTCCGCGTTAGCGTTTTTGAGCGTTTTTTTTTTTTCAAATTTTTTTTTTTTTTTTTTTTCAATGGATCAAAAACGCTAAAAAACGTTGGTGAATGACGTTTTTAAGCGTTTTTGAGCATTTTTGAGCGTTTTTCAGCGTTAGAGCGTTTTTACAGCTGAAAAACGCCTCTCAGAACCCACTGGTCCTGGGTTTTTTTTATAGCTTAAAAACGCCTATGCCACTTGCAGCTCAAAAACGCCTAGGTGGGCATGAAGCCATAGACTAACATAGACAGGCCTTTTTAAGCTGCAAAAAAAGCTCAAAAAAGCAGCTGTAAAAACGTCCGTGTGCATGAGGACTTAACCTCAAGGTTATTGTGACTCTGAAAGATATGGTCAGAACAATAAGTAATTTTCTTGTATCTTTCCAAATAGAAAGTATTTATTTGTACAAATGGAACCTTGTTCAACTTGGTAGAATGAGGTAACTTGTGAGTGTCTTCTCTTCTATGGAATCTAGATAACCTCTTTGGAGGAATGTCTTATCTGTTCATTCTGAACATCTGCATTTTTTAGGCAATAAACCAAACACCCTGACTAAAGGGTACAATGGCACAATTTTATTTAAAAAATAGCTTTTTTAGAGGGGTGGGGGTGGGGGAGGTTATTGGAATTATTTGTGGAAATTATATAAAATTTTTCTGGGAGTGAACCAGGCCAAGACTTGAAAATTTAGACAGGCAGGCTAAGCTTATTTTTTCCCTTGGATTTATCATTGGCCTTGTTTAAAACTCAGGCAGGTGCATGGCTAAGTTGTTTTGTAGGGGGGTGGGTGAAGCCTGACGGAAACTGAGAAACTAATTCCCTTGCAAGTCCATCTTGCCTTTGATTGACAGTGCATGGCAGTGGATGAGTGGATCTTGTGACTTCCATGTGACTAGTCATTGCAAATACTGCATGGACACTGATTTTCCCAGAAGTCTGCACTAAGTTACAGTCGAGTCAAATTTTAGGATTACTCAGTAATAGAAATGTTAGTTTTGGTGAGATATTCTACCAAAATTAAATACATCTAAAGGGATGCAGACACTGCAGCTTTTGTTATTAGAACATAAAAAGTACAGTCCATACCATTCAGAATCATTATCCAAATGACATAGTGGAAGAAACAGCTTTTTCTTCAGAGCAGAAACAGATGGGAAACTACAGCAAAAAGTTGAAGAACGCTTTAAAGTGATGGTAAGAACTACCTGAATTTGTTTGACATCTCAATACTATTACTAAAACTGTCACAGGTACTTATCACCAGAAAATTGCCATAAATTTTTGTTAAATTCACAAGATAATGTTTAATACTTATTGTTTCAGAATTCATACATTTTTACAGTCCTCTTTACCTGTAAAACTATGAATTTATGAAAATGTTTGTAATATTAAAAATGGCAGAAGAGTAACTTTAGAGATTAATTTATAAATCTCTGACAGAGATGTATAAATACAATAAATAAGAAATTGACTCTCCAGAAAGAACAGTAAAATTTATATTTTAACAAGATTTACAAACTCCCCCCCCCCCACTATTGAGACACAGGCTTACGCAAATAGAAACTATGCTCCTGACCACTTCTTATACATTCAGTTGGAATTTTTCTAGGTACACCAGGTTTTTAAAGCAACTAGCCCAACTGTAAATGATGTGGCCTTAAGTCAATATACAGCAGTATACTGTATAGTATAAAGATATTGACAAGATGTTCAGATTTTTTTTTTTTGACCAGCTTTGCATTTATTACAAAATTGACTGTGGAATGATTGTTACAACCTGATGAGATAGTTGTAGTATTGGAATTTTTCACACACTAAAGTTTCTGGAGTTCACAAAGAACAATGTTAGCAAATGTTGAAAAAAAAAGCAGTGAGTGGCATTTGTATTGTTGAAAATAACACAAATAACCAATTTTTACAATACTATAGTGCCCATTACAAACCTTGCAAAGGATGTCCTACAATGCTAAAGGACCTTGCCAGGTTCCATTACTTTAATCTAAGAACAGAGAAATAGGGCTACACTGAACATGGAATTACTAAAATCAGACCTTTGAAGACTGGAAAAACAGTGCAATTTTTGTGTTCATCTTCTATATGCAGATGGTTGGTGAAAATTGTGCATGCACATCAATCTTTCAGATGAGATGAGCAGGATTGTTAAACATAAAAGGGTGACCAACATGTCCTCAGGCTTTATCACTAAGAAATTTTTCCAAGATCCTGTTTACATGTTGTAAATGTAGCAAGGTCCCAGGTCTACTTCGGTCCAATGAGAACCTCCAGGGCCAGAGATAGCTGACATCCTTCCGTGTGTAGTGGGTTGTGAGGCATGGTGGGCGCAAGATGATTAAAGTCATTGGGCGCCAGACACATCTTGAATGCAAAAAGAGAGTTTATTTATCTTAACAAACTTTTGAGAGAGAGAGGGTTAGGGCCAGGACACCCTTAGGTAGTTGCAAGTTCAGTTGGCAGACTCTGAGACTTTGATAGGAGGACAGCCATGCAGGGAAAGGCATCCAGCAAGATGCCACATCTGCATGTGCAGGAATGCTGTCTCCTATGGCAACAGTCTTTAACAGTTCCTAACACAAAGCTTATCAGTTTCTTTCTATTCCACTACAATCACTCCTTGTAGTTCTTCAGTCCATTGAGCTCCTGGTCTCTCACTAGACCCGCTGATTCACTGTCACTGAATCCCTGGTTTGACACACAAGGTTGCTCTGCAAGCATCACCTCTGCTGTCTGGATCCCTGGCTTGATACCCACTGAAGTTTCCTGATTCTCCACCGTCCCCGGTTGGTGAGAATGCTGCTCTGGTACTTGCTTCAGTTACTCACTGTGGTCCCTGGTAATTAGGCATATGGTCCCTTAATGGCGACAGCTTCCCCTCTATCTCCGACCACGACAGGTCCTCCGGCCTGCAGAACTGTCACTTTTGGTTGGACTGCAAGCCGCGGTCCCAACCCTGCAGTGCACTCTTTCTTCTGGATAGGTCCTTAGACAGTCTAGCAGCCAGATGTGCCTGGGAAAGGCCCAATCTCTGGCCTAGCAGCCCAGGTAGTACAACACATGTCCACCCAGACAGCCATCCAGGTGGCACAGAACCTAGATCACCTGACTCCACCTGAATATATAGGCTCTCCCAGCAGAGAAAGGGATTCAGGAAAATCCTTGTCCATTGGCGGAGATACCCCATATACCCATAACTTGACCTTGCGTTGATCTTCTCATATTTAGTACCACCAAGTACCTAGTGGTAGAAGAGAAAAGTGCAACGAGGCCAAACTTAGGGAGAAATCAATAGATCTCTAACAATGAAACAGGATAATTATTCCTGGCATGTAAATTTGTGAGGAGCAACCCTGCTTAAACTCCAAGGCACTACATCAAAAATTCTGTATATTCCAATTCCAAAAATTGAAGCGCCAACACCAGCCATCTCCCCGATAAAATGCCTGCAAAAAAAAATATTTTCTGGCAGTGCCCCTCCCGAGACTAGACTCTGGATCTGCCCCTGGCCTGACCAGCAGCTGGCGCAGCCTCTCAGTGGGTTTCTGGGAGACTGAGCCAGTTCCCCCCCCCCCCCACAGTTCAGTGCTCCAGTGAGCCATGGAGGGAAAGACCAGAGAGAGAACTAAGCAATCTGCATTTTTTTATCTCACAGTTCTCAGCCTCAGAGGCGACGGGGGGTATATGAAGCTGGGATCTGTGCTGCATCCACTTAGGTGAGTATAAAGGTTTTTGTTTTTGGAATCCCACATTCTCTTTAAAGTACAGAAAAATACTTAAAAAGAAAAATCAGAGAGCATACCATTAGAGTACAAAGTTTATTCAGTCTGCCTGTATATCAGAGAAATAACAAAGGTTCATTAACCGCTTGCAGACCCCCACCGTAGATATACTGTAGCAGGAGAGCCACTCTGCGCCGGATTGTGTACCTAGTACCCAATCTTCAAGCTGGGGTAGAGAGTGTGCGCCCCCGCCGCCCCGGCTGTGTGGCAACTGGCTGCAGCACCAACCACTGATTGGTCACCGGCAACTGATGATCGGCTTGGGACATTACCGAAGAGAGCCCTGTGTAGGTAAACTAACACAGGGCTCTCTTCTGACAGCAGCAATGTGCTGTTTGTTTTCTTCCTGCTTCCTTCCATTACCAAAAATATGTAGCAGAATACATTATGGCCTAAACTGATGAAGAAATTAGATATTTTACATATTTTTATTGAATGTGTTTTATAGCAGAAAGTAAAAAATATATATATATATTTTTTTCAAAATTGTCTGTGTTTTTTTGTTTATAGCGCAAAGAAATAAAAACCGCAGAGGTGATCAAATACCACCAAAACAAAGTCCTATTTGTGGGAAAAAAAGTTTCAGAGCCAGTTCCCAATGATTCACACAATGTGAGACAGAGTAGGTACTGTGAGCTATTTGGATAAAACGTGGCTAACCTATATAGAGTGAGGTACCAACGTGTGGTTAGTTTCAGAGCTAGTTCGCAATGATTCACACAATCTGAGATAGAGAAGGTACTGAATATCGTAAGGCCTGCAGCCACTTTGAAGTGGAGATGGATGTGTTTAAGTCTTTTTTCCATGCTAAGAAGGACTTTGTTTTATGGAATTCAGATTCACGCTGTAGTAAAGTAGAAAACAGTGATTTACATTCAATAGATTTTGAAGGGACCGTAAAAAAGTGGGAGACAAGTACAAGGCTAAAATGACCAACAAAATCTTACTACTGAAGCCATATTTAGACAGAACCTGCAGTAAATAGCCACAATGTCGAACGCCTTCTCCGCATCTATGGTTAGCAACAGGGAAGGTGTTTGACTCCGTTCGGCAGAGTGAATGATATTTAGAACAGTGAACCCCATTTGATCAGGCTGTACTAATTTAGGCATAATATCTTTCAGATGGTGTGCTGATACTTTCGCAAATAGTTTAACATCTGAATTTATCAGAGAAATAGGCCTGATGTTAGCAAGTATATTAGGATCCTTCCTTGATTTGGGGAGGATAATGACATGCACTCATCTCTGGGGGAAAGGCAGCTTTGGCATTAAACAAGGAAACTAGTTTGGGGGCTAGTACTACCTGAAAAGTTTGGTAATATTCATTAGTAAACCCGTCTGAGACAGGTGATTTGCCTTTAGGTATAGATTTGATGGCGTGGAGAAGTTCCAAGTTAGAGAATGTTTGATTAAGGTGGTCAAGATCTACCTTTGTTAGGGATGTGAGGTTAGGCCAGCCTAAAAAAGATTACATTTCTGTCTGTAACGGTTGAGGGGTACTAAGGTGATCTTTTAGGTAGTATAATGAGCTGTAGTAATCCGCAAAAGTGTCAGCTTTGATATTTGGTATTTGAGTGAATAAGATATGGAATTTTAGATTTTGTTCTGTATGATTTTAAGCAGGGTGCTAAGAACTTTCCAGCTCTATTATGATGGGCATAATAACAAAGTTTGAGCTGGCGAAAGACCAGATCATGCTGATCATACAGGAGACTCCTTAATTCAAGGTGGGCTTTAGATAATTTAGATGCCAAGGTTTGATCTGGGGAAGATTTATTCTGGGTTTCCAGACAATGGATGGAATCTAATAGTTTCCGTAGCTTAGTCGATTTTTATTTTTTAGCCTGAGCGCCTAGTTGAATGAAGATTCCAAGCATATATATCTGTATCTCAGAGATCATTTAGGCAGAAGTAATCACAGAGATGCTGAGAGAGCACTTCATTAGTAGCTGGTTCCTTCAAGAGCTTATCATTACACCAAATATAGATAGGGTGGCAGCTGTCCTGCTCCTATATGGTGATAGTGATAGCCGCGTGGTCTGACTACGTTATATCAGCAATATCGTAGAAGGAAACTTTCTGCAGAAGCCATTTTTCTATTAAAAACATATCTATACGTGAATATGAATTATGTCTGGGAGAATAGTATGTGTAGTCTTGTTCAAAAGCGTATTGGCAGCTCCACACTTCAAAACATCTTCATCATAAAGTAGGAAATGCAAAAAATACAAGCGTTCTCTGTGTGGGACAACCACCAAATTGAGGACTCCACATACTATTAAATTGCTTTTCCTGACTCCAGTAATTC
Organism: Aquarana catesbeiana; assembly: GCF_042186555.1. Lineage (NCBI taxonomy): Eukaryota > Metazoa > Chordata > Amphibia > Anura > Ranidae > Aquarana > Aquarana catesbeiana. Next base: position 342,864,502 of record NC_133325.1, read on the forward strand.
TTTTGAAAAGTTTGTGATAACAATTTTCCCTGGCGGGAATTAGGACCATGCACCCCCACAATAGTGAAGGTGTGAGCATTAATGTCACAAATTAAAATGACGTAACAACCTCCATTATCTAAAATGGAGTGGAGATTAGAGGAGACTGAGTTCTGAATTGCCATAAGTACTCCGCGTCTCTTGGAGGAGAAGTTGGCAGAAAAAACATAGGGAAAGTCTTATGTCGACATTTTGGAGCGGCTGAAGCTTGGAAGTGGGTTTCCAGAGTCACTAGGACATAGACTTTAGCCAAAGTAGCTGTTTTCCACATAAAGATTCTCTTGACGGGGTCACGAGCATTAAGTCATAAAAATGTAATAGTCATCACGGCAGCAGATTGAGAGAAGCAGGGTATAGCTCAACACATAACTTGAGGGTAAAATGTAAGGCTGGGCAATCCAGACAAAGGTCAATGACAAGGTTAGGATTGGTCTGAAGCTGGGCGATGTCCTGAGATACATCAGAACAGCGGGAGTTGGCAAAGACATACTCATGCCCCTTCATGAAATATAGGCTGGTGTAAGGAGAAATCACATTAAGTGATGGAGTCCCAGGAAGACTGCTGCTTGTTGGAGCGGGTATGGTTAACCCTTCATTATTCAGGTGTAGTTAAGCGGGACAGATGAAGTACGCCTGAGGATAGTGGATCCACAGGGATTATACCTCAAGTTTGCCAGGGACGGAGACCATCCTGTAAGTTGCATACACTGTCCAAGACTGGCTGCCCAGAGGGAAAAAGGAAATGGGATCACTGCTTTGCAACTCTTTCTGAGACTGGGTGTTGGGATCACATACCTCTATGCCATTTTGAGCAGTGGTGTCTGGCATATTTACCTATCCGGGGCGTGATTTCACTGGCTGCGCTTGCCAGGGGTGGAGGCCAATGACCCACCACCAGTGTCTGTGCTGACCTGTGTGAAAGTCATATCTGTCAAGATAAGTAAGGAAGCCCCCGCTAGAGGTCCAGCAGTAGCTGCTGAAGATGGTCTCCTGGCGCCGTTGTGGTGCGGACTGCGCTGAACCGCCGGGAAGAAACCCAATAGTTTCTTGAGTTTTGGCAGTTCCCTCTGATAATGAGGCATAGTGAGGACGATGCTCAGGTGCTAGGGCTGCAGGTGTAGGGTCTGTAGCAGCTGCAGGTGTAGATGTAGAAGTCACTGGAGGACTGGTGGAGCTAGTGGATCTAGTGGATCATATGGCAACTTTGGAGAAGTGGTCGTCATGCCCCCCCGTGAGAGTGTGCATTTTGAAGAGACTCCTACAGAACTCAAAAGGTCCCAGTGGCATGGAGGGCATGCATATAATGGCAATGTTGTAGCACAGCCAGGACAATTTTAAAATGAAGCTTTGAGGAGGGATATAGTTAAGGTTTGAAATTGAAAGATAGAAGGTGATTGGTTCCATGCACAGCTGCTCCAGATTCAGTGTGCTCTAGTCTTAGTATATTCAGCTATCTGTCAGAATCCATTTAGGACATTGTCTGCTCCACCAGAACCTACACAATGGGGTTGATTTACTAAAGGCCAATAGACTGTACACCTTGGAAAGTGCAATTGCACTCTGCAAGTGCAGTTGCTCCAGAGCTTAGTAAATGAGGTAAAGCTTCACTTTGCAAAGAATACCTAATCACATGCAAGGAAAATAAAAAAAAAGCATTTTTGCTTGCACATGATTGGTTGATGAAAGTCAGCAGAGCTTTTGCTCATTTACTAAACTCTGGAGCAACTGCTCTTGCCGTGTGCAACTGCTGTTTCCAAAGTGCACAGTCTAAATCAACCCCATACTGTTTAGCAGCTTCAGCAAGTTTCCTATGGTATCTACCACTGTTAAATTAAGCAGGAGCATGGAATTATGTCCCATGTATGAGTTAGCTGGTTATACACAAGTCGATTTATCGATCGGCTTGTGTATAACCTAACCAGCTATAGTCAGCAACACAGATCATTGTATTCTGCTGCTGGGGAAGGCTCCCCACAAACAGAATACAAAAGCTCAGCGGGAATGATTCCAGATCCACATTGAATGTGTGAATGGGGAAATCAGTACACTTTTTGTTTTTTGCTTAACCCACTGGTATGGCTTGCCTTCCATCAACATAAGTTCTTTTTCCCAGAAGACAGTTACATACAGTTATTCTTGGCACTGCTTTGTCTCTCTTACAGTCAAGGTGAGTGCCACTAGCGGGTATTCTATGATTTGGTAAACACTGCTTTAAAACATAGGAGTTATAAACAAATGCACGCAAAGATCTACTTTTTTAAATGCAATGAGAGTAGCTGGAACTTGCAAAGGTGGGCAGGAAAACCCATAACCCCTAGATAGAAATGAAAGGTACAGGAATTATGGTAGGACGAGATGGCTTATTCAATGCATAAAAAGTGCTGACTGAAAACATATTTATCACTTTTAGGTGCTCTAACCCTTTAAAGAGGCAAGCAAGATTATGAAGGTTTATAGTGTTCATGAAGCTTGCCTACATAATAAATTATAATAAAAAAGTATGTATGCAATCAGTGCCATACTTTAGAACATAGAGATGACCACTTCATGCACCCATTCATTTTCTTTTTGAGCTTCAATGTAATTTGTGCAACAAGATCTTTTAGAACAGGGCAGAGCAAAAAGCTAATTGCTTTACCCCATGTCCTCTAAGTGTTCAGCTTGCTTTTCTAGTATTGTCTTTGCTAGTTAAATATGTGTTTTAATGGGAGTTCCATTCAAAATTCATGTTATAAATTGCCAAAATCAATATGATCATCATAGAGCAGAGCAAAGCATTTGGTTCCCATTCAATATTTATAAATGTTTTTAGTCAATGCCAATTGTTTGCAATCAATATATACTTAATGGGACAGGATGTGAGGTATTAGATGCACACTAGCTCTGTTAGAAAGCCCTTTTGTGCTTTCACAAGTCATGTTTATCTAAAATGGAATAAATATGATCTGCACAGCAAAGTAAATAAAAGCCTAATTAACCCGCCTTGTGTTGCAGTTATTTCAAACTATATATATAGAATAACAAATAGCCATATTACAGAAAGTGTCCCACAGTGCTACTATGCTCTCATTGTGCCAACTGACATCAGTAAAAAGCTCTTTATAGAGCTGTACAAGTCATAATTCACATAATAATTACAGGGCAAGAGTGATCAAAGTTGAATTTAAAATGCAACTGGTAATAAAAGCATAGACTATAAATTTGTTCAGCAAGGGCCCTATTTTGAACCAAAAAGTTCCGTAAACAAACATATTGCAGATATTTTAATTGTAAAGAATTATTGTAAAGTCTTTTCTTTGGTTTTTGTAAAATGCTGTCAACTTCACTAACTGAGAACTGTGGACTTAAGGAATTTGGCCCAGTGCTACGCTTATATATTTATTGCAGTTAATGATAATGATAAACATCATCATCATATCATCTTCGTCATTTTCATGGATCTAAGCATTTTAACTATGTAGTTGAAAAATATGTCTCTAAGCTATAAAAAAGATGCTATAAAAAACTAAACCACACTACAGAAAAGCTAATGAAATACTTTAAAAACAGGGCCTTATAGCCTTAAACTGCACCTTACCAGTACCACAAAGGTAGGGATGAGCCCGATGTTCGACTCAAACGTAAGTTCGACTTCAACATTGGGTGTTCGCTTGTTCGCCAAATTTAGAATATTATGGGGCGTTCGTGAGAAATTCGAGTGCCCGCGGAACGCCCCATAATGCACTGCGAGACCGTCAATGCACTGCAAGATTGCAGTGCATTGACAGCTGCTGATTGACCGAAGTATTCACCTGACCTGCATGCTTTGGCCAATCACAGCGCACTCTGCTGTGAGAGCCATGATTGGCCAAAGGCAGGGTGCCTTTAGCCAATCACCGCTCAAGGGGCTACGCCCCACACTATGTACGGCTGCTTACGTAGCGGCCGTACATTGTGAAATGAATGAGAGCAGCAAAATAAAATTTCCAAAGGAAAAAAATGTCATTTAAAACTGTAATGTATTGCTGCATTTCGGCAATATACATACAAATCATTGAAAAAAACAGTGTGAGTTCCCCCCCAGTTAATTACCAGGCCCTTTGGGTCTCATATGAATATTAAAGGGGGAGCCCTGCGCCAAAATGTAAAAATAAAAAAAGGCGTGGGGGTCCCTCCAAAAAATCCATACCAGACGCTTCAGGTTTGGTATGGATTTTGGGGTGGACCCCCACACCCCAAAAAAAAAAAAAAGATGTGGTGCTCCCCCCAAAATCTATACCAGACCCATATACAGGGAGTCCCCAAGTTACGAACATCCGACTTGCGAACGACTCCTACTTACAAACGGGATGGCGGGCACATTCGACGGAACCTTTTCGACGGCGGGCACATTTGATGAAACCTTTTCGATGGTGGGCACATTCGACGGACTCTTTTTCAATGGCGGGCACATTCGACGGACCCCTTTCAATGGCGGGCACATTCGACAGACCCATTTCGACGGCGGCCACATTCTACGGAACATCGGAAAACAAGATATCTGCCGTTCTACCCATGCTGTTCCGACTTACGAACATATTCGACTTAAGAACAAACCTACAGTCCCTAGCCCATTCGTAACTCGAGAACTGCCTGTACGAGCAGGCAACCTGGCAGGCCGCATGAAAAACGGGGGGACGAGATAACGCTCCCCCTCCTGAACTGTACCAGGCCAATTCCCTCAACATGGGTCCCCCCAAAACACCTTGTCCCCATGTTGATGGGGACAAGGGCCTCTTCCCCACAACCCTTGCCCAGTGGTTGTGGGGGTCTGTGGGTGGGGGAGCTTATCAGAATCTGGAAGCCCCCGTTAACAAGGGGGCCCCCAGATCCCACCCCCTATGTGAATGGGTGTCGGGTACATTGTACCCCTACACATTCAGCAAAAAAGTGTTAAAAATGTAAAAATGACAGGAGACAGTTTTGGACAATTACTTTATTAAAAAAAAAGTGTCCTGCAAAAAGTGTCTATCTTAAATCACAGTGTTGATGTCCCGAGAACAAAAAAAAGGAAAAACTCCACCCTCAATGTGAGGCGTCCCACCGACTGCAGCCTTTTCATGATGACAGCTCTTATATAGCTGAGAGTGGGGCCACCCAGTGATGTAAACGGGTGACCTAGCCCCTTCTGATGTCATGTGACATCACATGAGGTCAGAAGGGGCGGGGTCACCCGGTTACGTCATCGAGTGGCTACATAACAGCTGTCATCTTGAAAAGGCTGCAGTCAGTGGGACACCTTCCATCGAGGCGGAGTTTTTCTGTTTTTTTTTTCTTGGGTCATTGGCGCTTTGATTGAGGATGGACACTTTATTTTTTTAATAACAGTCAAAAACTGTCTCCTGTCATTTTTACTTTTTTGACACTTTTTTTGGGGAATGTGTAGGGGTACAATGTACCCGATACTCATTCACATGGGGGGCGGGATTAGGAGGCCCCCTTGTTAAAGAGGGCTTCCAGATTCCAATAAACCCCCTGCCTGCAGACCCCCACAACTACCGGGCAAGGTTTGTGGGGAAGAGGCCCTTGTCCCCATCAACATGGGTACAAGGTGTTTTGGTGGGGAACCCACAGCACCCTCCCCATGTTGAGGGCATCTGGCCTGGTATGGTTCAGGAGGAGGGGGTGCACTCTCTCGTTACCCCCTTTTCCTGCGGCCTGCTAGGTTGCGTACTTGGATAAGGGCCTGGAATGGATTTTGGGGGGACCCCCCATGCCATTTTTTTTAATTTTGGTACGGAGTTCCCCTTAAAATCCATACCAGACCTAAAGGGCCTGGTATGGATTTTGGGGGGACCCCATGCCATTTTTTTTTCATTTTGGCGCAGGGTTCCCCTCAATATTTATACCAGAACTGAAGGGCCTGGTATGAATTTGGGGGGGGGACACTATTTTTTAATTTTTTAAATTTAATTTAATTTTTTTTTTTTTTTAAATATCCATACCCAACCCAAAGGGCCTGGTAATGAACTGGGGGGGAGACTCACGCCATTTTTTTCAATGATTTGTATGTATATTGCCGGGATCCAACAATGCATTACAGTCGCGAGCAATTTTAAATTACTTTTTTTCCTTTAGAAATGTCATTTTGCTGTGGTACTGTTATACACATGGGAAAGATGCGCTACTTTACAGACAGACTAGGGAGACTCCCCAGGCATGATATTTAAAGGAATATTTCATTTTTATTGTTTCACTTTATGCATTATTAAAATCACTAACAGAGTATTGGTAACTGTAAGCGCAAACACACAAGTCCATATATAACAGGAGATATAAAAAGCTGAGCAACTTAGTCTATAGGGGACAGGCTGGAAGTTCAAGGGTTAAGTGGTAACCGGTAATGTAATGGTTAAAGTAGGCTGGTAGGCTAGGCGGCTGCTGTTTCCTCAGAGAGCTGGCTCTGTGATGGATGAGAGAGGGGTAGAGAAGGAAGCGCCACCTGAGTGTAGTATTAACAAATGATGTTTAATGACACCAGGTAAAAACACACTTACAGGATAAAAACATATAAAAGGCTCATCTGTATGGGTATGTGGTCCTTGGTGTTCCCTCTGATCCTGTGGTGGTGACGCTGCAGGGATGCTGGGCTGCAGAAGGTGGATTACCAGCCGGGAGCTCCTTCTGTGGCCATCAGGAAGAGACTAGGGGCCGGCGTGGAGCGCACGTGAAGCGTGCATGACGTCACAGGTCGTCCGTCTGCTTCCGGGTTTGGTATCCAGGGGAGGGATCGTCCAGGGAGGAGGGCTAGCAGAGAGGTTGAGAGAAGGCTACGCGCTCGGAGCCACTGCTCCTTCAATAGGCCTAATAGGGAGGTGTCTGCAATGTGCTTTTATATGGCAGTGCTGTGGGATAACAGGTCCCAGCGTCTATCACAAGAAAGCACAGTGCCACCTGTGGGCGGGAGGGGAACTACAAGGTAACAATATACACAGAGAAAAAAAAAAAAAAACAGGAGGTTATATAATAGTCAGTGTCATGGAAACATATATATGAAGAAGTGCATGGTAGTAAACATGGAGACAATAATATTAACAATAGTAAAAATGGGAGTAACAATGGGGAGGTAAGTGTAAGATGGAGGTAAGTATAAGCCCGGTTTCACACATGTGCGGTGCGAATTGAGCTCAGGTTTCACTGGGGAGATAAAAATCTCCTGTTCAAAGGAATCATTGCGTTTTAGCTCAGGATCAGTGAGCAGGGAGAGGAGGAGGTGTAGTGAGGAGAAGTAGAAAATCCTTGTTCAGAACGCAATGCATCTGCAAATCAGATGCGTTCCCATAGGAGATAATAGGCTTGTAGTTCGCACCGCAATGCCCAAAAAACGCACACATCTTTTGTGCAATGCGCAGTGCGAATGCAACGCACATATGTGAACCAGATGCATTAATATGAATGTATTTTAAAATGTCCTGCGAATCACATGCGGTGTAAGTCGCATCTAATTCGCATAGGTGTGAACCCGGGCTAAAAGTATAAAAGTATAAAAAAATAAAAAATAAATAAAAAAAAAAAAGGCAAGCGTATTGGGAAAACACAAGAAACAGGGAAGCATGTATCTGTGCAGGGTTCTTAAAGATATATATATTGTAGCAAGCCTACATCTGTAGGGGTGGTCTCATGAGGAAACGGGGTGGCTTAAAGTAGTGTGTGCACCTCAATATCCTCGTTCAACCCCCCAGGTGCTAAAGTGCCCAAAGAGTAGATCCAGTAAGTTTCTTGCTGGCAAAGACATTTATACCGCTCAGCGGCAGGGTATTTGGCCGGGATAGATTCAATGACCCACACACTGAGGCCAGCTGTAGATCGGCCGTGGTGAGTCAGGAAGTGTTTAGGGACGCTGTGGTGGTCACGGCCTTTTTCGATAAAGCGCCGGTGCTCCCCAAAGCGGGCCCTTAGGGCTCTGATGGTTCTGCCGACATATATTAGGCCACAGGGGCAGGTGAGGCAGTATATAACAAAGTCAGTAGAACAGTTGTAGAATTCTTTTAGGGTATAGTTTTTTCCTTTGACAGTGAAGGTTTTCTGACCATGTTGTATGAACTGGCAGGTTAAGCAGAGGGGTTTTTTGCATTGATACATCCCTCTGAGGGGTATCAGGGTGAGTGGTGATGAGGTGGGTTGGGTAGGCTTAATTCTACTGGGTGCAATTTTACTCTTAATGTTTCTGGATTTTCTATATGCCACTTTAGGTTTGGTATCGACTGTGGTTCTGAGATGAGGGTCTTCCAACAGAATAGGCCAGTGTGAAGCCAGGATCTTCTCCATTTTCTTGTATTTGTCATGAAATTGCGTGATGAAGCGGGTAGGTTGTTTACCAGTGGTAGGAGGATGGTTGGGGCCTGGGGATAGACTACGGTAATGATGGAAAGCCGCGTCTATAAGTGGGGTGGGGTATCCTTTGTCTAGGAATTTTTTTGACAGAAGTTGTCCATGGGTGTCATAGTCTGAGTCTCTGGTACAATTCCTTCGAAGGCGGCAGAATTGGCTGCGGGGGATGTTGTTGACCCATCTCGGATGGTGGCAGCTATCATAGTGTATAAATGAATTACCAGCAGTAGGTTTGGTAAAGTTTCTTGCATATATAGTTTTTTTGTCATGGCAAAGCTCGAGGTCTAGAAAGGCCAAAGTGTCAGGGTCAGCAACGTGAGTGAAGGATAGGCCCAAGCTGTTATGGTTGCAGTATTGTACAAAGGTCGTGATGTCATCAAACGTGCCATCCCAGATGATCACTATATTGTCGATGTATCGACTGTAATATATAACGTGGGCGGCGTGGGGATGGTCAGCTGCAAGGTACATATGTTCCCAATATCCCATGGTGAGATTGGCATAGCTGGGGGCAAAGTTAGCCCCCATGGCTGTTCCATTGATCTGGAGGTAGTATGTGCCTTCTGATTCGAAGTAGTTGTGTTTGAGGCAAAAGGTTAAGGCCTCAAGAATGAAATTGGCTTGCCGGGGGTTGGTGAGGGGATCATTGGCCAGGAAGTGTTCAACAGCACGGACTCCCACATCGTGGGGGATGGAGGTGTATAATGATGAGACATCAAGAGAGAGCCACCAGTAGTTCTGTTCCCAAGTGTAAGGCTTCAGCATATCAAGTAGGTGGGGTCCATCACGTATGTAGGAGGGGAGGTTCTGTGCCAGAGGTTGAAGAAATTGGTCAATGTAGATGGAGAAGCCACTAGTGATGCTGTCCATAGCGGCTACTATTGGACGGCCAGGGGGATTGGTTAGATCTTTATGGATCTTGGGTAGATGGTAGAAGTAGGGGACTTTATAGAAATTTTTTGTGATAAAAGAGGCTTCGGATTTGGAAATGATTTTTTCTGTCAGGGCTCGGTTGACCAGTGTTGCAACTTCAAGGGCGAACTGGGATGTGGGGTCACTGGAGAGGATGGAGTAAGTATTGGTGTCGGAGAGCAGTCTACGTGATTCACGGACATAATCATCCTTTTCTTGGATCATTATACTACCCCCTTTGTCCGCGGGTTTGATGACAATGGACTGGTTGAGAGTGAGCTGTTCTAGAGCCTGGCGTTCTAAAGGAGAGAGATTGGATTTGATGTAGATGTGTTCACGGTTGGTGTTACACATTTTGATGAAGTCCGAGTATACTACCTGGTAAAAGGTTTGTAGGTAAGGGCCTTTGTTGTTGGTGGGGTTAAAAATGGATTTGGGGCGTAGTGTGGTATGCCTGACTGGAGGAGAGGTGGGGCAGTGTTGGGTGAGCCATTCCAGGTCAGCGTTAAAGTTTTCGGCATATAGTTCCTCGAGTTGAGCAAGTGCAGGTTGATCAGTCTCATCAAGTATGTCATGGTCCATTGGTTGAGGTGTCTGGTAAGTATTGTCAGACACCTGTTTGGAGGATTGGATGCTGAAATACCTCTGAACAGTCAGGTCTCTGATAAATTAGTTGAGATCCTTGAATAGCGTAAAGGTATTGGGTTGCATGGTGGGGGCAAAAGTGAGCCCCTTACCAAGGAGGGATATGTCATATGAGGTGAGTACAGTGTGTGACAGGTTGTAGATTTTTACAGTTTCCGCATTTTTCCTGACCTTCCTTCCTCGTCCCCCCCTCCGTCCTCTCTTTCGTGTTTTCTTTTGGTGAGGAACGGAGGGGGGGTACATACTAAAAAATCATTATCCAAGGTGGAGGCTAATGTATTACTAGTGGTTGCAGTCTTAGGGGATTTGGGCTTGTGCAACTGGGTAAGGGGTAGGTTATCCAACCAAGCTGGGGGTTGCTGCTCTTGGATGTGGTTAGGGTGATTACTAAGTGAGTCCTGTTCTGGATTGGGTAACTGGGTGGACACAAGAACATCCGTGGAAACTACTCCTTGGGCGGGATAGGATGGGGATATAGAACTGTCATTGGGGCAAGGTGCTGTTGTCTGAGTGATGGGGGCTTTTTTTTGTTCTGTTCCTGGACCGTTTTGGCTTGGGGGAAAAGAATTTGGGGATGGTAGGAGGCTGGGGAGTGTGCCATGACATTGACCAGGGTCTGGGTATGTTGTAGGGTGGGGGCCTGGGTTGGGGTTTCAAACTAGGTCCAGGGGTGTTCTCATGTAGGCGGATGGACATGAGTGGGCGGGGCCCAGGAAGTATGCCCTGATTGGGGTTTTTTGTGTGTTTCCAGCTGAATACTTGATTAGTGTTGTAATCAAACAGGTCCCTTCTAAATTTGCCAAGTTTGCTGGCAATGGTGTTATCTTCATTTCTAATTGTGTTTCTCTTAAGCATGCTGAACCATGTGAATGGTAAATGGGGAATGGTATCACAAATGGTTTTACAAAGTGTGATGATTTTATCTTTGAGAATCATATATTTCCTGTCTCTCTGTTGGATGATGATGCCCATCCATTTTGCTGTACAAAATTCGGGTACATGAGCCCATTCGGTATAGAGGTCTGGGTCGAGGAAGGCACATTGTTTCAGGACTCTAAGTCCTCTGGGGGAGATTTTATGTTGTATGTATGACTGTAAGAAGAACTTGTCCCACCACTGCTGATTGGCAGTGGAGATCAGGTCCTCTAGTTTTCTAAAATGGGTGCATAGTTTGGGCATGGGGATCTTGGAGCCCGTGATATGGCAGTCCTTTTTGAAAAAATGGGCGGGGAATAGGGCATAAAATTCTTCCAAGATAACATGTTTGTGTTCCTCAATGGCAGCTAGGAGATCCATAGGAACAGATCGTGGTACATAAATTACCAATGGACATATAAAACAATAAAAATAACAATATGAAATAAAATAAGATTAGTAAAATAATGAATGGCGCTTGGTAATGCAGCTCAGTTAAAGCAGGGTAACAGACAAACAGAGTATTGGTAACTGTAAGCGCAAACACACAAGTCCATATATAACAGGAGATATAAAAGGCTGAGCAACTTAGTCTATAGGGGACAGGCTGGAAGTTCAAGGGTTAAGTGGTAACCGGTAATGTAATGGTTAAAGTAGGCTGGTAGGCTAGGCGGCTGCTGTTTCCTCAGAGAGCTGGCTCTGTGATGGATGAGAGAGGGTTTTTTTTTTTTTTTTTTTTTTCTCTGTGTATATTGTTACCTTGTAGTTCCCCTCCCGCCCACAGGTGGCACTGTGCTTTCTTGTGATAGACGCTGGGACCTGTTATCCCACAGCACTGCCATATAAAAGCACATTGCAGACACCTCCCTATTAGGCCTATTGAAGGAGCAGTGGCTCCGAGCGCGTAGTCTTCTCTAAACCTCTCTGCTAGCCCTCCTCCCTGGACGATCCCTCCCCTGGATACCAAACCCGGAAGCAGACGGACGACCTGTGACGTCATGCACACTTCACGTGCGCTCCACGCCGGCCCCTAGTCTCTTCCTGATGGCCACAGAAGGAGCTCCCGGCTGGTAATCCACCTTCTGCAGCCCAGCATCCCTGCAGCGTCACCACCACAGGATCAGAGGGAACACCGAGGACCACATACCCATACAGATGAGCCTTTTATATGTTTTTATCCTGTAAGTGTGTTTTTACCTGGTGTCATTAAACATCATTTGTTAATATTATTAAAATCACTGCTCCTGAAAAAACAGATGTTTTAAAACTTTTTTTTTGCATTGGCACATGTCCCCTGGGGCAGGACCCAGGTCCGCAAATACTTTTTATGGGAATAGCTTACATATAAGCCTTTAAAATGAGCACCTTTTTGAATTTTCACATTTGTGTCCCATAGGCTTTAACAGTATTAGCGTGTTCACACTCATTTTTGCATGTTCTGCTGCGAACCAAACCGGAGGGGTTCAGCTCATCCCTACACAAAGGTACTAAACAGACTCTATAACTACAATTCAGGCGCTGAATATTGTTTACACATACTTTATATGTAGCGCTTAGCACTCTGTGTGCCTTGAAGTCTTTGGTACTACAAATAGTGAGTTTCAATGCTTCCTTGTTGTGTCAAGTCCTGCCCTTCCCACCTCTTGAACATTTCTATTAGTCTATCACTATAATAAGAATATTTACTGGTCAGTATAAATGTGGTTGAAGAATAGTTGGTGGGTAGTGGTGAACAAAATTGTGAGGCTTTTTGAAATTTGGACATTGTAGATGTTTCACAATTTTAGGAAAATACGTTGAAATCAATGAGGAAAGCAAACTTGATTGGTTTTGGTGCAGTTTATTTTAAATGGCTCTCAAACATTAAGGAAGTTCTTTGTCAATTATCCTGGACCTGTTCTTGTACCATTTTTTTAATTCCATATGTTTATTCATTTTTCAAAGGAAATACATTGTACAATTAGAACTGTACGTCGTGCAACGACGTCAAAGTGCTTTAACAAGATGTGAATAGTTTTTGCTCACAGTATACATGTGTAACAAGTTATTAACAAGTTGCAATTTTCCTAAAAGTCTTCCGTTACTACCGCTAATAGCCCTCTTCACTGGTGTGGCACCCCAACTGGGATCCTTAGTGCCACACCAGCGCAGAACGCCTGGTGTACAAATCATATAAAACTGAGTTTATGTAAAATTAATTAAACAGAACCTTTGTGATTTACCATTGGGAGACTATCCAATTTGCTCGGTCATGTTCTTGTACCATTAAATGGTCTCTTTTGGGACATGACATTAGATAATAAAGAATATAGAATCCTTAACATTAACCTGTATCATAATGCTAACCCTAATATTGGTTTACAAACAAAGTAACTGCTACATCACTGCTGAAGTTGTCATCCCATGAATTTGTTTATAAACAAATGTCTAGGGTTAGCATTAACGTTAGGGATTACAGCAAGTGATAGCATTGTTATCATTATAGCCATTAGTCATTATGTCAGCACTAGTAATGAATGAACCAAGCAAAGTTCTGTTTTCTGGATGTTGGCTAAACACTTTTTCAAGGCCAATTTGCAAGATTTATTTGTAAAAAGGGTCCTGGGTAGCTTGACACTTTTAAGGGTGACATGCGCTAATGCAAAAAAAAAAAAAAAAAAGAAATACCCTTTAGCACAGGAGTAGGCAACCTCGGCACTCCAGCTGTGGTGAAACTACAAATCTCATCATGCCTCTGCCTCTAGAAGTCATGCTTGTGATTGTCAGGGTCTTGCAATGCCTCATGAGAATTGTGGTTTCACCACAGCTAGAGGGCCGAGGTTGCCTACCCCTGCTTTAGTGAATCTTTTAATAAGGCTTACAGCAGAACTCTGGGATCGGCAAAAAATTCCCTATTAGTACACACCTACACAAAACACTAAACAGTTATTACATTTGTGAAATTCCTTACCATTGAAGAGAAAAATCTCATTGAATTTTCAGGAAGTCTTCTCTCTAAGTCAATAAATCTGTCTCATTGCAATCCCTGGTGCACTGAGAGATGGCAGTCGGGTGACAGCAGGGGACGGTGAAGGGGGGGTGATGCTGGCAGGGATCAGAGGTGGAGGAAGGAGAAGAAGGACACCACCTCCATGGGTGTTACAGACTGGGGTGAGACCCCTCCGCCCACTAAGCAAGTGGGGGCAGAAGTACAAGTCCCTGCATGCTTTAGAGAACTGCAAATGGGCTGTGCCAACTCCAGTGGCTGAGAGTACAGGAGGAATAGCAGCCACCGGTCTTACAAACAAGAAACCACAGGGCAGTAATGGCTATTCAGAAAAATCAGCAGGCTATTACAGAGGAATTACAGAGCTCAGAAGAAGATGGATGGCATAGCCGGTGAAGGTATGAGATCAGCAACAAGGACATATAAAAGAGTTTTTACCCGGAGTTCTGCTTTAATGGGCAACTGTAAGAAATACACACTTCCTTTATATAACATGCTTTGGGGAGTCTTAAAACTGTAGGTGAAGTGGAGCATCTGTGGATGTACCCCAGCAAAATTGACATTAGAAAAAATATTGCTAATCAGTAATCACTAAATGAAAATTACTTCACTGCCAGCTTCAGTTTGATAAGAAAGTGCCTGGGGGATTTCAGATGATGTATTTGACCCCATATGATCATGACCATATTTGGTCAATGGCATCAGCCAGCATCCCAGGTCAATTTGTTAATACATTGCCAGCGCAAAATTTTTTAATTTGATTAATTGCATCAATGGAGCCATAACCAGTGGATTTATTTGATCAAGTGGTTGTGTGCAATTTTTACATAGCTAAATTTATGTAAAGTTAATTTTGCATGATTTAATGGGAATTATGATTTGAGATCTTATCCACCTGGTAAGAAAAGGAAAAGTGGTGAAATACAATATATATATATTATGGAAGGATAGATAGTAAGAGCAGGATGAAAAAGGAAAACAGAAGAAGAAGTACAAAATAATAGAACGATAGAGAGATACCTGTGAGGGAGGTCTTAAGTCAATACCTTGAAGAAAAAAAAAAAAGGAAATGGTCAAGAAATTAAAAAAAGAAAGAGTTTAAAATAAAAATAGAAAATAGATGCTGGATTAGAGGGTAACGTTCATATAGATGGCCCAGGGTTCCCAGGTCAGCTCAAATTTTTCTACAGAATTCTCAAGGATACTTGTCATTTTCTCTTGTGACATTATCCAAGATATTTTCAATTTTGCCTTGAGAAGTGAGATGCTAGGGCTCTTCCAGGCTGGGCGATCGTGGTTTTAGCCCCAAGTAGAATAAACCTAATCAGGTTTTGAGTAAATTTAGAGGTCTTAGCTGTCTGTTGATTGAGGAGAGCTGTCCTGGGGTCTTGAGGCACAGAGGCGCCAGTGAGTTTTTTGATTAAGTGGAAAATTGAGTTCCAGAACCCTCTGATTCTGGGGCACTGCCAAAGAATATTCAGCAGTGAACCTGTATGCCCACAATCTCTAAAGCATGGGGGGATACAGTGGGATACATTTTTGCAAGGCAAACGGGTACCAGGTACCAACGGGATACGACTTTCAGGTTGGCTTCTATCAGAGAAATATTTTGTATACCCTTAAAGGAACGTGTGAAGCAGCGATGCTAAGTGTCCAAATCCCATTCGAACTCTAGGTCCTGTTCCTTTCCCCGCATTTAGGAGGTTTTCTCCATGGACTCCGCTAGGGCCACATAGACCTGAGAGCACCAATGTTCGTAGAGTGTAACTGTTAATGGGTTAGGTTTTGTCACCCAAATCGAATGCAGAAAGTGAGAAATTTGGGTGAAGTGAAATTTCTCAGAGTGTGGCATCTCAAGCTTATTAACACTGTGGCTATAAGAAAGTGGGCCTGAAGAGTTAATGAAATGCCCTATCCTAGATAAGCCCTTGTATATCCACCATTTAAATGCTCGAATATCGTTCGCTGGAGGGAAGAGTAGGTTGTAGAATATATGTGCTAACGGATGCCAAACTGATGCGATTTTGGGAAGCTTACACAAGGAATCGCATATGGCTAATGAGTGAGACAAAGTAGGGGATAGTATAGGAGGTCTGGATTTGTGATCCCTCGAGATGAGATAGTCCCAGACCCTCCTTAAGCTTAGATCTATATAGTATATGTTTGGAGAAACTATGCCCTTTCTTCCCCCATATGAATCGGATTATAGATGATTGTAATTTAGTGAGATGAGCCTTGATTACTGGGATAGGGAAGGTTCGGAATAGATATAGAATCCGGGGTAGCAATGTCATTTTGATGGCATGGACTAATAAGGAGAGCCATAAGGATGACCAATTTTATAGATCAGTAGATAGTTTTTTGTAGAGAGGGGAATAGTTAATGTTGTGGAGTCGGTCAATAGAGGGGGACAAATTAACTCTTAAATAAGGGATTGATTTATCATTCCAGGTGAAGGAGAAATGGTCCCTTAGGCACTCCACCAACGAGGGAAGGGTCAATACGTTCAGGGCCTGAGATTTGGACATACAGTATTGACTTTCAGGCCTGAGACTTGACCAAAATCGTGTAACAATCAGAGAATGTTAGGAGTCGAGATGAGGGGAGATGTGTCAAATAATAAGATATTGTCCGCTAAAAGGGCACATTTGTGTGTAGACAGGCCACAACAGACCCCGTGGATATCTAGATGGTTCCTGATGGCAATGGCCAATGTCTCTATTGCTATATCAAAGGAGACAGTGGACATCCCTGTCTATTCCCTCTAGCTATCTAGAATGGTTCTGAGTAAATGCCCTGCATTCTGACACAGGCAGAAGGGTGGGAGCAGGAAGCTTCTAACACTCTAGTGACGTTAGGGCCGAAGCCCCATCTGTTAAGGATGGAGAATAAGAATGACCAAGAAACTGTGTCAAAAGCCTTCTGAGGGGAGCCCCTGTCCCACCCCAACTTCAATAGGGAGATCACATCTATCTATCTCCTTATCTGGTCTGGGCCCTGCCTGCCCTGTATAAAGCCCACTTGGTCTTTGTGTATGTATTTACCATATATACTCGAGTATAAGCTGACTTTTTCAGCACATTTTTATGCTAAAAAAGTCCCCCTCGGCTTATACTCGAGTGAGGGTCTCCCGCTGTTTCATGCAGTTTTAACTGTTTGGCAGCTGTCCATTAGGGATGAGCTTCGAGTTCGAGTCAAACTCATGTTCGACTCGAACATCGGCTGTTCGCCAGTTCAGCGAACAATTTGGGGTGTTCGCGGCAAATTCGAATGTCGCGGGAACACCCTTTAAAAGTCTACGGGAGAAATCAAAAGTGCTAATTTTAAAGGCTTATATTCATGGTATTGTCATAAAAAGTGTTTGGGGACCTGGGACCTGCCCCAGGGGACATGGATCAATGCAAAAAAAAGTTTTAAAAACGTCAGTTTTTTCGGGAGCAGTGATTTTAATAATGCTTAAGGTGAAACAGCAAAAGTGTAATATCCCTTTAAATTTTGTACCGGGGGGTGTCTATAGTATGCCTGTAAGGGGCGCATGTTTCCCGTGTTTAGAACAGTCTGACAGCAAAATGACATTTCAAAGGAAAAAAAGTCATTTAAACTACTTGCGGCTATTAATGAATTGCCGGTCCGACAATACACATAAAAGTTCATTGATAAAAACGGCATGGGAATTCCCCACAGGGGAACCCCGAACCAAAATTTAAAAAAAAAATGACGTGGAGGTCCCCCTAAATTTCATACCAGGCCCTTCAGGTCTGGTATGGATATTAAGAAGAACCCCGGCCAAAATTTAAAAAAAAAAATGTCGTGGGGACCTCCTCAAAATCTATACCAGACCCTTCAGGTCTGGTATGGATTTTAAGGGTAACCCCGCGCCAAAATTAAAAAAAAAAACGGTGTGGGGTCCCCCCAAAAATCCATACCAGACCCTTATCCGAGCACGCAACCTGGCAGGCCGCAGGAAAAGAGGGGGGGCGAGAGAGCGGCCCCCTTCCTGAACCTTACCGGGTCACATGCCCTCAACATTGGGAGGGTGCTTTGGGGTAGCCCCCCAAAACACCTTGTCCCCATGTTGATGAGGACAAGGGCCTCATCCCCACAACCCTAGCTGGTGGTTGTGGGGGTCTGCGGGCGGGGGGCTTATCGGAATCTGGAAGTCTCCTTCAACAAGGGGACCCCCAGATCCCTCCCCCCTGTGTGAAACCTACCATTTCACTAAAAAACTGTCAAAAATGTTAAAAATTACAAGAGACAGTTTTTGACAATTCCTTTATTTAAATGCTTCTTCCACCGGTGACCCCGCTCCCCTCTGATGCACGGGGACTTGACGGGGACTTCCCTGTGGCATTCCCCATGATGTCAGAAGGGGGCGGGGTTATATAACGGGTGACCCCTGCCCCCCTCTGACGTCACGGGGAATGCCACAGCGAAGTCCCGTCAAGTCCCCGTGCATCAGAGGGGGGCGGGGTCACCGGGTGGCCTCGCCCCCATTATTTAAGAACCGTCAAAAGAGGAGAAGTGTCACACAGCGGGAGCCTCTCTCCATGCCATCATGGATGCGGAGTGGCCAAAAAGAAGATGAAGACAAGAAGATGAAGAGAAGAAGATGAAGAGAAGAAGATGAAGAGCGAAGCATCACAAAGCGGGAGCCTCCCTCCATGCCATCATGGATGTGGAGCGGCCCGAGGAGAAGAAGGGAAGAAGACGCCGACGCCGCTGAAGAAGATGCCGGAGGAGAATACCGGAGGAAGAACCAGAAGAACCAGAAAAACCAGAAGAAGAAAAAGATGGAGGAAGAAACCAAAGGAAGATAGAAGATAGAAGAAAGAAGATAGCAGAAAGAAGAAGCATTTAAATAAAGGAATTGTCAAAAACTGTCTCTTGTCATTTTTAACATTTTTGACAGTTTTTTAGTGAAATGGTAGGGGTAAGTACCCCCTTACCATTTCACACAGGGAGGAGGGCCGGGATCTGGGGGTCCCCTTGTTAAAGGGGGCTTCCAGATTCCGATAAGCCTCCCGTCCGCAGACCCCCACAACCACCGGTCAGGGTTGTGGGGATGAGGCCCTTGTCCTCATCAACATGGGGACAAGGTGTTTTGGGGGGCTACCCCAAAGCACCCTCCCAATGTTGGGGGCATGTGGCCTGGTACGTTTCAGGAGGGGGGGCGCTCTCTCGCCCCCCCTCTTTTCCTGCGGCCTGCCAGGTTGTGTGCTTGGATAAGGGTCTGGTATGAATTTTGGGGGGACCCCACGCCGTTTTTTTTTTTACATTTTGCCGCGGGGTTCCCCTTAAAATCCATACCAGACCTAAAGGGTCTGGTATAGATTTTGAGGAGGACCCCACGCCATTTTTTTAAAAATTTTGGCCAGGGTTCCCCTTAATATCCATACCAGACTTGAAGGGCCTGGTATGGAATTTAGGGGGACCCCCACGTCATTTTTTTTTAAATTTTGGTTCGGGGTTCCCCTGTGGGGAATTCCCATGCATTTTTTATCAATGAACTTTTATGTTTATTGTCGGACCGGCAATTCATTAATAGCCGTGAGTAGTTTAAATGACTTTTTTCCTTTGAAATGTAATTTTGCTGTCAGACTTTTCTAAACATGGGAAACATGCGCCCCTTTACAGACATACTATAGACACCCTTCAGGTATGAAATTTAAAGGGATATTACACTGTTATTGTTTCACTTTAAGCATTATTAAAATCACTGCTCCCAAAAAAACTGCCATTTTTAAAACTTTTTTTTGCATTGATCCATGTCCCCTGGGGCAGGACCCAGGTCCCCAAACACTTTTTATGACAATAACTTGCATATAAGCCTTTAAAATGAGCACTTTTGATTATTCATGTTCGTGTCCCATAGACTTTAACGGTGTTCCCGTGTTCAAACAAATTTTTTGCCTGTTTGCAAGTTCTGGTGCGAACCGAACAGGGGGGTGTTCGGCTCATCCCTACTGTCCATTGTAACAAAGCCCCACCTCCTCCTCATCCATGCTAGATGGAATACTAAACACTGATTCAATGCTGGGAAACTGATTCAGTGTTCCTTCTATCACAGACGAGGAGGAGGCAGGGCTTTGTTACAGTGGACGGCCGCCAGAACTAAGACTGCAGTTGCATGACACAGCGGGAGACACCTGCTGTTTGTAATCAAAGGTAAAGGTGGGCACAGTGAGGCTGCAGATGGGCACAGTGAGCCTACAAATGGGCACAGTGAGGCTGCAGATGGGCACTGATGATACAGGTGGGCACAGTGAGGCTGCAGATGGGCACAGTGAGGATGCAGATGGGCACAGTGAGGCTGCAGATGGGCACAGTGAGGCTGCAGATGGGCACAGTGAGGCTGAAGATGGGCACAGTGAGGCTGCAGATGGGCATTGTTTACCAGTAGCTGCTGCATTTCCCACCCTAGGCTTATACTCGAGTCAATAGGTTTTCCCAGTTTTTTGTGGTAAAATTAGGTGCCTCGGCTTATCTTTGGGTTGACTTATACTCAAGTATATACAGTACCTATGAAAGAGGCTAAGCGATTGGATAATAGTTTTGCAAGAATTTTCAGGTCATTATCGACCAGTGAGATAGACCTGTAGTTCCCCACTTCGCTATGATCTTTACCCGGCTTTGGTATAACAGTGGTCAATGCCAGGTTAGCGGCAGGGTCTAGAGGTTTGCCTTTCCTCAGTTTGTTAAAATATCGGATCATATAAGAAGACAGGGTGTGTGAAAACACCTTTTAGTAATGGTTAGAAAATCCATCAGGTCCAGGGGTAGACTCATTACGGAGCCCCTTGATTACATCCAGAAGCTCGGCCTCCGAAATAGGGGATTCTAGAATGGAGCGATGACTATAGGCAAGGGTGGGAAGGGGGATCCCCTCCAAGAAGGCATTAAGGTTTCTGGTGTCCTCTTCATTGTCCTTGCTGTACAGTTTGGAATAAAAGGAGTGGAAAGTTTTCATAATACAGCTGGGGATTTGAGTGATCACCATTCAAATCCCTAATTTTAGAAATGGAGATCGTACGGTATTTAGGGGTCAGTTTGTGTGCTAATTTTGAACCTCTTTTGTCTTTTTGTGTGTAAAGACGAGCTCCCTGCCATCTGAGGCTTTTTTCCTCAGCCGAGGTAAGGGCCAGATTTAGAGCCAGTCTAGCCTTGTCAAGTTTAGCTAGAATGGAGGGGGTGGGATTACGTTTGTGCATTTTGCAATGTAATTTAAAATCCTTTTCTAGATGGTTTATGTCTACCTGACACTCCAACTTTAACTGAGAAGCTAATTGGAAAAGCTTACCACAGATTACCACCTTATGAGCTCCCCACAGGGTGCCCGGTGAGATATTGTCCACATCATTCAGCAGGAAGAACTCCTGCAGCTCATTCTCTAACATGGTCACTCAATAGGGGTTCGTTGAGTTTCCACGGTCTAGGGCCCGAAGGTGAGGGGGCCTTACAGAGTTTCAGCATAACTAGGGAATGATTGGACCACGCTATGTCCCAGGTTGGAGACCCGTGAAGCAGTGTTGATGTCTAAAGTGGGAAGGAATATATGATTAATTCTCGCATATGTTTTAAGAGGGGCAGAATAATGCATAAAGTCCTGTGAGGAAGGGTTCAGTTCCCTCAAAATGTCCACTAGACCCATTGAATGGAAGAGACGGGCTATGCAAAGGCTTTGCTAATGGGGTCTTTTTAGCTGTGGTGCTCCTGTTCCCATTTTGTCTAAGAGCTGATCAAATGCGATATTAGTGTCTCCACCCATTACTAGCCTACCCTTTAAAGTGGGGGGAGAGGGTTCGAAGCATTTCTGAGAAGAACTATTCCTGACCCTTATACTGGGCCGTAATAATAGATGAACATGTAGAGGCAGCCATCAATAATTCCTTTGACCAGGATGTAGTGACCCTCCCTGTCCTTAAGGCCTCTTTCACACTAACGATCCGTATGTCCGTTTTTCATCCTTCCATTTTCGGATGAAAAACGGACATACATGAATCTCTATGGAGCGTCGGATGTCAGCGGTGACATGTCCGCTGACATCCGACCCGCTCCGATCCGAAAAGTGTAACGGAGGAAAAACCTACTTTTCCATCCGTTTTCGGATCGGATCGGGTGACGATGGACACTACGGTCCGTCATCATCCGATCCCCCCATAGGGGAGAGCGGCACTCTGACAGGTGCATCGCTGCACAGTGTGCAGCGATGCACCTGTCATCTTCCTGCTCAGCGGGGATCGGCAGAGTGATCCCCGCTGAGCAAGTGGATATTCAAGGGGCAGATCATCACTGATCCGCCCCGTGAGAAAGAGCCCAAAGTGTTTGAGAATAGGAGAAGGGGACTCTTTTAGAGAAAAGGATAGCCACTTCCCTTTTTGTTGGCCTCAGCATTTGCCAGGTAGAATGCTGGAAATTTATGGTGTAAATACACTGGATTAAAGTTCCCAGAGAAGTGAGTCTCCTGGAGTAGGAGGACGTCAAGACCCTGGGAATGATAGTGCTGAAATGCCTTGCGTATCTTTATTGGAGAGTTAAGACCTTGGGTGTTGTGAGATACCACTCTAATGCCCCGTACACACGATCGGACATTGATCGGACATTCCGACAACAAAATCCATTGATTTTTTCCGACGGAGGTAAGCTCAAACCTGTCTTGCATACACACGGTCGCACAAAGTTGTCGGAATTTCCGACGCGGTAACGTACACCACGTACGACAAGACTAGAAAAGGGCAGTTCTGAACCAAGCGCAGCACCCTTTGGGCTCCTTTTGCTAATCTTGTGTTAGTAAAAGTTTGGTGAGAGACGATTCGCGCTTTTTCAGACTCGTGGTTTTCAGATCGTTTTTTGCTGTTCAGTTTGTGCTTGTGGGTTTGTATCTGCTCTTCAGTGCGTGCAGTCAGTTCGTATTGGATTATCCTGTGTGATCTTGTCCGCTCGTTGCTGTTTTTCAGGTCGCTCTTCACAGGCCTTGCTGTTCTTCAGTGCGTTCTGTTACTTCGTTCTGAGCAACCGACCGTTTTCTAGCCATGTTGCGTATACGTACTCCTCATAGAGTTCGTGCTGTGCGGGGGCTTGGTGTTGGGGTCCTTACCTTGACACAAGTCCAGTCCATGAACAGGGTGGGGAGGAGTTCATGGACCAAGAATTGGTTGCTTCAGCGTGACCAGTTCTGTCATATGCCTTTGCTCCGTGAGATCCGTGAGAATAATCCTGATGATTTCAGGAACTTTCTCAGGATGACGGACCCCGTATTTCACTGTTTGTTGGCTTTGCTGACCCTTTATATCAGCAGGCAGGATACCTGCATGAGGCAAGCCATCACTCCGGAGCAGAGGTTAGTTGCCACCCTGCGGTACTTGGCGATGGGGAGAAGCCTGCAGGACCTCAAGTTCTCGACAGGCATCTCCCCCCAGGCTCTGGGGATCATTATCCCAGAGACCTGTTCTGCCATCATTCAGGTCCTGCAGAAGGATTATATTAAGGTAAGATTTTTATCCTTTAACATCACATTTTATTGTATATAATGTTTGCTAATGTATTGTATTTCTTTCCTCATTCCCTAATGACCATGATTGTAATATGCTGTGAATGTCCCCTTTGTACTCATGCATGCTGGATTTTTATGTAATTTTTTTTGTCCTTCATACATATTTGCCTTCACTTACCTCCCCAGCATGGTCTCCTGGCCCTATATTTACCTCATGTAGTCACTTAACAATGTATTTTATCAGCTCCATAGTAGTTCTTTACCCTAAATACCCCCTAAAATGTGTCAAAATGTGATTTGTGCTTTAAATTCAGGCAGAGTGCCAGAGGCTTTTTTTTTTGGGTCCCCAAATCATTTGGAACCCTCCCTCTCCTCAACTGCTAAGTCAGCTGATACCAATTCTCTATCTATCCTCAATCATCTATCTGCTGACTTTGCCAAACCCATCCACACTATAGCCATTTCTTCTGTGGTCAGATTTATGGATGAATTCCCCAAAGCATGTAGTGCGAGGGCCTGCCTGTATACTTTCAAATGGTACTGTTTAAATTTTTGGTATACTATTATTATCTTGATAGGTATTAGCAGAATGTCCAAATGTGCTAAAATGTGTACAGTGTGTATTTATATCTTTGTATTATGACACTTCTTACCTGTCCAGTGGGCTGTCAATAGTGTAAGTAAGGAGGGGCTGGCCAAAGTAATACACATTATTTAGGCATTCATCTCTCAATGAAGTGGAGAGGGTTACCTGTCCAAAACATCTCCCCCCTAAAATATTCTAAATGGCCCATGAGGGGGGGGGGGGATCGGATAGGTGGACCTTATACCTTGGTCTTTCAAAACTCCCTAAAATAAATGTTATACTGATGTTGGGCAAGAATGTTTGTGTCTAATGTGCTTTCCCTGTTTAGGTGCAAAATGATTATTTTTTTTTTTTGTTTGACTCCACAGTTTCCTTCCACGCCACAGGAATGGCAGACTGTGGCCTCCCACTTTGTCCAGCGGTGGGACTTTCCTAACTGCGGAGGGGCAGTTGATGGGAAACACGTCCACATCATCCCAACCCCCAACACGGGGTCATACTATTATAATTATAAGGGGTTCAATAGTATTGTGATGTTGGCGGTGATGTCGGCTACTTATGAGTTCCTGTATGTGGACGAGGGGAAGAATGGCCGGATGTTCGATGGTGGAGTCATCGCCCAGACAGAGTTCTACAGCCGTCTCCAGAATGGCAGCTTGGACCTGCTACCTCCAGAAGACAATGTGGAATGACTCCCATTCATCTTCATTGCGGATGAAGCGTTTGCGCTGGGGGACCATCTTATGCGGCCATTCCCCATGAGGACCCTCACCCCAGACCAGAGGGGTTTTAATTGCCGGCTGGCCAGAGCCAGAAGAGTGGTGGAGAACACATTTGGAATCATGGCTAGCCGGTTCCACCTATTTCTTACACCCATACACATGGTGAAGTACAAACTGAATCATATCATCCTGGCGTGCTGTGTTCTACACAACTTTTTAAGGCAAAATTCTGCCACCTATGCTGCCTCAGTTGGGCCTGAGGCCGGTATTCATAATGAACCAACCTTGACGGCGCTTTAAAGTGGCCGTCCTGGCTTGCCCCCCCTGAGTGGCCGTGAGGTCTGTCTTAGATATTTTGATTACTTTGTGGGTAGGGGGCCATCAATATTCCAGACAATGTCTGAAACATTTTTAAAATAAACAAATCATTTTAACTACTAAAATCTTTGGTGACATTTACTGAAAATGGCATGATTGTGTAACATTATAAAGCACTCTTGGGTGTTATTTACTAAAGGCAAAGACACTTTGCACTACAAGTGCACATGAAACTGCACTGAAACTGCACTTGTAGTGCAAAGTGGATTTTCCCTTAGGAAATAACCCCCATTGTCACAGAAAACACCAATTTTAGCACAACAAAAGTTTGGGAGCGTTGAAACAATAATCCACACATTCTTGATTATCAATCTTTTTAATACCAGCACAATCACATGTGCATTTAGAAAAGGTTTTTAAAACAAACCAACATGTTTGTTGTATAACAATTTTTTGGGTCACATTACTCAAAGTAGAAATGTCCATTTAAGGTAAAACAGGCATGTTTAAAACCAACAAGAAAGACACAAATCTGGAACTTACAAAGTTCAACTTTTAAAGACATTGAAGGCAATATCAGACATGAGTATTTGTAAACTGTGTTTGATATTGCGTTCAGATGGGGTGAAGTCACCCCTGGAAAAGCCAAATTTTGAAGATGCACACAAATTGCCAAATGTCAACATGTGCTAGCTGCCATCACGGGTGATCAAGGGATGTGTTTTGGGGGTGCAACCCCTTCCTCCCAGCTACTTTATTATTGATAAATTTACAAGTTATGCGCTGCGCTTGGGTGACCCCAAAAACAAAATTAATAATAACCAACTCTGTGCTTACTAGTGTGATAATATTAAATGCAAATAATATGAATGTTGAATAAATAAACAAGGTGTGAAAAAACAAGTGCTTGTTACACCATAAATTAGTGCTTAATAGTGCTTGTTACACCATACATGGTGTCTTAATCAACATAAAAAGTGCTTAGTGCTCAATATAAAGTATCCTGCTTGTTTAAATGAAAAAAAATAATAAATAATAAATAATGAAAAAAAGTTCTCTTTGGCACTCTAAATGTGCATGCAAATAATGTCCAGCAGTGATAATAAAACAATGCGTGCAGGTGGTGTTCAGCTGTGACAACAATCCAACATCATGCCGAAGATATCCTGAGTGCTGCAAAGCATGCTCCGGTACTCCTTCATGACCCCCTTAAGCTAATGTGCTCACCTCAGAGCGCGTGACTCAGCTTCTACCCTGAGTCCAAATACGCTTTGGAGCCACCCCTGGGCTCAGTCTCAGTGTCTGCTGCACTCCTCCAGCTGGAAACAATGTGGCTCCATACATATAAATGAAAAGGAAACTATATAGTGTAATATAGTCAAAATACTTTTATTAAAAGAAAATGCTCCCCACACCGGGGTACTCACATGGCACTGGTGCGTCAGTGCACCATACTATAACGGCTTTCTAACGGCTTTTTTTGAAGTGCCCATGCCTGCTGCCCAGCCTGATGTGCCTGCTGCCCAGCTTGAAGTGCCCATGCCTGCTGCCCAGCTTGAAGTGCCCGTGCCCGTGCCTGCTGCCCAGCTTGAAGTGTTCCTGTCTGCTGCCCAGCTTGAAGTGTTCCTGTCTGCTGCCCAGCTTGAGGTGCCCATGCCTGCTGCCCAGCTTGAAGTGCCAATGCCTGCTGGCCAGCTTGAAGTGCCCGTGCCTGCTGCCCAGCTTGAAGTGCCCATGCCTGCTGCCCAGCTTGAAGTTCCCATGCCTGCTGCCCAGCTTGAAGTGCCCGTGCCTGCTGCCCAGCTTGAAGTGCCCATGCCTGCTGCCCAGCTTGAAGTGCCCATGCCTGCTGTCCAGCTTGAAGTGTTCCTGTCCGCTGCACAGCTTGAAGTGTTCCTGTCCGCTGCCCAGCTTGAAGTGTTCCTGTCCACTGCCCAGCTTGAAGTGTTCCTGTCCGCTGCCCAGCTTGAAGTGTTCCTGTCCCCAGCCTGGTGCGTTCCTGTCCCCAGCCTGGTGTGTTCCTGTCCGCTGCCCAGCCTGGTGTGTTCCTGTCCGCTGCCCACCCTGATGTGCCACTGCTTGCTGCCCAGCTTGAGGTGCCCGCTGCCCGGCTGGACACCGTGAACTTTCCCCAGCAACGGCTAGTTGGAGCGTCCGGAGGTTCCAGGGGGGGTACTGTCAGGAAAGGTCTCCTCCGCTGGTAATATCGATCATTTGGCGTGCAGTACTGAGGTCCACCAGCAGGTGTCTCCCGGCAGTTCGGAGCTGTCAGAAGAGCTCTTTCCTGCAAGTATTCTGTCACCTTTGGGCTGCAGTACTGGTGTCCACCAGTGGGGGAATCCTGGCATTATGGAGCAGGTATTCCATTCTGCAGACAGGTGTCACCTGACGTTAATTAGCAGAGCTGCAGTATAAATACCCGACAATTGCACACTTATGTTGCCCTGGTATTGTCCTTGAGCCCTGACCTGATTCCTGTTACCCTGATTCCTGTTACCCTGATTCCTGTTACCCTGATTCCTGAAGCCTGATTCCTGGAACCTGTTGATGCTGTTTCCTGTCTGTTACCTGAACCCTGGACCCTGAGCCTTGTACCTGACCCATCCCTCCTGTGATCCATCCATTCTCTCTTGTCCTGTTTATCTCCCTTCCCAGCTACTGATTCCCTGTTTATGACCCCGGCCTGGCTTGACTACGATTCTGGTACTCCCTCTTGCTACATATGCTGGTTGGTTTAATATCACTGTTTGTTTGGTTGTTCACTCTGTATTGGTGGTGTGTTCACATGTATATGCATTTTCCTTAATAAACTTACTTTCACCTATTTATGTCTGGTTCACTCTGTCGCAGTCATACAGTTCTGGTCACATCTGGTTTATGACAGGCTCACAGAATTTTTCCAATTTACTTTATTATCGAGGAAGGGGTTGCACCCCCAAAACGCATACATTGATCTCCCGTGATGGCAGATAGCACATGTTGACACACTGTGTGCATCTTCAAAATTTGGCTTTTCTCGAATATGTCAAAAAATGTTAGAAATTTTTCCATCCCAAAAAACACAAAAAAGGGAAGGGATTTGGAGGGGTTTTAAACTCTCCCTAAAACATCAATGATGTTCTTCATTTTTTGTTGAACATCATTGATGTTTTTCTGGATGTTTTCCAAGTCCCTATTACACCCCATAATCTCCCTGATCAGGATCTGTGCACTTTCAGAGGTGAAATGACCTGGATCCACAACATCACGATCACCTAAAAACACAGAAACAAAAACATGCCATGTATTATAAATATGCCGGCATCCATCTCTTACCTGAGCCTGTGGTCGCAGACACTCACCTGTTGTGGTGACAATTTCCACCACATCTCCTTCCTCCTCCTCCTCCTGTTGTCTTTGGTGGGTCTCCACTTCTTCCTGAGGTAGGGGGTCTGTGGTCTCCTCGGATGAGGGGTGTCATCCGAGTCTTTTCTCCCCTATGTAAAAAAAAAATAGGTATACTTAGCACACAGATATTTGATGGCAGAAATCGGAATATGAAACATTGCTTGGAAGTGGGGTACAATTGTCTCTTTTGGCAGAGTTCCAAGATGAAGAAAAATGTTTGTCCTTTGTCAAGCTTGAATACTTACCTGTTTTGTACAAGCTTCACAGATGGAGACACCCCTATATATACACTGGAGCACGTGTGTAGGGATGAGCCGAACACCCCCCGGTTCGGTTCGCACCAGAACCTGCGAACGGACCGAAAGTTCGCACGAACGTTAGAACCCCATTGACGTCTATGGGACTCGAACGTTCGAAATCAAAAGTGCTCATTTTAAAGGCTAATTTGCATGGTATTGTCCTAAAAAGGGTTTGGGGACCCGGGTCCTACCCCAGGGGACATGTATCAATGCAAAAAAAACTTTTAAAAACGGCCGTTTTTTCGGGAGCAGTGATTTTAATGATGCTTAAAGTAAAAAAAAAAAAAAAGTGAAATATTCCTTTAAATATCGTACCTGAGGGGTGTCTATAGTATGCCTGTAAAGTGACGCATGTTTCCCGTGTTTAGAACAGTCCCTGCACCAAATGTCATTTTTAAAGGAAAAAATCTCATTTAAAACTGCTTGCGGGTTTAATGTAATGTCGGGTCCTGGCAATATGGATGAAAATCAGTGAGACAAACGGCATGGGTACCCCCCAGTCCATTACCAGGCCCTTTGGGTCTTGTATGGATATTAAGGGGAACCCCGCACCCAAATTAAAATAAGGAAAGGTGTGGGGCCACCAGGCCCTATATACTCTGAACAGCAGTATACAGGCTGTAGGTTTGTTGTTAAGTAGAATCTCTTTGTAATTTTGAACGGGTACATTTTTAACGTGTTTAGCTCCAGCCAAAAAATCTTTTTTAAGCTTTTTGGAAAACATAGGGAAGGGTTATCACCCCTGTGACATTTGTTTTGCTGTCTTTCCTCCTCTTCAGAAGATTTCACCTCACTTTTTGTCCCAATGGATTGGAAAGCATCAGTGGAAAGGAGAAATGTTTTTCCCATATTAACTCTTACAGGAGAGAATTTCCCTTCCTAGGGGTAGATTTCACTTCCTGTTGTCTCCTTCCGTTTGCAAGTAGGAGTCGTTTGTAAGTTAGTTGTTTGAAAGTAGGGTCCTGCCCTATATACTCAGCAGAAATTTGGGCCTTAGGTGTTGCTGTGGCCACAACACTGTAAGCCCTCACAGGGCTCTGCTGTGAAATATTAGATCAAGAATTGTAATTACATGCCCCTGTTGAACAGGAGCTGAAAAATTAGGCCTTAGGCACTGGTGCTGGTGCCACAACACTTCAACCCCTCACAGACACTCTAGTTGGAATGCAGGAACGAGCCCTGCTGCAAAGTATTACATCAAAAATCGTAATTACACGCCCCTGTTGAACAGGGGCTGAAAAATTGTGCCTTAGGCACTGGTGGCGGCACCCAGAACCAAAAATGTTCTTACAAGCTATCAGCGTGATGATTGAGGAGGAAGAGGATAATTACTCAGGGATAGTCACTCAGCATCAGCATAGGCAGTCTTTGAAGGGATCTGAGATTTCAAAAAAAATTATTCGGTTACATCAACATCAGGTGCTTGGTAGCTGGTGGTGATCCAAGACTCATTCATTTTTATGAAGGTCAGTCGATCGACCGAGTCAGTGGACAGACGCACCCTGTGATCGGTTACCACGCCTCCAGCAGCACTGAATGTGCGTTCCGAAAGAACGCTGGATGCAGGACAGGCCAGTAGCTCAATTGCATACTGTGCAAGCTCTGGCCAGTGATCCATCCTCAAGACCCAGTAACCCAGAGGATTTTCGGTGGGAAAGGTGTCCAAGTCTGATCTTGCCCCTAGGTATTCCTGCACCATGTAAAACAGACGCTGGCGATGGTTGCTGGAACCGATCATACCTTGGGGCTGCGGACCAAAAAATTGTCTGAACGCATCGGTCAGACGGCCACCTTCTCCACCGCTCCTTCTTTGACTGACCGAAGCCTCAGCAACACGTTGTCCAGAAACAGGAGTTTGTAACCTCCCAGTCTCTGGGAACGCGTTGCACAGACCTTTCTGCAAGGCCTCCCGAAGATGTTTCATCCTCTGCTCCCTCTGCGATGGCAAGATAAGGTCCGCAACCTTACCCTTGTAACGTGGATCAAGGAGGGTTGCCAGCCAGTATTGGTCCTTCTCCTTGATACCACGAATACGAGGATCCTTACGCAGGCTTTGCAGGATCAGGGAGGCCATGCAGCGTAGGTTTGCTGAGGCATTCGGTCCGGAGTCCTCTGGGTCACTAAGGACGACATGGTCCGCAGCCACCTCCTCCCAGCCACGTACAAGTCCATGTGTTTCTTGGGACTGATCCCTTAAAGACTGCTGCTGATGCTGAGTTCCAGGCTCCACCTCCATACTGACACAATCTTCCTCCTCCTCCTCCTCCTCTTCCTCCTCGTCCTCTTCCTGTGTGATCGGCGGGCACGCAGGAACACTGTCTGGATAAAGGGGGCCTTGAGAGCTAAGGAAGTCCTCCTCTTCCTGCCTCTGTTCTGCCTCAAGTGCCCTGTCCATTATTCCACGCAGCGTGTGCTCCAACAGGTGGACAAGGGGGACAGTGTCACTGATGCATGCACTGTCACTGCTCACCATCCTCGTGGCCTCCTCAAATGGTGACAGGACAGTGCATGCATCCCTGATCATGGCCCACTGGCGTGGGGAAAAAAAAACAAGCTCCCCTGACCCTGTCCTGGTGCCATAGTCGCACAGGTACTCATTGATGGCCCTCTGCTGCGTGTGCAGCCGCTGCAGCATGGCCAACGTTGAGTTCCACCTGGTGGGCATGTCACAGATTAGGCGGTTCTTGGGCAGGTTAAACTCCTTTTGGAGGTCCGTCAGCCGAGCACTGGCATTATATGACCGGCGGAAATGCACACAGATTTTCCTGGCCTGCCTCAGGACATCCTGTAAGCCCGGGTACCTGCCCAAGAACCGCTGCACCACCAAGTTAAGGACGTGAGCCAAACAGGGCACATGGGTCATTTGTCCCTGTCGGAGGGCAGAGAGGAGGTTGGTGCCATTGTCGCAAACCACCATTCCTGCCTTAAGTTGGCATGGCGTCAACCACCTCTGAACCTGCCCCTGCAGAGCTGACAGAACCTCTGCCCCAGTGTGGCTCCTGTCCCCCAAGCACACCAGCTCAAGCACCGCATGGCATCTTTTGGCCTGCGTACTTGCGTAGCCCCTTGAACGACTATGGAGCACCGCTGGTTCCGAGGAAGAGGCCATGGAGGAAGAAGAAGAGGAGGGGGTGGAGGAGAGAGGTGTGTCACAATCATTAGCATTTTGGAGGCGTGGTGGCGGAACAACCTCCAACACTACTGCACCTTGTCCTGCATCCTTCCCAGCTGCCAGCAGAGTCACCCAATGCGCCGTGAAACTTAGGTAACGTCCCTGTCCATGCCTGCTGGACCATGAGTCCGCGGTAATATGCACCTTACCGCTGACCGCCCTGTCCAGCGAGGCATGGACATTGCCTTCCACATGCTGGTAGAGAGCCGGAATTGCCTTCCGTGAGAAAAAGTGGCGTTTGGGTACCTGCCACTGAGGAACCGCACATTCCACAAACTCATGGAAGGGGGCAGAGTCTACCAACTGAAAAGGCAGCAGTTGAAGTGCTAGCAATTTTGCCAAGCTAGCATTCAACCGTTGGGCATGTGGATGGCTGGGAGCAAACTTCTTTCGGCGGTGCAGCAGCTGGGGCAGGGAAATTTGCCTGGTACAATCTGACGTCGGTGTACCAAAATCAGATTGCCCACAAGTACGTGGCTGTGACACACCTACACCTTCATTCCTCTCAGTGCAGGTCTCAGAGAGGACTGAAGGTCTAGTGGGGTTGGAAATCTCAGCTGATGAGGAGCAAGCAGAGGTCCTCTTTGTTCTTTGGTGTGGGTCTTTTAGATACGCTTGCCAACGAACTGCATGGCAGGTCAACATATGTTTGGTCAAGCATGTGGTACCCAAGCGGGAGATGTTTTGGCCACGCGAGATACTCTTGAGACATATGTTGCAAATAGCAGCGGTGCGATCTGATGCACTCGTCTCAAAAAAGGCCCACACCAAAGAACTTTTTGAATAACGCGCAGAGACTGCAGCGCCCTGCATATGTGGAGCTTTGGGGTGTGATGCAGTCAATGTGCTGCCCTTAGGCTGGCCCCTGGAGGGCATCCTGCCTCGTTGGTGATGTGCCGCCTCCTCCTCCTCCTCCTCTCTCCTATCAGGCACCCACGTTGAGTCAGTGACCTCATCATCCCCTCCCTCCTCATCACTGGAGCAAACCTGGCAGTATGCTGCAGCAGGGGGAGCATGACTGCCAGATTGCTGTCCTTCTTGGGCACCCCCTCTGTCCGTGCTCGTGTTACTGCCTTCATCGAGCTCAGTATCATCATCAGAGCCTTCCAAACGCTGGGCATCCTCCTGGAGCATGTACCCAACACTGTGGTCAAACAGTTCG
Source organism: Aquarana catesbeiana (assembly GCF_042186555.1). Lineage (NCBI taxonomy): Eukaryota > Metazoa > Chordata > Amphibia > Anura > Ranidae > Aquarana > Aquarana catesbeiana. The sequence continues at coordinate 342,897,484 of NC_133325.1, forward strand.
AGGGACTCCTCAGGAGGACATGGTGGGGCTAGGGAAGGAGTCACTGATGACATTGAGCCAAGGGAAGAGGCCGCTGCTTTGCCAGACAAAGTACCCTGGGCATGGGTGAGAGAGGATGAGGAGGATGAGGACGGCTTGTTCATCCACTCGACCAAGTCTTCCGCATGTTGCGGCTCAACATGGCCAGCTGCCGAAAAAAAGGCCAAGCGTGTCCCATGGCCACGTGCTGATGAGGATGCACCGTCTCCACGACCAGCACTAGACACAGAGCCTGCTTGCCCTCTCTTATTGGCTTGTGACTGTCTGCCTCTCCTTCTTGGCCTTCCAGACATACTAATGGCCTGTAGCTGCACTAAGCTGGGATATATATATATATATATATATATATATATATATATATATATATGTACTGATACTGCAGCTAGCAAAATCAACTGCCTGCCTGTAGTATGAGAACACCACCAACCTTCTACAGGTAGCTTTAGCTGAACACTGTGAGATGGACGCACCCCACTAACTTGTAGGTTTAGCTGAACACTGTGAGCAGGGCGCACCCCACTAACTTGTAGGTTTAGCAGAACACTGTGAGCAGGACGCACTGCACTAACTGTAAATAGTCTAGCTGCCTGACTGTGGTACTAATAGGATCAAAAGAACACCAGCAATTTTCTTTAAAATACTGTAACAAGACAAGCCTGCCTGTCAGTAAGAAGATAACAGGAACGGATCTAGCTGAACACTGTGAGCAGGACGCACCCCACTAGCTTGTAGGTTTAGCTGAACACTGTGAGGTGGACGCACCCCACTAACTTGTAGGTTTAGCTGAACACTGTGAGCAGGACGCACCCCACTAACTTGTAGGTTTAGCAGAATACTGTGAGCAGGACACACTGCACTAACTGTAAATAGTCTAGCTGCCTGACTGTGGTACTAATAGGATCAAAAGAACACCAGCAATTTTCTTCAGGTAGCTGTATTTACTGTAACAAGACAAGCCTGCCTGTCAGTAAGAAGATAACAGGAACGGATCTAGCTGAACACTGTGAGCAGGACGCACCCCACTAGCTTGTAGGTTTAGCTGAACACTGTGAGGTGGACGCACCCCACTAACTTGTAGGTTTAGCTGAACACTGTGAGCAGGACGCACCCCACTAACTTGTAGGTTTAGCAGAACACTGTGAGCAGGACGCACTGCACTAACTGTAAATAGTCTAGCTGCCTGACTGTGGTACTAATAGGATCAAAAGAACACCAGCAATTTTCTTCAGGTAGCTGTATTTACTGTAACAAGACAAGCCTGCCTGTCAGTAAGAAGATAACAGAAATGGATCTAGCTGAACACTGTGAGCAGGACGCACCCCACTAGCTTGTAGGTTTAGCTGAACACTGTGAGGTGGACGCACCCCACTAACTTGTAGGTTTAGCTGAACACTGTGAGCAGGACGCACCCCACTAACTTGTAGGTTTAGCAGAACACTGTGAGCAGGACGCACTGCACTAACTGTAAATAGTCTAGCTGCCTGACTGTGGTACTAATAGGATCAAAAGAACACCAGCAATTTTCTTCAGGTAGCTGTATTTACTGTAACAAGACAAGCCTGCCTGTCAGTAAGAAGATAACAGGAACGGATCTAGCTGAACACTGTGAGCAGGACGCACCCCACTAGCTTGTAGGTTTAGCTGAACACTGTGAGGTGGACGCACCCCACTAACTTGTAGGTTTAGCTGAACACTGTGAGCAGGACGCACCCCACTAACTTGTAGGTTTAGCAGAACACTGTGAGCAGGACGCACTGCACTAACTGTAAATAGTCTAGCTGCCTGACTGTGGTACTAATAGGATCAAAAGAACACCAGCAATTTTCTTCAGGTAGCTGTATTTACTGTAACAAGACAAGCCTGCCTGTCAGTAAGAAGATAACAGAAACGGATCTAGCTGAACACTGTGAGCAGGACGCACCCCACTAGCTTGTAGGTTTAGCTGAACACTGTGAGGTGGACGCACCCTACTAACTTGTAGGTTTAGCTGAACACTGTGAGCAGGACGCACCCCACTAACTTGTAGGTTTAGCAGAACACTGTGAGCAGGACGCACTGCACTAACTGTAAATAGTCTAGCTGCCTGACTGTGGTACTAATAGGATCAAAAGAACACCAGCAATTTTCTTCAGGTAGCTGTATTTACTGTAACAAGACAAACCTGCCTGTCAGTAAGAAGATAACAGAAACGGATCTAGCTGAACACTGTGAGCAGGACGCACCCCACTAGCTTGTAGGTTTAGCTGAACACTGTGAGGTGGACGCACCCCACTAACTTGTAGGTTTAGCTGAACACTGTGAGCAGGACGCACCCCACTAACTTGTAGGTTTAGCAGAACAATGTGAGCAGGACGCACTGCACTAACTGTAAATAGTCTAGCTGCCTGACTGTGGTACTAATAGGATCAAAAGAACACCAGCAATTTTCTTCAGGTAGCTGTATTTACTGTAACAAGACAAGCCTGCCTGTTAGTAAGAAGATAACAGAAACGGATCTAGCTGAACACTGTGAGCAGGATGCACCCCGCTAGCTTGTAGGTTTAGCTGAACACTGTGAGGTGGACGCACCCCACTTACTTGTAGGTTTAGCAGAACACTGTGGGCAGGAGGCACTGCACTAACTGTAAATAGTCTAGCTGCCTGACTGTGGTACTAATAGGATCTAAAGAACACCAGTAATTTTCTTTAAAATGCTGTAACAAGACAAGCCTGCCTGTCAGTAAGAAGATAACAGGAACGGATCTAGCTGAACACTGTGAGCAGGACGCACTGCACTAAATGTAAATAGTCTAGCTGCCTGACTGTGGTACTAATAGAATCAAAAGAACACCAGTAATTTTCTTCAAAATACTGTAACAAGACAAGCCTGCCTGTCAGTAGGAATATAACAGGAACGGATCTAGCTGAACACTGTGAGCAGGACGCACTGCACTAAATGTAAATAGTCTAGAAGATAACAGGAACGGATCTAGCTAAACTGAATACAGTGTATATATATATATATATATATATATATATATATATATATATATATATATATGCAACACCTGGGATGCATATATATACACAATACACTTTAAGTGCAGCTAACTGACTGACTGTCCTGCCTAATCTAGCTAACTCAAATGAAATGACACTGTCTCTCTCTCTCTCTAAGCACACCGGAACACACTGCACAGGGCCGCCGTGCAGGCGGCCTTATATAGTGTGGGGCGTGTACTAAATCCCCTGAGCCATAATTGGCCAAAGCCTCCTTGGCTTTGGCCAATTATGGCTCTCTGTTAAGGCGGCGCTGTGATTGGCCAAGCATGCGGGTCATAGTGCATGCTTGGCCAATCATCAGCAAGCAATGCACTGCAATGCCGCAGTGAATTATGGGCCGTGACGCGCCACACGAATTTGGCACGAACGACCCATATCGTTCTCAATTCGGCGAACGATCGAACAGCCGATGTTCGAGTCGAACATGGGTTCGACTCGAACACGAAGCTCATCCCTACACGTGTGTGGGACCCCCTAATAAAAAGGGTGTTCTGGTGTCTCCAGCATCCAGATGTGTAAACAGCTGCTGAGTGTCCTCTCCTTACACAGAATCTAGTTTGCATTACATTCTAGTTACAAACCCATCTGCACAACAAAATTATTTTAAGAGAAGTAGGCCCTAAATAATGTAATCAAATGCATATGGCCAAAACAATGGTGTTTTCTAGCCCGAACGAACAATGTTTCATATGAACGAATAATGTGCCCATGAACATGAAAGTTGCCATTTTAAACTGTACAACAGTAAAGAAATGCACATGGAGAAGCACGAACGTAATAAAAATAAAGAATAGGAACACAGCACAACTACTTGCTTTTTTGCAACACTCTCCTGATCCTTCTGTACTGCTCGTGCTCCCTGATTTTGAGGTCCGAGCTTCCTGAGCTGATTCTTGGATCGTCGTACCCCAAAATTCCGGTGCAGACTCTTGACCACTTTCGCCTTGATCTTGGCCTTTCTGACATTGGGGTCGGGGTAAGGTCCATACTTCCCGTCATAGTCGGCCTTCTTCAGGATATCGACTATCTCCACCATCTCCACAAAGGACATATTTGATGCCTTAAATCGTCTCCTTCTGGATCGGGACGTTTCAGGCTCCGGGCTTTCCTCCTCCTCCTCCTCGTTGGTGTAACTATCAGACACCTGCTCTGTCTCCGCCATGTGCTCTTCCCCACTGCGACGAACGAGAAGGGCGGGGAATAGACTAGAAAGAACGTCAGGGGCGGGCGGAGTTTCATGCATGCGCAGTGTCTATAAAGCGTAACACGCATGCATAGTACGTACGATCTGTGAGCGGAGGAAGGAGTAACGGAGGCGCTGATCGTGATAACGAAGGTAAGATTTACAATTGGGCCTATACTGCTTCTAGATTGAGGTCTGTATTTGGACAAGTTTAGGGTTTGTCTTGTGTTGTGTCATGCAGTTAAAATGGATGTCTTGAAGGATCATGACTTTATGCCAATCTTCATAGATATGTTCAGGGAGCTGCCCTGTCTGTGGCAGATAAACCACCCTGAATATAAGAACCAAACAAAGAGGAAGGCAGCGCTGGATAATTTGCTGCAATTTGTGAAGTTGGTGATCCCCACGGCAGACATCACCTATTTGAAGATCCTAATTGGTGGCCTGAGGAGCACTTATCTAAGGGAGCACAAGAAGGTCCAGGATTCCCAGAGATCAGGAGCAACAGATGACATTTATGTTCCCAGGCTGTGGTACTATGACAGGCTGCATTTTCTGGCAGGTCAGACTGAACCCAAGCCAGCACTCTCCACTCTTCCTTCCACGCTTCCTTCCCCCCCAGCTGAGGCTTCTGATGTCCAACCTGGGCCTTCCAGGCAGCAACATGTGGAGGATCCCAGCTGGAGCCAGGTATAGCATTCTTCTAAATATTTCTGGTTGTCCAATCAATTATGTTAAATATATGTTAGTTTGGATTACTAATTTCTGATTGTGATTGATGAAGCAAAAACTAAAACCATGTCCCTTTTTCATACACAGGGAAGTCTCAGCCAGGAGGTGGCCGGGCCAAGCAGGCTGCCTGATACCCAGGTCCCTACCCTCCTCCTTCAAGGCAAAGTGGCAGAAAGAGGACTAACCTGGAGGAGGCTGCCATAGGCTTATTTTGGAAGGCTACTGAGGCCCTCAGAACACCCCACAATGTGGAGGAGGACTTTGCTGCCATAACTGCATGCAAAATGATGCAGATGGAGGAGGGCCAACGACTCCTATGTGAGTTTAGGGGTTGAGGGGCCAACTCACATGTGCAACCCACATTTGTCACCTCACCCATAGTCCTCCTCCTCCTCCTCCTCCAGGTCCTCCTCCTCCTCCTCCAGGTCCTACTCCTCCTCCTGCCACACCTCCAACACCAGAGCCACAGCTCGGAAGGAAGCGTGGAAGGAAGACCAGAGAGTGATGGCCCTGGGTTCAGTCTGGTCTGGCAAAATATGCAGCCTCTTGTAGTACCACAGCCTGGGAACAAACATGTCATCTGCTGCTTTCATGATCTCTGGGACTTCTGGACCAGACTGCACTCCCTTACATATGGAATCCTCAGGCCACCAATTTTGATGTAAAACAATTGATGTGTGCCCTGGGGACCAAAGGCTTCACCAATTTATGATGTTTCTCCAGTGTTGCCTCCCTCTTTGTTTGGTTCTGAGCCCTTAATAAAGGAATTTTTGTTTCAATTATACTCGCCTATGTGTGTTTTCCTTCAAAAAGGACAGTTTGTTTGTTAGGATTCAGGTACATTTCAAAAATACAATGTGAAATTAACAAGGGACACCAACACCAAGCAATCTCCTTGAGATTAAATAATACAAGATAATAATGGTGTTGGGGTAACTTGACACACAAAACACACACAAAAATATTCTGGAGTAAAAAAAAAAAACAAAACAAAAAAAGATCAGCCTTGAAAAAAAGACAAACCAAAAAAATAATAATATATATCTTTTTTGTCAGATGTGACAAATCAAAATATATTGAGGGAATCACGATAAATAATAAAGAAAGAAGTTTGTGAGAAGTCTGTGTGAATATGAGCAGCAAAACTACTTCATTCTTCTCACATTATAAAGAAGAAGAGAGTGCGCTGTATTAAACTATTTTAAAAATTGTAGCCTGACGAAAGTGCTATATCCATTCCGAACGCTAACTTTACCAGACCGAGCTGTTCCGTCTCGGAATTTCTTCTGAGCATGCATGGCACTTTGTGCATCGGAATTGTCCACACGGTCGGAATTGACGCGATCGGATTTTGTTGTAGGAAAATTTCATAGCCTGCTCTCAAACTTTGTGTGTCGGAAAATCCGATGGAAAATGTCTGATGGAGCCCACACACGGTCGGAATTTCCGACAACAAGCTCCGATAGCACATTTTCCGTCAGAAAGTCCGACCGTGTGTACAGGGCATAAGAGTGTCTCCCTGTTGAGGAGCATTAGCCATGGAGAGGAGAGGAGAAACACCCTATTAATACATATGTATGTACCCAATCGGCATACCAGGAGTCCATGGAGAGATTAATCCTCATAGGCATGATTTCACCATCTTTCAAAAAAGGCTGTGGCCCCCACACAGGTATCTGAAAAATAAGAGGGAGCATAAGAAAGCAGAAGGAGAAGATGTAAAGGGGGGGGGGGAGAGAAGAGCCCAGAGCTGAATTTGTTCTGTGTTCTCCGGGCTTAGGGCCAGAAGTGCCTAGTCCTGTCATTCTAAGTAGAGAGAGAGGGAAATAAGAGTACTAGTGCACCATGGGGTAGTCAGGGCGCTATCCTGCCACTGCCAAAGGGATATTAAACCCTTGAGTCACAACCGGGGGAGGGGACTAACACCGCTTCAGCCTATAAGCCTCAATTTTGAAAAGATGAAACTAAAACAAAAACATATCTAAAGTAAGTAATGGATCTAAGGGCCTGAGGCCTGCCCTGACAAATTTAAAATTAACTAATGCATGGTAAGCCAGAACATTGTAATGTATCTTATACACTCAAACCATGATGTGCTAGATCACAGAGCATTTTAGGCGAGGGAACACCGAGGGTGATCCCCCTCCCAAAAATGCTTACCAGAAAATCAAGAGAGAGTGGTGCTCACTACCCTTTAAAGGGCTCAGCCAGTCGGGCCGAGGACCAAGAAAGGGGAGCAAGGTCAGGTCAGCAGCTCCCTCGACTGACTGCAGAACTGAGTGATCTCAGAACCACACTCAGGGGAGGGATAAACTGATTAGAGTCACATCGTCCCCAAAAAAAGGGAACAGTAAAGTCGAAGTGGGAGACAGTCACAAGTCAATAACCGGGAAGATGTCCTACCAACCAAACATGGACCATGGCAGGTCAGATGAGGATCCGGATGTGCCTGAAATACAATATTTTTACATGGTTATAATGCAAAGGAGGAAATGTGAGGAACTAAATCAGTAAGGCTGAACTTTTTAATAAAATAGGTGAGTGTGTTTCCAATCTGTGCACAAATATAAAGGAGGAGAAAGTTGAGCTCAAGTTTGGAGAGAAGAGAAGATCACAATTGTATATGAAATGTTTAATAAAGATACTTTTACTTTTTATGAAATTTTTTCTCTATACTTACATACTATACTTACATATACACTTTTTTTTTTTTACACAATTTTTTTTGCATCTTAATACTTTATATGCTTTATGCTTTATTAACTGTTGTTTAATTACCTTTTGAAATGAGAGACAGACTGTAGGAGGGCACGTGGGGGTCGAATGTTCCTGGGATGTGTGTATCCATAGTTTTTCTACACATTGTGGGGTATGTGTAGCCCCCCCCCAAAGTTTCCAACTTTTGACATGAAAGAGTTGAAGCAAATTATTATTACAAGTATTCTCAAGGTATCAACAACTAGAAGTCATCACAAAATTCTAAGAACTTTTTTTAATCAGAAGCAAAAAAGAACAACCTAACCCTTTCTCACTTCGAGTAGTGTCACTTAAAAACTCAATGGTCTGGGCAAAAATAGAACTATAGCAATTTCTACATGCATATATATATATATATATATATATATATATGTACAGAATTGCTCATTTGCTCATATCAGAATAACAATAGTGATGCAGACAATATAATAGAATCATTGATTTCCAACAATTATATAACTAGTAGGTCACTTCTTTGCATTATATAGAAGCAAGAGGAAGGAAATTACCCTGTCCATGCAATGCGACTACAATAGGAGGAACATGCCATTTAAACAAAATGGTGTTAATCTGCATTTACAGTTGCATAGCTTCCTTTTATTTGTACATGTGAGTGTCAACAGGGCTTATTTAACTGAGAAGGTAATGTAAAATCAGTTGAGGGGATGCTAGACCTGGGGGTCTTTAATCAGAATATCCAGAGCTTCATAAATTTATTGGGATCGACTCTATGCTAGTATGTTAGTTTCTCTCTTTGAATAATGACATAGTCGCCATTTGTTATACTGTGCATGTAAACTATGCAATAAATTTACATCCTGCAAATGTCTAGTAAAAGAGATATGAATGGGGATTGGATTGTGAAGATTTCTTCATCAAGGAGACCCCAAATGCATATTTTATAGGCCAGTGTCTGATTATTGTGGAGAACACTTTTAATAGTGCCAATAATGGTTGTTTAATACTTAGTCAATTTTGGACTTTGCCAGAGCATGTGTATCAATATGCCTGTATTTGACTTCAGCAACAAAGTGGGGTTCCTCTACGACCCATGGAGTGTAATTTTTGAGTGGTATGATAGGATCTATGCAGTATAAATAGTTGTGTCAGTTTAGGCGAGGGTTATCAAGATACTTTAAAAACAATAGTCAAAACAACATGCCAGTCTTCTTCTGACAAGGGTCCTACACCTGGTTCCAAGTAGGCTCTGCACATTGTGATAGGATTGTGCAAGTTTCAGAAACAATACCACATTTGTTTTTTGCAAAAGCTACACAGGAAAGTACACATTTCCAGGTACATAGTTTGGCTTGTGCCAGCAGAGCATTGCATAGTTTCAAGAATTACAAAAAAAATAGGAAGATAATTTTCCTCCTGTATCCAATGCCCCATACACATGGTCAGAATTTCTGACAGAAAAAGTCCGATGGGAGCTTTTGGTTGGATATTCCGACCGTGTGTATGCTCCATCGGAATTTTTCTGTCGGCATTTCCGACGGACTTAGAGGATATGTTCTAAATTTTTCCGTCGGAAATGCTGACGCAGGTTATCCCGTTGGCAAGTCCGATCGTGTGTACACGGCATAAGAAGGTATTTACCACTGTATAGACTGAGTAAATTCTCCAAGACCCACTAACCTACTGTAAATGTTGGAGGAACTTTGATCAAATTGGGGACACTATCCCACATCTTTTTTTTAGCATGTCAAAACCGCCTGATCTGATGGAAGCATATGGCAAAGTGCAGGTAACCCACACAAAAACTTTGGGTACACTGCTCTGTATCTGCACTACAGGGAAACTGCAGTGGATCAGTGTGTAAGGGGCCTAAGTAGCTTTTGGAATGAAGAAATTTGCATAATATGCAAAATTACAGGCTATAAAACCATATTTAGAATTAACTATCTTGAATGTAGGTTTCAAAAAATTCCCCCATTAATATCATAATATAATTGCACATGTTCTAATAGCACCAAAATATACCATAACTAGTCAAGGGAAAGAGCCAGAAGCACCTACCTCCTATTATGAAAAATGGAAATGCAGTTTACTTATGAAAGAACAAAAGCTCATAAAGCTAATAACATCACCCTACTCCTTAAAAATGGGAAGCTAGGCTCTAGGTCAGGAATCTTATCCAACTAACTAATCAATAGGGGAGTCGTAATGCCATATCTTAAGGTGTAACAGTTCATACATTTAGTGTACTATAGTAGCTCAGCTTACCTGTTCTGTTTTATACCAGTTGACCTTTGTGAATTGCTTTCTCTTTTGCTTTGTTTATTTGTACTCAAAAACTATTGTCTGCTTCTTATGCAATGCAGAACTATTGTGTGTGTATGTGTATATATATATATATATATATATATATATATATATATATATATAAAGTATTCAGACCCCCTTAAATTTTTCACTCTTTGTTATATTGCAGCCATTTGCTAAAATCATTTAAGGTCATTTTTTTCCTCATTAATGTAAACACAGCACCCCATATTGACAGAAAAACACAGAATTTTTGACATTTTTGCAGATTTATTAAAAAAGAAAAAATGGTCCTAAGTATTCAGACCCTTTGCTGTGACACTCATATATTTAACTCAGGTGCTCTCCATTTCTTCTGATTATCCTTGAGATGGTTCTACACCTTTATTTGAGTCCAGCTGTGTTTAATTATACTGATTGGACTTGATTAGGAAAGCCACCACCTGTCTATATAAGACCTTACAGCTCACAGTGCATGTCAGAGCAAATGAGAATCATGAGGTTAAAGGAACTGCCTGAAGAGCTCAGAGACAGAATTGTGGCAAGGCACAGATCTGGCCAAGGTTACAAAAAAATTTCTGCTTCACTTAAGGTTCCTAAGAGCACAGTGGCCTCCATAATCCATAAATGGAAGATGTTTGGGACGACCAGAACCCTTCCTAAAGCTGGCCATCCGGCCAAACTGAGCTATTGGGGGAGAAGAGCCTTGGTGAGAGAGATGAAGAAGAACCCAAAGATCACTGTGGCTGAGCTCCAGAGATGCAGTTGGGAGATGGGAGAAAGTTGTAGAAAGTCAACCACCACTGCAGCCCTCCACCAGTCGGGGCTTTATGGCAGAGTGGCCTCTCCTCAGTGCAAGACACATGAAAGCCCGCATGGAGTTTGCTAAAAAACACCTGAAGGACTCCAAGATGGTGAGAAATAAGATTCTTTGGTCTGATGAGACCAAGATAGAACTTTTTGGCCTTAATTTTAAACGGTATGTGTGGAGAAAACCAGGCACTGCTCATCACCTGTCCAATACATTCCCAACAGTGAAGCATGGTGGTGGCAGCATCATGCTGTGGGGGTGTTTTTCAGCTGCAGGGGCAGGACGACTGCAATGATGGTTGCAATCGAGGGAAAGATGAATGCGGCCAAGTACAGGGATATCCTGGACGAAAACCTTCTCCAGAGTGCTCAGGACCTCAAACTGGGCCGAAGGGTTACCTTCCAACAAGACAATGACCCTAAGCACACAGCTAAAATAACTAAGGAGTGGCTTCACAACAACTCCATGACTGTTCTTGAATGGCCCAGCCAGAGCTCTGACTTAAACCCAATTGAGCATCTCTGGAGAGACCTAAAAATGGCTGTCCACCAATGTTTACATCCAACCTGACAGAACTGGAGAGGATCTGCAAGGAGGAATGGCAGAGGATCCCAAAATCCAGGTGTGAAAAACTTGTTGCATCTCTCCCAAAAAGACTCCTGGCTGTATTAGATCAAAAGGGTGCTTCTACTAAATACTGAGCAAAGGGTCTGAATACTTAGGACCATGTGATTTTTCAGTTTTTCTTTTTTAATAAATCTGCAAAAATATCAACAATTCTGTGTTTTCTGTCAATATGGGGTGCTGAGTGTACATTAATGAGTAAAAAAAAAAAAAATGAACTTAAATGATTTTAGCAAATGGCTGCAATATAACAAAGAGTGAAAAATTTAAGGGGGTCTGAATACTTTCCATCCCCACTGTATATGCTTTTGTACTGCTGACCTTTGTACTTTGACACCAAGTGAAACACTTTGTAACTGTATATGCAGTTTAAAAAAAGGCAATAAAGAAATATATTTATTAAAAAATCAGAACTTGGGAGCACCACCTTCATCATCTCCCACCAATGCTGAGAAAAGGTAATAGAACAGACTGGCATTCAGGTAGTGCAAAAGAAGCAAAAGGTAACATAGATTTGCAAGTACACATATGAAATAAAAAGTCAGCACTTAAACACATGTGAATATACAGTATTATTTATTATTTAGTATATAGATGTAACATCTCGGGAGGCTATTCCATCCCTGCCTAGGCAAGAAAGGAGAAGTGGTGGACATCACCATTTAAAAAGGTCAGTAAACAGGTAATTACATAGACACTGCACTCCTGGCAAGGTCAACATGTATTGTCTGTATTTGCTGAAAAATGAAAACTGATGGAGCCACCACATCACATCATTCTTATAAGCGCAATACCCATCTTTGGTGGTGGATATTCATGTATGGGTGTTTCATATGGATTGTCAACATTGTCATCCACAATTACTCTGATAACATTGGAACTTTTCACCTTGGATTTTTTTTTTGTATATGAACTATTTTTTTTCCATTTTCTCCTTTTTTGATATTTGTCACTTTGCACATTATTATCATACGATACATGGTTTTGTGAAAATAATACTGTATATTCACATATGTTTAAGTGCTGTACTTTCTACTTCATATATTTGTTCACAATGTCTTGTCAATTGTAGTGCTGACAGCTACAGAGTTTTTGATTATATTTAGCGCAGTATTCCTTACTATATAAAGTACACATACATGCATTATTTTTATTTGATTATGATTTTAATTTGTATTTCTTAGTTATGCTTCAGGCATATGGAAGTACAAAATAATTGAAGTGATGTAACTACCCTCATCTGTATTGATATCAATCTCGTTTAGAAGTTTGCACTGTAGCACTTAAAATTGGAAGAAGCAAGATTCTATTGTAATAACAAGTGCTAACAGGCTACATGCTGACAAAAGGCTCCTTTACATCTGTGTGGTGAAAACTGCAGGATACAAATTGCAGTTTTAATGCAGTGAAGTTATTATAAAGAGGATGCCTATCATTGCACCACATGTAGCAAATGCCCACATTGTTATTTTAATTTTGCCCACTCCCTGAAGATTCATTCAAATACATTTATTAAAACCATAATTTATTATAAAAACATTTTTTCCTGTTTTCTTTTTTGGACAGTGGACAGACTTTCCTCTTGGACTGGATGGCATGTAATGACCTGTGAGCACTAGCGATGAGTGAACGTTCTTTAGTTTGATTGAGTTTGAAGTCAATGGGTGAGGGGATCTTGCAAATCGATTCTGGCAATTTTAAATTTTCAAGATTATTAGGCAATAGACTGCCAAAACAAAGGGCATGGGGAGCATGGCACAGCCCTAAGGAACATGGACCAATGTAAAAATACATTTTAAAAAGTAGCATTTAGCAGGGAGAGGGTCCTTTTTTTATGCTACTTCAATTGCATGCTTGAGAGATGCCTTTTATGGAACAGTACAATTCTCATAGAAAGCACAAAGCGTGCTTGCACTACATAATTTGTACCTATGATACATTTTTTTTTTTTACTTTTATATTACAGATTAGGTTTAATATAGCTTCAGCAGTGCCCCAGTCTGCCAGGACTACCAAGGGACATTTTAACTATAGAAATCAACATTACAGTTTCTACAATAAAATCCCACCCTAAATATTGTGGTGATCATGTTACGAGATGTAAGTTATTTGTGCTCAAGCCCCAAATAAAAAAGAACCCCCAACAACCAATTTGTAATCTAGAAATCAACATTATAGTTTTGTTTATTCTCAGGAAACACAGTCCAGATATTATAGGGAGTAGTACTGAGATTACATTTATTTGCGCTCAAAAGCCATTTTGAAAAGAACCACCACCAACAACCACCAGAAAAAAAAACACCCCAAATATTATTAAATGAACCACTTGCTGACCGCCCATCGTCGATTGATGGTGGCATAATGGCACTCCCATGCGAATCGCCGTAGCTGTATGGCGGGCGCTTCAAGGAGTATAGGGCGCGTGTGCCCAACATGTGACGTAGGAGCCTGCGCACGTGGGCGACGGCCCCGAAGGCCGTCGGCTACCCATGATTGCTCCTGAAAAGGAGAGAACGGCGATCTGTCAATGTAAACAGAAAGATCTCCGTTCTGTCAGGGGTGAGGAGAGCGATCTGTTGTTCCTACTGCTTAGAAACAACAATCGGTCTCCTCCCTCAGGCAGTCCCATCCCCCCACAGTTAGAATCACTCCCTAGGACACACAGTTAACCCCTTGATCGCCCCTTAGTGTTAATCCCTTCCCTGCCAGTGACATTTGCACAGTAATCAATGGATATTTATAGCTCTGATCACTGAATAAATGTCAATGGTCCCAAAATAGTGTGTCGTAGTCGCAATAAAAATTGCAGATCACTGCCATTACTAGTAAAAACCAAAATGATAATAAAAATGCCATAAATCTATCCCCTTTTTTTACCAAAAATATGTAGAAGAATATATATTGGCCTAAACTGAGGAAAAAATTTGTTTTTTATATATATATTTTTGGAGGATATTTATTATAGCAAAAAGTAAAAAATATTGCTTTTTTTTCAAAATAGTCTGTTTTTTGTTTATAGCACAAAAAATAAAAACCACAGAGGTGATCAAATACCACCAAAAGAAAGCTCTATTTTTGGGAAAAAAAGGACGTCAATTTTGTTTGTATACAGCGTCGCCCGACCGTGCAATTGTCAGTTAAAGTGAAGCAGTGCCGTATCACAAAAAATGGCCTGGTCAGGAAGGGGATAAATTCTTCCGGGGCTAAAGTGGTCAAAGTGGAAGCCCAGTCAAAAATGAAAAATTTTCTATAAAGTATATGTAAAATATCTTTATCTTTGACAATATTAATTTTCTGTATAGCTGATTGCCAAGCTTAGAAAGTCTAATCAAAACCAGACAATCAGCTTCTTCCTGTTCTTCAGGGACACCCTGTTTTCGCTTTATCTGAATTCTGCATGCTGCCTCTCACTTCCTGAAAACGATGTCCTTCTCTTCTACATGCCCCACCCCATCCCTCCTCTCCTTTTTATACAGACATGCCTAGACCTGCCCAGCCCCACCCCCATCCTTCCTCTCCTTCTCCTCCTGTCTTCATAGCCTTATTTTGGATAGCAGTTTCTCCTGAGAGAGAGAGAAGGGGGGGGCTTTGGAAGTCGGTTCTGTTTGTTAGAAACTGTAATATAGATTACAATGCAACATGCTGCAGATTTTCTACAGTGTACAAACACATGGTTGTTTCTGCAAGGCACTGTGATGGCACTGTTTCCTTGGTGTAGCACTGATGGCACTGTGATAGCACTGTGTACATGGTGTGGAACACACCCAGCTGAGGGAGCTACATGTGAGTAATAAGTTTAAGGCTATGTTTTCACTAGTGCGACTGGTCATGCAACTTTGGACACAAAATCACATGACCAGTCACAGCCCATTGATTACAATGGCAAATGTTCCCATCTATGCGCCTTTGGAAATCAGTGACTTTGAAAAAGTGCCTGCACTGCTTTGATGCAACTTTTGATGCGACTTTCATCCAGAGTGTAAAGCTGGATCAAAGCTGCACTGAAAGTCACACTCTAAATCACATAGCTTTGGAGTCGCACTAGTGGAAACATAGCCTAAGGCTAGAGTACGACTTTGGAGTGTGACTTTAATGCAACTTTGAGTGCAGCTTTGATCCAACTTTACACTCTCTGGATCAAAGTCGCATCAAATGTTGCATCAGAGCATTGCAGGTTCACTTTCAAAGTCTGTGATTTTCAAAGTCACATATTAGATGGGAACAGGTGCCATTAAAATCAATGGGCTGTGACTTGTCATGCAACTTTATGTGTCCAAAGTTGCATGAACCATTCATACTAGTGGAAACTTGGACTTGGACTATAAATTGGTTGCTTTATTAATCGTGACCAATTATGTCATATGTCTTTGCTGCGGGAGCTCCAGGAGAATAATCTGGATGATTTTAGGAATTATCTCCGGATGAAGGACCCCTGCTTTCACCAACTCTTGGCATTGTTGACCCCCTATATTAAAGTGGTTGTAAACCCTCCTCTGCAACTTTACATCAATGGAATCTACATAGCACAAGCAGCTGATCGCTGCCTGTGAAAGTGTACTCACATTTGTCTTTGAGATGCAAATTGTGTTTATTGGTCCTGTGACGTCGCCTACGCTTGCGCACTAGGTTTCTTCATTAACGGCACACAATGTGTGCTGTTTCGGCTTCCTCTGCATGCTGTGTCATTATCTGACACTTAGAACAGCACAGAGGAAGCCTCGCGATGCTGAAGCATGACACCCTCCTTCCTGGTTCTTCCCCTTGTGACTGTCACACAGGGGGAGTGAACCAGAGCAGCACAGAGAGGAGGAAGCAGCTGTTCTATTACACGGAGTGTCTTTGAATGCTAATAGAAAAAAAAAACTGAAAGATAAGTAAAATTACTTTTTAAAAAAAAGAGAATTATGACTATAATAAGAATCATGTTACTAGTAATATCTTCAATTGTTTTAAATATCATAAAAAGTAAAATGTATTTTTAGACAAAACATTAATTATTTTAAAAGTAATTGTGATATAAGAAATAAATAGATGTATATATTATTATTTTGTGAAGAATGACATTTGTTAGAATGTGATCTCTTTCTTTATTATTTAATAAAATTTTAATTATTTATAACTATAAAAAATAATATAGATCATAAATGAATAGCTTTATTTAAATAAATCCAAAGCTTGATTTGATATTAAATTTTATTTTTATTATTGTAAATCCTCCAGGTTATTAAATATAAAATTTGTTTAATTAATAATTAATCAATATTGACAATGTCATAATAATTAATGAGAAATGCATATAAATATATAGATATATATATAATGAAACAGCTATGCTGTTCACTATATATAATACTGCCTTGATAGTCATTTCATGTTCTCATTGAGAATGCTCTGTTGCCGTAGTAACGGCAATCGAGATCGAGGCTTGGTTACGACGCTACGGCGCATGCGCGATATTTCAACAGGGATACGAGCTAAGGGCGGAAATGACGTCCGCATCAGCTTTGGCAAACAGGAGAAAGAATGGCGCGGATGATACCGGGAAGATACTGCAAGATCAAATGCATAAAAAAGGTACTTCTAACGCTTGTTTAGGACTAATTTATATATCTCTTGCTTGGCAGTGAAAAAAAACATTGAAATATTAGAAAAAAAAAGAATTTTTTTTGCGGGGTTTACTTCCTCTTTAACCACTTCAGCCCCGGAAGGATTTACCCCCTTCCTGACCAGAGCACTTTTTACAATTTGGCACTGCGTCGCTTTAACTGCTAATTGTGCGGTCATGCAATGCTGTAACCAAACAAAATTTGCGTCCTTTTCTTCCCACAAATAGAGCTTTCTTTTGATGGTATTTGATCACCTCTGCCGTTTTTATTTTTTGCGCTATACACGGAAAAAGACCGAAAATTTTGAAAAAAAATGATATTTTCTACTTTTTGTTCTAAAAAAAATCCAATAAACTCAATTTTAGTCATACATTTAGGCCAAAATGTATTTGGCCACATGTCTTTGGTAAAAAAAATGTCAATAAGTGTATATTTATTGGTTTGCGCAAAAGTTATAGCGCCTACAATCTAGGGTACATTTTCTGGAATTTACACAGCCTTTAATTTATGACTGCCTATGTCGTTTCTTGAGGTGCTAAAATGGCAGGGCAGTACAAAACCCCCCCAAATGACCCCATTTTGGAAAGTAGACACCCCAAGGAAATTGCTGAGAGGCATGTTGAGCCCATTGAATATTCATTTTTTTTGTCCCAAGTGATTGAATAATGACAAAAAAAAAAAAAAAAATTACAAAAAGTTGTCACTAAATGATATATTGCTCACACAGGCCATGGGCATATGTGGAATTGCACCCCAAAATACATTTAGCTGCTTCTCCTGAGTATGGGGATACCACATGTGTGGGACTTTTTGGGAGCCTAGCCGCATACGGGGCCCCGAAAACCAATCACTGCCTTCAGGATTTCTAAGGGCGTACATTTTTGATTTTACTCCTCACTACCTATCACAGTTTTGAAGGCCATAAAATGCCCAGATGGCACAAACCCCCCCCAAATGACCCCATTTTGGAAAGTAGACACCCCAAGCTATTTGCTGAGAGGCATGTTGAGTCCATGGAATATTTTATATTTTGACACAAGTTGCGGGAAAGTGACAATTTATTATTATTTTTTTTTTTTTTTTTTGCACAAAGTTGTCACTAAATGATATATTGCTCACACAGGTCATGGGCATATGTGGAATTGCACCCCAAAATACATTCTGCTGCTTCTCTTGAGTACGGGGATACCACATGTGTGAGACTTTTTGGGAGCCTAGCCGCGTATGGGACCCCGAAAACCAAGCACCGCCTTCAGGCTTTCTAAGGGCGTAAATTTTTGATTTCACTCTTCACTGCCTATCACAGTCTCGGAGGCCATGGAATGCCCAGGTGGCACAAACCCCCCCCAAATGACCCCATTTTGGAAAGTAGACACCCCAAGCTATTTGCTGAGAGGCATGGTGAGTATTTTGTAGCTCTCATTTGTTTTTGAAAATGAAGAAAGACAAAAAAAAAATTTTTTTTTTTCTTTTTTTAATTTTCAAAACTTTGTGACAAAAATACTCACTATACCGCTCAGCAAATAGCTTTGGGTGTCTACTTTCCAAAATGGGGTCATTTGAGGGGGGTTTGTGCCACCTGGGCATTCCATGGCCTCCGAGACTGTGATAGGCAGTGAAGAGTGAAATCAAAAATTTACGCCCTTAGAAAGCCTGAAGGCGGTGCTTGGTTTTCGGGGTCCCATACGCGGCTAGGCTCCCAAAAAGTCTCACACATGTGGTATTCCCGTACTCAGGAGAAGCAACAGAATGTATTTTGGGGTGTAATTTCACATATTCCCATGGCATGTTTAAACAATATATAATTTAGTGACAACTTTGTGCAAATAAAAAAAAAAATTTGTCTCTTTCCCGCAACTTGTGTCACAATATAAAATATTCCATGGACTCGACATGCCTCTCAGCAAATAGCTTGGGGTGTCTACTTTCCAAAATGGGGTCATTTGAGGGGGGGTTTGAACTGTCCTGGCATTTTATGCACAACATTTAGAAGCTTATGTCACACATCACCCACTCTTCTAACCACTTGAAGACAAAGCCCTTTCTGACACTTTTTGATTACATAAAAAAATTATTTTTTTTTGCAAGAAAATTACTTTGAACCCCCACACATTATATATTTTTTTAAAGCAAATGCCCTACAGATTAAAATGGTGGGTGTTTAATTTTTTTTTTTCACACAGTATTTGCGCAGCGATTTTTCAAACGCATTTTTTGGGGAAAAAACACACTTTTTTACATTTTAATGCACTAAAACACACTATATTGCCCAAATGTTTGATGAAATAAAAAAGATGATCTTAGGCCGAGTACATGGATACCAAACATGACATGCTTTACAATTGCGCACAAACGTGCAGTGGCAACAAAATAAATACATTTTTAAAAGCCTTTAAATGCCTTTACAGGTTACCACTTTAGATTTACAGAGGAGGTCTACTGCTAAAATTACTGCCCTCGATCTGACCGTCGTGGTGATACCTCACATGCATGGTGCAATTGCTGTTTACATTTGACGCCAGACCGACGCTTGCGTTCGCCTTAGCGCGAGAGCAGGGGGGACAGGGGTGCTTTTTTTTTTTTTTTTTCTTTATTATTTTTTTGCTTTTTTATCTTATTTTAAAACTGTTCCTTTCATTTTTTTTTTTTTTTTAATCATTTTTACTGTTATCTCAGGGAATGTAAATATCCCCTATGATAGCAATAGGTAGTGACAGGTACTCTTTTTTGAAAAAATTGGGGTCTATTAGACCCTAGATTTCTCCTCTGCCCTCAAAGCATCTGACCACACCAAGATCGGTGTGATAAAATGCTTCCCCAATTTCCCAATGGCGCTATTTACATCCGGCAAAATCGAAGTCATAAAATGCTCGTAGCTTCCGGTTTCTTAGGCCATAGAGATGTTTGGAGCCACTCTGGTCTCTGATCAGCTCTATGGTCAGCTGGCTGAATCACCGGCTGCATTCTCAGGTTCCCTGTTGAGACAGGAGAGCCAGAGAAAAACACGGAAGACGATGGGGGGGGGCATTCACAGCAGTCTAGAGGCTAATTAGCCGCTAGGATTGCTTTTACATGAAAGCCGACCGCTGGCTGAAAAGAATGATACCAAGATGATACCTAAACCTGCAAGCATCATTCTGGTATAACCACTCAAAGTCGTGAATGCTGTACCTGAAGAGAAAAAAATGGTTAACAATAAAGCACAGTAAACGGTAAAGTATAAAAAATTGCATACCTGAAAAGCAAACATGATAAAACATAATAACAATAAAACATTGCAGAATAGAATACAGTAAAAAAGAGCAGAACAATAGAGAGAATAGAGAGAGAGAGAATAGAGAGAGAACAATAAAACGACAACTATTATTTTTTATTTTATATTTTTGTTTGTGTTTTTTTTTTTTTTTTTTTTTTTACACTTTTTTTGTAACTGTAACTTTTATAACTGTAACCGGTTCCAGGTTCGGGTCTCTCAAAATGCGATGGCATCTTGGGAGACCCTGTGAAAGTGTGTCCTAGTCTGTGCAATGCTGTACCCTACGCTAATACTCAGCTAGTGAATGGTAGCATTCAAAACATTCACCAATGCAAAGACCAGGATTGTCAGGACAGGAGGGACAATAATAGCGGGTGTCACGCCTATATCCGCGCTTGCTGCAGACACAACATCTTTTTTGGGGGGGTTCGTTGGGTAGGGGTACTCGGGAGGACATAAAGAAAATGCCTCTCATGCAGCCGACTGCATTTGGTTGGGGATGTGAATGGGGGAAGTACGGGCGCTGCAGAAGTGGTGGGTTCCCAATTAGGATTGGCGAATGCAGCAGGAAGGGCATTATGGGCACGACGGGCCTGTGTTTGTCTTCTTGGTGGCAGCGGGACACTATTTGTGCTTGCCACCTCACCAGCTTGAACTGCACTTATGGGACTCGCCACGTCACCAAGTGTTACTGCAGTGCTGGTTTGACTACGACCGGGGTGTACTAGGCCGCTGGCGCTTGCCAGTTCACCAAAACGCTACCAAAAAAACTGTTAACGATCGCAGGGATCAGGCCTGACTCTGCGAATGCTGCAGTTATGCGTTTAGTGTTTTGTAAGTGACAGTGATCGATCGATACTGCACTTGGGTGGGCTGGGCTGGGCCGGGCGGAGGGGCAAAACGCAGGTGCTAGCAGGTATCTGGGCTGATCCCACTAACACTGCGTTTTTGGGAACCCTAAACTGCTGGGGACGCCAGTATAGATCTGATCGGATTAGATCAGATATTGATCAGTTCAGATACTATACCACTAAGGGAGGTGTACGGTGCGTGCGTGGGTGTTAGCGCTACTGGCACTAACCTGACGCTGCCTGGGGCTGGTGCTTGCCAGTTCACCAAAACGCTACCAAAAAAACTGTTAGCGATCGCAGGGATCAGGCCTGACTCTGCGAACGCTGCAGTTATGCGTTTAGTGTTTTGTAAGTGACAGTGATCGATCGATACTGCACTTGGGTGGGCTGGGCTGGGCCGGGCGGAGGGGCAAAACGCAGGTGCTAGCAGGTATCTGGGCTGATCCCGCTAACACTGCGTTTTTGGGAATCCTAAACTGCTGGGGACGCTAGTATAGATCTGATCGGATCAGATATTGATGCGTTCAGATACTATACCACTAAGGGAGGTGTACGGTGCGTGGGTGTTAGCGCTACTGGCACTAACCTGATGCTGCCTGGGGCTGGTGCTTGCCATTTCACCAAAACGCTACCAAAAAAACTGTTAGCGATCGCAGGGATCAGGCCTGACTCTGCGAACGCTGCAGTTATGCGTTTAGTGTTTTGTAAGTGACAGTGATCGATCGATACTGCACTTGGGTGGGCTGGGCCGAGCCGGGCGGAGGGGCAAAACGCAGGTGCTAGCAGGTATCTGGGGTGATCCCGCTAACACTGTGTTTTTGGGAACCCTAAACTGCTGGGGACGCTAGTATAGATCTGATCGGATCAGATATTGATTCGTACAGATACTATACCACTAAGGGAGGCGTATGCTGCGTGCGTGGGTGTTAGCAGTACTGGCGCTAATCTGACGCTGCCTGGGGCGACGCATATCACCGCCGGGCGATCAGGGGGCTAAATCTTTATTCGGTAATAAACGGCGGGTGCCCTGACACTATAAAAAATAAACGAACTAACCAGCGTCACCTGTAACGGTTATACAGTGATCAGTGGTGAAAGGGTTAACTAGGGGGCAATCAAGGGGTTAAAACATTTATTAGGTAGTATATGGGGGTCCCTGTCGCTATAAAACGCTGACGGCGAACCTAAATATTTACCTCACTAACTAGCGTCACCAGCGACACTAATACAGCGATCAGAAAAATGATCGCTTAGCGACACTGGTGACGGGGGGTGATCAAGGGGTTAAAACTTTATTAGGGGGGGTTAGGGGGGTATCCTAGACCTAAAGGGGGCCTAACACTCACTGCCCTAACACTGTAACTGTCACAAACTGACACCAATACAGTAATCAGAAAAAAAAAAAACCTGCTTGGTGTCAGTTTGTGACAGGGGGGGGGTGATTGGGGGGGGATCGGGGGCGATTGGGGGGGGGATCGGGGTGTTTTGTGTGCCTGGCATGTTCTACTGTGTGTGTGTTGTGCACTCACATTGCAGTCTTCTCTCCTCGGCCCAGAACGGAAAATACCGAGCCGAGGAGAGATGACATCATTTCCTCTGCCTCTGTGTACAATACAGAGGCAGGGAAATGATCCCATTGGCTGGGAGCGATCGTGAGGGGAGGGGCCACGAATGGATGGCCTCCCCCTCACCACCGATCGCCGGGGGAGATTTGCCGACCGCCGCAGGCACCGGGGGGGGTCAGATCGGACCCCCCACCCGTGGGCAGGCAAGGACGTACCTGTAAGTCCTTTTGCCTGCCCGTGCCGCTCTGTCGACGTATATAGTCGTACGGCGGTCGGCAAGTGGTTAAGAAGCAGGACACATGCATGAGGCTTTTATTTTATTTTTTGGTTGAATAATAATGATTTGATTTGTTATATTTTCTATATTTTATATACAAAGAATGCACTTTTAAGTTAAGTTCTATTGGCAGATAGCATGTCTAATTTTATTTGTTTTCTTTTTTTAATGCACAATAAAAAAAAAATGTGTAGAATAATACTTGGCTATGTGTTTTACTTCAAATGACAGTTTGGGAGTAGGCAGATACATTTAAAAAAATACAATGTAAAATTGACAAGAGACACCAACATAGTTGTATCTTTGATCTTAAAAACCACGGGATAATGGTGTTGTGGTAACTTGCACAAATAAAAAAAAAGCATAATATTATTCTTGATATCACTAGAAAAAAAAAAGCCTTTGAAAATTTGTTTGCCATAACTCCGTCAGTATCACCAGCAAAGCAGCTTCATTGTTATCCCATTAAAGAAGAAGAGAATGTGCGCTGCATTTCGAGATTTCATAATTTGCCACATCACAAATGTTAATTCTCCATTACGATCACTACTTTACAAGACCGAAAAATGAGAGAACTCCTGCACTGTCTGAGAGACCTATACTAAGGGACACTGCTGCAACACCTATGTGACTGATCCAAACAGACAAAATTGCATAAATAGAGGTGAGTGGTATTGCGCTGTGACAAAAGGAAAAAAGGGAAGTGGGAGGGGATAAATAAAGTGCATAGAGAGGTGAAAAACGGCCAAAATGAGTGCGGCCACACAGACACTAAATACAAATGCACTGAAAAAACGAAAGTGCTAGCATAAATAAATGGTTAAAATACGTGGAAAAGTAAGTATAAATAACAGTAATAAATCACTCAAAAAATATATATATATCCAAAAAATATATATCCAAAAAAATAGTCCAAGTGAATGAGGGCTAGTATCGAACTAGCACATAAGTGACAACTCAGCAAACTGATAGTGACAAATCCAAATGGATGAGTAAATGACAGTCCCACCACCAAATAGTACAAAGTTCCCAAATGATAAACAGTTCCAATCAAAGGGGGGATCTTCAGTGGGGACACCTCTGTGTTCACAAGCAGCTCACCTTACTGCTGTAAGGTATACAGCTTGTGCTTAGATGCAAACCACTAGCAGGCATGGATATCCCATCCAGTTATTCAGGCGATTCCGATGGTGGGTATGCAGGATGGCATATAAAAAGAGATAAACAGACAATATATAGTGTAGCTCCATGACGGTCAGAGTGGAAGGGAGGCAAGACACAGAAGGAGGGTGCACTCACTTTTTGAAAATGAGTGTGGGCATCAATCCACGAACGCCGAGTTTGTATGCCTCAATGGGTGTCTTCAATCCATCCCTGTTCCTCAATGCTCGTCAAGTGGGGTAAGTATATGTGGAGTGTAGGGAGAAAGTGCACATAGCGTAATCCCGTATAAAAGTCAATTTATTAGGTTAAAAACAACGTGATAAACTTACATTTAGCAATAGGCTATGGTAAAAATCATCCACAAGCGCCAAGCTTGTCTCCTGCCGTCAGTCTGTGACATTATCCCATGCTCCAATCCTGACGCGTATCGTCACATCACGTGCCTTCATCGGAGGATAACACAGGGTAAAGAGCAATGCTTTTAAATAGTCTCTATGTAATGGGCACCTGGCGGCCATTTTCCCGAAGTCCACCACTGCAATGATGGGCGCCCGGTGGCCATTTTCCCGAAGCCCGCCATTGCAATGGATGACCCCAGCACTAAGCAGGGCCGTCAGCCATTTTGCCAAGGTCTCACGCATAGGCAAAACATTAGAAGGAACGCTGGAAGCCATGAACATAGTCAATATAAGGCCAGCTAAAGGGCACAGCAAACCGCAATCTCTGCCAAGTATATAGTAGCCAGCTAATGAGATTGCAGTTTGCTGTGCCCTTTAGCTGGCCTTATATTGACTATGTTCATGGCTATCAGCGTTCCTTCTAATGTTTTGCCTATGCGTGAGACCTTGGCAAAATGGCCGACGGCCCTGCTTAGTGCTGGGGTCATCCATTGCAATGGCGGGCTTCGGGAAAATGGCTGCCGGGCGCCCATCATTGCAGTGGCGGACTTCAGGAAAATGGCCGCCAGGCGCCCATTACATAGAGACTATTTAAAAGCATTGGCTCTTTACCCTGTGTTATCCTCTGATGAAGTCATGTGATGTGACGATACGCATCAGGATTGGAGCATGGGATACTGTCACAGACTGACGGCAGGAGACGAGCTTGGCGCTCGTGGATGATTTTTACCATAGCCTATTGCTAAATGTAAGTTTATCACATTGTTTTTAACCTAATAAATTGACTTTTATACGGGATTATGCTATGTGCACTTTCTCCCTACACTCCACGTATACTTACCCCACTTGACGAGCATTGAGGAACAGGGATGGATTGAAGACACCCATTGAGGCATACAAACTCGGCGTTCGTGGATTGATGCCCACACTCATTTTTATAAAGTGAGTGCACCCTCCTTCTGTGTCTTATCTCCCTTCCACTCTGACCGTCATGGAGCTACACTATATATTGTCTGTTTATCTCTTTTTATATACCATCCTGCATACCCACCATCGGAATCGCCTGAATAACTGGATGGGATATCCATGCCTGCTAGTGGTTTGCATCTAAGCACAAGCTGTGTACCTTACAGCAGTAAGGTGAGCTGCTTGCGAACACAGAGGTGTCCCCACTGAAGTTCCCCCCTTTGACTGGAACTGTTTATCATTTGGGAACTTTGTACTATTTGGTGGTGGGACTGTCATTTACTCATCCATTTGGATTTGTCAAGATTAGTTTGCTGAGTTGTCACTTATGTGCTAGTTCGATACTAGCCCTCATTCACTTGGACTATTTTTTTGGATATATATTTTTTGGATATATATTTTTTGAGTGATTTATTACTGTTATATATACTTACTTTTCCACGTATTTTAACCATTTATTTATGCTAGCACTTTCGTTTTTTCAGTGCATTTGTATTTAGTGTCTATGTGGCCGCACTCATTTCTGCCTTTTTTCACCTCTCTATGCACTTTATTTATCCCCTTCCACTTCCACTTCCCTTTTTCCTTTTGTCACAGCGCAATACCACTCACCTCTATTTATACTTTACAAGACTGACCACTTCTGGCTCGTCCTTGCTACCAAGCATGTGTGTTTGTATTTTGGACTTTTGTCTGACGAACTTATGTACACACGCTTGGAAATTGGGACAACACACGTTTGTCCGCGGAAAATGTTAAAACCTGCCATCCAAAATCTGACAACATTTGTCCGATGGAGCATACAAACAGTGGGATTTTCTGCCAACAGCCTGTCATCACATATTTCCCGTCTGAAAATCCGATCGTGTGTACATGGCTTGAGTCTACATTTTCACTATTTGTGACCCCAAAGTTGCACAATTTAGAGTGCGACTTTGATGCAACTTTGTGTGCAGCTTTGATCCAACTTTACACTCTCTTGATCAAAGTTGCATCAAAGCATTGCAGGTATCTTTTCAAAGTCGCTGATTTTCAAAGTTGCATTGATGGGAACGGGTACCATTAAAATCAATGGGCTGTGACTTGTCATATGACTTTGGACACATAGTCGCATGACAAGTCACGTTTCCACTATTGTAACCACAAAGTTGCACAATTTAAAGTGCGACTTTGATGCAACTTTGAGTTCAGCTTTGATCCAGCTTTACGCTCTCTGGATCAAAGTCACGTCAAAAGTTGAAAGCATTGCAGGTACTTTTTCAAAGTCGCTGATTTTCAAAGTCACATACAGTAGATGGGAGTGGGTGCCATTGAAATCAATAGGCTGTGACTTGTCATGTGACTTTATGTGTCCAAAGTCACATGACAACTCGTACTAGTGGAGCCTAATGCCCTGTACACACGATCGGACATTGATCGGACATTCCGACAACACCAAAATCCATGGATTTTTTCAGACGGATGTTGGCTCAAACTTGTTTTGCATACACACGGTCACACAAAGTTGTCGGAAAATCTGATCCTCCTGAACGTGGTGATGTAAAACACGTACGTCAGGATTATAAACAGGGCAGTAGCCAATAGCTTTCGTCTCTTAATTTATTCTGAGCATGCGTGGCACTTTGTATGTCGGATTTGTGTACACACGATCGGAATTTCCGACAACTGATTTTGTTGTCTGAAAATTTTATAGCAAGCTCTCAAACTTTGTGTGTCGGAAATTCCTATTGAAAATGTGTGATGGAGCCTTACGCACGGTCTGAATTTCCGGCAACAAGGTCCTATCACACATTTTCCATTGGAAAATCCTATCGTGTGTACAGGGCATAAGTCTACGTTTCCACTATTGTGACCACAAAATTGCACGATTTAGAGTGCAACTTCGATGCGACTTTGAGTGCAGTTTTGATTCAACTTTACACTCTCTGGATCAAAGTCGCATCAAAACATTGCAGGTACCTTTTCAAAGTCGCTGATTTTTAAAGTTGCATAGATAGGAACGAGTGCCACTGAAATCAATGGGCTGTGAATTGTCATGCAACTTTATGTGACCAAAGTCGCATGACAAGTCACACTAGTGGAAACAGAGCCTTAATGTGGGTGCCTGTACTATGATCATTGTAGACTGTGAGCCGAGACCCCAGAGCACTTCCAGCTACACAGACAGTCCCCCCCTGTGTCCAGCTCCCTTCTCCTGTGCACATCTATACTGTATACGTGCCCTGCACCTCCCCCCTGTGTGGATGGGGCTTTTTATTTCTTAATTTTCTCATGAATTAGGATGTTCAATGAGAGAACATTGGACAGGAACCTATGATCAGCTCCTCCCATCCTGTATACGCCCACTGGCTACAAAGGAACAGTGTCCCTCCCACGAAGTGATGTCACTAGCTTTCAAGATCCACACCCACTGGCTGATTTTAGTCCCAGAAGGAAGTAGAATTGAAGTCATGTGACGCCACTGGATGCTGTAAAATAAAGGTAGAAAAACTGGGATTTTTTTCATTTTGAGACATAAAACTGAACTCAGCTCACATTAATGATTGCAGGGTGAGAAATGTAAGTATTAGGGTGGACTTCCACTTTAAGTACATTCTCTGATTTAATTAAATTGTTCCCAAACCACACTATGAATAGGACCTCCAACAACCACTTTTAACTTTGGAAATCAACATTTCAGCATTATTCATTTCCAGAAACAGGGTCCCTGCTTCTGACACATTTCGAAGGTAAGTCCTTCTTCTTCAGAGCTTCGAAACCTTTGAAACGTATTAGCCAGCAGGGACCTGGGTTGGGTTCCCCTATGCTAGAGGTTCCAGCCAGTCTGGGAGAATAGAGCCACAAGGTGTGGCCTGATGAGTGTTTTTATCATCTTTATTTGTGAGTAGTATTTGTTTGGTTATGTATTCCTACTAAATTTTTGTGGGATAATGCACTAGGCCAGTGCACCCTCTTTCTTTTATCTTTTTTCTGCATTGATTTCTCCCTATTACTTCCTTTTATTAAACTTAAGTCGCTTCTCACCTATACAATTATTGTAGGGTCACAGCTTTAAAAATGAGAAGCTTCTAAAAATGTTTGGCTTGAAAAAGAATTCGTTTTGAACCCTGACAAAGAAAATTAGTCTGCACAATAAAATATGATGTTTTGTATTGTTTTGGATCAAACCATTGTCACAGTTGATTTCTTGCCTCTATTTTCTCTCTCTTATTCTAATTGTTTGGCGATTTACAATTCTGATCCTGTTATTTGAAAGCTTATGTGATTGTAAAAAAATGGCCTAAAATGAAGAGATAAGAACAGCAGCTTGTGATTCTTCTTATTTTCTCTTCTTCTAAAATGTACTTTAACATTGTCGGATCCCAAATGTACAAAATGCTTCACCATACAGTAATGAAAAAGTTTGAGCTCATAAAAACTCTGAGTGTTTTTGCTCATTGATTCATTTGACAGATGTTGAACTCATAGATTGTTTGCAAAACGCAAACTTTCCAATTAAAACTGCATTTACTGTAACATTTGTCCTAACTTAAATGTGTTTATAAAAAGAGCTATTATTCAGCATGGAAGACAACAGATGGTTTATACTGTAATATACTGTATATCCCTTTGCGTAAACAGTCATTAACAGAACTACAACTAAATACTTGGGAGGATCATTTAAAACATGCATCAAAATAAATTTGCCTCAATGGAGCTTATTTTATACTCAAAGTGGGATTTTTCAAATTTCAGCTTTTGCATGCCAGTGCTACGACAAACTTTTTCTTTTGTGTATTTATACTGACACTTTCATTGTTAGAGATAGGTGAGCTGATATATAGTCCATGAGAATATGATGAATTTGGCAGATCCTATCGTTTTAGTTAATTCACAATTGTCTTATGCACATGAATTCATGCTTACAGATTTGATTGTAATACGAATCTTGCGATTCTCAAGCCCAAGTAAGCAGGACCTGTGCATGCTTTTGTAAATTAAAAAAAATAAATAAATAAAAGTTAGCCTATGACATAAAACCATCATCTTTTTGGAAGTAAATCTATTTCTCTATATAATTTTTTCATGTCTGTAAACTATTTACTGCATTTATATGGCACCAAAGAACTTGTTAGAGCACAGCACTCATATTCGTTCTCGCTCTAGAGCAGCTTAATATAAATGTCACTACCAATTATAAGTCAGTAAAAATGCCAACTCACTAAAATATTTTTGGGTTGTGGATATAAAACCTGGAGATCGTGCATACAGAGTGAGTTACATTTCTTTTAAACTTTCTTTCTCTCTATATAAAACAGAACAATCCATGGGCCGTGGTGTGATTTCGGCCAAGGTGGCAGTGTAATCCCAGAGCTCCTACACTTGGCAGGACATTACAGTGGCTCCAAGAAACACAGGCTTTAGCTCTCCTTCACCCCGGGACCAGATGGCGCAAAGCGGATCACCGGCCACAGAAGCTGATGGCATACTTAGTTACATAGTTGGTGAGGTTGAAAAAAGACACAAGTCCATCCAGTTCAACCTGTGTGTGTGCATTTATATTATTAGTACATTGTATATCCCTGTATGTTGTGGTTGTTAAGGTGCCCATCTAATAGTTTTTTTAAATTATCGATGCTCCCTGCTGATACCACTGCTTATGGAAGAGTATTACACATCCTTACCGCTCTGACAGTAAAGAATCCTCTTAGCAGTTTAAGGTTAAACTACTTCTCTTCTAATATTAGTGAATGCCCGCGTGTCTTTTTAAATTCCCTTTCACTGAAAAGTTCTTTTTCCTATGCTAGGGTCGCCAGTATGGTATTTGTACATTGATATCATATCCCTCTCAAGTGTCTCCTCTCCAGATAGAATAAGTTCAGTGCTTGCAGCCTTTCTACATAGCTGAGGTGCTCCACTCCCTTTATTAGCTTTGTAGCTCTTCTCTGGACTCTATCCAGCTCTAGCACATCCCTCCTGAGGACTGGTGACCAGAACTGGACAGCATACTCAAGATGCGGCCGTACCAGAGTCTTGTAGTGTGGGAGAATTATCGTTTTGTCTCTGGGGTGAATTCCCTTTTTAATGCATGCCAATATTCTGTTGGCTTTGCTTGTTGGCTTTGCTTGTTGACATTGCATGCCATTGCTCAGCCTGTCATCTACTAGGACCCCCAGGTTTTCCATCCTAGATTCCCCCATAGGTTCTCCCCCTAGTGAGTAACTTGCATTCATATTTTTGGCACCCAAATGCATTACCTTACATTTTTTATCATTAAACTTAATTTGCCATGTATTTGCCCACCCTATTAATTTGTTTAGGTCTTCTTGCGTGGTTTCCACATCCTACGTAGAAGTTATTGCCCTACTTATATTTGTATTGTCCACAAAT
Source organism: Aquarana catesbeiana (assembly GCF_042186555.1). Taxonomy (NCBI): domain Eukaryota; kingdom Metazoa; phylum Chordata; class Amphibia; order Anura; family Ranidae; genus Aquarana; species Aquarana catesbeiana. The sequence goes on from NC_133325.1 coordinate 342,928,390, forward strand.
ACTGAGATTGAGCTGTTTATCCCATCCTCCAGATCATGTATGAATAAATTTAACAGGTTTGGACCCAGCACAGATCCTTGGGGGACCCCACTTTCCACACCAGACCACTCCGAGTACTCCTGATTTATCACTACCCCTTGAACTCGCCTCTGTAACCAGTTTTCATCCAGGTACTCACCCTATGGTCCATGTATACAGACCTTAGTTTTTACAGTAAATGATTATGGGAAACTGTATCGAATGCCTTTGCAAAATCCAGATAGACCACATCCACAGGCCTTCCTTTATTTAGATGGCAGCTCGTTTCATTATAGAAGGTTAATAGATTGGTCTGGCAAGAACAATTTTTTATGAATCCATGCTGATTACTAGGGATGAGCCAAACACCCCCCGGTTCAGTTTGCACCAGAACCTGTGAAAGGACCGAAAATTCATACGAACGTTAGAACCCCATTGAAGTCTATGGGACTCGAACGTTCGAAATCAAAAGTGCTCATTGTAAAGGCTAATTTGCATGGTATTGTCCTAAAAAGGGTTTGGGGACCCGGGTCCTGCCCCAGGGGACATGTATCAATACAAAAAAAACTTTTAAAAACGGCCGTTTTTTCGGGAGCAGTAATTTTAATGATGCTTAAAATTAAAAAAAAAGGGAAATATTCCTTTAAATATCGTAGCTGGGGGGTGTCTATAGTATGCCTATAAAGTGGCACGTGTTTCACGTGCTTAGAACAGTCGTTGCACAAAATGACATTTTTAAAGGAAAAAAAGTAATTTAAAACTGCTTGCGGCTTTAATGTAATGTCGGGTCCTGGCAATATGGATGAAAATCAGTGAGACAAATGGCATGGGTACCCCCCAGTCCATTACCAGGCCCTTTGGGTCTTGTATGGATATTAAGGGGAACCCCGCACCCAAATTAAAAAAAGGAAAGGCGTGGGGCCCCCAGGCCCTATATACTCTGAACAGCAGTATACAGGCGGTGCAAACAAGACAGGGACTGTAGGTTTGTTGTTAAGTAGAATCTGTTTGTAATTTTGAACTGGTGCATTTTTAAAGTGTAGCTCCAGCCAAAAAATCTGTTTTTAAGCTTTTTGGAAAACATAGGGAAGGGTTATCACTCCTGTGACATTTGTTTTGCTGTCTGTGCTCCTCTTCAGAAGATTTCACCTCACTTTTTGTCCCAATGACAAATGTTTTTTGAAAATTTGGGGTTTTTAGTGAAAAAAGGATTGGTGATAAAGCATCAGTGGAAAGGAGAAAAGTTTTTCCCATATTAAGTCTTACAGGAGAGAATTTCCCTTCCTATGGGTTAGATTTCATCTTACTTCCTGTTGTCTCCTTCCGTTTGCAAGTAGGAGTCGTTTGTAAGTTGGATGTTTGAAAGTAGGGGCCTGCCCTATATACTCAGCAGCAATTTGGGCCTTAGGTGTTGTTGTGGCCTCAACACTGTAAGCCCTCACAGGGCCCTGCTGTGAAATATTAGATCAAGAATTGTAATTACATGCCCCTGTTGAACAGGGGCTGAAAAATTGGGCCTTTGGTGGTGGTGGTGTTGATGCCACAACACTGTAAGTCCTCACAGTTAATCTTGGTGGGCGCAGAAACAGGCCCTGCTGTGAAATATTAGATCAAGAATTCTAATTACATGTCCCTGTTGAACAGGGGCTGAAAAATTGAGCCTTAGGCACTGGTGCCACAACACTGCAACCTCTCACAGATACTCTAGTTGGAGCGCAGGAACTAGCCCTGCTGCAAAAGAATTGCATCAAAAATTGTAATTACACGCCCCTGTTAAACAGGGTCTGAAAAATTGGGCCTTAGGCACTGGTGCTGTTGTCACAACACTACAACCCCTCACAGATACTCTAGTTGGAACGCAGGAACGAGCTCTGCTGCAAAGTATTGCATCAAAAATTGTAATTACACACCCCTGTTAAACCAGGGCTGAAAAATTGGGCCTTAGGCACTGGTGCTGGTGCCACAACACTGCAACCCCTCACAGATACTCTAGTTGGAACACAGGAACGAGCCCTGCTGCAAAGTATTGCATCAAAAATTGTAATTACACGCCCCTGTTAAACAGGGGCTGAAAAATTGGGCTCTAGGCACTGGTGCTGGTGCCACAACACTGCAACCCCTCACAGATAATCTAGTTGGAGCGCAGGAACTAGCCCTGCTGCAAAGAAATGCATCAAAAATTGTAATTACATGCCCCTGTTGAACAGGGGCTTAAAAATTGGGCCTTAGGCACTGGTGGCGGCACCCAGAACTAAAAATGTTCTTACAAGCTATCAGCATGATCATTGAGGAGGAAGAGGATAATTACTCAGCATAACAGGATAGTCACTCAGCATCAGCATAGGCAGTCTTTGAAGGGATCTGACATTTCAAAAAAAATTATTCGGTTACATCAGCATCAGGTGCTTGGTAGCTGGTGGTGATCCAAGACTGATTCATTTTTATGAAGGTAAGTCGATCGACCGAGTTGGTGGACAGATGCACCCTGTGATCGGTTACAAAGCCTCCATCAGCACTGAATGTGCGTTCCGAAAGAACGCTGGATGCAGGACAGGCCATTAACTCAATTGCATACTGTGCATGCTCTGGCCAGTGATCCATCCTCAAGACTCAGTAACCCAGAGGATTTTCGGTGGTAAAGGTGTCCAAGTCAGATCTTGCCCCTAGGTATTCCTGCACCATGTAAAACAGACGCTGGCGATGGTTGCTGGAACCGATCATACCTTGGGGCTGCGGACTAAAAAATTGTCTGAATGCATCGGTCAGACGGCCACCTTCTCCACCGCTCCTTCTTTGACTGACCGAAGCCTCAGCAACACGTTTTCCAGAAACAGGAGTTTGTAATCTCCCAGTCTTTGGGAACGCGTTGCACAGACCTTTCTGCAAGGCCTCCCAAAGACGTTTCATCCTCTGCTCCCTCTGCGACGGCAAGATAAGGTCCGCAACCTTACCCTTGTAACGTGGATCAAGGAGGGTTGCCAGCCAGTAACGATCCCCCTCCTTGATACCACGAATACGAGGATCCTTCTGCAGGCTTTGCAGGATCAGGGAGGCCATGCAGCGTAGGTTTGCTGAGGCATTCGGTCCGGAGTCCTCTGGGTCACTAAGGATGACATGGTCCACAGCCACCTCCTCCCAGCCACGTACAAGTCCATGTGTTTCATGGGACGGATCCCTTAAAGACTGCTGCTGTTGCTGAGTGCCAGGCTCCACCTCCATACTGACACAATCCTCCTCCTCCTCTTCCTGTGTGATCGGCGGGCACGCAGGAACACTGTCTGGATAAAGGGGGCCTTGAGAGCTAAGGAAGTCCTCCTCTTCCTGCCTCTGTTCTGCCTCAAGTGCCCTGTCCATTATTCCACACAGTGTGTGCTCCAACAGGTGGACAAGGGGGACAGTGTCACTGATGCATGCACTGTCACTGATCACCATCCTCGTGGCCTCCTCAAATGGTGACAGGACAGTGCATGCATCCCTGATCATAGCCCACTGGTGTGGGGAAAAAAAACAAGCTCCCCTGACCCTGTCCTGGTACCATAGTCGCACAGGTACTCATTGATGGCCCTCTGCTGTGTGTGCAGTCGCTGCAGCATGGCCAAAGTTGAGTTCCACCTGATGGGCATGTCACAGATTAGGCAGTTCTTGGGCAGGTTAAACGCCTTTTGGAGGTCTACCAGCCGAGCACTGGCATTATATGACCGGCGGAAATGCACACAGACTTTCCTGGCCTGCCTCAGGACATCCTGTAAGCCTGGGTACCTGCCCAAGAACCGCTGCACCACCAAGTTAAGGACGTGAGCCAAACAGGGCACATGGGTCAGTTGTTCCTGTCGGAGGGCAGAGAGGAGGTTGGTGCCATTGTCGCAAACCACCATTCCTGCCTTAAGTTGGCGTGGCGTGAACCACCTCTGAACCTGCCCCTGCAGAGCTGACAGAACCTCTGCCCCAGTGTGGCTCTTGTCCCCCAAGCACACCAGCTCAAGCACCGCATGGCATCTTTTGGCCTGCATACGTGCGTAGCCCCTTGAATGCCTACGAAGCACCGCTGGTTCCGAGGACAAAGCACAGGAAGAGGCCATAGAGGAAGAAGAAGAGGAGGGGGTGGAGGAGAGAGGTGTGTCAAATCATTAGTAGTGGCATTTTGGAGGCGTGGTGGCAGAACAACCTCCAACACTACTGCACCCTGTCCTGCATCCTTCCCAGCTGCCAGCAGAGTGACCCAATGCATCGTGAAACTTAGGTAACTTCCCTGTCCATGCCTGCTGGACCATGAGTCAGCGGTAATATGCACCTTACCGCTGACTGCCCTGTCCAGCGAGGCCAAGACATTGCCTTCCACATGCCGGTAGAGAGCCGGAATCGCCTTCCGTGAGAAAAAGTGGCATTTGGGTACCTGCCACTGAGGAACCACGCATTCCACAAACTCACGGAAGGGGGCAGAGTCTACCAACTGAAAAGGTAGCAGTTGAAGTGCTAGCAATTTTGCCAAGCTAGCATTCAACCGCTGGGAATGTGGATGGCTGGGAGCGAACTTCTTTCGGCGGTGCAGCAGCTGGGGCAGGGAAATTTGTCTGGTACAATCTGACGTCGGTGTACCGAAAGCAGATTGCCCACAAGTACTTGGCTGTGACACACCTAATTCTACACCTTCATTCCTGTCAGTGCAGGTCTCAGAGAGGACTGAAGGTATAGTGGGGTTGGAGATCTCAGCTGATGAGGAGCAAGGAGAGGTCCTCTTTGTTCTTTGGTGTGGGTCTTTTAGATCCGCTTGCCAACGAACTGCATGGCAGGTCAACATATGTCTGGTCAAGCATGTGGTGCCCAAGCGGGAGATGTTTTGGCCATGTGAGATACGCTTGAGACATATGTTGCAATAGCAGCGGTGCGATCTGATGCACTCGTCTCAAAAAAGGCCCACACCAAAGAACTTTTAGAATAACGTGCAGAGACAGCAGCACCCTGCACATGCGGAGCTTTGCGGTGTGATGCAGTCAGTGTGCTGCCCTTAGGCTGGCCCCTGGAGGGCATCCTGCCTCGTTGTTGATGTGCCTCCTCCTCCTCCTCCTCTCTCCTATCAGGCACCCATGTTGAGTCTGTGACCTCATCATCCCCTCCCTCCTCATCACTGGAGCAAACCTGGCAGTATGCTGCAGCAGGGGGAGCATGACTGCCAGATTGCTGTCCTTCTTGGGCACCCCCTCTGTCCGTGCTCACGTTACTGGCTTCATCTAGCTCAGTATCATCATCAGAGCCTTTTAAACGCTGGACATCCTCCTGGAGCATGTACCCAACACTGTGGTCAAACAGTTCAAGTGACTCCTCAGGAGGACATGGCGGGGCTAGGGAAGGAGTTACTGATGCCATTGAGCTGAGGGAAGAGGCCGTATTGGCAGCTGCTTTGCCAGACAAAGTACTCTGAGCATTAGTGAGAGAGGATGAGGAGGATGAGGACGGCTTGGTCATCCACTCGACCAAGTCTTCCGCATGTTGCGGCTCAACGCGGCCAGCTGCCGAAAAAAAAGGCCAAGCGTGTCCCACGGCCACGTGCTGATGAGGATGCACCGTCTCCATGACCAGCACTGTTGCCTCTAGACACAGAGCCTGCTTGCCCTCTTTTATTGGCTTGTGACTGTCTGCCTCTCCTTGTTGGCCATCCAGACATACTAATGGCCTGTAGCTGCACTAAGCTGGGCGATACATATATATCTATATATATATATATATATATATATATATATATATATATATATATATATATATATACTGATACTGCAGCTAGCAAAATCAACTGCCTTCCTGTAGTATGAGAACACCACCAACCTTCTACAGGTAGCTTTAGCTGAACACTGTGCAGAGGTCGCACTACACTAACGTGTAAATAATTTAGCTGCCTGCAGTAGTGATAGGATCAGGAAAACACCACCAACCTTCTACAGGTAGCTTTAGCTGAACACTGTGCAGAGGTCACACTAAACTAACTTGTAGCTTTAGCTGAACACTGTGCAGAGCTCGCAAAAAAACTAACTTGTAGCTTAATTAGCTGCCTGCGGTAGTGATAGGATCAAGAAAACACCACCAACCTTCTACAGCTAGCTTTAGCTGAACACTGTGCAGAGGTCGCACTACACTAACTTGTAGTTTTAGCTGAACACTGTGAGGAGGACGCACTACACTAACTTGTAGCTTTAGCTGAACACTGTTCAGAGGAAGCACAACACTAACTTGTAGCTTTAGCTGAACACTGTGCAACACACTAACTTGTAGCTTTAGCTGAACACTGTGAGGAGGACGCACTACACTAACTTGTAGCTTTAGCTGAACACTGTGCAGAGGTCGCACTACACTAGCTTGTAGTTTTAGCTGAACACTGTGAGGAGGACGCACTACACTAACTTGTAGCTTTAGCTGAACACTGTGCAGAGGTCACACTACACTAACTTGTAGTTTTAGCTGAACACTGTGAGGAGGACGCACTACCCTAACTTGTAGCTTTAGCTGAACACTGTGAGGAGGACGCACTACCCTAACTTTTAGCTTTAGCTGAACACTGTGCACTACACTAACTTGTAGCTTTAGCTGAACACTGTTCAGAGGACACACTACACTAACTTGTAGCTTTAGCTGAACACTGTGCAGAGGTCTCACTAAACTAACTTGTAGCTTTAACTGAACACTGTGAGGAGGACGCACTACACTAACTGTAAATAGTCTAGCTGCCTGACTGTGGTACTAATAGGATCAAAAGAACACCAGCAATTTTCTTCAGGTAGCTGTAAATACTGTAACAACACAAGCCTGCCTGTCAGTAGCAAGATAACAGGAACGGATCTAACTAAATGAATACAGTGTATATGTATATATACAACACCTGGGATGCATATATATATACACAATACATTGTAAGTGCAGCTAACTCACTGACTGTCCTGCCTAATCTATCTAACTTAAATCAAATGACTCTGTGTCTCTGTCTATCTATCTCTCTCTCAATGCCAGAACACACACTACACAGGGCCGCCGTGCAGGCGACCTTATATAGTTTGTGGCATGTACTAAATCCCCTGAGCCATAATTGGCCAAAGTCTCCTTGGCATTAGCCAATTACGGCTCTCTGTTGTGATTGGCCAAGCATGCAGGTCATAGTGCATGCTTGGTGAATCATCAGCCAGCAATGCACTGGGATGCTGCAGTGAATTATGGGCCGTGACGCGCCACACGAACTTGATGCGAACTGCCCATATCGTTCGCAATTCAGCGAACGGGCGAACAGACGATGTTCGAGTCGAACCCACACAAAGCTCATCCCTACTGATTACCACTACTGATACAGTTTTCATTACTAAAATCTTGTATATAGTCCCTTATCATCCCCTCCAATAGCTTGCAGACTATAGATGTTAGGCTGACTGGCCTGTAGTTCCCAGGGATATATCTCTGCCCTTTTTTAAATATTGGTGCTACGTTGGGTTTTCTTCAATCAGCTGGTACCATTCCAGTCAGTAAACTGTCCACAAAAATTAGGAACAATGGTCATAATTCGATCCCAGATACTGCTATGCAACTGGACCACGGGAAGAAAAGGAGCGGAGGGCTATGTATCTATGTTCTGAATGCCTGGTGTTCAGAGAGCAGGATTTTGGACAATCACTATTCCCCAGATTTAGAATTATTGGTCACGAAATGTAGACCCTATTATTTGCCAAGGGAGTTCATGGCAGTATTCATTCATCCTTGCACAATACATACCAGATGCGAATGCTGCTGTAACTTTGGATTAGATGGCAAACGTGATAAGTAAACTCCAGTGTGCACATCCTGATGGGGTGTTTGTGATTGCTGGTGACTTCAACCATGTAAATTTGAGGTCCACTTTCCATGGATTCCATCAATTTGTGAGGTGCACAATCAGGGGTGTAAATACACTTGATATGGTCTACTCTAATGTTAGGGAAGCATATAGAGCTGTTTCATTACCTCATCTTTGTCAGTCAGATCATATATCCCTCTTTATTATTCCGTTGTACATTCCAACTAGGCAGAGAACTGCTTTAGAGAGCAAGGAGATAAGGATTTGACCAGATGGCTCTCTTGGGTGTTTACAAGACTGCTTCGAGAGAATCAACTGGGTAATTTTTGAACAACATAACCTAAATATGTACACTGAAACAGTACTGAGTTACATTAGTACTTGTGTAGACATTGTTATGGAAAGAAAACGTATCAAGTTTTTTCACAATCAGAAGCCCTGGATGACCAAGAGAGTATGTTGTCTTTTGAGAGTACGGGATAGTGCCTTTAGGAATGGGTATAAGGTTACAGTGGTTCCACCCAAAAATGGAACTTCCACTTTTCCAGTCCCCCCGGTGTCACATTTGGCACCTTTCAGGGGGAGGGGGGAGCAGATACCTGTCTAATACAGGTATTTGCTCCCACTTCCGGCGATAGATCACCACAGGTGATCTATGCCATGTCCAGCCCCTCCTCCATGCCCCCACTGTCTTCTGGGAGAAACACAGGTCCCAGAAGACAGCAGGGACCAGTCAGGACGCGCAGCATAACTCGCGCATGCGCAGTAGGGAACTAGGCTGTGAAGCTGCAAGGCTTCACTTCCTGATTCCCTTACTGAAGATGCCGCCGCCTGCACCCAGGAGCTGAGTGACAGATCGGGTTCGGGTGAGGACATCGCAGGCGCCCTGGACAGGTAATTGTCCTAATATTAAAAGTCAGCAGCTGCAGTATTTGTAGCTGCTGACTTTTAATCTTTTTTTTCGGCTAAATTATGCTTTGCGTAGAGCTAATCTAAAGAGGGGCATAAAAGAGACCAAATTAGTTTATAAAAATAAAATTGAAGAATATTCTAGAGGGTATGATGCACGTGAATGTTGGAAATCGATAGAACATATCCTAAATCATAGAGAGAACACTCACCTAGGGTTGAGCCTGATGTTCGCCTGTTCGCAGAATAGCAAACAATTTGGGGTGTTCGTGGCAAATTTGAAAGCCACGGAGCCCTTTAAAAGTCTATGGGAGAAATCAAAAGTGCTAATTTTAAAGGCTTATATGCATGGTATTGTCATAAAAAGTGTTTGGGGACCCGGGTTCTGCCCCAGGGGACATGTATCAATGCAAAAAAAGGCCATTTTTTGGGAGCAGTGATTTTAATAATGCTTAAAGTGAAACAATAAAAGTGAAATATTCCTTTAAATTTCATACCTAGGGGGTGTCTATAGTATGCCTGTAAAGTGGTGCATGTTTCCCGTGTTTACAACAGTCCCTGCTTGAAATGACATTTCAAAATGAAAAAAGTCAGTGAAAAGTACTCGCGGCTATAATAAATTGTCAGTCCCAGCAATACACATAAAAGTCATTAAAAAAACAGCATGGGATTCCCCCAGAGTCCATAACCAGGCCCTTTGGGTCTGGTATGAATATTAAGGGGAACTCCGAACCAAAATAAAAAAAAAAATGCGTGGGGGTCCCCCCAAATTCCATACCAGGCCCTTCAGGTCTGGTAAGGATATTAAGGGGAACCCCATGCCAAAATTAAGAAAAAATGGTGTGGGGGTCCCCCTCAAAATCCACACCAGACCCATTGGGTCTGGTATGGATTTTAAAGGGAACCCCGCTCCAAATAAAAAAAAAAAATAGCGTGGGGGTCCCCCAAAGAATCCATACCAGACCCTTATCCGAGCACACAACCTGGCAGGCCGCAGGAAAAGAGGGGGGATGAGAGAGCACCCCCCCTCCTGAACCGTACCAGGCCACATGCCCTCAACAGGGGGAGGGTGCTTTGGGGTAGGTGGGGTTGATGTGGACAAGGGCCTCATCACCACAACCCTTGCCCAGTGGTTGTGGGGGTCTGCGGGGGGGCTTATTGGAATCTGGAAGCCCCCTTTAACAAGGGGACCCCCAGATCCCAGCCCCCCGTGTAAAATGGTAATGGGGTAGAAATGTACCATTTCACAAAAAAAGTGTGAACATGGTAAAAATGACATGACACGGCTTGGGACAAATGTCCCACAAAGTCCATTCATCTTCTTCTTTTCTCGCTCTGACGGACGGAAAAAAAAAAAAAGCCGCACGCCACCACAATCCGCCTCCATGGGAGGCACCCGCCGTAATGACCGTCCCCTCAGGTGACAGTCCTTTTATAACTGAGCGCTGGGCCACACAAGGTGTCCCAGGGTGTGCCCCGCCCCAATTTGATGCACAGGGACAATGGCTTGCCTATGGCTTCCCTGTAGCGTCAGTGCATCAGAACCATGGGTTAATCACAGCACAGTGAACAGGAGTACATAGTTTCCTTTCCCATGAAGGGAGAGGACATTAAACCCCCCTTTTTTCTCTTTTCTTCATGTTTGTTGGTTATATGTTTGTTATTGTTTGTTACTGATTTTAATAAGAAAAATTAATAAATAGAGATTATATAAAAAAATAAAATCCCCAGAGAAAATTCCAGAAGAAGTTACCACATCTCTGGAATCTCCAATCACCATTAAAGAGTGGGAACAAGCAATTAAACAACTTAAACCTTGTAAGAGCCCAGGCCCAGACGGTCTATGCATGGTCTACTACAAAATATTTGCAGAAAACCTCCAAACTCCATTCCTGAACACATTTAACTCCCTTTCACCTTCAAATCCGCTCACATATAGAATGCTGGAAGCCCACTTAATAGTTATTCTCAAAGACAGAAAGGATCACACACACACAGGAAATTATAGGCCAATTTTGCTACTAAACGTAGACATCAAATTATTCTCTAAGATCCTAGCAAACAGACTAGCCCAGCTCCTCCCCTATCTCATATCCAAGGACCAGGTAGGCTTCATCCCTGGTCGAGAGGCCAGGGACAACACCGTTAAGGCAATTAACCTACACCACCTGATCACACAAACCAACCAAAAGGGTTTCATCCTGTCCCTGGATGCAGAGAAGGCATTCAACAGAGTGGCTTGGGACTACATGGAGGCGTTCCTGCAGGTTATAGGCATAGGATCGCACATGTCTGGCTTGATCCTCTCCCTGTACGTAAGTCCATCAGCCAAAGTGTGAGCCAACAACACTTTGTCGAATGCCTTCCCCATACGCAACGGGACAAGACAGGGCTCCCCACTGTCCCCTATCCTCTTTGTCCTCACACTAGAACCATTCCTCCGGAAGCTGAGATTTAACCCAGACATAAAAGGGATACACACGCCCAACAAAGAATACAAGAATACAATATGTCGCAGACGACATATTACTGTTCCTGACTCAACCAATGACCACTCTACCAGTTTTACTATCAGAATTCAAGCATTTCCAAATAATTGCCAACCTCAAAATCAATTTTTCTAAATCTTTTGCACTCAACATTTCCCTGCCACAACATTTAGAAGATCAATGCAAAGAAAACTTCCCCTTTCATTGGAAACACGACTCAATTACGTACCTAGGTATACAACTACAGACCTATACACAAAGAACCACCGACCCCTCCTAAGCAAGCTAATCTTCATTCAGTTCATTCAGTTAGCTGCAGTATATTCAGTACTGTATCCTGTGCAGCTAGATCTCGTTGCAGACCGTTCCTGTTGTTCTGTTCCTAATATAGTACAGGCAGGCAGTTAATTCAGTTAGCTGCAGTATATTCAGTACTGTATTCAGTTTAGCTACTGTAGATCTCGCTGCAGACCATTCCTGTTGTTCTGTTCCTAATTTTCCTTTAGGCAGACAAGTTCAAACAGTTAGCTGAAGTATATTCAGTACTGTATCCTGTGCAGCTAGAGCTCTCTGCAGACCGTTCCTGTCGTTCTCTTCCTAATATACTACAGGCACGCAGTTCATTCAGTTAGCTGCAGTATATTCAGTACTGTATCCTGTGCAGCTAGAGCTTGCTGCAGACCGTTCCTGTTGTTCTCTTCCTAATATACTACAGGCAGGCAGTTCATTCAGTTAGCTGCAGTATATTCAGTACTGTATCCTTAGCAGCTAGATCTCGCTGCAGACCGTTCCTGTTGTTTTATTCCTAATATACTACAGGCAGGCAGTTCATTAAGTTAGCTACAGTATATTCAGTACTGTACTCTGTGCAGCTAGATCTCGCTGCAGACCATTCCTGTTGTTCTCTTCCTAATATACTACAGGCAGGCAGTTCATTCAGTTAGCTGCAATATATTCAGTACTGTATCCTGTGCAGCTAAATCTCGCTGCAGACCATTCCTGTTGTTCTCTTCCTAATATACTACAGGCAGGCAGTTTATTCAGTTAGCTGCAGTATATTCAGTACTGTATCCAGTTTAGCTAGATCTCGCTGCGGACCATTCCTGTTGTTCTGTTCCTAATATACTACAAACAGGCAAGTTCATTCAGTTATCTGCAGTATATTCAGTACTGTATCCTGTGCAGCTAGATCTCGCTGCAGACGAATCCTGTTGTTCTCTTCCTAACATACTACAGGCAGGCAGTTTATTCAGTTAGCTGCAGTATATTCAGTACTGTATCCTGTGCAGCTAGATCTCCCTGCAGACCGTTCCTGTTGATCTCTTCCTAATAAACTACAGGCAGGCAGCTCATTCAGTTAGCTGCAGTATATTCAGTACTCTATCCAGTTTAGCTAGATCTCGCTGCAGACCATTCCTGTTGTTCTGTTCCTAATATACTACAAGCAGGCAAATTCATTCAGTTAGCTGCTGTATATTCAGTACTGTATCCTGTGCAGCTAGATCTCGTTGCAGACCGTTCCTGTTGTTCTGTTCCTAATATACTACAGGCAGGCAGTTCATTCAGTTAGCTGCAGTATATTCAGTACTGTATCCAGTTTAGCTACTGTAGATCTCGCTGCAGACCATTCCTGTTGTTCTGTTCCTAATATACTACAGGCAGACAAGTTCAAACAGTTAGCTGAAGAATATTCGGGACTGTATCCTGTAAAGCTAGAGCTTGCTGCAGACCGTTCCTGTTGTTCTCTTCCTAATATACTACAGGCAGGCAGTTCATTCAGTTAGCTGCAGTATATTCAGTACTGTATCCTTAGCAGCTAGATCTTGCTGCAGACCGTTCCTGTTGTTTTGTTCCTAATATACTACAGGCAGGCAGTTCATTAAGTTAGCTACAGTATATTCAGTACTGTACTCTGTGCAGCTAGATCTCGCTGCAGACAGTTCCTGTTGTTCTCTTCCTAATATACTACAGGCAGGCAAGCTCATTCACTTAGCTGCAGTATATTCAGTACTGTATTCTGCACAGCTAGATCTCGCTGCAGACCATTCCTGTTGTTCTCTTCCTAATATACTACAGGCAGGCAGTTCATTCAGTTAGCTGCAATATATTCAGTACTGTATCCTGTGCAGCTAGATCTCGCTGCAGACCGTTCCTGTTGTTCTCTTAATAATATACTACAGGCACGCAGTTCATTCAGTTAGCTGCAGTATATTCAGTACTGTATCCTGTGCAGCTAGAGCTTGCTGCAGACCGTTCCTGTTGTTCTCTTCCTAATATACTACAGGCAGGCAGTTCATTCAGTTAGCTGCAGTATATTCAGTACTGTATCCTTAGCAGCTAGATCTCGCTGCAGACCGTTCCTGTTGTTTTGTTCCTAATATACTACAGGCAGGCCGTTCACTAAGTTAGCTACAGTATATTCAGTACTGTACTCTGTGCAGCTAGATCTCGCTGCAGACCGTTCCTGTTGTTCTCTTCCTAATATACTACAGACAGGCAAGCTCATTCACTTAGCTGCAGTATATTCAGTACTGTATTCTGCACAGCTAGATCTCGCTGCAGACCATTCCTGTTGTTCTCTTCCTAATATACTACAGGCAGGCAGTTCATTCAGTTAGCTGCAGTATATTCAGTACTGTATCCTGTGCAGCTAGATCTCGCTGCAGACCATTCCTGTTGTTCTCTTAATAATATACTACAGGCAGGCAGTTTATTCAGTTAGCTGCAGTATATTCAGTACTGTATTCAGTTTAGCTAGATCTCGCTGCAGACCGTTCCTGTTGTTCTGTTCCTAATATACTACAGGCAGGCAAGTTCATTTAGATAGCTGCAGTATATTCAGTACTGTCTCCTGTGAAACTAGGTTTCGCTGCAGCCCGTTTCCTGTTGTTCTCTAACTAATATAATACAGGCAGGCAAGTTCATCATTCAGTTAGCTGCAGTATATTCAGTACTGTATCCTGTGCAGGTAGATCTCGCTGCAGAGTGTTCCTGTTGTTCTCTTCCTAATATACTATAGACAGGCAAGTTCATTCAGTTAGCTGCAGTATATTCAGTACGGAATCCTGTGCAGCTAGATCTCGCTGCAGACCATTCCTGTTGTTCTCTTCACAATATACTACAGGCAGGCAGTTAATTCAGTTAGCTGCAGTATATTCAGTACTGTATCCAGTTTAGCTAGATCTCGCTGCTGACCATTCCTTTTGTTCTGTTCCTAATATACTACAAACAGGCAAGTTCATTCAGTTATCTGCAGTATATTCAGTACTGTATCCTGTGCAGCTAGATCTCGCTGCAGACTAATCCTGTTGTTCTCTTCCTAACATACTACAGGCAGGCAGTTTATTCAGTTAGCTGCAGTATATTCAGCACTGTATCCTGTGCAGCTAGATCTCCCTGCAGACCGTTCCTGTTGTTCTCTTCCTAATAAAATACAAGCAGGCAGTTCATTCAGTTAGCTGCAGTATATTCAGTACTGTCACCTCTGCAGGTAGATCTCACTGCAGACTGCTCCTGTTGTTCTCTTCCTAATATACTACAGGCAGGCAGTTCATTAAGTTAACTGCAGAATATTCAGTACTGTATCCAGTTTAGCTAGATCTCACTGCAGACCATTCCTGTTGTTCTGTTCCTAATATACTACAGGCAGGCAAGTTCATTTAGTTAGCTGCAGTATATTCAGTACTGTATCCTGTGCAGCTCGATCTCACTGCAGACTGTTCTGGTTGTTCTCTTACTAATATACTACAGGCAGACAAGTTCATTCAGTTAGCTGCAGTATATTCAGTACGGTATCCTGTACAGCTAGACCTCGCTGCAGACCATTCCTGTTGTTCTCTTCCTAATATACTACAGGCAGGCAGTTCATTAAGTTAGCTGCAGTATATTCAGTAGTGTATCCTGTGCAGCTAGATCTCGCTGCAGACCGTTCCTGTTGTTCTCTTCCTAATATACTAAAGGCAGACAGTTTGTTCAGTTATCTGCAGTATATTCAGTACAGTATCCTGTGCAGCTAGATATTGCTGCAGACCATTCCTGTTGTTCTCTCCCCAATATACTACAGGCAGGCAGTCCATAAAGTTGGCAGCAGTATATTCAGTACTGTATCCTGTGCAGCTAGATATCGCTGCAGCCCGTTCCTGTTGTTCTCTTCCTAATAAACTACAGGCAGGCAGTTCATTAAGTTAGCTGCAGTATATACAGTACTGTATCCTGTGCAGTTAGATCTCACTGCAGACCATTCCTGTTGCTCTGTTCCTAATATACTACAGGCAGACAGTTCATTAAGTTAGCTGCAGTATATTCAGTACTGTATCCTGTGCAGGTAGATCTCGCTGCAGACTGCTCCTGTTGTTCTCTTCCTAATATAATACTGGCAGGCAGTTCATTCAGTTAGCTGCAGTATATTCAGTACTGTATCCAGTTTAGCTAGATCTCGCTGCAGACCATTCCTGTTGTTCTGTTCCTAATATACAACAGGCAGGCAAGTTCTTTTAGTTAGCTGCAGTATATTCAGCACAGTATCCTGTGCATCTAGACCTCGCTGCAGACCATTCCTGTTGTTCTCTTCCTAATATACTACAGGCAGGCAGTCCATTAATTTAGCAGCAGTATATTCTGTACTGTATCTCGCTGCAGACCTTTCCTGTTGTTCTCTTCCTAATATACTAAAGGCAGGCAGTTTATTCAGTTAGCTGCAGTATATTCAGTACTGTATCCTGTGCAGCTAGATCTCGCTGCAGACCGTTCCTGTTGTTCCCTTTCCAATATACTACAGGCAGGCAGTTCATTAAGTTAGCTGCAGAATATTCAGTACGGTATCCTGTGCAGCTAGACCTCGCTGCAGACCGTTCCTGTTGTTCTCTTCCAAATTTACTACAGGCAGGCAGTTCATTAAGTTAGTTGCAGTATATTCAGCACTGTATCCTGTGCAGCTAGATCTCGCTACAGACCATTCCTGTTGTTCTCTTCCTAATATACTACAGGCAGGCAGTTCATTAAGTTAGCTGCAGTATATTCAGTACGGTATCCTTTGCAGCTAGATCTCGCTGCAGACCGTTCCTGTTCTCTTCCCAATATACTACAGGCAGACAGTTCATTAAGTTAGCTGCAGTATATTCAGTCCTGTATCCTGTGCAGTTAGATCTCGCTGCAGAACGTTTATGTTGTTCTGTTCCTAATATACTACAGGCAGAAAAGTTCATTCAGTTAGCTGCTGTATATTCAGTACTGTATCCTGTGCAGCTAGATCTCGCTGCAGATTGTTCCTGTTGTTCTCTTCCAAATATACTACAGGCAGGCAGTTCATTCAGTTAGCTGCAGTATATTCAGTACGGTATCCTGTGCAGCTAGATCTCACTGCAGACTGTTTATTTTGTTCTGTTCCTAATATTCTACAGGCAGAAAAGTTCATTCAGTTAGCTGCCGTATATTCAGTACTGTATTCTTTCCAGCTAGATCTCGCTGCTGACCACTCCTGTTGTTCTCTTCCTAATATACTACATGCAGGCAGTTCATTAAGTTAGCTGCAGTATATTCAGTACTGTATCCTGTGCAGGTAGATCTCGCTGCAGACCGCTCCTGTTGTTCTCTTCCTAATATACTACAGGCAGGCAGTTCAATCAGTTAGCTGCAGTATATTCAGTACGGTATCCTGTGCAGCTAGATCTCACTGCAGACTGTTTATTTTGTTCTGTTCCTAATATTCTACAGGCAGAAAAGTTCATTCAGTTAGCTGCCGTATATTCAGTACTGTATTCTTTCCAGCTAGATCTCGCTGCAGCCCGTTCCTTTTGTTCTCTTCCTAATAAACTACAGGCAGGCAGTTCATTAAGTTAGCTGCAGTATATACAGTACTGTATCCTGTGCAGTTAGATCTCACTGCAGACCATTCCTGTTGCTCTGTTCCTAATATACTACAGGCAGACAGTTCATTAAGTTAGCTGCAGTATATTCAGTACTGTATCCTGTGCAGGTAGATCTCGCTGCAGACTGCTCCTGTTGTTCTCTTCCTAATATAATACTGGCAGGCAGTTCATTCAGTTAGCTGCAGTATATTCAGTACTGTATCCAGTTTAGCTAGATCTCGCTGCAGACCATTCCTGTTGTTCTGTTCCTAATATACAACAGGCAGGCAAGTTCTTTTAGTTAGCTGCAGTATATTCAGCACAGTATCCTGTGCATCTAGACCTCGCTGCAGACCATTCCTGTTGTTCTCTTCCTAATATACTACAGGCAGGCAGTCCATTAATTTAGCAGCAGTATATTCTGTACTGTATCTCGCTGCAGACCTTTCCTGTTGTTCTCTTCCTAATATACTAAAGGCAGGCAGTTTATTCAGTTAGCTGCAGTATATTCAGTACTGTATCCTGTGCAGCTAGATCTCGCTGCAGACCGTTCCTGTTGTTCCCTTTCCAATATACTACAGGCAGGCAGTTCATTAAGTTAGCTGCAGAATATTCAGTACGGTATCCTGTGCAGCTAGACCTCGCTGCAGACCGTTCCTGTTGTTCTCTTCCAAATTTACTACAGGCAGGCAGTTCATTAAGTTAGTTGCAGTATATTCAGCACTGTATCCTGTGCAGCTAGATCTCGCTACAGACCATTCCTGTTGTTCTCTTCCTAATATACTACAGGCAGGCAGTTCATTAAGTTAGCTGCAGTATATTCAGTACGGTATCCTTTGCAGCTAGATCTCGCTGCAGACCGTTCCTGTTCTCTTTCCAATATACTACAGGCAGACAGTTCATTAAGTTAGCTGCAGTATATTCAGTCCTGTATCCTGTGCAGTTAGATCTCGCTGCAGAACGTTTATGTTGTTCTGTTCCTAATATACTACAGGCAGAAAAGTTCATTCAGTTAGCTGCTGTATATTCAGTACTGTATCCTGTGCAGCTAGATCTCGCTGCAGATTGTTCCTGTTGTTCTCTTCCAAATATACTACAGGCAGGCAGTTCATTCAGTTAGCTGCAGTATATTCAGTACGGTATCCTGTGCAGCTAGATCTCACTGCAGACTGTTTATTTTGTTCTGTTCCTAATATTCTACAGGCAGAAAAGTTCATTCAGTTAGCTGCCGTATATTCAGTACTGTATTCTTTCCAGCTAGATCTCGCTGCTGACCACTCCTGTTGTTCTCTTCCTAATATACTACATGCAGGCAGTTCATTAAGTTAGCTGCAGTATATTCAGTACTGTATCCTGTGCAGGTAGATCTCGCTGCAGACCGCTCCTGTTGTTCTCTTCCTAATATACTACAGGCAGGCAGTTCAATCAGTTAGCTGCAGTATATTCAGTACTTTATCCAGTTTAGCTAGATCTCGCTGCAGACCGTTCCTGTTGTTCTGTTCCTAATATACAAAAGGCAAGTTAATTTAGTTAGCTGCAGTATATTCAGTACTTTATCCTGTGCAGCTACATCTTGCTGCAGCCTTTCCTGTTGTTCTATTCCTAATATACTACATTCAGGCACGTTCATCATTCAGTTAGCTGCAGTATATTCAGTACTGTGTCCTGTGCAGCTAGATCTTGCTGCAGAGCGTTCCTGTTCTCTTCCTAATATACTACAGGCAGGCAAGTTCATTCAGTTAGCTGCAGTGTGTTCAGTACAGTATCCTGTGCAGCTAGATCTCGCTGCAGAATGTTCCTGTTGTTCTGTTCCTAATATACTACAGGCAGGCAAGTTCATTTAGTTAGCTGCAGTATATTCAGTACTGTATCCAGTTTAGCTAGATCTCGCTGCAGCCAGTTCCTGTTGTTCTCTTCTTAATATACTACAGGCAGACAAGTTCATTCAGTTAGCTGCAGTATGTTCAGTACTGTATCCTGTGCAGCTAGATCTCGCTGCAGACCGTTCCTGTTGTTCTCTTCCTAATATACTACATGCAGGCAGTTCATTAAGTTAGCTGCAGTATATTCAGTACTGTATCCTGTGCAGGTAGATCTCGCTGCAGACCGCTCCTGTTGTTCTCTTCCTAATATAATACAGGCAGGCAGTTCAATCAGTTAGCTGCAGTATATTCAGTACTTTATCCAGTTTAGCTAGATCTCGCTGCAGACCGTTCCTGTTTTTCTGTTCCTGATATACTACATATAGGCAAGTTCATTTAGTTAGCTGCAGTATATTCAGTACTGTATCCTTTTGCCGCTAGATCTCTCTGCAGCCCGTTCCTGTTGTTCTCTTCCTAATATACTACAGGCAGGCAAGTTCTTCATTCAGTTAGCTGCAGTATAATCAGTACTGTATCCTGTGCTGCTAGATCTCACTGCAGACCGTTCCAGTTCTTCTCTTACTAATATACTACAGGCAGACAAGTTCATTTAGTTAGCTGCAGTATATTTAGTACGGTATCCTGTGCAGCTAGATCTCACTTCAGACCGTTCCTGTTGTTCTCTTCCTAATATACTACAGGCAGGCAAGCTCATTCACTTAGCTGCAGTATATTCAGTACTGTATTCTGCACAGCTAGATCTCGCTGCAGACCATTCCTGTTGTTCTCTTCCTAATATACTACAGGCAGGCAGTTCATTCAGTTAGCTGCAATATATTCAGTACTGTATCCTGTGTAGCTAGATCTCGCTGCAGACCGTTCCTGTTGTTCTCTTAATAATATACTACAGGCACGCAGTTCATTCAGTTAGCTGCAGTATATTCAGTACTGTATCCTGTGCAGCTAGAGCTTGCTGCAGACCATTCCTGTTGTTCTCTTCCTAATATACTACAGGCAGGCAGTTCATTCAGTTAGCTGCAGTATATTCAGTACTGTATCCTTAGCAGCTAGATCTCGCTGCAGACCGTTCCTGTTGTTTTGTTCCTAATATACTACAGGCAGGCAATTCACTAAGTTAGCTACAGTATATTCAGTACTGTACTCTGTGCAGCTAGATCTCGCTGCAGACCGTTCCTGTTGTTCTCTTCCTAATATACTACAGGCAGGCAAGCTCATTCACTTAGCTGCAGTATATTCAGTACTGTATTCTGCACAGCTAGATCTCGCTGCAGACCATTCCTGTTGTTCTCTTCCTAATATACTACAGGCAGGCAAGTTCATTCAGTTAGCTGTAATATATTCAGTACTGTATACTGTGCAGCTAGATCTCGCTGCAGACTGTTCCTGTTGTTCTCTTAATAATATACTACAGGCAGGCAGTTTATTCAGTTAGCTGCAGTATATTCAGTACTGTATTCAGTTTAACTAGATCTCGCTGCAGACCGTTCCTGTTGTTCTGTTCCTAATATACTACAGGCAGGCAAGTTCATTTAGATAGCTGCAGTATATTCAGTACTGTATCCTGTGCAGCTAGGTTTCGCTGCAGCCCGTTTCCTGTTGTTCTCTTACTAATATAATACAGGCAGGCAAGTTCATCATTCAGTTAGCTGCAGTATATTCAGTACTGTATCCTGTGCAGGTAGATCTCGCTGCAAAGTGTTCCTGTTGTTCTCTTCCTAATATACTATAGACAGGCAAGTTCATTCAGTTAGCTGCAGTATATTCAGTACGGTATCCTGTGCCGCTAGATCTCGCTGCAGACCATTCCTGTTGTTCTCTTCACAATGTACTACAGGCAGGTAGTTCATTAAGTTAGCTGCAGTATATTAAGTACTGTATCCTGTGCAGCTAGATCTCGCTGCACACCGCTCCTGTTGTTCTCTTCCTAATATACTACAGGCAGGCAGTTAATTCAGTTAGCTGCAGTATATTCAGTACTGTATCCAGTTTAGCTAGATCTCGCTGCTGACCATTCCTGTTGTTCTGTTCCTAATATACTACAAACAGGCAAGTTCATTCAGTTATCTACAGTATATTCAGTACTGTATCCTGTGCAGCTAGATCTCGCTGCAGACTAATCCTGTTGTTCTCTTCCTAATAAACTACAGGTAGGCAGTTCATTCAGTTAGCTGCAGTATATTCAGTACTGTCACCTGTGCAGGTAGATCTCACTGCAGACTGCTCCTGTTGTTCTCTTCCTAATAAACTACAGGCAGGCAGTTCATTAAGTTAACTGCAGAATATTCAGTACTGTATCCAGTTTAGCTAGATCTCGCTGCAGACCATTCCTGTTGTTCTGTTCCTAAAATACTACAGGCAGGCAAGTTCATTTAGTTAGCTGCAGTATATTCAGTACTGTATCCTGTGCAGCTCGATCTCACTGCAGACTGTTCTGGTTGTTCTCTTACTAATATACTACAGGCAGACAAGTTCATTCAGTTAGCTGCAGTATATTCAGTACGGTATCCTGCACAGCTAGACCTCGCTGCAGACCATTCCTGTTGTTCTCTTCCTAATATACTACAGGCAGGCAGTTCATTAAGTTAGCTACAGTATATTCAGTACTGTATCCTGTGCAGCTAGATCTCGCTGCAGACCGTTCCTGTTGTTCTCTTCCTAATATACTAAAGGCAGGCAGTTTGTTCAGTTATCTGCAGTATATTCAGTACAGTATCCTGTGCAGCTAGATATTGCTGCAGACCGTTCCTGTTGTTCTCTTCCCAATATACTACAGGCAGGCAGTCCATTAAGTTAGCAGCAGTATATTCAGTACTGTATCCTGTGCAGCTAGATCTCGCTGCAGACCGTTCCTGTTGTTCTCTTCCTAATAAACTACAGGCAGGCAGTTCATTAAGTTAGCTGCAGTATATACAGTACTCTATCCAGTTTAGCTAGATCTCACTGCAGACCATTCCTGTTGCTCTGTTCCTAATATACTACAGACAGGCAGTTCATTAAGTTAGCTGCAGTATATTCAGTACTCTATTCTGTGCAGCTAGATCTCGCTGCAGACCGTTCCTGTTGTTCTCTTCCTAATATACTACAGGCAGTTCATTCAGTTAGCTGCAGTATATTCAGTACTGTATCCTGTGCAGGTAGATCTCGCTGCAGACTGCTCCTGTTGTTCTCTTCCTAATATAATACTGGCAGGCAGTTCATTCAGTTAGCTGCAGTATATTCAGTACTGTATCCAGTTTAGCTAGATCTCGCTGCAGACCATTCCTGTTGTTCTGTTCCTAATATACTACTATACTACAGGCAGGCAAGTTCTTTTAGTTAGCTGCAGTATATTCAGCACAGTATCCTGTGCAGCTAGACCTCGCTGCAGACCATTCCTGTTGTTCTCTTCCTAATATACTACAGGCAGGCAGTCCATTAATTTAGCAGCAGTATATTCTGTACTGTATCTCGCTGCAGACCTTTCCTGTTGTTCTCTTCCTAATATACTAAAGGCAGGCAGTTTTTTCAGTTAGCTGCAGTATATTCAGTACTGTATCCTGTGCAGCTAGATCTCGCTGCAGACCGTTCCTGTTGTTCTCTTCCAAATTTACTACAGGCAGGCAGTTCATTAAGTTAGCTGCAGTATATTCAGCACTGTATCCTGTTCAGCTAGATCTCGCTACAGACCATTCCTGTTGTTCTCTTCCTAATATACTACAGGCAGGCAGTTCATTCAGTTGGCTGCAGTATATTCAGTACGGTATCCTTTGCAGCTAGATCTCACTGCAGACCGTTCCTGTTCTCTTCCCAATATACTACAGGCAGACAGTTCATTAAGTTAGCTGCAGTATATTCAGTACTGTATCCTGTGCAGTTAGATCTCGCTGCAGAACGTTTATGTTGTTCTGTTAATAATATACTACAGGCAAGTTAATTTAGTTAGCTGCAGTATATTCAGTACTTTATCCTTTGCAGCTACATCTTGCTGCTGCCTTTCCTGTTGTTCTCTTCCTAATATACCACATTCAGGCACGTTCATCATTCAGTTAGCTGCAGTATATTCAGTACTGTGTCCTGTGCAGCTAGATCTTGCTGCCGAGCGTTCCTGTTCTCTTCCTAATATCCTACAGGCAGGCAAGTTCATTCAGTTAGCTGCAGTGTATTCAGTACAGTATCCTGTGCAGCTAGATCTCGCTGCAGAATGTTCCTGTTGTTCTCTTCCCAATATACTACAGGCAGGCAGTTCATTAAGTTAGCTGCAGTATATTCAGTACTGTATTCTCTGCAGTTAGATCTCACTGGAGACCGCTCCTGTTGTTCTCTTCCTAATATACTACAGGCAGACAGTTCATTCAGTTAACTGCAGTATATTCAGTACTGTATCCAGTTTAGCTAGATCTCGCTGCAGACCGTTCCTGTTGTTGTGTTCCTAATATACAACAGGCAAGTTAATTTAGTTAGCTGCAGTATATTCAGTACTTTATCCTGTGCAGCTACATCTTGCTGCAGCCTTTCCTGTTGTTCTCTTACTAATATACTACATTCAGGCACGTTCATCATTCAGTTAGCTGCAGTATATTCAGTACTGTGTCCTGTGCAGCTAGATCTTGCTGCAGAGCGTTCCTGTTCTCTTCCTAATATACTACAGGCAGGCAAGTTCATTCAGTTAGCTGCAGTGTATTCAGTACAGTATCCTGTGCAGCTAGATCTCGCTGCAGAATGTTCCTGTTGTTCTCTTCCCAATATACTACAGGCAGGCAGTTCATTAAGTTAGCTGCAGTATATTCAGTACTGTATCCTGTGCAGCTAGATCTCCCTGCAGACTGTTTATGTTGTTCTGTTCCTAATATAGTACAGGCAGGCAGTTCATTCAGTTAGCTGCAGTATATTCAGTACTGTATCCTGTGCAGCTAGATCTCGCTGCAGACCGATCCTGTTGTTCTCTTCCTAATATACTACAGGCAGGCAGTTCATTAAGTTAGCTGCAGTATATTCAGTACTATATCCTGTGTAGCTAGATCTCGCTGCAGACCGATCCTGTTGTTCTCTTCCTAATATACTACAGGCAGGCAGTTCATTAAGTTAGCTGCAGTATATTCAGTACTGTATCCTGTGCAGCTAGATCTCACTGCAGACCGTTCCTGTTGTTCTCTTCCTAATATACTACAGAATGGCAATTCATTCAGTTAGCTGCAGTATATTCAGTACTGTATCCTGTGCAGGTAGATCTGTCTGCAGACCGCTCCTGTTGTTCTCTTCCTAATATACTACAGGCAGGCAGTTCATTCAGTTAGCTGCAGTATATTCAGTACTGTATCCAGTTTAGCTAGATCTCGCTGCAGACCGTTCCTGTTGTTCTGTTCCTAATATACTACAGGCAGGCAAGTTCATTTAGTTAGCTGCAGTATATTCAGTACTGTATCCAGTTTAGCTAGATCTCGCTGCAGCCAGTTCCTGTTGTTCTCTTCTTAATATACTACAGGCAGGCAAGTTCTTCATTCAATTAGCTGCAGTATATTCAGTACTGTATCCCGTGCAGCTAGATCTCACTGCAGACCGTTCCGGTTGTTCTCTTACTAATATACTACAGGCAGACAAGTTCATTCAGTTAGCTGCAGTATGTTCAGTACTGTATCCTGTGCAGCTAGATCTCGCTGCAGACCGTTTCTGTTGTTATCTTCCTAATATACTACATGCAGGCAGTTCATTAAGTTAGCTGCAGTATATTCAGTACTGTATCCTGTGCAGGTAGATCTCGCTGCAGACCGCTCCTGTTGCTCTCTTCCTAATATACTACAGGCAGGCAGTTCAATCAGTTAGCTGCAGTATATTCAGTACTTTATCTAGTTTAGCTAGATCTCGCTGCAGACCGTTCCTGTTTTTCTGTTCTTAATATACTACAGGCAGGCAAGTTCTTCATTCAGTTAGCTGCAGTATAATCAGTACTGTATCCTGTGCTGCTAGATCTCACTGCAGACCGTTCCAGTTCTTCTCTTACTAATATACTACAGGCAGACAAGTTCATTCAGTTAGCTGCAGTATATTTAGTACGGTATCCTGTGCAGCTAGACCTCGCTGCAGACCGTTCCTGTTTTTCTCTTCCTAATATACTACAGGCAGGCAGTTCATTAAGTTAGCTGCAGTATATTCAGTACTGTATCCTGTGCAGCAAGATCTCGCTGCAGACCGTTCCTGTTGTTCTCTTCCTAATATACTACCAGGCAGTCCATTAAGTTAGCTGCAGTATATTCAGTACTGTATCCTGTGCAGCTACATCTCACTGCAGACCGTTCCTGTTGTTCTCTTCCTAATATACTACAGGCAGGCAGTCCATTAAGTTAGCTGCAGTATATTCAGTACTGTATCCTGTGCAGCTAGATCTCGCTGCAGATTGTTCCTGTTGTTCTCTTCCAAATATACTACAGGCAGGCAGTTCATTCAGTTAGCTGCAGTATATTCAGTACGGTATCCTGTGCAGCTAGATCTCACTGCAGACTGTTTATTTTGTTCTGTTCCTAATATTCTACAGGCAGAAAAGTTCATTCAGTTAGCTGCCGTATATTCAGTACTGTATTCTGTGCAGCTAGATCTCGCTGCTGACCACTCCTGTTGTTCTCTTCCTAATATACTACAGGCAGGCAGTTCATTCAGTTAGCTGCAGTATATTCAGTACTGTATCCAGTTTAGCTAGATCTCGCTGCAGACCGTTCCTGTTGTACTGTTCCTAATATACTATAGGCAGGCAAGTTCATTTAGTTAGCTGCGGTATATTCAGTACTGTATCCTGTGCAGCTACATCTCGCTGCAGCCTTTCCTGTTGTTCTTTTCCTATTATACTACATTCAGGAAAGTTCCTTATTCAGTTAGCTGCAGTATATTCAGTACTGTATCCTGTGCAGCTAGATCTCACGGCAGACCG
The DNA here is from genome assembly GCF_042186555.1 of Aquarana catesbeiana. Classification (NCBI taxonomy): domain Eukaryota; kingdom Metazoa; phylum Chordata; class Amphibia; order Anura; family Ranidae; genus Aquarana; species Aquarana catesbeiana. The sequence goes on from NC_133325.1 coordinate 342,954,240, forward strand.
TTCCTGTTGTTCTCTTCCTAATAAACTACAGGCAGGCAGTTCATTCAGTTAGCTGCAGTATATTCAGTACTGTATCCTGTGCAGCTAGATCTTGCTGCAGACCGTTCCTGTTGTTCTTTTCCCAATATACTACAGGCAGGCAGATCATAAAGTTAGCTGCAGTATATTCAGTACTGTATCCTGTGCAGCTAGATCTCACTGCAGACCGTTTATGTTGTTCTGTTCCTAATATACTACAGGCAGAAACGTTCATCCAATTAGCTGCCGTATATTCAGTTCTGTATTCGGTGCAGCTAGATCTCACTGCAGACTGCTCCTGTTGTTCTGTTCCTAATATATTACAGGCAGGCAAGTTCATTTAGTTAGCTACAGTATATTAAGTACTGTATCCTGTGCAGCTACATCTCGCTGCAGCTTTTCTGTTGTTCTCTTCCAAATATACTACAGGCAGGCAAGTTCATCATTCAGTTGGCTGCAGTATATTCAGTACTGTATCCTGTGCAGCTAGATCTTGTTGCAGACCGTTCCTGTTCTCTTCCTAATATATTACAGGCAGGCAAGTTCATTTAGTTAGCTGCAGTATATTCAGTACTGTATCCTGTGCAGGTAGATCTCGCTGCAGACTGCTCCTGTTGTTCTCTTCCTAATATACTACAGGCAGGCAGTTCATTCAGTTAGCTGCAGTATATTCAGTACTGTAGCCAGTTTAGCTAGATCTCACTGCAGACTGTTCCTGTTGTTCTGTTCCTAATATACTACAGGTAGGGAAGTTCATTTAGTTAGCTGCAGTATATTCAGTACTGTACCTGTGCCGCAAGATCTCGCTGCAGCCCGTTCCTGTTGTTCTCTTCCTAATATACTACAGGCAGGAAAGTTCTTCATTCAGTTAGCTGCAGTATAATCAGTACTGTATCCTGTGCTGCTAGATCTCACTGCAGACTATTCCAGTTCATCTCTTAATAATATACTACAGGCAGACAAGTTCATTCAGTTAGCTGCATTATATTTAGTACGGTATCCTGTGCAGCTAGACCTCGCTGCAGACCGTTCCTGTTGTTCTCTTCCTAATATACTACAGGCCGGCAGTTCATTAAGTTAGCTGCAGTATATTCAGTACTGTATCTTGTGCAGCAAGATCTCGCTGCAGACCGTTCCTGTTGTTCTCTTCCTAATATACTACAGGCAGGCAGTCCATTAAGTTAGCTGCAATATATTCAGTACTGTATCCTGTGCAGCTAGATCTCGCTGCAGACCGTTCCTGTTGTGCTCTTCCTAATATACTACAGGCAGGCAGTCCATTAAGTTAGCTGCAGTATATTCAGTACTGTATCCTGTGCAGCTAGATCTCGCTGCAGACCATTCCTGTTGTTCTCTTCCTAATATACTACAGGCAGGCAGTTCATTCAGTTAGCTGCAGTATATTCAGTACGGTATCCTGTGCAGCTAGATCTCACTGCAGACCGTTCCTGTTGTTCTCTTCCTAATATACTACAGGCAGGCAGTTCATTAAGTTAGCTGCTGTATATTCAGTACTGTATCCTGTGCAGCTAGATCCCGCTGCAGACCGTTTATGTTGTTCTGTTCCTAATATTCTACAGGCAGAGAAGTTCATTCAGTTAGCTGCCGTATATTCAGTGCTGTATTCTGTACAGCTAGATCTCGCTGCAGACCGCTCCTGTTGTTCTCTTCCTAATATACTACAGGCAGGCAGTTCATTAAGTTAGCTGCAGTATATTCAGTACTGTATCCAGTTTAGCTAGATCTCGCTGCAGACCGTTCCTGTTGTTCTGTTCCTAATATACTACAGGCAGGCACATTCATTTAGTTAGCTGCAGTATATTCAGTGCTGTATCCTGTGCAGCTACATCTCACTGCCGCCTTTCCTGTTGTTCTCTTCCTATTATACTACATTCAGGCAAGTTCCTCATTCAGTTAGCTGCAGTATATTCAGTACTGTATCCTGTGCAGCTAGATCTCGCTGCAGAGCGTTCCTGTTCTCTTCCTAATATACTACAGGCAGGCAAGTTCATTCAGTTAGCTGCAGTATATTCAGTACGGTATCCTGTGCAGCTGGAGCTCGCTGCAGACCGTTCCTGTTGTTCTCTTCCCAATATACTGCAGGCAGGCAGTTCATTTAGTTAGCTGCAGTATATTCGGTACTGTATCCTGTGCAGCTAGATCTCCCTGCAGACCGTTTATGTTGTTCTGTTCCTAATATATTACAGGCAGAAAAGTTCATTCAGTTAGCTGCCGTATATTCAGTACTGTATTTTGTGCAGCTAGATCTCGCTGCAGACCGTTCCTGTTGTTCTCTTCCTAATATACTACAGGCAGGTAGTTCATTCAGTTAGCTGCAGTATATTCAATACTGTATCCTTTGCAGGTAGATCTCGCTGCAGACTGCTCCTGTTGTTCTCTTCCTAATATACTACAGGCAGGCAGTTCATTCAATTAGCTGCGGTATATTCAGTACTGTATCCTGTGCAGCTAGAGCTCACTGCAGACCATTCCTGTTGTTCTCTTCCTAATATACTACAGGTAGGCAGTTTATTCAGTTAGCTGTAATATATTCAGTACTGTATCCTGTGTAGGGATGAGCCGAACACCCCCCTGTTCGGTTCGCACCAGAACATGCGAACAGGAAAAAAGTTCGTTCGAACACGCGAACACCATTAAAGTCTATGGGACACGAACATGAATAATCAAAAGTGCTAATTTTAAAGGCTTATATGCAAGTTATTGTCATAAAAAGTGTTTGGGGATCTGGGTCCTGCCCCAGGGGACATGGATCAATGCAAAAAAAAGTTTTAAAAACGGCCGTTTTTTCAGGAGCAGTGATTTTAATAATGCTTAAAGTCAAACAATAAAAGTGTAATATCCCTTTAAATTTCGTACCTGGAGGGTGTCTATAGTATGTCTGTAAAGGGGCGCATGTTTCCTGTGTTTAGAACAGTCTGACAGCAAAATGACATTTTGAAGGAAAAAACTCATTTAAAACTACCCGCGGCTATTGCATTGCCGACAATACACATAGAAGTTCATTGATAAAAACGGCATGGGAATTCCCCAAAGGGGAAACCCGAACCAAAATTTAAAAAAAAAATGACGTGGGAGTCCCCCTAAATTCCATACCAGGCCCTTCAGGTCTGGTATGGATATTAAGGGGAACCCCGCGCCAAAAAAAAAAACGGCGTGGGGTCCCCCCAAAAATCCATACCAGACCCTTATCCGAGCACGCAACCTGGCAGGCCGCAGGAAAAGAGGGGGGGACAAGAGTGCGGCCCCCCCCTCCTGAACCATACCAGGCCACATGCCCTCAACATTGGGAGGGTGCTTTGGGGTAGCCCCCCAAAACACCTTGTCCCCATGTTGATGAGGACAAGGGCCTCATCCCCACAACCCTGGCCGGTGGTTGTGGGGGTCTGCGGGCGGGGGGCTTATCGGATTCTGGAAGCCCCCTTTAACAAGGGGACCCCCAGATCCCGGCCCCCCCCCTGTGTGAAATGGTAAGGGGGTACAAAAGTACCCCTACCATTTCACTAAAAAACTGTCAAAAATGTTAAAAATGACAAGAGACAGTTTTTGACAATTCCTTTATTTAAATACTTCTTCTTTCTTCTATCTTCCTTCATCTTCTGGTTCTTCTGGTTCTTCTGGCTCTTCTGGTTCTTCCTCCGGCGTTCTCGTCCAGCATCTCCTCCACGGCGTCTTCTATCTTCTTCTCCTCGGGCCGCTCCGCACCCATGGCATGGGGGGAGGCTCCCGCTCTTCTCTTCTTCTTCATCTTCTTCTCTTCTTCTCTTCTTCTTTTCTTCTCTTCTTCATTTTCTTCTCCGGGTCGCTCCGCACCCATGCTGGCATGGAGGGAGGCTCCCGCTGTGTGACGGCGCTCCTCGTCTGACAGTTCTTAAATAACAGGGGGGTGGGGCCACCCGGTGACCCCGCCCCCCTCTGACGCACGGTGACTTGACGGGACTTCCCTGTGGCATTCCCCGTGACGTCACAGGGAAGTCCCGTCAAGTCACTGTGCGTCAGAGGGGGGCGGGGTCACCGGGTGGCCCCGCCCCCCGTTATTTAAGAACTGTCAGACGAGGAGCGCCGTCACACAGCGGGAGCCTCCCTCCATGCCAGCATGGGTGCGGAGCGGCCCGGAGAAGAAAATGAAGAAGAGAAGAAAAGAAGAAGAGAAGAAGAGAAGAAGATGAAGAAGAAGACAAGAGCGGGAGCCTCCCCCCATGCCATGGGTGCGGAGCGGCCCAAGGAGAAGAAGATAGAAGACGCCGCGGAGGAGATGCTGGACGAGAACGCCGGAGGAAGAACCAGAAGAGCCAGAAGAACCAGAAGAACCAGAAGATGAAGGAAGATAGAAGAAAGAAGAAGTATTTAAATAAAGGAATTGTCAAAAACTGTCTCTTGTCATTTTTAACATTTTTGACAGTTTTTTAGTGAAATGGTAGGGGTACTTTTGTACCCCCTTACCATTTCACACAGGGGGGGCCGGGATCTGGGGGTCCCCTTGTTAAAGGGGGCTTCCAGATTCCGATAAGCCCCCCGCCCGCAGACCCCCACAACCACCGGCCAGGGTTGTGGGGATGAGGCCCTTGTCCTCATCAACATGGGGACAAGGTGTTTTGGGGGGCTACCCCAAAGCACCCTCCCAATGTTCAGGGCATGTGGCCTGGTATGGTTCAGGAGGGGGGGCCGCACTCTCGTCCCCCCCTCTTTTCCTGCGGCCTGCCAGGTTGCGTGCTTGGATAAGGGTCTGGTATGGATCTTTGGGGGAACCCCACGCCGTTTTTTTTTTTTTTTTTTTGGCGCGGGGTTCCCCTTAAAATCCATACCAGACCTAAAGGGTCTGGTATGGAATTTAGGGGGAACCCCACGTCATTTTTTTTTTTTTTTAATTTTGGCCGGGGTTCCCCTTAATATCCATATCAGACCTGAAGGGCCTGGTATGGAATTTAGGGGGACTCCCACGTCATTTTTTTTTTTAATTTTGGTTCGGGGTTCCCCTTTGGGGAATTCCCATGCCGTTTTTATCAATGAACTTCTATGTGTATTGTCGGCAATGCAATAGCCGCGGGTAGTTTTAAATTAGTTTTTTCCTTCAAAATGTCATTTTGCTGTCAGACTGTTCTAAACACAGGAAACATGCGCCCCTTTACAGGCATACTATAGACACCCCCCAGGTACGAAATTTAAAGGGATATTACACTTTTATTGTTTGACTTTAAGCATTATTAAAATCACTACTCCTGAAAAAACGGCTGTTTTTAAAACTTTTTTTTACATTGATCCATGTCCCCTGGGGCAGGACCTGGGTCCCCAAACACTTTTTATGACAATAACTTGCATATTAGCCTTTAAAATTAGCACTTTTGATTTCTCCCATAGACTTTTAAAGGGTGTTCCGCGGTATTCGAATTTGCCGCGAACACCCCAAATTGTTCGCTGTTCGGCGAACTTGCGAACAGCCAATGTTCGAGTCAAACATGAGTTCGACTCGAACTCGAAGCTCATCCCTAATCCTGTGCAGCTAAATCTCGCTGCAGAGCGTTCCTGTTGTTCTCTTCCTAATGTACTACAGGCAGGCAGTTCATTCAGTTAGCTGCAGTATATTCAGTACTGTATCCTGTGCAGCTAGATCTCACTGCAGACCATTCCTGTTGTTCTCTTCCTAATATACTACAGGTAGGCAGTTTATTCAGTTAGCTGTAGTATATTCAGTACTGTATCCTGTGAAGCTAAATCTCTCTGCAGACAGTTCCTGTTGTTCTGTTCCTAATATACTACAGGCAGGCAGTTCATTCAGTTAGCTGCAGTATTTTCAGTACTGTATCCAGTTTAGCTACTGTAGATCTCGCTACAGACCGTTCCTGTTGTTCTGTTCCTCATATACTACAGTCAGGCAAGTTCATTCAGTTAGCTGCAGTATATTCAATACTCTATCCTGTGCAGCTAGAGCTCGCTGCAGACTGTTCCTGTTGTTCTGTTCCTAATATACTACAGGCAGGCAAGTTCATTCAGTTAGCTGCAGTATATTCAGTACTGTATCCTGTGAAGCTAGATCTCGCTGCAGACCGTTTCTGTTGTTCTGTTCCTAATATACTACAGGCAGGCAAGTTCATTCAGTTAGCTGCAGTGTATTCAGTACTGTATTCTGTGCAGCTAGAGCTCACTGCAGACCATTCCTGTTGTTCTCTTCCTAATGTACTACAGGTAGGCAGTTTATTCAGTTAGCTGTAATATATTCAGTACTGTATCCTGTGCAGCTAAATCTCGTTGCAGAGCGTTCCTCTTGTTCTCTTCCTAATGTACTACAGGCAGGCAGTTCATTCAGTTAGCTGCAGTATATTCAGTACTGTATCCTGTGCAGCTAGATCTCACTGCAGACCATTCCTGTTGTTCTCTTCCTAATATACTACAGGTAGGCAGTTTATTCAGTTAGCTGTAGTATATTCAGTACTGTATCCTGTGAAGCTAAATCTCTCTGCAGACAGTTCCTGTTGTTCTGTTCCTAATATACTACAGGCAGGCAGTTCATTCAGTTAGCTGCAGTATTTTCAGTACTGTATCCAGTTTAGCTACTGTAGATCTCGCTACAGACCGTTCCTGCTGTTCTGTTCCTCATATAGTACAGTCAGGCAAGTTCATTCAGTTAGCTGCAGTATATTCAATACTGTATCCTGTGCAGCTAGAGCTCGCTGCAGACTGTTCCTGTTGTTCTGTTCCTAATATACTACAGGCAGGCAAGTTCATTCAGTTAGCTGCAGTGTATTCAGTACTGTATTCTGTGCAGCTAGATCTCGCTGCAGACCATTCCTGTTGTTCTCTTCCTAATATACTACAGGCAGGCATTTCATTCAGTTAGCTGCAGTATATCCAGTACTGTATCCAGTTTAGCTATATCTTGCTGCAGGTCGTTCCTGTTGTTCTGTTCCTAATATACTACAGGCAGGCAAGTTCATTCAGTTAGCTGCAGTATATTCAGTATTGTTTCCTGTGCAGCTAGATATCGCTGCAGCCCGTTCCTGTTGTTCTCTTCCTAATATACTACAGGCAGGCAAGTTCATCATTCAGTTAGCTGCAGTATATTCAGTACTGTATCCTGTGCAGCTAGATATTGCTGCAGCACGTTCCTGTTGTTCTCTTCCTAATATACTACAGGCAGGCAAGTTCGTTCAGTTAGCTGTAGTATATTCAGTATGGTATCCTGTGCAGCTAGATCTCACTGCAGACCGTTCCTCTTGTTCTCTTCCAAATATACTATAGGCAGGCAGTTCATTAAGTTAGCTGCAGTATATTCAGTACTGTATCCTGTGTAGCTAGATCTCGCTGCAGACCTTTCCTGTTGTTCTGTTCCTAATATACTACAGGCAGGCAAGTTCATTCAGTTAGCTGCAGTATATTCAGTACTGTATTCTGTGCAGCTAGATCTCGCTGCAGACCATTCCTGTTGTTCTGTTCCTTATATACTACAGGCAGGCAGTTCCTTCAGTTAGCTGCAGTATATTCAGTACTGTATCCAGTTTAGCTAGATCTCGCTGCAGACCGTTCCTGTTGTTCTGTTCCTAATATACTGCAGGTAGGCATGTTCATTCAGATAGCTGCTGTATATTCAGTACTGTATCCTGCGCAGCTAGATCTCGCTGCAGACCGCTCCTGTTGTTCTCTTCCTAATATACTACAGGTAGGCACTTCATTCAGTTAGCTGCAGTATATTCAGTACTGTATCCTGTGCAGCTAGATCTCGCTGCAGAGCATTCCTGTTGTTCTCTTCCTAATGTACTACAGACAGGCAGTTCATTCAGTTAGCTGCAGTATATTCAGTAATGTATCCTGTGCAGCTAGATCTCGCTGCAGACCGTTCCTGTTGTTCTGTTCCTAATATACTACAGGCAGGCAGTTTATTCAGTTAGCTGCAGTATATTCAGTACTGTATCCTGTGCAGCTAGATCTTACTGCAGACCATTCCTGTTGTTCTCTTCCTAATATAATACAGGTAGGCAGTTTATTCAGTTAGCTGCAGTATATTCAGTACTGTATCCTGTGCAGCTAGATCTCACTGCAGACCGTTCCTGTTGTTCTCTTCCTAATATACTACAGGCAGTTAATTCAGTTAGCTGCAGTATATTCAGTACTGTATTCTGTGCAGCTAGATCTTGCTGAAGAGCATTCCTGTTGTTCTCTTCCCAATATGCTACAGGCAGGCAGTTCATTCAGTTAGCTGCAGTATATTCAGTACTGTATGTAGTGATCGAATATATTAATATATACTAGGTGATATGATGTAGAGTGGGTATGATAATTTATATTTAGGTATTATTATAATGATGATGTAAGTACTCTTCCGCAGCAACCCAATTCTTCCAGAGAGATGCACTTTATTGACTTCCAACACAGAACAAAATCCAAAGTCCACAGGTGACAAAAAAAATCTGACAGAGGAAATATAATTCAGAAACCCATCTCCTAGGTCTGTGTCTTCCCAGCCATACACAGACAAGCCTCACTCCAAACTATAGACTGAATGCCGTGTTATATTCACCAGGCATTGAATGGCTGAGCAATTTGATTGGCCGTTTCAATTTAGGACTTTGATAAGCTTTAGTCTATCAAACAGACAACAACCCCCAGCCGTGAACAGCCGTGAACCACCCCAATTTGCACTCCCGCATATCAACATCAACAAGTCCCCTTTAGATATATTAATTAGATAAACAGAACACCCTTTTTAGCCCTTGGAATACTTACATTCCTGCATATCAACAAGCCCCCCTGATAAATTAGCCCCACAGGAGGGAGCCTCCACTAGGCCAACCCAAAACACTCCTTGATCCCATTGTTACCCCCTCAAGTCTAATTACCATCAATAAATATTTCTTCTATGGTCCTTTAAACAATGTACCCTTTGAAATGTTCAATTAGGTTAACAGCCCATACCTTACATCCCAAGGTAGACTTGCATAAGACCAACACATCAAAGGGTTTTCAGCTGTTATATTAAAATTGAGTTGGCTTGGACAAATCAACTGAATTTCTGCTCAACCCATACTCCAATACTGTAAGAATATTTTAGCTTGCTGTCCACCATTTTAGCTATAAAAATATGTATCCATCTTAGAATAATATGTATATGTGACGTCTATCAAAAGTTAGTTTCAAATTCTTGTAAATCATATGATTTCCCCGAAATGACGCATGAAGTCCTTTCTTGTTGACAGTTTCTGTATGAAGAAATTATGTTCTATTTTTGGTTAGTTGTATGTCTGTAAATTTAGCATATATTAATGAAGGGGTTGGACTTTTGTTGTGATGTCATGTTGGTTATATAAGTGAAAATAGGGAAGTAAAGGATTGGATCATTTTGAATTGCATGCCTTGTGTGTGTCATAATTTCTTGTCGGAATGATCTCCAGATCTGAATGGGTTTTTGAGGAACACTCTAATCAGGATATCATACGAGGGTTCACTTGCTTTTAGAACATACATGTACCCCAACAGCTTGGTGTCAGAAGTGGGGCGGTCATTATTTAAGTCGGGTGAGTCTGATTTAATTAATATTATTTCTCTTGCCGTGACTTTAGTTTAAAAGACCGTTTCCCTATATGGGATTAACAGAAGGTGTAGTGTTAAAGACATTTATGAACCTCGGTAGAATTCCGTTCGGGTGACGGAAGAAAGGACTCTAAGAAGTCCAAAGGAACTGTGAGATAGTTCTAAAAAGAAAGGGCTCTGAGTAGTCCAAAGGGGCTCCGAGTAGTCCAAAGGAACTCTGAGATAGTTCCAAAAAGAAGGACTCTGAGATAGTCCAAGGGGTTCTGAGAAACCCACAGTACTGTAAGAAGTTTTATAAAGATATCTGATGGAGTGTGCCAGAAAAACCCAAACCTCTTTGCTTGCCTTTCTTTTGCTTAGGAGATAAAATAAGTAGATAAAATAAGGTCATCTGTTTGTCTGTGTGGAATTTGTCAGGTGTCATAAGGTAAGATGACACCTTTCCACTGCATTGTATTGTCATTGTATTATAATGAAACGTAGAGTGATGTTACAATATTTGGTGATGTATTGATGCTGACTTTTAATGATTTATATATAAATGCTTTGACTCTAAAGTATAAGATATATATATATAGTTGGCAGGATGATTCTGGCATTGATGCAGTGAGTAAAAATATTTTATTTGCCTTGCTGTAATCAGACGTTCAGTGTCATCTTAGGGTAAAAAAAAAAAAAAGAAAAGGTTTCAAAAGTGTCCTGATTGTATTACTGGTTTACACAAATTTGTGTTTTAAGAAGGATTGACAGTGCAGGGAGTAATGTCACTTATTGGAAGAGCAGGGGAGACTTATCAAGTCTGTCCCCGGTCTTTGAAGTATTGTGACATTAGGGACGTTTTTACCATTTAAAATATGGGTAGAGCGTTAATACTTTTTTAAGGTAATACATACATTGGTGGGGCTAACTTTTGATTAAAACATGCTATTTGAATAATTATTTTTGCTACTGCCATCTCTTGCAAAGGGGAAGTCAGGTGCAAAATTTGGACATTTGGCTTTTTGCCAACAGGGTTCAAGTACTAATATCTCACTGACTGTAATAGATAGTGGAGAATTGTTTGCGGCATTAGTACTACCGCAATTGAAGGCACTGTTTGAACCTGTTGGCATACTGCAAAAAGGAAAAAAGAGACTCAGTATCTAATTAGAATGTTTAGAAAGAAAAAATAAATAAATATATGTGTTGTGGAGATCGGCTGGACCGAGGCTCCCTATAGTGTCCTAGCCCATACATTGTCCACGATGGGTTTAGCAGAGTCATGGGATGGTAAATTAAGGGTTAAATCTTACATACCACAACGCAGAGGTTGAAAGCTGTAGAGGCTGCGCACGCCGTAGAGGGTCAGAATACAAAACACGTAGTTTTAAAACAAGCAGAAAGCACGGAGGAAAAAAAGAGGAAGTAACTAAGCAGTTATATAAAGTTTTCCTTTCATTACACAAGACGCCGGATTTAACACTTAAGATGAAATGCACAGTCCTTTAAATACAGACTTATTAAAGTCTGTCTTGAAAAAAAAAAAAAAAACGTTGATTGAAAAAGACGCAGCAGGATGTTTTGACATCCCAAAACAAACACCAGTATCAACACATTATCAAAATGATTTCTTAGGAAATCAAAGGGGAAACTTTTATAAAAAGAGGAAAGGGGGCAAGGACAAAGAGGGAGTTACATACAGAGAAAGAGGATTTCTTAAAGAAAGAAATCTTAAGGGAAATTGTCTCGCCTTATAATACTCCCGGTAAAAAAAAAAAAAAAAAGGCAAATGGTGACTATAGGTTTGTACAAGACCTAAGGGACATTAATAGCCTAGTGGTATCAATTGACCAAGTAGTGCCTGATGTGCCATCAATACTTACCGCCATGCCATGCGATGCAGAGTATTTTACCGTGATTGATTTAAAGAATGTTTTTTTTCATCTCTGTAGACGAGGAGACATGGCCACTGTTCTCCAAGTCACCCTTGGGCCCTAGACTGCCCCTCATGGTTCTGTACTGTTGCAGTATGTTGGTGATTTTTTTGATTTGTAGTTCTTCAGAGGAGGTCTGCCGAGCTGATAGCCTATCTTTATTGAAATGGTTACATGTATGTGGTTACAAAATGTTTAAGGAAAAGTTACAATGTTGTCAAAAAAAAAAAAAAAAACAGTTGAGTATTTGTGCTCACAAAAGGAGAAAGAAGAGTCAGTCATAAAAGAGCTGCAGCTCTGAATGGGTCTGCCCCGCCCACTTAATAGGAAGGACATGCTCACCTTCCTAGGTGTGATTGGTTACTGTCGCCAATGGATACCTGACTGCTCTTTCAATGACAATATATTGAGACAAGCAATGTTTTTGAAGCAATATCTCTGAAATGTCTGATACTGTAAAATGGTCTGATGAAATGTTAAATGTTTTTGCCATGTTGAAATGTATAATGGTTACCAGCCCGAGCCTCAGGCCTCCTTGAATATGGCAAAATGTTTCACTTGTTTGCCAGGGAAAATTGCAGAACCATGGCGGGAATACTGGCCCAGGAACATAGTGGGAGACTGGGCCCTGTAGTTTTTTTCTCAAAGATGGTCCCGGTGCGCTCAAGCGTCCTGATCTATGGTGGTTGAGATGGTCACTTCTTTCACTCTGGGACACGACACCACACTTCACATCACTTACAATGTGTCAATCTTGTTGAAAAATGTACATACACAGCACATGTCTGCTCAGAGTTTGAGCGGATATGAGGTGATTTTGCTGTCCAATCCAAAAATCCCACATCAAATATGCTTCTCTCATTGCAGGCCCAGCACCCATTTTAAACGCCCTTTTAGGATTAAAAAGGAGAACAGGATGAGCTTGTGCCATAACATGACTGCATAAACCTCATTCACCAAGACACATCACCCAGGTCTGATTTATTTTCCACAGCACTACTGGACACACAGAATGTTTTTGTGGATGGTTCTTGCTCTAGGCTATAGTACACTGCAGAACATACACAGGCTAATAGACAGAGATAGCCAGGGGAAATGAGCAGGTCTGGCTGACCTTGCTGCTAAATAAGCTGCTATCTCACAGACAGCAGACATCCAAATTGCTATGCTGATACCTGTCCTATCCCCATTTGAAAAGTCACTTGCAGATGCCCAGGATTATGCATCAAATTATGAGTTAAGGGACTGGAATGGAAAGGGTGTGTAGAGAGGTCCAAGGTCTGGACTTCTCTGCAAAGAGGGGAAACCATGTATACCAACAGCAAGTGCATTCACAGTACCACGGAATAGGCCACGCAGGTAAACAAGTCACGGCTGATTTCACACACAGGCCCAAACTAGGCAAAAGACAGGAATATCTTTTGATAATTGTGGACATGTTCTGAAATGGTCCAGCTTTTATAGCCAGTGTCTGCCAGGACTTGGTAAAAACTCTCAAGATAGAATGGAAGTTTCACATTCCCTATCACCCTCCAAGTTCAGGAATAGCAGAAAGAATGAATAGAACAATAAAAGACAAGATAAGAAAGGCCCATAGGCCAGAGCACCTTTAATGGTAGAAAAGGAAGATTTAGACTTAATACAAGAAGAATATGTAAGAAAACTGGTTGAAATATTGGATACAGTCAAAGAAATGTTGCTCGCACCTCTCTTTTTTTCTTCACAGGAAGCTACTTACCTCTTCAAGGAGGGAGACACCGTGGTGGTCCAACAGCTGAACAGAAATAAGAAGCAAGAGTATCCCTTTGGACCTCCTACTATGGTGATTGCAGTGATCAGAACGGCTATCCTGGTGGAAAACTGCTAGTCCGGGATCCATGCCAGCCGAGTGAAAAAGGGTGCCCAAAGCCCCAAGAGCAAGAAGGAGATCCTTAATACAGGAGGCCCTCAAGCAGAAGTCCAAGCAGATGAAGGAGGTGTTCCTGGAAAAGCAGGTCCGGCCAGAGAAGATGACCTTGCTTATTTCACCACAGACTTCTGGCAAAACATTTTGCTTCCTGTTCCTGATCACCCTGATAGTGTTCCCGCCCACTTGGATCTTCACTAACTGTATTTGCCATCCTGAAGATTTGGGTGGCATTAAAAGTATTTGTGGAAACACACATACATAGGAGAACATTACAGTGATACAAGTTAGAAACAAGAGAGACATTGAGGTTAATTTTGCTGATAAAATGCTTTTGCTCAAATTTAAATATGCTTATGTTCAGAAATCAGGATTTCAGAAATGTTGGATTTGTGGCAAATTGCACCTTAGCACTGTTAGGATACCCCTAATAGCTATACCTTTGAATATTACTCCCCTTTTAAAAGGAAAGATTCCCCTTGACCTTTTGAATGTCAGCAGAAGAACTAATGACACCATTTCCTTTCACATCATCAATAGAAGTCATAATCCTACCTGGTGTTTCAATTTAGGGAATTCTACTAGAAATGCTCATATCTGTAGTCAATCGGTTTTGAACATTTCTAATTGCTATGCCCCTAGTGGGAAGTTTTGTTCTTTATATCAAACACACCATGATGAGGTCAGAGTACGGGCTGATTTTGAAAAGATTCTTGCCTCTGAAGATGAAAGTAGTAAACCTGTACAGCATTTGTTTCAGGTTTTAGCAGCAGTTACAGCAGTAGATTAAGAGACTGCTGTGAATACGCCCTTCTCGTTTGGTAACCACACTTATGGTTGTTGTGGAAAGACTTGTTATCCCTGGATTCCACAAGAGGTCCAAGGCTGGTGTTACCTGACCTCACTGGTGCCCATAATGGGGGTGGTAGGTGATAGTGATGGGAGTCATTTACTTGAAGCTAGTATACACCCAAGGTATCCATTAAAACATCGTAACAAGAGAGAGTTATTCCTTGAAAAGGATATGGCCTGGGCATGGTTCCGTTCCTGGGCAGGATGGGGAATAGTTTTGATGAAAAGGTTGAATAATTATTTAGGAATTATTGATGAGGTGATGGAAAAGAACTCTGATGACATTTCTAAATTTAATGTTGAAACTAGGGCTATTAGAAAACAACTAGAATTGCATGACTTAGCCATTGAAGGCATGAGTTCAGCCCTTACAGGATTATGTGAAATGACTGAGGATTATGAATGTTGTACTTGGGTACATAATACCAGTATAGAGGTACCAGACTATTATGATGTGATAGCATAGCATAGAAAAGAGGTGGCCAAGCTGCAACAAGAGGCTCGCAACATAGCCCAGACCTTGAGTCCTTTTGGAACTGTTAATTTTGGATTTGGAGGGATATTCTCTTGGATAAGGGATATTCCCATAATTTTAATCATTATTGTGTTCTTTTTCCTTTTCCTTTATTTTGTGTATAAGCTTATTATGTGCCTTATTAATAGAGCCACTCGCATTTTAGATCCCTCATCTCCCAATAAAACTTATCTCAGTATGTATCATCAGAAGTAGGCTGAGAATACCACCATGATAAGGAAGTGAGATCATACATTTATGATCAAAGAGGGGATTGTAAGGATATTTTAGCTTGCTGTCCACCATTTTAGCTATAAAAATATGTATCCATCTTAGAATAATATGTATATGTGACGTCTATCAAAAGTTAGTTTCAAATTCTTGTAAATCATATGATTTCCCCGAAATGACGCATGAAGTCCTTTCTTGTTGACAGTTTCTGTATGAAGAAATTATGTTCTATTTTTGGTTAGTTGTATGTCTGTAAATTTAGCATATATTAATGAAGGGGTTGGACTTTTGTTGTGATGTCATATTGGTTATATAAGTGAAAATAGGGAAGTAAAGGATTGGATCATTTTGAATTGCATGCCTTGTGTGTGTCATAATTTCTTGTCGGAATGATCTCCAGATCTGAATGGGTTTTTGAGGAACACTCTAATCAGGATATCATACGAGGGTTCACTTGCTTTTAGAACATACATGTACCCCAACAAATACAATATTACACATAAATTGGCCAACATATTACAACACTGTATCCTGTGCAGCTAGATCTCACTGCAGACCGTTCCTGTTGTTCTCTTCCTAATATAATACAGGTAGGCAGTTTATTCAGTTAGCTGCAGTATATTCAGTACTGTATCCTGTGCAGCTAGATCTCACTGCAGAAGGTTCCTGTTGTTCTCTTCCTAATATACTACAGGCAGGCAGTTGAGTCAGTTAGCTGCAGTATATTCAGTACTGTATCCTGTGCAGCTAGATCTCTCTGCAGACCGTTCCTGTTGTTCTCTAACTAATATACTACAGGCAGTTGATTCAATTAGCTGCAGTATATTCAGTACTGTATTCTGTGCAGCTAGATCTTGCAGAAGAGCATTCCTGTTGTTCTCTTCCCAATATACTACAGGCAGGCAGTTCATTCAGTTAGCTGCAGTATATTCAGTACTGTATTCTGTGCAGCTAGATCTCGCTGCAGACTGTTCCTGTTGTTCTCTTCCTAATATACTACAGGCAGGCAGTTCATTCATTTAGCTGCAGTATATTCAGTACTGTATCCTGTGCAGCTAGATCTCACTGCAGACCGTTCCTGTTGTTCTCTTCCTAATATACTACAGGCAGGCAGTTCATTAAGTTAGCTGCAGTATATTCAGTACTGTATCCAGTTTAGCTAGATCTCACTGCAGACCTTTCCTGGTATTAAGTTCCTAATATACTACAGGCAGGCAAGTTTATTCAGTTAGCTGCAGTATATTCAGTACTGTATCCTGTGCAGCTAGATATTGCTGCAGCCCGTTCCTGTTGTTCTCTTCCTAATATACTACAGGCGGGCAAGTTCATCATTCAGTTAGCTGCAGTATATTCAGTACTGTATCCTGTGCAGCTAGATCTCGCTGCAGACGGTTCCTGTTGTTCTCTTCCTTATATACTACAGGCAAGCAAGTTCATTCAGTTAGCTGTAGTATATTCAGTATGGTATCCTGTGCAGCTAGAGCTCCTTGCAGACCATTGCTGTTGTTCTGTTCTTAATATACTACAAGCAGGCAGTTTATTCAGTTAGCTATAGTGTATTCAGTACTATATCCTGTTCAGCTAGATCTTACTGCAGACCGTTCCTGTTGTTCTCTTCCTAATATACTACAGGCAGGCAGTTTATTCAGTTAGCTGCAGTATATTCAGTACTGTATCCTGTGCAGCTAGGTCTCACTGCATAATGTTCCTGTTGTACTCTTCCTAATATACTACAGGCAGGCAGTTTATTCAGTTAGCTGCAGGATATTCAGTACTGTATCCTGTGCAGCTAGATCTCGCTGCAGACCGTTTCTGCTCTCTTCCTAATATACTACAGGCAGTTAATTCAGTTAGTTGCAGTATATTCAGTACTGTATCCTGTGCAGCTAGATCTTGCTGCAGAGCATTCCTGTTGTTCTCTTCCTAATATACTACAGGCAGGCAGTTCATTCAGTTAGCTGCAGTATATTCAGTAATGTATCCTGTGCAGCTAGATCTCACTGCAGACTGTTCCTGTTGTTCTCTTCCTAGTATACTACAGGTAGGCAGTTTATTCAGTTAGCTGCAGTATATTCAGTACTGTATCCTGTGCAGCTAGATCTCACTGCAGACCATTCCTATTGTTCTCTTCCTAATATACTACAGGCAGGCAGTTGATTCAGTTAGCTGCAGTATATTCAGTATATATATACATCCCAGCTTTGTGCAGCTACATCTCACTGCAGGCCATTCCTAGTGTACCTATTCAAATACATTACAACTACACCAAATACAGTATGTCTGGTAGGCCAACAAGGAAAGGCAGAAGCTCACAGGCCACTAAAAGAGGGCAAGCAGGTCTGTGTCTACAGCCAACATTGCTGGTCGTGGACACGATGCATCCTCGGCATGTGGCCGTGGGGCACACTTATCCTTTTTTTTTTGGCAGCTGGCCATGTTGAGCCACAACATGCAGAAGAAATGGTAGAGTGAATGACCAAGCCGTCCTCATCCTCCTCATCCTCTGTCACCCAGGCTCAGAGTACTTTGGCTGCCAATGCAGCTGCCAAAGCGACCTCTTCCATCGGCTCAATGTCATCAGTTACTCCTTCCCTAGAGAAACACAAAGAAAAAGAGGCGCCTCTAGGTGTAGACGTAAGAAAACATTTTATTCATAATCTTGTGTCAGTTACACTTACGTTTAGGAAGTCATCAGAAAGTATGTAAGATAGCCATCAGAAGAGTATCATCAAATCGGTCACAAGAACTCCTGCCTGTCTGCTAAGTGTTCTTTCTGCGTGTGGAAGGACACCGTTGAGATGTTGTGCCGGCTGCAGTGACGACGAGGAACCAGAACGAGGCTTGAAGTGCAGATGAATAGCAGGTGAGGAGGAATGACGTCACTGGTAAACGACGGTAAGGAAATGCGTCGCTTACTGGTGACGTTATTCCTCCTCGCCTGCTATTCATCTGCACTTCAAGCCTCGTTCTGGTTCCTCATCGTCACCGCGGCTGGCACAACATCTCAGCGGTGTTCTTCCACACGCAGACAGAATACTTAGCAGACAGGCAGGAGTTCTTGTGACCGATCTGATGATACTCTTCTGATGGATATCTTACATGCTTTCTGATGACTTCCTAAATGTGAGTGTAACTGACACAAGATTAGGAATAAAATGTTTTCTTATGTCTACACCTAGAGGCGCCTCTTTTTCTTTGTGTTTCTCCTCAGGACCCAGGAACCTGGTTTCAGTTCCCACTGAAGGCTACCCTATATGTGGACCCACTGTCCTGGTTTGGACTTTTCCCATATATATGATTTTGATAATTTGCCAACTTTTTTGGTTCTTTTATGCACCTGTTTTCATATGTATTCATGTCCCGAGATTTTTAATGATTTTATACAGATCTATATGTGACTTTTTTTCATATATTAGTCTGTGGGTTAGGGTTGTTTTTTATTGTTTTTTATTGTGCTTTTTTCCAGTTCATTGCGCCTACACTTGCCTATTATTACTCCTTCCCTAGCCCCACCATCATGTCCTGAGGAGTCCCCCGAAATGTTCGACCACAGTGTTGGGTACATGCTGCAGGAGGATGCGCAGCATTTTGAAGGCTCCGATGATGGTACCCAGATTGAGGAAAGCAGAAACGTGAGCCCAGAGAGCGGGGGTGCCCAAGAAGGATAAGAAACTGTCAGTCATGTTCCCCCAGCTGCAGCATACTGCCAGGTTTGCTCCAGTGATGAGGAGGGAGGGGATGATGAAGTCACTGACTCTACATGGGTGCCTGATAGGAGAGGGGAGGAGGAGGCACATCTCCAATGAGGCAGGATGCCCTCCAGGGGCCAGCTTAAGGGCAGTTAATGGACTACATCACACTGCAGAGCTCCGCATGTGCAGGGCGCTGCTGACTCCACCCGTTTTTCCAAAAGTTCTTGTGTGGTGTGGGCCTTTTTTGAGACGTGTGCAGCAGATCGCACCATTGCTGTTTGCAACATATGTCTGAAGCGTATCAAACAGCAGCTGCTTGGGCACCACATGCTTGACCAGACATATGTCAAACTCCCTTGCAGTCCGTTGGCAAGCGTACTTCGTTTTAAATTTCTTTATTGAAAAAGCTTCATTAATAAAGTGCCATCATCCATCAAGTCATTGAATTTTCAGCATTTATACTCAAGGCTAAAACACCAACAAATATAAATATTCTACTTTTTTCCCCTTTTTTTTCTTCTCCCTACCCCCCATTTACCACCTCACTTCACCCCCTCCCTCCCTTCCTCCCCACACCCCTCTTCTTCCCACACATAGACACCAACCAACCCTCACACAACCACTAACATCCTACCCAACTTCCATTCTAGCATCTTCTGAAGTCATCCATAGCTTCCATATTTTTTCAAATTTCTTGTAGTTACCCCTCTTCTTGTAAATATACTTCTCCTTACTAATCACCTCCCTTACGTCTTTCACCCATTCTGCTGCCGTCGGGGGAACTTTTGTCTGCCATTTCCGTGCAATGAGTTTTTTCCTTGAAACAAACACCTAATTATTGCAGTCTGTGTGTGCCCGAATATGCCTTTTTCCTTCACCAGGCCCATTAGACATGTCTTTACCTCCATGCCCAGCGATGTCCCAAACACAGAATTTATTTTGTCCATAATACCCTTTCAGTACCTATGCAGCTTGGGGCATCACCAGAACATGTGTACCAAGTCCCCTCTCCCTTCCCTGCATCTTTGACACATAGCATCAGGCTTCTTTCCAAACCTAAACAACTAGTGGTGTATAATATGTCCTGTATATCAAATACAGATGAGAGACTATCTGTGAAGGAGAGAGGGAGATCCTGGGCCCCAGTGCCAGAACATGCTCCCACTGACTATCCAACAATGGCCCAACATCTCCCTCCCATTTAATCCTATTTTTCCACCGTGCCTTCCTGACCCATCACATTCAACCTCCCATACAAATCAGAAATCAATCCTTTTGTAGAGCTAGCATTGACCAGCTTCCTCAAACAGGACATTTCACACCATACTGGTTCCTTCCCACTGAATTGTGCTTCTAGGGCATGCCTGATTTGCAGGTACCTGTAAAATGAACAATTAGGAATCGCATATTCTTCCACTAACTTCTGGAATTACTTTAACCTCCCAGCGTTATATAGCTGTGCCAGACAATGAATACCCTGCCGATCCCATTCTTCTATTATCCCCATTATTTTAAGTTCATTTAAATTTTTATTATCCCATAATGGGGAAAACTCAGAGAAGCCAGTATAACCCAGCCTATTCTTGACAGACACCCAACTTTTGACCATCATCTGAGTGGTGGGGCACTTGGTACCAAAGGAGTCTGCCTCCATCGCCTCTACTATTGTGTCATTGCTAGTATCATTCAGCAATAAATTACACCCTGCTCCCCTATCACCTGGCCTATTACTGCCTCCCACATGCTGCATTTGGGATGCCAGGAAATAACGCCTTGGATCCGGCACTCCCATACCTCCCATCTCCCCGGCCGCACCCTAGCCTGCAAGCTAATCCCTGCCACCCCATGTTTCCAAGTTAACTCTCTAAACACATTGTCCATTCTCTGAGAGAAGCAGGATCTCCCAGTCTATGGATAGCATAGGACCCACTAACCATGGGGTGCTACATTGAATCAAGCTGGAGAGTTACGTCTGGTATCAGCATTGAGCCCGGGTGTGGCTCCAAAGCGTGATTTGACTCAGGGTAGCAGCTGAGTCACATGCTCTGAGGTGAGCATATTAGCCTAAGGGGGCCACTGGAGTGCACCGGAGCATGGTTTGCAGCACCTAGGATGTATGAGCAGGACGGATGACACCATATATGGACACAATTTTTATGCACAGATTTAATATTGTTATATGAGACTGTTTCACTCATCACGTTGTGATCAAGTATTATGGCATTGGTGATGTCTATTACGGAGCACTAAGCACCTTTTGCATTTGTTTATGCACTTCAGCGTTTGCGATATGGATTATTGATGTTTTTTATATTTACTTTTTTTATATTTACTATTATCATTATTTATTTATAATATGCACATTGCACTTTTACACATTAGACTTATAGGATCATATATATTGTCTTTATAAGTTTTGAATATTCTCAATTAATTTTCACTTTTAGTACATAGAAGTACTGGGTTCATTCTAGTGCAGGGCATATTTTTCATGATTATAACTTGCACGGTATATGAAACGTTATCTACGCTTGCAGCTGGAGATTAGCACACGTTTGGCACAGGATCGTTGTGGCTCAGAAGATTTTCTTTATTTTGGTTATCAATAAAATCACTGCTCCTGAAAAAACGGACGATTTTAAAACTTTTTTTGCATTGATACATGTCCCCTGGGGCAGGACTCGGGTCCCCAAACCCTTTTAGGACAATAACTTGCATATTAGCCTTTAAAATTCACACTTTTGATTTCTCACGTTCGAGTCTCATAGACTTTAACGGTGTTCAAAAGTTCGTGCAAACTTTCGGTCCATTCGCGTGTTCTGGATGCGAACCGAACCGGGGGTGTTCGGCTCATCCCTAATCTCTCCCTATGC
Source organism: Aquarana catesbeiana (assembly GCF_042186555.1). Classification (NCBI taxonomy): domain Eukaryota; kingdom Metazoa; phylum Chordata; class Amphibia; order Anura; family Ranidae; genus Aquarana; species Aquarana catesbeiana. The sequence continues at coordinate 342,975,779 of NC_133325.1, forward strand.
CCCCTCTATCCCCTATCCCCTTTCCCTCCTGAGATACTCAGCCCAATTACCCACTTACCCGTCACTCATACCCACTTTGCAACGCCTGCCATCATCCTCCACCTCAACCATACACACACCGAACACATAACAACCACCCCCATTTACCATACAACCCTCTCCTAGAAAGGAAAGGAATCACACCTGCAGAGGGTACCTGATAAATCTCTCCCTTCCACTACAATACCAACAAAACCCGGCAACAACTGATCCTCTTGATGGCACCCTCATGAGACTTCGATGCCATCAATTTCCATTTTACAGTATATTGGAGCTTCACGTACTCTCACTGTTTAATTGTCTCTCGAGCTTTCTGTAAATGCTTTTTACCTTTAAATAAAATAAATTTGTTTGAAATAAAAAAATATATATATATATATAAATAAATAAATAAATAGAATCATAACTAATTAGTATGCATATGCAATGGTGGGAGATTTCAAATGTAAGGATAGAAAAATAAGCCCAGTGTTGTGAGACAAAAGTTAGCGCTGATACTATTAGTTTGTGAATGTGTAAAAAGACATACCTAAATAAAATAATTTAACAACTAAATGTCATAAATCCTAAGCTTTAGTGTGTTAACAAGCAAGTACTGTACATGAAGTTCAACATGTTTTGCTATTATTGCTCTACTTTGTGTGACTTTGTTGATCGTACCTGAAGTGTTATGCCACGTACATACGACCATTTCTGCCATCGGAATTGTGACAGACTCACCCGGGATAGAGGCTTTTGGAGGGGACTGAATGTGAGCCTCTTGCCTACAGATTATGGGCCTTGACATTTGGGGTACCCTTGAGGTGTTGTTACTTTGGCTTTGGGTCCTTGTCCCCCAGGACACACAGACTCTTGGGACCCTGTATTTTCCATAGTAGCAATAGTGACTGAGTCATACTGTTGGTACTCATACTGTGAGAAGATGCTGATGTCATCAACTCCACTCACCTGTTTAATGTCAGCTATAATGTGTTTAATGTAAATGAGTTTAGTCTGGCTTACCACAGGTTCTAAGGGTATTCAACTCATTGTTTATTGTTCTAATTAACCCTGTGTTGATGTTTATGGTAATGTGTGTTGAATAGTCAATGAGCTAGGAGACGTAGTCACCTAGGCTGTATAAAGGATTAGATAATTAGCTCATGTTAATTAGGTTACAGTTGTATTGTTAGAGGAGGTTCCAACGGCATATAAAGTCTTGTAATTTTGATTCTAAATAGAACAGTCCATGTCAGCATCTAAGCAAGTGTCGCCTTGTTTTATGCTCAGAGCGGTGGGAATATCTGATATCTGTATCCAGACTACAAGGAAGTGGTATACTGACGGAAGCACACAAGCGGAGTGAGGGACGTTCCGTGACATTGGTGGCAAGCAGCGGGAAGCTTCCGGCAGTCTGGGAAATCTAAACCTCCACCTGGATCCAAGATCAGGATAGCAGACTTCAGTCACCCCAGCGGAGATATGGATCTGGCATCAGAGTTCCTGGGGCTGCTGAGGATCATCCTTTCAACATACACCAGGACTGTGTCTGAGGATGAATACCTAGAGCTCAGGCAGCAGATTCGGGTGGAGCTCTGGATTGGAGCCCTCCAGCTTGCTGGTATAAAACAGGGCAAGTGCTTTCCGACCCAAGAGCAACGGGCCAGTGACCAACGGGCATTGCGGACGGCATTCCTGGGAGATCAGCCCCAGGAGCAATGGGTGACTGAGTTGGACAGGCTGGTCCAGCAGGAGATAGAGCTGGACAATCGTTATCGGGCTCTGCAATGGCACACAGAGCAGGGATATTTAGGGGAGACAACAGAATGCTCTCCGGAGGGACATGACTTTGGCGGCCCTGGATTGCTGTGGGAGAGCCTTACAGATCCTTTTGTGTTTGGCGATGAAGGGCAACCTACCCTTGAGGACCTGCGAGATTATAGAGAGGCTATGCTTGGTCTTGCAGGGGTTTCAGAGCTTAAACCTGATCTGGACCATTTGCTAAGGAAGGAACAGCATCTGGAAAAGGCATACAGGAAACTGCTAGAACACATTCAGCAGCATGCCAGAGAATCGGAAGTGGAAAATCTGGAGATTGCCGTCCCCAAACCTGAAGTGCTGACAACAGGTTAGAGCTCTGCAAACCTCTGCCCAGCACTGATAGCATCTTCTGGGTTCAATGGACAGTAGATGGTGAACCTCTATCCCCAGACATCAGTTGCAGAGACAGGGGATTTGATAGACTTTTCTGCTGAGGAAGAACAACCTGATGAGCCTCCAGCAGAAGAGCTGGTATCAGGGCTAAAGTTCACTGTGCTCTGCCCAGCACCAACAGTGGCTTCAGCCTTCTTGAGAGAAGAGGTAGTCGGCCTTTCTCCCACAACACTGACAGGGACATGTGATTTTCTGACAGCAGTATCTATGGAGTTACAAACAAACTTCTTCAGCTAAAGATCTGGTGACAGAACAGAGGGTCCAAGACCTCTGTCCCACACTTTTAGCAATTCCAGAGACTGGGGATTTAATAGATGTTTCTGTAGAGGAGGAACCACCTAGCAAACCCCCAGCAGAATTGCTGGCAACCGGACAGAGGGTCCAAGACCTCTGCCCCACACCTGTGGCAGTTTCGGAGGCTCAGGGTGAGGAGGTGGCAATCACTTCCCAGCAGCAGATACAGGGGGAGACGGGAGAGGAGGTGTGTGTTGTCCCTCCCCAACAGTTGGCCAGGGTGGAGGAAGCGGACTTTCCTCCCCAGCAAAGATCCATGCACCTGGGAGACAGTACCATAGACATGTCGTCCAAGCAGCCAAATGAGGGAATGGAAAAGGAAGCAACTGGCTCACCTCCCCAATGGCAGCCACAAAGTTTAGGAGTGGAGGAAGCCAGCCTCCTGCCCCAATGGTTAGCCGGAGCAGAGGATGCGGAGTCCCCAGCAGAAGTGCTGGCAACAGGGCAGAGTGCTACCAACCTCTGCCCAGCACCAGCAACAACTGTGGAGATCCAGGGAGCCAGGGCAGTCGCCCCCTCTCTCCAGCGACAAGCTGATGTAATAGAGATGCTACTCCCAGCTGAATCGCTGGCAAAAGGGCAGAGCACTGCTGGCCTCTGCCTAGCACCTACAGTTTCTTCTCAGCTTCAGGGAACTGGGACAGTGGGCCCCTCTGCCCAGCAACAGGCCAAGCCATGGAATGGTAAACACCACCCAGATGAAGCTCTGACAGACGGACAGAGAGTCAATGACCTCTGCCTCACACCTACTGAGATCAACTATTCCTTGCAGCCAAGAAAGGAGATCATGTGGACAGACTTTGTGAGTTCACTCTGCCTGACTAATGCATGTCCAGACCAGGTGGAGGTCTAGGACCTTGTTAGTCAACTTTTGATGGGGGAGAAATGTGACAGACTCACCCGGGATAGAGGCTTTTGGAGAGGACTGAATGTGAGCCTCTTGCCTACAGATTATGGGCCTTGGCATTTGGGGTACCCTTGAAGTGTTGTTACTTTGGCTTCGGGTCCTTGTCCCCCAGGACACACAGACTCTGGGGACCCTGTATTTGCCATAGTAGCAATAGTGACTGAGTCATACTGTTGGGATTCATACTGTGAGAAGATGCTGATGTCATCAACTCCACTCACCTGTCTGATGTCAGCTATAATGTGTTTAATGTAAATGAGTTTAGTTTGGCTTACCACAGGTTCTAAGGGTATTCAACTAATTGTTGTTTGTTCTAATTAACCCTGTGTTGATGTTTAAGGTAATGTGTGTTGAATAGTCAATGAGCTAGGAGACGTAGTCACCTAGGCTGTATAAAGGATTAGATAATTAGCTCATGTTAATTAGGTTACAGTTGTATTGTTAGAGGAGGTTCCAACGGCATATAAAGTCTTGTAATTTTGATTCTAAATAAAACAGTCCATGTTAGCATCTAAGCAAGTGTCACCTTGTTTTATGCTCAGAGCGGTGGGAATATCTGATATATGTATCCAGACTACAAGGAAGTGGTATACTGACGGAAGCACTCAAGCGGAGTGAGGGACGTTCCGTGACAGGAATAAACTCCGAAGGTTTCTCCGACGGAACTCAAGGGAATTCCACTCAAGCGGTCTTGCCTACACACGGTCACACCAAAGTCCGAACGTCTAGAAGGAGGTGATACCACATACTACGGGACTAGAAAAAGGAAGTGCAATAGCGAGCACACCACCCTTTGGGCTCCTTCTACTAATCTCGTGTTTATCCCGTGTTAGTAGAAGTTTTCGAGCTTTTCAGTCCGTTACTGCTCTTCAGTGTGCTTGTGGGTTTGTATCTGCTTTACAGAGTGTGTAGACAGTTTGCATCTGTTTTTTCAGTGTGTTCTTGTCCGCTCATTTTTGATTTTCAGCTTGCTCTTCACAGGACTTGCTGTTTTTCAGTGCGTTCTGTTAGTTCCTTCTGACCAGCTGGCTGTTTTGAAGCCATGTTGCGGGGACATACTTGTCGTAGAGTTTGTGCTGTGTGGGGGCTTGGTGTTGGGGTTCATTCTTTGACCCAAGCCCAGTCCATGAACAGGGTGGGGAGGAGTTCATGGACCAAGAATTGGTTGCTCCAGTGTGACCAATTCTCTCATATGCCTTTGCTTTGTGAGATCCAGGAGAATAATCCTGATGATTTCAGGAACTTTCTCAGGATGACGGACCCTATTTTTCACTGTCTGTTGGCTTTTCTGACCCCTTATATTAGCAGGCAGGATACCTTCATGAGGCAAGCCATCACTCCGGAGCAGAGGCTTGTCGCCACGTTGTGGTACTTGGTGACTGGGAGAAGCCTGCAGGACCTCAAGTTCTCGACAGGCATCTCCCCCCGGGCTCGAGGGATCCATATCCCAGAGACCTGTTCTGCTATAATTCAGGTCTTGCAGAAGGACTAAGTTAAAAGGTAAGTTTTCTCCTTTAACATCACATTCTATGTATTTAATGTTTGCTAATGTTTTGTATTTTTTTCCTTATTCCATAATTACCATGATTGTAATATGCTGTGAATGTCCCCTTTGTTCTCATGCATGCTGTAATCTTTTAATGCTCCTTGTTTGTCCTTCATGCATATTTGCCTTTACTTAACTCCCCAGCATTCTATCCTGGGCCCATATACACCTATAGCCTAGTCACTTAACAATGTATTTTGTCATCTCCATTGTAGTGCTTACCCTAAACACCCCCTAAAATGTGTACAAGTGTTATTGTTGTCCTTAAATTCAGGCAGAGTGCCATAGGCTTTTTTTGGGGGTCCCAAACTCAGCTTGAACCCCCCCTAAAATTTTTACAATGGGCCATCGGGGGGGGGGGGATCTGATAAGTGGACCTTATATTTTTGTCTTAAAATACTTCTTAAAATAAATGTTATACTGATGTTGGCCAAGAATGTTTGTGTCTAATCTGCTTGCAATGTTATGTGCAAAAGTAATAATATATATTTTTCTGTTTTGACTCCACAGTTTCCTTCAACGCCACAGGAATGGCAAACTGTGGCCTCCCATTTTGCCGACCATTGGGACTTTCCCAACTGTGGAGGGGCTATAGATGGGAAGCACGTCCACATCGTTCCACCACCCCATTCGGGGTCTTACTATTAGAACTATAAGAGGTTTAATAGTATAGTGTTAATGGTGGTGGTGTCGACACATTATGAGTTCCTCTATGTGGACGTGGGGAAGAATGGCTGGATGTTGGATGGAGTCTTCGCCAAGACGGAGTTTTACCAATGGCTCCAGAGTGGTGGCCTGGGATTGCCACCTGATGCGGACAACGTTGAAGGACTCCCGTTTGTCTTTCTTACTGATGAAGCGTTCGGTCTGGGCGAGCACCTGTTGAGGCCATTCCCCCAGAGGACCCTCACCCTGGAGAGGAGGGTTTATTAATGCCCACTGGCCAGAGCCAAAAGAGTAGTTGAGAATGCCTTCAGGATAATCGCCAGCTGGTTCTGCCTGTTTCTGACAGCTATACACATGGCGGAATACAAACTCAACCACATCACTTTATCCTGCTGCATATTGCACAATTTTTTAAGAAAAAATGCCCACAATTATATTGCCTCAGTTGGGCCTGAGGCCGGACTTTCTGCTAATCCCCTGACGGGCCTGGATACTGGCCGTCCTGGCTTGGCCCCCTAAAGCACCTGTGAAGTTCGGGATAAATATGTCAATTATTTTACGGGTAGGGGGGCCATTGCAATGCCAGACAATGTCTACATTTTTTTTAAAAAATAAAAAAATAATATCTGATAAAATCTTGCATTTTCTTTATTGCTTGTGTTTCTTTTTGGCTGTCTCCTAGGTTCTCCTAGTGCACCTGTAGTGCCAAGTGGATTTTCCTTTAGTAAATAAGCCCCATTGTCACTGTAAACACAAAAACTGGTATTGAGCATTGAAAGAAGAAGCCACACATTGTTGATTAGCAAACTTTTTACTCTGTGCACATTCACATGTGTGTTATAAAATTTTTTTGGAAAAATATTTTTTATTTTTTCTCAATTTTTGTTTTAGAAACAGGCATGTTTCAAAACATAACCTACACAACTCTGGAACTTACAAAGTTCAACGTATAAAAACTGAAGGCAATATCAGACATTATAGTGTCAAAATGTCTTGATATTGCCTTCATCAGATGGGGTGATGTCACCCCTGTAAAAGCCCAATTTTGAAGATGCACACAAATTGGGAGTCAAAATGGGTATTTCCCTCCTGATCCCATGCCTAATGTCAACATGTGCTATCTACCATCCTGAGGGATCAATTGACATGTTTTGGGGGTGCAACCCCTTCCTCTCACCTACTAGAGTTACGAGGAAGGGGTTGCACCCACAAAACGCGTACATTGAGATCCCCTGATGGCAGATAGCACATGTTGACACACCGTATGCATCTTCAAAATTTGGCTTTTAAAATGTACAGTTGTACAAAATGTACAAAAAAAATTGGTTTAGTCCAACAAATGTGAAAATGGATGGGATTTGAAAGAAATTTAAATTCTCCCCAACACATCAATCATGTTCTTCATTTGTTGTTCCATAACATTTATTTTCTTCCTTATAATGTTGATTTCACCATTCCACACCATGATGTCATGGATGAGCCTTTGGGCACTGTCACTTGTTCAGATTGCTCTTCAACAACCAGCACATCACCTAAAAAATGCATTAAAAACATGTATTATAAATGCAGGCATACGTATATTACCTGAAGCTGGGGTGTCAGACACTCACCTGTTTTGGTGACATTCTCGCCCACTTCCTCCACCTCTCATTCCTCCAGATCCTCGAGGTGTTTTCTTGGGCTGAGTTCCCCTTTTTGGTGATGTGTGGGGTCCCTGGTGTCCTCTGAGTGGTGTCCTCCAAGTCCTTTATCCCCTATGCGAATAAAACAAAAGGTATACTTAGCACACAGATTATAGAGTCCAGAAATAGGAATATGAAACGTTGCTGGGAAGTGGGGTACAATTGTCTGTTTGAGTTTGAGTTCCAAGCTGAAGACATGATTTTTTACCTTACCAAAGCTGGAATAATTACCTTTTTGTGACAATTTTCACACATGTAGACACCCCAAGTATCCACTGGAGTACCTGTGTGGGACAACCTAAAAATGTTGTTCTTGTGTCCCACACTAGTGCTCCTGAGTCCAGATGTGTAAACAGCTGCTGAGTGTCCTCTCCTTACATTACACTGAATCAAGCTTGCATTTCATTCTAGTTACAAACACATCTAGACAGCAATGTACAAAACTTAATTTTTTACAAATAGGCACGACCAAATGTATTTAACCTGTATCTGCCCAAAACATTGTATTTAACCACTTGAGCCCCGGACCATTATGCTGCCTAAGGACCAGAGGTCTTTTTCCAATTTGGCACTGCGTCGCTTTAACTTTTAATTGCGCGGTCATGCAATGCTGTACCCAAACAAAATTTGCATCCTTTTCTTCCCACAAATAGAGCTTTCTATTGATGGCATTTGATCACCTCTGCGGTTTTTATTTTTTGTGCTATAAACGGAAAAAGACCGAAAATTTTGAAAAAAAATGATATTTTTTGTTATAAAAAAAATCCAATAAACTCAATTTTAGTCATACATTTAGGCCAAAATTTATTCGGCCACATGTCTTTGGTAAAAAAAATGTCAATAAGCGTATATTTATTGGTTTGCGCAAAAGTTATAGAGTCTACAAACTAGGGTACATTTTCTGGAATTTACACAGCTTTTAGTTTATGACTGCCTATGTCATTTCTTGAGGTGCTAAAATGGCAGGGCAGTACAAAACCCCTCCAAATGACCCCATTTTGGAAAGTAGACACCCCAAGGAAATTGCTGAGAGGCATGTTGAACCCATTGAATATTTATTTTTTTTGTCCCAAGTGATTGAATAATGACAAAAAAAAAAAAAAAATATTTACAAAAAGTTGTCACTAAATGATATATTGCTCACACAGGCCATGGGCCTATGTGGAATTGCACCCCAAAATACATTCAGCTGCTTCTCCTGAGTATGGGGATACCACATGTGTGGGACTTTTTGGGAGCCTAGCCGCGTACGGGGCCCCGAAAACCAATCTCCGCCTTCAGGATTTCTAAGGGCATAAATTTTTGATTTCACTCCTCACTACCTATCACAGTTTTGAAGGCCATAAAATGCCCAGATGACACAAAACCCCCCCAAATGACCCCATTTTGGAAAGTAGACACCCCATGCTATTTGCTGAGAGGCATGTTGAGTCCATGGAATACTTTCTTTTTTGACACAAGTTGCGGGAAAGTGACAATTTTTTTTTTTTTTTGCACAAAGTTGTCACTAAATGATATATTTCTCACACAGGCCATGGGCATATGTGGAATTGCACCCCAAAATACATTTAGCTGCTTCTCCTGAGTATGGGGATACCACATGTGTGGGACTCTTTGGGAGCCTAGCTGCATACGGGGCCCCGAAAACCAAGCACCGCCTTCAGGATTTCTAAGGGCGCAATGTTGTGATTTCACTCCTCACTACCTATCACAATTTTGAAGGCCATAAAATGCCAAGATGGCACAAAACTCCCCCCAAATGACCCCATTTTGGAAAGTAGACACCCCAAACTATTTGCTGAGAGGCATGTTGAGTCCATGGAATATTTTATATTTTGACACAAGTTGCGGGAAAGTAACACTTTTTTTTTTTTTTTGCACAAAGTTGTCACTAAATGATATATTGCTCAAACATGCCATGGGCATATGTGGAATTACACCCCAAAATACATTCTGCTGCTTCTCCTGAGTACGGGGATACCACATGTTTAGGACTTTTTGGGAGCCTAGCCGCGTACGGGGCCCCGAAAACCAAGCACCGCCTTCAGGATTTCTAAGGGCATAAATTTTTGATTTCACTCCTCACTTCCTATCACAGTTTTGAAGGCCATAAAATGCCAAGATGGCACAAAACCCCCCCAAATGACCCCATTTTGGAAAGTAGACACCCCAAGCTATTTGCTGAGAGGCATGTTGAGTCCATGGAATATTTTATTTTTTGACACAAGTTGCGGGAAAGTGACAATTTTTTTTTTTTTGCACAAAGTTGTCACTAAATGATATATTTCTCACACAGGCCATGGGCATATGTGGAATTGCACCCCAAAATACATTTAGCTGCTTCTCCTGAGTATGGGGATACCACATGTGTGGGACTTTTTGGGAGCCTAGCCGCATACGGGGCCCCGAAAACCAAGCACCGCCTTCAGGATTTCTAAGGGCGTAAAGTTGTGATTTCACTCCTCACTGCCTATCACAGTTTTGAAGGCCATAAAAAGCCCAGATGGCAAAAAACCCCCCCAAATGACCCCATTTTGGAAAGTAGACACCCCAAGCTATTTGCTGAGAGGCATGTTGAGTCCATGGAATATTTTATATTTTGACACAAGTTGCGGGAAAGTGACAATTTTTTTTTTTTTTTTTGCACAAAGTTGTCACTAAATGATATATTGCTCAAACATGCCATGGGGATATGTGGAATTACACCCCAAAATATATTCTGCTGCTTCTCCTGAGTACGGGGATACCACATGTGTGGGACTTTTTGGGAGCCTAGCCGCATACGGGGCCCCGAAAACCAAGCACCGGCTTCAGGATTTCTAAGGGCGTTAAGTTGTGATTCCACTCCTCACTACCTATCACAGTTTTGAAGGCCATAAAATGCCAAGATGGCACAAAACCCCCCCAAATGACCCCATTTTGGAAAGTAGATACCCCAAGCTATTTGCTGAGAGGCATGGTGAGTATTTTGCAGCTCTCATTTGTTTTTGAAAATGAAGAAAGACAAGAAAAATGTATTTTTTTTTTCTTTTTTCAATTTTCAAAAGTTTGTGACAAAAAGTGAGGTCTGCAAAATACTCACTATACCTCTCAGCAAATAGTTTGGGGTGTCTATTTTCCAAAATGGGGTCATTTGGGGGGGGTTGTGCCATCTGGGCATTCCATGGCCTCCCAAACTGTGCTAGGCAGTGAAGAGTGAAATCAAAAATTTACGCCCTTAGAAAGCCTGAAGGCGGTGCTTGGTTTTCGGGGTCCCGTGCGCGGATAGGCTTCCAAAAAGTCCCACACATGTGGTATCCCCATACTTAGAAGAAGCAACAGAATGTATTTTGGGGTGTAATTTCACATATTCCCATGGCATGTTTGAGCAATATATCATTTAGTGACAACTTTGTGCAAAAAAAAAAAAAAAAAAAAAAAGATTTGTGTCTTTCCCGCAACTTGTGTCACAATATAAAATATTCCATGGACTCAACATGCCTCTCAGCAAATAGCTTGGGGTGTCTACTTTCCAAAATGGGGTCATTTGGGGGGGTTTGAACTGTCCTGGCATTTTATGCACAACATTTAGAAGCTTATGTCACACATCACCCACTCTTCTAACCACTTGAAGACAAAGCCCTTTCTGACACTTTTTGATTACATGAAAAAATAATTTTTTTTTGCAAGAAAATTACTTTGAACCCCCAAACATTATATATTTTTTTAAAGCAAATGCCCTACAGATTGAAATGGTGGGTGTTTCATATTTTTTTTTCACACAGTATTTGCGCAGCGATTTTTCAAACGCATTTTTTGGGGAAAAAACACACTTTTTTAAATTTTAATGCACTAAAACATACTATATTGCCCAAATGTTTGATGAAATAAAAAAGATGATCTCAGGCCGAGTACATGAATACCAAACATGACATGCTTTAAAATTGCGCACAAACGCGCAGCGGCGACAAAATAAATACATTTTTAAAAGCCTTTAAAAGCCTTTACAGGTTACCACTTTAGATTTACAGAGGAGGTCTACTGCTAAAATTACTGCCCTTGTTCTGTCCTTCGTGGTGATACCTCACATGCATGGTGCAATTGCTGTTTACATTTGACGCCAGACCGACGCTTGCGTTCGCTTTTGCGCGAGAGCAGGGGGGGACAGGGGTGCTTTTTTTTTTTTTTCTTTATTATTTTTTTGCTTTTTTATCTTATTTTTAAACTGTTCCTTTCATTTTTATTTTTTTTTTATTAATTTTATTGTTATCTCAGGGAATGTAAATATCCCCTATGATAGCAATAGGTAGTGACAGGTACTCTTTTTTTAAAAAATTGGGCTCTATTAGACCCTAGATCTCTCCTCTGCCCTTAAAGCATCTGACCACACCAAGATCGGTGTGATAAAATGCTTTCCCAATTTCCCAATGGCGCTGTTTACATTCGGCAAAATCTAAGTCATGAAATGCTCGTAGCTTCCGGTTTCTTAGGCCATATAGATGTTTGGAGCCATTCTGGTCTCTGATCAGCTCTATGGTCAGCTGGCTGAATCACCGGCTGCATTTTCAGGTTCCCTGTTGGGACAGGAAAGCCAGAGAAAAACATGGAAGACGGTGGGGGGGCATTCCCTCCCACTGCTTGCAAAATCAGTCTAGAGGCTAATTAGCCGCTAGGATTGCTTTTACATGAAAGCCGACCGCTGGCTGAAAAGAATGATACCAAGATGATACCTAAACCTGCAGGCATCTTTCTGGTATAACCACTCAAAGTCCAGCAACATACCAGTACGTTGCTGGTCCTTGTTAGGCATATATTGTAAACTTTTTTTTCATGCAGCCTGTGGGCTGAACGAAAAAAAGATATTGATCGGTGGGTATGCCCACCATTAGAATACCTCCCTTCATCCACCCACTTCTAATGATGGGCATACATGCACCATTTATATATGCCGAAGCATGGGGGCATCCTCCCGCAAAAGGCAGGAGCAAATTGCTCCTCCACCCACTGCTGCCCCCACGCTTCGGCATATATGCTGAAGTATGTAACTGTGGTGGTGAAATCACCTCCGACAGCACTGGAGTCACGGCTTTATATATCGTGGGAGCAAACGCTGTTGCTGTCAAGATAAATAAATCCGCGCTGCAACTGAATGGCGTACCTGCTAAGCAAATGATGGTTAACAATAAAACAAAGTAACATTACAGTATAACAGTAAGACTTACCATACCTGCAAAGCAAATACAAAAAAAAAAACATAGTAAAAAATAAAACATTTAACGCAACCTGTGCCTAAAATATATATATGCCGAAGCATGGGGGCATCCTCCCGCAAAAGGCAGGAGCAAATTGCTCCTCCACCCACTGCTGCCCCCACGGTTCGGCATATATGCTGAAGTATGTAACTGTGGTGGTGAAATCACCTCCAACAGCGCTGGAGTCACGGCTTTATATATCGTGGGAGCAAACGCTGTTGCTGTCAAGATAAATAAATCCGCGCTGCAACTGAATGGCGTACCTGAAAACAATAAAATGGTTACCAACAAAACACAGTAAACGGTAAAGTATAAAAAATCTGAAAAGCAAACATGGTAAAACATAATAACAATAAAACATTGCAGAATAGAATAGAGTAAAAAAGAGCAGAACAATAGAGAGAGAATAGAGAGAGAGAGAACAATAAAACAACAACTATTTTTGGTTTTTTTATTTTATATTTTTTTTTGTGTTTTTATTTTTTTTTATTTTTTTTTTATTTTTTTTTTTTACACTTTTTTTTAGTAACTTTTAACTTTTGTAACTCGTTCCAGGTTTGGGTTTCTCAAAATGCAATCCATCTTGGGAGACCCTGTGTCAGTGTGCCTAGTCTGTGCAGTGCTGAACCCTACGCTAATACTCAACTAATGTATGGTAGCGTTCAAAGCATTCACCCATGCAAAGACCAGGATTGCCAGGACAGGAGGGACAATAAGACCAGGTGTCACGCCTAAATCCGCGCTTGCTGCAAACACGACATCTTTTTTGGGGGGCTCGTTGGGTAGGGGTACTCGGGATGGCATAAAGAAAATGCCTCTCATGCAGCCGGCTTACTGCATTTGGTTGGGGAAGGTGAGGTAGAGCACCGTCTGGAAACAGAAGGGCTCTGACGATCTCTTCCTGGAATTTAAGGAAGGATCCAGTCTGTCCTGAAGCTCTGTATAGCACATGAGCGTTCGGCAAAGCCAATTGAAATAAATAAACAGACACTTTTTTGTACCAGCGTCTGGCCTTACGGGCAACTAGGTACGGTGCCAACAACTGGTCGTTGAGGTCCACCCCTCCCATATTAAGGTTGTATTCGTGGACACAGAGGGGTTTCTCCACAACACCAGTCACCGTAGGAATTTGGGTCATCGTGTCTGCATGAAGGGAGGTGAGAACGAAAACATTCTTCTTATCCCTCCACTTCATAGTGAGCAAATTATTATACTTCAACAGGCTCTCTCTCCCAGCCTAAGACGGGAATCTACAAGCCGCTGGGGAAAGCCCCGGCGATTAGGTCGCACGGTGCCACATGCTCCAATCTGCTGATCAAACAAGTGACTAAAAAGTGGCACGCTCGTATAATAATTGTCCACGTATAAGTGGTACCCCTTTCCGAATAAGGGTGACACCAAGTCCCACACTATCTTGCCAGCGCTTCCTATGTAGTCAGGGCAGTTTGTCAGCTCTACGTTTCTATCTTTGCCCTCGTAAACCATAAAACTATATGTATAGTCTGTGGCCCTGTCACAGAGCTTATACATCTTGACCCCGTATCTGGCACGCTTGCTGGGAAGGTACTGTTTGAATGACAAGCGAAAATTTAATCAGGGACTCATCAACGCAGACAACTTGATGGGGGGTAAACAAGTCTGCAAAACGTTGGTTGAAGTGGTTTACGAGGGGCCGAATTTTGTAGAGCCGATCGTATGCAGGGTCTCCACGAGGACGACAGAGTTCATTGTCGTTGAAGTGCATGAACCGCAAAATCTGCTCGTATCGTGCCCTGGTCATGGAAGCAGAGAACAAGGGTGAATGGTAAATTGGGTCAGTGGACCAATATGACCGCAACTTACTCTTTTTATTCAACCCCATGAGGAGGGAAAGGCCCAGAAAGGTCTTAAATTCGGAGACCGTAATTGGTCTCCAATCTCTGGCAAGGGAGGACTGGGGATTAGCGGCGATGTGTTGACCAGCGTATAAATTGCTTTGGTCCACAATAGATCTATAGAGATCTTCGGTGAAAAACAGTGAATAAAAATCCAGTGGCGTAAAGTCAACTGTTTCCACCTGAATTCCGGGTTGGCCAGTGAAAGGGGGAAGTATGGGTGCTGCAGAAGTGGTGGGTTTACAATTCGGATTGGCCAATGCAGCAGGAAGGGCACTATGGGCACGACGGGCCTGTCTTTGTCTTCTTGGTGGGAGTGGGACACTACTAGTGCTTGCCACCTCGCCAGCTTGAACTGCACTTTTGGGACTCGCCACGTCACCACGTGATACTGCAGTGCTGGATGTACGACCAGGGTGTACTAGGACGCTGGTGCTTGCCAGTTCACCAGAAGAAATAGCGGCGCTAGTACTTCTCTGCTCCATACGAGAGCCCTGCGGTTCTTGCACTTCAAGGACAGAAGAAGATTGGGGTCTGGTACGCCTGACCTTAGCAGGGACCACAACTCTGTCGTCAGAGCTATCTGTCATGGAGCCGCTGTCCTCTACAGGTTCGTATTCTGAGCCTGAACTTGACAGATGAGTGACTTCCTCTTCACTATCTGTCATACTCAGAAACGTGTAGGCTTCTTCACTAGTGTACCTTCGATTTGCCATTTTGGGCTCTAAATTTAGGGGTACACTAGTGAGACTCACAGGCAAAAAAGCTCCTGACTGTCAGCGACTGTATCAAAACGCTACCAAAAAACTGTTAGCGATCGCAGGGATCAGGCCTGACTCTGCGAACGCTGCAGTTATGTGTGCTTAGTGTTTTGTAAGTGTCAATTATTGATCGATACTGCACTTGGGTGGGCTGGGCAGGGCTGGGCCGAGGAGCAAAACGCAGGTGCTAGCAGGTATCTGGGCTGATCCCGCTAACACTGCATTTCAGGGAACCCTAAACTGCTGGGGAGTATAGATCTGATCGGATCAGATATCGATCCGCTCAGATACTATAGCACTAAGGGAGGTGTATGCTGCATGCGTGGGTTTTAGCGGTACTGGCGCTAACCTGACGCTGCCTGGGGCGACGCAGACCTTAGCTGACCCTAAAAATTTAATTTATATCAACGCCGGGCAATTAGGGGGTTAAACCTTTATAGGGTAATAAACGGCGGGTGCCCTAAAACTATAATAAACTGTAATAAACTGTAATAAACTACAAAAAACAAACTAGCTAACCAGCGTCACCCGTAACACTTATACGGTGATCGCTGGTGAAAGGGTTAACTAGGGAGCAATCAGGGGGTTAAAACCTTTAGCAGGTAGTATATGGGGGTCCCTGTCGCTATAAAACACTGACAGCGAACCTATATACTTACCTCCCTAACTAGCGTCACCTGTGTCACTAATACAGCGATCAGAAAAACGATCGCTTAGCGACACTGGTGATGGGGGGTAATCAAGGGGTTAACTTTTATTAGGGGGGGGTTAGGGGGGTACCCTGGACCTAAGGGGGGGTACCCTAGACCTAAAGGGGGCTAACCTAACTGCCCTAACACTTCTAACTGACACAAACTGACACCAATGCAAAAAAAAAAAAATGCTATTGGTGTCAGAGTGACAGGGGGTACAGGGGGGTGATCGGGGGGTGATCGGGGGGTGATGGGGGGTGACAAGTGTGCCTGGTGTGTTCTACTGTTAGGGTAGTGTTGTGCAGACTTACTTGATGTCTTCTCTCCTCGGCGCCGCGATGAAAAGACCGGCTCGAGGAGGGATGACATCACTTCCTTTCCCTCTGTTTACATTACAGAGGGAAAGGAAGCATTCTCATTCGCCGGGAGCGATCGGGAGGGGGTGGCCAACAATGGATTGTCTCCCCCTGACCTCTCATCGTCCGGGAAGAAATGGCAACCGCCTCGGGCACCGGGGGGGGACCGATCTGACCCCCCACCCGCGGAAGGCAAATCACGTACATGTACGTGATTTTGCCTGTCCGTGCCACCTTGCCGACGTACATCGGCGTGAGGCGGTCGTCAAGTGGTTAATGAGCGAACAATGTTTCCTATGACCGATTACTGTGCCCACAAACATGAAAGTCACCATTTTAAACTGTATAACAGTAAAGAAAAGCACATGATGTAGCATGCAAGTAATAATAATGATAGGAACCCACGACAAGTTCTTACTTTTTAGAAGCACTCTCTTTATTCTTCTATACTGATCCGGCTCCCTCAGTTTCAGGTCTGACCAGCATTTCCTTAATTGCTCCTTGGGGCGTCGTACCCCAAAATTCTGCTGCAGACTCTTCACAATTTTAGTCATGATCTTGGCCATTCTCAAAATTAGGGTTGGTGTGCAGTCTATGCTTCCCATCATAGTCGTTCCTCCTCAAGATGTCCACCATCTCCATCATCTCTATAAGGGCCATATTGGAGGCCTTAAATCTCTTCCTCCGGGATCGGGTCATTTCGGGCTCCGGGCTTTCCTCCTCCTCGTTAGTGGAATTACCACACACCTGCTCTTTATCCGCCATGTTGTTCCTACTGCGTGCCAAAGAGAGAAGGGGCGGGGAACATTCTAGAAAGAATGTCAGGGGCGGGCAATGCGGGCAGAGTTTCACACATGCGTAGTGTATATCGCACTAACACGCATGTGTCATAGGTACGATCTGTGTGCGGAGGAAGAACGAACGGAAATGGCGAGCGTCCTAAACGAAGGTATAATTTGAACTTGGCCCATCACAGTGGCCTATACTGCTTCAAGATTGAGGCCTATATTGGGATATGATAATGAGAGTTTAGGCTGACATTAGTGTTTTTGTCTTGTGTATTGTCTTACAGCAAAGATGAATCACTTTAAGGACCCAGAATTTATGTCCAGTTTCATAGACAGATACAGGGAGATGAGGAATTTGTGGGAGGTGAAAAACACCTTATATTATAATAAACAAGCTAGGAGGTCAACGGTGGGAAAAGTTCTGGGATTTATGAAGACTCGGGTCCCCGATGCAACCATCCAGTTTTTGGAAAGTAAAATTGGGATCTTGAGGAACATGTATAAGAAGGAGCATAATAAGATCCAGAAATCACTCAGATCAGGAGCATCAGCAGTGCAAGTGTATGTACCCAAGCTGTGGTACTTCAAAAAACTGGGGTTTCTGGATGACCAGACTGAAAGCAGGGAATCACTTTCTACCCTTCCCTGCAGCCTTCCCTCCACCCTTCCCTCAACCCCAGCAGAGGCTGATGAGGAACAACCTGGGCTTTCCACCCTGGAAGAAGTGGATGCGCCCAGCTGGAGCCAGGTATATTATTTTACTACATATTTATTGTCCTAATATTAATGATGTCAAGTAGATGTTATAATTGATAACTAATTAATGATTTAAAACCGAGTGATTTACATATGAATAGACAGTAGTGGCCAAAAATGATTGGGACAAGAAAGAAAAATGCTGGGGTCAGAATGGCCTTTTCTATTTATTAACATTCAATTTGCAAGTCATGAGCTAAAAATTGTGTGTGATTGATGAAGCAAAAACTAAAACTATGTCCCTTTTTTATACACAGGATGAGCTCAGCCAGGAGGAGGGTCTGGAAAGTGACAGCCAGGAGGTGGCCGTGCCCATTGTCAGCCAGGAGGTGGCCGTGCCCAGTGTCAGCCAGGAGGTGGCCGAGCCCAGTGTCAGCCAGGAGGTGGCCGAGCCCAGTGACAGCCAGGAGGTGGGCGGGCCCAGTGTCGGCCAGGAGATGGCTGGACCCAGTAGGAGCCTCACCCAAACCCAGGTGCCTTCCCTCTGTCTTTAAACAAAAAGGCCCAGGAAGGGGACGATCACAGAGGAGGCAGCACTGGGCCTCATTAGGGAATCAACTGATGTCCTCAGAAGCCAACCTGACACTGAAGAGGCCTATGGCTGCTATCTAGCCACAAGATTGTTGAAATTGGAGGAGGGCCAACGCTTCCTCTGTGAGGGAATTATTGTTGGGGCCCTTCAGAAGGGGTTGAGGGGCCAGCTGACAGAGAACAGCCATGTATGGTAAGCTCGCCCATCCTCCTCCTCCTACCAGAAGTCCACCACCAGAGCCACAGCCTCCAAGGAAGGCTGCAGGGAAGCGTGGAGGGAAGGCTGCAGGGAAGAGAAGAAAGTGATGGCCTGGGTTAAGTCTGGTCTGAAAGAAGATGCAGGCTGGTGTAGTACCACAGCCTGGGGACATAGATATCATCTGCTGCTGGTCCTAATCTCTGGGAGTCCTGGACCAGATTGGGCTCAAAATTATATGGACTCCTCAAGATAACATTTTTTTTTCCACAGACTTGATGTGTGCCCTGGGGCCAAAAGGCTTTGCAAATTACAAAAGTTTCTCCAGTGTTGCCTTCCTTTTTATTGTTATTACCCAGAATAAATGGATAGTTTATTTTTTGAAAATACTTGCCTATGTGTTTTTAGAAAAATAGGACATATTGTTTGTGAGTATGCAGGTACATTTCAAAAATACAATGTCAAATTAGCAAGGGACACCAACCAGCCTCCTTGAGGTTACAAAATACAAGATAATACTGTTATTGTGGTAACTTGACACACCAAAAAAAAAAAAAATATTATGGAGATCACTAGAAAATAATTTTGCAAAAATCCATAAAAAAGGAGATCTTGATGAAATAAAAAATTCTAAAAAAAGATGACTATAAAAAATATTTCTAAACATTACTCTGGAGATCTGGCTTTAAAATAATAAAAGATTATTCATGAGATCAGAGAAATAATAAAGAAATAAGTTTGTGAGAACTTTGTGTGAATATCAGCAGCAAAAAAAGTAATTCTTCTAGCATTATAAAGCACAAAAGAATGCGCAGAATTTGAAGCGTCACAAATGTGCTATCTCCATTATGAACACTAGTTTTACCACACGGAGTGCTTCCGTCTCGTACTTGCTTCAGAGCATGCGTCATTTTTGGTACATCGGAACAGCATACGGACGAGCGGTTTTACCGATAGTAATTAGTTCCATCGGAAAAATTTAAAACATGTTCTATGTCTAATGCCACGTTCACAGGAGTGGAATTTCCTACAGAAAGAGTCCGATGGGAGCTTTTCATCATATATTCTGACCGTGTGTATGCCCCATCGGACTTTTTCTGTCGAAAATTCAGACAGACTTAGATAGAGAACATGTTCTATATTTTTAGATGGAACAAATTACTATCGGAAAAAACGTTCGTCTGTATGCTGTTCCGACACACCAAAAACGACGCATGCTCTGAAGCAAGTATGAGATGGAAGCTATTGGCTACTGGCTATTGAACTTCCATTTTCTAGTCCCGTCATACGTGTTGTACGTCACTGCGTTCTGGACGGTCGGAATTTGATGTGACCTTGTGTATGCAAGACAGCCTGAATGGAATTCTGTCGGAACTCCGTCGTAAAAACCTTCAGAGTTTATTCCGACAGCAAAACCGGTCATGTGTACAGGGCATTAGTCTGTCTGAATTTTCGACGGGAAAAGTCCAATGGGGCATACACAAGATCGAAATATACGATGAAAAGCACCCATCGGACTCTTTCTGTCGGAAATTGTGCTCGAGTGTATGCGGCATAACACTTTGCAGGCTTTCACAGCTAAACTCTGTCTACCCATCAACAATTTGATTTCATGATGACATGTCCTTAAGTACAAGAGATTTGTAAGGATTTTGGTAAGTTTTTGAAAGGCTTTCAGAATGTTCAGACAAACAGAGTCATTTTCCAAATCAGAAGTATTCCACATCCCACATGTTTTTCAAATAAAAATTGAAGATTCTTCAATTTCTCTGTAGGCCTCACATAAATTTCTTGCTAAGAGATGCAACAGAAAATATATGATAATTCTAATCCTTCCCAAAGCTATTTTAATTTGAGGTCAAACACACACTTACTAATTTTATTTCCTAATAAACTTGAGAAAGGAGATATAAAAAGTTTATGAGCTTTATACAGAATAGGTTCATCATTTCTCCTGCTGTATTTCCATCTGTCATGTACAATATATTGCAAAAGAACAGAGTATTTAAGGCCTATAATTCGCAGCAACTTTCCCTAAAATCCTTAATAGCGAATTCAATTACTTGCCAGAAACACATATATTTGAAATGCGAAAAAGAAAGGCGTACTTACTTCTTTATTTTTACTGAAAAAAAAAATAAAAACAATGGTACAGCCGTGCATGTTTAATTATTTGGCTACTGACCATTATTGACCACAATCAAAATTACCATCATAAATAAGTCATTTTTTCATTAAATTCCTGTATGAATTCAACAAGACAAAGCTGTTGATTTAAAATATAATCTTATAATAAGCAAGAAATTAATTATTTAGCTTTAGAGAATGTTCTTCTGAACTTTACTTGAGCAGTAAAGTAAAACCAGTATAAAAAATAGTCACTGACCTGTTCTTTTTTAGTGTAAGACTTTACATTCATATCTTCATCTTCACATGCTTTCCATATTTCAAAGCATGTGGAAGTGAATATATATTTTATATTCAGTGACAAAATCCTGCACACTATGCAAAACAGTTTATGACATACTATGTAGCTAGAGTCGGTAGTGGTATACATCAATGCAATTCCTAACAAAAAAAAAGGGATCAAGTAATACCACCATAGAATAGAATAATACCATAGAACAAAGGTAATGTATTTGATCAAGCCGCTGTAGTTGGTCTTTCAAAAAAGCTCATCTCAAATTAGATGTTATGGGTTACTGCTAGATATATGGTCAGAGAGAAATGACTGTGGATTAAAACTTTTGTTTATTAATAATTCTGATACCACCCCTCCCATCTAATGTGGTTAGGGATGGCCCCCAAATGGTAAAGCAGGCTAGTATTTCACTTCTAAAGGCAGAATTCCTGGGAAGCTTGTGAGGTACAAGGAAATTGGGTGCCCATTGCTTTAGTACATTTTAGAGCTTTGTTTAGCTTAATAAACTCTGAAGAGAGGGTAAGGACAGGATACTTAAAATATAGCTCCAGACTTCTAGTAAAGCAGGTAGTTGGCTTTTTAGGAGCATCAAATCAGAAATCTGATCCAGTGCCATCAATCTCAGATACCATATTGGATGAGCAATTAGACCGTCATGCAATACCTTGCTCTCCTTAAGATCCTTACCAAAATGATACAGACAGGCAGGCATTTTCCTGACATGGATGTGTCTTCCAGCAGGAAAGAAAACAAAAGATGCAGGCTTTGAAGGCATAAATTATTAGATGTATTCTCCAGGAAAGAATTGGGAGGAAAGAAAACCTACCAGCTAGGTTCCCTAAATAGTAATCCCCTTCCCCAGCCCACATTGCTGGCAATAAACCTCCTAATACTTGTCCATGCTAAAATAAATATTCATACCTTAGGCCCCTTTCACACATGAGGACCGGTCAGGTCCGCCTGTCAGTTTTTTCAGGCGGACCTGAATGGACGCTCCATGCAGGTCTATGGAGCAATGGATGTCAGCGGTGACATGTCCGCTGACATCTGATCTACTCTGATCTGCTGAATCCAGATGGATGGAAACCCTATTTTCCTTCTGGTGGATCTGATAAAAACAGGTGGTCTGTTTTCATCTGATCCCCCATAGAGGAGAACAGGGCTCTGACACGTCATCCATCAACTCATCGGGGATCAATGGAGCGATCCCTGCTGACCAAGTGGAGTCCGTCAAAACAGACATATGTGTGTGTGTGAAAGGGGCCTTATAATATGTTTTCCTGTTGCTCTATCTGCAGTCTCTGGCAATGAGCAGAAGTAAACAAAATCCTGAACTTAAAAAAAAAACAGTGGAACAAAGAAATAATAGCAATCAGCACTCAGACTGTCCACAGCTTAGTTGTCTTATAAGTTTAGACTAGGGACACTCCAGCTTATGCCAAGGTCACTACACCATTATTAATTTGTAACCAAAGTGTTCTAATAATAATATAGCAATTTAGTATTATTTTGTTTAT
Source organism: Aquarana catesbeiana (assembly GCF_042186555.1). Lineage (NCBI taxonomy): Eukaryota > Metazoa > Chordata > Amphibia > Anura > Ranidae > Aquarana > Aquarana catesbeiana. The sequence continues at coordinate 342,998,230 of NC_133325.1, forward strand.
ATGCTTTGTAAAAGCATGCAAATGAAAAATGAGTAATAATATATTTCTTTTAATAAAACAAAGATTTATAACCAGAATTTTTTGTTCTGAATACTTAAACTGACGAAGCTAACATCTGTTATACAGTGCCATGAAAAAGTATCCATACAAAATTTTCCACATTTTGCCATGTTACAACCAAAAACGTAAATGAATTTTTTTCAGCAAAGAAAGGGGGGGAAGGAAGCTGTGTAGAAACCCAGGGTGGGACTTTAAATGAGGCGCATATAGTGTGCGCCTCCATCCCTATTATACAACAATAATTGGAAAGGGGGGATTTGTGGGACTTTGGTTGAGGTACAAGACTTGGTGAGAAAAAGTTTAAAAAAAAATCACATGTTTATTACCATAGAAAGTAATACAGATATGGGTCATAGGATTGCACATGGGTACAAAATACAGCATGAATAATCAGAGACATAATGATCATATCAACTTGGAAACGCATGACAATATGACAGTGCATATATCTAACATGGTACATCAAGGATGCGACATAGTGTCAATCTAATAAATACATGGCAATAATTGAGATCAATGAGCAAATCCCATGAGTACATATATGTAGTAACAGCGGTGGAAGCGGCAAAGTGCATATGATGACAAGATGTCAATGAGTAAGGGTATGATTGTTCAACTTGGTTGGTTGCTGGTGGAAATGTATTTAGGCATCCTAGATAGTCCGACGCGTTTCGTGTTTAATACACTCATCAGGGGCGGATGCTCCCAATAATCTGGAAAGAATGAAATGTTCAATCTACTAGTGATAGTAAAACAGGGGCAAAAAAAGGGGGCCCATCCTAAGTACTTATGTGTGGAAACTGGTAAGCAAAGAGGATATGTGGAGTATGGGACCAAGTCCAGCAGAAAAATGTCCGTCCCGGAAGCTGGGGTATAGTGGAGCCATATACAGTTGAGGGGTGTTACACTGGGCTGCCAAGAAGGAAGGTTGGGTGGTAATTCCACATAACATGTCATGATATGCCAAGGGTGCAAAAAGCCAGCATATGATCTAGGTGAAATGGATAAAAATTCACATTAGGTATATTGTACCCACTAGGGGAATAGAGCGGCATAATGACTAGTGTTAAGATTACCTCGGTGGCAATTGGAGAGGTGGAGGATCCCTGTGTCATCAAAAATATATGACTCATCATGGGAGTCATGGCTGTGTGCAAGCGGCGTGTTAAGTACCTGCCGTGCAACTGTACGCTGGCTCCTACCGACGTCACGCAGCGTGACACGTGCAGGGAGGGATTTCAGTCTGGGCAGAAGCTCCACCCACGGCCGGGGCTGAACCCTCCCATTGTGGCAGCTAGGGTGGTAATAGCCGCGCCCCACGCAATGGCGCGCATAGTGACGTCACACGTGAGGCACATAGGCGTGGCGTCGATGTGTCATGGATCCCATCCAAGTCCCCCGAACTGTCCGCCCGACTGGGCGGGAAGGAGGGGGAGAGGGGCGGGACTCAGAGCACATCGCAGCTTCCGGGATGGGACATTACCGGAAGCATATGGTGCCATACAATGCAAGATAAAAATGAAAAAAAAAAAAAATGAAAAAAATATGGAAAAGATAGCAAATAGCTGAACCAGGCTAACAAAATCAATAAAGTGCCAACTGGCACATAGACATTTAGAATGTGTACCAAGTGCAAACAGGCCCCAAAATGTGGTATAAGACCACATGGAGCCTGGCGATTTCCACCTAAGCGGCAGGGGGACACTGCCAGCTCAGTCAAGATACCTCCATCCCTAATCAACAGCAAAGAAAGGGGGGGAGGGAAGCTGTGTAGCAACCCAGGGTGGGACTTTAAATGAGGCGCATATAGTGTGCGCCTCCATCCCTATTATACAACAATAATTGGAAAGGGGGGATTTGTGGGACTTTGGTTGAGGTACAAGACTTGGTGAGAAAAAGTTTTTAAAAAAATCACATGTTTATTACCATAGAAAGTAATACAGATATGGGTCATAGGATTGCACATGGGTACAAAATATCGCATTAATAATCAGAGACATAATGATCATATCAACTTGGAAACGCATGACAATATGACAGTGCATATATCTAACATGGTACATCAAGGATGCGACATAGTGTCAATCTAATAAATACATGGCAATAATCGAGATCAATGAGCAAATCCCATGAGCACATATATGTAGTAACAGCGGTGGAAGCGGCAAAGTGCATATGATGACAAGATGTCAATGAGTAAGGGTATGATTGTTCAACTTGGTTGGTTGCTGGTGGAAATGTATTTAGGCATCCTAGATAGCCCGACTCGTTTCGTGTTTAATACACTCATCAGGGGCGGATGCTCCCAATAATCTGGAAAGAATGAATTGTTCAATCTACTAGTGATAGTAAAACAGGGGCAAAAAAAGGGGGCCCATCTTAAGTACTTATGTGTGGAAACTGGTAAGCAAAGAGGATATGTGGAGTATGGGACCAAGTCCATCAGAAAAATGTCCGTCCTGGAAGCTGGGGTATAGTGGAGCCATATACAGTTGAGGGGTGTTACACGGGGCTGCCAAGAAGGAAGGTTGGGTGGTAATTCCACATAACATGTCATGATATGCCAAGGGTGCAAAAAGCCAGCATATGATCTAGGTGAAATGGATAAAAATTCACATTAGGTATATTGTACCCACTAGGGGAATAGAGCGGCATAATGACTAGTGTTAAGATTACCTTGGTGGCAATTGGAGAGGTGGAGGATCCCTGTGTCATCAAAAATATATGACTCATCGTGGGAGTCATGGCTGTGTGCAAGCGGCGTGTTAAGTACCCGCCGTGCAACTATACGCTGGCTCCTACCGACGTCACGCAGCATGACACGTGCAGGAAGGGATTCCGGCCTGGGCAGAAGCTCCACCCACGGCCGGGGCTGAACCCTCCCATTGTGGCAGCTAGGGTGGTAATAGCCGCGCCCCACGTGACGGCGCGCATAGTGACGTTGCGCGTGAGGCACGTAGGCGTGGCGTCGATGCGTCATGGATCCCGTCCAAGTCCCCCGAGCCATCTGCCTGACTGGGCGGAAAGGAGGGGGAGAGGGGCGGGACTCAGAGCGCATCGCAGCTTCCGGGATGGGACATTACCGGAAGCATATGGTGCCATACAATGCAAGATAAAAATGAAAAAAAAAAATTAAAAAAATATATATGCGCCTCATTTAAAGTCCCACCCTGGGTTGCTACACAGCTTCCCTCCCCTCCTTTCTTTGCTGTTGATTAGGGATGGAGGTATCTTGACTTAGGTGGAAGTCGCCAGGCTCCATGTGGTCTTATACCACATTTTGGGGCCTGTTTGCACTTGGTACACATTCTAAATGTCTATGTGCCAGTTGGCACTTTACTGACTTTGTTAGCCTGGTTCAGCTATTTGCTATCTTTTCCATATTTTTTTCATTTTTTTTTTCATTTTTATCTTGCATTGTATGGCACCATATGCTTCCGGTAATGTCCCATCTCGGAAGCTGCAATGCGCTCTGAGTCCCGCCCCTCTCCCCCTCCTTCCCGCCCCGTCGGGCGGACGGTTCGGGGGACTTGGACGGGATCCATGACGCATCGACGCCACGCCTACGTGCCTCACGCGTGACGTCACTATGCGCGCCGTCACGTGGGGCGCGGCTATTACCACCCTAGCTGCCACAATGGGAGGGTTCAGCCCCGGCCGCAGGTGGAGCTTCCGCCCAGGCCAGAATCCCTCCCTGCACGTGTCACGCTGTGTGACGTCGGTAGGAGCCAGCGTACAGTTGCACGGCGGGTACTTAACATGCCGCTTGCACACAGCCATGACTCCCATGATGAGTCATATATTTTTGATGACACAGGGATCCTCCACCTCTCCAATTGCCACCAAGGTAATCTTAACACTAGTCATTATGCCGCTCTATTCCCCTAGTGGGTACTGTCACGGAACGTCCCACACTCCGCTTGAGTGCTTCCGTCATATACCACTTCCTCCCAGTCTGTATACAGATATCAGATATTCCAACCTCTCTGAGCAGAAAACAAGGCGACACTTGCTTCACTGCTAACATGGACTGTTTATTATGAATCAAAGTTACAAGACTTTATATGCCGTTGGAACCTCCTCTAACAATACAACTGTAACTTAATTAACATAAGCTAATTATCTAATCCTTTATACAGCCTAGGTGACTGAGACATGACCTTTTGCCCAGACTTGTGGTCACCGAGCTTCACACAGTTAATTAACACAAACAACAATGGGTGAAAAGACTCTTAGAGCCACACTAGACTTATTTACAATAAACACATTATAGCAGAATTGATGACATTAGCATTCAACAGTACGAGTCCCAACGGTATAAATCAGTCACCATTCTAATATGGCATATAAAGGGTTCCCAGAGTCTGTGTGTTTTTGGGGGGACATGGAGCTGAATCCAAAGTAACACCAACCCCATGGTCCCCAGGCATACAGCTCACAGAGAGCACCATTCCCCCAAATGCTAGGGCCCATAATCAAAAGGCAACAGGCCCACACCCAGTCCTCTCCAACAGCCTCTGTCCTGGCCAGGTCCGTCACAGGTACAATATACCCAATGTGAATTTTTATCCATTTCACCTAGATTATATGCTGGCTTTTTGCACCCTTGGCATATAATGACATATTATGTGGAATTACCACCCAACCTTCCTTCTTGGCAGCCCTGTGTAACACCCCTCAACTGTATATGGCTCCACTATACCCCAGCTTCCGGGACGGACATTTTTCTGCTGGACTTGGTCCCATACTCCACATATCCTCTTTGCTTACCAGTTTCCACATGTAAGTACTTAGGATGGGCCCCCCTTTTTTCCCCCTGTTTTACTATCACTAGTAGATTGAACATTTCATTCTTTCCAGATTATTGGGAGCATCTGCCCCTGATGAGTGTATTAAACACGAAACGCGTCGGACTATCTAGGATGCCTAAATACATTTCCGCCAGCAACCAACCAAGTTGAACAATCATACCCTTACTCATTGACATCTTGTCATCATATGCACTTTGCTGCTTCCACCGCTGTTACTACATATATGTACTCATGGGATTTGCTCATTGATCTCGATTATTGCCATGTATTTATTAGATTGACACTATGTCGCATCCTTGATGTACCATGTTAGATATATGCACTGTCATATTGTCATACGTTTCCAAGTTGATATGATCATTATGTCTCTGATTATTCATGCTGTATTTTGTACCCATGTGCAATCCTATGACCCATATCTGTATTACTTTCTATGGTAATAAACATGTGATTTTTTTTTTTAACTTTTTCTCACCAAGTCTTGTACCTCAACCAAAGTCCCACAAATCCCCCCTTTCCAATTATTGTTGTACAATAGGGATGGAGGCGCACACTATATGCGCCTCATTTAAAGTCCCACCCTGGGTTGCTACACAGCTTCCCTCCCCCCCCTTTCTTTGCTGTTGATTAGGGATGGAGGTATCTTGACTGAGCTGGCAGTGTCCCCCTGCCGCTTAGGTGGAAGTCGCCAGGCTCCATGTGGTCTTATACCACATTTTGGGGCCTGTTTGCACTTGGTACACATTCTAAATGTCTATGTGCCAGTTGGCACTTTACTGATTTTGTTAGCCTGGTTCAGCTATTTGCTATCTTTTCCATATTTTTTTCATTTTTTTTTTTTCATTTTTATCTTGCATTGTATGGCACCATATGCTTCCGGTAATGTCCCATCCCGGAAGCTGTGATGCGCTCTGAGTCCCGCCCGTCTTCCCCTCCTTCCCGCCCAGTCGGGCGGACGGTTCGGGGGACTTGGACCGGATCCATGACGCATCGACGCCACGCCTACGTGCCTCACGCGTGACGTCACTATGCGTGCCATCGCGTGGGCGCGGCTATTACCACCCTAGCTGCCACAATGGGAGGGTTCAGCCCTGGCCGTGGGTGGAGCTTCTGCCCAGGCCGGAATCCCTCCCTGCACGTGTCACGCTGCGTGACGTCGGTAGGAGCCAGCGTACAGTTGCACGGCGGGTACTTAACACGCCGCTTGCACACAGCCATGACTCCCATGATGAGTCATATATTTTTGATGAAACAGGGATCCTCCACCTCTCCAATTGCCACCAAGGTAATCTTAACACTAGTCATTATGCCGCTCTATTCCCTTAGTGGGTACAATATACCTAATGTGAATTTTTATCCATTTCACCTAGATCATATGCTGGCTTTTTGCACCCTTGGCATATCATGACATGTTATGTGGAATTACCACCCAACCTTCCTTCTTGGCAGCCCTGTGTAACACCCCTCAACTGTATATGGCTCCACTATACCCCAGCTTCCGGGACGGACATTTTTCTGCTGGACTTGGTCCCATACTCCACATATCCTCTTTGCTTACCAGTTTCCACACGTAAGTACTTAGGATGGGCCCCCTTTTTTTGCCCCTGTTTTACTATCACTAGTAGATTGAACATTTCATTCTTTCCAGATTATTGGGAGCATCCGCCCCTGATGAGTGTATTAAAAACGAAACGCGTCGGGCTATCTAGGATGCCTAAATACATTTCCACCAGCAACCAACCAAGTTGAACAATCATACCCTTACTCATTGACATCTTGTCATCATATGCACTTTGCCGCTTCCACCGCTGTTACTACATATATGTACTCATGGGATTTGCTCATTGATCTCGATTATTGCCATGTATTTATTAGATTGACACTATGTCGCATCCTTGATGTACCATGTTAGATATATGCACTGTCATATTGTCATGCGTTTCCAAGTTGATATGATCATTATGTCTCTGATTATTCATGCTGTATTTTGTACCCATGTGCAATCCTATGACCCATATCTGTATTACTTTCTATGGTAATAAACATGTGATTTTTTTTTAAACTTTTTCTCACCAAGTCTTGTACCTCAACCAAAGTCCTACAAATCCCCCCTTTCCAATTATAAATGGATTTTGTGTGATAGACCAACACAAAGTGGCACATAATTGTGAAAGAGATAAATGATTTTCCAAATTTTTTACAAATAAATATCTGAAAAGTGTGGCGTGCATTTGTATTCAGCCCCCTTCATTCTGATACCCCTAACTAAAATCTAGTGGAACCAATTGCCTTCAGAAGTCCCCTAATTAGTAACTAGAGTCCACCTGTGTGTTTAATCACAGTATAAATACAGCTGTTCTGTGAAGCACCCAGAGGTTTGTTAGAGAACATCAGTGAACAACCAGCATCATGAAGGCCAGGGAACACACCAGATAAGTCAGGGATAAAGTTGTGCAGAAGTTCAAAGCAGGGTTAGCTTATAAAAATATATCCCAAGTTTTGAACATCTCACAGAGCACTGTTCAATTCATCATCTGATAATGGAAAGAGTATGGCACAACTGCAAACCTACCAAGACTTGGCCGTCCACCTAAACTGACAGGTAGTCAAAGAAGCAACAAAGAGGCCCATGGTAACTCTGGTGGAGCTGCAGAGATCCACAGCTCAGGTGGGAGAATCTGTCCACAGGACAACTATTAGTGGTTCGCTCCACTAATCTGGCCTTTATGGAAGAGTGGCAAGAAGAAAGCCATTGTTGAAAGAAAGTCATAAGAAGTCTGGTTTGCAGTTTGCAAGAAGCCATGTGGGGAACACAGCAAACATGTGGAAGAAGGTGCTCTGGTCAGAGACCAAAATTTAACTTTTTGGCCTAAAAGCAAAACGCTATGTGTGGCGGAAAACTATCACTGCACATCACCCTGAACACACCATCCCCATTGTGAAACATGGTGGTGGCAGCATCATGTTGTGGAAGGCTTTTCTTGAGCAGGGGCAGGGAAGCTGATAAGAGTTGATGGGAATATAGATGGAGACAATTACAGGGCAATCTTAGAAGATAACCTGTTAGAGTCTGCAAAAGACTTGAGACTGGGGGGCATGTCTAGCCGGCATTGAAGATGGACGCTTAGCCCTGTAGCTCTGCTGTGAGGGAGAACACCGGAACGCTACAGGCCCGCCAGAAGCCACAAAATCTAGCCATCTCCATTCCATCGTATTCCCCAGAGCCAGTGGCAATGTCTCACAAGAGGATGGGAGTTTTTAAACCATGGAAACTGACATCCTTTATGTTTCCCCGGAGGACAAGGTCAGTGATTCACTAGATGGCGGCGGCGACCTAGCCGCGCCGCGAGAAGCCTATACAGACCTATCTGATGAATCAAGCTGAAATAGGCTTCTCACCGCATCATCCTTCCCCTACACTTGAATCAGGGACAGATCCCCTCACGAGCAGCCCCGCCAAAGCCCGGATGCGGATGGATGCTCCTTACCCGCGGCCACCATTACCGCTACCAGAGACGCAGGCCTTCAACCCACTCAGCTCCAATCAGGCCCTGCACAACTCAAAGGCATCATTCCCTACCTCAGGGAAGCCAGTGATTGACACTATGCTTAAAGACATGCTCATGTCATTACAGTCATCGTTAATGTCTGACCTGTCATTGTTATTCCATAAAATCTCCACTGACATGCAGCATATAGAAGGAAGGGTCACAATATTGAGTTAGGCATGACTGAAAGTACCACTACATTAAACGACCTCATCGACACATATGAGGAAGTTAGAGATGAACAAGAATGGATGCGGGCCAAGCTGGCCGACTTAGAAGACTGCTCGAGACGTAATAACATCAAGCTGCGAGGGGTCCCAGAGTCAGTCCCCTCAACAGATCTTCCTAAATATGCCAGGGACCTCATACACACTATCCTACCTGACGCATCACCCAGAGATATCATCATCGACAGGATTCACAGAATCGCTAAACCTTCTCGTCTAGCTGCTTCTGTCCCAAGAGATGTGTTGCGAGTACATTTCTTCCATATCAAGGAAAAAATGATGTCAGAAGCTAGGTCCAAGGGACCCCTCCCCCGTCCATACGAGGGAATCCAGTTTTTTCCAGACCTCTCAAAATATACACTGCAGCTCTGGAGAAATTTCAACCCCATCACGAAAGGGCTTCAAAATCACACGATCCAATATAAATGGAGATATCCTGCTACACTTCTCATTGCCAAGAATGGCACCATGCATACTGTCAGCATGCTACATAAAGGCATTCAACTACTGCATGAATGGGGCATTATCCTGGAACCTCCAAAGGCAACAGATCCACCCCTGCAACAATGCAGATCCTCCACGTCCCGTCGCTCTCAAGGACCTAAGAATCCATGAGTACACTCGATTTATGCCCGGCTGGGTCTACTGTCACTACTCACCTTTCTCCCTCACAATTTAAAGATTTATCAATAGCCTTCTTCAGTTATTAACTGTTTCCCCCCACAGTGGCTTTGCTGATATCAGCTTCTAGTTCGCTAACCCCATCCGGAACCCGAACTACTTTGGTTCCAATCCATTCCTGGATAATCCCAGCATCAAACAGGACTGTTTTTTTTTCCTCTTTTTTTATTATCTTATTTCTGTATTTGTGTTATCTGTTTTAGCCTGTTTTTTTAGCCTGTTTTAGCCTTACCTGACTTATTGTTGGCTTAGCAAACCATCATATTGCCATGTTCCTCAACTCCACCGGAACCGCACCTCGGACGCCACTCATTCGGCCCACCAGAAGACCCTAATCACCTAACCATAAGTGTTTACCTCTATTTACGCAACGTACTACACACCTGAAAACTGAATGTGCCCATCACAGTTTCCCTCAATGCCAAGGGCTTAAACCATCCAGCCAAATGCCACTCCCTATGGCAGACAGCAGAGACTCTCCACAGCAACATCCTTTGTGTTCAGGAAACACATCTTCTACCCTCCTCCTCCACTCTCTGCTCCAACAACAAATACCCCTATATCTTCCATGCCAAGTTCCACTCCAAAAAGAGAGGCGTGCTAATCGCCATAAAAAAGATGCGAACTTCCACCTGATACAAGTCATAATCGACCTAAATGGTCGCTACATCATCTTGATCTGCACAATTAACAATCTTACATATACATTGTTGAATGTATACGTCCCCAACACCCAACAGATGAGCTTCTTCAAGAAAATCCTCCGTAAAAAGCAAGATGTTTGCAAAGGACACCTACTGATCTGTGGGGATTTTAATCTAGTGGTAGACATTCATATGGACGCCACGTCGGCAGCCAAATGCAGAGAATCCCCCTTGAAACACCTCATTACATCACAAGACCTTTATGATGTGTGAAGATGTCATCATGGCTCAGAAAGGGACTTTACTTACTTCTCACCACATCACAAGTTGTACTCAAGAATAGATATGTTTCTCTCTGACAAATGGTTATTACAAAAAATTAGCGCATCTGTAATCCACACCATGACGTGGTCCGACCATGCCCCCATCACAATTTCAATTGAAGACACAGTTCACCAGAGGAATACGTTCCTCTGGAAAGCCAATAATTACATACTACAACATCCAAATTATTCCCAAGAAATTAAAGACAATCTAACTGAATACTTTTCTCTTAACACGGGAACGGTAGCTGACCCAACCATGGCGTGGAATGCCCACAAAGCCATTAGAAGAGGTACAATAATGAAATTGAGCTTTGTCTGTAAAAAGAAGAGGACGCAGTGGATTGACAAACTCACCTCACAAATAGCTAGTTGTGAAACCCAACACAAAACTGACTCAACCCCTACACTCACATCACAATTATTGACTTTGAGACAAGAACTGAGATCACATATATTACACTCTTTTGAACATATTCAACGCAAATTAAAGGCTACATCTTACTCCACCTCCAATAAAGCGGGGAAAAAATTGGCACAGCGCCTTAAAGGACGAAGGACCAAAGCTAAAATAAACCACCTAACTCATCCACACACCAAAACATGCCTGACTAACCCACAAGATATTGCAAATGCATTCAGTGACTACTATAGCGACTTATACAATATCCGCAATGGCCCTTCCCACATTTCATCCCACAAACAAAGACATTCACGCCTTCTTACAACAGATCACACTCCCGACCCTGACAGAAACACAACTACAACAACTGAACTAACCATTCTCAGACTTATGCCCTGTACACACGATAGGATTTTCCAATGGAAAATGTGAGATAGGACCTTGTTGTCGAAAATTCCGACCGTGTGTAGGCTCCATCACACATTTTCCATAGGAATTTCCGACACACAAAGTTTGAGAGCTTGCTATAAAATTTTCCGACAACAAGATCCGTTGTCGGAAATTCTGATCGTGTGTACACAAATCCAATGCACAAAGTGCCACGCATGCTCAGAATAAATTAAGTAACGAAAGCTATTGGCTACTGCCCCGTTTATAGCCCCAACATACATGTTTTACATCACCGCGTTCAGAACGATCGGATTTTCCGACAACTTTGTGTGACCGTGTGTATGCAAGACAAGTTTGAGCCATCACATCCGTCGGAAAAAATCCATGGATTTTGTTGTCGGAATGTCCAATCAATATCCGACCGTGTGTACAGGGCATTAGAAATTCTCGCCACAATACAATCCTTGCCCCCAGGGAAAGCACCAGACCCCAATGGGCTGACGGGGGAATACTACAAAACTTATGCTACTCAACTGACACCCCACTTAAACCAACTGTTAAACCAGCTCTACAGATGTTCGCCCGTTGCTTCCGGGACTACACGTTGAAATGGTGACGTCAGCATGCCGCTCCTCCCTATGCCATTTTGTCAAAGGTGACGTCATCCAGGGGCACGGGCGACGTGCTGACTCGCCACCTTTTAAGCTCCATAACAAATGGGGGGGGCGCCCAGTCCTGAGCTCCAAGCGTCCCCATTATACAAGCCACCATCTTGAAATAGGGCTACTGCCCTTACTTCAGGGGGAACTGCAAAGGACAGCTAGTTAAAAGATTGTCATGCAAAATGATATTTAAAATCATCCAAGTATGCGGCAATAATATCCCATTGACTTTAACTTAGAGTTTACCATAAAGCTCGTAGAGTTCAGATAATTATTTTATTGCACTAAGATCGTTCCTAGTTAGTCAAAACCAGAAACTTAACCTGAGTGATCTCTAGTGGTCAATCAACATATGACATATTACTTTACGCCCTATTGTAATAATTGATTGCCACTAAAAATAATAAAAATATATGCAATAAAAATGTGGTTGTATCTAAAAAAGAAAAAAATGCAAACGGTAAGAAAAATTAAAATTCCTCTGTTCGTACAAAAAGACAAAAATAGACAAAGAAAGGAAAAAAGGAAAAAAGGAAAAAATAAGAACCAATTCCTTTAGTTGATACAATAATTTAAAATTCTAATTATTTACTGTAGTTGGATAAAAGATAAAAGGATGAGGGAGCATCCCCAACTACAAAGTTATATTGGTAATCTTTACCCCCAAAACTTTTCAGACCTATATGGGGGACCTACCCATTCACATATGTCCCTGCTACTACGGCCCAATATCCGCTGAAATCTTTAAATTTTAGTAGAGGGACATGTTCATCCTTATACCAGGGGTCAACTGGGAGCTCAGGTCTAGTTTACATTAATATCTGTTTATCCATTGTCTATAAAAGCGTTGACATCTGTGTCTATATTAAGGCCATATGGATTGTAACATCGTAAAGGAAGAGGGGGGTTCCGGCGCTCCGTATGATGTGATGTCTAGAATGGATGATGCAATGGTAGCTATAATAGCACATTAATATCAGGCAATAACATCTGGAACAAGGAGGCAGCCATCCTCAGAGGGTGTCCATTACCTCTGTTAGTAGTGAATATAGAGGAAGGGGGGTGTGGAGGCACCAACTGTAATAGCATATTATGCAAAATAGAAGTTAGTGTAATAGTTACACTTACTGGTTCCCAGGGTGGGGGTGTCCTTTAAGGGTGGCAGTGTCCTGGGATGTGCTGGTGTTCTATTGCCGGCTCGGAGCTCGTTCCTTCGGCCGTTAGGGTGTGGGATCTTGTCACAGGCTGATCCACTGCATCCACTGGATGGAGAGCTCCACGCTGACCATTCTGGAGCGTGGAAGCGGAAATGACGTCACTAGTGCATGGCAAGCATCCAGGCAGGTGATGGGGATGGTACAGGCTACGCGCTCGGGGCTCACAGCTCCTTCTACTGGCCTTTTTGCTCTCAGGAGGAGAGCAACTTAAATACATGGTGGAGACAATTTGATTTAGGTATATGGGCTGGAGATCCGTGGCTGTGGATCCACAACAGTCAGCGGACACACACGTTCCAAAAAGCACAAAAGTAGAAAATAAAAGAGTGAAGAATTAAAACTGGGATGAACTAGGGGTCAGTTTAATGCAGTATATGAATAATAATTGTAAATGGAATAAAATAAAAATAAAAAATAAAAATGATAATTAAAAAATAAAAAATATATATATAAAAAATATAATAAAAAAATATAAAATAAAATAAAAAGTATATAATGATGATGAAAAAATTATATGAAAAAATAAAAATAAAAATAGAAATAAAACAGAAAAAATGGTGGATTAAAATGCACTACAGTACACATTATGAGGATGAGCTTGGGAGCGACATGAAGGGAGGGGGAGAGAGGGTTTTTTTTATGTGTTTGTTAGTAGACAGGGAGTTGTTTACTGAGCACGTAAGGGGGCAAGGGTCCCCCAGGTAACAGAACAGATGGCAAATGAGCACAGATGTGTTCTTTTGCTGTGAAACACCAAAAATGGTTTGTATAAAGATAAAAAATATATAATAAAGAAATAAAGAAGGGGGAGGGGAATAAGCTACAATAAAGAGTGTGTTTCTATTTCCTCATTGAGTCCCCCAGGTGAGAGAGTACCCAATTAATATATCCAGTAGGCCTTCTGCTGACATAAGCGTTTGAAACGTTCTGCAGCAGGAAGACCTCTGGGCATGGCTTGGGGCAAAATTGGCACCCATGGCGGTACCTTGAGTTTGTAGATAGAAGGTGTGGTCAAACTCAAAATAATTGTGTTCTAGACAGAATTGTGTGGCCTCCAAGATGTACTGTGCTTGTCTGGGATTGATAAGAGGGTCCTCAGAGAGAAAATGTTCTACTGCTCTGAGGCCTACTGCGTGGGGGATGGAAGTGTATAGAGATGTAACATCCAAGGATACCCACTGGTAGGTGGGTTCCCAGGTGTAGAAGGAAAGCATTTCCAATAGGTGAGTACTATCTCTGATATAAGATGGGAGGTGTTGCACAAGGGGTTGGAGAAAGTGGTCTATGTACATGTAAAACCCGCTGGTGATACTTTCCATAGCAGCTACTATGGAACGGCCTGGTGGGTTAAACTGATCCTTATGGATTTTTGGTAAATAATAAAAATAGGGAGTTTTACAAAAACCTTTGATGAGGAATAACAGTTCAGCTTTGATAATAATATTATCTTCTAGGGCTCTGTTGGATAATTTTGTTGTTTTCAGGGTGAATTCTGGTAGAGGATCATGGGTGAGTTTAGAATAAGTGTTGATGTGGGATAACAGTCTGAGTGATTCCGCCATGTAGTCTGAACTATTGTATATTACAATGCCCCCCCCCCTTGTCTGCTGCCTTTATGATGATGCTATGGTTGTTGGTTAATTCATCAAGGGCCTTTTGTTCTGTTTCAGAGAGGTTAGCTCTTTTCTTTGGAGCTGATTTACACATTTGGACAAGATAGGTATACATGACTTGATAAAATGTTTGTAAATAGGGGCCTTTTTATGTACTGGGTTGAAGATGGACTTGGGTTTGAATTTTGTATGTTGAATCGGGGGGGAGTTTGGTAATGTTGAGTGTACAATTCCATATCTGCAAAGGGATTTTCTGTATGGAGTTCATCTGGGTCCAAGATGATGGAGGAATCTGTGTCTGTGTCTATCAAGAGGGCATCATGGTTAATGGTTTCAATGGTTTCTTCCGGGGGTGGGGGTTTCAGAGAGGATTGGATATGGTAGAACCTTTTCACTGTCAAGTCTTTAAATTTATTAAGGTCTTTGAATAACATGAAAGGGTTTGGGCGGATGGTTGGTGCAAAAGTAAGACCTTTACTCAAGAGTGAAGTCTCTTCCATAGATAATATATGGGTAGATAAGTTGAAAATTTTTATACTTTCCGTATTTTTCATTTTGAGTTTTCCTCTGCCCCCCCTTCCTCCTCTCTTACGTACTTTCTTTTGAAGGTGCCAAGTGGGGGGGCTGACCCTAAAAAATCATCCTGGGAAGTTTCTGGATTTGTGGTCACTGTGGGGCTGTTGAGTGAAATAGGAAAAAGGGTGACCTGGTTGGACTGTATATTTGTTGGGAGGAGTACTTGGGCAAGGTGTTATAAGGTTTGGTTCAACCACTGGGTTTGGAGGTGAATCTGGTAGTGAATCTATACCCGCATGAGTATTGTTGAATGGTATGGGCATAGTCTTAGACTGGGGTTTTTTTTTAGTTTTTTGTTTTTGTTGATTTTGGCCACTCGCTGGGGTTTGGGAATGAGTGGGGGGGGGGGGGTTGGGAACAGGGATGGGTAAAGGGGTGGTTATGGGAGTGCTGAGTGGTTGCTGTCCGGAGAGGCTCATTATAGAAATTGAGAAAGCCAAATTTAACATTTTAGATGAATTTTATTCTTTGTTCCCCACCATTTTTTTCAGCCCCACCTCCCCTTATTCAGGTCACCAGGGTAAATCCCTTTGCAAAAAAATTTAAAATTAGAAGATTTAATCTTCTCCGCCAATCAACATTGGTGGGATGGATTTTTCCTGGAACAATATTTATTACATAAAATCACACCCAGAGGCCTGAGAGTTCTTAAACAATGTTCCTTTTTAGACCCAGATCTATCCAAAGAATGGACTTTTGTATCCAAATTCTGTACAGAAAAATGGATAAAAATCATTATTGCACAAAGAAAAAGGAAATATGAGACCTTGGTAGCTGAAATTATGGAAATTTGCAGCGGCATCACACAATATATTGCGCAACTCCCCCACACCTGGCTCAGGACCCTTAAAAGGAATACCATCAGACAAGAAAATTACCTTATTGCAAACAAACTAGGAAAATTCAGGAGGGACATTGGTGATTATACCAACAACAAGGTTTTCGTCTTGAAGAAAAAAACGGTTGCTCTGCCATCCTGGGGACCTGCACCAAGGTCACTCCTAACAGGCCTCTCACCGTCAGCAACCACTCAGCACTCAGATAACAACCCATCCCTGCTCCCAACCCCTCCTCCCACTCATTCCCAAACCACAGTGAGTGGCCAAAATCAACAGAAACAAAAAAACTTAAAAAAAAACCCAGTCTAATGCCCCGTACACACGGTCGGATTTTCCTATGGAAAATGTCCGATCGGAGCGTGTTGTCGGAAATTCCGACCGTGTGTGGGCTCCATTGGACATTTTCCATCGGATTTTCCGACACACAAAGTTTGAGAGCAGGCTATAAAATTCTCCGACAACAAAATCCGATCGCGTCAATTCCGACCGCGTGGCCTGTTCCGACGCACAAAGTGCCACGCACGCTCAGATGAAATTCCGACACGGAACAGCTCGGTCTGGTAAACTTAGCGTTCGCAATGGATACAGCACTTTCATCACGTTGCAATGTCAAAAATGGTTTAATACAGCGCACTCTCTTCTTCTTTATAATGTGAGAAGAATGAAGTAGTTTTGCTGCTCATATTCACACAGACTTCTCACAAACTTATTTCTTTACTATTTATCGGGATTCCCTCAATATATTTTGATTTGTCACATCTGACAACATTATTTTGTTTTTTTTTTGTTTTTGTTTTTTGGTTTTAAGGCAGATTAGTTATTTTTGGTTTGTATGTTTTTCAAGGCTGATTTTTTTTTTTTGGATTTTTATTTTTACTCCAGAATATTTTTGTGTGTGTTTTTTGTGTCAAGTTACCACAACACTATTGATATGTTGTTCTATTTAATCTGTAGGAGATTGTTTGGTGTTGTTGTCCCTTGTTAATTTCACATTGTATTTTAGAAATGTACCTGAATCCTCACCAACAAAAACTGTCCTTTTTGGATGAAAACACACATAGGAGAGTATAATTTCCCCCCAAAAAACATTTATTAAGGGCTCACAACTAAACAAAGAGGGAGGCAACGCTGGAGAAACAGTAGAAATGGGTGAAGCCTTGGACCCCCAGGGCACACATCAACTATTTTCAAGCAAAATTGGGGGCCTTATCTAAGGGAGTGCAGTCTGGTCCAGAAGTCCCAGGGATCCGGAAAGCAGCAGATGACATCAGTGTCCCCAGGCTGTGGTCATAGAAGAGACTGCATCTTTTGTCAGACCAGACTGAACCCAGGTCATCACTCTCTGGTCTTCCTTCCACGCTTCCTTCCAACGCGGTGGCTCTGGTGGTGGAGTTGTGGCAGGAGGAGGAGGAGGATGGTCCAACTCAATCACATCGGTCTTGGGTGTTAGTTCCCCACTCACCCCCTTACTTAGGACTTTATAAAGCAGGTCCTCACATAGCTTGCGTTGACCCTCCTGCATGCCCTGCAGTTTTGTGGCAGCCACGCAGGCAAAGGCCTCTTCAGGAGTGGGTAATAGTGATGTCCAGTTCATGAACGAATCGTTCTTTTGAATCGATTCTTTTCAGTGAACTGGATGAATCGATTCATCTGAGTGAACTGATCCGTTTGAAACAGTTCACAATGCACTCAATACATAGTATAGGAGAGCAGAGCAGGCCTGGTAATATGATCCTAGAGTGAGAGAGCTTGGCCCCTCCCTGCAACCAATCAGCGTGCTCAAGGCACAGTGACACTCAGGAACTGGATACACACTTAAAACAAGAGTCAGGAGTACACAGTACACCGAGTTAAAGAATCATACAAGTTACCAAGTTAAAGAATCATACAGGTTACCGAGTTAAAGAATCATAGGAGTTGTTAGAACATAGTACACTGAAAGAACCATGAGTCGCCACCAGTAGAACAATACACTAAATCAATGATCAGGTAGCAGCACTACACTACGGACTGCTTCAAAGACAGAGAGGACAAAGTCAAGATAACAAGCCTCTATGTGATAGTTTGTTGAAGTGACAGGTTCTCTTTATTGCATCTTGGGTCTGTTATATGATCATATGAGTATAGGATTGTGCTCAGTAACCTGGGTATCAGGTGTTCTGTCAGATCAAGCAATCTATAGGAGTAGCCAATATTGCCACTTACGTGATGCACAAACAGCTGTGTAAAGGAAAAGCGGGTTTTTGTGCATGTGAACTGCATTCTGATGGGCCAACTTCACAGTTAAGATTGCTAGCCATCAGATTTGTCCGTAGTCTTTACAGTGCATAATGAGGCCCCTTTCACACTTGTGTGACTTGTCCTGCGACTTGGGACTACAAAGTCACATGACAAGTGGTACCCGATGATTTCCAATGAGTACCGTTCATATCTGTGCGTCTTCAAGTCACAGCGACTTCAAAGTAGTCACTGCATTACTTTGGTCCTATTTTGATGCGACTTGAGGCAGAGACCTCAAGATTACATAGGTAATTCTTCAAGTCACATCAAAGTCACGGTAAAAATCGTGGCAAAAATTGCACGACTTTCAAATGGCACAAGTGTGAAAGGAGCCTAACGATTGGATTTTACTACCGTGGATACTTCGCCCGCCCGTGGTAGTAAAATCCGATAATTTTTTCTGTGCATGCGCTGTAAAGACTATGGAAAAATCTGATGGCTAGCAATGTTAACTGTGAAGTTGGCCCATCAGAATGAGGTTCACACGCACAAAAACCCACTTTTCATCTACACAGCTTTTTGTGCGACACCAAAATTGATGACGCTGGCTGCTCTGACAAATTGTGGTCTGACAGTCTGACACAATAGTATTGTGCTTGTGCTCTGAGCAACAAACTAAATACAAGTAAACCTCCCCAGGACCTGCCAACCTTCTGTGAAGAATCATTCTTTTGATTCTAATCATTTAAGAAGGTTGAGTCAGAGATTTGGTTCACTTGCTTGTCAGTAGACTCAGCAAGTGAACCGAAGAACCGAAGAATCGATTCATTGAATCGGTTCATTTCAGTGAGTAGTTCGAAATGAACCGATTCACTTAAAAGATCCGGACTTCCCATCACTAGTGGGTAAGGCTCTGAGGGACGCAGAAGCCTCCTGACTAGGGATGAGCCGAACACCCCCCTGTTCGGTTCGCACCAGAACATGCGAACAGGAAAAATGTTCGTTCGAACACGCGAACACCGTTAAAGTCTATGGGACACGAACATGAATAATCAAAAGTGCTAATTTTAAAGGCTTATATGCAAGTTATTGTCATAAAAAGTGTTTGGGGACCTGGGTCCTGCCCCAGGGGACATGGATCAATGCAAAAAAAAGTTTTAAAAACGGCTGTTTTTTCAGGAGCAGTGATTTTAATAATGCTTAAAGTCAAACAATAAAAGTGTAATATCCCTTTAAATTTCGTACCTGGGGGGGGTGTCTATAGTATGCCTGTAAAGGGGCGCATGTTTCCTGTGTTTAGAACAGTCTGACAGCAAAATGACATTTTGAAGGAAAAAACTCATTTAAAACTACTCGCGGCTATTGCATTGCCGACAATACACATAGAAGTTCATTGATAAAAACGGCATGGGAATTCCCCAAAGGGGAACCCCGAACCAAAATTAAAAAAAAAAAAAATGACGTGGGAGTCCTCCTAAATTCCATACCAGGCCCTTCAGGTCTGGTATGGATATTAAGGGGAACCCCGGCCAAAATTAAAAAAAAAAAATGACGTGGGGTTCCCCCTAAATTCCATACCAGACCCTTCAGGTCTGGTATGGATTTTAAGGGGAACCCCGCGCCAAAAAAAAAAAAAAAAACGGCGTGGGGTCCCCCCAAAAATCCATACCAGACCCTTATCCGAGCACGCAACCTGGCAGGCCGCAGGAAAAGAGGGGGGGACGAGAGTGCGGCCCCCCCTCCCTCCTGAACCGTACCAGGCCACATGCCCTCAACATTGGGAGGGTGCTTTGGGGTAGCCCCCCAAAACACCTTGTCCCCATGTTGATGAGGACAAGGGCCTCATCCCCACAACCCTGGCCGGTGGTTGTGGGGGTCTGCGGGCGGGGGGCTTATCGGAATCTGGAAGCCCCCTTTAACAAGGTGACCCCCAGATCCCAGCCCCCCCCCTGTGTGAAATGGTAAGGGGGTACATAAGTACCCCTACCATTTCACGAAAAAAGTGTCAAAAATGTTAAAAATGACAAGAGACAGTTTTTGACAATTCCTTTATTTAAATGCCTCTTCTTTCTTCTATCTTCCTTCATCTTCTGGTTCTTCTGGCTCTTCTGGTTCTTCCTCCGGCGTTCTCGTCCAGCATCTCCTCCGCGGCGTCTTCTGTCTTCTTCTCCTCGGGCCGCTCCGCACCCATGGCATGGGGGGGAGGCTCCCGCTCTTCTCTTCTTCTTTTCTTCTCTTCTTCTCTTCTTCATTTTCTTCTCCGGGCCGCTCCGCAATCCATGCTGGCATGGAGGGAGGCTCCCGCTGTGTGACGGCGCTCCTCGTCTGACAGTTCTTAAATAACGGGGGGGCGGGGCCACCCGGTGACCCCGCCCCCCTCTGACGCACGGTGACTTGACGGGACTTCCCTGTGGCATTCCCCGTGACGTCACAGGGAAGTCCCGTCCCCCCCGTTATTTAAAAACTGTCAGACGAGGAGCGCCGTCACACAGCGGGAGCCTCCCTCCATGCCAGCATGGATTGCGGAGCGGCCCGGAGAAGAAAATGATGAAGAGAAGAAGAGAAGAAAAGAAGAAGAGAAGAGCGGGAGCCTCCCCCCCATGCCATGGGTGCGGAGCGGCCCGAGGAGAAGAAGATAGAAGACGCCGCGGAGGAGATGCTGGACGAGAACGCCGGAGGAAGAACCAGAAGAGCCAGAAGAACCAGAAGAACCAGAAGATGAAGGAAGATAGAAGAAAGAAGAAGCATTTAAATAAAGGAATTGTCAAAAACTGTCTCTTGTCATTTTTAACATTTTTGACACTTTTTTTGTGAAATGGAAGTACCCCCTTACCATTTCACACAGGGGGGGGGCCGGGATCTGGGGGTCACCTTGTTAAAGGGGGCTTCCAGATTCCGATAAGCCCCCCGCCCGCAGACCCCCACAACCACCGGCCAGGGTTGTGGGGATGAGGCCCTTGTCCTCATCAACATGGGGACAAGGTGTTTTGGGGGGCTACCCCAAAGCACCCTCCCAATGTTGAGGGCATGTGGCCTGGTACGGTTCAGGAGGGAGGGGGGGCCGCACTCTCGTCCCCCCCTCTTTTCCTGCGGCCTGCCAGGTTGCGTGCTCGGATAAGGGTCTGGTATGGATTTTTGGGGGGACCCCACGCCGTTTTTTTTTTTTTTTTTTGGCGCGGGGTTCCCCTTAAAATCCATACCAGACCTGAAGGGTCTGGTATGGAATTTAGGGGGAACCCCACGTCATTTTTTTTTTTAAATTTTGGCCGGGGTTCCCCTTAATATCCATACCAGACCTGAAGGGCCTGGTATGGAATTTAGGGGGACTCCCACGTCATTTTTTTTTTAAATTTTGGTTCGGGGTTCCCCTTTGGGGAATTCCCATGCCGTTTTTATCAATGAACTTCTATGTGTATTGTCGGCAATGCAATAGCCGCGGGTAGTTTTAAATGAGTTTTTTCCTTCAAAATGTCATTTTGCTGTCAGACTGTTCTAAACACAGGAAACATGCGCCCCTTTACAGGCACACTATAGACACCCCCCAGGTACGAAATTTAAAGGGATATTACACTTTTATTGATTGACTTTAAGCATTATTAAAATCACTGCTCCTGAAAAAACGGCCGTTTTTAAAACTTTTTTTTGCATTGATCCATGTCCCCTGGGGCAGGACCCAGGTCCCCAAACACTTTTTATGACAATAACTTGCATATTAGCCTTTAAAATTAGCACTTTTGATTTCTCCCATAGACTTTTAAAGGGTGTTCCGCGGCATTCGCGAACACCCCAAATTGTTCGCTGTTCGGTGAACTTGCGAACAGCCAATGTTCGAGTCGAACATGAGTTCGACTCGAACTCGAAGCTCATCCCTACTCCTGAATGAGCCTGAGCGCTGAATCCTGCATGGGAGTCGTCTTCCTCGCTCTTTTGTATGGAAGGCGGAGGGTAGGAACCTGCGATTCTGTCAGGCTGCGACTGGTCCCAGGCTTCTCTTGGCTGACACTTAGCCCTGCCTCCTCCTGGCTGCCACTAACCCCCGCCTGCTCCTGACTGCCACATTCCACAACCTCCTCCTGGCTGAGGTCTTCCTGTGTATGAAAAAGGGACATAGTTTTAGTTTTTTAGTCATCAATCACTCACAATTTTCACATCCTGACTGTTGCAAATTGAATGCATTTTTCATTCTTGTCCCAATTTTGGGTGCCCACTACTGTCTATTGATATGTAAAACACTTTTTTCAATCAGCAATTAGTGATCAATAATAACATCTAATAAACATCATTTATTTATTGACCAGAAATCAGTAGAACAATGCTATACCTGACTCCAGCTGGGCTCCTCCACTTCTTCCTGGCTGGAAGGCCCAGGACATCGGAAGCCTCAGCTGGGGTGGAAGGAAGAGTGGAAGGAAGAGTAGAGAGGGATTCACTGACTTCAGTGTGGTCTGACAGAAATCGCAGTCTCTCATAGTACCACAGCCTGGGGACATAAACGTCATCTGCTGCAGCTCTGGACCTCTGGGAATCCGTGACCTTCTTGCGCTTCCTAAGATAAGTGCTCCTCAGGCCACCAATTTTGGTTTTTAAATAGGGGATGGTTGCCGTGGGGACCACCGGCTTCACCAACTCCAGCAGTTTCTCCAGCGCTGCCTGCCTCTTTTGTTTATTGTTATAATGGGGATGTCTCACCTGCCACAGACAGGGCAGCTCCCTGTACTTGTCTATGAACAGGGGGAGGAAGTTGTGGTCATTGAAGCCATCCATTTTCTCTGCAAGACACAACACAAGAAAAACCCTAAGGTCAGGCCAAACTCCCCTAATCTTGTTACAATATAGGCTTCCATTTTGAAGCAGTATAGGCCCAAGTTTAGATCTTACCTTCGTTATCACGATTGGCGCCTCCGATGCTCCTTCCTCCGCCCACAGATCGTACGTAATACGCACGCGTGTTACGCTTTATACACACTGCGCATGCGTGTAACTCCGCCCACCCCTGACATTCTTTCTAGTCTATTCCCTGCCCCTTTTCGTTCAGCGCAGTGGGGGAAGAGCACATGGCAGATACACAGCAGGTGCGTGCTAATTACAGCAACGAGGAGGAGGGGGAGGAAAGCCCAGAGCCAGAAACGTCCCAATCCAGAAGGAGACGATTTAAGGCCTCAAATATGTCCTTTGGGGAGATGTTGGAGATGGTCGACATCCTGAAGAAGGCCGACTATGATGAGAAGTATGGACCTTACCCCAACCCCAATGTCAGAAAGGCCAAGATAATTGCAAAAGTGGTCAGGAGTCTGCACCGGAATTTCGGGGTACGACGATCGAAAGATCAGCTCAGGAAGCGGTGGTCGGACCTGAAATTACGAGAACATGAGCAGTACAGAAAGATCCGGAGAGTGCTGCAAAAAAGTAAGTAGTTGTCCTGTGTTCCTATTCTTTATGTTTCTTACGTTCGTGCTGCTCCATGTGCTTTTCTTACAAGTGTACATTTTTAAATGGCAACTTTCATGTTCATGGGCACATTATTTGTTTGTATCAAACATTTTTCTTTCAGCCTATAAAACACCATTGTTTAGGCCATATGCATTTGGCCACAATTTTTTTTTTTTTTTTCGGTTTTAAAGAAGTTTTATTGAAGAGCAGTACATTACACTTCATAGAACGGAAATGCTGGTGGGGCGCAGCCCACCTCTGTGACAATACTCAAATAATGAACAGTAACAGAGAAGTTAACCAAATACGTAGGCTTATACGTAAGAAAAGAGAAAAGAACCCTCAGGCATGAAAAGGCGATACCTAGTGCTGCTGGTAGGCTCGACACCCCTATCGGGAACATACTGTGTCGAGCACCGGATAGCAGCTTTAGTTAACCGTAAGGTGAGTAGCTAACCTGTTAAGGCCCATCGCGCCTTCCGGGAGAGTAAAGGTCCCAGGCTGCGTGAGGAAGCCTTCCCAAGCCCTCTATGGCCAAAAGGCCAAAGGAGCTAGGGGTGCCATAAAAATATCCTGAGGGTTCCGGTTAGGAGGTCAACCCATGGGAAATGGGTCGAGGTACCGTCTGATTGCAATCAAGTGCATATAAAACTGGAAGAAACCGTGTGGAACCATATACTTTCTGTAAATGTAAATTAACAACTTCCTGAGAATAAGAAGAAAGAGAGAAAGAAAAGGTGGAAAGGAAGACGGAGGGGAAGGAAGGATGGGGGGTGGGGTGTGTTGACAGACTGCTATATAACAATAGCAACAGATCATGCTTCAACTCCCGGTATAAGAGAGATGCCTACATGCCTCGCCCAGGGTTCCCAGACCGCCAAAAATGCTTTATTTGAGTCTGCTATGGCACTAACTAATTTTTCCTGGGACATGATCCACGAGATCTTTCTCTTGGCAGACGCCAGAGAGACTCCTGGTTGTTTCCAAGCCTTTGCTATGGAGAGCTTGGCGCCTGTCAGAATAAAAGAAATAAGTTTAGCAGTTGTTTTGGGAATTTTGAGAATATTACCATTTAAGAGGGCTATCTGGGGAGATTTAGGGATGGGAGTGTCCGTAATTTTCCTGATCAGGTGAAAGATCCTGTTCCAGAACCCCCTGATTTTCGGACATTCCCACCAAATGTGTATCATGGAACCCTGGGCTTGGCAGTTTCTAAAACATAAAGGAGACGAGGAAGGGAACATCTGTGCAAGTTTGGAAGGAACCAGATACCATCTCGTAAGAACTTTCATGTTAGCTTCTATTAATGCAATATTAACTATACCTTTGTAGGCTCTTGTGCTCATTCTGTTCCAGATCTCCAGGTCCCAAGACTCGCCCATGTCCCTCTCCCAGTCTGTCATGTATGTGAGTTTGGATGTGGGAGTTGACAGAGCATCATATATCAGGGATATGCCTCCTTTTTGCTCTGTTGCTTGTCCACACCATTGTTCATAAGATGTGCACTCTGGGGGGGTTGATTTGTCTTTCCAAATGGTGTGAAGGAAATGGGATATTTGAAGAAATCCAAATTTTTCGGATTCTGGGAGCTCTAGTTTTTCAACGCAATATTTCATGGAGATTGGTCCGGAGGCGACGAGGTAATGTCCAATACGGTACATTCCCTTATCAAGCCACCATTGAAAGGATTTGATGTCTAACCCTGGCTTGAAGAGGGAGTTGTGGAAAATGTGTGAAAGAGGGCGAAGCTGTGAGGTCAGAGCTGGATTTTGGATCAGGTTGTCCCATAGTTTGAAGGAGTGTGAAAGTGTGGGTGCCATGATGGGAGGTCTAGATTTACTGGGAGTCCAGAGTAGAAAGTCTAGTGTGTGGGTAGGAACCGCTTGGCATTCTATTTGTATCCAATCGGGTTTTTCGCCCCTGAAATATATGGTGGAGAGTTGGGCAAGTCTGGCTGCTTGGTAATATTTGAATAGTTCGGGGAGGCCCAGTCCTCCCTTAGACTTCGGGGCATAAAGGGTGTTTCTCGTGAATCTATATCCTTTCCCCCCCAGATAAATTTTATGATCTTCCCCTGGAAGTGTTTGAGGTGATTTCTGTTAATCGCGATCGGAAGGGCTCTAAATAGGTACAAAATTCTAGGAAACAGGGTCATTTTGATGGCATGGATTCTCCCCAGCCATGATAATTTGTGGGATGACCAAGCTTGTATGTCCTCCTCCAATCTACGATACATAGGAGGGAAATTGGCTTGGTAGAGGGAGTCTATGCTGGGTGTGAGGTTTATACCTAGGTATCGAATTGAGGAATCACTCCAATTAAAATTAAAGGACAGTTTTAACCTCTCAACTAGGGCTGAATTGAGGGAGATGTTTAATGCCTGTGATTTGGTCATGTTAACTCGTAGGCCTGAGACTTCGCCTAATGTCTGGAGCAGTTTGTTAATGTTGGGAAGGAAGGTAATTGGAGATGTGATGAATAGAAGAAGGTCGTCTGCGAAGAGGGCGCATTTATGGGTATTCAAGCCACAGTTGACACCTTTAATGTTTGGGTCTGACCTGATCGCTATGGCTAGTGTTTCTATTGTTAGAGCAAATACAAGTGGGGAAAGGGGACAGCCCTGTCTTGTGCCCCTGGCAATTTTGATTGGGGATGAGAGAAAGCCCTGTAGTTTGACTTTCGCTTCCGGTTCTGAATAAAGTGATTTGAGGATTCCGATGAAGTGTTCTCCGAACCCCCAGAATTTAAGGGAAGCGAATATGAAAGGCCAAGTCACAGAATCAAAGGCCTTTTGTAGATCTAGGGAGAGGAAGAGACCCTCCTGTTTTGGGTCTCCGTCCCATCCCGAATGCAAAATTGAAGCTATGTCTATGGCCCTTCTGACCTGGTCTGGACCCTGTCTGCCGGGGATAAAGCCCACCTGATCCTTGTGGATATAAGTGTTGATGAATGTATTTAATCTATTGGCGTAAATTTTTGTTAGTATTTTTAAATCGTTATTTATTAGTGATATTGGTCTGTAATTTTCTACCTGATCCGGATTTTTGTCGGGTTTAGGGATGACAGTAATGAAGGCTGCATTCATCTGGGAGTCCATGGGGTCTTTGAACATTTGAACATTTTAGTTAAATGTGGCGCTAGAGTCTCGGCAAAGGTCTTGTAATAAAGGTTGGAAAGACCATCTGGACCTGGGGCCGAGCCCCCTTTCAGATTTTTAATGACCTCTAAGGTCTCCTCCACTGTGATCTGTGCCTCCATGATATTTTTGTGGGACTTTTGTATATTGGGGATAGGGAGGTGCTCTAAGAATGCTTCTATAGCTCGTGTATCGTGGGATTCATTTGCTCTATATAGTTGTGAGTAAAAGGATTGGAAAGATTCCAGGATTCTATGTGGATTTTGGGAAGACGACCCATCCTGTAGTTTTATTTTGGGGAGGGCGAGAAGACGGGTCCTAGGGGATAACTTGGAAGCCAGCATCGTGCTCATTTTGTCCTGATTCAGGTAGAATTTCACACCATTCCAACGCAGAGAACTCTCAGCTTTAACCGTGAGCGCCAGGTTTAGTTTAATCCGAGCAGCGTCAAGCTGGTCGGTTTGAACCAGGGACGGGTTAGCTTTGTGATTTTTGCGCAGGAGGAGAAAGTCTCTCTCTAGTTTTGCAATGTCCATGGTTCTCTCCTTTTTAAGTTGGTAGAATATTTGGATCAGTTTGCCTCGTATCACGGCTTTGTGGGCTGCCCAAAGGGTCTCGGCCGAGATGTCGTCTACGTTGTTCAGGGCGAAATACTCTTTTAGTGTCTTGGTGAGTACCGTTATCTGGATGGGGTCTTTAATGATGTGTTCTTTAATGCACCAAATGGGGGATGAGGGTCTGAGGAGCAGGCCTTGGATAGATAGAGAGATCATAGAGTGGTCAGAGAGGGGAGTATCCTTAATTTTAGCTGAGATAGCAGCAGGGATATGCATGGAGGAGATTAGGATATGGTCGATTCTGGAGTATACTTGGTGGGGTATTGAGAAATGGGTGTAATCCCTTGATGTGGGGTTGAGTTCTCTCCAGATATCTGTGAGACCCTGTTGGTGAATCAGTTTAGCAATTTTAGAGCTGATTTTTGTTGGCCTAGAAAGCTGTTTAGCCGGGGGTTTAGATTTATCGAGGCTCTGATCAAAGGCGACATTCGAGTCTCCTCCAAAAATAACCGTTCCTTCCAGGAGGGGTCCTAGTGTTTGGAAAAGCGAGGTGAAGAATGCATTCTGTCCCTTGTTTGGGGCATAATAGGATATCAGAGAAAAAGTTTGGTCTGCGATCTGACCTTTCACTAGTATGTACCTGCCTTCAGGGTCACTAAGGGTCCGGCTTACTATAAATTGGCAATCCTTAGCAAATAGAATCGCGACTCCCCTGGTCTTATCCTCAGCGTTTGCTAAATAAAACGAGGGGAAGCGCGCATGTAGGAATGAGGGGGAGAATCGAGAGGGAAAATGCGTTTCCTGGAGCATTACTATCGAAGCCCTTTGTTTATGATATGATTGGAAGATTTTCCTCCTTTTAGTTGGGGAGTTGAAGCCTTGGACGTTGTGAGAAATAATTTTTATCTGGGAGCAAGATGGAGTGGTGTTAGGCATGATTTTTGAGTAATGAGTGTGCTTTTGATGGTGGAACATTTACCCTGACCAAGTTGATGAGGGATGGTCAGAAGGCGAGTGAGGAGCGAAGCCTGGAACCCGGAGATGCCGGACGAGAAGGTGCTGCAGACGATCCGTCAACCCTGGCAGGAGGGGGGAAGGGAGAGAAAAGCACAGATGGGTTAAAACATAGAGGCAGAAGAAGAAAGAGAATATGTACATAATGACCTAAAATAGGCCGGAGACGGAGAGGGGGGGAGGTATTCCCCTTTCCGAACTCCAATAACAGGAATAGGTGGTCCTGAAAACGAACCACCAGTCCATCGAACGAGAATGGGAATTCCATTTTCGTAGGATGGAAGAAGTCGCAGGGCAGCTACCGCAGCCCAAGCCACCCTTGAAACCTTGCATACAGTATTGAGCTGTGTAAAAATAAAAAGATGCAAACGGAGAACAAAAAAGAGTATCAAAATCTGAAAAAAACTGAGATGTTTTTAACTAGGAGCCGCTCTGGCCTAAGATGCAGACAGAGTCTTCCTGGTAGACATAATGGATTCTTCTGTGGGGATGGAGATAGAAGGTGGTATGGGAAATCCAAGTCCTACTGTGGGCTTAGCCAGTCCGTTGTGAGGGTATGAAGTAGTGGAGAAGGGCCGAAACTTCCTGCTAACGCTGGGGGTACCAGGAAGGACGATGGAGGAGTGATGTCAAGATCCGAGGAGGCCATTCTTGTGAAGATCGATGAGCTGAACCTTTAATCATCCTTGCGGTGTGGGTAAGAGATAGGGGCGGTAGTAGATCTTAGGGAACTGGATGCGTAGTCCCACTGGGGTGTTGAAGTGGAAACTTGAGAGTTTGGGACGAATGGGTAAATGTCCCCTAGCGGGGACGAAGCCTCTTTGTGAAAGATCCGAGTGAGGTGGAGATCATCTGGTATGCGAAAGATAGGGGACAGTGGATCACAAAGAGGAAGAGGGGTGTTGCCGGGTTCTAGTAATTGACATCCTCAGGTTGGTAATTGTTCTTTCAGTCGCCTGCTTTTATTGGATTTCCAGGCAGGAGAGATAGGGCTGTTGGGAGTTTGACGTTTAGAAGAACCCGCTTGAGTGTTGGATATGTCCATTTCCGAGTCTAGGGATATGAGCTTAAGTGAGAGGAGGACTCGTTCACCTTCGGAGAACGTGGTGAATGAGTGTGTTCTGCCTTTAAGGGAAAATTTTAAGGCGAAAGGGAATGCCCACCAATATTTAATCTCCTTCTGGGAGAGGACCAGCAGAAGGGGCTTCAGGGCTCTGCGTTTCTGGATGGTCGTGGTGGAAATGTCCGCGAAGATTTGCACTTCCTGTCCTTGAAAAAGGATGCGGGATTGCTGGCGTGATATTTTCATT
The DNA here is from genome assembly GCF_042186555.1 of Aquarana catesbeiana. Lineage (NCBI taxonomy): Eukaryota > Metazoa > Chordata > Amphibia > Anura > Ranidae > Aquarana > Aquarana catesbeiana. The sequence goes on from NC_133325.1 coordinate 343,027,891, forward strand.
ATTTCTTCCTTTACACTATAGAAGTGTGGCTTCACGACCACATCTCTGGGGGATCCGTCATTTCTGGGGGGACCCAGTGATCTGTGTGCTCTGTCCAGCTCCAATTTGATGGGGGGCAGCTCAGGTATAAGGGATTTGATTAAATCCTGGATTGCTTTGGGGACGTCTGTGATTGATTCGGGGATACCTCTTACTCTGAAATTGTCCCTTCTCGACCTGTTCTCCAAGTCATCGATTCTATTCAGTGCCACCTCTAGTTGCTCTTGAACAACATGAATGTGCTCCGTGTTCTGGTTAGCTCTGGACACTGTGATGTCTAATTTGTGTTCTATAGCTTCCATCCTAGCTCCCAAGTTTTGAAAGTCAGCTCTTATCTCGTTTGTGATTCTTGTGGCTGTGTTTGCTAAACCTATTTCTAGTAGATCTGACAGTTTGAGGAATAAATCTCCTGTATTGAGGGGTATAGCAGCCTCCGGGTCTCCTATGGAAGTCCCAGCTCCCTGATGTGGTGGTGTAGTGTTCAGTGGGGACAGAGAGTAGTTCTCAAAGGAGCGCTCTAGGAGGGATACTGTGGAGGCTGGGGATGGGGTCCCCATAGGTTGATTGTGGAGAGTGGGTAGGGGTGTATAGGCTAAAGTGGCAGGAGCAATAACTTGCCTTGTTTCCACGTGTCCCCCTGCATACTGCTCCTTGTGCTGTGCTGCGGCCGCCATCTTGGACAAGGCCCGGGAATCCTCTGCTGTAAACTGCGGTCCCAGGTCCCTGCGGACCGAGCTATTTGGCATGGATCGAGGCAGCGGGTGTTCCCGGGTCCGGATCCGCTAGTGGTGGGTGATTAGGCGGCCTTACTCCGGCGCTTGGGTGGCTTGCTGGGCTGGGTAGAGCGGAGCTCCCGGCTTACGCGGCCATCTTGGGAGTCCCGCGCCTGTGCTGTTGGCCACAATTTTTACGCCCTACCTGTCTGAAACTAATTTGGTTGTGTAGATGGCTTTGTTACTAGAATGAAATGCAAACTAGATTCTGTGTAAGGAGAGGACACTCAGCAGCTGTTTTCACATCTGGACACTGGAGCACTAGTGTGGGACACAAGAACACTCATTTTATTAGGGGGGGCACACAGGTGCTCCAGTGTATACTATAGGGGTGACTCCATCTGGGAAGCTTGTACTAAACAGGTAAAGTATTGTAGCTTCACAAAGGACACTGAAAATGCTACATTTTGGAACTCTGCCAAAATAGACAATTGTACCCCACTTCCAAGCAATCTTTCATATTTATAGTTCTGCCATCAAATATCTGTGTGCTAAGTATACCATTTTTGTTTTACATAGGGGAGAAAAGACTCGGAGGACACCCCTCATCCGAGGAGACCACAGACCCCCCACCTCTGGAAGAAGGGGAAATCCCCCCAACCCAAGAAGAGCAGGAGGAGGAAGAAGATGTGGTGGAAATTGGCACCACAACAGTTGAGTGTCTGCGACCACAGGCTCAGGTAAGAGATGTATGCCGGCATATTTTTGATACCTTTTTTTGGGGGTTTCTCTCTTTTTAGGTGATTGTGATGTTGTGGATCCAGATCCTTTCACGTCAGAAAGTGCCCAGATCCTGATCGGGGAGATCATGGGGTGTAATTTACAATTGGAAAACCTCAAGCAAAACATCAATGATGTTATTAAAAAAAAAAAAAAACATCATTGATGTTTTGGGGCGAGTTTAAAACCCCTCCAAATCACTTTCTTCTTTTGTGTGCTACAATGTTAAAAATGTTTGAGCGATTTTTAGAAAAGCCTAATTTGGAAGATGCACACAGTGTGCCAACATGTGCTATCTGCCATCACGGGAGATCAATGGACGTGTTTTGGGGGTGCAACCCCTTCCTCAATAATAAAGTAGCCGAGAGGAAGGGGTTTCTCCCCCAAAACACGTCCCTTGATCCCCCGTGATGGCAGCTAGCACATGTTGACATTGGGAAATTTGTGTGCATCTTCCAAATTTGGCTTTTCCTGGGGTGACTTCACCCCATCTGAACGCAATATCAAACACAGTTCCTAAATACTCATGTCTGATATTGCCTTCAAATTCTACCAAATGTGAACTTTGTAAGTTCAAGATTTGTGTCTTTCTTGTTGGTTTTACACATGCCTGTTTTAGCTTAAATGGACATTTCTATTTTTGATAATGCTGCCCCAAAAATTGTTATACAACAAACATGTTGGTTTGTTTTAAAAGCCTTTTCTAAATGCACATGTGATTGTGCAGGTATTAAAAAGATTGTTCATCAAGAATGTGTGGATTATTGTCTCAACGCTACAACACTTTTGTGGGGCTCTAATTGGTGTGTTCTGTGAAAATGGGGGTTATTTCCTAAGGGCAAATCCTTTTTGCACTACAAGTGCAGTTTCAGTGCAGTTTCAAGTGCACTTGTAGTGCAAAGTGTCTTTGCCTTTAGTAAAAACACCCAACAGTGCTTTGTATAAGGTTACACAATCACGCCATTTTCGGGACTCACCACATTTCTGTCAGAGTCATCTAAAACAAACACAAGCAGTAAATGTCAACAAATATTTTCTTTTTTTTTCTTTTTTATTTGATAAAGACTTCACAAATTTGCTGGCATATTGATGGCCCCCTACCCACAAAGAACTCCAGGTATCGTAACCGGACATCACGGGCACTCAGGGAGGGCAAGCCAGGATGGCCACTTTCAAGCGCCGTCAGTGTTGTTTCATGTATCATTCTGGCCTCAGGCCCAACTGAGCTAGCATAGTTGGCCGAATGTTGGCGTAAAAAGTTATGGAGAATACAGCACGCCAGGATTATATGATTACGTTTATACTCCGCCATATGGATGGGTGTCAGAAATAGGCGGAACCGGCTGGCCAGGATCCAAATGTGTTCTCCACCACTCTTCTGGCTCTGGCCAGCCGGTAATTAAAAACCCTCTGTTCCGGGGTGAGGGTCCTCATAGGGAATGGCCGCATAAGATGGTCCCCCAGCGCAAACGCTTCATCAGTAACGAAGACGAATGGGAGTCCTTCCACATTGTCCTCTGGAGGTGGCAAGTCCAAGCTGCCATTCTGGAGACGCCTGTAAAACTCTGTCTGGGTGATGACTCCACCATCGGACATCCGGCCATTCTTCCCCACGTCCACATACAAAAAGTCATAATTAGCCGACACCACCGCCAACATCACAATACTATTGAACCCCTTATAGTTGAAATAGTACAACCCCGAGTTGGGTGGTGGGACGATGTGGACGTGTTTCCCATCAATTGCCCTCCGCAGTTAGGAAAGTCCCACTGCTGGGCAAAGTGGGAGGCCACAGTCTGCCATTCCTGTGGCGTGGAAGGAAACTGTTAAAGAAAACAAAAATAAATTAGTATTTTTGCACATAAACATGGCAAGCAGATTAGACACAAACATTCTTGGCCAACCTCCAGATAGCATTTATTAAGGGGAATTTAACAACACCAAAGTATAAGGTACACCTATCCTATTCCCCCTCCCCCCCTCTCATGGGCCATTTCTAACATTATAGGGGGGGAATTTTGGACAGGTAACCCTCTCCACTTCATTGAGAGATGAATGCCTAAATACAGGGTATTACTTGGAACAGCCCCTCCTTAGTTACACTATTGGCAGCCCACTGGACAGGTAAGAAGTGTCATAATACAAAGATATAAATACACACTGTACACATTTGAGGACATTTGGACATTCTGCTATTACCTGTCAAGATAATAATAGGATACAAAAACTTTAAACAGTACCATTTGAAAGTATACAGGCAGGCCCTTGCACTACATGCTTTGGGGAATTCATCCATAAATCTGACCACAAAAGAGGTGGGTATAGTGTGTATGGGTTTGGCAAAGTCAGCAGATAGATGATTGAGGATAGATAGAGAATTGGGATCAGCTGACTTAGCAGTTGGGGGGAGGGAGGGTTACTAAAAATGATTTGGGGACACCACAAAAAAAAGCCTCTGGCACTCTGCCTGAATTTAAAGCACAAATCACATTTCAAAACATTTTAGGGGTTGTTTGGGGTAAAGCACTACTATGGAGCTGACAAAATACATTGTTAAGTGACTACATGAGGTGAATATAGGGCAGGAGAGCATGCTGGGGAGGTTATTGAAGGCCAATCTGTATGAAGGACTAAAAAAATAATTACATAAAAATCCAGCATGCATGAGAACAAAGGGGACATTCACAGCATATTACAATCATGGTCATTAGGGAATGAGGAAAGAAATACAATATATTATCAAACATTCAATACAATAAAATGTGATATTAAAGGATAAAAATCTTACCTTCATATACTCCTTCTGCAGGACCTGAATGATGGCAGAACAGGTCTCCGGGATAATGATACCCAGAGCCTGGGGGGAGATGCCTGTCGAGAACTTGAGGTACTGCAGGCTTCTCCCTGTTGCCAAGTACCGCAGGGTAGCGACGAGCCTCTGCTCCAGAGTGATGGCTTGCCTCATGCAGGTATCCTGCCAGCTGATATAGGGGGTCAGCGAAGCCAGCAGACAGTGAAATACGGGGTCTGTCATCCTGAGAAAGTTCCTGAAATCATCAGGATTATTCTCACGGATCTCACGGAGCAAAGGCATATGAGAGAACTGGTCACCCTGAAGCAACCAATTCTTGGTCCATGAATTCCTCCCCACCCTGTTCATGGACTGGACTTGTGTCAAGGTCAGGACCCCAACACCAAGCCCCCACACAGCACGAACTCTACGAGGAGTACGTATACGCAACATGGCTAGAAAACGGTCAGCTGCTCAGAATGAAGTAACAGAACGCACTGAAGAACAGCAAGGCCTGTGAAGAGCGACCTGAAAAACAGTAACGAACGAACAAGAACACAATGACTAATTAAAGTCACGTGGAACTTGCTTGCACGCACTGAAGAGCAGATACAAACCCACAAGCACAAACTGAACCACAGAAAACGATCTGAAAGCCACGAGTCTGAAAAAGCATGAATCGTCTCTCACCAAACTTTTACTAACACGAGATTAGCAAAAGGAGCCCAAAGGGTGCCGCGCTTGGTTCTGAACTGGCCTTTTCTAGTCTCGTCATACGTGGTTGACGTCACCGTGTTGTTGGCGATCGGAAATTCCGACAACTTTGTGCAACTGTGTGTATGCAAAACAAGTTTGAGCCAACATCCGTCGGAAAAAATCCTAGGATTTTTTTGTCGGAATGTCCAAACAAAGTCCGACCGTGTGTACGGGGCATAAGACTCTGCCCATACCACTCAACAACACTCATGCGGATCTAGATCCACTACCAGATTCACCTCCAAACCCAGTGGTTGAACCAAACCTTATAACACCTTGCCCAAGTACTCCTCCTAACACAAGGGTTGAAACAAATATACAGTCCAACCAGGTCACCCTTTTTCCTATTTCACTCAACAGCCCCACAGTGACCATAAATCCAGAAACTTCCCAGGATGATTTTTTAGGGTCAGCCCCCCACTTGGCACCTTCAAAAGAAAGTACGTAAGAGAGGAGGAAGGGGGGCAGAGGAAAACTCAAAAGGAAAAATATGGAAAGTATAAAGATTTTCAACTTATCTACCCATATATTGTCTATGGAAGAGACTTCACTCTTGAGTAAAGGTCTTACTTTTGCACCAACCATCCGCCCAAACCCTTTCATGTTATTCAAAGACCTTAATAAATTTATCCAAGACTTGACAGTGAAAAGGTTCTACAATATTCAATCCTCTCTGAAACCCCCACCCCCGGAAGAAACCATTGAAACCATTAACCAGGATGCCCTCTTGATAGACACAGACACAGATTCCTCCATCATCTTGGACCCAGATGAACTCCATACAGAAAATCCCTTTGCAGATATGGAATTGTACACTCAACATTACCAAACATCCCCCCCGATTCAACATACAAAATTCAAACCCAAGTCCATCTTCAACCCAGTACATAGAAAAGGCCCCTATTTACAAACATTTTATCAAGTCATGTATACTGATCTTGTCCAAATGTGTAAATCAGCTTCAAAGAAAAGATCTAACCTCTCCAAAACAGGACAAAAGGCCCTTGATGAATTAACCAACAACCATAACATCGTCATAAAGGCAGCAGCCAAGGGGGGGCATTGTAATACAGAATAGTTCAGACTACATGGCGGAATCACTCAGACTGTTATCCAACACCAACACTTATTCTAAACTCACCCATGATCCTCTACCAGAATTCACCCTGAAAACAACAAAATTAGCCAACACAGCCCTAGAAGATGATATTATTACCAAAACTGAACTGTCATTCCTCATCAAAGGTTTTTCATAAAACTCCCTATTTTTATCATTTACCAAAAATCCATAAGGATTAGTTTAACCCACCAGGCCATCCCATAATAGCTGCTATGGAAAGCATCACCAGCGGGTTTTATATGTACATAGACCACTTTCTCCAACCCCTTGCTCAACACCTCCCATCTTATATCAGAGATAGTACCCACCTATTGGAAATGCTTTCCTTCTACACCTGGGAACCCACCTACCAGTGGGTGTCCTTGGATGTTACATTTCTATACAATTCCATCCCCCACACAGTAGGCCTCAAAGCAGTTGAACATTTTCTCTCTGAGGACCCTCTTATCAATCCCAGACAGGCACAGTACATCTTGGAGGCCACACAACTCTATCTAGAACACAATTATTTTGAGTTTGACCACACCTTCTATCTACAAACTCAAGGTACCGCCATGGGTGCCAATTTCGCCCCAAGCTATGCTAACTTGACCATGGGCTATTGGGAACTACAGTACGTCTCACACAACAACCCCTTTTCCGCCCAAATCATATACTACGGGCGTTACATCAATGATATTATTATGATCTGGGAGGGCACATCAGAAAGTGTAGAGTCCTTTGTCAAGCATTGCAACTGCAACTCTCTAGGGTTATCCTCTAGGGTACCCCAAAAAATTAATCTTCTTGGACTTAAAACTTTTTCATAGTGAATCTGAAATACATGTTACAAACTTTGTCAAACCTACAGCTGGGAACTTCTATATTCACTACCAGAGTTGTCACCATCCAACATGGATTAATAACATACCGAAGAGCCAATTTAATAGAATTTGGCAGAATTGTACCAAGGACGAAGATTACTATACACAGGGTAAACTCCTTTCAAAAAAATTTCAGGACAAAGGATACCCACCACATCTGTTACAAGAGGCCTTCCTCCAACAGGCAAAGAAACCTCCACCCAAACCCAAAACATCAGATGATCTACAACCAACACGTTTCACCACCCAATTTCATGACTGTCATAAGAACATGGAGAATATCTTAGCTAAACATTGGTGCATCCTGCTTGGAGACCCCTTTCTAGGTTCCTCCCTTACCCAACTACCCAAGGTTTCATATCGCAAAGCTAAAACTATAAAAAGCAAGATAGCACCCAGCAAAATCCGCAATGTTCCATCCACTCCAGTCTCACACATTCCCCTAATTCCATTAGTAGGAATGTATCAATGCAAGAAAAAATTATGTCTCACTTGCAAATTTGGACAAAAAAACTTCACTGTCAAAGATAAAACATATACCATAAAAGAATTTTACAATTGCTCTAGTGAGTATGTAGTGTACTGTCTGACCTGGCCATGTGGCCTCTTTTATGTGGGTAGGACCATACGCCCCCTATGCCAACGTTTTGGCAAACATAGGTGTTTCATAGAAAAGGGCTGGGACAAGCATAGTGTTCCTCTTCATTTTCTGAAGGAACACCAAAAATCCACCATGGGCCTCAGAGTTTGGGTTATTAAGGCCATGCCCAGAGGTCTTCCTGCTGCAGAACGTTTCAAACGCTTATGTCAGCAGGAGGCCTACTGGATATATTCATTGGGTACTCTCTCGTGGGGGGACTCAATGAAGAAATAGAAACACACTCTTTATTGTAGCTTATTCCCCTCCCCCTTCTTTATTTCTTTATTATATATTTTTTATCTTTATACAAACCATTTTTGGTGTTTCACAGCAAAAGAACACATCTGTGCTCATTTTCCATCTGTTCTGTATCACTGAGTTACCTGGGGGACCCTTGCCCCCTTACGTGCTCAGTAAGCAACTCCCTGTCTAATAACAAACACAAAAAAAAACCCTCTCTCCCCCTCCCTTCATGTCCCTCCTGAGCTCATCCTCATAATGTGTACTGTAGTGCATTTTAATCCACCATTTTTTCTGTTTTATTTCTATTTTTATTTTTATTTTTTCATATAATTTTTTCATCATTTTTATATACTTTTTATTTTATTTTATATATATTTTTTTTTTATTATATATTTTTTTATATATATTTTTTATTTTTTAATTATCATTTTTATTTTTTATTTTTATTTTATTCCATTTACAATTATTATTCATATACTGCATTAAACTGACCCCTAGTTCATCCCAGTTTTAATTATTCACTCTTTATTTTCTATTTTTGTGCTTTTTGGAATGTGTGGGTCCGCTGGCTGTTGTGGTTCCACAGCCACGGACCTCCAGCCCATATACCTAAATCAAATTGTCTCCACCATGTATTTAAGCTGCTCTCCTCCTGAGAGCAAAAAGGCCAGTAGAAGGAGCTGTGAGCCCCAAGTGCGTAGCCTGTACCATCCCCATCACCTGCCTGGATGCTCGCCGTGCACTAGTGATGTCATTTCCGCTTCCGCGCTCCAGAGTGATCAGCGTGGAGCTCTCCATACAGTGGATGCAGCGGATCAGCCTGTGAGGAGATCCCACACCCTGACGGCCAAAGGGACGAGATCCACGCCGGCAATAGAACACCAGCACATCCCAGGACACTGCCATCCTTAAAGAACACCCCCACTCTGTGAACCAGTAAGTGTAACTATTACACTAACTTCTATTTTGCATAATAGGCTATTACAGTTGGCGCCTCCACACCCCCTTCCTCTATAGTGTAACATCATACCCTATGGATCCAGGTCATCTCTAATTTTGACAATTCTCTAACCAAGTAACCCCCCCTCCAGTGAGCACTGTATTTATCTATCACCAGGAAGAGTGTATTTGCTGGATTGCAGTTATGAAACATGTCAAAATGTTTAGAGACTGAATGGTATTTAATTTTAGCAAATTTTAATGTTGGTAATGTGCTCCCCTATGTGGACCTGCATTGGTTGCTTGGTCCTACCAATGTATTGAAGCCCGCAAGGGCATTGGAGTAGATAAACAACTCCTGTAGAACTACACGTAATGAATGGCTCGATTTTGTACTCCTTAGAGGTACTTGTTGAAAAAAAAACTGTTCTCTTTGTCTTACTCCTATTCAACATGCAGACTTGACATCTGCAACATTGATGGTATCCAGAAAGATTCTGGAAAAAAGACAACCTTTTTGTAGGTGGATCCACAACATTGGGGGCAATCCTATCCCTAAGAGAAGGAACCCTTTTAAAAATTACTTGTGGCTTCTCTGGTAGAATGGTGTTAATAATTCTATCATTGCCCAACAGATGCCAATGTTTACGTATGATTTTCTTAATTAAATGATGTTGAGTTGAGTATGTTGTGATAAAAGGGATGGCGGGTCCCTCTCTCTTTTTCTTGGGACCTACATCCAATAAAGTGGATCTATCAAGTTTTGTGACCTCTTCTATGGTGGCCTCTAAAGTCTGCAAATTATAACCCTTTTCGTGTAATCTATTCTTCAAAATATCAGCTTGAGATCTGTAATCCACCATTTCTGAACAATTACGTCTCATTCTGACAAATTGGCTCTTTGGCACCGACTTTAGCCAGGCATCATTATGACAACTGTCCAAAGGTATAAAGGCGTTGCGATCCGTTTGTTTGAAGTACGTAATTGTCTTAAAATCACCATCTCCTTTTATAATAGTGAGATCCAAGAAATTAATTCTCTCTTGGCTCGCTTCATGAACAAACCTGATCCCTCTCTCATTATTATTGATGGAGGAGAAGAATTCATCAAGCTGGGGGATGGTACCATCCCATAGGAGGAGGACATCATCTATATACCTCGCCCAGAACACAAGATGTGGCTTACGGTCATTATAGATGACGTCCTCCTCCCACTTGGCCATAAAGAGGTTGGCCAGGCTTGGAGCATATTTAGCGCCCATAGCTATACCACGTTGTTGTCTGCAGCGAATTCCAGCAGATCCATAATATATTCCTGTGGTTGTTGAGGTATTTTTGAAAGAACGTTCAAAAAATATTTTACCGCTGAGAGCCCCAAATTATGTGGAATAATAGTGTACAGTGATGTGACATCAGCTGTCACCAACCACATATGTTCATTAGATTTTAATTGAGACAACAAATGGATCACATGTCTCGTGTCCTTCAAATATGAAGGCATTTGTTGTACAAGAGGCTGGAGAAAATAGTCTATGTACTTGCCCACCCGGGATGTAACAGAATCGATACCACTCACTATCGGACGTCCTGGCAAGTAAGACTTAAAATGTTTTATCTCCCACAAATTCTCTACCTATTCAGAACTCTGCCCATCCCCATACCGAAATACTTCTTCAAATCTCTGCAATCACTTATCAACAAATGCATTTGGAAAGGTAACAAGCCTAGATGCGCATATGCCACACTTAGGAAAAGTAAACTGGCAGGAGGAGCAGGATCCATTGATTTTGAAGATTATTACCTGGCATCTGTACTGGTCCAAGTAGTGGACCGGTTCCAACCTGAAACACGAAAACTGTGGAGCAGACTTGAAAGATCATCCCTACTTCGCCCTAATCTGAAGTGGTGGCTAATGAGCACACCACTAAGTCATCCACTACCGACATCACTACCCCCTACCATGAAAGCAACAGCCCATGCATGGACTACTCTTACCCATCCCACCCATAACTCGATTGAAACACTGAACCATCTTTCACCTGATTTATCCTTATCTACTTGGGCATGCATGGGGATTTAATCCATTCAAGACTTATTTCAGGGCCCTCAGCCGAAAACCCTTCTCCCGTCTACAACGGGAATTTAAACTTCATCCTACGGAACTTTTCACCTACATCAGGGTCAAACACTGCCTGGCTTCACTGCAACTCCCTCTATACACAATTCCTCCAAAGGCCTGGGAACTATTCTCTGGATCATCCCCTACAAATAAAGGGATTTCAATTTTTTATAACTTATTACACCACAAACTTACCTTCACAAAAACATCATCCCACTTACATTGGGAAAAAGATTTAGGCCATTCTTACACCGAACACCAATGGCAAAGAGCTCTTAAATCTATCTACAAAGCAACTAAATGCTCTACTCTGTGGGAACTCGCTTAAAAAGTGTCCCTTAGCTGGTATCTAACCCCTGCAAAACTCGCGCATTTCAGTGCAGCAACACCAGACAAATGTTGGAGATGTCACACAACTAAAGGTGACATGTTTCACATTTTTTGGCAATGCAGAAATCTTAGCAAATATTGGGATATTATTTTCCAAATCATATCAGACATAGTCAATACACAGGTTCCACCTACACCCGACCTCGCGATCATGAACCTTTACATAGAGTCTATACCAAATCACACCAGACATATTATTACTCACATCCTGTTAGCCGCAAGACTGAGCATCACTAGACTGTGGAAAATGGAAAAAGCCCCTTTTTTAGAACACACACTTGAACTGATAAATCTACATTACAACTATGAGCTAGCGGTGGCCTCAAGTGAAGGTAATATCAGTACAATAATGAAGGCATGGTTGCCATGGTCAACTTGGTCTAGAGAATTTCTTATGATGATTTTTCTGTTATCTTTTGGCTTGAAACTACAATGAGTTAGGTTTAGATAATTCTATGTTTAGAGTACATGGCCCATTAATAACATCTACTTGATCCCCCCCAAGTAACAAAAGTGGTCCCATTAGGGGTTCTTGGGGGAGGAACAACATCAAAATCCGAAGGACCATGTTTCCCAGTTAACACCGATCTTTACGTTAGGCGAATACTCCACAAATAAGTTACTGTTTGTTTCATAAGTAATCATTGAAACCTGTCTGTATTTGTAATCAATACTATCTACAATTTTATATCGAAGTACAATGCTTACATTGTTTACTACTGTATTAACATAAACAATAAAAAACTATTGAAAAAAAAAAGACTTGAGACTGGAGCGAAGGTTCACCTTCCAGCAAGACAACAACCCTAAACATACAGCCAGAGATACAATGGAATGGTTTAGATCAAAGCATATTCATGTGTTAGAATGACCCAGTAAAAGTCAAATTGTCTCCACCATGTATTTAAACTGCTCACCTCCTGAGAGCAAAAAGGCCAGTAGAAGGAGCTGTGAGCCCCAAGTGCGTAGCCTGTACCATCCCCATCACCTGCCTGGATGCTCGCCGTGCACTAGTGATGTCATTTCCGCTTCTGCGCTCCAGAGTGGTCAGCGTGGAGCTCTCCATAAGTGGATGTAGCGGATCAGCCTGTGACGAGATCCCACAACCTGACGGCCAAAGGGACAAAATCCAAGCCGGCAATAGAACACCAGCACATCCCAGGACACTGCCACCCTTAAAGGACACCTCCACCCTGTGAACCAGTAAGTGTAGCTATTACACTAACTTCTATTTTGCATAATAGGCTATTACAGTTGGCACCCCTACACCCCCCTTCCTCTATAGTGTAACATCATACCCTATGGATCCAGGTCATCTCTAATTTTGACAATTCTCTAACCAAGGAACCAAGGAATTCTTACACTGAACACCAATGGCAAAGAGCTCTTAAATCTATCTACAAAGCAACTAAATGCTCTACTCTGTGGGAACTCGCTTAAAAAGTGTCCCTTAGCTGGTATCTAACCCCTGCAAAACTGGTGCATTTCAGTGCAGCAACACCAGACAAATGTTGGAGATGTCGTACAACTAAAGGTGACATGTTTCACATTTTTTGGCAATGCAGAAATCTTAGCAAATATTGGGATATTATTTTCCAAATCATATCAGACATAGTCAATACACAGGTTCCACCTACACCCGACCTCGCGATCATGAACCTTTACATAGAGTCTATACCACATCACACCAGATATATTATTACTCACATCCTGTTAGCCGCAAGACTGAGCATCACTAGACTGTGGAAAATGGAAAAAGCCCCATCTATAGAACACACACTTGAACTGATAAATCTACATTACAACTATGAGCTAGTAATAATGAAGGCATGGTTGCCATGGTCAACTTGGTCTAGAGAATTTCTTATGATGATTTTTCTGTTATCTTTTGGCTTGAAACTACAATGAGTTAGGTTTAGATAATTCTATGTTGAGAGTACATGGCCCATTAATAACATCTACTTGATCCTCCCAAGTAACAAAAGTGGTCCCATTAGGGGTTCTTGGGGGAGGAACAACATCAAAATCCGAAGGACCATGTTTCCCGGTTAACACCGATCTTTACGTTAGGCGAATACTCCACAAAGAAGTTACTGTTTGTTTCATAAGTAATCATTGAAACCTGTCTGTATTTGTAATCAATACTATCTACAATTATATATTGAAGTACAATGCTTACATTGTTTACTACTGTATTAACATAAACAATAAAAAACTATTGAAAAAAAAAAGACTTGAGACTGCAGCGAAGGTTCACCTTCCAGCAAGACAACAACCCTAAACATACAGCCAGAGATAAAATGGAATGGTTTAGATCAAAGCATAGTCATGTGTTAGAATGACCCAGTAAAAGTCCAGACCTAAATCCAATTGAGAATCTGTGGCAAGACTTGAAAATTGCTGTTCACAGATGCTCTCCATCCAATCTGACAGAGCTTGAGCTATTTTGCAAAGAAAAATTGTCAAAAAGTCACTCTCTAGATGTGCAAAGCTGGTAGAGACATACCGAAAATGACTTGCAGCTGTAATTGCAGCAAAAGGTGATTCTACAAAGTATTGACTCAGGGGGGCTGAATACAAATGCACACCACACTTTTCACATATTTATTTGTAAAAAATTTTGAAAACCATTTATCATTTTCCTTCCACTTCACTTTCACTTTTATGTGCCACTTTGTGTTGGTCTATCACATAAAATGCCAATAAAATACATTCACATTTTTCAAGGAGTATGAATGAAGGCACTGTACAGTAAGCCTTCAAAATGGGAGCTTTTGATTGTTCAAGTTCAGTTCCCATAGACTTTAATAGGGTTTGTGCCAAACTTTTGCGATGTTTGAGAGTTGTGGCACGAACCGAACGGGGGGGTGTTCGGCCCATCTCTACTCCTTGAAAGCCTCTGAGAAAATTAGAGCAGGAACATGCCATTCCGTACAAACAAGTATGAGATGTCCCCCCAGAGGAGTGAGCATTTTTTCCCCTGGCTTAAAGGGCTTCATAGTTTCGTGCAACTGGGCTTGAGGTTTGGGTTTGAAGCCTGAGACCTGTAATTGGTGAAAAGAATGCTTCTTGGAAGTAGAAGGAGCAGCAGGTCTCTGAACCATAGGTTTTGTTTTCTTTTTAAACAGTAACAGAGTGTCCACAATCACCTTCTGAATGCAATCATCCAAAGTAGGATCAAACAATCATTTTCATTAAAGAGCCAAATGTGTGTTATAATACATACAGTATGTGATATGATATTTCATGAAATTTTATTTGGCAAAGCACAAGTTAATGCCTGAAGGGTATAAATTCCCATTATCAAAAATGGCAGAATCCAGCTTCCTGAGGATAACCAATAAGGTTGAATACTGTTGAAGCTTGATCCACGTCACCTCCGGGCAGTGACACACATCGCACTTTAGGTATTAGAGTGAGGCACGACCATCACTGCCCATATGCAAACAAGAGCTGTTTACACCAGATCCAGGGTCTTTTTAGGTACAGGAACAAGTGAGTGTAATGTTGTACTCTATTATGAAATAAATGATGTAGAATGTTTTTTTGCAATGAGACTCTTTTTGTCATCCATAGCCGCAAATGTGTCCACTGTGCTATTGTATATGCTGAGCATTATTTGAACAACATTTGTGGAAACTCATCAGGGGAATGCCCCACAAGCGCTGTTGACCATACTAGAGATAGATGGTCATACAGATTTGGGGACTTCCAGTCCAAGTGGGGCACCAAGAACCCTCTGTCCAGTACCACATCCTATCAGAGCTATCCAGCACCACATTCTATTAGAGAAATTATACAAAAGGACTCTATAAACTGGTATTAAGGACCTTGACGGTACCACATAAATAAAAAATTATAAAAAATGTATGCACCAT
The DNA here is from genome assembly GCF_042186555.1 of Aquarana catesbeiana. Classification (NCBI taxonomy): domain Eukaryota; kingdom Metazoa; phylum Chordata; class Amphibia; order Anura; family Ranidae; genus Aquarana; species Aquarana catesbeiana. The sequence goes on from NC_133325.1 coordinate 343,043,162, forward strand.
CATGCTGACACGAAGGAAGGGGGACACTGAGAGGCTCACTCCACTTGACCTTATCAGCCGATTCACCACTCTAGGACTACTTAGCATTTTTGGATAAAATTCAAACCAACTAAGTTTTTATATAAAATTTGAAAAAGTTTAAACAAGTAAAAAAAATAATAATTACAATTCTGGTCTAGACAGTCCAATCCTAGTCTGTTATGCAATGATTATCTGTTATAGCAAACAAGAATTCAGAAGGGCTGAAATAATGTAGGGGCTCATGGAGTTGCAGGGCTCTGCACGTGGGCCTGATGCCAATAGGGGCCCGGTCATGGAGAGGGGCCTTCCGGTGACAGCAGGTCAAGGACCGGGACAGCTCTCTTACCCCTCTCTCTCTCACCTCCCTCTCTCTCGGTCACTCCCTCTTTCCCTCTGTCACCCCTTTCTGTCACCCTCCTCTCTCTCTCATCCCATCTCTCTCTCTCTCTCTCTCTCTCTCACACCTCTCTCAGCTCCCTCTTGCTCTCTCTGTCACCCCCTCTTTCCCTCTGTCACCCTCTCTGTCACCCTCTCTCTCTGTCCCACCTCTCTCTCTGTCACCACTCTTTCTTTCTCACACCTGACACTGAATGTTTGTCTGCTAGAGAGCTCTACACTGGGCAGACAAGGGGCAGCGCCCTAGGCACACACACAGCATAGGAAGAGAGCAGAAGGGGGAGAGGATTAAACAGGGAGACATCATGGGACATAAGGATTAACATACACTATCTATCCCTGCCTAGGATCCCACACTAGACATCCATATCATCTCCATATACCGTAGGGCAGTGCAACTGCTGACTTCCCACTTTATGATCGTTAGGCCCCTTTTACACAATCAATCCAATTGGGTCCACCTGTCCATTTTTCAGGCAGACCCAATTGGACCTTACATTCTCATCAAGGGAGTAGTGGATATAAACAAACTTGTGTTCATTTACACCCCCTACCTCCAATCCATTCTGATCTGCTAAAAACAAACTAAAGGGGATCTGTTCCCCTCTGTCTGTGCAAATCAGATTGAAGGGCAGTCGGGTGTAAAAGGACAGTGAAATCTGTTTACACCCGACTGCCCAGAGAGCATAGCAGCTGTATGCTCAGCATAAAATGTCAAAATGGGGAGGGGACACTAAAATGTACCTTTGTCTAAGTTTAAAATCCCTGCAATGGCCCTGCACATAGATTTGTTTTGTAGGAAAAATTTCCTTCATTCCTACCACAAAGCCCTCCTTCTTTGCTTTGTACCATTGGTATCTGTTGAAGCTAGATATACTACACCCCCCTATCCCAGTCTAGTTTCTTCGTCATCCACGCAATTTTTTGTGCGAGTAATTTTTTATGCAGTGATGAACATCCAGCGGACACCCTTATCTATTTGTCAGTCTTATTCTGGACCTTACCCTCTGCTGGACAGCCAATATGAAATATACTTATCATGCAGGGTGTGATGTGTATACTGCACTTGACTATGTGTAATTTATGTGCCTTTCATATGCATAAGTAATTTGCTAACCAACCTTGGTGAACTGTTAAAAGAGTACTTTAAATTTCTTACCTATTAAAGTGGTTCTAAAGCCAATATATTTTTTACCCTAATGCATTCCCTGCATTAACCACTTGCTGACCACCCTAAAGCAGTTTTACTGATACGGAGTGGCAGCTGTGCACCAGATCATGTATATTTACTTGATCAGTGGCAGTGCGTCCATAAGGGTGCATGGGCGCCGCCCCCTCTCTCCAGGCACCCCCTCTATGACCAATGGATAGATTCAAGCTTTGCATGAATCTATCCATGGCCATGCTGCCACCCCCTAATCAGGCGCCCGACCCCTTTTCGGGCGCCGGGCGCCTGAATTACAGCGGCGGGGGGTGGTCTAATAGGCATCAAAAAAGGTGACCTACGAGCGCCATGCTTGGCGCTCGCAGTTCACCCAGGTCCTAACACTGAACCTCCTCTCCGCCAATCAGGTGCTCAGGTCTGTTACCCATCACCTGATTGGCTGAAATGACAGGCGCTGTGATTGGATGCCTGATGGGAGGAGAGGACGGGAGGAGAGGATAGGAAGAGACATATGAAGACACTGCTCGGAGGACACCGCTCACCGCCGTCACCCGCTGCCCCACCGAGACAGGGTAAGTGGGTGGGGGGAGGGTTACAGGGGTGACATTGGATGGCACAGTGGCAACATTCGATGGGCAAAGTAGCAGCATTCGATGGGCACAGTGGCAGCATTTCATGGCACAGTGGCAGCATTTGATGGGCACAGTGGCAGCGTTTGATAAGCACAGTGGCAGCATTTGATGGGCACAGTGACAGCATTTGATGAGCACAGTGGCAGCATTTGATGGCACAGTGGCAGCGTTTGATGGGCACAGTGGCAGCGTTTGATGGCACAGTGGCAGCATTTGATGGAATAGTGGCAGCCTTTAAAGGGTGCAGTGGCAGCCTTTAAAGGGTGCAGTGGCGGCATTTGATGGGTGCAGTGGCGGCATTTGATGGGCACAGTGGCTGCGTTTCATGGCACAGTGGCTGCAATTGATTGTTTTTTTCAGTATTTTTCAGTATGTTTGCGTCCCCCCAAAAATTTTAAGCACCAGCCGCCACTGTTCTTGATTGTGCATGTCCACCAGCAGGGGGGTGCGCGTGTGCCGCTTCTGCTGTGAATATTCACAGCAGAAGCCGATCTATGGGTGCCAGACGTTCAGTGTCCTTCGGCACCCACTAATTGTTGGTAAAGAACACAGAACGGCAATATGCTTATGAAAAAAAGGCAGATGTTCTGACAGGGAGGAAGGGATGGATTCTGTGTTCCTGCAAAGCAGGGACTATAATCCATTTCTACCCCTAGTAAAAACAGCACACAGTATACACCAAAACACTGGTTAGACACACATTTAACCCTTTTATCGCCCAAAATGTTTAACCCTTTTTCCTGCCAGTGTCATTAGTACAGTGCATATTTTTAGCACTATATTTGCGTCACTGATTCCCAAAAAGTGTCAAAAGTGTCAGTTAGTGTCTGATTATCTCCAGCAATATTGCAGTCCCGCTATAAGTCATTGATAGCTGCCATTATTAAAAGAAAAATCCAGTTTATATACAGTGGGGACGGAAAGTATTCAGACCCCCTTAAATTTTTCACTCTTTGTTATATTGCAGCCATTTGCTAAAATCATTTAAGTTCTTTTTTTTCCTCATTAATGTACACAAAGCACCCCATATTGACAGAAAAACACAGAATTGTTGACATTTTTGCAGTTTTATTAAAAAAGAAAAATGGAAATATCACATGGTCCTAAGTATTCAGAACCTTTGCTGTGACACTCATATATTTAACTCTTAACTATTTATGGTTCTACACCTTCATTTGAGTCCAGCTGTGTTTGATTATACTGATTGGACTTGATTAGGAAAGCCACACACCTGTCTATATAAGACCTTACAGCTCACAGTGCATGTAAGAGCAAATGAGAATCATGAGGTCAAAGGAACTGCCCGAAGAGCTCAGAGACAGAATTGTGGCAAGGCACAGATCTGGCCAAGGTTACAAAAAAATTCTGCTGCACTCAGGGTTTCTAAGAGCACAGTGGCCTCCATAATCCTTAAATGGAAGACGTTTGGGATGACCAGAACCCTTCCTAGAGCTGGCTGTCTGGCCAAACTGAGCTATCGGGGGAGAAGAGCCTTGGTGAGAGAAGTAAAGAAGAACCCAAAGATCTCTGTGGCTGAGCTCCAGAGATGCAGTCGGGAGATGGGAGAAAGTTGTAGAAAGTCAACCATCACTGCAGCCCTCCACCAGTCGGGGACTTATGGCAGAGTGGCCCGACGGAAGCCTCTCATCAGTGCAAGACATATGAAAGCCCGCATGGAGTTTGCTAAAAAACACCTGAAGGACTCCAAGATGGTGAGAAATAAGATTCTCTGGTCTGATGAGACCAAGATAGATCATTTTGGCCTTAATTCTAAGCGGTATGTGTGGAGAAAACCAGGCACTGCTCATCACCTGTCCAATACAGTCCCAACAGTGAAGCATGGTGGTGACAGCATCATGCTGTGGGGGTGTTTTTCAGCTGCAGGGACAGGATAACTGGTTGCAATCGAGGGAAAGATGAATGCGGCCAAGTACAGGGATATCCTGGATGAAAACCTTCTCCAGAATGCTCAGGACCTCAGAATGAGCCGAAGGTTTACCTTCCAACAAGACAATAACCCTAAACACACAGCTAAAATAATGAAGGAGTGGCTTCACAACAACTCTGTGACTGTTCTTGAATGGCCCAGCCAAAGCCCTGACTTAAACCCAATTGAGCATCTCTGGAGAGACCTAAAAATGTCTGTCCACCAACGTTTACCATCCAACCTGACAGAACTGGAGAGGATCTGCATGGAGGAATGGCAGAGGATCCCCAAATCCAGGTGTGAAAAACTTGTTGCATCTTTCCCAAAAAGACTCATGGCTGTATTGGATCCAAGAGTGCTTCTACTAAATACTGAACAAAGGGTCTGAATACTTAGGACCATGTGATATTTCATTTTTTTTTTAATAAATCTGCAAAAATGTCAACAATTCTGTGTTTTTCTGTCAATATGGGGTGCGGTGTGTACATTAATGAGGAAAAAAAATGAACTTAAATGATTTTAGCAAATAGCTGCAATATAACAAAGAGTGAAAAATTTAAGGGGGTCTGAATACTTTCCATCCCCACTGTATACCATAGTTTGTAGACGCTATAACTTTTGCGTAAACCAATCAAAATACACTTATTAGGATTTTTTTTACCAAAAACATGTAGCAGAGTTCACAGTATATTGGCCCAAATTTATGAAGAAATTTGATTTTTTCCTTTTTTTTTTAAATTTGGTATCTTTTATAGCAGAAAGTAAATGTGACAGACCTAGCCGGGAAAGAGACTTTTGGAGGGGACTGTATGCTAGCCTCTTGCCGATCGATCGGGGGCCCTTGCATTTGGGGGAACGGTGCTCTTTGTGAGCTGTATGCCTGGGGACTCTTGAGGTGGTATTACTGTGGATTCGGGTCCTGGTCCCCCAGGACACACAGACTCTGGGGACCCTGGATTTGCCATATTGGAATAGTGGCTGATTCATAATGCTGGGACAGATACTGTTAGGAGATGCTGATGTAAATTCCAACACCTGTCTGTCTATTGTCTGCTAAAATGTGTATTGTAAATAAGTCTACTATGGGATCTAAGAGTCATTAGATCCCCATTGTTATTTGTGTTAATTAACTCTGCTATTGTGTGAAGACGAGTCTATGTTGATTGTGATAATGTTGATTGGATTTTCTTAACTACAAGACGGCCAGTCTGGCCTACCGGTCATGACTGAGTCATCTAGGCTGTCTAAAGGGATTAGTTAATTAGCTCATGTTAATTAGGTTAATTAGGTTACAGCTGTATTGTTAGAGTAATATGAGCAGGAGGTCTGCACCTCCACTTTGAGTGTATAAAAGCCTGTATTTTGCAATAAAGGATAGTCCTGTTTGAACTTACATACAGCCTGCCTGGTGTTTGTTCTGAGCTATCACAACTGGACTAGAACAGCACAGAGCTGTAGTTCTAGTCCCGGAGCAATCAGATGGTGCGATCTGCAATCTGATTCTATAGCAGCAGAGGAGTGTCGGGAGAGTGGAACCGAGCGAGCAAAGGGGCTCGTTACATTGGTTGGCAGCGGTGGGATTTGCTCTCCAGTTATTGGGACACTCCAAACCAGCCTGCAGGAGAGCCACGCTAAAAGACTCACTTGAGAGCTGTGGAGGGAATGGTGGGATCGTGCTTCCTTGCCGTGAACACATCCAAACCATCACCTGGATCCAAGGTAGCAGGATAGCAGGAGAGGAGAGATACCAGCCACCATGGATGAGGAATTCAGAAGGAGGTTGCGAGAGAAGGAGATACAGCACAGAGGACCAGTATCAGAGCTGGTCCTGCTAGGATGGTTTGATTCTATCCGCTGTGAACTCTGGAAGGGAGCGGTAGCCCATGAGCAGCGATACCAGGGAAAAGTTCTCCCCTCCATCCATGTGAGGTACTGGTCGCAGTATGAAGTGCAAATGCTGTTTTTGGGGGAACAGCCGAACCAGGAGTGGACAGCCGAGTTAAGCAGGCTGATCCGGGCAGAAATGTGGTTGGACGAGAGCTACAGAGCCCTCCAGTGGTATGTAGCCCAAGTGTGCCCATGGACAGCGGATGACAGCCCCTTGGAAGGCTTTGACTACGATGGCCTGGGATTGTTATACTGGAGGCTGTCCAGGGACCTGACTTTGGGAGTGATCGGGAGTGGCGTTTGGAGGAAATAATGGAGCACAGAGAGTGGAGACTGAATGTCTCAGAAGTGCACTGGGCACTGGAAGATTTGGAGTTTCTGGCCGTTCAGGAATGGGAGTTGGAGATCGCCTACAAACAGCTGTTAGACTCTGCTCAGCAGCAGGGTGGTGCTCCCTTTGCCTGGGACTATCAGGAAATACCAGTTGACAACTCTGAAATCCTGGCTGAAGAGTTGACAATGTGGCAGAGTAATGCCCCGTACACACGGTCGGACTTTGTTCGGACATTCCGACAACAAAATCCTAGGATTTTTTCCAACGGATGTTGGCTCAAACTTGTCTTGCATACACACGGTCACACAAAGTTGTCGGAAAATACGATCATTCTGAACGTGGTGACGTAAAACACGTACGTCGGGACTATATACGGGGCAGTGGCCAATAGCTTTCATCTCTTTATTTATTCTGAGCATGCGTGGCACTTTGTCCGTCGGATTTGTTACACACGATCGGAATTTCCAACAACGGATTTTGTTGTTGGAAAATTTTATATCCTGCTCTCAAACTTTGTGTGTCGGAAAATCCAATGGAAAATGTGTGATGGAGCCTACACACGGTCGGAATTTCCGACAACAAGGTCCTATCACACATTTTCCGTCGGAAAATCCGACCATGTGTACGGGGCATAACGGTGTGCTTTGCCAACCTGTACCCGCAGCTATGGAGGCGGAGGTCTTATGGCGGATGCAGCAAGTGCTGACTGACCTTGATGAACCTGTTTCTGCATTGGATGATCTTGGATGGAGGAATGTGCCTGTCCAGCAGAATGCCAGAGAATTGGCAGTGGAAAATCTGAAGATTGCTGTCCCCAAACCTGAAGTGCTGACAACAGGGCAGAGCTCTGCTAACCTCTGCCCAGCACTGATAGCATCTTCTGGGTTCCACGGAGAGGAGATGGTGAACCTTTATCCCCAGACACCAGTTGCAGAGACAGGGGATTTGATAGACTTTTCTGCTAAGGAAGAACAACCTGGTGAGCCTCCAGCAGAAGAAGAGCTGTTATTAGGGCCAAACTTCACTGTGCTCTGCCCAGCACTGATAGCATCTTCCGGGTTCCAGGGACAGGAGATGGTGAACCGTTATCCCCAGACACCAGTTGCAGAGACAGGGGATTTGATAGACTTTTCTGCTGAGGAAGAACAACCTGGTGAGCCTCCAGCAGAAGAGGAGCTGTTATTAGGGCCAAACTTCACTATGCTCTGCCCAGCACCAACAGAAGTATCTGTGAAGTCACAAGGAACTTCCCCAGCTGAAGCGCTGGCAACCGGACAGAGGGTCCGAGATCTCTGCCCAACGCCTGTGGCGGTTCCGGAGGCTCAGGGTGAGGAGGTGGTCACGTCCCAGCAGCAGATCAGGATATGGGGGAGAAGGGAGAGGAGGTGTTCATCGTCCCTCCCCAACAGTTAGCCGGAGCAGATGGTGTGGGGTTTCCAGCAGAAGGGCTGGCAACAGGGCCGAGTACTGCTGGACTCTGCCCTCAACTAACAGAGGATGGATGTCCTGTGAAGGTGGATGGGACTTCAGTCTCCACCTGTATACCCCAGGGATGCTGGGCAATCAGCCCAGATCCCCAACAGCATGACGGAGTGAGCCCAGACACCCTGTCTTCTCTCCAGCGGCAGAAAGGACTCCAGGGAGAAGGGCCAGTCGAGGCCTCTCCCCAGCGACAGATATGTTCTCTGAGAGAGGCAGAGGTTGGCTGGGTGAGTTATGCTTTGTTTGGAACAATTTGTTTGGGGTACTGTGTGGGTACAGGCATTAGAGGACTGGAACTACTGACTAACTTCGGAGTCAACCTGTCTGGGGTCTCCTCCTGTGTTAGTCTCCTGCCGAAAGGGGAGAATTGTGACAGACCTAGCCGGGAAAGAGACTTTTGGAGGGGACTGTATGCTAGCCTCTTGCCGATCGATCGGGGGCCCTTGCATTTGGGGGAACGGTGCTCTTTGTGAGCTGTATGCCTGGGGACCCTTGAGGTGGTATTACTGTGGATTCGGGTCCTGGTCCCCCAGGACACACAGACTCTGGGGACCCTGGATTTGCCATATTGGAATAGTGGCTGATTCATAATGTTGGGATAGATACTGTTAGGAGATGCTGATGTAAATTCCAACACCTGTCTGTCTATTGTCTGCTAAAATGTGTATTGTAAATAAGTCTACTATGGGATCTAAGAGTCATTAGATCCCCATTGTTATTTGTGTTAATTAACTCTGCTATTGTGTGAAGAAGAGTCTATGTTGATTGTGATAATGTTGATTGGATTTTCTGAACTACAAGACGGCCAGTCTGGCCTACCGGTCATGTCTGAGTCATCTAGGCTGTCTAAAGGGATTAGTTAATTAGCTCATGTTAATTAGGTTAATTAGGTTACAGCTGTATTGTTAGAGTAATATGAGCAGGAGGTCTGCACTTTGAATGTATAAAAGCCTGTATTTTGCAATAAAGGATAGTCCTGTTTGAACTTACATACAGCCTGCCTGGTGTTTGTTCTGAGCTATCACAACTGGACTAGAATGGCACAGAGCTGTAGTTCTAGTCCCGGAGCAATCAGATGGTGCGATCTGCAATCTGATTCTATAGCAGCAGAGGAGTGTCGGGAGAGTGGAACCGAGCAAGCAAAGGGGCTCGTTACAGTAAACAATATTGTTTTTTTCATTCACAATTGTCTGTCTTTTTTTGTTTATAGTGCAAAAAATAAAAAAGTCAGTGGTGATTAAATACCACCAAAAGAAAGCTCTATTTGTGGGGAAAAAAAGGACATCAATTTTATTTGGGTACAGCATTGCATGACTGCACAATTATAAGTTAAAGAACTGCAGTGTTGTAATGCAAAAAGTGGCCTAGTCATGAAGGAGGGTAAATGGTTAAGGAAAAAAATGTCCCATTAGTTGTATCACCTCCTCACCTACCTATATATTTACCGAGTCCTATTTTGATCCAGTGCTGCACCAGTCTGCAGTGGCACTGGTCTGTGTTTTACTTGCATTTCTACAAGCAGGTAGAGTCTTGATTTGCATCACAAAAGTGTTTGGGTGCCTGGTAGCTACCATTAAGGCTACAGGAGCTTATTGTTTGTATACTGGTTTAATTTTTTTGCTAATCTCCCTTATTTTTTTTTAAATGCTGTGCAATCAGCTAGGTGGAGTTCTTAGGAAAAAAAGTTTTGACAAGAACACTGCCACTAAAGGCAGGGAAACTCAAAATGGGAAATTTAAATTTTTGACATTATTAAATAAGGTTCAGTGAGGAAAATACTTTACCACCAGTATGCCTCACAGTGTTAAACTCTTATGCAGGTATGCAACTGTGTACCTACAATTCAAGACAGAGACAGAGTTATTTTAAATTGGACCAATTATAATAACAAGTAATATTTATTGAAGTTTTTTGTCAAGGATTGGTGGAAGATTTTATTTTAATTTTTCACACTATGCTTTAATACAATCAGGTAGGTAGGCCACTGCACATGCTTGTATGGATATTGGTCCAGGTGCCATACATGAAAAAAGTAAGTAAAATATGAAGCAGGCAGTAGGTGCACCCAATGGGACTTACAATCTTGAGATTTGGGAAAGACAGGCTGCGCCCCGCACCAATGTTGACATTGATTAAACTAAGTTAGAAAATTCCTCTTATTGTAACTCCTGTTGGGTGCACCAACTACCTACTTACATACTGTAAGCTTTTAAACAAATAATAAACATACAAATGCCTAACAACTTTCATTTCCAGATCAATTGTCCTTATTGGAACAACAATCATTGGATGTTTAAATGCAAAGGTAAATAGTAGGATGTTGTTATGAAACCTAAAAAACATATTTGCTAAGGTTGCATATTGCTTAAGTAATATAGTAAGTAAAGACTAATAGTATTACTACTGTATGTGCAGGCTAGCAGTGTTAGCCAATTTAATCTGGCACTTGGTTCTTGGGTATCTTTTTTAACATTTATTTGTTCCTATCAGGTCATCTCTGAATTTTAATGTATATAGTATATCATGGCATGATAAGGCATTTGAAATGTTCTAGCTTAAAGCAAGATAAAAGGATAACAGATGAACAGAAAGATGAAGGAAAGAACAGGTATTTGACCAGATCAAGGTTAATGGGAATCTTGCAACACTTTTGCACTGATGTTAGGTGTTTCTTAGTTTGTACATTAGTTACTGTTAATTATCCTTTTTGATGAGTCAAAGCGTGCTTTAACCATATATTTTCAAGCCGCAACACAGTTCTCTTGCATCTTTTTATTGAGAATATTATCTGCTCAGCATGATTTCAGGACAGAATGTTTTTTTCTTTCTTAAATTGCTAAATAGTTTCCTCAAATTTCCAGTAAAACAAAACAGCACTTGCAGCTCTCTGCAATGAAGTGGAAACTGAAGATTACCCGTGACTGATTGCAAATATAGGAAATTAATATACTGTACATATATGCCTTAAATCAGTGCACAATCTATCTAGTCTAGTCTATATAGTCTAATGATCCATAAATCTTTATACTATAACATGAAATCACAGTTTGAAGTATATTGGCTAACTCAAAATTTTAAAGATGCAAGGTTTCAAAATTTATTTGAGCAACTGATCTAAAAAGCACTTACAGTATCTCACAAAAGTGAGTACACCCCTCACATTTTTGTAAATATTTTACAATAATATCTTTTCATGTGAAAACACTGAAGAAATTACACTTTGCTACAATGTAAAGTAATGAGTGTACAGCTTGTATAACAGTGTCAGTTTGCTGTCCCCTTAAAATAACTCAACACGCAGCCATTAATGTCTAAACCACTGTTTACAAAAGTGAGTACACCTCTAAATTAAAATGGGTCCAATTAGCCATTTCCCTCCCCGGTGTCATGTGACTCATTAGTGTTACAAGGTCTCAGGTTTGAATGGGGAGCAGGTGTGTTAAATTTGGTGTTATCGCTCTCACTCTCTCATACTGGTCACTGGAAGCTCAACATGGCACATCATGGCAAAGAACTCTCTGAGGATCTGAAAAAAATAATTGCTGCTCTACATAAAGATGGCCTAGGCTATAAGAAGATTGCCAAGACCCTGAAACTGAGCTGCAGCACGGTGGCCAAGACCATACAGCGGTTTAACAGGACAGGTTCCACTAAGAACAGGCCTTGCCATGGTTGACCAAAGAAGTTGAGTGCACGTGCTCAGCATCACATCCAGAAGTTGTCTTTGGGAAATAGACATATGAGTGCTGCCAGCATTGCTGCAGAGGTTGCAGGGGTGGGGGGTCAGCCTGTCAGTGCTCAGACCATACACTGCACACTGCATCAAAGTGATCTGCATGGCTGTTGTCCTAGAAGCAATCCTCTTCCAAAGAAGATGCACAAGAAAGGCAGCAGTTTGTTAATGATAAGCAGACCTAAGGACATGGATTACTGGAACCATTTTCTCTGGTCTGCTGAGACCAAGATAAACTTATTTGGTTCAGATGGTGTCAAGCGTGTGTGGCAGCAACCAGGTGAGGAGTACAAAGATAAGTGTGTCTTACCTACAGTCAAGCATGGTGGTGGGAGTGTCATGGTCTGGGGCTGCATGAGTGCTGCTGGCACTGGAAATCTACAGTTCATTGAGGGAACCATGAATGCCAACATGTACTGTGACAAACTGAAGCAGAGCATGATCCCCTCCCTTTGGAGACTGGGCCGCAGGTCAGTATTCCATCATGATAACAACCCCAAACACACTTCCAAGATGACCACTGCCTTGCTAAAGAAGCTGAGGGTAAATGGACTGGTGATGGACTGGCCAAGCATGTCTCCAGACCTAAACCCTATTGAGCATCTGCGAGGCATCCTCAAATGGAAGGGGAAGGAGCACAAGGTCTCTAATATCCACCAGCTCCGTGGTGGCCACACAAAATATTGATACTTTGTGTGGACATTTTCACTTAGGGGTGTACTCACTTTTGTTGCCAGCGGTTTAGACATTAATGGCTGTGTGTTGAGTTATTTTAAGGGGACAGCAAATTTACACTGTTAGGCCTCATGTGCACTGCTACTGGTAAACGGACATTCAGAGGCAGTTCTATGCTTTTTTCAGCTGCCCCTGAACTAATTCAATGTTATATATGTGTACATGTACACATGTTCATTTAATGTCGTTTTTAGGCAGTTGAGTTTAGAGTCCTTTTTTGAAAAGCAAAAAAATGAGTTCAGACGCTGAGTTTAGAGGCATTTCAAGGGTCAAATACTTATAAATGTGGCTTAATGCGGTAACTCGCATTCCGTTTACAGGCGTTTTTCGTTTTTGGCTATTTTGAAAAAAAATTTTTTTTTTCAAACGCTTCTAAACACAAACGCGTTAAATCGTACAGGAGAGGTTGTAAAAATGTCCCGTGTACATTAAGCCTTATACAAGCTGTACACTTACTACTTTACATTGTAGCAAAGTGTCATTTCTTCAATGTTGTCACATGAAAAGATATAATAAAATCTTTACAAAAATGTGAGGGGAGTACTCATTTTTGTGGGATACTGTATAAAAGAAACTGGAAACTTCTGTATCCCATATTTTTTGTTTGCCACCTTTGCAGCATGCATGTTCACCATTTTCACAATATCAAAAATTAGTGTAGCGCTAGAAAGCTGTACCTGATAAAGGAAAAATCCAAGAAATCAATCTTGGTACAACAAAAAATAGTGCAAGGTGACACAAAATAACCTATAATTACAGTGTTATGTAACAATGTGAACTATACACACAAATAAATAAAATTGAATGATGAAACATAAATCAAATGCGAACACGTGACAATGTCCACATGGATGAGAAAATGGGATAGGAAAGTTCTTTGTAATTGTAAGATGTTTTTTATCTGAATAAACCATTTTTTGGTTGACCTGCGCTAAAAAGGATTTTTCAGTATGTATGTGAGTATTAAAATCTTATTTTCTTTCTTGTCGATTGAGGGTCACAGGAATTAAGTCTTCTGTGGTTGGCAGTACTGTAGAATGACAGTTGGAGGCTTTCTCCCAATAGACTCCAAGAACAGGATTTTCTGGTGAGCACAAAAATCCTATTATTCTCTTGGTGAATAAGTCCACACTTATATGACTAGAATAAAAATAAAAAAATAAATAAAAAAAAGCTGTAAAACAAATCTGCGATATATTTTTTTACCAATAAAATTTTTATTGTAAAATTCACAAAAGTAACAATTATACAGATATAAAACATTTTAGTCTTTTATCATGTACTCGAGTATGGCGAAAGCTAAAGTAGTTATTGTGAGTCATAACACTATAGTTTCACAAAAATGATCCACCTGTCTAAACAGTATCATAGAGATTCAAGTACAATTGAAGAAATAGGTACGGCTGCCAAAAATCCCTCTGTAATAATACTATGGTCAGCCGACCATTCACTCATGGATTATGGTTACATCGCAAGTTGCTAGCAAATAGGTAATTCAAACAATTATCGTAAGAAAGAAGGAGAAGAGAAGGAGGAAATAGAAAATAAGAATTAGAATAAGAAAGAAGTTATTGCAAGAGCACGTATCATTCTGAGAAAGAGGGAAATGTCCTAATGTCACAAGGTCAAGGTCTCATGATTGTCTAAGAGTTGTGTAAGCCGCAGAGTATTCAAAAATAATCCAAGGCTGCCAAGTCTTGTTGAATTGTTCTATCTGTTTATGGGCAGTTGCCTTGATCTCTTCCATTCTATAGAGGAAATGTACCTCATCTAACCATTCTATAATTGTGGGAGTGGTGGCAGTTCTCCAGTGTCTAGGTATCACTGCTTTCGCGGCAGTAAGTAGGAATCTGGTCAGGGATTTTTTGTACCTTTTCATTGAGCAGTTGGTGATATGTAGTAGGCAACAAGCTGCATTTAAAAGTATTTTGGTTTCCGTTATATGTTTTATGGAATCAGTCACCTGTTTCCAGAAGGGCTGTATCCGCTTGCAGTCCAACCATATGTGTTATAAAGAGCCCCTCTCCTGGTTGCAATGCCAACAGAGATCAGGGACCGAGGGGAACCACTTGTGTAGTTTAATTGGTGTATTGTACCAATTTTTCCGGAGTTTAAATGAGGTCTCCTGTAGATGTGTGCTTATTGCACATTTGTGTGCAAACACGCAGGCCTGCAACCATTGATCCTTCATGAAGGATGTGTTTAAAGCTGTTTCCCAAAACTGTTTGTGTTCGTCAGGATAGCGTAAGTCTGAGGCCTGCAACCAGGAGTAAGTAAGAGTAATATTTTTTGTTGATATGTTGGACATGAAGCATACTGATTCGAAAGGAGTCAATGGTCTTGAGAAGTTTTTCTGTCTCAGTGAGTTCATTACATAGTTGTGCAATTGGCGGTATTCCCAATGATTTAGGTATGTCAAGCCTCTATCTGCCTGTAAGTCAGAGGTGGACTTAAATTTACTTCCCTCTAAACAATGTGTGGCCAGTAGTGGAGTGTTGTCTTTGATGTATAGATGGGAGAGTGGTGTCAGGGGCCCCGTTGGCGTAGGTCAGGTTCGTGCTACTGCTTGTACACAACTAAGTGTCGCCCATATAATGAGATATTGTTTCAATTGACTGGGGCATGCTTCCCAAGGAATCAAAGCTGAATATGTCACAGATATGGGTCCTAATTTGTTTTCTAGTGCTATCCAATCCTTGTTTTCTGCGTGGCAGGTCCAGTCTATTACTCTGGTCAGGTGAGTGGCTACATAGTCATTTTTAAGGTTAGGAAATCCCATGCCTCCTGCTTGTTTTCTTCGGGTAAGTATTTGTAAGCTCACTCTAGTTTTTTTGGCTGCCCAGAGAAATTTTCTGAATATGACATTCAAGGATCTGAAGTAAATAGCCGGTAATTTTATGGGAATGGTCTGGAAGTAATACAAAATTCTGGGTAAAATTGTCATTTTGATGATCGCAGCTCTGCCGAACCACGAGAAGTGCTTAAGGGTCCAACTTTCCAGGTCCTTGGTAATGGTTTGTAAAAGGGGTTGAAAATTGTGTTTGTAAAGTGAATCTAGTTGTGATGTCAATAAGATACCCAGATATTTAAGGGCAGTAGATTCCCATTTAAATTTGCAGTTATTTAGTATATTCTGACTCGTGGCGCCTGAGAGCATCAAGTTTAATGCCTTGGATTTATTATAATTTATTTTGAAGTTTGAGACATAACTGTAGGTGTCAAAAACTTGCATAAGTTGGGCATGGAAACGTGTGGTTGAGTAATGAAGAACAAAAGGTCGTCAGCGTATGCTGTGCATTTGTAATTCACGTCTCCAACCAGAAAGCCTTGTATTGATGGGGTGATGTTAATTGTGCAGATCAGGGGTTCCAGGGTGAGAATGAACAATAGGGGGGAAAGAGGACATCCCTGACGTGTCCCATTGCGTATGTGTACTGTCTCTGACAATGTCCCATTGACTTTAACTTGAGCAGTTGGGTTTTGGTAAAAGATCTTAATCCAATTCATCATGTGTGGCCTCAGACCTTTATGTGTGCAGGTGGCAAAGAGAAAGTCCCACGATAGATACACGGTCGAAGGCTTTCTCAGCGCCGGTGGAGAGTAACATACCTTTGAAATCATCCGTTCGCGACTTGTGTGTTAGGTTTAAAGCTTTTATTATGTTATCTTTTGCCTCTCTACCCGGCATGAAACCCACCTGTTCTGGTCCAATCAGCGTATGTAAAAGAGGCCTAAGGCGATTTGCCAGGATTTTCGCGTAAATTTTCAGGTCGGTGTTGAGGAAGGAAATCGGTCTGTAGCTAGTGCAATCTAAGGGATCTTTGTTAGGTTTGGGTAATACTGTCACGTGTGCTCTTAAGAAATCTTCGTGAATCTCACTTGGGTCTTTGAGGTAATTAAACGTCTTTACCATATGTGGAGTCAGAGAAATCTGCAATATATAACCCTTTATATAAATAGCAATCGCATAGATACAATGAAATGGAGCTGTTTTTTGATGAACATGACTGATCTTAGTTGTAAAATATTAGAGTATATAGATAATTATTAGGGTTCAGGTGTGCTACTGGGAAACTGAACATGGTAAGGGCTTATGCACTGGGTACATTTGCTAGTGGCTGGGAAGGATGGAATGGTGGTGCCAGCTCAGTCACTTCTACCTCCTCTTTCTCAATTACCTAATCTGGCATTCATCAGAACCACAATCCCACCCAAGTAACCAAAAGCAAAGGTCCAGGCAAAAGACTGCCATATGGTTTAGTAGCTAGTATGACTGGAGCACAAGAGCCACACTTGGGCAGAGATTCAGTCAGGGAAAACAGGTGTATAGGCGCTGCAACTTTCCCACATAAATGCCTGATGCTCAGACCATGAGGCTGACACCTCCAACGTACCAGAATAAGGAAAGGGATGGTGGGCACTCAAGATGACATCCAAAATAGTATTTTTTTATTAAGTACATGTACAAAGCTGTAAAACAGCCAGAGGTTCAGTCAGGTCTCCAGGAAAGGTCATGGGTGACAAACGGCACCAAGCTGCTGTCAACTCCTTAACAGGAAAAATTCACAAACGTGTCTTTATCTGGCACACCTCCTGAAGCTGGTGGTACAGAGGTTCTGTGTAGTCTTTTTTTCAGTGAATTAAATACACTCTAAAGTAGATTTCTTGATTAAAAGCTAATTGTTATCCCTTTTGTTCAAAGTTCAGCCTACCAAAAGGGCTTAAATGTTGTATATGGAGTTACTGAAATATACAGTATCTTCCTTTTTATAATAAAGGTAACATACCTAACCAGTCCAGGCCAATTTTCAGGTTTCAGCGCTGTCACACTTTGAATGACAATTGCGTGGTCATGCAACTCTGTGCCCAAAAATTGATATTATCTTTTTGAGACAGATAGAGCTTTCTTTTGGTGGTATTTCATTACCACTTTGTTTTTTATTTTTTGCTGAACAAACAAAAAGAAGACCGACAATTTTGAAAAAAAAATGTTTTTCTTAGTTTCTGTTTTCTAAACTTTTCTAAATAAGTAATTTTTCACCTTCACGCATGTGTGCTGATGAGGCTTCACTGACTACTGATAGGCTGCACTGATGGGCACTGAAGAGATGACACTAGTGGACACTGATGAGGCAGCACTGATGGGCACTGATGAGGAGGCACTAATGAGGCTGCACTGATATGTGGCATTGATGGGCACTGATAGGTGGCACTAATAGGCACTGACAGGCATCACTGCTGGCGACTGACAGGCAGCACTGATTGGCAGCACTGATGGGCACTAATTGGCAGCACATATGGACACAGATTGGCAGCACTTGTGGGCACTGTTGGTGCTGCACTGATCATCAGGACACTAATGATCAGTGCCCTGATTATCAGCGTAGATGTCCCCTGTGTGGATTTGCTTGTTATCAGGCTCTCCTCACACACTGTCAGCATAAGGAGAGGATTGCTGATAAATGGAAAATCCTGTTTACACTGTGATCAGCTGTGACTGGACACAGCTGGTCACATGGTAAAGAGCAGCTGTGATTGGCACTTTACCCCGCCTCTGATCAGCTGTGTCCCAAGGACACAGGGAGCACAGATCCATGCCAATGCCTGCCACAGGGGGCATGCGAGAAGCACATTCATGGGAGGGAATCCATGGACACCCTCCTAGCAATGTGAGCCCGTGCTGTAGCCATATTTTGGCTATAGCCTGGATGGGAAGTGGTTAAAAAGCCCTCATTGGACCAAACCAATTTTAACAACCTACACCCCATCTCCTTTTCGACTTTTCCTCCAATCTTCTTGAACGTCTGGTCTACAACCGGCTGAATGACCACCTCACTGAGAATAACCTTCTCGATCCTCTTCAGTCTGGATTTTGCCTTCAACACTCCACAGAAACTGCTCTATTAAAACTCATAAATGATTTACTAACAGCTAAAACCAATGGACACTATTCTGTACTCCTACTTCTGGACTCTTCGGTTGCCTTTTATACAGTTGACCATCCCCTCCTCCTTAAAAAAACTTTACTCCTTTGGTTTTCATGACTGTACTCTTCATTGGTTCTCATCCTACCTACCCCACCACACCTTCGGTGTCACTTACAATTTGACTTCCTCCTTTCATCCTCCTTTTTCAGCTTGGATCCTCCAAGGTTCTGTTCTTGGACCTGTCTTATTCTCAATCTAAACCTCCTCCCTGGGCAGCTGCTAGTCTCTCATGGCTTCAATATCATTTCTACGCTGATGATACCCAAATCTATCTCTCTACCCCTCAGCTCACTCCATCAGTATCCTCACGCATTACTAATTTACTAACAGACATCTCAGTCTGGATGTTACACCATTTCCTCATTCTCATAACTCATTCTCTCCAAAACTGAGCTGATATTATTTCCTCCCCCACGTTCTCCTTCCCCTGACTTCTCTGTCAGGATCAATAGCACAACAATCAACCCATCCCCGCATGTCAGTATGCTAGATGTAATCCTGGACTATGAACTCTCCTTTTGGCCCCACATCCAATCACTCTCCAAAGCTTGCCCCAATATCTGCAACATCTCCAAAATATGCACCTTCCTAACCAATGACACCACAAGGCTTCTAATTCACTCCCTGGTTATCTTTCGGCTCGACTATTGCAATTCCCTCCTCATTTGATTACCTTTACATAGGCTATCCCCCCTTCAGTCCCTCATGATCCACCTCCCCAGCTGTCCATGTCTGCTACCCCTCTCTGCAAATCCTTCCACTGGCATTCGCACACCCAACAAATTAAGTTAAATATACTAACAACAACTTACAAAGCCATCCACAACTCATGTCCCTATCTACATCACTAACTTAGTCTTGAAATAGCAACCAAATCATTCTCTTCATTCCTCAGAGGACCTCCTGCTCTTTAGCTCCATTGTCACCTCCTCCCATGCTTGACTCCAGGACTTCTCCTGCAACCCCTTCCATTCTATGGAACTCCCTATCCCAATTTGCCTGATTATCTCCTACTCTGTCCACTGTTAGTCGATCCCTGAAAACCCTTCTCTTCAGGGAACCCTCCACCTAACACCTGTACTTTCACTTTCTCCATTAGCTCATTCCCCTCAGTTATTATTCTATCCCTTGACCCTCCCTTTTAGATTGTAAGCTCTAATGAGCAGTGCCCTCTGATTCCTCAAGTATTGAATTGTATTGTAACTCTACTGTCTGCTCTCATATTGTAAATCTCAGTTTAAACTGTCTGCACTATATAAATCCTGAATAATAATAATAATAATAATAATAATAATAGTAGTAATAATAATAAAAATATATACACTGAAATATGGGCTTTGGATGTGTTAAAACTGTATGTGGTGGACGGGGTAAAGTATTCAACAGGGTAAACAGAGGACATGCGTCTGATTATGTTTGGTAATACCGACAGACTACGCCATACTTTATTATTATTCTATCATCATTTTATTATCATCCTATTAAGATTTTATCATTATTTTATCAAAACATCTCCAACATCTTAACATCATCTAAACAACGTTTTTAGTTTATACCTTTATTTTTCCTTTATATCCCCTATCAATGAGTATTTCATTACATGACTTCTGATGAGAATGCACCCTACTCTTTTATGTTCTTATCATTTTAGTTATCTAATTCTCTTATTTTAAATTGCATTATGTTTATGTATCCCCTCCAACATGTAACCACTTTGGATACTCTTCTGTACTGTTTGCGTTACTTGTATAATTGTACACTTTTTAACCTTTTCAATAAAAATATATATTGTGAAAAAACGGTATGTGGTGTGTTATTTTCAAACAGTGGCCTACAAAAGATTGTTGGAACACTTTTAATTCAGTCTGTACAAAATTCCTTCCTTTTTAACAGTGAAAAATATACAATTTAATCTGTTCTGAAAAGCTGGATGAGGTATGTGTTTTAGCAAAACAGGCCTGGAATAAATGAGATTAATTTATGACTATGCAGCATGTACATATTCCTTCCATTTCAGTGTAAAAAAGAAAGTGTGTTTTTTCCTCCAAAGGTAAATAAGATGAAATACCGTGTATCCAGTGTATACCATATAAAGTCTATAACGTCTATTTGAATCTAAAACAATATAAAATGTAAATGCTTTTTGGTCCTTTGAAGCTAAATGAGGGAAATATTGTGTATGCCCTGTATACTATATACCTTCTCTTTTAATCTGAAAAACATAAAATGTATTTATTTATTTTGCTGGTCTTCCAAAGCAAAAAAAAAAGATGTGGTTTAGCCAATACAGCCTACAAGAGATTGTTTAAATATTACATTATGCATTGTTTATTTGTCCTCCAAAGCTAAATGAGGGATGTGATATAGCCAATGAGACCTACAGGAAATTGTTGAAATATTGTGTATTCCGAGTTTTATTTTTTTTGGTCTTCCAAAACTGAAAAAGGATGTGGTTTAGCCAATAAAGCCTACAAGAGATTATTTAAATATTGCATATGTATTGAATACTTAAAGTGGTTGTAAAGGCAGAAGTTTTTTTTTATCTTATTGCATTCTATGCAATAAGATAAAAAAAAATCTGTGTGCAGCTGCCCCCCTCAGCCCCCCTAATATTTACCTGAGGTACAGTATATCTAGATCCAGCGATGTTGCAGAAGAGTCTCAGCTGTCCAGGACTCCCCTCCTCATTGGCTGAGACAGCAGCGTGGCACCATTGGCTCGCACTGCTGTCAATCAAACTCAGTGAGCCAATGCGGAGAGAATGGGGCTGGAGCCTGACCATGGCTCGATGTCTGAATGGACACACAGAGTGGTGGCTGCTTGCTGTGGGAACACTTGAATAGACACAAGGAGCTGTGGCTCGGTTCAGGTGCCCCCATAGCAAGCTTCTTGCTGTGGGGGCACTCAGCAGGAGGGAGGGGCCAGGAGAACTGAAGAGGAGTAGAGGAGGATCCGGGCTGCTCTGTGCAAAACCACTACACAGAGCAGGTAAGTTTAACATGTTTGTTATTTTGAACAAAAAAAACCAAGACTTTAGTATCACTTTAACTGCTTGACTACCAGCTGCCGCACATATAATGCGGCCGGTCGGCTCTCCTGTATGAACTGACGTACCCGTATGTCAGTCCATGCATGAGAGATTACTGGCGAGCACTGCGGAAGCGCGCCCGTGGGTTCAGTGGACTTGATGTCCACTGGCCGTCCACGATCGTTGTACTCAGAGGCAGAACAGGGATCTGCCTTTGTAAACAAGGCAAATCCCCATTCTGACAGGAGACTTCTCAGAGATTTGCTGTTATGTGCCTGGCATCCCTCCTACAGTTAGAACACACCCAGGGAACATACTTAATCGCTTGATCGCCCGCTAGTGTTAACCCCTTCCCTGCCAGTGTAATTTCTACATTGATCAGTGCATCTTTATAGTACTGATCAATTTAATAATGTCACTGGTCCCCAAAAAGTGTAATTTGGGGCCAGATTTGTCCGCCGCGATGTCGCAGTCCCGCTAAAAATCACAGATCGCCGCCATTACCAGTAAAAAATAAATAAATAAAAGTCCATAAATCTATCCCGTAGTTTGTAGACGCGATAACTTTTGCGCAAACCAATCAATATATGCCTATTGCAATTTTTTTTACCAAAAATATGTAGAAGAATACATATTTGCCTAAACTGATGAATACATTTTTTTTGGATATGTATTATGACAGAAAGTAAAAAAATATTTGCTTTTTTCCAACTTGTCACTCTTTTTTTGTTTATAGCGCAAAAAATAAAACCCGCAGAGGTGATCATATACCACCAAAAGAAAGCTCTATTTGTGGGAAAAAAGGATATCAATTTTGTTTGTGTACAGTGTCAAACGACCGCGCAATTGTCTGTTAAAGCGGCGCAGTGCCGTATCGCAAAAAATGGCCTGGTCAGAAAATGGGTAAATACTTCCGGGGCTGAAGTGGTTAAAACAGAACTATTCTCACTTCCAGTCTTGTGATGCAGCGTCCCAGAGCTCCCTGCCACCCTCTGACATCCTTGGGTATTGATTGCTGGCCACTTTCCTTAGTTGGGCTGAGATTACGTAATGCCTGTGCATATGCGGGAGTTTAGTCAGCTTGGCATTGCTGAATCTATACATTGAGCTGCGCATGCGCAGCTCAATATACGGAACAGACAGACAGATAGATAACTTTAATGCAGAAAAGACATTGCATATTTTTTCTGCATTAAAATCCTGCCTTGATAATAATTTTTATTTTTGCCATAAAGTTCCACTTTAAGTACTTTTACAATGTATTTTAATATCAACTGTAAAATATTTTTTTGTCCTCAAAAGCTAAATGAAGGATGTGATTTAGCAAATGAGGCTTACAAGAGATTGTTGAAATACTGCTTATGCAGTATTTACCATATTACTTAAATTTGAATATGGAAAATATAAACTTACATTTTTGTTGTTGTCCTCCAAAGCCAAATGATGGATGTGCTGTAGTCAATAAGGACTAGAAGAGATTGTTGAAATAAATTGTATGCAGTGTGTACCATATTATCTATATTTTAATCTGAAAAATATAACCTTTCATTTGTATTTTGACCTCAAAAGCTACATGAGGGATGTGTAGTTGCCAATGAGGCTGACTAGAGATTGTTGAAATTCTGTGTATGCGGTTTATATTGTATAACTTGTATGCTGATCTGAAATATATCAATGTTAACTTGTTTTCTGTCCTCCAAAACTAAATGAGGCATGTGGTTTGGTGGGGCCCACAGGAGATTGGCCACACAAATGGCTATAAGAAGTTTAGGATAGACAGGATACCTGTTGTCACTGGTGGGAGAGCCAAATGCACCTACATGTACGGCAAAAGTAAGAGCTCTTGATAAGTGCTGAAGTAAGCCTAAGGAGCCACCTTGACTTCATTTGAGCTCCTGAAGATGGAGATGAGTTTTTCTGCATTGGACATGTGCTATGCTCTAACTAGGGATGCGCTTCGAACTCATGTTCGACTTGAACATCGGCTGTTCGCAAGTTCGCAGAACAGCGAACAATTTGGGGTGTTGGCGGCAAATTCGAATGCCGCGGAACACCCTTTAAAAGTTTATGGGAGAAATCAAAAGTGCTAATTTTAAAGACTTATATGCAAGTTATTGTCATAAAAAGTGTTTGGGGTCCTGGGTCCTGCCCCAGGGGACATGGATCAATGCAAAAAAAAGTTTTAAAAACGGCCGTTTTTTCAGGAGCAGTGATTTTAATAATGCTTAAAGTCAAACAATAAAAGTGTAATATCCCTTTAAATTTCGTAGCTAGGGGGTGTCTATAGTATGCCTGTAAAGGGGCGCATGTTTCCTGTGTTTAGAACAGTCTGACAGCAAAATGACATTTCAAAGGAAAAAAAGTCACTTAAAATTACTCGCGGGTCGCGGCTATTGCATTGCCGGTCCGACAATACACATAGAAGTTAATTGATAAAAACAGCATGGGAATTCCCCACAGGGGAACCCCGAACCAATATTTAAAAAAAAATGACGTGGGGGTTCCCCCTAAATTCCATACCAGGCCCTTCAGGTCTGGTATGGATATTAAGGGGAACCCCGGCCAAAATTTTTTTTAAAAATGACGTGGGGTGTCCCCCTAAATTCCATACCAGACCCTTCAGGTCTGGTATGGATATTAAGGGGAACCCCGCGCCAAATTTTTTTAAAAAAACGGCGTGGGGTCCCCCCAAAAATCCATACCAGACCCTTATCTGAGCACGCAACCTGGCAGGCTGCAGGAAAAGAGGGGGGGACGAGAGAGTGCCCCCCTCCTGAACCATACCAGGCCACATGCCCTCAACATTGGGTGGGTGCTTTGGGGTAGCCCCCCAAAACACCTTGTCCCCATGTTAATGAGGACAAGGGCCTCATCCCCACAACCCTGGCCAGTGGTTGTGGGGGTCTGCGGGCGGGGGGCTTATCGGAATCTGGAAGCCCCCTTTAACAAGGGGACGGCCAGATCCCGGCCCTCCCCCCTGTGTGAAATGGTAAGGGGGTACAAAAGTACCAGTACCATTTCACTAAAAAACTGTCAAAAATGTTAAAAATGACAAGAGACAGTTTTTGACAATTCCTTTATTTAAATGCTTCTTCTTTCTTCTATCTTCCTTCATCTTCTTCTTCTTCTGGTTCTTCTGGTTCTTCCTCCGGTGTTCTCGTCCAGCATCTCCTCCGCGGCATCTTCTTCCCTTCTTCTCGGGCCGCTCTGCATCCATGATGGCATGGAGGGAGGCTCCTGCTCTTCTCTTCATCTTCTTCTCTTCTTCATCTTCTTCTCTTCTTCATCTTCTTCTCTGGGCCGCTCCGAACCCATGCTGGCATGGAGGGAGGCTCCCACTGTGTGACGCGTCTCCTCTTCTGACGGTTCTTAAATAACGGGGGGCGGGGCCACCCGGTGACCCCGCCCCCTCTGGTGCACAGGACATGACGGGACTTCCCTGTGGCATTCCCTGTGACGTCACAAGGAAGTCTTGTCAAGTCACTGTGGCCCCGCCCCCCATTATTTAAGAACCATCAGAAGAGGAGACGCGTCACAAAGCATGAGCCTCCCTCCATGCCAGCATGGGTGCGGAGCGGCCCAGAAAAGAAGATGAAGGAGAGAAGAAGATGAAGAAGAGAAGAAGAAAAGAAGATTAAGAAGAGAAGAAGATGAAGAGAAGAGCGGGAGCCTCCCTCCATGCCATAATGGATGCGGAGTGGCCCGAGGAGAAGAAGGGAGGAAGATGCCGCGGAGGAGATGCTGGACGAGAACACTGGAGGAAGAACCAGAAGAACCAGAAGAACCAGAAGAAGAAGAAGATGAAGGAAGATAGAAGATAGAAGAAAGAAGCATTTAAATAAAGGAATTGTCAAAAACTGTCTCTTGTCATTTTTAACATTTTTGACAGTTTTTTAGTGAAATGGTAGGGGTACTTTTGTACCCCCTTATCATTTCACACAGGGGGGGCTGGGATCTGGGGGTCCCCTTGTTAAAGGGGGCTTCCAGATTCAGATAAGCCCCCCGCCCACAGACCCCCACAACCACCGGCCAGGGTTGTGGGGATGAGGCCCTTGTCCTCATCAACATGGGGACAAGGTGTTTTGGGGGGCTACCCCAAAGCACCCTCCCAATGTTGAGGGCATGTGGCCTTGTACGGTTCAGGAGGGGGGGGGCGCTCTCTCGTCCCCCCCTCTTTTCCTGTGACCTGCCAGGTTGCGTGCTCGGATAAGGGTCTGGTATGGATTTTTAGGGGGACCCCACATCATTTATTTTTTTTAATTTTGGCCGGGGTTCCCCTTAATATCCATACCAGACCTGAAGGGCCTGGTATGGAATTTAGGGGGACCCCCCAAGTCATTTTTTTTTAAATTTTGGTTCGGGGTTCCCCCGTGGGGAATTCCCATGCCGTTTTTTTATCAATGAACTTCTATGTGTATTGTCGGACCGGCAATGCAATAGCCGCGAGTAGTTTTAAATTACTTTTTTTCCTTTGAAATGTCATTTTGCTGTCAGACTGTTCTAAACACGGGAAGCATGCGCCCCTTTACAGGCATACTATAGACACCCCCGAGGTACGAAATTTAAAGGGATATTACACTTTTATTGTTTGAGTTTAAGCATTATTAAAATTACTGCTCCCGAAAAAACTTCCGTTTTTAAAACTTTTTTTGCATTGATCCATGTCCCCTGGGGCAGGACCCAGGTCCCCAAACACTTTTTATGACAATAACTTGCATATAAGCCTTTAAAATTAGCACTTTTGATTATTCATGTTCGTGTCCCATAGACTTTAACGGTGTTCGCGTGTTCGAACAAACTTTTTTCCTGTTCGCATGTTCTGGTGTGAACCGAACAGGGGGGTGTTCAGCTCATCCCTAGCTCTAACTCTCCAGAGCAGGCAGCTATTGGAAACTGAGTGCTGATATGAAGATATGCAGATATGCAGTGCTGAGTTTCTGGAATCACAGGTCAATAGGTAGACAGCTCAAGCTAGAAGGAGTACATGGAACCACACAGAAGCACTAGGAGTGGGTAGGAGTGCACAGAGACATGCAGGATCCCTGGGGGCAGGCTGAAATACATGGAGAAAACCTATATAGTATGTGTTGTGCAGCGCTAATCAAAAAAACAGTGGCATTATGCGAATAAACGTTTTTTCTGACGAAGTTCCGCTGAAACGGACTTGTGTACACACAATCACACCAAAGTCCAATCGTTTAGAACACGGTAAAGTACAACATGTATGACGGGACTAGAAAAAGGAAGTTAAATAGCCAGTAGCCAATAGCTGCCCTTGCATCATTTTTGGTCCTTCAGAATACCATACAGATGATCAGTTTTCCCGATAGGAATTGATTTCGTCAGAACGATTTAAAACATGTTCTATTTCTAGGTCCGTCAGACTTTTCGAAAGAGAAAGTCTGATGTAGTCCACACACGATCGGAATATCCGATGAAATTATTCCGTCTGACATTTTCTGCAGGAAAGTCCAGTCGTGTGTACGCGGCATAATATAAATCCATACAAAAATTCAATAAAATAAACAAATGAAAATAAAAAGTGACAATCAGTCCAAATAAATATTTAAAAATGTCCAATAAATGAAGTGCAATTCTTCTTCTTAAATGTTCCAAGGTGCTTCAAAAAAACAAGATGTGCTCCCCACACCACTGGGATCAAGCCGTTTACCGGATATGCAAGACCAATGATTATAATGGTCATACAAGCATGTTGCACCTCTATTGGTTAATGGCTCCACCAGCAAGATAAATCAACAGGGACATCACCTGTCTCCACATCTATACAAGCAGACAGGATCTCACACCATAATCAAAGTAGCATGAAAAAAGAAAGGAAGCTCCATAGTGTAAAACCGCTATAGTGCAAATTTATTAAAAAACAAAAAGTAAACTCACATATAAACTCTTGTAAGACAGCATTTAAGAGATCCAAGTGCTCCTGTATGTGAATCACCGTTCCGTCTGATCACCTATTGTATGCGCGATAATGTCACTTCCTTTATTAGACACTTTTTGAATACCGTATTTATCGGCGTATAACACGCACATTCATTTTCAGAGGGAAGTTTCAGGAAAAAAACTTAAATTTTAAATAAGGAACTTTGAAGCAAAATAAGGGTCAGTGCCCATCTGCAGCCTCACCATTGCCTTCAATGCAGCCTGATCAATTCCCATCTGCAGCCTCACAAGTGCCATCAATGCAGCTTCATCAGTCCACATCAATGCAGCCTCACCAGTCCACATCATGCAGCAGCCTCAACATTGCCATCAGTGCAGCCTGATCGATGCCCATCTGCAGCCTAGAGGGGACAGGGAGGGGGGTGGGATGAACGCCGACAGATTACATACAGTGAGAAACTCCTATGATAGACAGAACAGTGGTCCAATGGCGGCCCAGGAGACGGGACTTCCTATTACAGAGGCCACCAAGTAAACAGGAGTTTCTCACTGTATGTAATCTGATGCCGCTCGTCCTGCCCCCTTCCCTGTCACCTCCGAGGCAGCGAAAAATTGAAGTATTGGCGTATAACACGCACACGCTATTTGCACCCAATTTTCATGGTGAAAAAGTGAGTGTTATACGCCAATAAATACAGTATTTATTTGTACTCATTCATCAGTTTTTATTTTCATTTGCTTATTTTATTGTATTTAATGAATTTATATTATGTCATTGTTTTTGTGATTTACACAGCACAACATGTATATATATGTATATGTACATGTTTTTTGCTGTTCATTTGATAATCACAGATGTGTGCCAGCTGCTTCTGATTTTAGGAATATGAGTGCAGCGGTGCATTTGTTTTATAGCTAGCTTGAAATACATGGAAACACAGGGCAGGAACTAGAAAAGATGTTATTTTATTTATTATTATGTTCACAGAGAACCACTGAAGCAAGCTGCAGACTTATTCCTCATACGCACGATCGGATTTTCCAACGGGAAATGTGTGATGACAGGCTTTTGGCGGAAAAACCCGACCGTGTGTATGCTCCATCAGACAATTGTTGTCGGACTTTCCACCAACACTTGTTGGCTAGCAGGATTTCAAATTTACCGCCAACAAATGTGTGTTGTCGGATTTTCCGATCGTGTGTACACAAGTCCGTCGGACAAAAGTCCAAAGTACAAACATGCATGTTCAGAAGCAAGGACGAGCCGGAAGCGCTCAGTCTTGTAAACCTAGCGTTCGTAATGGAGATATCACATTTGTGACGCGTAGGGTTGCCACCCCATCCCTTTAAAACTGAACACATATTAATTACACAGTTTCTGAGGTGAATTTAATGCAGGTAAGGCACTAAGTAAGTTAAATTACCACCTTAATCAGCCACAGAACCTGTGTAATTAATATGTGTTTATTTTTAAAGGGATGAGGTGGCAACCCTAGTGACGCGCCAAATTATGAAATCTCTCAATGTAGCAAATTCTCTTCTTCTTTATAATGGTATAATAGTGAAGCTGCTTTGCTGGTGATATTCACAGAGTTCTGACAAACGTATTTAATTGTATTTATTTTTTCTAGTGATCTCCAGAATAATATATACCACAACACCATTATTATCTCGTATTTTTAAAGCTCAAAGATACAACTATGTTGGTGTCCCTTGTTAATTAGTCATTGTATTTTTGAAATGTACCTGCTTACTCACAAACAAACTATCCTTTTTTAAGTAAAACACATAGCCACGTATTTAGCAAACAAAAACATTTTTATTCAATTAGGGAGCACAAGGTCATATAAAAATCAAGAGGAAGACAACGATGGAGAAACAGTTGGAATTGGTGAAGCGTTTGTACCCCAGGGCAGACATCAATTATTTGAATTTCAAAATTGGTAACCTGAGGAGTCCATTTAATAGGGAGCACAATACGGTCCTGGACTCTGAGAGATCGGTAGCAGCAGCAGATGACATATATGTCCCGAGGCTGTGGTCTTACCACAGCCTCCATTTTTTGCCAGACCAGACCGAACCCAGGCCATCGCTCTTAACACTTCCTTCAACACAAATTAAAGAAATGAAATCAAAAATGCATTCTCTGGAGGAGAGGAAGTGTTTTTTTTTGTTTTTTTCCCCTTGTGGCATATAGATATTTTGGAGATTGTCTGAAATAAGAGTCTGGGATTTAAAAATATATATTTTGTAGAATTATTGTTTTGATGCTTTTATGCAATGTTTGTATGTTGTAAAACTGTAAATAAATTTGAATAAAAAGTAAATATAAAAAAGGGTTAATAAGGGGTTCAACAGAGGAACATTTAAATAAAAAAACAAAAACTTTTTTTTACTTATCAGGTTGCTTTAACTGAATTCATCTGCAGAGTGAAGTTCATCCTTTTGATCTGTAGATGAATAAACAGAAAGATACAAAATGAAACAATGTTTCATTGTATCTTTCTGTATTCATGGCTGAGCAATGTTGTTGACCAGGCTGTTTTTTTTTTACAACTCCTGCTATTGGGACCTTCTCAGATATGATTAATCAGAGCTGAATTGCAGTGTACTGTGACAGGGGGGATCCCAGCAGCAGCGCAGGACTGGATATACAAGACGCACCCTGTGTACAATGATGACATTTTTGGGGCATGTCTACCACACCTGGAGTCTGCAACTGGATATACAGAGGCATAAGCTTGAGAAGAACCAACAATGCTACATAGTAAGTAATAGGACATGGTAACAAGCCTTAATATTGAAGGCCAAACATTGTAAGGTGTAAGGAGTTCTAAGAGCATCATGCTAAACAAGCTCTGGGAATACCAACGCATTGTAGGGTATCAGGCTGGACATTGCAGTTGCCATTAGTTGAGCAAAGATAGGCAAGTACGACAAACGGTGTAAGAGAAAACATGTATGGAAAAAAGGGGATAGTAAAAGTAAAAAGGAAATGAGAAAGAAAAGAAGGGGGGATAAGATAGGAGAGGGGGTCTCTCCATTTTTCAGCCTAACAGGCAGGGATTGTCAAACTGCCAGCGGGCACCTATGGAAAAAAAAACGATTTTTTCAGGGGGCTGATTTTTTGTTATAGGAAAATTAGAAGTAAACAAATACAGCGGGTATGGTCTTGCTTTTTTCCTATGTGCATTTTAATATATACAACATCTCTGTAAAGTTAACAGAATGCCAAAGAGAGGAAATGAGGCTCAAGGACCAGGACTCTCAACCCATGGCTTGGTGGTAATGAACTATTTTACTCCTTGAGCTTCTACATCTTGCGAAGCCTCAGTGGACATTATGGTGCCCACTCCAATTGAAGCCAAGCCTTCACAATGTGCCAGCCCCAAATCTCCAGCTGAAACTAAGGCTTTTTTTAAAGCCTGAACAACTGTAAAGGTTCGGGACTATTTTACAACTACATTGAGAATGCTGTTTCTTCAAGAATTGCGAGAGGTGAAAGACACAGTGCAACATCTCAGCTCAAAGGTTGACATATAAGAACTGGGCACCGAGACCTGTCTGACCTTAAGGAAGCCAGTGCAAGAGGTTGCCAAATCCTCAGATCTGCTGAAGAAATCCCCGCCCACTGGGACGCAATGCATCCAGAACGTAACGGCATGACGTCACCCGCTGCTACCGCGCATGCTCCACTTCGTGTCTTTACACGGCAGCATCCTTGATTGTATTTTCTGCTGTTTACGTCCTGGCACTTGTGAAGTGCCATTCATGTAAGTGCATACTTTTATCCTTTATTAATAAATTGGACCATACGGAGAGCACTATTTTGTCCTTTTTTATATTGCATATGCCATGTGAGAGCCATCCTCACCCACAGCCCAGTGTTACCTGACAGAATCTTAGGCAATTGGATTTCCTGTTGTTTGACCCATATGGGAATGCTTTATTGACCCTCTATAACTTAAGGGTCCTGGTCATCAGGTGAGAGGCCATCCAGTGTATCGGTGTTGGGCACACTTATTAATCACTTCATTGGCATGCTGTCACGTGTGGAGGAACCTCACTAATATTTTGGACATTACCACTGCTTTATCTCATTTATTAATCAAAGGACTATATGATATGTTATATTGACGTACTGGACGTTTTTATTTCCGCATCTTGTCCCTTGAGATTTTATTTTACTTTATTTTTTATTTTAGCGCTGCACCCTCTTTTATACATTTGAACTAAGGGATTTGATTGTTTGACCCTGGTGTACAGCTGCTTTGTAGTTTTCACATATATGCGCTGATTTATTTACATTTATTATGTCGCAGGTCATGGCAAGACTGAGCACAGCAGCAAGACACAATACTGCATCAGCAAGGTCTCTCCCAGGTAAAGATTTCAAAGCAGACTGGCTTTTTAAGATGTGTGTTCAAGCTCTTTTGAAAAAGCACACAGAAATAAGCAATAAACGATTAATTAGTTAATATTAATTAAACCTATATTTCTGAAAGCATTGCAGCATTTTTTTCCCACACCTGCCTAAAACTTTTGCACAATAATGTATGATTCTCCTTGTTAGGCTTCAACTGAACGTGCTGCTTTGCTATAATATTACCTGATGGAGCATTTCTGGCCCTGTGGTTGCTTATCAGTCACCACACATAGGTTACTTCCACCCTTGCACTCCCTATATTGTGGGAGGGCACAGTAAAGGCATTTAGGCTAAATTTAGCCACACAATTCTAGTCTCACTCCTATATATCTTTCCTTTGTCCTTTACACACTTGCTCTCCTTCTGTTTTCCACCCTTGGCCAGCCACTTCTGTCTACAACAGCTCACTCTCATCCTTTCCCAGACAGACTTATTACCCTCTCTACATGCAGAACCAGACCTTGATCACTACAACTCTGGAAACAGACAACAAAAGAAGTCTCAATAGACACAGCTGTGCTCTTGAAAGATGGTGGCATAAAGCTAAATCTTTGCAGGATTTTTCCATGTATGAATTTGTTCTCATAAAATACAACTTCTACGTCCATGCTGTTAAACAAACTTACTTTGTCACTCCGATTAACACCCTACCATCAGGAACTTGTCAACTCTTTTCTACCCTCAATGTGTTATTAAAAGATAAGTTGGGGGGCGTGGCCAACCGGGCTCTAAGATGGACGTGTTATCCTAGAGCTCCGCTCGCCTCAGGAGATACACCACAGCCAACAGAGCTCCACGGCACTCCTACTACCTAACGGACCTACCGTCTTACAAGTAGGTGCCCGCGGCACAAACCGGGAATGACAAGACGCCGCAAAAATCCCCAACAGCCGCAGAAAATGAAAAATTATTACGCGGACCGCGATCATCAAAATGGCGGCGGAACGGCAGCTGACAGGACGGAGCATAGGCCTAAAGTGCACAGCGACAGTCAAGAACAGGCATCTGTCTCTACCCGCTCCCCGAATCCACCCAGTGGGTCCTCCTCAAGCACATCCAGCCCCTCCACAAGGAGCCCAGCCAAATCGAAGCCGAGGAGGGACTCACCCATAAGGCAAGGAAAAGCACAGTGCATGGAGGTAAGCGGGCCTCACAGCAACCCCACACACCAGAGCAGCACTGAAGGAGATCCTATCAGGGAATTCCCTACAGCAGATAGGCCGGTATCAGACACTTTACTCAAAGAAATGCTCCTGTCACTACGCTCCTCATTACAAGCAGACATGGTCAGAGGTATAACAGAGTGTCAGAGGGAGGTTCAAGCCATAGGCCACAGAGTGCATCAAGTGGAAAACAAAATGGAGGAATATACCTCAGCATACAATGTAATGGTGGAGGCCCATACAGCCCAGGGGGAAGATATAGCCTGGCTCAAAGACAAAATGGCCGACTTAGAAGACAGGTCCAGGAGGAACAACCTTAAACTGAGAGGAATACCAGAAGATGTCCCCCCTAACCAGCTCTTACAATACGCCCAGACCCTATTCTCAACAATGGTACCCGAAGCCTCAGCTCATGACCTGCTTGTGGATAGAATACACAGGGTCCCTAAACCGTCCTTTCTCCCCGCTGAAATCCCCAGGGATGTTTTGCTCAGAATGCATTTCTACCATGTTAAGGACAGGATCCTTCAAGCCTCACGCAAACAAGAGAACTTTCCCCAGCAGTATGCGAACATCAGATTGCTTCCAGATCTTTCCAGGCATACTCTGCAACGCCGTCGCAATCTAATAACAATCACCAAAGCATTGAGGAACCACAAAATCCTCCATAAGTGGAAATACCCCGCTACACTCTCCATTACCCATAATGGAGTCACCGTCTCAATAAATACCCTGGAAGAAGGGTTGTCTGCCTTAAAGAGATGGAATATCATTCTGGACCAGCCTATGCATCAGGCTCACTCAGCAGAGCCACCTCTGCTCCAAAATGATTGGCAGGTAGTGTCTTATAGGAAGTCTAACAATAAGCCGACAAGTGGAAGCTCATAAATTAAACCTTAGGTGTTACAGGTTTATCTCCAGGGCTGAGTTTCTATTCTAGATTCTCTCCCTTCCCCCCAATATCACCGATAGCAGCTACGACTGCACGAGGATCACTTTTGAGATCCATTTTTTATGTTACTCATGTTAATTTTCCGTTTGGTTTACAGTTTTTTTTTATCTTCTTTTTTAAGTGATATATACAGATACAAAACACCGACTTCACCTCTGAGCCAGCAGCTAAATTGCTCTACTACATCGTCTCCACCAGCAACCCAGCAGCGCAGACAACTACTTATGGCCGCAGTGAGTACCCCCACGACACAGCCTCATAACCAGACCCACGTCTCTTAAATGACGATAACCTGCCTCTCAATTAATGCCAAGGGCTTAAATCACCCGGCTAAACGCTTCAGCTTGTGGAAAGAAGCTCATAAGCATAAGGCGGACATACTAAGCGTCCAAGAAACGCACTTCCAACTAGATAAAGCTCCCCAATGCACCCATAGGGACTACCCATTCATCTACGTGGCATGTACGCCGCATCGCAAAACTGGAGGGGTTCTTTTAGCCTTCAAAAATTCAGTTTCCTTCGAGCCCAAAGAAATCATTATTGACGAAGCAGGAAGATATATCATTGCCACAGGGAACATTAATTCTAATCCCTATACCATAGTGTCATTGTACGCTCCAAACAGGCACCAGCTTAGATTCCTCAACAAAGTGACCCAAAAAGCAAAAGCTCTACAACATGGTAATCTCCTGATCTGTGGAGACTTTAATGTGACACCAGATCCACTCATTGATACATCTTCAGGTAAGGGATCTCTGTCCCTCCAACCACTACTACATAAGGAGGAACTATTTGACACGTGGAGATGCCAACACGGTAACGAAAAGGACTACACTTTTTTCTCCAATAGACACCGCTCATACTCCCGCATTGACTTATTCCTAACGGATAAATGGCTGCTACAAAATGTTGAAAAAACCACTATACATGATATCACGTGGTCAGACCACTCGGCTATTTCTATGTCTGTGGCTGAGAGGGGAATCTCTCCTTCACCCCCCATCTGGCGCTGTAACACACGCATATTACAAGATCCACAACTCCAATCACTAATATCGCAAAAATTGCAATTCTTTTTTGCTGAGAATGTGGGATCAGTTACTGACCCATACATTCTATGGAATGCACATAAGGCCTTCATGAGAGGTGTATTAATTCAAATAGGGGCAAGAGAAAAAAGAAGAAGGGCTCAGCAGCTACGCACTATCATGTTAGACATCCACGATGTCTCCACTCAACACAAAAAAACCCCTACACTACCACTTACCGACAAATTACATTCCCTCAGAGAAAAACTTAGGCATATTCTCTCTCAACAGTACGACATACATCTCAGACGCCTTCAACTGAACTATTATGCCAATGCTAATAGAGCAGGGAAGTATCTAGCAAATAGATTGAAAGCAGCTCGAACCAAAACGAGAATTGCTTTCCTACAACACCCTACTCAACCACACAAACTAACAAACCCTCAAGACATAGCTGACCAATTTGCGGAATACTATGGTTCACTTTATAATTTGCACTCAGATCCCAATACACATCAACCAACAATGGAACAGATTGAGATGTTTCTAAAGAACATCAATCTCCCCACTCTTTCTGCACACCAACTAGAATCATTAAACTTACCAATCACAACAAGGGAAATAACACAGATCATTAACACTCTTCCAGATGGTAAGTCTCCAGGACCCGATGGCTTCTCTAATGAATATTTTAAAACTTTCACAAACACTTTATCACCACATATGTCTCTCATATTCAACAAGGCTGCTGAGTCCGCACACCTTCCTCACGACATGTTAAAAGCTTATATAGTAACAATACCAAAACCTGGTAAAGATCCTATTACACCAGCAAATTTCAGGCCTATTTCTCTCTTGAACTCCGATATTAAAATTTATGCCAAATTGTTAGCCAAAAGATTGACAGATATAATACCACGCATTATAAAACGCGACCAGATGGGCTTTGTGAAGGGGAGACAAACTTCAGACGCCACCAGAAGAATCGTAAATGTGATGAATGTTGCTGAAAAAACTCGAACGCCTTCTCTGCTGTTGTCCATTGACGCAGAGAAGGCGTTCGACAGAGTCCACTGGACATATATGAGAATGACACTTACCAAATTTGGGTTCCAAGGCCCAATACTGCAAGCCATTATGGCCTTATACTCACAACCGTCGGCACAGGTTTACTCCTCTGGATTCTTATCTAAAACATTCCATATTACCAACGGTACAAGACAGGGGTGCCCCCTATCTCCAACAGTCTTCAACTTAATGATTGAACCCCTAGTTGAAACTATAAGATCTCATCCCCTGATTACAGGCTTCCAGTTTGGCTCCAGTCTGCATACCATAAACCTTTTCACTGACGATGTAATCCATCACAAGCCCACACAATCCTTAACACATTTGGAGAAATATCGTACTATAAAGTCAACTTTAATAAATCTTTAATACTAGACCTGGGTGTCCTACCCCACGAACGCACAATGCTCCAAACAATTCTGCCCTATACATGGAGCGCAAATGGCATAAAATACCTCGGTATCTCACTAATAAAACCTCCACATTGGTTAAAGCAAATATGCAAACACTGATGGCCACACTGGAAGCCCAAATCAAACACATGTCTAACAAAGAAATATCTTGGTTTGGTAGAATTACAGCATATAAGATGATGCTGCTACCTCAAATACTTTACATATTCCGTTCCTTACCAATCAACATACCTATTCACTATATTCATAAAATGTCAAAAATAAGCTGGAAATATATATGGAATGGTAAAAAAGCCAGATGCTCCAGAAACAACCTCACACTCCATAAAAAAATAGGAGGGGCAGGCCTAGTGGACCTATGTGACTACTACTGGGCAGTCAGACTAGATCAGACTAAATTATGGTTCAAAACTGAAGATCCACCGTTATGGGTGGACATGGAAAAAGCTTTAGCCCCAACAAAAGACTTAACCCTATTATTGTTAAGTGATGGTTGGTTGCCATGGAAATTATCCGCTTTTACTCCCCCTATGCAGATCTCATTGAAAGCATGGAGATTCCTTCTCAAACAAAAACACCAGGATAATCAAGCACTACCATACATTATACCTATAACGCTACTAGAAACAAAGATTCCATCACTGACAGTTACTTCCTTGATGACCAAGGGAGTACATAGCATCCTAGACCTTTATGACGGAACTCAATTGAGAACATTCGACCAGGTCAAGTTCCAATACAACCTCACCAATAAAGAGAAACATTTATATACTAGGATCACGCGTTTTCTTAACTCCCACTCCAGTCCATCTATCCACGTACCGAAAGCAATATGGCAATTTTACTCACACGCCAACAACAACACTAAAGGTATATCATTTTTCTACCACAAAATAAGGGATAAAAATACGTTCATCAAAACTACAGCAATGGCAAAATGAGAGGGTGACCTGGGCAAACAGTTTACACCAGAACAATGGAGACAGGCCTTTACAGGGATACATAAAGCTTCTCATTGCGTTAAGCACTGGGAACTAGCAATAAAACTAACCAATAGATGGCATTACTCACCTTACAGGGTGGCAAAATTCTTTCCCGGCACATCGCCTCTTTGCTGGAGAGCTTGCGGGCACACAGGTTCTTTACTACACATGTTATGGCATTGCCCCACAATTAAAAGTACGTGGAATCAAATATTTAGATTAATTTCCTCCATAACGGGAATGCTTACACCCCCGGACCCTGCATTAGCAATCTTACATTTAAACATTGACAAAATTCATAAGGACTTCAGACATGTAGTGACACACATATTACTAGAGACGAGATTAATGATTCTCTGTAATTGGAAATCCACTACGGCCTTGAATGTGACAGATATAGTCAAAGCTGTAAACAGAAACTACACCTTTGAACGCCTCATTGCACTAAACTCTTTACAGAGTGTGACTTTTGACAAATCCTGGTCTATATGGCCTTATAAGCTATGAATTAAATGATACTCGAGGTGATTATACCGTATTAACAGAACCAGTAGGTCCAGTACTGTACCTATTTATCCTTTTGTACAATTGTATCTTCTGATTGTATATCACTATGAGATGTATATCACTTACTACCTTTTTTTTTTTTTTTTTTTTTTATGTTGTACAACCCTTTTCCCTCCATTTCCCCATTTTTCTTTTTCCTTTCTCTACCCATTTCTTGAAATACTCAATAAAAACTTATTGATAAAAAAAAAAAAAAAAGATAAGTTCACCTTTAGTCAAAAAAGGTTAAAATCCTGTGCTTATCCTTCACCCCTGGTGGAGGTGAATTGGTAAACTTGCGATTATTAGATGAAAATTATAATTAAACTAATAAATAGAGAAAAGCCGCAACCCAAAAAGGTCCGAACCCTTGACACAAACATAAATAATTAACAAAACAGGTATGCTAATCAATAAATTCACAGTGCAAAAATTGTGGCATAAAATCCTCTTATACAAATATAAGCATAATAATTGATGAAAAAATATATAGTGACTGATCTAAAAAATATATGTTTCAGGCCAAAAAATGTATGAAATAAGTGTTCAACTGGAAGACCCTTATAAGAAAGGCAATTAAGTGAACCAAATAAGTAAAAGCTTTAGTGTTCTTCAAAACAAATATGGCATAAAATGTGAATATCCAATTACCACATAGATTCGCTTCTTACCAGACGGTGGTGATATCAAGTGCTAGATAATAATCCCATGAGCTCCAACAGGCTGGACTGTAGCAGCAGATGCAATTTGTCAATACACACAGGAACCTCTATATCAATGGAAGGGCTGATATCCAATCTAAAAGCTCAAGGATAAATCCCAGAGCATATGTGGGAAGAAGAGGAAAGCCTTATAGTGCAGTATGTTCCAACAAGGGGTTTATTAAAACAGCACACTAAACACTTACATCAAGGCAACCAGAAATCAGCAAAAAAAAATGCACACAAAACAGAGCGGCGGTTTGCACCAGCCTGCTCAAACGTATAGATGTCTCACAATGGGCTCTATCTGACGCGTTTGCTGCACGATTCTGGCCAAAATGAAACATTTTTTGCTTAGAATTAAGATCACAATTCTATCACAATTGTCACAGCGTGACATCATCTTTCACATTATACAAAAAAATTGGGCTAACTTTACTATTTAGTTTTTTTTTTAATTCATTAAAGTTTATTTTTTCCCAAAAAAGTGCATTTGAAAGACTGCTGCGCAAATACAATGTGACAAAATATTGCACTCTACGGTGTCGGCTAAAAAAATATATATATAATATTTGGGGGTTCTAAGTAATTTTCTAGCAAAAAATACTGATTTTAACTTGTAAGCAACAAGTGTCAAAAAAAGTTTAGTCTTAACCACTTTAACCCCCTGGAAGGATTTACCCCCTTCCTGACCAGAGCACTTTTTACAATTTGGCACTGCGTCGCTTTAACTGCAAATTGCACGGTCATGCAATGCTGTACCCAAACAAAATTTGCGTCCATTTTTTCCCACAAATATAGCTTTCTTTGGTGGTATTTGATCACCTCTGCAGTTTTTATTTTTTGCGCTATAGACGGAAAAAGACCGAAAATTTTGTAAAAAAATTATTTTTTCTCATTTTTGTTATAAAAAAAATCCAAGAAACTCAATTTTAGTCATACGTTTAGGCCAAAATGTATTCGGCCACATGTCTTTGGTAAAAAAAATGTCATTAAGCATATATTTATTGGTTTTCGCAAAAGTTATAGCGTCTACAAACTAGGGTACATTTTCTGGAATTTACACAGCTTTTAGTTTATGACTGCCTATCTAATTTCTTGAGGTGCTAAAATGGCAGGGCAGTACAACCCCCCCCCCCCAAATGACCCCATTTTGGAAAGTAGACACCCCAAGGAGATTGCTGAGAGGCATGTTGAGCCCATTGAATATTACATTTTTTTGTCCGAAGTGATTGAATAATGATAAAAAAAAATTTACAAAATTTTTTTTTTTTTTACATGTCATGGTTATATGTAGAATTGCACCCCAAAATACATTCTGCTGATTCTCCTGAGCACAGGGATACCACATGTGTGGGACTTTTTGGGAGCCTAGCCGCGTACGGGGCCCCGAAAACCAAGCACCGCCTTCAGGATTTCTAAGGGCATAAAGTTTTAATTTCACTCCTCACTACCTATCACAGTTTTGAAGGCCATAAAATGCCCAGATGGCACAACCCCCTCCCCAAATGACCCCATTTTGGAAAGTAGACACCCCAAACTATTTGCTGAGAGGCATGTTGAGTCCATGGAATATTTTATAATTTGACACAAGTTGCGGGAAAATGACAAACTTTTTTTTTTTTTTTTTTGCACAGTTGTCACTAAATGATATATTGCTCAAACATTCCAAGGGCATATGTGGAATTACACCCCAAAATACATTCTGCTGCTTCTCCTGAGTATGGGGATACCACATGTGTGGGACTTTTTGGGAGCCTAGCCGCATACGGGGCCCCGAACACCAAACATCGCCTTCAGGATTTCTAAGGGCGTACATTTTTTATTTCACTCCTCACTACCTATCACAGTTTTGAAGGCCATAAAGTGCCAAGATGGCACAACCCCCCCAAATGACCCCATTTTGGAAGGTAGACACCCCAAGCTATTTGCTGAGAGGCATGTTGAGTCCATGGAATATTTTATATTTTGACACAAGTTGCAGGAAAATGACGAACTTTTTTTTTTGCACAAAGTTGTCACTAAATTATATATTGCTCACACAGGCCATGGGCATATGTGGAATTGCACCCCAAAATACATTCTGCTGATTCTCCTGAGTATGGGGATACCACATGTGTGGGACTTTTAGGGAGCCTATCCACGTACGGGGCCCCGAAAACCAAGCACCGCCTTCAGGATTTCTAAGGGCGTAAATTTTTTATTTCACTCCTCACTACCTATCACAGTTTTTGAAGGCCATAAAATGCCCAGATGGCAAACCCCCCCCAAATGACCCCATTTTGGAAAGTAGACACCCCAAGCTATTTGCTGAGAGGAATGTTGAGTACATGGAATATTTTATATTTTGCCACAAGTTGCGGGAAGTTGCAAACTTTTTTTTTGCACAAAGTTGTGACTAAATGATATATTGCTCAAACATGCCATGGGCATATGTGGAATTACACCCCACAATACATTCTACTGCTTCTCCTGAGTATGAGGATACCACATGTGTGGGACTCTTTGGGAGCCTAGTGGCATACGGGGCCCCGAAAACCAATCACCGCCTTCAGGGTTTCTAAGGGCGTAAATTTTTTATTTCACTCCTCACTACCTATCACAGTTTTGAAGGCCATAAAATGCCAAGATAGCACAAAACCCCCCCAAATGACCCCATTTTGGAAAGTAGACACACCAAGCTATTTGATGAGAAGAATGTTGAGTACATGGAATATTTTATATTTTGCCAGAAGTTGCGGGAAGTTGCAAGCTAAGGTCCAAGCTCTTTGCTGAGAGGTATGGTGAGTATTTTGCAGCTCTCATTTGTTTTTGAAAATGAAGAAAGACAAGAAAACATATTTATTTCTTTTTTCAATTTTCAAAACTTTGTGACAAAAAGTGAGGTCTGCAAAATACTCACCATACCTCTCAGCAAATAGCTTGGAGTGTCTACTTTCCAAAATAGGGTCATTTGGGGGGGATTTGTGCCATCTGGGCATTCCATGGCCTCCGAAACTGTGATAGGCAGTGAAGAGTGAAATCAAAAATTTACACCCTTAGAAAGCCTTAAGGCGGTGCTTGGTTTTCGGGGTCCCATACGAGGCTAGACTCCCAAAAAATCTCACACATGTGGTATCCCCATACTCAGGAGAAGCAACAGAATGTATTTTGGGGTGTAATTTTATATATTCACATGGCATGTTTGAGCAATATATCATTTAGTGCAAAAAAAAATTGTCTTTTTCCCGCAACTTGTATCACAATATAAAATATTCCAGGGACTCAACATGCCTCTCAGCAAATAGCTTGCAGTGTCTACTTTCCAGAATGGGGTCATTTAGAGGGGTTTTGAACTGTCCTGGCATTTTATGCACAACATTTAGAAGCTTATGTCACACATCACTAACTCTTCTAACCACTTGAAGACAAAGCCCTTTCTGAGACTTTTTGTTTACATGAAAAAATGATTTTTTTTTGCAAGAAAATTACTTTGAACCCCCAGACATTATATATTTTTTTAAAGCAAAGGCCCCATAGATTAAAATGGTGGGTGTTTTTTTTTCACACAGTATATTTCAAATGCATTTTTTTTGGGAAAAAACACACTTTTTAACATTTTAATGCACTAAAACAAACTATATTGCCCAAATGTTTAATGAAATAAAAAGGATGATCTTAGGCTGAGTACATGGATACCAAACACGAGATGCTTTAAAATTGCGCAAAAACGTGCAGTGGCGACAAACTAAATAAATTTTTAAAAGCCGTTACAGTTTACCACTTTAGATTTACAGAGGAAGTCTACTGCTAAAATTACTGCCCTCGATCTGACCTTCTCGGTGATACCTCACATGCATGGTGCAATTTCTGTTTACATTTGACGCCAGATCGACGCTTGTGTTTGCCTTTGCGCGAGAGAGGGGGGGGGCAGGGGTGCTTTTTTTTTTTTTTTTTTTTATCTTATTTTTAAACTGTCCCTTTTATATTTTTTAATCATTTTTATTGTTATCTCAGGGAATGTAAATATCTCCTATGATAGCAATAGGTAGTGACGGGTACTCAAAGCAACTGACCACACCAAGATCGGTGTGATAAAATGCTTTCCCAATTTCCCAATGGCGCTGTTTACATCTGGCGAAATCTAAGTCATAAAATGCTCGTAGCTTCCGGTTTCTTAGGCCATAGAGATGATTGGAGCCATTCTGGTCTCTGATCAGCTCTATGGTCAGCTGGCCGAATCACCAGCTGCATTCTCAGGTTCCCTGTTGGGACAGGAGAGCCAGAGAAAAACATGGAAGATGGTGGGGGGGACATTCCCTCCCACTGCTTGTAAAAGCAGTCTAGAGGCTAATTAGCTGCTAGGGTTTTTACATGAAAGCCGACCACTGGCTGAAAAGAATGATACCAAGATGATACCTAAACCTGCAGGCATCATTCTGGTATAACCACTCAAAGTCCAGCAACATACAAGTACGTTGCTGGTCCTTGTTGGGCATATATTGTAAACTTTTTTTAAACTTGTCGTCGGAAAGTCTGACTGTGTGTATGCTCCATCGAACATTTGCTGTCAGAATTTCTGCACACAAATGTTTGAGAGCGGGTTCTCAAATTTTCTGACAACAAAACTTTGTTGTCGGAAAGTCTGATCGTGTGTACACAAGTCCGCGCACAAAAGTCCACGAGACGTAAAACTAGCGTT
This sequence comes from Aquarana catesbeiana, assembly GCF_042186555.1. Taxonomy (NCBI): domain Eukaryota; kingdom Metazoa; phylum Chordata; class Amphibia; order Anura; family Ranidae; genus Aquarana; species Aquarana catesbeiana. The sequence goes on from NC_133325.1 coordinate 343,086,351, forward strand.
TGTAATGGAGATAGCACATTCGTCACTTAGCAAATTGTGAAAATCTTTCAATGCAGCGCATTCTCTTCTACTTTATAATGCTAGAATAATGAAGTTCCTGTGCTGCTGCTATTCACACAAACTGACAAACTGATTTTTTATTATTTCTTGTGATCTCATGAATAATCTTTGTTTTTTGTTGTTTTTCTATCAAGATGTCCAGAATAATCTTTTTTTTATTTTTTTATAGTGCTCTCCTTATTTTTTATTTTTATTTCTCCAGATCTCCAGAATAATTTTTTTTTTAGAGTGATCTCCATAACATTTCTTGTCGTTTTGTGTTTCAAGTTACCACAACACCATTATTATCTTTTTTTACCTCAAAGAGGTTGGTTGGTGTTGGTGTCCCTTGTTAATTTGATATCGTATTTTTGAAATGTGCCTCCCTACTCACAAACAAACTTTCCTTTTTGAAGTAAAACACATAGCCAAGTATTTGTCAAAACAAAAATTTAAAATTTATTAGGGGTCATAAAAAAATAAAGAGGAAGGCAACGCTGGAGAAACAGTTGGAATTGGTGAAGCCTTTGTACCCCATGGCAGACATCAATTATTTGACAGGCAAAATTGATAACCAATTTAATAGGGAGCACAATACAGTCCAGGACTCCATGAGATCGGGAGCAGCAGCAGATGACATATATGTCCTGAGGCTGTGGGCTTACAACAGCCTGCGTCTTTTGCCAGACCACACCAAACCCAGGCCATCACTCTCAACACTTCCTTCAACGCTTCTTTCCATGCTGCTGTGGTGGGTTGGGTGGCTGTGTTGTTGGTGGTGTTGCTGGAGATGGTGGTGGTGTTGCTGGAGGTGGTGGAGGAGTAACATGGTCCAACTCACACAGGTGGCTTTTAGTTGTTGCTTTTAGTTGTGAGTTTGCCCCTTGTCCTCTTGTTTAGGGCCTGAAGTATTATCTCCTCACAGATGAGGCATTGGCCCTCCTCCATTCGTTCCAGTTTAATGGCTGTCAGACAGCCATATGACTCGGGGCCACCAGGGGTTGTTGTGAGGACCACAGTAGCCTGTCGAATCAAAGCAGTCGCTGACTCCTCCAGTTTCCTCACCTTCCTGGTCTTTTTTGTTGGAAGGCAGAGGGGAGGAACCTGGGATTCGGTCAGGCTGCTTTCCATGGCCACCTCCTGGCTGAGACTTTCCATGGCCTCCTCCGGGCTGAGACTTTCCTGTGTATGAAAATGGAACATAGTTTTAGTTTTTTGGTCATCAATCACACACAATTTTGAGCTCATGACTGTTGCAAATTGAATGTTAACAAATAGAAAAGACTATCATTATGACCCCAGCATTTTTAATTCTTGTCCCAATCATTTTTGGCTACTATTGTCTATTGATATGTAAACCACTGCTCAAGCTGGGCTCCTCCACATCTTCCTGGGTGGAAGGCCCAGGTTGGACTTCAGGAGCCTCATCTGATGTGGAAGGAAGTGTGGAAGGGAGTGTAGATAGTGATGGCCTGGGTTCACTCTGGTCTGACAAAAAACGCAGTCTGTGGTTGTACCACAGCCTGGGTACATATACGTCATCTGCTGCTGCTCCCAATCTCATGGAATCCTGGACCTTCTTGTGCTCCCTATTATATGTGCTCCTCAGGCTACCAATTTTGGCCTTCAAATAGTTGATTTCTGCCGTGGGAGACACCGGCTTCACCAATTCCAACAGTTTCTACAGCGCTGCCTTCCTCTTTAGCTTGTTGGAGTAGTCACAGTTTTTGACTTGCCAGAGACATGGCAGCTCCCTGTACTTGTCTATGAAGTTTGGCAGGAAGTCTGGGTCTGTAAATGTATTCATTTTCTCTGCAAGACACAACACAAGACAAACCCCAATGTCAGGCTAAACTCTCCTAATCTTGTCCCAATATAGGCCTCAATCTATAAGCAGTATAGGCCACTAACCACTGATGCCCCAAGTTAAAATTGTACCTTCGTTTGCACAATCAGCGGTTACGATACTCCGTCCCCCGCTCACAGATCGTACGTACGACACATGCGTGTTATGCTTTATATACACTGCGCATGCATGAAACTCCGCCCCTGACCTTCTTTCTAGTGTATTCCCCGCCCCTTCTCTTTTGGCACAGTGGGAGAGCACATGGCAGAGAGACAGCAAGTGCATGCAGAGAGCAGCAATGAGGAAGAAAGCCCAGAGCAAGGCAGTTCCAGTTCCAGAAGAAGATATAAGGCCTCAAATATGTCATTTGTAGAGATGGTGGAGAAGATGGACATCTTAAAGAGGGCAGACTATGATGGGAAGTATGGACCTTACCCAAACCCAAATGTGAGAAAGGCCAAGATCATGACTAAAGTTGTGAGGAATTTTGGGGTACGACGATCCAAGGAGCAATTGAGGAAACGCTGGTCACACCTGAAATTGAGGGAGCACGATCAGTACAGAAGGATCTGGAAACTGCTTCTAAAAAGTACGTTTTTGTTGTGTGTTCATACTATTATTATTACTTTAGTGCTGCTCCATGTGCTTTTCTTTACTGTTGTACAGTTTAAAATGGCAAGTTTGAGGTTTGTGATCACAGTAATCGTTTGTATTAAGCATCGTTCGTTCGACCACTAATGCGACATTTTTGGCAGATGCAGGTTAACTACATTTTTTTCATGCCTATTTGTATGAAAAGAAGTTTAGTACATTGTTGTCTATATGTGTTTGTAACTATAATGAAATGCAAACTTGATTCAGTGTAAGGAGAGGACACTCAGCAGCTGTTTACACATCTGGAAACAGGAACACTAGTGTGGGACACCATAGCACCCTTTTTATGTTGTCCCACACAGGTACTCCAGTGGATACTAGGGGTCTCTCCATGTGTGAAAATTTAACAAAACAGGTAAGTATTCCAGCTTTGGAAAGGGAAAAAATCATGTCTTCAACTTGGAACTCGGCCAAAACAGACAATTGGATGACACTTCCAAGCAATGTTTCATATTACTATTTCTTGCCTCAAATATCTGTGTGCTAAGTATACCTTTTTTGTATTTACATAGGGGAGAAAAGAATTAGGACATCTGAGGACACCACAAACCCAACACAGAATGAAGAAGGGGAAATCCCCACACACCATGAAGATGTGGATTCCGAGGTTCAGGAAGTGGGCAAAATAGTGACCGCAACAGGTCAGTGTCTGAGACAACAGCGTCAGGTAATAGATGGTATGCCTGCATATTTATAATACATGGTGTGTATTTTTTTTGGAGGCGATGTGGATGTTGTGGAAGAAGAAACTCACTTCAACAGTGCAAGCGCACAGATCCTGATCAGCAAAATAATGGTGTGCAATCGTGAATTAGAGAAGTTTGAGGAAAACATCAATGATGTTGAAAAAAGACTCACTAACATCATTGATGTTTTTGCCAAAATCTAAATATCTTGAAGTAATTTGAAGGCCAAATTTTGAAGATGCACACAGTGGGGGTTATTTACGAAAGGGAAATCCACTTTGCTCTACAAGTGCAAACTACAAGTGCAAAATGATCTTGAAATTGCACTGAAAGTGCACATGGAAGTGCAGTCACTGTAAATCTGAGGGGAAGATCTGAAATGAGGGGAAGCTCTGCTGATTTCATCATCCAGTCATGTGCAAGCTAAAATGCGTTTTTTTATTTTCCTTGCATGCCCCCCTCGGATCTACAGCGACTGCACTTCCAAGTGCACTTTCAGTGCAATTTCAAGTGCACTTTGCACTTGTAGTTTGCACTTGTAGTGCAAAGTGGATTTGCCTTTCGTAAATAACCCCCACAATGTTTTTGTCGTTAATGTATGTAATGCATTAATTATAGAAATTATCATCCTTTTCAACTCCATTAATGAATTGTTTGGAGTCCCTAAAAAGGCCTTATGGGGCAAATTTTAGCTCACTACGGGGGTTATTTACTGAATGCAAATCCACTTTGCACTACAAGTGTACTGCAAGTGCATTGAAACTGCACTTGTAGTGCAAAGTGGATTTGCCTTTAGTAAATAACCCCCATTGCCACTGTAACTACACCAACTTACTCCAAAAACTGGTATTGAGCATTAAAAGAAGAAGCCACACATTGTTTAGTATAAAACATTTTACTCCTTGCACATTCACATGTGCATTATATAAGGGTTTTTTAACAAACCAATATCTTTGTTTGGTGTATAATAACATGTATGTGTGACAGTAGATAATAGCCTTTTTGTGGCTAAACAGGTATGTTTAAAACCATAACATACACATCCACAACTCAGAAACTTACAAAGCTCAACTTTGATAAAGTGAAGGCAATATGAGACATTCGTATGTCAAAACTGTGTTGATTTTGCCTTCATCAGATGGGGTGATCTAACCCCTGTAAAAGCCACATTTTGAAGATGCACGCAAATTAAGACTCAAAAATGTGGCTTTTCCATCATGATCCCATGCCTAAAATGTGTGTCTTTTCCCTACATCTATTTTGATAGATGTAGGGAAAAGACAAACAGTGGGGTTGATTTACTAAAGGCAAATCCACTTTGCACTGAAAGTGCACTTGGAAGTGCAGTCGCTGTAGATCTGAGTGGAAGATCTGAAATGAGGGAAAGCTCTGCTGATTTTATCATCCAATCATATGCAAGCTAAAATGCTGTTTTTTATGTTCCTTGCATGTCCCCCTCAGATCTAAAGTGACTGCACTTCCAAGTGCACTTCCAAGTGTGTGTGTGTGTGTGTGTGTGTGTGTGTGTGTGTGTGTGTGTGTGTGTAGCAGACCCATAGCACAACATAGTAGTTAGCTGAAGAAGAGATTGTCACCTCATGTATCAAGTAAGTTAAGTTTGCACTATTGAAAAAAATGGCCAAAAATAAAAGGCCATTGGAGAACCTAGGAGACAGCTAAAAGAAACACAAGCAGTAAATCAAATGAAATATGAGTTCAGTTTTTAACAAATTTAATTAAAAAATGTTATATATTATCTGGCATATCAATGGCCCCCCTACCCCCAAAGTACTCCAGATAGCTTTGCCGTACTTCACGGGCACTTTGGGGGGGGCAAGCCAGGATGGCCAGCTTCAAGTGCCATCAGATTTTGATCCGGTAAGCCGGCCTCAGTTGCAACTGAGGCCACATAGTTGGCTGCATTTGTGTGTAAAAAGTTGTGTAAAATGCAGCAGCAAAGAATAATGTGATTTAGTTTATATTCCACCAAATTTATAGCAGTAAGGAATAGGCAGAACCAGCTGGCCATTATGCCAAAGGCATTTTCAACCACTCTTTTGGCTGTGGCCAGCCGGTAATTAAAAATCCTCTGGTCCGGGGTGAGGGTCCTCATAAGGAATGGCAGCATAAGATGGTCCCCCCGCGCAAATGCCTCATCCGCTACGAAGATGAATGGGAGTCCCGCCACGTTGTCTTCTGGAGGTGGCAAGCCCAAGCTGCCATTCTAGCGCCGCCTGTAAAACTCCATCTGGGCAATGACCCCACCATCCGACATCTGGCCATTCTTCCCCATGTCCACATAGAGGAATTCACATGTCACCGACACCACTGCCAACAACACAATACTACTAAACCCCTTATAATTATAATAGTACAACCCCGAGTTGGGGGGTGGGATGATGTGGACGTGTTTCCTATCTATTGCCTCATCACAGTTGGGAAAGTCCCACTGCTGGACAAACTGGGAAGCCACAGTCTGCCATTTCTGTGGGTTGGAAGGAAACTGTGGAGTCAAACAAAAAAAAAATACTTTTGCACATAACATTGCAAGCAGATTAGACACAAACATTCTTGGCCAACATAAGTATAACATTTATTGAAATGAGTATTTAAAGTCAAAAGTATAAGGTCCACTTATCAGATTCATCCTCCCCTCTGATCGCCCATTGTAAAAATTTTAGGGGGGGTGTTTTGGACAGGTAACCCTCTCCACTTCATTGAGAGCTGAATGCATAAATAATGTATGTTACTTTGGCCAGCCCCTCCTTACTTACACTATTGGCAGCCCACTGGACAGGCAAGAAGTTTTATAATCCAAAAATATGAATACACAATGTACAAATTGAAGCATATTTTTACATTCTGCAATTACCTATCAAGATAATAGGAGAAAAAAACTTTAAACAATACCATTTGAAAGTATTCAGGCAGGCCCTTACACTACATGCTTTGGTGAATTCATCCATAAATATGACCACAAAAGAGGTAGGTATAGCGTGTATGGGTATGGCAAAGTCAGCAGATAGAGTATTGGTATCGGTTGACTTAGTGGTTGGGGAGAGGGAGGGTTCCAAATGAGTTTTGGTCCCCAAAAATAAGCCTCTTGCACTCTGCATGAATTTAAGGACAAAAGGGTAAGCACTACAATGGAGCTGACAAAATACATTGTTAAGGTGTGTATGGGCCCAGGATAGCATGCTGGGGAGGTTAGTGAAGGCAAATATGCATGAAGGACAAAAAAGGAGCATTAAAAGCTTCCAGCATGCATGAGGACAAAGAGGACATTCACAGCATATTACAATCATGGTAATTATGGAATACAATACATTAGCAAACATTAAATACATAGAATGTGATGTTAAAGGATAAAACGTACCTTAATATAGTCCTTCTGCAGGACCTGAATGCTTGCAGAACAGGTCTCTGGAATAATGATTCCCAGAGCCTTGGGGGAGATTCCAGTCATGAACTTAATATCCTGGAGACTTCTCCCTGTCGCCAAGTACCGCAAGGTAGCGATGAGCCTTTGCTCGAGAGTGATGGCTTGCTGCATGCAAGTGTTCTGCTTTATAATATAAGGGGACAGCAAAGCCAACAGACGGTGAAAAACATTGTCCGTCATCCGGAGATAGTTCCTAAAATCATCAGGATTATTCTCCTAGATCTCCCACAGCAAAGGCATATGAGAGAATTGCTCACACTGGAGCAACCAATTCTTCGTCCATGAACTCCTCCTTGCCCTGTTCATGGACTGGACTTGGGTCAAAGCAAGAACTCCAACACCAAGCCCAACAACGGCATGAGCTCTCTGACGAGAATGTAACTGCAACATGGCTAGAAAACAGTCGGCTGGTCAGAACGAACTAACAGAACTCACTGAAAATCATAAAGGACCTAAGAAGAACGAGCTGAAAATCAAAAACGAGCAGACAAGAACGCACTGAAAAACAGAAGTGACCTATAAATAGAACGCACTGAAAGACAGGAACAAACTGACAACACGCACTTGAGAACAGATACAAACCAACACGCACAAACTGAAAAGCAGAAACAAACTGAAAAGCACGAGGCTGAAAAGCGTGAACCATCTCTCACCAAACTTCTACTAACACAAGATAAACACGAGATTAGTAGAAGGAGACCAAAGGGTGGCACACTGGCTATTGAACTTCCTTTTTATAGGCCCGTTGTACATGTTGTACATCACCACGTTCTCACGTTTGGAATTTTGGGCCAACATTTGTGTGACCGTGTGTATGCAAGACAAGTTTCAGCCAACATCCTTCGCAAAAAAATCCATGGTTTTGTTGTTGGAAAATCCGATCGTGTGTACGCGTCATAAGCCTTTAAACCCAAAAGCACACATTTATGATAATGCAGCGATAATACCAATTCTTAGATCTGATGGCTGCTTTTGTTTTCTTTTTTAGCCTTTCTTTCTTTTATTTTCACCTAGTGATCCAGCCAGTAAGCCTATTTTTTTTTAACAAAACAAGCTGTCCTGTAGACGTAGCAGTTAGAGGATTGTGACAAACCATTGACCACTGATAGGGGTGCTTACAATGGTCAGCTTTTATTTATTTATATAAAACCTCTATCCCAGAAGGAACAAAACTGTTTGCTGTAACTGCTTATAAAGTGTTACCTGGAGTTTGGTTTCAATTTGTTAAGTGTATCTAAATCTGCTAGTATTTTTAACACTACCGACCCCCATAGACTGACAATGCTGCTGTTCTAAGGTGTCTCTGCTGCTCCTTCATCCAAAATCTAGGCATTCTAATACAGGAGCAGTATTTCTGGCTGGATCACCAGGTGAAAACAGAGGGGAAGAAAATCCCCAAAAAAAGAAAATGAATGCAGACACCACATCTAGCGACGTGTAAGATGCAATATGTTATATGTTTGGTTTTGGGTTTAATATAGCTTTAACTGCCTACTTCGTCCCCCACTGTCTCTGCCCACTATCTTACTCACTACCCAGAAGATTGCCAATTAATTAATCAATACAATTCATGATGTGATCTCTGTTTCCAGTTATCTCTCCCATCAATATAGAGGGTCTACCACCCCACTCAATACTTTCCTCATTTGACCCTGTTACCATCTCCCATCAACATAGAAGGTCTACCACCACACTCAAATCTTTCCTCATTTGACCTTTGAGGGTAAAATTTGAGGGTTTTTTACTGTAATGCCCCGTACACATGGTCGGATTTTCCGATGGAAAATGTCCGATCGGAGCGTGTTGTCGGAAATTCCGACCGTGTGTGGGCTCCATCGGACATTTTCCATCGGATATTCCGACACACAAAGTTGGAGAGCAGGAGATAAAATTTTCCGACAACAAAATCCGATCGCGTCAATTCCGACCGTGTGTGGCCTGTTCCGACACACAAAGTGCCACGCATGCTCAGAAGAAATTCCGACACGGAACAGCTCGTTCTGGTAAACTTAGCGTTCGCAATGGATACAGCACTTTCGTCACGCTGCAATGTCAAAAATGGTTTAATACAGCGCACTCTCTTCTTCTTTATAATGTGACAAGAATTAAGTAGTTTTGCTGCTCATATTCACACACACTTCTCACAAATTTTTATTTTTGTTTTTTTATTGTGATTCACTGAATATATTGTTATTAGTTGTCACATCTGACAGAATGTTTTTTTTTTTATTTAATTTTTTGGGGGATTTTAAGCCTTTTTTTTTTTTAGATTTAATGTTTGTATTTTTTTCCAAGGCTGATCTTTGTTCAATGTTATTTTTATTTTTACTCCAGAATATTTTTGTGTGTGTTTTGTGTGTCAAGTTACCACAACACCATTGATATCTTTTATTATTTAATCTCAAGGAGATTGTTTGTTGTTGGTGTCCCTTGTTCATTTCACATTGTATATTTGAAATGTACCTGAATCCTCACAAAAAAAAACTGTCCTTTTTGAAGTAAAACACATAGGAGAGTATAATTCAAAACAAAAATCCTTTATTAAGGGATCAGAACCAAACAAAGAGGAAGGCAACACTGGATCAACAGGAGAAATTAGCGAAGGCTGGGACCCCCATGGCAGACATCAATTCTTGAACATCAAAATTGGTGGCCTGAGGAGTCCATATGTAAGGGAGGGCAGTCTGGTCCAGAATTCGCAGAGATCCGGAAAGCAGCAGATGACATCTGTGTCCCCAGGCTGTGGTACCACAAGAGGCTGCATTTTTTGGCCGACCAGACTGGATCCAGGGTCCTCACTTTCTGGTCTTCCTTCCACGCTTCCTTCCGGGCTGTGGCTGTGCTGTTGGAGATGTGGCAGGAGGAGGAGTAGGACCTGGAGGAGGAGGAGGACTGGGAGGACCTGGAGGAGAAGGAGGTGGAGGAGGAGGATCTGCAGGAGGAGGAGGAGGACCATCGCAAAAGTGTGTCTGAGCTGTAATTTGGCCCCTCATACCTTTGTTAAGAGCCTCCAATATGAGCGACTCACACATGGCTTGTTGGCCCTCCTCCATCCTCTGTTTTTTATAGGCAATGGTGGCAGCAATGTCCTCCTCCACAGTGTGTGGTGCTCCCAGGACCTCTGTAGCTCTCCAAAAGAGTCCTCTGCCAGCCTCCTCTAGGGCACTCCTCCTCCTGCCACTTTCTCTTTCCAGCGGGAGTGGAGGGACCTGCAGATCAGCCAGCCGGCTCGGCCCGGCCACCTCCTGGCTGAGACTTCCCTGTGTATGAAAAAGGGACATGGTTTTAGTTGTTGCATCATCAATCACAATCATAAATTAGTACTCCCAACTAACATCTAGTTAACATCATTGATTGGACAACCAGCAATATTTAGAGGAATGCTATACCTGGCTCAATCTGGGCTCCTCCACATGTTGCCTGGAAGGCCCAGGTTGGGCGTCAGAAGCCTCAGCTGGGGGGGAAGGAAGCGTGGAAGGAAGACTGGAGAGTGATGACATTGGTTCAGTCTGGCCTGCCAGAAAATGCAGCCTGTCATAGTACCACATCCTGGGGACATAGATGTCATCTGCTGCTCCGGATCTCTGTGAATCCTGGACTTTCTTGCGCTCCCTTACATATGTGCTCCTCAGGCCACCAATTAAGATCTTCAAAAATGTGATGTCTGCCGTGGGGATCACCTGCTTCACAATTTCACACAATTGCTCCAGTGCTGCCTTCCTCTTTGCTTGGTTCTTGTAATGGGGGTGTTTAATCTCCCACAGACATGGCAGCTCCCTTAACATATCTATGAATACTGACATGAAGTCATTGTCTTTCACTAGCATATCCATGTTCACTGCAAGACACAACACAAGACAAAGCCTAATGTCAGACAAAACTCTCCTAATCTTGTTACAATATAGGCCTCAATGTAGAAGCAGTTTAGGCACAAGTTTGTCTCTTACCTTCGTTCTTACGATCGGCGCGTCCAATGCTCCTTCCTCCGCTCACAGATCGTACGTAATACGCACGTGTGTTACGCTTTATATATACTGCGCATGCATGTAACTCCGCCCACCCCTGACGTTCTTTCTATTCTATTCCCCGCCCCTTTTCGTTCGGAGCAGTGGGGGAAGAGCACATGACGGAGTCACAGCAGGTGCGTGATAATTGCAGGAACGAGGAGGAGGAAAGCCCAGATCCGGACACGTCCCAATCCAGAAGAAGACGTTTTAAGGCCACAAATATGTCCTTTGGGGAGATGTTGGAGATGGTGGACATCCTGAAGAGGGCCGACTATGACGGAAAGTATGGGCCTTACCCCAACCCCAATATCAGAAAGGCCAAGATCATGGCGAAAGTGGTCCAAAGTCTTCACAGGAATTTCGGGGTACCACGATCGAAAGATCAGCTCAGGAAGCGGTGGTCGGACCTGAAATTAAGAGAGCCAGAGCAGTACAGAAAGATCCGGAGAGTGCTGCAAAAAAGTAAGTAGTTGTGCTGGGTTCCTATTCTTTTTGTCTTTATTACGTTCGTGCTGCTTCATATGCATTTCTTAATTGTACAGTTTTTAAAAGGGCAACTTTAATGTTCATGGGCCCATTATTCGTTCGTATCAAACATTTTTCTTTCGGCCTCTAAAACACCATTGTTTAGGCCATATGCATTTTCCCACATTTTTTAGGGCCTACTTGGATGCCAAATATTTGTTTGTGTAGATGGGTTTGTTACTAGAATGAAATGCAACTAGATTCTGTGTAAGGAGAGGACACTGAGCAGCTGTTTTCACATCTGGACACTGGAGCACTAGTGTGGGACACAAGAACACCCTTTTTATTAGGGAGGCCACACAGGTGCTCCAGTGTATACTATAGGGGGGTCTCCATCTGTGAAGCTTGTACTAAACAGGTAAAGTATTGCAGCTTGACAAAGGGCAATAAAAAAAAATACATCTTGGAACTTGGCTAAAATAGACAATTGTACCCCACTTCCAAGCAATGTTTCCTATTTATAGTTCTGCCATCAAATATCTGTGTGCTAATTATACCATTTTTGTTTTACATAGGGGAGAAAAGACTCGGAGGACACCCCTCATCCGAGGAGACCACAGACCCCCCACCTATGGAAGAAGGTGAAATACCCCCAACCCAAGAAGAGCAGGAGGAGGAAGAAGATGTGGTGGAAATTGGCACCACAGCAGGTGAGTGTCTGCGACCACAGGCTCAGGTAAGAGATGGATGCTGGCAGATTTTTGATACCTGTTTTTGTTTGGTTTCTCTCTTTTTAGGTGATCGTGATGTGAGGGATCTAGATCCTTTCACATCTGAAAGTGCCCAGATCCTGATCGGGGAGATCATGGGGTGTAATGTCGAATTGCAAAACATCCAGAAAAAAATAAATGATGTGATTCAAAAAAATAATAACATCATTGATGTTTTGGGGCGAATTTAAAACCCCACAAAATCACTTTTTTGATTGTGGTCCAATGTTTTAAATTTTTTTGCAATGTTTTGAAAAGCCAAATTTGGAGGATGCACACAGTGTGCCAACATGTGCTATCTGCCATCACGGGAGATCAATGGACGCGTTTTGGGGGTGCAACCCCTTCCTCAATTATGTAGTAGCGGTGAGGAAGGGCTTGCTCCCCCAAAACACGTCCCTTGATCCCCCGTGATGGCAGCTAGCACATGTTGACATTCGTAAATTGGTGTGCATCTTCCAAATTTGGCTTTTCCAGGGGTGATTTCCCCCCATCTGAACGCAATATCAAACACAGTTCCTAAATACTGATGTCTGATATTGCCTTCAGGTTTTACCTAATGTGAACTTTGTAAGTTCAAGTTTTTTGTCTTTCTTGTTGGTTTTACACAGGCCTGTTTTATCGTAAATGGACATTTCTATTTTTGATAATGCCACCCCAAAAATTTTTATACAACAAACATGTTGGTTTGTTTTAAAAACCTTTGGTAAATGCACATCTGATTGTGCAGGTATAAAAAAGTTGGTTAATCAAGAATGTGTGGATTATTGTCTCAACACTACAACACTTTTGGGGTGATGTAATTGCTGTTTTCAGCGAAAATGGGGGTTATTTCCTAAGGGCAAATCCACTTTGCACTACAAGTGCAGGTTCAGTGCAGTTGCAAGTGCACTTGTAGTGAAATGTGTTTTTGCATTTAGTAAATAACAGCCAACAGTGCTTTGTATAAGATTACACAATCACGCCATTTTCTGCACTCAAACATTTCTGTCAGGGTCAACTAAAACAAACACAAGCAGTAAATGTCCACAAAGAATTTCTTTTTGTTTTTTATTATAAAAAGGCTTCACATATTTGCTGGCATATTGATGTGCCCCCTACCCACAAAGAACTCCAGGTAGCGTAACCGGACATCATGGGCACTCAGAGAGGGCAAGCCAGGACGGCCGCTTTCAAGCGCTGTCAGTGTGGTTTGATGTATCATTCCGGCCTCAGGCCCAACTGAGCCAGCATAGTTGGCCGAATGTTTCCTTAAAAAGTTATGGAGAACACAGCACGCAAGTATAATATGGTTCAGTTTATACTCCGCCATACGTATGGGTGTCAGAAATAGGTGGAACCGGCTGGCCAGGATTCCAAATGTGTTCTCCACCACTCTTTGGGCTCTGGCCAGCCGGTAATTAAAAACCCTCTGTTCCGGGGTGAGGGTCCTCATTGGGAATGGCCGCATCAGGTGGTCCCCCAGCGCAAACGCTTCATCAGCAACGAACACGAATGGGAGTCCTTCCACATTGTCCTCTGGAGCTGGCAAGTCCAAGCTGCCATTCTGGAGATGCCTGTAGAACTCCGTCTGGGCGATGACTCCACCATCGGACATCCGGCCATTCTTCCCCACGTCCACATACAGGAAGTCGTAATTAGCCGACACCACCGCCAACATCACTATACTATTGAACCCCTTATAGTTGAAATAGTACGACCCAGAGTTGGGTGGTGGGACGATCTGGACGTGTTTCCCATCAATTGCCCCTCTGCAGTTAGGAAAGTCCCACCGCTGGGCAAAGTGGGAGGCCACAGTCTGCCATTCCTGTGGCGTGGAAGGAAACTGTTGAGGAAAAAACAATAAACATTACTATTTTTGATCAGAAACATGGCAAACAAATTAGACACAAACATTATGGGTCAATCTCCAGATAGCATTTATTAAGGGGAATTTAACAACGCCAAAGTATAAGGTACACCTATCATATCCCCCCCCCTCTCATGGGTCATTTCTAACATTATGGGGTGTGTGGAAATCTTGGACAGGTAACCCTCTTCACTTCATTGAGAGATGAATGCCTAAATAATGGGTATTACTTGGAACAGCCCCTCCTTAGTTACACTATTGGCAGCCCACTGGACAGGTAAGAAGTGTCATAATACAAAGATAGAAATAAACACTGTACACATTTGAGGACATTTGGACATTCTGCTATTACGTATCAAGATAATAATAGGATCCAAAAACTTTAAACAGTACCATTTGAAAGTATACAGGCAGGCCCTTGCACTACATGCTTTGTGGAATTTATCCATAAATCAGAGCACAAAAGAGATGAGTATAGTGTGTATGGGTTTGGCAAAGTCAGCAGATAGATGATTGAGGATAGAGAATTGGGATCAGCTGACTTAGCAGTTGGGGGAGGGAGAGTTACTAAAAATTATTTGGGGACACCACCAAAAAAAAGCCTCTGGCACTCTGCCTGAATTTAAAGCAAAAATAACATTTGAAAACATTTTAGGGGGTGTTTGGGGTAAAGCACTACTATGGAGCAGAAAAAATACATTGTTAAGTGACTACATGAGGTGAATATAGGGCCAGAAGACACCATGCTTGGGAGGTTATTGAAGGGCAAATATGTATGAAGGACCTAAAATAATAATTACATAAAAATCCTGCATGCATGAGGACAAAGGGGACATTCACAGCATATTCCAATCATGGTAATTAGGGAATGAGGAAAGAAATACAATATATTAGCAAACATTCAATACAATAAAATGTGATATAAAAGGATAAAAATCTTACCTACATATACTCTTTCTGCAGGACCTAGATGATGGCAGAACAGGTCTCTGGGATAATGATCCCCAGAGCCTGGGGGGAGATGCCTGTCGAGAACCTCAAGTCCTGCAGGCTTCTCCCTGTCGCCAAATACCGCAGGGTAGTGACCAACCTCTGCTCCGGAGTGATGGCTTGCCTCATGCAGGTATCCTGCCTGCTAATATAAGGGGTCAGCAAAGCCAACAGACGGTGAAACACGGGGTCCGTCATCCTGAGAAAGTTCCTGAAATCATCAGGATTATTCTCACGAACCTCACGGAGCAAAAGCATATGAGAGAACTGGTCACGCTGAAGCAACCAATTCTTGGTCCATGAACTCCTCCCCACCCTGTTCATGGACTGGACTTGTGTCAAGGTCAGGACCCCAACACCAAGCCCCCACACAGCACGAACTCTACGAGGAGTACGCATACGCAACATGGCTAGAAAACGGTCGGCTGCTCAGAACGAAGTAACAGAACGTTCAATAAACAAAATAAGTGCAGCGCAACATATAAAAGGACAATAAATAGTCCAATCATAAATTAGTAATCAAATAGTTCATTAATAATGGGGAATGAATCTCTTCTGGGGACACTTGTATAAGGCACTTATCCAGGCGATGTAATAAGAAGTAAGATTGTGCTTACCAGATCCAATTGACCCCTTGGTTATAGGGGGTCAAAAACGGCATGAATGGATACGTGGCAAACTGCTGGGCTAGCTTTCATCTGCGGAGATCCCCTCAGGTATATGGTATACTGCTGGTATACTGCAGGGATGGCTTCCTTGTGCTGTATGTTCTCTCTCAGTGCATAGCGATATCCATGGGAGAGAGGGATCCGTATTGGAAAGGCAGAGCAGAGAAGCAATTTTCCCCAGAGAGAATAAATAAAATAAAGAGCATCTAAGAGCGATCCATAAATAACCAAGTGTCCAAATTTATTTAAATGATAAAAGGTGATGAAGGAAAAGATGCTAATAGAGCGCCACTACATATAAGAGTCTATGCGGCAGTGTTGAGTAGTGAGACAGACTGTTCACGTCTGAACAGCTGTCAGCAAGAGAAGGCTGCGGGTGACGGCGGTCAAGCAGTTCCGCCCCCAAGTAACAGAACGCACTGAAGAACAGCAAGGCCTGTGAAGAGCGACCTGAAAAACAGTAACGAACGAACAAGAATACAATGACTAATTAAAGTCACGCTGAACTTTCTGCACGCACTGAAGAGCAGATACAAACCCACAAGCACAAACTGAACGGCAGAAAACGATCTGAAAGCCACGAGTCTGAAAAAGCGTGAATCATCTCTCACCAAACTTTTACTAACACGAGATTAGCAAAAGGAGCCCAAAGGGTGCCGCGCTTGGTTCTGAACCGGCCTTTTCTAGTCTCGTTGTACGTGGTGTACGTGACCGCGTGGTTGGCGATCAGAAATTCCGACAACTTTGTGCGACCGTGTGTACGCAAAACAAGTTTGAGCCAACATCCGTCGGAAAAAATCCTAGGACTTTGTTGTCGGAATGTCCGAACAAAGTCCGACCGTGTGTATGGGGCATACGAGTGGCAAAGATGTGGAATTCCCTTCCACAGGCGGTGGTCTCAGCGGGGAGCATCGATAGCTTCAAGAAACTATTAGATAAGAACCTGAATGACCACAACATACAGGGATATACAATGTAATACTGACACATAATCACACATAGTTTGGACTTGATGGACTTGTGTCTTTTTTCAACCTCACCTACTATGACCTTGTTACCATTGAACACTTTGCTAAACCTCTTCCTGAGGTCCCCAAGATACTGTTCCCCAACAACTAGTGCTCTATTCCAAATCCTTCTATCTCACATCTTTCTCTTTCCACTGGCATCCTCCCCACCCCTCTCAAATATGCACTGGTCACCCCTTACTCAAAAAAAGGTATATGATACAAAAAAATGGCTCATCAGAAACCCTGGGACCACAGCACTCCACAAAGCAGCCCCTGAATGGTTAGCTGAAAACAAAATGGTAAAAAAAATGGTAACAGTGTGATGTCAAAGTAGCAATATGCCACTTAAAGTGGTTGTTAACCCACTTATATAACTTTATATAAGCCCCTCTGTGTCCTAACAACAAGTGCTCCTGTCTGTGTGTTTTATTAAAAAATGCCTCCTTTACCGTATATTTCTGTATTTCACAGTGGCTCCTTGCGAACATGTCACCGGCCGGCTCTCTCCTCTGCCCGGCTGACAGATGCAGTGGGTGGGGCCGAGATCTCCCTCTGATGTCAGGCAGGAAACGAGGAGGAGAGGAGAGAGAGAGCTGGCCAGTCATATGATCGCGGGGAACCGCTGTGAAATCACTTGTTATTAGGACACAGAGAAGTTTTAACAGTTAGAAGAGCAGCAGTAGTGGAGGGGGCGGGCACTGACCCAGGGACAGACAGGCAGGGAGGGGAGGGGGAGGAGGACACAGGAGCACAGAGGAGGACAGGAGGGCTGCGGATGACAGAGGCATGTAAACTGACCATGGTGTCAGGGCTCAGCAGCCATGATATTTTAGGTGTTTTGATGGGCCAAATTGCACAGCACAAGCACTGTGCTGTATAAAATGCTTTAACGGAACAGGATCCATTTTTTGGGAGGGGGGGTTAATAAACACTTTAATAGTCTCAAAATGAAAATGTAATACCACAAATCACTATATAGTTAATACACAGATGGAATCTGTTGAGTGGGTAGCCAACACTAGGGATGAGCCGAACACCCCCCTGTTCGGTTCGCACCAGAACATGCGAACAGGAAAAAAGTTCGTTCGAACATGCGAACACCGTTAAAGTCTATGGGACACGAACATGAATAATCAAAAGTGCTAATTTTAAAGGCTTATATGCAAGTTATTGTCATAAAAAGTGTTTGGGGACCTGGGTCCTGCCCCAGGGGACATGGATCAATGCAAAAAAAAGTTTTAAAAACGGCCGTTTTTTCAGGAGCAGTGATTTTAATAATGCTTAAAGTCAAACAATAAAAGTGTAATATCCCTTTAAATTTCATACCTGGGGGGTGTCTATAGTATGCCTGTAAAGGGGCGCATGTTTCCTGTGTTTAGAACAGTCTGACAGCAAAATGACATTTTGAAGGAAAAAACTCATTTAAAACTACCCGCGGCTATTGCATTGCCGACAATACACATAGAAGTTCATTGATAAAAACGGCATGGGAATTCCCCAAAGGGGAACTCCGAACCAAAATAAAAAAAAAAAAATGACGTGGGAGTCCTCCTAAATTCCATACCAGGCCCTTCAGGTCTGGTATGGATATTAAGGGGAACCCCGAACCAAAATTAAAAAAAAAAAATGACGTGGGGTTCCCCCTAAATTCCATACCAGACCCTTCAGGTCTGGTATGGATTTTAAGGGGAACCCCGCGCCAAAAAAAAAAAAAAAAACGGCGTGGGGTCCCCCCAAAAATCCATACCAGACCCTTATCCGAGCACGCAACCTGGCAGGCCGCAGGAAAAGAGGGGGGGACGAGAGTGCGGCCCCCCCTCCCTCCTGAACCGTACCAGGCCACATGCCCTCAACATTGGGAGGGTGCTTTGGGGTAGCCCCCCAAAACACCTTGTCCCCATGTTGATGAGGACAAGGGCCTCATCCCCACAACCCTGGCCGGTGGTTGTGGGGGTCTGCGGGCGGGGGGCTTATCGGAATCTGGAAGCCCCCTTTAACAAGGTGACCCCCAGATCCCGGCCCCCCCCTGTGTGAAATGGTAAGGGGGTACATAAGTACCCCTACCATTTCACGAAAAAAGTGTCAAAAATGCTAAAAATGACAAGAGACAGTTTTTGACAATTCCTTTATTTAAATGCTTCTTCTATCTTCCTTCATCTTCTGGTTCTTCTGGCTCTTCTGGCTCTTCTGGTTCTTCCTCCGGCGTTCTCGTCCAGCATCTCCTCCGCGGCGTCTTCTATCTTCTTCTCCTCGGGCCGCTCCGCACCCATGGCATGGGGGGGAGGCTCCCGCTCTTCTCTTCTTCTTTTCTTCTTCAGGACTAGAAAGGGAAGTCAATCTTGCTGCTTTTATCGGCGAGATTGACACCTTGTGAGCCCCGTCGCGGGTCATACCAGGCCCTTAGGTCTGGTATGGGTTATAAAGGGAACCCCCTACACCGAAAAAACGGTGTGGGGTCCCCCCTAAAATCCATATCAGACCCCGATCCAAGCACGCAGCCCGGCCAGTCAGGAAAGAGGGTGGGGACGAGCGAGTGCCCCCCTCCTGAACCGTACCAGGCCGCATGCCCTCAACATCGGGGGGTGGGTGCTTTGGGGGAGGGGGCACCCTGCGGGGCCCCCCCACCCCAAAGCACCTTGTCCCCATGTTGATGAGGACAAGGGCCTCTTCCTGACAACCCTGGTCATTGGTTGTCGGGGTCTGCGGGCGGGGGGCTTATCGGAATCCGGGAGCCCCCTATAATAAGAGGGCCCCCAGATCCCGGCCCCCCACCCTATGTGAATGAGTATGGGGTACATGGTACCCCTACCCATTCACCTAGGGAAAAAGCATCAAAAATAAAACACACTACACAGGTTTTTTAAATAATTTATTAAACAGCTCCGGGGGGACTTCCTCTGGCTTCGGGGGTCTTCTTCCGGCTTCGGGGGTCCCTCTGGTTCCTCTTCACCTGGCGTCCAGTTGCTTCTTCTCCGCTCTCTCTGGCCTCTTCTCCCGGTGTTCCAGCTCTTCGGCCACCTCCTCCTCTGTCTTTAGGCCGCTCTTTTGCCAGTGGAGGTCCGGACTTTTGGGCTTCTTGTCTTCTTCCCTCTTCTCTTCTCCAGATGTTGACACGACGGTCTCTCCGGCTGGACTGCTCTCTGAGCGCTCTGTTGTGACTTATATGTGGGACTTTTTGGGATCTTAGCTCCGTACGGGGCCCCAAAAACCAAGCACCGCCTTCAGGATTCCTAAGGGCGTACATTTTTTATTTCACTCCTCACTACCTATCACAGTTTTAAAGGCCATAAAATGCCCAGATGGCACAAACCCCCCCAAATGACCCCATTTTGGAAAGTAGACACCCCAAGCTATTTGCTGAGAGGCATGTTGAGTCCATGGAATATTTTATATTTTGACATAAGTTGCGGGAAAATTTCAAACTTTTTTTTTTTGCACAAAGTTGTCACTAAATGATATATTGCTCAAACATGCCATGGGCATATGTGGAATTACACCCCAAAATACATTCTGCTGCTTCTCCTGAGTACGGGGATACCACATGTGTGGGACTTTTTGGGAGCCTAGCCACATACGGGGCCCCAAAACCAAGCACCGCCTTCAGGATTTCTAAGGGAGTAAATTTTTTATTTCACTCCTCACTACCTATCACAGTTTTGAAGGCCATAAAATGCCAAGATGGCACAAAACCCCCCAAATGACCCCATTTTGGAAAATAGATGCCCCAAGCTATTTGCTGAGAGGCATGTTGAGTCCATGGAATATTTTATATTTTGACACAAGTTGCAGGAAAATGACAAACTTTTTTTTTTTGCACAAAGTTGTCACTAAATGATATATTGCTCACACAGGCCATGGGCATATGTGGAATTGCACCCCAAAATACATTCTGCTGATTCTCCTGAGTACAGGGATACCACATGTGTGGGACTTTTTGGGAGCCTAGCCACGTACGGGGCCCCAAAAACCAAGCACCGCCTTCAGGATCTCTAAGGGCATAAAGTTTTGATTTCACTCCTCACAACCCATCACAGTTTTGAACGCCATAAAATGCCCAGATGGCACAACTCCCCCCCCCAAATGACCCCATTTTGGAAAGTAGACACCCCAAGCTATTTGCTGAGAGGCATGTTGAGTCCATGGAATATTTTATATTTTGACACAAGTTGCGGGAAAGTGACCAGTTTTTTTTTTTTTGCACAAAGTTGTCACTAAATGATATATTGCTCAAACATGCCATGGGCATGTGTGGGATTACACCCCAAAATACATTCTGCTGCTTCTCCTGAGTATGGGGATACCACATGTGTGGGACTTTTTGGGAGCCTAGCTTCATACGGGGCCCCAAAAACCAATCACTGCCTTCAGGATTTCTAAGGGCGTTAATTTTTTATTCACTCCTCACTACCTATCACAGTTTCAAAGGCCATAAAATGCAAAGATAGCACAAACTCCCCCAAAGCTATTTGCTGAGAGGCATGGTGAGTATTATGCAGCTCTCATTTGTTTTTGAAAATGAAGAAAGACAAGAAAATTTTTTTTTTCTTTTTTCAATTTTCAAGACTTTGTGAAAAAAGTGAGGTCTGCAAAATACTCACTATACCTCTCAGCAAATAGCTGGGGGTGTCTACTTTCCAAAATAGGGTCATTTGGGGGGGGGGGGGTTGTGCCACCTGGGCATTCCATGGCCTCTGAAACTGTGATAGGCAATGAAGAGTGAAATCAAAAATTTACGCCCTTAGAAAGCCTGAAGGCGGTGCTTGGTTTTTGGAGTCCTGTACACGGCTAGGCTCCCAAAAAGTCTCACACATGTGGTATCCCCGTACTCAGGAGAAGCAACAGAATGTATTTTGGGGTATAATTTCATATATTCCCATGGCATGTTTGAGCAATATATCATTTAGTGACAACTTTGAGCAAAAAAAAAAAAAATTGTCTTTTTCCCGCAACTTGTGTCACAATATAAAATATACCATGGACTCGACATGCCTCTCAGCAAATAGTTTGGGGTGTCTACTTTCCAAAATGAGGTCATTTGGGGGGGTTGAACTGTCCTGGCATTTTATGCACAACATTTAGAAGCTTATGTCACACATTACCCACTCTTCTAACCACTTGAAGACAAAGCCCTTTCTGACACTTTTTGTTTACATAAAAAAATTATTTTTTTTTGCAAGAAAATTACTTTGAACCCCCAAACATTATATATTTTTTTAAAGCAAATGCCCTACAGATTAAAATGGTGGGTGTTTCATTTTTTTTTTCACACAGTATTTGCGCAGCGATTTTTCAAATGCATTTTTTTGGTGAAAAAACATACTTTTTTAAATTTTAATGCATTAAACACACTATATTGCCCAAATGTTTGATGAAATAAAAAAGATGATCTTAGGCCGAGTACAGGGATACCAAACATGACATGCTTTAAAATTGCGTACAAACCTGCAGTGGCGACAAACTAAATACATTTTTAAAAGCCTTTACAGGTTACCACTTTAGATTTACAGAGGAGGTCTACTGCTAAAATTACTGCCCTTGATCTGACCTTTGCGGTGATACCTCACATGCATGGTGCAATTGCTGTTTACATTTGACGCCAGACCGACGCTTGCGTTCGCCTTTGCGTGAGAGCAAGGGGGGACAGGGGTGCTTTTTTTTTTTTCTTTTTTTTTTTTTCTTTTTTATCTTATTTTTAAACTGTTCCATTCATTTTTTTATTTTTTTAATCATTTTTATTGTTATCTCAGGGAATGTAAATATCCCCTATGATAGCAATAGGTAGTGACAGGTACTCTTTTTTGAAAAAATTGGGGTCTATTAGAACCTAGATCTCTCCTTTGCCCTCAAAGCATCTGACCACATCAAGATCAGTGTGATAAAATGCTTTCCCAATTTCCCAATGGCGCTGTTTACATCTGACAAAATCTAAGTCATGAAATGCTTGTAGCTGCCGGTTTCTTAGGCCATAGAGATGATTGGAGCCATTCTGGTCTCTGATCAGCTCTATGGTCAGCTGGCCAAATCACCGGCTGCATTCTCAGGTTCCCTGTTGGGACAGGAGAGCCAGAGAAAAACATGGAAGACGGTGGGGGGGCATTCCCTCCCACTGCTTGTAAAAGCAGTCTAGAGGCTAATTAGCCCCTAGGATTGCTTTTACATGAAAGCCGACTGCTGGCTGAAAAGAATGATACCAAGATGATACCTAAACCTGCAGGCATCATTCTGGTATAACCACTCAAAGCCCAGCAACATACCAGTATGTTGCTGGTCCTTGTTGGGCATATATTGTAAACTTTTTTTCATGCAGCCTGTGGGCTGAACGAAAAAAAGATATTGATCGTGGGTATGCCCACCATTAGAATACCTCCCTTCATCCACCCACTTCTAATGATGGGCATACATGCACCGTTTATATATGCCGAAGCATGGGGGCATCCTCCCGCAAAAGGTAGGAGCAAATCGCTCCTCCACCCACTGCTGCCCCCACGCTTCGGCATATATGCTGAAGTATGTAACTGTGGTGGTGAAATCACCTCCGACAGCGCTGGAGTCACGGCTTTATGTATCGTGGGAGCAAACGCTGTTGCTGTCAAGATAAATAAATCCTCTCTGCAGCTGAATGGCGTACCTGCTAAGCAAATGATGGTTAACAATAAAGCAAAGTAACATTACAGTATAACAGTAAGACTTACCATACCTGCAAAGCTAACACAAAAAAAAAAAATAGTAAAAAAGAAAACATTTAAATGCAACCTGTGGCTAAAATATATATATGCCGAATCATGGGGGCATCCTCCCGCAAAAGGCAGGAGCAAATCGCTCCTCCGCCCACTGCTGCCCCCACGCTTCAGCATATATGCTGAAGTATGTAACTGTGGTGGTGAAATCACCTCCGACAGTGCTGGAGTCACGGCTTTATGTATCGTGGGAGCAAACGCTGTTGCTGTCAAAATAAATAAATCCGCTCTGCAGCTGAATGGCATACCTGAAAACAAAAAAATGGTTACCAAACATGATAAAAACATAACAACAGTAAAACATTGCAGAATAGAATACAGTAAAAAAGAGAAGAACAATAAAAAGAGAATAGAGAGAGAGAGCAATAAAATGACAACTATTTTTGTTTTTTATTATTTTATATTTTTTTGTGTTTTTTTTTTTACCTTTTTTGTTTTTTTTGTTTTTTACACTTTTTTTTGTAACTTTAACTTTTGTAACTGGTACCAGGTTTGGGTCTCTCAAAATGCGATGGCATCTTGGGAGACCCTGTGAAAGTGTGTCCTAGTCTGTGCAGTGCTGTACCTTACGCTAATACTCAACTAGTGTATGGTAGCGTTCAAAACATTCACCAATGCAAAGACCAGGATTGTCAGGACAGAAGGGACAATAATACCGGGTGTCACGCCTAAATTTGCGCTTGCTGCAGACACTACATCTTTTTTGGGGGGCTCGTTGGGTAGGGGTACTCGGGAGGACATAAAAAAATGCCTCTCATGCAGCCGGCTTACTGCATTTGGTTGGGAAAGGTGAGGTGGAGCACCGTCTGGAAACAGAAGGGCTCTGACGATCTCTTCCTGGAATTTAAGGAAGGATTCAGTTCGTCCTGAAGCTCTGTATAGCACATAAGCGTTCAGCAAAGCCAATTGAAATAAATAAACAGACACTTTTTTGTACCAGCGTCTGGCCTAACGGGCAACTAGGTACGGCGCCAACAAGTGGTCGTTGAGGTCCACCCCTCCCATATTTAGGTTATATTCATGGACACAGAGGGGTTTCTCCACAACACCAGTCACCGTAGTAATTTGGACCATCGTGTCTGCATGAAGGGAGGTAAGAACAAAAACATTCTTATTGTCCCTTCACTTCATAGTGACCAAATTATTACACTGCAAGCAGGCTCTCTCCCCCAGCCTAAGACAGGAATCTACAAGCCGCTGGGGAAAGCCCCAGTGATTAGGTCGCACGGTACCACATGCTCCAATCTGATGATCAAAAAGGTGACTAAAAAGTGGCACGCTCATGTAATAATTGTCCACGTACAAGTGGTTTCCGAATAAGGGTGACACCAAGTCCCATACTATCTTGCCAGCACTTCCTATGTAGTCAGGGCAGTTTGTCGGCTCTACGTGACTATCTTTGCCCTCGTAAACCATAAAACTACATGTATAGCCTGCGGCCCTGTCACAGAGCTTATACATCTTGACCCCGTATCTGGCACTCTTGCTGGGAAGGTACTGTTTGAATGACAAGCGGCCAGAAAATGTAATCAGGGACTCATCAACGCAGACAAATTGATGGGGAGTAAACAAGTCTGCAAAACGTTGGTTGAAGTGGTTTACGAGGGGCCGAATTTTGTAGAGCCGATCGTATTCAAGGTCTCCACGACAGAGTTCATTGTTGTTGAAGTGCATGAACTGCAAAATCTGCTCGTATCATGCCCTGGTCATGGAGGCAGAGAACAAGGGCATATGGTGAATTGGGTCAGTGGACCAATATGACCGCAACTCACTCTTTTTAGTTATGTCCATGTTGAGGGAAAGGCCCAGAAAGAGCTTAAATTTGGAGACCTTAATTGGTCTCCAATCTCTGGCAAGGGAGGACTGGGGAATAGTGGCGATGTGTTGACCAGCGTATAAATTGCTTTGGTCCACAATAGATCTATAGAGATCTTTGGTGAAAAACAGTGAATAAAAATCAAGTGGCGTAAAATCAACTGTTTCCACCTGAATTCCGGGTTGGCCAGTGAATGGGGGAAGTACGGGTGCTGCAGAAGTGGTGGGTACCCAATTCGGATTGGCGAATGCAGCAGGAAGGGCACTATGGGCACAACGGGCCTGTGTTCATCTTCTTGTTGGCAGCGGGACACTACTTGTGCTTGCCACCTCGCCAGCTTGAACTGCACTTATGGGACTCGCCACATCACCACATGATACTGCAGTGCTGGATGTACGACCAGTGTGTGCTAGGCCACTGGTGCTTGCCAGTTCACCAGAAGGAATACCGGCACTAGTACTCCTCTGCTCCATACGAGAGCCCTGCGGTTCTTGCACATCAAGGACAGAAGAAGAAGATTGGGGTCTGGTACGCCTGACCTTGGCAGGGACCACAACTCCATCGTCAGAGCTATCTGTCATGGAGCCGCTGTCGTCTACAGGATCGTATTCTGAGCCTGAATCTGATAGATGAGTGACTTCCTCTTCACTATCTGTCATGCTCAGAAATGTGTAGGCCTCTTCACTAGTGTACCTTCGATTTGCCATTTTGGGCTCTAAATTTAGGGGTACACTGGTGAGGCTCACAGGCCAAAAAGCTCCTGACTGTTAGCGACTGATTCAAAACGCTACCAAAAAACTGTTAGCGATCGCAGGGATCAGGCCTGACTCTGCGAACACTGCAGTTATGTGTGCTTAGTGTTTTGTAAGTCTCAGTGATCGATCGATACTGCACTTGGGTGGGCTGGGCTGGGCCGAGGGGCAAAACGCAGGTGCTAGCAGGTATCTGGGCTGATCCCGCTAACACTGTGTTTTTGAGAACCCTAAACTGCTGGGGACACTAGTATAGATCTGATCGGATCAGATATCAATCCGTTCAGATACTATAGCACTAAGGAAGGTGTATGCTGCGTGCGTGGGTGTTAGCGGTACTGGCGCTAAACTGACACTGCCTGGGGTGACGCAGACCTTATCTGACCCAAAAAACGTAACTTATATCACCGCCGGGCAATTAGGGGGTTAAACCTTTATTAGGTAATAAACGGCGGGTGCCCTAAAGCTATAATAAACTATAAAAAACTAACTAACCAGCGTCACCCGTAACAGTTATACGGTGATCACTGGTGAAAGGGTTAACTAGGGGGCAATCAGGGGGTTAAAACCTTTAGTAGGTAGTATATGGGGGTCTCTGTCGCTATAAAACACTGACGGCGAACCTATATACTTACCTCCCTAACGAGCGTCACCTGTGTCACTAAAACAGCGATCAGAAAAACGATTGCTTAGTGACACTGGCGACGGGGGGTGATCGCGGGGTTAACCTTTATCAGGGGGGGTTAGGGGGGTATCCTAGACCTAAAGGGGGGTACCCCAGACCTAAAGGGGGCTACCCTAACTGCCCTAACACTTATAACTGTCACAAACTGACACCAATGCAAAAAAAAAAAACTGCTATTGGTGTCACTGTGACAGGGGGTACAGGGGGGTGATCAGGGGGTGATCAGGGGGTGATCGGGGGGTGACTGGGGGTGAAAAGTGTGCCTGCGTGTTCTAATGAACGTGTAGTGTTGGTGCAACTCACATTGATGTCTTCTTTACATTACAGCAGCAGAGGAAGAATTTCATTCGTGGGGAGTGATCACGAGGGGCTGGCCATGAATGAGTGGCCTCCCCCTCAGCATGTAATGCTTCCCCACTGATGCTGACTGCCTCGGGCACCGGGGGGGGCATGATGCGCCCCCAGCCCGCGGGTGGCAGATCACGTACTAGGTACGTGATTTTGCCTGCCCGTGCAATTCTGCCACAGGTTATCTGCGTTAGGCGGTCGGCAAGTGGTTAAACTTCTCCACAACTTTATCCCTGGCCTGTTGGAGTTCTCCTTAGCCTTCATGATGCTGTTTATTCCCTAAGGTTTTCTAACAAACCTCTGAGGGCTTCACAGAACAGCTATATTTATACTGAGATTAAATTACACACAGGTGGATTCTATTTACTAATCAGTTGACTTCTGAAGGCAATTGGTTCCACCAGATTTTATTTAGGGGTATCAGAGTGAAGGGGGCGGCTGAATACAAATGCATGCCACACTTTTCAGAAATGTATTTGTAAAAAAATTTGAAAACCATTTATGATTTTCCTTCCACTTCACAGTTATGTGCTACTTTGTGTTGGTCTATCGCATAAAGTCCCAATAAAATTATATTTACTTGTTTTGAACACTTTTTACACTTATTCAGCTACTTCCTGATTTTCTAGGCCTATGAAAATATCATACATCCCAGGAGTCTTCAGGAGGGGAGGAGGGGTTTTCTCAACTAAGCATACCCTCCTGCCTGCATGCCAGAGCTAAGCTCAGAGGGATTCCAGGACATAAATGCTACATGCATTACCTGCCCTTATTCAAGATGGTCACTGTTATAAATGCTAAAGGGTGTTTATTAAAGTGATTCCTCAGCAAATTAAAGCATGGATGGATGGATGATTTTGCTTTGAATATTTAAAATTAATATTAAAAATGAAGTATTAAAGATCCTTGGTAGTGTTCAGATGCAGTGTAGTACCACTTTAACTAACAACACCACAAAGCTACTAATGCACTCCTTGGTTACCTCTCAACTGTTGCAACCCCCCTTATTGTTTAATTAGCTTTATACAGTCTATTATCCCTGTCAGTGTATCACTAATGCTGCTGCCAGACTTTTCCACATTACTAACTGATATGTGGACGCCGCCCATCTCTGCCAATCTTTCTACTAGCTTCTGCTAGCTCAGTATATTCAACTAACAATACTAACAATAAGTCATCCACAACTCTGCTCCCTGCTACATCACCAAACTTATCTCAAAATATCTCCAAAACAATCCATTCTGCTTGCTAGCTCCCTCATCACCTCCTCCGATGTTCACCAATAGGACTTCTTCAGAATCTCTCCCATTCTTTTGAACTCCCTACACCATTCTGTCTATCTCCTACTCTGTCAGCTTTTAGGTGATCTCTAAAAACTCATCTCTTCAGGGAAGCCTATCCTGGTTCCACCTAATAAATCTACTTTTATCTTCTCTATCAACTGATCTCTCACAGTTATTACCTTTTGTACTTGCCCCTCCCTTTTAGACTGTAAGCTCCTATGAACCCTTCATATTATATTTAATTGTATTGTAACTGAACTGCCTCCCTTTACTTTGTAAAGCATTGCGTAAACTGCTGGTGCAATATAAATCCTGTTTAATAATGTTAATAATAATGGGGGATTACAACATGAATGCCATACTTATCCCTAATACCGTTCCTTTGTAATAAACATCTGCTAAGATGGTTGGCTAATACTCCGAAACCCATACCTTCTGGTGTGCTGTCATTTCACCCAGTGACTTTGCTTTACTTTATGACCCATAAACAAAAAAACAAAGACAGATTTTTTTTTGGTAAATAACAGTTTATTTGAATTGTGTACTATAAACTCTTTGATACCATGACCTTTGTATGAAATTAATATGTTCGACTTGACAGTTTATGTTTGCACACTATTGATCGCTAAGCATTTTTATTTTCATGCTGTGATGGTGTTTCTGTGCACATTGTTATTTCACTGCTTGTATGGAGGTCATTGTAACACATATTTCTCAGCAAATTACAGCATCGACAACCAAGCTCATTTTTTTTCCCCTTGCACATCCTTTTTTTCACTCATTCTGGATATTGATGCTTTCTTTTGTATCTACAACCCATACATATATTATATAGTTCTGCTTGCTTGGTCTGTCTTTCATGTAGAAAATTATTCAAGCAATCCAGTACTACTGAGATTTTTTTTTACATTTTTATACCAACGAGAAAGAATATTTTGTTTTAAAAAATATTACTACCATTCATCAAATAGTTAAATTTTTGTCAAATAATTTTGTCAGTATTTCTTTATGTTATCAAGTATCATCTACTATATGCATTAAATATGACAGTATAAAATCAAAAATCCTGTATGAAACCAACTGCTGTTTGATCCAGGTTTTTTGTTTGCTGCTTCCATAACATTTTGAGATTTCCACACGCATCCCCCACTTCATTAAGCTTCCTTTCATTCTCATGTGTTTGTGATTTGGTCTGTGGGAGCATACTATTACTTGAATGCAAAGGAATAACTGTGTGTAATTTTACTCTAATGTAGAAGTAATACTTCGAGGTGGTTATGAATTTTTCATTGCACCAAATACAATTCCTCACAAAAATAAACCCAGAAAAACATAAATAATAAATTCACACTATTTTACTAAATTCATTATCCAAAAGCCATGAAAAAATAGTTTTTGAGGCAGAGTATCAGACAGGATTCATAATTAGCACATAATACATTATTAATATAAATATAAATGAGGCTGCATACCAAGTTTACTATATTAATATTCAACAGCCACTATAAATCGTGTTTAAGAAATAGTTGCAAACACCCTAATTTCAATATATTGAGCCTCCTAGAGGAACACTGGGGGGGGGGGGATTGCAGAGTAATGCCCCGTACACACGATCGGATTTTCCAATGGAAAATGTGCGATTGGAGCGTGTTGTCGGAAATTCCAACCGTGTGTGGGCTCCATTGGACATTTTACATCGGATTTTTCGACACACAAAGTTTGAGAGCAGGCTATAAAATTTTCCAACAACAAAATCCGATCGAGTCAATTCCGACCGTGTGTGGCCAATTCCGACGCACAAAGTGCCACGCATGCTCAGAAGAAATTCTGAGATGGAACAGCTCGGTCTGGTAAAATTAGCGTTCGGAATAGATACAGCAGTTTCGTCACGCTGCAATGTTTTAAATTGTTTAATACAGCGCACTCTCTTCTTCTTTATAATGTGAGAAGAATGAAGTAGTGTTGCTGCTCATATTCACACAGACTTCTCACAAACTTCTTTCTTTATTATTTATTGTGATTCCTTCAATATATTTTGATTTTGTCACATCTGACCAAATTTCTTTTTTGTTGTTTTATTTTTGTTTTGTATTTTTTTCAAGGCTGATTATTTTTTTTTTGTGTTTGTATTTTTTTCCAGGCTGATGTATTTTTTTATTTTTTGGGGGTTTTACTCCATAATATTTTTGTGTGTGTTTTGTGTGTCAAGTTACCACAACACCATTATTATCTTGTATTATTTAATCTCAAAGAGGTTGCTTGGTGTTGGTATCTCTTGTTAATTTCACATTGTATTTTTGAAATGTACCTGCCTCCTCACAAACAAACTGTCCTTTTTTGAAGGAAAACACACATAGGCGAGTATAATTGAAACAAAAATTCCTTTATTAAGGGCTCAGAACCAAACAAAGAGGGAGGCAATGCTGGAGAAACAGCAGAATTTGGCGAAGCCTTTGGCCCCCAGGTCACACATCAATTCTTTTCCAGAAAAATTGGTGGCCTGAGGAGTCCATATATAAGGGAGTGCAGTCTGGTCCAGAAGTCCCAGAGATCCTGAAAGCAGCAGATGACATCTGTGTCCCCAGGCTGTGGTCATACAAGAGCCTGCATCTTTTGTCACACCAGACTGAACCCAGGGCCATCGCTCTCTGGTCTTCCTTCCACGCTGTGGCTGTGGTGTTGTAGTTGTGGCAGGAGGAGGAGGAGGATGGTCCAACTCAATCACGTCGGTATTGGGTGTGATTTCGCCACTCACCCCCTTAGTTAGGACTTTATAAAGAAGTTTCTCACACATGAGGCGTTGACCCTCCTGCATGCCCTTCAGTTTGGTGGCAGCCATGCAGGCAAAGGCCTCTTCAGGAGTGGATATGGCTCTGAGGGACTCAGAAGCCTCCTGAATCAGCCTGAGTGCTGAATCCTGCACATGACTCCCCTTCCTGGGTCTTTTGTTTGGAAGGCGGAGGGGAGGAATCTGTGATTCGGTCAGGCTCCTACTGGTCCCAGGCTTCTCCTGGCTGCCACTTAGCCCCGCCTCCTCCTGGCTGCCACTAACCCCCGCCTCCTCCTGGCTGTCACTAACCCCCACCTCCTCCTGGCTGCCACATTCCACAGCCTCCTCCTGTGTGCCACATTCCAGAGCCTCGTCCTGGCTGAGGTCTTCCTGTGTATGAAAAAGGGACATAGTTTTAGTTTTTTCTTCATCAATCACACACAATTTTCACCTCATGACTGTTGCAAATTGAATGTTAACAAATATAACAGACTATCATTCTGAGCCCAGCATTTTTCATTCTTGTCCCAATTATTTTTGCCCACTACTCTCTATTGATATGTAAAAAACTGTATTAAATCAGCAATTAGTGATCAATAATAACATCTAGTAAAGATCATTTTATTTATTGACCAGAAATCTGTAGAACAATGCTATACCTGGCTCAAGCTGGGCTCCTCCACTTCTTCCTGGCTGGAAGTCCCAGTGTTGGACATCGGAAGCCTCAGCTGGGGTGGAAGGAAGAGTGGAAGGAAGGGTTAAGAGGGATTCCCTGACTCCAGTCTGGTCTGACAGAAATCGCAGTCTCTCATAGTACCACAGCCTGGGGACATAAACGTCATCTGCTGCAGCTCCGGATCTCTGGGAATCCGTGACCTTCTTGCTCTCCCTAAGATAAGTGCTCCTCACGCCACCAATTTTGTCTTTTAAATAGGGGATGGTTGCTGTGGGGACCACCGGCTTCACCAATTCCAGCAGTTTCTCCAGCGCTGTCTGCCTCTTTTGTTTATGATTATAATGTGGATGTTTCACCTGCCACAGACAGGGCAGCTCCCTGTACTTGTCTATGAACAGGGGGAGGAAGTTGTGGTCATTGAAGCCATCCATTTTATCTGCAAGACACAACACGAGACAAACCCTAATGTCAGGCAAAACTCTCCTAATCTTGTTACAATATAGGCCTCAATCTAGGAGCAGTATAGGCCCAAGTTTAGATCTTACCTTCGTTATCATGATCGGCGTCTCCGATAGTCCTTCCTCCACTCACAGACTGTACGTACTACGCACGCGTGTTACGCTTTATACACACTGCGCATGCGTGTAAACGCCCCTGACGTTCTTTCTATTCTATTCCCCGCCCCTTTTTGCTCTGCGCAGTGGGGGAAGAGCACATGGCGGAGACACAGCAGGTGCGTGCTAATTACAGCAACAAGGAGTAGGAGGAGTAAAGCCCGGAGCCTGAAACGTCTGGATCCAGAAGGAGAAGATTTAAGGCATCAAATATGTCCTTTGGGGAGATGTTGGAGATGGTCAACATCCTGAAGAAGACCGACTATGACGGGAAGTATGGACCTTACCCCAACCCCAATGTCAGAAAGGCCAAGATCATGGCGAAAGTGGTCAAGAGTCTCCACCGGAATTTTGGGGTACGACCTATCGAAAGATCAGCTCAGGAAGCGGTGGTCGGACCTGAAATTAAGAGAGCATGAGCAGTACTGAAAGATCCGGAGAGTGCTGCAAAAAAGTAAGTAGTTGTCCTGTGTTCCTATTCTTTATGTTTATTACATTCGTGCTGCTCCATGTGCTTTTCTTAACTGTTATCCAGTTTCAAAAGGCAACTTTCAATTTCATGGGCACATTATTTGTTCGTATAAAACATTGTTCGTTCGGCCTAGAAAACACCATTGTTTTGGCCATATGCATTTGCCCACATTTTTTTAGGACCTACTTGTCTGAAAAATATGGTTGTGTAGATGGGTTTGTTACTAGAATGAAATGCAAACTAGATTCTGTGTAAGGAGAGGACACTCAGCACTGGTTACACATCTGGACGCTGGAGCACTAGTGTGGGACACAAGAACACCCTTTTTATTAGGGGGCCCACACAGGTGCTCCAGTGTATACTATAGGGGTGTCTCCATCTGTGAAGCTTGTACAAAACAGGTAAAGTATTGAAGCTTGACAAAGGACACTAAAAATTCTACATCTTGGAACTCTGCCAAAACAGACAATTGTACCCCACTTCCAAGCAATGTTTCATATTTATAGTTCTGCCATCAAATATCTGTGTGCTAAGTATACAATTTTTTTTTTACATAGGGGAGAAAAGACTCAGAGGACACCCCTCATCCGAGGAGACCACAGACCCCCCACCTCTGGAAGAAGGGGAAATCCACCCAAGACAAGCAGAGCAGGAGGAGGAAGATGTGGTGGAAATTGGCACCACAACAGGTGAGTGTCTGCGACCTCAGGCTCAGGTAAGAGATGGATGCCGGCATATTTATAATACATGATTGTCACGGAACGCCCCACACTCCGCTTGAGTGCTTCCATCATATACCGCTTCCTAAGTTCTGGAACATGGGTCCAATGGATCTGGCCATAGGAACCCCAAGAACTAGACAACACCAGTCTTGGAGTACATCAGAACTACCTTTATTTTGAGATCTCACAGACCTTTATACAGCAGGGATGACTCAAAGCTAACCTAATTAACATGACCTAATTTACTACAAAATGTACCCAGACCAGATGACAGTCTTGTGGGCACCGAGCTTCACACATTAATACAATTAACAATACAAACAACAATCTCCCCCCTCCTCAGCCTAGACCATTCGTCTATTAGCCAGGGCTGGTGGCTAATGTGATCAGCTCTCTCAATTAACATAAACACATGTTGATAACACCAGCATCTCCTCACAGGATGTGTCCCAGCAGAATGAATCAGTCTTATCAGCAGGGGGCTGCTGGAGGAATCCCCCCTCCCTCTTCAGGGACACAAATATACAGTAAGGAGTCCCCATACAATATATACATGACTGAGTCCTATTAATACAGTTCAGACTGGATTTCTCATTCACCTCAAATGCTAGGGCCCATAATCGGTGGGCAACAGGCTTGCACACAGTCCTCTCCAACAGCCTCCGCTCTGGCCATGCCCGTGACATTTCTCCCCTTTCGGCAGGAGACTAACACAGGAGGAGACCCCAGACGGGTTGACTCTGAAGTTAGTCCACAGCTCCAGTCCTCTACTGCCTGTACCCACACAGTACCCCAAACAAATCATCCCAAACAGTGCATTACTCACCCAGCCATCCTCTGCCTCTCTCAGAGAACATATCTGCCGCTGGGGAGAGGCCCGGACTGGCCCTTCTCCCTGGAATCCTTTCTGCCGCTGGAGAGAAGACAGGGGGACTGGGCTCACTCCATCCTGCTGTTGGGGATCTGGGCCGACTGCCCAGCATCCCTGGGGTATACAGGTGGGGACTGAAGCCCCATCAACCGACACCAGATCAAGCTGCAGTTGTGAGGTGATGACTGCATTCTCTCCTTGGATCCTGATCTGCAGCTCGCGATAGACTGCAACCTCCTCACCTTGGGCCTCCACAATTGCTGCAGGTGTGGGGCAGAGGTCTTGGACCCTCTGTCCGGTTGCCAGCACTTCTGCTGGGGGTTTGCCAGGTGGTTCCTCCTCTACAGAAACGTCTATTAAATCCCCAGTCTCTGGAATTGGTAAAAGTGTGGGACAGAGGTCTTGGACCCTCTGTTCAGTTACCAGATCTTCAGCTGGAGAAGTTTGTTTTAACTCCATAGATGCTGCTGGCAGAAAATCACATGTCCCTGTCATTGTTGTGGGAGAAAGGCTGACTACCTCTTCTCTCAGGAAGGCTGAAGCCACTGTTGGTGCTGGGCAGAACACAGTGAACTTTGGCCCTGATAGCAGCTCTTCTGCTGGAGGCTCATCAGGTTGTTCTTCCTCAGCAGAAAAGTCTATTAAATCCTCTACCTCTATAACTGGTGTCTGTGGATAGAGGTTCACCATCTCCTGTCCGTGGAACTCAGAAGATGCCATCAGTGCTGGGCAGAGGTTAGCAGAGCTCTGCCCTGTTGTCAGCACTTCAGTTTTGGGGATGGCAATCTCCAGATTTTCCACTGCAGATTCTCTGGCATGCTGCTGGACAGGCACATTCCTCCATCCAAGATCATCCCATGCAGAAACAGGATCATCAAGGTCAGTCAGCACTTGCTGCATCCGCCATAAGACCTCCGCCTCCATAGCTGTGGGGGCAGGTTGGCAAAGCACACTATCGCTCTGCCACATTGCCGACTCTTCAGCCAGGATTTCAGGGTTGTCAGCTGGTATTTCCTGATAGTCCCAGGCAAAGAGAGCCCAGCCCTGGCACTGAGCAATGTCTAGCAGCCGTCTGTAGGCGATCTCTAGCTCCCATTCCTGAACGGCCAGAAACTCCAAATCTTCCTGTGCCCAGTGCACTTCCGAAATGTTCAGTAGCCCTTCTCTGAAATCCATGATTTCGTCCACCCGCCGCTCCAAATCACTCCCAAAGTTAGGGTCCCCTGTCAGCTTCACAAACAACAGTCCCAAGCCGCCGTAGCTTAAGCCTTCCGTTGGGCTGTCATCCGCTATCCAGGGACATGCTTGGGATACATGCCACCGGAGGGCTCTGTAGCTCTCATCCAGCTTCATCTCTGCCCAGACCAGCCTGCTTAATTCAGCTGTCTGCTTCTTGTGTGGTTTTTCTCCCAAAAACCGCACCCGCAGTCCGTACTGCGACCAGTACCTTTCCTCGATGGAGGGGAGAACTTTTCCCTGGTGTCGCTGCTCACGGGCTAGCGCTTCCTTCCAGAGTTTGCAGCGAATAGCAGGACCATCCCAGCAGGACCTGCTCCGATACTGGTCCTCTGTGCTGTATCTGCATCTCTCGCAACCTCCTTCTGAATTCCTCATCCATGGCGGCTGGTATCTGTACCTCTCCTCTTCTGCTATCTGGACCTTGGATCCAGATGGAAGTTTGGATGTCCCAGACTTCAGGAAGCTTTCCCACTGCTTGCCACCAATGTCACGGAACGCCCCACACTCCGCTTGAGTGCTTCCATCATATACCGCTTCCTAAGTTCTGGAACATGGGTCCAATGGATCTGGCCATAGGAACCCCAAGAACTAGACAACACCAGTCTTGGAGTACATCAGAACTACCTTTATTTTGAGATCTCACAGACCTTTATACAGCAGGGATGACTCAAAGCTAACCTAATTAACATGACCTAATTTACTACAAAATGTACCCAGACCAGATGACAGTCTTGTGGGCACCGAGCTTCACACATTAATACAATTAACAATACAAACAACAATCTCCCCCCTCCTCAGCCTAGACCATTCGTCTATTAGCCAGGGCTGGTGGCTAATGTGATCAGCTCTCTCAATTAACATAAACACATGTTGATAACACCAGCATCTCCTCACAGGATGTGTCCCAGCAGAATGAATCAGTCTTATCAGCAGGGGGCTGCTGGAGGAATCCCCCCTCCCTCTTCAGGGACACAAATATACAGTAAGGAGTCCCCATACAATATATACATGACTGAGTCCTATTAATACAGTTCAGACTGGATTTCTCATTCACCTCAAATGCTAGGGCCCATAATCGGTGGGCAACAGGCTTGCACACAGTCCTCTCCAACAGCCTCCGCTCTGGCCATGCCCGTGACAATGATGTTTTTTGGCTTCTATCTTTTTAGGTGATCGTGATGTTGTGGATCCAGATCCTTTCACCTCGGAAAGTGCACAGATCCGGATCGGGGAGATCATGGGGTGTAATAGGGACTTGGAAAACATCAAGAAAAACATCAATGATGTTCTTCAAAAAATGAAGAACATCACTGATGTTTTAGGGATAGTTTAAAACCCCTCCAAATCCCTTTTTTTTTTGTGTGCTACAAATTGTTGAAATTTTTTGATAAATTTGAGAAAAGCCAAATTTTGAAGAGACACACAGTGTGTCAACATGTGCTATCTGCCATCACAGGAGATCAATGGACACGTTTTGGGGGTTCAACCCCTTCCTCAATAATAAAGTAGCTGTGAGGAAGGGGTTGCACCCCCCAAACACGTCCCTTGATCCCCCATGATGGCAGGTAGCACATGTTGACATTCGTAAATTTATGTGCATCTTCAAAATTTGGCTTTTCCTGGGGTGACTTCACCCCATCTGAACACAATATCAAACACAGTTTGTAAATACTCATGTCTGATATTACCTTCAAGTTCTACCAAATGTGAACTTTGTAAGTTCAAGATTTGTGTCTTTGTTGTTGGTTTTAAACATGCCTGTTTTATCTTAAATGGACATTTCTACTTTTTCTAATGTGACCCCAAAAATTGTTATACAACAAACATGTTGGTTTGTTTTAAAAGCCTTTTCTAAATGCACATGTGATTGTGCTGGTATTAAAAAGATTGTTAATCAAGAATGTGTGGATTATTGTCTCAACGCTACAACACTTTTGTGGTGCTCTAATTGGTGTTTTCTGTGACAATGGGTGTTATTTCCTAAGGGCAAATCCACTCTGCACTACAAGTGCAGTTTCAGTGCAGTTTCAAGTGCACTTGTAGTGCAAAGTGTCTTTGCCTTTAGTAAATAACACCCAACAGTGCTTTGTAAGGTTACACAATCACGCCATTTTCAGGACTCACCACATTTCTGTCAGGGTCAGCTAAAACAAACACAAGCAGTAAATGTCACGCAAGATTTGAGTAGTATTTTTTTATTTGAAAAAGGTTTTAGACATTGTCTGGCATATTGATAGCCCCCCTACCCGCAAAGAATTCAAGGTATCTTAGCCGGACATCACGGGCACTCAGGGGGGCAAGCCAGGACGGCCACTTTCAAGCGCCGTCAGGGTAGGTTCATTTGGAATTCCAGCCTCAGGCCCAACTGAGCCAGCATAGTTGGCAGAATGTTGGCGTAAAACGTTGTGTAGAACACAGCACGCCAGGATAATATGATTCAGTTTGTACTCCACCATGTGTATGAGTGCAAGAAATAGGCGGAACCGGCTGGCCATGATTCCAAACGTGTTCTCCACCACTCTTCTGGCTCTGGCCAGCCGGTAATTAAAAACCCTCTGGTCCGAGGTGGGGGTCCTCATCGGGAATGGCTGCATAAGATGGTCCCCCAGCGCAAATGCTTCATCTGCAATGAAGACGAATGGGAGTCCTTCCACATTGTCTTCTGGAGGTGGCAAGTCCAAGCTGCCATTCTGGAGACGCCTGTAGAACTCCGTCTGGGCGATGACTCCACCATCGGACATCCGGCCATTCTTCCCCACGTCCACATACAGGAACTCATAAGTAGCCGACACCACCGCCAACATCACAATACTATTGAACCCCTTATAATTATAATAGTACGACCCCGAGTTGGGTGGTGGGATGATGTGGACGTGTTTCCCATCAATTGCCCCTCCGCAGTTAGGAAAGTCCCACCGCTGTGCAAAGTGGAAGGCCACAGTCTGCCATTCCTGTGGCATGGAAGGAGATTGTGGAGTCAAACCAAAAAAAAACAATTATTCACTTTGCAAATAAACAGGGAAAGCAGATTAGACACAAACATTCTTGGCCAGCATCAAGATAACATTTATTTGAGGGAGTTTTTAAAGCCCAAAGTATAAGGTACACCTATCAGATTCCCCCTCCCCCCCTCTCATGGGCCATTTCTAACATTATAGGGGGGGGCTCTTGGACAGGTAACCCTCTCC
Source organism: Aquarana catesbeiana (assembly GCF_042186555.1). NCBI lineage: Eukaryota > Metazoa > Chordata > Amphibia > Anura > Ranidae > Aquarana > Aquarana catesbeiana. The sequence continues at coordinate 343,124,950 of NC_133325.1, forward strand.
ACTTCATTGAGAGATGAATGCCTAAATAATGGGTATTGCTTTAAACAGCCCCTACTTAGTTACACTATTGGCAGCCCACTGGACAAGTAAAAAGTGTCATAATACAAAGATATAAATACACATTGTACACATTTGAGCACATTTGAACATTCTGCTTTTACCTATCAAGATAATAATAGGATACAAAAACTTTAAACAGTACCATTTGAAAGTATACCAGCAGGCCCTTGCACTACCTGGTTTGGGGAATTCATCCATAAATCTGACCACAAAAGAGATGGGTATAGTGTGTATGGGTTTGGCAAAGTCAGTAGATAGATGATTGAGGATAGATAGAGAATTGGTATCAGCTGACTTAGTAGTTGGGGGAGGGAGGGTTAAAAATGATTTGGGGACACCCAAAAAAAGCCTCTGGCACTCTGCCTGAATTTAAACCACAAATCACATTTATAAACATTTTAGGGGGTATTTAGGGTAAAGCACTACTATGGAGCTGAACAAATACATTGATGATGATACAATGATATAAGGGGTCAGCAAAGCCAACAAACGGTGAAATACGGGGTCCGTCATCCAGAGAAAGTTCCTGAAATCATCAGGATTATTCTCACGGATCTCACGGAGCAAAGGCATGTGACAGAACTGGTCATGCTGGAGCAACCAATTCTTGGTCCATGAACTCCTCCCCACCCTGTTCATGGACTGGACTTGTGTCAAGGTAAGGACCCCAACACCAAGCCCCCGCACAGCACGAACTCTACAAGGAGTACGTATACGCAACATGGCTAGAAAATGGTCGGCTGCTCATAACGAAGTAACAGAACGCACCGAAGAACAGCAAGACCTGTGAAGAGCGACCTGAAAACCAGTAACGAACGAACAAGAACACAATGACAGAGTCTCGCGTAGTTTGCTGCACGCACTGAAGAGCAGATACAAACCCACAAGCACAAACTGAACAGCAGAAAACGATCTGAAAACCACGAGTCTGAAAAAGCGCGAATCGTCTCTCACCAAACTTTTACTAACACGAGATTAGCAAAGGGTGCCCAAAGGGTGCCGCGCTTGGTTCTGAACTGGCCTTTTCTAGTCTCGTCGTATGTGGTGTACGTCACCGCGTTCTTGGCGAGTGGAAATTCCAACAACTTTGTGCGACCGTGTGTACGCAAAACAAGTTTGAGCCAACATCAGAAAAAATCCATGGATTTTGTTGTCGGAATGTCCGATCAATGTCCAATCGTGTGTACGGGGCATTAGGGTTGCAATTGCTCTTGTAGCAAAATAGTTTACCTCTGTTTGCACTACAGAATGTTTGAAAAACAATAGCTTTACTATTTTGAGCAGATGAGACGTATCATAAACTTTGCAGATTTTAATATAAAACTTACTTTTGATTGATAGTTATTCAGAACCAAAAAAAAAAAACACTGGAAGTTCAACATGGCACCACATGGCAAAGAACCCTCTGAAAAAAAAATTGTTGCACAACATATAGATGGCCTAGGCTATAAGAAGATTGCCAAGACCTTGAAACCGAGCTGCAGCATGGTGGCCAAAACCATACAGTGGTTTAACAGGACCGGTCCCACTCAGAACAGGCCTTGTCATGGTCGACCAAAGTAGTTGAGTGCACGTGCTCAGCGTTATATCCAGAGGTTGTCTTTGGGAAATAGAAGCATGAATGCTGCCAGCATTGCTGCAGATACATGAAGGGGTGGGGGGTCAGCCTGGCAGTGCTTATACCATACGCAGCTCACTGCATCAAATTGGTTTGCATGGCTGTCCTCCCAGAAGGAAGCCTCTTCTAAAGATGATGCACAAGAAAGCCACAAACAGTTTGCTGAAGACAAGCAGACTAAGGATATGGATTACTGGAACCATGTCCTGCGGTCTGATGAGACCAAGATAAACTTATTTGTTCAGATGGTGTCAAGCGTGTGTGGTGGCAACCAGGTGAGGAGTACAAAGAAAAGTCAAGCATGGTGGTGGGAATGTCATGATCTGGGGCTACATGAGTGCTGCCGGCACTGGGGAGCTACAGTTCATTGAAGGAACCATGAATGCCAACATGTACTGTGACATACTGAAGCAGAGCATGTTCCCCTCCCTTCGGAGACTGGGCTGCAGGGCAATATTCCAACATGATAACGACCCCAAACACACCTCCAAGACAACCACTGCCTTGCTAAAGAAGCAGAGGGTAAAGGTGATGGACTGGCCAAGCATGTCCTAAACCCTATTGAGCATCTATAGGGCATCCTCAAATGGAAGGTGGAGGAACGCAAGGTCTCTAACATCCACCAACTCTGTGATGTTGTCATGGAGGAGTGGAAGAGGACTCCAGTGGAAACCTGTGAAGCTCTGGTGAACTCCATGCCCAAGAGGGTTAAGGCAGTGCTGAAAAATAATGGTGGCCATACAAAATATTGACACTTTGGGCCCAATTTGGACATTTTCACTTAGGGGTGTAATCACTTTTGTTGCCAGCGGTTTAGACATTAATGGCTGTGTTGAGTTATTTTGAGGGGACAGCAAATTTACACTGTTATACAAGCTGTACACTCACTACTTTATATTGTAGCAAAGTGTAATTTCTTCAGTGTTGTTACATGATAGGATATAATAAAATATTTACAAAAATGTGAGGGGTGTACTCACTTTTGTGAGATACTGTAAATTAGGTCACCACTGGCTGTGATCTGCGGTACTATTGTGTAAATCTCTGTAACAGCCAGATCCTGAAGATGGTCACTTTTATCTATCACAAGGCCCATTGTAAACTCTTCCATATAAAAAAAGGGGAATGTGGGACTTTAAATGAGGCAATTGACTTGTGGAGGTAGAGTATAAAGTAATCATTTCTTATTTGTAACAATAGTAAAAAGGTTTTTTCATATGTATACATGCACAATGGCATAAACATAATAAGTACATATACATTAGCTAGGCAGCACATAAAAGATAGTAAATATTAATAAATATAATACAAGGTGTTTCATATTAGCAGGCATTAGTACATCATATGCAAAAGAGCTGCTATAAGATAGGTACACATACACATTGATAATTGCATAGTACTCAATGGATCTTAGATGTATAAAAAGTATATATGGGCCAGTGAATAAGTAATGAGCCGGTCTTGTCTGAGCACCCCATGAAATCTCGACACGTTTCATAGCTATTTGCCATTCATCAGGAGTTGGGTGCAGAAGTAAACTGTAAATATAAATAAATACGTAATATTAGTAAATATGTTCTACCTCTTGATGCGTTTCATGGCTATTTGCCATTCATCAGGAGTTGGGTGCAGAAGTAAACTGTAAATATAAATAAATACGTAATATTAGTAAATATGTTCTACCCCTTTAAAGGGAGAAAATACCTCATGGGGAGAAACTGTGCTTGGCTAGCATCAAGGAAGATGGGACCCCAAATGTTTAGGGTCCCATCCTCCTTGATGCTAGCCAAGCAGAGTGCTATAGCCGACCTGTGAGTACAGATCTTTCTCCCCATGAGGTCTTTTCTCCCTTGCTAATATGAAACACCTTGTATTATATTTATTAATATTTACTATCTTTTATGTGCTGCCTAGCTAATGTATATGTATCTATTATGTTTATGTGCATGTATACAATACTTTTTTACTATTGTTACAAATAAAAAATGATTACTTTATAATCTACCTCCACAAGTCAATTGCCTCATTTAAAGTCCCACATTCCCCTTTTAGCCATTGTAAACTCTTCTACCTAACCTCCTAAAAAACACCATTTTTATAACTTCACCAAAAATAAGAAATCAATTAATATCCTGTTGAATCTTCACAACTGTTACGGCACCCCCTGGCAAGTGACGTGGGATCACCAGAGCTGCAAAGTCTTAGTGCCAGCTGGTTTTCATCAGAGATTCTGATGGTGAAAAGGGATTTTGCTGCATGCTGACATTAAAAATAAATGTAATGTTTTTAACCAGTTTCTGCCTGGCCTATAGATAACTGACAGTCTGGGTAGACATCATATGACGTCCTTCCAGGGACTCGGCCCATATGTGCCCCTTGGGCCATGCTGCAGCGCAATCTGTCATACATTGTGACACAGCGGATGACAGATCAGTGTACCGTCCTGTTGCCGGTACCATGTAATAGCCATTACCAATCACAGCAGATCAGATGACAATTGTACACAATGAATGACTTTAATTCATGGCATTCATTGTGTATATTTGTGCTGATCTCTGTGATTAGTAATAGTGATCAGTAAATATTAAAACTAAAAGTTGAATTAATGTACATACTAAAAAACATAGCCTAAAGATCTCACTGTATCCTCTATATACATATAATACATAACCTGTAAGGACTAGCATCAAATGTAGGACTTTAAGGACACCGCCATTCTCTGTTTCTTCTTTTAAGGACTTTGTCAATTTTTATTTAAAGAAAGTTCAGCAAACAAACACAGGTTTCCCTCGCAGGGGTTTTCAGCATTCCTTCTCCTTCAACATAAACAACATTCAGCCCTTTTGGCCCTCACTTGCAGCTCTGCTGCTCTGGCCTTACACTCCAGGCCCTTGTCTGTCTCCGACCAACTTGGTGCACACAGCTAGCAGCCTCTTGCTGCAGTGGCTCCCACATGGAGCCCTCCTGACTCCTGGGCCAGACTTCCTGTCTGCCGGGGTGAAGCCCTGAACCATGGTCAGGTTACTACTAAAAGACCAGCATACACCTGACCAATCAGTATGCTGGCTGTTCTGAATACCTGGACTCAGGATTGGAGATTTCATCCCAACCGGATCACTTTGAAATCTCCAGGTTCCAAGTCCCAAAATGAACTTTAAAAAACATTGAGGAAACTGAAAGGCCAGTTTCCTTTTCATGTCACAAGCTCCCTAGAGCCCCTCAACCCATCAAATTGAGAATTCTGGGTCACAACCTCCTTTTAGACCCTGGCAGGGCAACGCCCAGTCTTATCAGGTGACTTTCACTGTGTCCTCATGCTACACTGACTTGGGTACTACAAAGATACCCCCCGTGACTTTTTACGGGTGCGCTTACAAAAGCGCCATCTGGGTGTCAGTTGTGGTATACACATTCCATGTGAGACAAATAAGCTATTACAATGACAATTTTCTGGAAAAAAAAATAAAATAAAATCTTAATTTTGCAAAGAATTGTTGGAAAAATGACAACTTCAAATAATTCACCATGCCTCTTACTAAATACCCTGGAATGTCTACTTTCCAAAAAGGGGTCATTTAGGGGGCATTTGTACTTTCCTGGCTTGTTAGGGTCTCAAGAAATCAGATAGGCCGCCAGTACATCAGATGTCATAATTTTTTTATGATTTGCACCATACCTTGTAGACTATAAATTTCACACAGACCACATAATATCCACTAAATTTTATCACAGAAACAAAGGTTATGGACAGGGATGAGCCGAACATCCCCCTGAACATGCGAACAGGAAAAAAGTTCGTTCGAACACGCGAACACCGTTAAAGTCTATGGGACACGAACATGAATAATCAAAAGTGCTAATTTTAAAGGCTTATATGCAAGTTATTGTCATAAAAAGTGTTTGGGGACCCGGGTCCTGCCCCAGGGGACAAAGATCAATGCAAAAAAAGTTTTAAAAACTGCCGTTTTTTCGGGAGCAGTAATTTTAATAATGCTTAAAGTCAAACAATAAAAGTGGAATATCCCTTTAAATTTTGTACCTGGGGGGTGTCTATAGTATGCCTGTAAAGGGGCGCATGTTTCCCGTGTTTAGAACAGTCTGACAGCAAAATGACATTTCAAAGGAAAAAAAGTCATTTAAAACTACTCGCTGCTATTACATTGCCGGTCCGACAATACACATAGAAGTTCATTGATAAAAACAGCATGGGAATTCCCCACGGGGAACCCCAAACCAAAATTTAAAAAAAAAATGACGTGGGGGGTCCCCCTAAATTCCATACCAGGCCCTTCAGGTCTGGTATGGATTTTAAGGGGAACCCCGTGCCAAAATTAAAAAAAAAAAAGGCGTGGGGTCCCCCCAAAAATCCATACCAAACCCTTATCCGAGCATGCAACCTGGCAGGCCACAGGAAAAGAGGGGGGATGAGAGAGTGCCCCCCTGAACCGTACCAGGCCACATGCCCTCAACATTGGGAGGGTGCTTTGGGGTAGCCCCCCAAAACACCTTGTCCCCATGTTGATGAGGACAAGGGCCTCATCCCCACAACCCTGGCCGGTGGTTGTGGGGGTCTGCAGGTGGGGGGCTTATCGGAATCTGGAAGCCCCCTTTAACAAGGGGACCCCCAGATCCTGGCCCTCCCCCCTGTGTGAAATGGTAAGGGGGTACTACTCCTACCATTTCACTAAAAAACTGTCAAAAATGTTAAAAATGACAAGAGACAGTTTTTGACAATTCCTTTATTTAAATGCTTCTTCTTTCTTCTTTCTTCTATCTTCCTTCATCTTCTTCTTCTTCTGGTTCTTCTGGTTCTTCCTCCGGTGTTCTCATCCAGCATCTCCTCCGCGGCGTCTTCTCCCTTCTCCTCGGGCCGCTCCGCATCCATGATGGCATGGAGGGAGGCTCCCGCTCTTCTCTTCATCTTCTTCTCTTCTTAATCTTCTTTTCTTCTTCTCTTCTTCATCTTCTTCTCGTCTTCATCTTCTTCTCCGGGCCGCTCCGCATCTATGCTGGCATGAAGGGAGGCTCCCGCTGTGTGACGCGTCTCCTCTTCTGACGGTTCTTAAATAACGGGGGGGCCACCCGGTGACTCCGCCCCCCTCTGACGCACGGTGACTTGATGGACTTCCCTGTGACATCACGGGGAATGCCACAGGGAAGTCCCATCATGTCCCATGCGTCAGAGGAGAAGAAGATGAAGAAGAGAAGAAGATGAAGAGAAGAGCGGGAGCCTCCCTCCATGCCATGGATGCGGAGCGGCCCGAGGAGAAGAAGGGAAGAAGATGCCACAGAGGAGATGCTGGACGAGAACACCGGAAGAAGAACCAGAAGAACCAGAAGAACCAGAAGAAGAAAAAGATGAAGGAAGATAGAAGAAAGAAGAAAGAAGAATGTCTCTTGTCATTTTTAACATTTTTGACAGTTTTTTAGTGAAATGGTAGGGGAACAAATACCCCCTTACCATTTCACACAGGGGGGAGGGCCAGGATCTGAGGGTCCCTTGTTAAAGGGGGCTTCCAGATTCCGATAAGCCCCCCGCCCACAGACCCCCACAACCACCGGCCAGGGTTGTGGGGATGAGGCCCTTGTCCTCATCAACGTGGGGACAAGGTGTTTTGGGAGGCTACCCCAAAGCACCCTCCCAATGTTGAGGGCATGTGGCCTGGTACGGTTCAGGAGGGGTGGCGCTCTCTCGTCCCCCCCTCTTTTCCTGCGGCCTGCCAGGTTACGTGCTCGGATTAGGGTCTGGTATGGATTTTTGGGGGGACCCCACGCTGTTTTTTTTTTAAATTTTGGTGCGGGGTTCCCCTGTGGGGAATTCCCATTCTGTTTTTATCAATGAACTTCTATGTGTATTGTCGGACCGGCAATGCAATAGCCGCGAGTGGTTTTAAATGACTTTTTTTCCTTTGAAATGTCATTTTGCTGTCAGACTGTTCTAAACACGGGAAACATGTGCCCCTTTACAGGCATACTATAGACACCCCCCAGCTACGAAATTTAAAGGGATATTACACTTTTATTGTTTGACTTTAAGCATTATTAAAATCACTGCTCCTGAAAAAACGGCCGTTTTTAAAACTTTTTTTTTGCATTAATCCATGTCTCCTGGGGCAGGACCCAGGTTCCCAAACACTTTTTATGACAATAACTTGCATATAAGCCTTTAAAATTAGCACTTTTGATTTCTCCCATAGACTTTTAAAGGGTGTTCTGCGGCATTCGAATTTGCCGCAAACACCCCAAATTGTTCGCTGTTCGGCGAACTTGCGAACAGCCGATGTTCGAGTTGAACATGACTTCGACTCGAACTCGAAGCTCATCCCTAGTTATGGAACACAGTGGGAGATAATGTTGCTGGACTTAACTCTTTAGCAGTGTTGCTTTAAACTTGCCACAATGCTCTGTAGGCAATAGCTTTGTCTTACGGTGCACAGACCTGACATCACAGGCGTTGCTATGGGCAACCACACTCCTCTCAAACTTCTGGTAAGCCTGTTGCTCACTCCTGGCACTCAGAGTAGGCTCCCAAAACACAGCTGCAGACCTTTGCTTTGGTAGATAACTGCACTGGAGCCTGGGACAAAGGGCACTTGGAGACTGCATGCCCCCACTCACTGCACCGCAAACAGCATTCTTCCCTGATTGTCTTGTCCAGGCTTCCCACACTGTATCCTCTTGCAAGCTTGGAATTCTGTATCTCCATAACTGGTCTCCTTGCACCAGCGTTGCTAGGGGCAACAGCCACCATCTGTGTACTCATTGCACCAGTGTTGCTAGGGACAACCACAGCCCTCTTTCTCCTTGGCAAAGTCTGTTCAGGCATGTACGGGGCTTGATCAGGTGGTAACAACCCCTCCAGCCACAGAGCTCTGTCTCTCATTTCAGCCATCCTTGCTTCTTTTTTTCGTTGTGACTGCCCCATCTTTACAATTACTCCACAGCACTTTTACACAGTTCAGCAACAAATTAGACCACTATCTCTTTAAGGCTAGTTACCTTTCTCTTGCAGGTTCTCCTCACCTGCACACACAGTTTGTGCTGTCTCATGCACCAAAACACAGTTCATATAACAGATGAACTTGCTTCTTTGCAGGGATCTCCACTTCTGCCCACATTCCCTACCATATGTAAGGACTAGCATCAAATGTAGGACACTGGCACTCGCTGTTTCTTCTTTGTTTGCCCATTTTTATTTAAAGAAAGTTCAGCAAACATAAACACAGTGTAAGAGAAGTCTGGCTAACAGACATGCACCTGCGCACAAGCACGGGTGCACCAGTGTAAAGAAGGACTTGTATTGTATGTGCGCCAAGTAACTGAGCACTTACACATGAACTTTGCTGTGTGGTCTTTCAGCTAGTGCTTGTTACCCGATCTGTTCCAGTTTCCAGTGTCTTGACCCAGCCTCACTTGAACCTTCAGCTTGAGCTCCGCCTGCCTACCTGATCCCGGCCTGTGTTTGACTCTGCTTCTGCCTGATGCTCCTGTACCTTGCTGCCCGTCTGTGTACTGAACCCGGTCTGTGTCCCATCTCTGCCTCTGTCTCTCGTCTCGGTACCTGCTCTGTCCGGCTGTTGATGACCTTGTGGTTTACGTCCCGGCTATGCCTCCATATGCTGACCCAGCGATACGGAGCTCCGATCCTCAGAGCCTGCCCAGCACTTTTCAGTCATCTGGTTCCTGCCAAGGACTGGCCAGCACCATCCCCTTCATTGGCCCTCGTGCCACTCTGTGTCCGTTACTCCCTGTCATCACTATCAGGGGTGTCGGACAGGAGGTGCAAGAGAAGCCCTCTCTCCAGCTCAATCTCCACGCAGGGGTTTTCAGCATTCCTTCTTCTTCAACATAAATTACATTCAGCCCTTTTGGCTCTCACTTGCAGCACTGCTGCTCTGGCCTTACACTCCAGGCCCTTGTCTGTCTCCGACCAACTTGTTGCACACAGTTAGCAGCCTCTTGTTGCACTGGCTCTCACGTGGAGCCCTCCTGACTCCTGGGCCAGACTTTCTGTCTGCTGGGGTGGAGCCCAGAACCATGGTCAGGTCACTACTAAAAGACCAGCATACACCTGACCAATCAGTATGCTCGCTGTTCTGAATACCTGGACCCAGGATTGGAGATTTCATCCCACCCGGATCACTTTAAAATCTCCAGGCAGCAGGTCCCAAAACAAACTTTAAAAAACACTGAGGAAACTGAAAGGCCAGTTTCCTCTTCATATCACAAGCTCCCTGGAGCCCCTCAACCCATCCGGGTTCGAAGTCTGGGTCACAACCTCCTTCTAGACCCTGGCAGGGCAATGATCTGCCACAAGGCTAAGATCACATATCATGCCTTCATAGGTGTGCGCAGCCTATTGGATTAGGGTGTGCACCCTAAATCTCAAAAACATGTGTGTGTGTCTACACATATATAACCCAGGCACATTGTTCTCCCTGCTGACACAGTGTAAGAGAAGTGTGTAGTCATTTCTCTTATGGCAGAGCTGGTAAGAGAGAGATCTTTCCCATCTTCCTGCCTCCACACAGAGCGATAATGCTAATGCGCATGGGGTGATTAGGGTGTGCCCAGGCACATCTGGCACACCCTGTGTGCACACCTTTGCATGCCCTAATATTAGTGCCAGTGAATAACATAACAAACATCTGAAAGCAATGAAATACTGTAAGTATATGAAGTGCATCAATAAATGATGTAATATAGTCCAATAGAAACTGTGTGTTTAATCACGTGATATAGTGATAACAGTACATTCAAGGCAATGTCCCAGTGTGTACTTTCACATTGGTCACCAATGTTCTCCCAGAACTCTCACCTTAAATAAGGCTTAAAAATACCTTATGTAAATTTCCATTTAGTGGTCAGGTCAGCCAGGGTAGAGGAAGCTCTCCTTATCCTCCCCAAACAGTTAATCCAGATTGGGGTGGTGGTCCCTTTAAACCGCCAAACTCGTATGTATATTGTGAAGAGTGGGAGCAGCAGGGTCATCTGATGTGGGCATCCAACAGGCAACTGTCTCTGCCTTATTCCTCCTCCAATTGCACAGGCAAAGGATAGCACAATGGTTGGATGGTGAAGATGTCAGAAAAGGTGACTGAGAGCTGTCACAGGTCCCCAATCCCGAGCTCCGGTCCTCCTTCTCCCTGCACACACACACTCCCAGATCTCTGCTTCCAGCGGATAATATCCAATGCAGACATACAGTCTTCACTTTGATCACATTGTACAGACAGGGCCAATCACAGTCCATCTGTACCACCAAAAAAAAGGGTTGTACCAAAAAAGCACCTTGTCATTGTGTGCATCAAAGATACGGAGGGAGGGGGGCGTGTCCGGATGTAGCAGGGAACAAGACGTGTTCCAGAGGAGCTCCGCCGATCCTGGCTAGATCCGTAGCCATCCTGCCTTAAAAATGAACTATTATACCCCATATTGCTCCCTAAGTGTTGCCGAGTGCCAGCTGCAGCAGAGGCTGGGGTTATTGTGATGGCCGGCCGATTGATGGAGCTGTAATAGGCCCTTGGCCGGCTTCACATCCCGGAGGCGCTCCGCCATTTTGAGGCCTACGGAGCCCTCGCGATCCCCGGCCCCGAGTACTGTGATCGGCGGGAGGAGAACCTCAGTGCACACATCGGAGCCCTCCGGGGAAGCTACGGAACCCGGAGGACACAAGCGGGGACACTGATTGCACCGCGGAGACCCTCGGCTGGCCCCACATACCAGACGGGATCTGCGGCCTGCGGAGCCTCCGCGATCCCCGGTCTCGGGTGCCGCAATCGGCGGGAGGGGGACCACCACGGGCCATACTTCAGTGCCATCCGGCAAAGGACAGCAACGGGACCCGAAGGTGACAACAGGGGTCGCTGAATATACTATAGTGGCCCTCGGCTGGCTCCAAGTGCCGGCTGCCATCTTGCGGCCTTCAGCGGGGAAGGAGAGAGAAAGGAAGCAGCGATCACTGACCTGGGGTGCCGTGATTTGCGGGAGAGGAGTCGCCACCTGGCCCGGGACTTATGAGGAATTGAGAGGGAGCAGCACCTAAGGGCCATCAGAGGAACCGCAGAGACCCCTTCCCTTTATTCCTTCCTTGGTTGGTGCAGCTGAGGCCTACATCTAACCTGCGGCCTACAGGACAGAGTACAGCGTCCATAATAAAGGTACTGTTTGCTGGGAGTATTGTATAGCAGTAGTTTCAAGCCCGAGCCCTTGCTGTGTGCGGCCCCCAACTATTATCCCATCCAGCAGTGGAGGGCATCCGGGCATGAGAAGAGGCAGATCTAGTTCCGCAAAGACAGGTGGGCATACCCCTAAAGTTTCCTCACAGCGGAGGTCATAGGCCCCAGTGGACCTGCCCAGCTATAAGCACATGGCGTCTCAGACCGTCCCCGCAGATCCGGGCTCGGAGGAGGATCGTTTCCAAGCGCTAATGCTGGCTATTTCTGGCTGCCAGAACACCTTGACTGCCAAAATTGATACCCTGCAAATGGAATTCGGACTCATGCGCAGGGATATGGACAAGATGCGGGATCGCATGAATGAAGCGGAGCGGCGAATCGGTGACTCGGAGGATGCTGTTCGAGATAATCGGGCCTCTATCCATACCCTACAAGCCAAGGTAAAGATCCTCAAATCGCGGGCTGAGGACAGTGAGAACCGTAGTCGCAGGAACAATCTGCGGCTAGTGGGTCTTCCGGAGGGTTCTGAGGGTCGTGATCCCACGGCCTTCACGGAGACCCTGCTCCGCACCTTACTTCCACAAGCCCCATTCTCTCCGCATTTTGTGGTGGAACGAGCACACAGGATGCCTCCGGTGCGGGGCCCAACTGGGGCCCCACCGTGTACTTTCATCTTCCGATTGTTGAATTTCCGTGACAGAGACTTGGCCCTTAGGGAGGCCCGGAAGATCCCGGAACTTCGCTTCAAAAACACCAAGATCATGATGTTTCCAGACTACTCTGTAGACACCCAGCGGCTCCGCAGAACCTTCGACCACGTCAAGGCACAGCTCCGCCTGAAAGGGCTAAAATATAACATGCTGTTCCCGGCTCATCTTAGAGTGATTGATGGAGAATCCTCTCATTACTTTACTTCGCCAGAGGAGGCTTCCTGTTGGCTAGATACCCTACCCCAAGATCGAAGGGGACAGGAGTAGCTTGTACAGACATGCTTGTGTAAGTGCCCAAAGATGTCTTCTAAATGCTTTAGAAGTAACTTTCTCCAAAATGTTTGCCTGTCACCTTCAACACTTGCCAAGAGGAACAGTTTTTCTTTTTGTTCATGCTGTTTAGGGATGAGCTTCGAGTTCGAGTCGAACTCATGTTCTACTCGAACATTGGCTGTTCGCAAGTTCGCCGAACAGCGAACAATTTGGGGTGTTCGCGGCAAATTCGAATGCCGCGGAACACCCTTTAAAAGTCTATGGGAGAAATCAAAAGTGCTAATTTTAAAGGCTTATATGCAAGTTATTGTCATAAAAAGTGTTTGGGGACCTGGGTCCTGCCCCAGGGGACATGGATCAATGCAAAAAAAAGTTTTAAAAACGGACGTTTTTTCAGGAGCAGTGATTTTATTAATGCTTAAAGTCAAACAATAAAAGTGTAATATCCCTTTAAATTTCGTACCTGGGGGGTGTCTATAGTATGCCTGTAAAGGGGCGCATGTTTCCCGTGTTTAGAACAGTCTGACAGCAAAATGACATTTTGAAGGAAAAAACTCATTTAAAACTACCGCGGCTATTGCATTGCCGACAATACACATAGAAGTTCATTGATAAAAACGGCATGGGAATTCCCCACAGGGCAACCCCGAACCAAAATTAAAAAAAAAAAATGATGTGGGGGTCCCCCTAAATTCCATACAAGGCCCTTCGGGTCTGGTATGGATATTAAGGGGAACCCCAGCCAAAATTTAAAAAAAAAATTGACGTGGGGTTCCCCCTAAATTCCATACCAGACCCTTCAGGTCTGGTATGGATTTTAAGGGGAACCCCGCGCCAAAAAAAAAAAAAAAAAACGGCGTGGGGTCCCCCTAAAAATCCATACCAGACCCTTATCCGAGCACGCAACCTGGCAGGCCGCAGGAAAAGAGGGGGGGACGAGAGTGCGGCCCCCCCCCTCCTGAACCGTACCAGGCCACATGCCCTCAACATTGGGAGGGTGCTTTGGGGTAGCCCCCCAAAGCACCTTGTCCCCATGTTGATGAAGACAAGGGCCTCATCCCCACAACCGTGGCCGGTGGTTGTGGGGGTCTGCGGGCGGGGGGCTTATCGGAATCTGGAAGCCCCCTTTACCAAGGGGACCCCCAGATCCCGGCCCCCCCCCCGTGTGAAATGGTAAGGGGTTACTTACCCCTACCATTTCACTAAAAAACTGTCAAAAATGTTAAAAATGACAAGAGACAGTTTTTGACAATTCCTTTATTTAAATGCTTCTTCTTTCTTCCTTCATCTTCTTCTTCTTCTGGTTCTTCTGGCTCTTCTGGTTCTTCCTCCGGCGTTCTCGTCCAGCATCTCCTCCGCGGCGTCTTCTATCTTCTTCTCCTCGGGCCGCTCCGCACCCATGGCATGAGGGGGGAGGCTCCCGCTCTTCTCTTCATCTTCTTCTTCATCTTCATCTTCTTCTTCATCTTCTTCTTCTTCTTCTTCTTCTCTTCTTCATCTCTTCTTCCTTCTTCATTTCTTCTGCGGGCCGCTCCGCATCCATGCATGGAGGGAGGCTCCCGCTGTGTGACGGCGTCTCTTCGTCTGACGGTTCTTAAATAACGGGGGGCGGGGCCATCCGGTGACCCCGCCCCCCCTCTGACGCACGGTGAATTGACGGGACTTCCCTGTGACGTCACGGGGAATGCCACAGGGAAGTCCCGTCATGTCCCGTGCGTCAGAGGGGGGCGGGGTCACCGGGTGGCCCCGCCCCCCGTTATTTAAGAACCGTCAGACGAAGAGACGCCGTCACACAGCGGGAGCCTCCCTCCATGCATGGATGCGGAGCGGCCCGCAGAAGAAATGAAGAAGGAAGAAGAGATGAAGAAGAGAAGAAGAAGAAGAAGAAGAAGATGAAGAAGAAGATGAAGATGAAGAAGAAGATGAAGAGAAGAGCGGGAGCCTCCCCCCTCATGCCATGGGTGCGGAGCGGCCCGAGGAGAAGAAGATAGAAGACGCCGCGGAGGAGATGCTGGACGAGAACGCCGGAGGAAGAACCAGAAGAGCCAGAAGAACCAGAAGAAGAAGAAGATGAAGGAAGAAAGAAGAAGCATTTAAATAAAGGAATTGTCAAAAACTGTCTCTTGTCATTTTTAACATTTTTGACAGTTTTTTAGTGAAATGGTAGGGGTAAGTAACCCCTTACCATTTCACACAGGGGGGGGGCCGGGATCTGGGGGTCCCCTTGGTAAAGGGGGCTTCCAGATTCCGATAAGCCCCCCGCCCGCAGACCCCCACAACCACCGGCCACGGTTGTGAGGATGAGGCCCTTGTCTTCATCAACATGGGGACAAGGTGCTTTGGGGGGCTACCCCAAAGCACCCTCCCAATGTTGAGGGCATGTGGCCTGGTACGGTTCAGGAGGGGGGGGGCCGCACTCTCGTCCCCCCCTCTTTTCCTGCGGCCTGCCAGGTTGCGTGCTCGGATAAGGGTCTGGTATGGATTTTTAGGGGGACCCCACGCCGTTTTTTTTTTTTTTTTTTTTGGCGCGGGGTTCCCCTTAAAATCCATACCAGACCTGAAGGGTCTGGTATGGAATTTAGGGGGAACCCCACGTCAATTTTTTTTTTAAATTTTGGCTGGGGTTCCCCTTAATATCCATACCAGACCTGAAGGGCCTTGTATGGAATTTAGGGGGACCCCCACATCATTTTTTTTTTTTAATTTTGGTTCGGGGTTGCCCTGTGGGGAATTCCCATGCCGTTTTTATCAATGAACTTCTATGTGTATTGTCGGCAATGCAATAGCCGCGGTAGTTTTAAATGAGTTTTTTCCTTCAAAATGTCATTTTGCTGTCAGACTGTTCTAAACACGGGAAACATGCGCCCCTTTACAGGCATACTATAGACACCCCCCAGGTATGAAATTTAAAGGGATATTACACTTTTATTGTTTGACTTTAAGCATTTTTAAAATCACTGCTCCTGAAAAAACGGCCGTTTTTAAAACTTTTTTTTGCATTGATCCATGTCCCCTGGGGCAGGACCCAGGTCCCCAAACACTTTTATTGACAATAACTTGCATATTAGCCTTTAAAATTAGCACTTTTGATTATTCATGTTCGTGTCCCATAGACTTTAACGGTGTTCGCGTGTTCGAACGAATTTTTTTCCTGTTCGCATGTTCTGGTGCGAACCGAACAGGGGGGTGTTCGGCTCATCCCTAATGCTGTTGTTCATACAACCTTAACGCCACCCCTCCCCCCCCTAGTTATCGGTTCCTGTTCACTAAAATGTGCCTGTTGGGGATGGAGAGGTGGGGGTGGCGGATGGCTCCCCTGCTGGGGGGGGTTTCTTTCTTCTTTTACCGTGGAATTCTACATGGCGGATTTATCCTCTACCCCCTTCAAGTATGTTGACTCTATGACAGCACAGATACCCTATACTTTTTGGCTGAAGGAAATGATGTTTGATGAAGGAGAACGTTACTCCCCAGGTCCTTCTAAAAAGGTCTATGGGGGGTTTTATGTCACAACTTAGGACCAAAGTATGTGCCCCTAGCTGCGGCTAGGTGTCTTTTCTTTTCAATTTCTCTCATTACATTTACTTTTATAGGTTAAAATTTGCATGGATCCCTATTATGTTTCTTTTATCCTCAGGATACGGACGGATGTCTCTGGACTGCACCGAATTCTGACCGCCCCTGTGTTGGTTGGTGCCGTTCTGGGAGTTGTCTCTCTGCCTTATAGGAGACTTTCCTAGAAATTAATGGGTTCTGTTTGGGGTTCGGGCACGCCGAGTTCTACAGCGGTTGTGCAGGGTGGGAGGGGCTTGGGTTTTTGGTTTTTCTTGTTTTTCAGTGTTACTTCTTACTACATAAGACAGATGAGTGACAATGTATGTTGTTTGGGGGTGCTGTGGATTTGGGCCCTGCCACCGCTTTACCTAAATCCATGGTGGACCCATATGTACAGTGAGTTGATGATGTTGTTGTCCCCTCAGGATCTGGCTGACTGCAACTTAATCCTTGCAAATTTGTATTCTCCCCTGCTATGGCCCCCTTGAGAATTCTTTCCTGGAATGTCCGGGGCCTTGGCGATAAAATAAAGCGCTCCCTAGTATTCGAATATATCAAGAGGTACAACCCCCACATCTGCATATTGCAGGAAACGCATCTAGTGGGGAGTAAGATAATGAGTCTTAAACGCCCCTGGGTGGGGCGGCATTTTCATGCCACTCACTCTGGATATTCCCATGGAGTTAGTATCTTGACTCATAAGTCCCTCCAATTCGAGTTGCTGGATGTTAAGCTGGACCCTGGGGGTAGATACGTACTAATTCATGCAATTATTGACACGGTGGAGATGGTGGTTGTGGGTATTTATTTACCACCCCCGGCTGACATTTCCCTTCTACATAACCTTATCCCCCTCCTAGCTCAATACCCTACAGATAATGTTCTTCTGGCAGGGGATTTCAATATAGCGCCAGACCCGTCCCGGGATAGATTCACCCCTGATCCAGACTCCGGACTCTTCCTTATCTAGATGGGCGGGTGTTTTTGGTTTTGAGGATGTGTGGAGATGGAAGTACCCTTATGACCGCTCATACACATGCTGTTCCCTTTCACACAATACGCTATCTCGCATTGATCTCATCTATGCCAGTCGCAGTCTTCTGCCTAGGCTTGGAGAGATCAAGATCCTCCCCAGAGGAATATCGGACCATTCACCAATGTTCTGTGCTATACAGTCTGTGACACCCCCTTCTGACAGAATCTGGCGTCTATCTAGATTTTGGATAAATCACCCGACTATAGAGTTCGAGATGGCCACCTTGATTAGACAATACTGGTTGATTAATGCTAACTCTACTTCACCGGGTAACGACTGGGATGCATTTAAGGCCTATATCAGAGGATGTTATATGTCTTCCATAGCTACGGAGCGTAAAAATAACCAGATTACACTTGAGGAGGCGGAGGTCAAGGCTCAGACTCTTGAGTCAGACTTTGCCCTTACGGCTAACCCTCTCACAGGACAAGATATGAAAGCAGCTTACAGGGAGTTATTAGGGTGGCCAAGGTCAATAAAAGACAGTTGGTTCAATCACAAAAAATTTTTGAACAGGGGGAGAAGACGGGGAGAATGTTAGCCTGGCTTGCTAAGGAACAATCCACGACCCCCACTATAGCGAGAATCGAGGCGACAGACGGCACAGTAAAGACAGACCCATCAGATATAAACACATGCTTTATGGAATTCTACTCTACTCTGTACTCATCGAGAGCAGGATACTCTGAGCAAGAGCTCTCTGGGTTCTTAGATGAAGTGGAATTTCCTACTCTTACCCCGGAGGCAAGGCAGTCCTTGGATAGCCCCATTACATTAGAAGAGGTCCAAATAGCTTTAGGTTCTCTACAATCTGGTAAGACTCCTGGGGCGGATGGATTCCCTCCTGAGTTTTATCAGCAATATATTGAGGAAATGGCCCCAAGAATACACAATATGTTTGTTAAGACACTGAAGGAGGGAGCCCTCCCCCCTTCTATGGCACAAGCAATAATAGTCGTGGTACCCAAACCAGGAAAAGATCCCCAATTATGTTCGTCCTATAGGCCCATTTCCCTCTTGAATTCTGATGCAAAGATTTTAACCAAAATTCTCGCCAGACGTCTCAATGAGGTAATACTTTCATTAGTGCATGAAGATCAATAAGGGTTCATGCCGGGCAAGGGTACAGACATCAACCTGCGGAGACTGTATGCGGTCTTGGCCTCGGGGGTTGGAGATGTTGACCAAGCGGTAGTGGCCTCCCTAGATGCAGAAAAAGCTTTCGATTCCGTGGAATGGAAATATCTTTGGGAGGTCCTCCGCAGATTTGGATTTGGTCCCGTCTTCATCTCCTGGGTTGAGGCAGTGTACAGATCTCCGACGGCCAGGGTACGTACTGGAGCGGTCCTCTCTCTGTCTTTTCCCCTTGGTAGGGGAACGAGACAGGGATGCCCATTGTCCCCGGGGCTCTTTGCGCTGGCAATAGACCCCATGGCTATCCTTATTAGGTCCACCTCACAAATACGGGGTATAACTATAGGCCCACTACAGGAAAAGGTGTCATTGTACGCGGATGACACCTTGTTATACCTTAAAGATGATGGGCAATCATTGACACAGGCACTTCAGGTTATAGATAGATATGGGCGTTATTCCGGAATATGTATTAACTGGGGAAAATCAGTATTGTTCTCACTGCACTCTGGGGTTGCTCCTTTGCATTTGGATGCACAGCTTTGCCGGGTATCACAGTTCAGATACCTTGGCGTAGAGATACATAGAGATCTTCGTCAATTCATTGGCCTGAATTTGGCCCCGGTAATGTCTCGGGTGACCCACCAACTTGCCTCATGGAAGTCTCTTCCCCTTAGTCCAGTGGGCCGCGTAAACTTAATAAAGATGTCCATCCTGCCCAAATTCACCTACCTATTCAGACAAACTCCTGTACCCATACCTAATTCCTTTTTTAACAAATTGGACAGTTTGGTCATATCCTTTGTATGGAATGGAAAGGCCCTTGGATTGCAAAAACAACCTTACGACTACCGGTTACATTGGGAGGCCTGGCACTGCCATGTTTCTTAAAATACTATTGGGCGGCAGTCCTGGTAACGTTAAAGTGGTGGTTGGCGGAAGAGCCCTCTAATCCAGCATCTGCGGTGGAGGCCGCATTGCTTGGCTCCTACTCGGAGTTATGAAATCTCATACATAGGGGACCCCGCTCCAATCCAGGGATGTCTGTGCCCATGAAAACGACCATTAAGGTGTGGGATGCAGTGAACACGAAGCTAGGGAAACAAGGTGAGTGGTCCCCTGTGACACCACTCTGGGGTAACCCACGGTTGAGTCATTTTCAGTCGATACCAGATCCCATCATATGGGCTAGATACGGAATAGTTGCCCTTAGTGATATTGTATCGCAGGGGCAACTGATAACATTCGATGATCTGAAAAGTAGAATAGGCCTCCCAAACCAGATTTTTTTTAGATTTCTCCAGATAAGGCATGCTTTTCACTCTCAGTTTTCCAGTCTGGTGATCTTGCAGATGTCAGATTTGGAAACTGAACTCCGGGCACCTGAAGGCACTAGACTGCTCTCGACCATATATAATAAACTTGCCCTGTTGGACACGTCTAGAGTCTCACAATTAATGTTGACCTGGCAGCGTGACATTCCTGACCTTACTGATGAGGACTGGGAGGAGGGGGTGCGGCAGTATCTAACTCTGACCATATCCTCTAGGGATAGATTTACCCAGTTAAAATTTCTGCACGGGGCTTATTATTCCCCGTCGCGCCTTGCCAAAATTTATACAAATAGAACAGCCACTTGTCCTAGGTGTGGCTCAGATGATGCAGATTTTTATCACACTGTGTGGTCATGCCCAAGGATAGTAGTATTTTGGAAGACAGTCCTGGACGATATTAACTCGGTGGGCAAAATCAGGGTTCCATATAGTCCTATCCCTCTCCTGTTGGGCATATGTGACTTTCTTGAGGCCCCCAAAAGGAAAAAATTATTTGTTTTTTACACAGCGATGTATGCCAGAAAGGCGATTCTCCTTAACTGGAACCAGCCTCAACGACCCACTAAACAACTATAGCTCTCTCTTATCAATGCAGCCCTGCCCCTGTATAAACTAACTTATATTGGAAGAAACTGTCCGAAGAAATTTGATAGAATCTGGGCGGGTTGGGTGGAGGCCAAACACCTGACCATTCCATAGATGAATTAAGTGCCCTATCTTACACTCTTGGTTTTCTACTCATCCCTGCTTCATGTAATTCTGCCCGATACACAGTTAGTATATAACTAGGATCGGGGGTTCCCTTCCGGGCCCCCCCCGGACCTCTCCCCCCCCAGCCCCCCCCAAGGGGTCTTTCATGGCAACTCCGATTTGAAGTTTTAATAGTCTACTCTCGTCATTGATTGTGCGGTTGAATTATATTGGCTTCACTGTACTTATTGACTTGACATGATATGGATGATCATTGTATAATATCTGTCTTGAGCTAATGTAACTTGTTTTTATTCTGTTTGTTTGGGACAAATAAATAAACTTTATGTTAAAAAAAAAAAGATACGGAGGGTCCCCCTGGGCAGGACTCCCCCTGATAATGTAATGGGAACACATTTGATTGGACTTCCAACACACTTAATATGAGCTAATACTAATAGACCTTTCAATCAAACCTACCACAAAAAGGAGGCAAGACCACATCAATGGGTATAGAGGGTATATAGATTTAATATCCCTGGGTATGTCCCTGATGGCTTCATGCAAAAACCAACAATGCAGACCTCTAAGTGAAAAACAAATCACATTTATTCTCCATAGAATTTAACCATAGGAAAAATTGCTGGTTCGCAGTGTTGAGGATACATAATAACTACACAATAGAAATTTGCAACATGGGGGGGCATGATGAACCCCGCCGCTGACCCCCCCCAAAAAATAACTCTGTACCTGATGCTGGCTCTCACCACCTGACAGCTGTGCCTCCTCTGACTACTAAATAAACCAAGAGGCAGGGCCACCCAATAACGTCACTGGGTGCCCCTATTGAGGGGGTAGCAATGCTGTTAGGCAGCAAAAGCCAGCGTCGTGTTCAGCCCAGTTTTTTTTTCCGGGTTGACAGCAGTGGCTTTTACCATGATTAATGCTGGATTCTCTTCTGGAGACAATGTTTTTTTGTTTTTTAATAAAGGACTTGTCAAATACTGCTGTGCTTTTATTAATTTTAGACAATTTTTTGGTGAATAAGTATGGGTACAATGTACCCCAGGCTCATTCCCATGGGGGGCAGGGATATGGGGCCCCTTTGTTAAAGGGGGCTTCCAGATTCCGATAAGATCCCCGCCTACAGACCCCTACAACCACAGGCCAGCATTGTGGGGAAGAGGCCTTTGTCCCCACCAAGAGCCCCCTACCCCAAAGCACCCCCCATGTTGAGGGTATGTGGCCTGCCATGGTTCAAGAGGGGGGTGCTTGCTCATCCCTTCACCTTTTTCTGGCCTTCCAGGCTGCATGCATGAATATGGCTCTATTATGGATTTTGGGGGGGACCCCACACTTTTTTTTTATATTTTGGTCTGGTATGAATTTAGGGGGAACCCAATTCCATTTTTTTTTTAAATTTTGGCGTGGGGTTTCCCTTAAACTCATACCAGACCTGAAGGGCCTGGTATAGATTTATAGTATAGATGGTATAGATGGTATAGATTGGTTTTATTTGCTGGAAATTCCTTTGTTTACATTCAGCTGTCAGCGGCAGCTGGCCCACAGGAGAGGAGGGAGAGAAATAAAAAAAACTTCCAAAATTGTGTTAAAAACTGATGACATGTGCGATTTAGAAGTGTTCCCATACAAGTCAATGAGTGTGTAATTTGCACCTGAACCACACCGCAGTGCTCAGAAAACATACAGGACTCTTTTTCAATTCACACTGCGTATGCACCGCATATGCACCGCATATATGTGAACAGCTACAAGGTTATTTCACATGTTATGTGAATTGGATGCGGTTCAAAACGCATCCAGTTCGCATACATGTTAACTGGGGCATATTCTTTTTTAACTGTCTGTAGTGTTAGGCGAATGGTTCGGCCTGAGCATGAGTTTGGGCTGAACATTGGCTGTTCGCCACTTTCGGGGAACACCCAAAATTGCAGGGTGTTCGGCGGGTCTTCGCCCCACCGAGTGCCCTGCAATGTACTGTGGGCTGCACAGTGCATTCTAAGCCCATATTGGGCAAAGCTTTGCCCAATCAGGATGCAGTAAAAGGAGCGGGCGCATTGTCCTTAACAACTGATGAGTCATCAGCTTCCCCGCTCACAGCTGAATAAAAAAAACAGCTTAAGGTCCTTTCAAAATCCATACCAGACCCTTATCTGAGCATGCAGCCTGACAGGTCAGGAAAGGGGGGGTGAGCGAGCTTCCCTCCCCTCCTGAACCATACCAGATCACATGCCACCAACATGCCCCCCCACCCCAAATCACCTTGGACAAGGGTCTCTTCCCCACAACCCTGGGCTGTGGTTGTGGGTAGTGATGAGCCGAACACCCCACGGTTCAGTTCGCAGCATAACATGCGAACGGGCAAAAAATGTGTTAGAACACGAGAACACTGTTAAATTCTATGGGACCAGAACATGAATAATCAAAAGTGCTAATTTTAAAGGCTTATATGCAAGTTATTGTCATAAAAAGTGTTTGGGGACCTGGGTCCTGCCTCAGGGGACATGGATCCCCAAACAGGGCAGGGGGGCTGAAGTGAGATATGTGGAGGAACCAACCTTAGCTAGAAAGGATGTCTGGGTAGAGAGTCAGGAGGAATATAGGAAATTAGTATTGGAGAAAGAGGAAAAAAGGAGAATGTTTAAGAAGCAGAGTCTTTTTGGAGAAGGGGAACTAGTGGGGAGAACCTTGGCATTGATAGCTAGAGCAAATGGCCCCTCATCCACTATATCAGCACTTTGGGACAAGGTAGGGAGAATTATAAGAACTACCCCCGAAATAGTAGAGGTATTTAAAGATTATTATGAAGGCCTGTATAACACCCCACAAATTAATGTAGAGGAAGAAATGTGGGAGTTTTTTGAAAAACTGAAAATAGCCCCTTTATCCAGTGAGGATAGGGAAGCACTGGAAGCCCTGTTAATATTGGCAGAGCTGCAAAGGGTAATAATAGATATGGCAAATCAGAAAGCACCAGGGCCCGACGGTCTGCGTATAGAAGTCTATAAGAGATATGGGGATGTTTTGCTCCCAAAATTACTGGGAGTATTGAATGGGGCCGAGGTGGAAGGAAGATTGCTCATATCTATGACTGAAGCCACTATTATAGTATTACTAAAAGAAGGGAAAAATCAGTTCGATGTAGCCTCATACAGACCGATTTCGCTTTTGTGCTCAGACGTTAAGATCTTGGCAAAAGCCCTAGCAAACAGGTTAAAAAGAATAATCTCTAAAGTAATACACCCAGACCAAACCGCTTTTATACCGGATAGATCGGTGAGTGTGAACATAAGGCGAGTATATGTAAATGCACAGCTACCAATAGAGAAAGGGGGGAATAGAGCCATTCTACTATTAGATGCGGTCAAGGCTTTTGATAGCCTTGAATGGCACTATCTGTGGAAAGTACTGGTGGAGTTTAAATTTGGCCCTAATTTTGTGAAATGGTTGAGACTTTTATATGATAAACCGAGAGCCAAGGTTAGGGTCAATGGGGAGTGTTCTGAATGGTTCCAGTTGGGGAGAGGAACGAGACAGGGGTGTCCATTGTCACCCCTGCTCTTCGCCCTCACACTGCCATTGGCGGTTGCTTTAAGAGTGTCTCAAGAATTTCGGGGATTTAAAAGAAGAAGAGAGGAAGAGAAAGTCGCAATGTATGCGGATGATATCCTGTTATTCTTGGAAGACACACAAATCTCATTGATAGCAGCTATGGAAATGATCAAAGAATTTGGCCACTTTTCTGGACTGACAATCAATTGGGAAAAATCTGCACTTTTGCCAATAGACCCCCTTGTAGAACCTCTTCCAAATCAGGTAGATTCAATAAGAGTGGTAAATCAAATGAGATATTTAGGGGTAAATATAACAAAAGACCCGGGGCAGTATATAACAGGAAATGTAGTACCACTAATGGTAATGGTGAAGCTAAAGCAGAAAAGTCGAGTGTGGGGTCGCCTGCCTCTCTTGGTTGCCTGTCGATGTAATCTAATCAAGATGATATGGATGCCGCAAATCTTATATGTAATACACAATTCTCCCGTTTGGATCCTAAAACACTGGTTCAAAAAACTGGACAGTTTGTTCAGAGAATTAATCTGGAAAAACGGGGTGGCAAGGATTGGTTTGCAGGCGTTACGGCGACCGAGAGAGGCGGGAGGCCTGGCTTTACCGGACCCTTGGGGCTATTTTCTGGCAGCTCAAATGCAGTTTATGAGAGGTAGTAACTTGCCTGAAGAAAGGGGAGGAGGAAGTAGTATATTGATGAATAACACTAGCCATGATACAGCAGTGGAAGCAGTGGAGGCAGAATCTTTCGGTTACAGTTGTCCCACAACTCAGTTAATAATCAGAAGCTGGAAGACCGTTAAGGCCATGTTGGGGTACACAGGGTTTTCTGAGTTCTCTCCAATATGGAACAACAAAAACTTAAAAGAGCTCAATGCGATGGGGAAAATAGAGGAATGGGACAGGAGAGGTTTCCACTGCTTGGCACAGTTGTATAGGGCAGGGAGGTTGAAATCATTCCAAGAGATAAGAGAGGAGTTTGCAGTCCCCAACTGACTATTTTTTAGTTATCTGCAAGTCAGGCATACCCTAGAGATACAATTTAGAGGGAAGGTGATAGAGTGGAATGAAATGCCTTTGCTTAGGAAACTGGTAAATACCAGATCTTCTAGAGGGTTAATATCCGATGTGTATAAGAGTATAAATATGGTGGGGCAGGAGGGGGTGGTGGAATCTAAAAACAGGATTAAATGGGAGGAAGATGTTGGTACAATAACGGAGGAACAGTGGAAATATGTTTTAGCATTAGGGCTCAGGGTCTCTCTGTCACCGTCACAAGGGGTATCTCACCTGTATTTGATATATAGGTTATATTATACACCAGTAAAATTATTTAGGTTCGGAAAGAGGCAAGATGCTAAATGCCAACACTGTGGGGATAGGAGAGACGATTTGATACACATGTTCTGGCAATGCCCGAAGTTACATAGGTATTGGGAAGGGATAGTTGCAAAAATTAACATTGTTAAACATGGAAGCTAGAACCTGTCTCATGAGCTTGATGGAGAAGAATGGTATGCTTAAAGACACCCAGACTGCAATAATTAGATGCTTGTTTCAGGGAAAGAAGTTAATAGCACGGAAGTGGCAGGCAAAAGATCCCCCGACGATGGCAGAATGGATGAAAGAGGTTAAAGATATGATTATGAAGGAGAAATTTTGGTATAGGAAAAGAGGCAGTATGAAGAAATATAAAAATATATGGAAGTTATGGCTGGAGCATCAACGGTCTGAATAGGCATAAGAGGATTAGGAGGAATGGGAGGAGTGATTGTAGGATGTAAGTTGGGGGAGGGGGGGAGGGGGAGGTGGGAACGAATGGTATGGTGGAGGGGGGGGGAATGGAAGGGTGGTAAAGGGCAAAATGTCTGGGGGTATTTATGTATGTTCACCTTTCCTTTGTAATGTTTTTATTTGCAATGTAAACAGTATTTGTTTGCTGGACAAGCATATATTCCAAATAAAAAGACTTAATTAAAAAAATATGCAAGTTATTGTCATAAAAAGTGTTTGGGGACCTGGGTCCTGCCCCAGGGGACATGTATCAATGCAAAAAAAAAACTTCATTTTTTTCGGGAGCAGTGATTTTAATAATGTTTAAAGTGAAACAATAAAAGTGAAATATTCCTTTATATTTTGTACCTGGGGGGTGTCTATAGTATGCTTGTAAAGTAGCGCATGTTTCCCGTTTTTACAACAGTCCCTGCACAAAATTACATTTCTAAAGGAAAAAAGTCATTTAAAAGTACTCATGGCTATAATGAATTGTCGGTCCCGGCAATACACATAAAAGACATTGAAAAAAACGGCATGGGATCCCCCCCCAGTCCATTACCAGGCCCTTTGGGTCTGGTATAAATATTAAGGGGAACCCCGAACCAAAATAAAAAAAAAAATTGCGTGGGGTCCTCCCAAATTCCATACCAGGCCCTTCAGGTCTGGTATGGATATTAAGGGGAACCCCGCGCCAATTTTTTTTAAAAAATGGCGTGGGGGTCCCCCTCAAAATCCATACTAGACCTGAAACTGGTATAGATTTTAAGGGGAACCCTGCGCCAAAATTTTAAAAAAAATGTCGTAGGGGTCCCCCCAAAAATCCATACCAGACCCTTATCCAAGCATGCAACCTGGCAGGCTGCAGGAAAAGTGGGGGGACAAGAGAGCGGCCCCCCTCCTGAACCGTACCAGGATACATGCTCTCAACATGGGGAGGGTGCTTTGGGGTAGCCCACCAAAACACCTTGTCCCGTGTTGATGGGGACAAGGGCCTCATCCCCCAAACCCTTGCCCAGTGGTTGGGGGGGTCTGCGTGTGGGGGACTTATTGGAATCTGGAAGCCCCCTTTAACAAGGGAACCCCCAGATCCTGGCCTCCCCCGTGTGAAATGGTAAGGGGGTACATATGTACCATTTCACAAAAAAGTGTCAAAAGTGTTAAAAATGACAAGACACGGCTTGGGACAAGTCCTTTATTAAAAAATTAAAAGATAAAAATGTCCCACAAAGTCCATTCATCTTCTTCTTCTCTCGCTCCGATGGACCGAAAAAGCAAAAAAAAAGCCGCGACCGACCCGCCTCCCGCCATATGATGCCTTTTCGTAGGTGACAGTTCTTTTATAACTGAGGGCGGGGCCACATGGTGAAGTCCCCAGGTGACCCAGCCCCCTCTGACACTACGGGGAAGTCATAGGGATGTCCCTGTGTGTCAGAGGTGGGCAGGGTCAGCTGGGGACATCACCGTGTGGCCCCACCCTCAGTTATAAAAGAACTGTCACCTGAGAGGACTGTCATTACGGTGGGTGACTCCCATGGAGGCGGATCAGTGGCGGCGTGCGGGGTTTTTTTTTCGGTCCATCGGTGGAGTGAGAGAAGAAGATGAATGGACTTCATGGGACATTTTTATTTTTTTATTCTTTCATAAAAGGACTTGTCCCAAGCCGTGTCTTGTCATTTTTACCATTTTGACACATTTTTGTGAAATGGTAAGAGTACATGTGTACCCCGTTACCATTTCACACGGGGGGTGGGATCTGGGAGTCCCCTTGTTAAAGGAGAGCTACCCCAAAGCACCCTCCCCATATTGAGGGCATGCTGCCTGGTACGGTTCAGGAGGGGGGTGCTCTCTCCTCCCCCCTCTTTTCCTGCGGCCTGTCAGGCTGCGTGCTCAGATAAGGGTCTGGTATGGATTTTGAGGGGGACCCCCACGCCATTTTTTAAAAATTTTGGTGCAGGGTTCCCCTTAATATCCATACCAGACCTGAAGGGCCTGGTTAGGAATTTGGGGGGACCCCCACACATTTTTTTTTTTAATTTTGGTTCGGGTTTCCCCTTAATATTCATACCAGACCCAAATGGCCTGGTAATGGACTGTGGGGGAATCCCATGCCTTTTTTTCAATGACCTTTATGTGTATTGCCAGGACTGACAATTCATTATAGCCGCGAGTACTTTTAAATGACTTTTTTTCCATACTATAGACACCCCCCAGGTATGAAATGTAAAGGAATATTTCACTTTTATTGTTTCACTTATTAAAATCACTGCTCCTGAAAAAACTGTCATTTTAGGAGCCAGGTCCCAAAACACCTTTTATGACAATACCATGCATACAGGCCTTTAAAATTAGCACTTTTGATTTCTCCCATACATAGACTTTTAAAGGGTGTTCCGCGGCTTTCGAATTTGCCATGAACACCCCAAAATGTTTGCTATTCGGCAAACAGGCGAACACCCGATGTACGAGTCAAACTTACGTTCAACTCGAACATCGGGCTCATCCCTAGTTCTGGGGGTCTGTGGGCGGGGTGCTTTTCGGAATCTGGAAGCCCCCACATCCCGGCCCCATTCACCAAAAAAGTGTCAAGAAGTAATAAAAACACAGAGAGGGTTTTTGACAATTCCTATTTAAAAATAAAAAAAACAGTGTCCTCCGATGTAAATCCATCGTCACGCATGCTGCACCGAACAAAAAATGCTTCACCTTAATTGATGGCTGACAGTTCTTATATAGGTAAGGGCGGGGTCACCGATCGACATCACCTGGTAGCACCACCCTTTGTGACATCACCGACCCAGCATGCAGTGGTTTGTGACATCACAAGGGGGCGGTGCCACCAGGTGATGTCGCCCGGTGGCCCCGCCCTTACCTATATAAGAACTGTCAAACAGCGGAGGAGGCATTCGGTGGTCATCCATCAATGAATGCGGAGCGTTTTTTTTTTGTTCTTTTTCATTTACCACGGGCAGCTTGATTGAGGATGGATTTACATCTGGGACACTGTTTTTTCATTTTTTAATAAAGGAATTGTCAAAAGTTTTTTTTACTTTTTGACACTTTTTATTCATATTAATTTACATAGAAGGGGAGAAGGGAGCTGGGGGCCCCCTGCCCGCAGACCCCCACAACCACAGGCCAGGTTTCTTTTTTCTTTAGAAATGTCATTTTTGCTGCAGAATTTTCTATGCATGCTACAGATGCGCCACTTTACAGGCAGACTAAGGGGACCCCCTGGGGATTATATTTAAATATTCTTTTCATTTTTATTGTTGCACTTTAAGTATCATAAAAAAATCACTGCTCATACCCCTTTTATGGCCAATTACTTGTATATAAGCCTTCAAAATGGGCACTTGAATGGGGTTGCCATTCGGGTTAGAATTTTTCCTGCTCGGGAGTTCTGCTGCGAACTGAACAGAGGGATGTTCGGCCCATCTCTAATTGTCTATATAGTTTACAGTTATCACAACTTTATCCACATGTATTTATTCAGCCCTTTAACCCAGTCAGTAATGGAAATATAAATAAATATGTAAGCCTAAACTATTCCATATGTTGTCCAAGTCTGTATTTTTTCACTTAAAGTTATTTTATCATTCAATATACTGTATACATAAACTACATTTCTCTTGATTCATTTCTAAACCCACTATCTAACAAAAAAATCATAATGTTTGGTGTAAAAAGCTCTTAATGAAATGATTAAGTAAAATCGCTTACATCTTTTAACTTTTCAAATGTAGTATTTCACATTAAGCCTCTAGATTACAAATCCAATATATGTTGATATGATCAACTTTTTCTTGATCTTTATCATGTAGGTAGTAGCTTGTGCTAGATAAATAGTTGTTGTAAGGATACAGTTATTTAAATGCTTACAGCAAGAAAAATGAACTCTAATCCACACTGATATGCAATATTTGTATTTATGAGGCAGTAACATTTACTATTATTATGCTGTTTTTAATAAAGACTATTCAACTCAACTCTGGGAATGTGTTGCTTAAAGGAAAACACATGTTAAATGCATTCTAATGTTTCATGTTATGTTCAAATTTTGCCTTTCCAATTTTTTCCAGTAGAAGAGAGCATAATTTTACTTCTGAACAAAAAGTAATCTTTTGAATGCATGTCATATTTAAAAGGACAAATGTAGAATAGCCCACATTTGATTTGACCTTCTACTTTCAAAAAAATGCACAATGGCCCTTATATTTAGGTGCTGCACTTTTGTTATAAAGGAAAACGTGTTAGATAATTGCCTTGGATTACCACTCACCATTTACAACCTCCCTGTACCCAATCTAAAGTCTGCCTACACACTGATAACAGTACATGTGTACAATTTTATTTGAATGAATGAGCAAGTGGCGCGCATTCCACTAAGTGGCGTTTCAGGTAAAATCTTCGTTTACAGCTTCTACCTTTATGAAGATATGTGAGATTCAGGATGCAGAAAAAGCTGAGTAATTGTATGGTCTGAAAGGCCTCCATTTTTGTAGTCAAATTTATATTAAATAACAGAATACTCATTTACTTGCCTGGTTACTTCTTTCTTTTACATCAATATTCAAGAAAATGGGCCACAAAACGTAATGGTGATGAATAAAATAAAAACCCTCACTTTAAGTTTCAAGAATTTTTTTTTATATTTAAATAGGGTAGTTTAATCGATGGATTACAAACATTTTACCATCTGTTGTTCCTCATAATTACGAATCTAAAAAAGAACAAAAGTCACAATTGAATCATAAAAAATGATTCAAGTGATTTAAAATGAATGTGCATGTTCATTACTCAAAGCAGATTCCATCTGTTGTGTGTTTTGCCTTTTTTGCCATTAATCAGTGCACAAGCATCTCTTTAGTGATTGAGAGATTTCCCTCATGTAACATCTTGTTTGTTCAGATATCCCATCAACTAACTGTACTAATCTGTACAATCCTTATTTTCTGATTACTATTATATTAATCCTCTCTGCACCATAAGTCTCACTCCTTGTTTATACGTTTGCACATAGGGGTTCTTTTGTTAATATACTGTATGGATACAGCCTCAGCATTTAAAATAATTTCCCTATCAATCTGATAATACAAAAAATAAGCTTGAAAACAAAATAAAAATGTTTTAAAAGGTAATGTAATAAAACAAATTAAACCAAAAAGTTGCATTTTAATGCAGCAGTATTAGGAAGAACTAATACATTTTAGCGATTTTGGTATTGCTACAATTTAGTGCCCATGGCACTTTTGTAGCAATGTCTCAAACTAAAGATGTCTTCTTAATTTTTTTGCTTTTTTTCAACCTTGTAAAAGCTTAGCTCTGGGAGAGAATGGGGTTGATTTACTAAAACAGGAGAGAGCAACATCTGGTGCACCTATGCATGGTAGCCATTCAGCTTCTAACTTCTAACTTCAGCTTGTTCAATTAAGTTTTGACAAAAAAAAGGGAGCTGATTGGTTTCTGTGCAGAACTGCACTAGATTTTACACTCTCTAGTTTTGGTAAATCAACTCCAATGTGTCCCATCTTTATATGGCAGAGTCTATGTAAAAAAATATTTTTTAAGTGCTAATGAATAATGAGGTTATGATGAATATAAAACAGTTATATTAGCTAGTTCCTTCATTTAATAAGTACCTATTCAGTTACGCTAAAACAATGTAAGACTAGATGGTATAGGTGCCCTTACATGTAACAGAAAAAGATATCTTCCATCCCAGATACCTGTTTAAGTCCAAGTTGTTCAGCACTTCAAATACATAAGAACAGTGTGCTCAGTTTCCTAACAGGTATGTAGTGTATATCCTAAAGTTCAATCTCCCAGACTCTTACTGGAATTGCCACTCCATGTGTGAATAAATGGGTCCAATAAAGCCTTATCACGCTCAACGCCTCAGTGCATTCACTATACGTTTTCTTAGCTCCTCCTGTGTATCCCCACAAATTAAAAACTCACATAGAGTGATACCTTTTATAATATCACGTAAATCTCCAATATTGTGCTCACAAAGATAAACTGTGCTCTTTGCTAGATGACATTAAATGGGACAAAATCCTAAGAACAAAGAACCTGGGGGAAAAAGGGAAGTGATTTAAGAGCATACTAAATAAAGGTATTGGCCAGTGCATTCCAACGGGAAATACGTTTAAAAGTGCTAAGAAAATCCTGGGTGGCTAAACTCCAAAGTAAAAATTCATATAAAAGCAAAAGAAAAGGCCTTAAAAAAATACAAGGCTGAGAGGTCATTGTCAGCATTTCAACTTTAAAAAGAATGCAATAAGAAATGTAATGCCGCGTACACATGGCCAGTTTTGCCGTCAGAATAAACTCGGAAGGTTTCTCCGACGGAACTCCGATGGAATTCCGCTCAAGCGGTCTTGCATGCACATGGTCACATCAAAGTCCGACCGTCCAGAATGAGGTGATGTACAACATGTACGACGGGACTAGAAAAAGGAAGTTCAATAGCCAGTAGCCAATAGCTTCCGTCTCGTACTTGCTTCAGAGCATGCATCGTTTTTGGTCCTTCGGAACAGCATACAGATGAGCATTTTTCCTGATAGGAATTGGTTCCGACAAAAATATTTAGAACATGTTCCATTTCTAGGTCCGTCAGAATTTTCGAAAAAAAAAAAAGCCCAATGAGGCATACACACGATCGGAATAGACAATGAAAAGCTTCTGTCAGACTTTTTCTGTCGGACATTCTGCTCATGTGTACACAGCTTTAGCGTGCAAGAGTACTCTTCTGGCATCTTCCCCAACTCTCTAAAACATGTGCTAGTCATCCCTATCCTTAAAAAGCCCTCACTGGACCCCACCAATCTTCACAACCTATGCCCCATCTCCTTACTCCCCTTCTCCTCCAAACTCCTTGAAAGACTGGTCTACAACCGACTGAGCGACCATCTTATTAAGAACAAATTTCTTGATCCCCTTCAGTCCAGATTTCGCCCTCAGCAAAAGCTGCTCTCCTAAAACTCACAAACTACCTACTAACGGCTAAAAACAACACACACTATTCTGTACTACTTCTCCTGGACCTCTCAGCTGTCTTTGACACAGTGGACGACCTCCTCCTCATGATATTTCCTCTCCCACGTGCCCTGATTTCTCTGTCAAAATCAACGCGTCAACTATCAACCAGTCGCCCCATGCCAAGATTCTAGGAGTAATCCTGGACTCTGAACTATCCTTTCAGCCCCACATCTAATCACTGTCCAAAGCTTGCCACCTCAACCTCAGCAACATCTGCAAGATACGCTCCTTCCTAAACAATGACACCACAAAGCTTCTAATCCACTCCCTGGTCATCTCTCCCCTCGACTACTGCAACCCCTCCTCATTGGCTTACCTTTAAATAGGCTATCCCTTCTTCAGTCCATCATGAACACTGCTGCCAGGCTCATCCATCTTACAAACCGCTGGGCTCTGCTACCCCTCTCTGCCAATCCCTCCATTGGCTGCCACTCAGCCAACTAATTAAATTCAAGATACTAACAATAACTTACAAAGCTATCCACAACCTGGCCCCCAGCTATATCACTAACCTGGTCTCAAAATACCCACCAACTTGTTCTCTTCACTCATCCCAAGACCTCCTGCTCTCTAGCTTCCTTGTCACCTCATCCCATGCTCGCCTTCAGGTCTTATCCAGAGCCTCTCCCATCCTCTGAAATGCTCTACCCCAAACTGTCTGACTATCTCCTACCTTGTCCACTTTCAGATGATCCCTGAAAACTCATCTCTTCAGAGAAACCTATATGGCCCCCACCTAACAACTGTACATTTATTTTCCTATTTTTCCATCAGCACATCTCCCACGGTTATTACTTCTTGTATCTCTTGACCCTCTTAGATTGTAAGCTCTAACGAGCAGGGCTCTCTGATTTCTACTGTATTAAAGTGTATTGTAGTTGTACTGTCTACCCTCAAGTTGTAAAGCACTGCATAAACTGTCAGCGCCACCTAAATCCTGTATAATAATAATAAATAATATTAATATAAAGAATTTACTATAAATACCTATACCATCAGCCTCACCATTGGTTAAAATATTTAATAAAGAATTGGACTTGAATTGCTTTATTGAGGATTTTTAAGTTTTTAATTTTATAATATTTTAATCAGTGGTGGGGCTGATGGAATAGGTATGTATGTAATAATAAATACAGCTTACCTACCCATTATATGTAGCACTTCCAAATACCTGCACCACCTGTTAGGGGACTGGTTTTGCACTGCGTCAGTTCAACTGACAATTGCACGGTTGTGCCACACTGTACCCAAACAAAATCAACGTCCTTTTTCTCCCATAAATGGAGCTTTCTTTTGGTGGTATTTGATCACCTCTGCAGTTTTTTTTTGTGCTATAAACAAAAGAAGAGCGACAATTGTGAAAAAAAAAACCACAATGGTGGTTATTTAAGAAAGGCAAATCCATTTTGCACTGCAAGTGCACTGAAAGTGCACTTCGAAGTGAAGTCACTGTAGATCCGAGGGGGACATCCAAGGAGGATAAAAAACAACATTTTAGCTTGCATATGATTGGATGATAAAATCAGCAGAGCTTCCACTCATTTCAGACCTACCCCTTAGATTTAGAGCGACTGCACTTCCAATTTCACTTTCAGTGCATTTTCAAGTCCACTTGCAGTGCAAAGTGGATTTGCCTTTCGTAAATAACCCCCAATATCTTTTACTTTTTGCTATAATAAATATCCCACTTAAAAAAAAAAAAAAAAAACATATTTTTTCCTCCGTTTAGGCCTATATGTATTCTACATATTTTTGATAAAAAATCCCAATAAGCGTTGTAACCTGGGGGACAGGTAGCAGGTACAAAAGCTTCCTGGGATAAGCAGGCTTTCAGGCACATATGCCAGAACAAGTGAAATAGTGACAAACAGTGAAGTGTTTAATGGTGATATGTACAGTGTTCAGAAAAAAAACAAACAGAACAAAATAGCCAAACAAAACATTAGCTGTGTCTCGGCTCTAACTACACACTATGCAGGCCCTAACTATCAGGCTGAGCAAGTCTACCGCTTGTCAGTTTCCACATAAACTGTTTAACAGCTTTTTACCAACCTTGTTGCTCTCACAGACCAGCATTGTCTGTGTTTCCCAGGCAAAGAGCAAAGGCTGTCTGCTCAGGTGAGCTTAAATTAGCCTGGGGAAGAGGACCAAGACCCAAACTGGATCATGGATCAGAGATTCCTGAATGTGTACGAGAGGAGCCTGGGATAAACCCCAAACAGGACTTTTCCTGGCTCACTCTGGGACGCTCTGCTACATATTCCCCCCCGTTTCAACCCCAGGGTTGGAACACCTGTGGCCCAACAGGAGTGAACACAGGACAGGGCATCTACATTCCCCATCTCAACACCTGGCCTGTGTTTTACAGTGAAGGAGCAATCCTGTAGAGCCAAAAACCACCGGTTCACCCATCTATTAGTCTCCTTCATTTGGACCATCCATTTCAGGGGAGCATGGTCAGTTATTAACTCAAACTGGCATCCTAACAAATAGTACCTGAGCATGTCCATGGCCCACTTTATGGCTAAACATTCCTTTTCAATGACTGCATACTTTTTCTCATGGTCATTGAGCTTTCTGCTTAGGTACACCACAAAGTGTTCTTCCCCACTGTGTACCTGTGATAGTACTGCCCCAATACCAACATCAGACACATCCGTCTGAACCAAAAAATCTTTGGAAAAATTGGGGGAGTACAGTACTGGCTGTGCATAAAGAGCCTTCTTCAGGACTTGGAAAGATTCCTCTGCTACTGAGGACCATTTCACCATTACAGAGTCTTCCCCTTTCGTAAGGTCTGTCAGTGGGGCAGCTATAGTTGCAAAATCTGGGATAAATCTTCTATAATACCCCGCAATGCCAAGAAAGGCCCTGACCTGCTTCTTGTTTGCAGGACGTGGCCACTCCTGGATGGCTTCTATTTTACTCACTTGAGGTTTTATGACACCGCAGCCAATAGTGTAGCCCAAATACTTGGCTTCCTCTAGACCAATGGCACATTTTTTTTGGTTTGCTGTAAAACTTTCTTTGAAGAGGGAATCAAGGACAGCCCGGACACGGGGCAAGTGAGACTCCCAGTCAGTGCTATGTACCACTATGTCATCTAGATGGGCTGCTGCATATTGTCTGTGGGGTCTTAGGGTCCTGTCCATGGCCCTCTGAAATGTTGCAGGGGGCATTTGGCAACCCAAAAGGTTTTTTTTTATATTAAAGGAACCCTCCGGGGTCACAAATGCAGTCTTCTCTTTGGCGCTACCAGTCAGGGGTATTTGCCAATAACCTTTTGTCAAGTCCAAAGTGGTCATATAGCGAGCCTTGCCAAGTTGGTCTATAAGTTTGTCTACTCTGGGCATTGGGTACGTGTCAAACTTTGTCACTGCATTAAGCTTCCTGAAGCCGTTACAGAACCTCCAAGTGCCATCCGGTTTTGGGACTAACACGATGGGGCTAGACCAGTCACTATTGGATTCCTCAATGACATCTAGCTCCAACATTCTTTTAACTTCATCGCCAATGTCCTTTCTCCTTGCTTCAGGAATTCGGTACGGTTTGAGCTTGACACAGACCCCAGGTTTAGTAACAATATCATGCTGAACTGCTGAAGTCGTGCCAGGTCTCCCTGAAAATTTCTCTCTTATCAGGAATTCTCTAGCTTCCAGTTTTTGGGAATATGACAGGGTGTCTGGAATCGTGACCTCAGGGATGAGAGGGGACTCAGTACCCTTAGGCGTTACCCGGAGGGACCCCACAGTTAACGGCAGTCTATCATTTCAGGGCTTTAACAGGTTTATGTGGTAAATCTGTTCAGGCTTCCTTTTTTTTGGTTGATATGTAATTGACCTCCCCAACTCTTTCAATTACTTCAAAGGGACCCTGCCACTTAGCCAGGAACTTGCTCTCCACAGTGGGAACTAACACCAGGACCCTGTGAAAAAACACAGGTGAGAAAACACGGAGTTGGGCCCCCCTGTTGTATATCCTCTGTAGGGCTGCTTGGGCCTGCAGTAAGTGTTCTTTTACCATCGGCATGATTGCTGCAATCCTCTCCTGCATTTGAGCAATATGCTCAATGACACTTTTATGGGGTGTCTTCTCCCCCTCCCAAGTTTCTTTGGCTATGTCTAAGAGTCCCCGAGGGTGTCTCCCATAAAGCAAGTCAAATGGAGAGTACCCCGTAGAGGACTGGGGAACCTCCCTGATGGCAAACATCAAGTATAGTATCAGGAAGTCCCAGTTTTTCCCATCCTTGTCAAAAACCTTTTTTAACATGCTCTTTAATGTCTTATTGAAGCGTTCCACCAAGCCATCCATTTGAGGATGGTACACCGAGGTTCGCAACTGCATCACCTTAAATAATTTGCACAGCTCCCTAGTTATTCATGACATAAATGGGGTGCCCTGGTCTGTAAGGACTTCTTTAGGGATGCCAACATGACTGAACACCATAAACAGCTCTTTGGCAATGTTTTTAGCAAACGCGGTGCATAAGGGAACTGCCTTGGGGTAATGGGTAGCATAATCCATGATTACAAGAATATGCTGATGACCCCGGGCAGACTTGGGGAGTGGACCCACAAGCTCCATGTCAATCCTCCCAAAGGCACTTCAATAATGGGCAAGGGCACTAAAGGACTTCGGAAGTGGGGTAGTGGGGCTGACGTCTGACACACAGGACAGGATTGACAATTATTCTCAATATCTTTCTGTATCCCAGGCCAGTAAAACCTGCGCAACACCCTTTCAGTAGTTTTCTCAACCCCTAAATGGCCTCCTAGCGAGTGCCCATGGGCAAGTTCCATCACCACCCATCTGTATGGCTTAGGGACCACCAACTGTTCAACCATCTCATCATTCTTTTTATATACACGATACAGTAAATCCTCATTGCTGCTGAAATAGGGAAAACAGGGCTTGTCCCCTGGTTCAAGAGGTACATCATTAATCACTATTACATTTTCCCAGATCCTGGCAAGGGTAGGGTTTTTTCTCTGTTCGGTACCAAAATTTTCCTTGTGCACATTAAGGTCAGCAAACTCCAACATAGGCTCAGATCCAGCAGACGGCTGTCCCACTCTACTGGTTGTGGGGACTTCCTCAGGCTCCTACAACTCTCCTGCCATAACTGAGAAAGGAACACCTGGGGAGCCCTGAGAGGAGTCCCCTGAACCCACATTGTCAGTAGTTGCCAGGAGTTCAGCTACTGCGACCGGGTTGGGACGATCCCACAGTTCCCAAAACTTA
This sequence comes from Aquarana catesbeiana, assembly GCF_042186555.1. Taxonomy (NCBI): domain Eukaryota; kingdom Metazoa; phylum Chordata; class Amphibia; order Anura; family Ranidae; genus Aquarana; species Aquarana catesbeiana. The sequence goes on from NC_133325.1 coordinate 343,163,184, forward strand.
GGGAATTCCTTACCAACGAAGGCCTCGTACACCAAGTGGGGCACAAGTCCGCCTGGATGGGTCACCGTACCTAAGCCAGTTTCAAACTGAACAGTGGCTATAGAATACTCCCGGGTATCCCCATGTATACAGATCCCAGCAACTTTTTTAGCATGAAAATTCACAGTTTCAACCATCTCAGGTGTAACCAAAATCACTAGACTTCCAGAGTCTAGCAAGGTCGTAATAGGCTTATTATTAACAGTCACATGTGTTTTTCCATATTTGATGCTGCAGGGCATGCAACAGATGCAAACATAGACTGCCTTCTAATAGATAGATCACACTGCATTGGTTTATCTGTCAATGGACAGTTTACTGCAACAAGTCCCAGTTCTTGGCAACGAAAAACACCTGATGTTTCCCCAGTTTGGTTTGCTGACAGGCAGTGGCTTCCCTTGTTTGGGACGACAAACTTCAGTCCTGGCACCAAAAATCCTCCCCCCTATTTCCTTGCCATGCTTACCACTTACTTACCCTGGAACAGTCTTACCGGTTGCCTGGGGAGACCGTGGCTTTGGGTGGAAAGTCCGTGCGGCTGTAGGGGTGGTGACCAGGCTCTCTGCAGCAAAGTACCTTTCAACGAGTTCCACCAGGTTGTCCACCGAGTTCGGGTCTCCTTGGCTCACCCACTTCTGCAGGGGAATTGGTAGTGACCTTAGGAACCTGTCCATGACCACACGCTCCACTATTTGTGGCTCAGACAGGGACTCAGGCTGTAACCAATTCCTCACCAGGTTAATTGGGTCGAACATCTGCGATCTTGGAAGAACCAGCTGTGGACCCGCTGTGCTCTAACTGTCAAAGTGACACCAATTCATGCCAGGATTTCCCACTTGACCTTTTCATAGTCTCCCGCTTCTGCTGACTCCAAATCATAGTAGGCCTTCTGCGATTCTTGAGAAGCAAGGGGGCAACCAGTCCTACCCACTGGGTTTTAGGCCAACCTTCGCTCTCAGTGGTCTGTTCAAACGTTAGCAGAAAGGACTCTGGATTATCATCTGAAGTCATCTTAGAAAGAAAGCGACCCACATGGATGGCTGAGGGCTTGTCTCCAACATCATCAACTTTAGCAGGTGACCACTGTGCTAGAGTCTCCACAACCTCAGTCAAGGTTTTCCTATCCACTTTTGCATCAGTGGCTAGCTGTTCAAACAGCCTCTGTGATTGCTCCTGTACAGCACCAATCTGTTGGCACAGCACCTTGGTTTGCTCCTGTGCGATAGCATTGGCTTGCTGTTGTGCAACGTTTGCTTGATTTAGTGCATTTGATTGCTGCTGTGCAGCATTGGATATCACCAATTGTTTTAGGATTTCCTTCAAGTTTAGTTACTCTAGGTACTGGCCTTTTAAGTAGTAACTTACTACAGCTGGTCGCAGCCTCCACCATATGTAACCTGGGGGACAGGTAGCAGGTACAAAAGCTTCCTGGGATAAGCAGGCTTTCAGGCACAGATACCAGAACAAGTGAAGTAGTGACAAACAGTGAAGTGTTTAATGGTGATATTTACAAGTCTATAGAGGTGCTGTACAGTGTTCGTAAAAAAACAAATAGAACAAAATAGCCAAACAAAACCCTAGCCGTGCCTCAGCTCTAACTACACACTATGCAGGCCCTAGCTACCAGGCTGAGCAAGCCTACCACTTGTAGACATGTGCATTAGTTTTCGTCCGAATGCATTTTCGTCCGAATTTCAGGTATTTTCGTTATTGTTTTAACAAACGATAACGGAAGTGCAGAATATGAAAACCAAAAGATCCGACATTAACAAATACTTTATTTTAATTTTCGTTGCAACAACAGTTCGATATAGATAGGAGATTCGACATGACGCTGACAATAACAATCTGTGTCTATCAAACCTGTGGTAGAATGTGCCTAACTTTAACTCTATTAGTCCAGGATTATTCTACATAGAGAGAAAAGATTCGACATAGAGAGAAAAGATCGCTGCTGGAATTGGGTGGGGGAAGTAAAATAAAAATAATGATGATGATGAATGTTATTGGCCGATTGTAACCAAAGAGGAGGGGCAGTAAAATAGCTAGAACTAAGTACACACGTACGGCCAACTTACTTTCACTTACGATTTGCTAGTAGAGAGAGAGACACACACACACACACTGAGTCATTTCAGAAGACAGTCAATCTTAGCTGTCCCGTTTGTCAGAGAACCTGAACTATTTAGCAATTAAGCATAAGCACAGCAGCAGAACAATAGTGAAGCAAGCTACAGTTCAACTTCACTTTTTCATAATAATCTGCTATTGTGTTAGTGTTGTGAATTTGATAGTGATACTAGTATTGCTAGTTTTGTGATAGCCTCAGAGGCTGCCCGTGTTGTGGGGGGAGGATTTATTATTATAGATTCTATATTATAATGCCATATCAATATCTGACACAACGTCGGATGCCGCGCCCGCCATTGCACTTGGAGATTGAGAAATTAATGTGAAAGTTGGCTGACTGTTGGGGTAGAGTAGACCATTCAACATGAATGACGAAGATTCTACAAAGCAACGAAAAACATACAAACGTTGAATCTTTGGCTTATAGTGTCTGTCAAAAGTTCTAAGATTTGACGGAGCAGCTAAACTGTACGACGCTGCAATCGTACATTTCCAGTCAAATGCATCCGCCCATTTTAATAAATATAATTATTACTAGTCATACAACATTAGAATTCTACTACAGCTAGCTTGTAGGCGGAAAATTGGACCGGAAATGTACACGTAAAGTTTAGCTGCTTTGTCGAATCTTCTTTAAACATTCGACAGACACTATAAGCCTTCAATGACAGATTTGACCTTAATTCATTTGGATTTTTGGACAAATGCAATTTTTAACTAAAAACTAAATGAATAAAAACAAATTTCGGGAGTAACTAAATAAACTTATTTTTCAGACGAAAACTAAATTCTGAAACGAAATATTTCAGTGTGCACATGTCTAACCGCTTGTCAGTTTCCATATAAACTGCTTAACAGCTTTTTACCAACCTTTTTGCTCTCACAGACCAGCGTTGTCTGTGTTTCCCAGGCAGAGAGCAAAGGCTGTCTGCTCAGGTGAGCTTAAATTAGCCTGGGGAAGAGGACCAAGACTCGAACTGGATCATGGATCAGAGATTCCTGAATGTGTACGAGAGGAGCCTGGGAGACGTATAAACCCTGAACAGGACTTTTCATGGCTCACTCTGGGATGCTCTGCTACAGAGTATATTGATTGGTTTGCGCAAAAGTTATAGTGTCTACAAAATAGGGGCTAGGTTTATGGCATTTTTATTATTTTTAACTTTTTTTACTAGTAATGATGGTGATCTGCGATTTTTATCGGGACTGCGATATTACGGCGGACAAATTGGACACTTTTGACACATTTTTGGGACCATTGACAATTATTCAGTGATCAGTGCTATAAAAATGCACTGATTACTGTATAAATTACACTGGCAGGGAAGGGGTTAACATTAGGGGCAATCAAGGGGTTAACTGTGTTCCCTCACTGTGTTCTAACTGTAGGGGGATAGGGTGTAGGTGTAGGGTGTTCATACATAGTATGAACACACGATCTGTCTCCTCTCCCCTGAGAGAACTGGGATCTGTGTGTTTACACACACAGATCCCGGTTCTCACTCTGTCATGAGTGATCGCAGGTGCCGGGTGGTCATCGCGCCCACTGGGCACTTGCATCGGCTCCGGGCACATGCTACGGGCATGCCCCTAGTGGCCAAAAAGCGAAGCGGCGTAAGGTAACGTTGTTTTGCCCAGCCATGCCATTCTGCCACAGTAAAACTGCGGCGGCTGGTCAGCAACCAGTTAAGAAGTCTGCCTCTTCTGGAGAGACAGAGTCACTTTAACAAGAGGTTTTCACATATGCAGCTTATGGGAATGCAACTTGCATGTGTGATTTGTGGGCTGGAAACATTAGTAGGAAATTACTTGTCTTTTTAAATATTTCAATAAAAAGGATTCAAAAAGACAGAAGGTTAAATGTCAATGGATTGGCAGTAAATTGGGCTATACTGGAAGTTAGTTCTCTATTGGCTGCCTAATCTAGTTTGAAAGTCCATATTTGAGGACCAATTTGTAGGCTTACATCAAGTTTATTCCCCCAGAGCTATGTTTTTTAACTTTTGGACTGATTTACTGTTCAATGTTATGTAAGCCTAAAGCAACCCTATACAAACTCTGAATTTTGCTGTAGTTAATAGATCATTGTGGTTTGAATGTCTTATAAACAAAAAGCAAGCATGCCCCTATTTGCTTAATATTATCAGTTGGGCAAGTGGCTGTGTTTTAGCATGCAAAATTGAAACAATTAGGCAGAATTTTAATGTGTGCTTTTAATGTATTTGCATCTTTTATCACAGCACTAATCAGCTCCTGTCTCACACATGGGGCTAAACATTTGAAACCAACTTTGCAGCTGGTAACTGCTGAGCATTTCAACTTGGCAATAAACTTTGTATCCACCATTAAACAGTTGGAAGGCTTTGTTTTTTATCAGATGGCCTCAATTGGTAATAAACATTTATTATAACTCACTGTTGGGCACGAAATTTAGAGAATTTTGCAATTATCTTTACATCTTATTTTCTAGTGATGTCTTTTTTTTTTTTAATCTATTCTTTCAATTGCTTAGAAATAGAGGTACAGTACCTTGGTGCAGAATATTTTCATCTCAAATAAATTTTCCTAAAAGACAACATTAAGACATATTTCCTTTCCATCTTTCTTCTTATCGAATGTTTTTGTAAACTAAATCTTTTGCAATGTGGCAGGAAATGCCTGGCATTTTCCATTATCAAGATTCATTTATACATCCTCTCCTCATTTGCCAATTATATATGCATTAAATACATAACAACTAATCTGTAGTCTGCACCATAACCAAACCCCATCTGCCACCCTGCATAATATTACACAAAGACATTTGAACATGTTCTAGGATCTCAGAAAGCTGCTCTTCTAAAGAAAGTCATGTTCCCATTAACCTATATTTTTGTTGTCATCGAGCTTATATTAAAGATTCTACCCCATTTCACCTTCTGAAGAACAGTCTCTTAAGAACAAGTGCCAACATTTGGCTGATTTCAGTCATTTTTTTGTTTTGAAAAAAAAATCATCTCTCAACAATCCATGCCCTCCCTGTGTTCTGTAATATGGTAGACATTTGGAAAGCTAATAAATATTATACAAAGGCAAAATAGGAAATGATGAGAACATATGAATGAGTGTCCTGTGCACAGTATCAATTTATATAAACTCTGTAAAAGTCATTATTTATTGGGCGAGAGAACAAAGTAATTCTGTCTCAGAGCCATTGTGTTTTTCTGTAAATCTAATTCATTCACGATGAGTGTGCAGCTTAAGTTATCCTTTACTGAATCCTACAGAAAATCAATACAAAAATACCATTTATGAAAGTAAAATTAAATGTATTTTTTTTTTTTTTTTACAAAACACCTAGTAATCAGAATATTTATAAGATTTTCCAGGTCAGTTAAAATAGTGATGAGTGAACTGGTTTTCCTGAACATAAACATGCCCTGCCCCTAAATGATGAATGTTTGCCTGGAATCACTGGTTTGCAGAGGCGAACCATGCAATTTTGTGTTTAAATAGTAAAAGGGGCCTTTGGTACTGTACTTTTTTGGTACCCTTTGTCAAGAAGCGGTCAAATCGAGCTCATGGATACAATTGCAGCCTAAAACTGTTTTAAATTAGTTCTCTTGGCTGTGCTTTTTCATGCAAATGTGACCAATCATTTCTACATATAGGGGAAGGCTCCCCTGTAACCCCCACCCATGGTTCCCAGGCTCTCCTGCTCCTTCTGGGAACACAGAATCACTAACAATACCTTCAGGATTGCTAGTGAAGAGAGATGTGGAAGATGTGTTCCTTGATATTTTTCTGTATCTGTAATATGATTAGAGAAGCATTCAGCTCTGAGCACTACTGGGTTCACGGCTGTCATGTACCAGTGGCTACAGGTGGAAAAGAAGGAGTTAAACTCTCTCTCATTATACTCAGGGATACTATGGAGAAACATTAGGGGTTCAAAATATCTTTGATGTCTCATTAAAAAATAAGGAGGACCTGTCACTCGGCAATGCTATCACAGATGAGGCTTGTTATCCCATTGTGATAGCAATAAAGCTAAGTAGAAATTTAATTTTACGCATGTACATGCATACATAGATGACAATTACACAACATATATTGGATGTCATCATGCACACCAAAGTGAGAAGAATAGTTCTACATCATGCATTTATGGTTAATTTTCAAGTGATGAGTTAAGATTTCTAAAGCTCTGCTTTTATTGAGGTAATGCAGTTTTTCTTCATTTTGTGCGTGTTCAAGGGTTTGGGGGTTCCCATATTTGGTATCTATTTATTTGTTAAGTCTTATCTTTTATGTTTTGCAAAACAGGTTATATTGCATACCTGTTCTTTAAAATTAATTCTAATATATTTTTTACTAAAACTATAAGTTTTATAAGCAATAATGCAAACATAGAGTTGATTTCTGAAAGGCAAATCCACTTTGCACTACAAGTGCACTTGGAAGTGCAGTCGCTGTAGATCTAAGGAGAAGATCTGAAATGAAGGGAAGCTCTGCTGATTTTATCATCCAATCATGTACAGGCAAATATGCAGTTTTTTTATTTTCCTTTGCATGTCCCCCTCAGATCTACAGTGACTGCACTTCTAAGTGCACTTGTAGTGCAAAGGGGATTTGCCTTTAGTAAATAAACCCCATAGTGTTATAAAAAAATTGTAACTACTGTTTTGAGGGGTTTTAAGAAATATTAAGACCAAAAATACATGTCATCATGTGTGATAAAAATTTAAAAGTAGGGTTAAGAAGATAGGGTTCCCCTCCTCTTCCTCCTCCCAAAAATATCAGCAGTCTGAAACGGTAGGCATGCAAGCTGGTAAGCCTAATAAACATACAAAAAGAGCCTTTAGAATTCCTTACCCAGTCACTTGACACAAGTAACATTTAAAAAAATGTACACCAAGTAAAAAAAATAGATGCATAGCAGTAAACATGAGGAAAGAAAGCAGAACTTATCAGCAAACTCAGAGTATTGTACCAACATATTAAAGACCTTGTGTGCAGGCAGTGGTCACTCCTGTTTCCACTGCTCAAGACTACTGGCATTAGAATCCAGCAGGGTTGGGGTGTCATGCCCAGTAATAGTGATTCACCCATCTCTCTTGTACCTCAGGCTCTCACCCTTGTGGTGATCATTAGATGGTCACTCTCACTGCCCCACACACCAATTGGGTGGGAGGGGATGCACAGGAGAGATGGTTATATCACTAGTGCCAGGCCTGACATGCTAACTCAGCTTGGTTCTAATCCCAATGACTATGATCAGTGGAATCAAGAGCCAGTGACAGAGAAAAGAACCGCCAAGAACCTTGTACAGGTAAAATTGAACCGCTTCAGCCCCAGAAGATTTTACCCCCTTCCTGACCAGAGCACTTTTTTACAATTTGGCACTGCATTGTTTTAACTGGCAATTGTGCAGTCGTGCAATGCTGTAAACAAACAAAATTTGTGTCCTTTTTATCCCACAAATAGAGCTTTCTTTTGGTGGTATTTGATCACCGCTGCATTTTTTATTTTTTGCACTATAAACAAAATAAGAGTAACAATTAAAAAAAAACAGTATTTTTTACTTTTTGCTATAATAAATATCCCCAAAAATGTTTTTAAAAAACGAATTTCTTCATCAGTTTAGGCCAATATATATTCTTCTACATATTTTTAGTAAAAAAAAAATCGCAATAAGCGTATATTAATTGGTTTGCGCAAAAGTTATAGCGTCTACAAACTATGGGAAAAATTTGTGGCATTTTTATGGCATTTTTATTATTATTTTTTTTTTTTACTAGTAATGGCAGCGATCTGCGATTTTTAGTGGTACTGCGAAATTGCGGCGGACAGATCGGACACATTTGACATATTTTTGGGACCACTAACATTTATACAGCGATCAGTGCTATAAAAATGCACTGGTTACTGTGTAAATGTCACACAAATCCCCATGCTGGCTCTTGTGCCATTATAGTGCATGGCCCACAGCGATCGCGCCCGCCGGCCAAACACATCGGATCCCCTGCCATGCCATGGGCAGGCACGCGACTCCGGCAGGTCTGAAAGGGAACAACGTACCCATTTGTTGTTTTGCGCAGCCTGCTATTCTGCCAACGTATATCAGCGTGAGCCAGTCGGCAAGTGGTTAAAGGCACAGCATGAGACATAAACTACTTTGTAAAAAAGCAAGATTTTATTATGCACATTATTTAAAAAAATCTAATATATAAAAAATGAAATACGTCAATTAGAGGACTATGTTCCCTCTATAGATACATATTCCCCTCAAATATTGCAGGACAGCAATGACCCTTGACAAAGGTGATAGAGCAGAACTCTGTACTCTCTGTACTCTGAAACTCTCAGGTTTTGCTGATTAGCTTCTTCAGGACCATAAGTTTATGAGGGGAGCGCACACTATTGTCATCAAACAAACAACAATTAAATTCTTATACATTTATTATATCATCTTACAATTACAACATTTAAGTCATTGGTATTATAAAGACTGCATTGCTTAAACAGGTATGGCAACAGTCAGTAGGACCCAAAAGAACCAGTCTGGGGGGTGAACACAAGGGGCTACAATTTTTACAAAGTTTTAATATGCGAGTCCAATATATAGTGTTTTAATCTACACTATGCTGGTGTGCTCACCTTTCTTCCCCTGTTTTGTTGCAAAAACTGCTCCTCATTTTACATGCTGAGCTACAAGGCTGATTTGTTGGAATCTCTATTTTGATGGATTAGATATTGGGCTGATTTATTATTGTCAAAGGTCAAAGGTGAAATTACTGCGCTGTCTAATGGGCCATTCTACTGTAGTGTAGTATGGTGAATGTTAAGTCTTGTTGCAACTTAAATGTGAGATACACACAATATAGCAAATCTAAAACAATAAGCTGCGCTAAGTGAAACTGTATGCATATTGTGACATATATCCACATATACTAAAATCCGTATCAACAGGAGAATGTGGTGACTCCCAATCTGATAGTAAGAAACACTGAATTATATTGCTCCAAAATGTGAACATATGAAATGAGATAGTTAAACGCAAATATAAAAATATGATATAAATTACACAGTGTTAATCGAGGTTGAGAGTCCTGTGAGAAAATCCACAAAAAAATGTTCTTACAAAGAGGGTTCCACAATCAAGTGGTACTTCTAATCAGGTTCAAATAAGAAATCCTCAGTTCACTTGATCATTGGTGACTTAAAATGAAAAACACCCAAGAAGTAGTGATGAGTTGAGATAGAAAGATTCCTCCACCTGACAAACAACTGCCACTTACCAGCTGTATTGATCTCTTTTTAGGGAGATCGTATCCGCCTGTGGACTATACCCCAGCCATTATTTCTAATACGTAACTCGCCTGTACAGAAGTATTAGTGAAGAATAGTAATCCTTCCATTTAATGGGAATTGATGAACCTTACAAGCTAGTAGTCCATGCTTGGTGTTCTCCAGAACTGGTAGATCTTCGGCATCCCAGTGCCTTCCAATAGACTGCAAGGTGCAGCAATCCTCCTTTGGTCTCGGCAGCGATCACTAAGGCCTTGCGGCGCAGGAACACCTAATTTAAGCATCTGTAGTGTAATGTGTGTGAGATATGTGTCGGTACACCAGATATTTAGTGGCAAACCACATTTTAGAATTGACTTAGCTTGGAAATGTGTGATAGCTGTATAATGTGGAAGCTAATTTTAAAAGTACAAATTGAATCAATATATGGTAAGTGATGAAAACATAAGAAACTCACCTAGACATGAACGTATGTTGGTGGAAAGAAGAGATGCTATGAGCTATGCACAGACGTAGTAGCTAACTAAAGGAATTTTTTATTGGGTTTTTTTTCAATAAAATTCTTTCAACAATTACATAAGATCATAAACAAAAACACATCTTTACATGAAACAGTACCACACTTTTAGAACTACACAGCGAACGTAATTTGACAAAGCCCACCCCTCTCTTTACAAAAACACCCCCTCCATTCTTTCCGTAAAAAAAAAAAACCAAAAAACACATTTCTACGCTTTCTCTTTTTTCCTTCCACTCCCCCAATACACTTAATACATATACAAAATATAATAAAATCACAAAAAAACAGAATCTGCACCACATCACCCAATGCTATATTTCTCTTTGCATATATTTACATATTTACACCATACAACCCAAAATTTAATGATAACCTTTCCCTCCACCCTTTCCTTATAACATACAAAAAACATCAGCACTGTTCCTCCATCATTTTCTCTCCACCATCAATTTGCTACATAAAAAATTGAAAAAACAAAAATTAGCAAACAAACAAATTTAACATATTCATATTTACACCCTCTTCTCAACACATCAATTTTTCCACTCTTTTTTATTATTAAAATAAGCACAGTTATAAATCCATCTGCTCTAGTGCTCGACGGGACAAAGGTGAAGATGGCAGAGATACGCTAGCCTAGTGGAGAAGGCCTGGGCTCAGCAGTGACCCCCTAAATGCAATTATGCAACATACACAAGGAAGGTGTGTAATAACACTGTAGTTCCGCCATAATGTTTGACTTTCATATGAACGCAGCTCTGCTTGGTCCTGGGCATTGATGAGCATGCACAGGAGGGAAAAGTACCACCATGTGCAGGGCAAGTAGGCCCTACACATATACTGCCCTGAAACAAAAGCTCATTATTTTTAAGTTCCTTATGAAGAAGACAGCAGCTAATAAGGGTTGATTGCACTGTTGCCAACCCTCAGTATTTTTACTGGCAGCCAGTAAAAAATGAGGACTTTTCTCTTGCCAGTAAATGCCAATAACAGGTAATGGTTGCTAGTAAAAAATAATAAGGCTGTGACGCTCGGCTCAGAACTATGTGCAGTTCCAATCCAGGGCTATCCGAGACCATTTGAATACCCGCTACAGTGTGTTCGGGCCGCGCCAGGGGGGTGGTGAGTCTGGCGGAGGTGGTGTCCCTGTGTGTCGTGTGATGTCATGGTGCAAGGGAGCCACGTGTGCGGGTCTTCGGGACGGGAGAAAGGCAAGCCAGGAGCGGGACTGTCAGTGCTGTTTGGACTGGAGTGGACTGAAGGGACCACCTGGAGTGGAGAGAGACTGTCACTGTGACTCAGGAGGGAACTTGTTGTGTTGGTGAGGTGTCATCATCATCTGTGTTCCTGCACCCTTCTGTCACTATGAGAGTCAATTTCATGTGTGTGCCTGCCCATTCTAATTCCTTGCTCTCCTAGGTCCTTTCCCTGAGCTACTTACTTAGTGTATAAAAAATAAAATAGGAAATATGTTTTTTGCCTTAATATCTACCTTAAAGCAAATTACTACTTGTATATAGTACTTGTTTGTAACCTAAATACTGAAATTTGCACTTAAAACTGTAATTTTCAGAAATGCCAGTAAAAACTGGGCAGTGCCAGTAAATTTTGGGTGTCTTGTCAGTAAATTTCAATCTGGTAGGTTGGCAACACTGATTGATTGCCCAAAGAGCTGGCAATCAGAATTAAGGTACAATTTCTTTACTTCTTTACTAGTCTAGCTTTATGCAGCTAGATCAATTTCCCTATTATTTCCCTACAGCAGCGTCCAATTAACTGACACTATTGTACCCTCCCTCTTAGATTGAAGGCACTGGCTTTTTCAAAAGCTCTCTTAGTTGCTGTCCTAAACCTGCTGGCTTTAGTTTAAAGGACATACAGTGCATCAATATTGGTAATTGAACATTTAATCTGGCACATCCTAATATTTTAACTCTTATCAATAATTAATAGTAACAAATATTTGTTGTTATTAGACAATTGATTAAATTAAGTGACAGGGTGTTGGCAACTAGACCAAAGCTCCTCTCACAAAATAATATGTTTGCCTTAGTTTAATGACAATGAACATTTTGGGATCCATATAATACAACATTAAACGTGTATTTAGGTTATTGGCATTGAACAATTGGGGAATCCTTAATTATGTTTGGTAACTCTTGTGTCACTCCATCCGGATCATTAACTGTTAAATGTGTATAAAGAACATAAAGTAATTTGTCTAAATTGATGTTATCATTTCTTTTGCAGCACACCATAACATCTAAAGTAAAAATACTTAGCTTGGTAAATAAGGTAAGTTACATACTGAATGTTCAATCATGTGCAAGGGAAGTTAGCCTCTTTTCCCAAGTGTGGCTCGGGGTTAAATTTCAGCACCATTAGCGGTAACCCCAAGCCACACTTGGGATTGCATTGCAGGATCCTGGTGCGGTATACTTACCTTGTCCCCAGGATCCTGCGATGTCCCCCAGCTGTGTCCGTGGGCTCCGTCCTCCACCCGAAATCTCTCTGTGCCGGGCTCCAATCCCTGCGAGTGTCGCAACGTATGGGGGCGGAGCCCGGTGGCAAATTAAAAAAAGTGAAAAATCATAATATATAGAGTACACTGTAATCTTACAGATTACATTGCTGTATGAAATTATTTCACATTCCTTTTGTCCCCGGTGCTTTATTCAATGCCCTGTATGCAATTTTATATTATATGTACTGTTCTTTCTGCCTAAAAACTGGAGATTGTCCATAGCAACTAAAAAGTGTCCCTTTACATCAAAAGTGGTTTTAGACCAGCTAGAAAACAGCGATAGTAAATTAGAACACTTGCAGAACTGAGCAATAGTGAATCATGGGGAAATTAATTTTATTATTATTATATTATTATTTTTTTATAATTATTTATAGTTATTTATTATATTATAATTTATGATATTGTGTTTCAAACTTCATCATACCCGGGATATCTGCTAGACTCTTGGTGGACAGATTCAAGTGGTTTATTGCTAAGAATCACAGGTAGGGATGAGCTTCGTGTTCGAGTCGAACCCATGTTCGACTCAAACATCGGCTGTTCGATCGTTCGTCGAATTGCGAACGTTATGGGCCGTTCGCGCCAAATTCGTGTGGTGCGTCACGGCCCATAATTCACTGCGGCATCGCAGTGCATTGCTGGCTGATGATTGGCCAAGCATGCACTATGACCCGCATGCTTGGCCAATCACAGCGCCGCCTGAACAGAGAGCCGTAATTGGCCAAAGCCAAGGAGGCTTTGGCCAATTATGGCTCAGGGGATTTAGTACACGCCCCACACTATATAAGGCCGCCTGCACGGCGGTCCTGTGTAGTGTGTGTTCCGGCGTTCATTGAGAGAGAGAGAGAGACAGACAGTGACATTTGATTTGAGTTTAGGCAGAACAGTCAGTCAGTTAGCTGCACTTACAGTGTATTGTGTATATATATGCATCCCAGGTGTTGCATATATATATATATACACTGTATTCAGTTTAGCTAGATCCGTTCTTGTTATCTTCCTACTGACAGACAGGCTTGTCTTGTTACAGTATTTACAGCTACCTGAAGAAAATTACTGGTGTTCCTTTGATCCTATTAGTACCACAGTCAGGCAGCTAGACTATTTACAGTTAGTGCAGTGCGTCCTGCTCACAGTGTTCAGCTAGATCCGTTCCTGTTATCTTCTTACTGACAGGCAGGCTTGTCTTGTTACAGTATATACAGCTACCTGAAGAAAATTACTGGTGTTCTTTTGATCCTATTAGTACCACAGTCAGGCAGCTAGACTATTTACAGTTAGTGCAGTGTGTCCTGCTCACAGTGTTCAGCTAAACCTACAAGTTAGTGGGGTGCGTCCTGCTCACAGTGTTCAGCTAAACCTACAAGTTAGTGTGGTGCGTCCTGCTCACAGTGTTCAGCTAGATCCATTCCTGTTATCTTCCTACTGACAGGCAGGCTTGTCTTGTTACAGTATATACAGCTACCTGAAGAAATTACTGGTGTTCTTTTGATCCTATTAGTACCACAGTCAGGCAGCTAGACTATTTACAGTTAGTGCAGTGCGTCCTGCTCACAGTGTTCAGCTAAACCTACAAAAGTTAGTGGGGTGCGTCCTGCTCAGTGTTCAGCTAAACCTTCAAGTTAGTGCGGTGCGTCCTGCTCACAGTGTTCAGCTAGATCCGTTCCTGTTATCTTCTTACTGACAGGCAGGCTTGTCTTGTTACAGTATATACAGCTACCTGAAGAAAATTACTGGTGTTCTTTTGATCCTATTAGTACCACAGTCAGGCAGCTAGACTATTTACAGTTAGTGCAGTGCGTCCTGCTCACAGTGTTCAGCTAAACCTACAAAAGTTAGTGGGGTGCATCCTGCTCAGTGTTCAGCTAAACCTTCAAGTTAGTGCGGTGCGTCCTGCTCACAGTGTTCAGCTAAACCTACAAGTTAGTGGGGTGCGTCCTGCTCACAGTGTTCAGCTAAACCTACAAGTTAGTGCAGTGCGTCCTGTTCACAGTGTTCAGCTAGATCCGTTCCTGTTATCTTCTTACTAACAGGCAGGCTTGTCTTGTTACAGTATATACAGCTACCTGAAGAAAATTACTGGTGTTCTTTTGATCCTATTAGTACCACAGTCAGGCAGCTAGACTATTTACAGTTAGTGCAGTGCATCCTGCTCACAGTGTTCAGCTAAACCTACAAGTTAGTGTGGTGCGTCCACCTCACAGTGTTCAGCTAGATCCGTTCCTGTTATCTTCTTACTGACAGGCAGGCTTGTCTTGTTACAGTATATACAGCTACCTGAAGAAAATTACTGGTGTTCTTTTGATCCTATTAGTACCACAGTCAGGCAGCTAGACTATTTACAGTTAGTGCAGTGTGTCCTGCTCACAGTGTTCAGCTAAACCTACAAGTTAGTGGGGTGCGTCCTGCTCACAGTGTTCAGCTAAACCTACAAGTTAGTGTGGTGCGTCCTGCTCACAGTGTTCAGCTAGATCCGTTCCTGTTATCTTCCTACTGACAGGCAGGCTTGTCTTGTTACAGTATATACAGCTACCTGAAGAAATTACTGGTGTTCTTTTGATCCTATTAGTACCACAGTCAGGCAGCTAGACTATTTACAGTTAGTGCAGTGCGTCCTGCTCACAGTGTTCAGCTAAACCTACAAAAGTTAGTGGGGTGCGTCCTGCTCAGTGTTCAGCTAAACCTTCAAGTTAGTGCGGTGCGTCCTGCTCACAGTGTTCAGCTAGATCCGTTCCTGTTATCTTCTTACTGACAGGCAGGCTTGTCTTGTTACAGTATATACAGCTACCTGAAGAAAATTACTGGTGTTCTTTTGATCCTATTAGTACCACAGTCAGGCAGATAGACTATTTACAGTTAGTGCAGTGCGTCCTGCTAACAGTGTTCAGCTAAACCTACAAGTTAGTGTGGTGCGTCCACCTCACAGTGTTCAGCTAGATCCGTTCCTGTTATCTTCTTACTGACAGGCAGGCTTGTCTTGTTACAGTATATACAGCTACCTGAAGAAAATTACTGGTGTTCTTTTGATCCTATTAGTACCACAGTCAGGCAGCTAGACTATTTACAGTTAGTGCAGTGCGTCCTGCTCACAGTGTTCAGCTAAACCTACAAGTTATTGGGGTGAGTCCTGCTCACAGTGTTCAGCTAAACCTACAAGTTAGTGTGGTGCGTCCACCTCACAGTGTTCAGCTAAACCTACAAGTTAGTGGGGTGCGTCCTGCTCACAGTGTTCAGCTAAACCTACAAGTTAGTGGGGTGCGTCCACCTCACAGTGTTCAGCTAAAGCTACCTGTAGAAGGTTGGTGGTGTTCTCATACTACAGGCAGGCAGTTGATTTTGCTAGCTGCAGTATCAGTACATATATATATATATATATATATATATATATATATATATATATATACATATCCCAGCTTAGTGCAGCTACAGGCCATTAGTATGTCTGGAAGGCCAAGAAGGAGAGGCAGACAGTCACAAGCCAATAAGAGAGGGCAAGCAGGCTCTGTGTCTAGTGCTGGTCATGGAGACGGTGCATCCTCATCAGCATGTGGCCGTGGGACATGCTTGGGCTTTTTTTCGTCAGCTGGCCGTGTTGAGCCACAACATGCGGAAGACTTGGTCGAGTGGATGACCAAGCCGTCATCCTCCTCATCCTCTCTCACCCATGCCCAGGGTACTTTGTCTGGCAAAGCAGCGGCCTCTCATAGAATTAGGTGTGTCACAGCCAAGTACTTGTGGGCAATCTGCTTTTGGTACACCGACGTCAGATTGTACCAGGCAAATTTCCCTGCCCCAGCTGCTGCACTGCCGAAAGAAGTTTGCTCCCAGCCATCCACATGCGCAGCGGTTGAATGCTAGCTTGGCAAAATTGCTAGCACTTCAACTGCTGCCTTTTCAGTTGGTAGACTCTGCCCCCTTCCGTGAGTTTGTGGAATGTGCGGTTCCTCAGTGGCAGGTACCTAAACGCCATTTTTTCTCACGGAAGGCGATTCCGGCTCTCTACCAGCATGTGGAAGGCAATGTCCATGCCTCGCTGGACAGGGCGGTCAGCGGTAAGGTGCATATTACCGCTGACTCATGGTCCAGCAGGCATGGACAGGGACGTTACTTAAGTTTCACGGCGCATTGGGTGACTCTGCTGGCAGCTGGGAAGGATGCAGGACAAGGTGCAGTAGTGTTGGAGGTTGTTCCGCCACCACGCCTCCAAAATGCTAATGATTGTGACACACCTCTCTCCTCCACCCCCTCCTCTTCTTCTTCCTCCATGGCCTCTTCCTGTGCTTTGTCCTCGGAACCAGCGGTGCTCTGTAGCCATTCAAGGGGCTACGCAAGTACGCAGGCCAAAAGATGCCATGCGGTGCTTGAGCTGGTGTGCTTGGGGGACAGGAGCCACACTGGGGCAGAAGTTCTTTCAGCTCTGCAGGGGCAGGTTCAGAGGTGGTTGACGCCACGCCAACTTAAGGCAGGAATGGTGGTTTGCGATAATGGCACCGACCTCCTCTCTGCCCTCCGACAGGGACAAATGACCCATGTGCCCTGTTTGGCTCACGTCCTTAACTTGGTGGTGCAGCGGTTTTTGGGCAGGTACCAGGGCTTACAGGATGTCCTGAGGCAGGCCAGGAAAGTCTGTGTGCATTTCCGCCGGTCATATAATGCCAGTGCTCGGCTGACGGACCTCCAAAAGGAGTTTAACCTGCCCAAGAACCGCCTAATCTGTGACATGCCCACCAGGTGGAACTCAACATTGGCCATGCTGCAGCGGCTGCACATGCAGCAGAGGGCCATCAATGAGTACCTGTGCGACTATGGCACCAGGACAGGGTCAGGGGAGCTTGGTTTTTTTTCCCCACGCCAGTGGGCCATGATCAGGGATGCATGCACTGTCCTGTCACCATTTGAGGAGGCCACGAGGATGGTGAGCAGTGACAGTGCATGCATCAGTGACACTGTCCCCCTTGTCCACCTGTTGGAGCACACGTTGCGTGGAATAATGGACGGGCACTTGAGGCAGAACAGAGGCAGGAAGAAGAGGACTTCCTTAGCTCCCAAGGCCCCCTTTATCCAGACAGTGTTTCTGCATGCCCGCCGATCACACAGGAAGAGGACGAGGAGGAGGAGGAGGAGGAGGAAGATTGTGTCAGTATGGAGGTGGAGCCTGGCACTCAGCATCAGCAGCAGTCTTTAAGGGATCAGTCCCAAGAAACACATGGACTTGTACGTGGCTGGGAGGAGGTGGCTGCGGACCATGTCGTCCTTAGTGACCCAGAGGACTCCGGACCGAATGCCTCAGCAAACCTACGCTGCATGGCCTTCCTGATCCTGCAAAGCCTGCGTAAGGATCCTCGTATTCGTGGTATCAAGGAGAAGGACCAATACTGGCTGGCAACCCTCCTTGATCCACGTTACAAGGGTAAGGTTGCAGACCTTATCTTGCCATCGCAGAGGGAGCAGAGGATGAAACATCTTCGGGAGGCCTTGCAGAAAGGTCTGTGCAACGCGTTCCCAGAGACTGGGAGGTTACAAACTCCTGTTTCTGGACAACGTGTTGCTGAGGCTTCGGTCAGTCAAAGAAGGAGCGGTGGAGAAGGTGGCCGTCTGACCGATGCGTTCAGACAATTTTTTGGTCCGCAGCCCCAAGGTATGATCGGTTCCAGCAACTGTTTTACATGGTGCAGGAATACCTAGGGGCAAGATCAGACTTGGACACCTTTCCCACCGAAAATCCTCTGGGTTACTGGGTCTTGAGGATGGATCACTGGCCAGAGCTTGCACAGTATGCAATTGAGCTACTGGCCTGTCCTGCATCCAGCGTTCTTTCGGAACGCACATTCAGTGCTGCTGGAGGCTTTGTAACCGATCACAGGGTGCGTCTGTCCACCGACTCGGTCGATCGACTGACCTTCATAAAAATGAATCAGTCTTGGATCACCACCAGCTACCAAGCACCTGATGCTGATGTAACCGAATAATTTTTTTTTAAATCTCAGATCCCTTCAAAGACTGCCTATGCTGATGCTATCCCTGAGTAATTATCCTCTTCCTCCTCAATCATCACGCTGATAGCTTGAAAGAACATTTTTGGTTCTGGGCGCCACCACCAATGCCTAAGGCCCAATTTTTCAGCCCCTGTTTAACAGGGGCGTGTGATTACAATTTTTGATGCAATACTTTGCAGCAGGGCTCGTTCCTGCGTTCCAACTAGAGTGTCTGTGAGGGGTTGCAGTGTTGTAGCACCAGCACCAGTGCCTAAGGCCCAATTTTTCTGCCCCTGTTTAACAGGGGCGTGTAATTACAATTTTTGATGCAATACTTTGCAGCAGGGCTCGTTCCTGCGTTCCAACTAGAGTGTCTGTGAGGGGTTGCAGTGTTGTAGCACCAGTGCCTAAGGCCCAATTTTTCTGCCCCTGTTTAACAGGGGCGTGTAATTACAATTTTTGATGCAATACTTTGCAGCAGGGCTCATTCCTGCGTTCCAACTAGAGTGTCTGTGAGGGGTTGCAGTGTTGTGGCACCAGCACCACCACCACCACCACCACCAAAGGCCCAATTTTTCTGCCCCTGTTCAACAGGGGCATGTAATTACAATTCTTGATCTAATATTTCACAGCAGGGCCCATTTCTGCACCCACCAAGAGCGAGTGAGGACTTACAGTGTTGTGGCACCAGCACCACCACCACCACCACCACCAAAGGCCCAGTTTTTCTGCCCCTGTTCAACAGGGGCATGTAATTACAATTCTTGATCTAATATTTCACAGCAGGGCCCTGTGAGGGCTTACGTTGTTGTGGCCACAACAACACCTAAGGCCCAAAATTATGCTGAGTATATAGGGCAGGCCCCTACTTTCAAACATCTAACTTACAAACGACTCCTACTTGCAAACGGAAGGAGACAACAGGAAGTGAGATGAAATCTACCCCTAGGAAGGGAAATTCTCTCCTGTAAGTGTTAATATGGGAAAAACATTTCTCCTTTCCACTGATGCTTTCCAATCCTTGTTCCACAAAAAAACCCAAATTTTCAAAAAACATTTGTCATTGGGACAAAAAGTGAGGTGAAATCTTCTAAAGAGGAGGAAAGACAGCAAAACAAATGTCACAGGGGTGATAAACCTTCCCTATGTTTTCCAAAAAGCTTAAAAAATATTTTTTGGCTGGAGCTAAACACGTTAAAAATGTACCCGTTCAAAATGACAAACAGATTCTACTTAACAACAAACCTACAGTCCCTGTCTTGTTTGCACCGCCTGTATACTGCTGTTCAGAGTATATAGAGCCTTGTGGCCCCACACCTTTCCTTATTTTAATTTGGGTGCGGGGTTCCCCTTAATATCCATATAAGACCCAAAGGGCCTGGTAATGGACTGGGGGGTACCCATGACGTTTGTCTCACTGATTTTCATCCATATTGCCAGGACCCGACATTACATTAAACCCGCAAGCAGTTTTAAATGAGATTTTTTCCTTTAAAAATGACATTTGGTGCAGGGACTGTTCTAAACACGGGAAACACGCGCCACTTTACAGGCATACTATAGACACCCCCCAGGTACGATATTTAAAGGAATATTTAACTTTTTTTTTTTTTTACTTTAACCATCATTAAAATCACTGCTCCCGAAAAAACGGCCGTTTTTAAAAGTTTTTTTTGCATTGATACATGTCCCCTGGGGTAGGACCCGGGTCCCCAAATCCTTTTTAGGACAATACCATGCAAATTAGCCTTTAAAATGAGCACTTTTGATTTCGAACGTTCAAGTCCCATAGACGTCAATGGGGTTCTAACGTTCGTGCGAATTTTCGGTCCGTTCGCAGGTTCTGGTGCGAACCGAACCGGGGGGTGTTCGGCTCATCCCTAATCACAGGCCTACAATATAAAACGACAAATTTCTATACAAAACAATTGTACCGCTTTGAGACACAAAAATCTGACATAATCATACTGCCAGGTAGGCTACAAAGGTAGAATTTTTGCTTGCACGTGATTTGATGATTTTAGTTAACATTGTGTAAATCAGATGCATAATTGTTTATAGTTTTTCTTTCTTGGTCCCTCCCTCTGTCTCAAGTTTAGCATGCTAATGATTTTTAAAAAAAATAAAACATTTCTGGTTTTATTACATACCTTGAAAACATCACAGTACCCTGCCTCAGTACTCCTCTAAAGAATCCTCAGCCCTCATGCAAGCAGTGGGCAAGCACTTGGGAAGAATTATGCAAATATCAAAATACCTTAAAGAAAAAGTATGGCCAAAGCTCTTTTTCACAAGCATGCATTTAGTTCTGCACTCCTGTGACCCAGATTCAGTTGACAGCATGTTAAAGCTCACTGCCTACTGACATCACAGAGTAGGCCCTGGCTCTGTAGGGATCTTGACAACAATGTCAGGATCCACCCGCATGCCTGACTGGCAGCTGGCTCAGCCTTTTGGCAAGCTGCTGAGAGGCTGAGCCAGCCACTCCTGCCCCCTGCACAGTCTGGAGCTCCAGTGAGAACTGAAGGGGAAGATTGCCCCACTTCTCAGTGTAGAGGCGGTGGGGGACAGATGCATCATTGGATCGACGCTGCATTCACCTAGGTGAGTATGAATGTTTTTTTTTTAATCCTGCAGTTCTCTTTTAATTGATGATTATCAGTCTGGAGGAAGGGGCATTCCTTGGTAGGCTACCTTTGTGTGCAAGCTGCCCTGTTTACACCTATATGTGATGCTAAGTCTCTATGATTGAAAAAACTAAGGTACAATGAATGGAAGGGGTGGGCTAGGGACAGTGGGGTTTATTTACTAAAGCTGGAGAGTGCAAAATCAAGCTCACTTCTGCATTTAAACCAATCAGCTTTAAAAGTATTATCGCCAAAAGCTTAAATGAACAAGCTGAGGTTAGAAGCTGATTGGTTTCCTTGCAGAA
This sequence comes from Aquarana catesbeiana, assembly GCF_042186555.1. Taxonomy (NCBI): domain Eukaryota; kingdom Metazoa; phylum Chordata; class Amphibia; order Anura; family Ranidae; genus Aquarana; species Aquarana catesbeiana. Next base: position 343,184,597 of record NC_133325.1, read on the forward strand.
GTGAGCCTGATTTTGCCCTTCCCAGCTTTAGTAAACAACTCTATGCTAAGCCTCTGATGCAGCCAATGGGATCAGGGTAACCAGACAGGCGTGGATCTGATCCATACACCTCCAATCCCTCACCCACATTAGATTCTTCTAAAGTTTGAAAAAACCTCATATTGGACGATTTCTATATGGACTGAGGATTACTTCAAGGAAAATGAAATCCGATAAAAATACTATACCATTGGATTTAGAATCTCTGTGTTCAGACCTTATGCTGTCTACAAGGAACTAAGTACAATTTACAGCTAATTTATGTCTAGCACAGACTATATGGCTAGGTCTTTGCTGTCAGACCATTAATTTGGATTTGATGTGGCAGTGTGAGGGAGGTTTCTAGGCTTAAAAAATTGGGGACAACTACATAACCCAAAAGAGAATCACTATACAACAAGCCTGGGTGTGTAACTCCTCTGGACCCCTGTTTTGCTCTGACATTCCATTCCTACAACCATATGATGTGTTGCAGACTGTAGACATATATATATATATATGAAGTTGTTCCATACACAGCACAATCTGTGGATGCTTGGGACAGTGACTCTATGTGAAGGTAATTTTATCCTCATTATCCATAGGATGTTCCCTTGGAATTGATACCAATTCATGAAGAAACGGCCATTTCCTCTAAAGGAGTGTGGGAAATTACATTTCATGTGATTATTTCGAGTGGGTCTAAGGAGAATTGATGCATTGCAAATGTGGGGTGGATGGATTTCCCTTGATTTTAGGTATGGATTTGTTTGTGGTACCATTTTAATGTTGTTATTTTTTTATTAATAAAATTGATCTTAATTGATCCAGCGTGCTGGCAGATATTGTTGGTTGAGATTGATGTTTGAACCAAATCAGGTTTTTAGGTGTTAGGTTTTGATACTATTGCTTTGGTGATATGCTCCTATCCCTCCCAAATGTTTCTTTTTGATAGAAATATATACATTCAGTTTTAACAAGTAGTATCCTAAAGGATCTTTCTTTAAGTGTTGCAATTTAGTAAATAAACCCCAGTAAATCCGGGAAGAAAAGATCTAAATGCTGCTGGATGTACTCCAGCTAAGAAATAGGGCAGCTTTTATCTGACTTGCTACAACTTTTACCACACACTATGAAAAGTTCAGAGAGCATTATCAGAGTAGGGCTGGGTTCACACTATTGCCACATGCACATCACAGCAGGAGTCTGGTGCGTCCCCGTTCACTGTTTCAGGTCCGATTTTAGCCCAAATATTTGGGCTAAATTCAAACCTGAAACTGACCAAAAGACACACAAGGCTCCTGTGCAAATTTGCACCGGAGCCACAACGCGGTTACAATCTCCTACCATGCATATTGGATGTGGGGAAACACACATCCAATACGCATAGGTGTGAACCCAGCCTAAATAATTTTAATATAGGAACAGATGCTTTATAACTGTGGAAGACTGAAGCTAAGGATGAAGTTCATATTTAAGCCAATGCCGTGTCAACTTCAGTGATCCAATCTTGTGCTTAAAGGGACACTAAAAAAAAAAAAAATCTGTAATATATTTTTTTCATTAAATTGTTTCTTACTGTGTTTTTCTGCCTTATTGTAATATTCTCTGTGAGCTCCAGAATTTCTTCCTTCTCCTCTTACTTCCATTTATTTGGAAAGAGTAGTGTATGTTAGTTGTGGATATGTGCACTGCACATCTCATAGTCCATGGCCCCTAGTCCATCTAGGGAACAAGCAAGAGAGGGTAGCTACAGTCTCACTTACAGTGGGACCATAAACAATGAGCGTAGCCAGCTTCTAACAGGAAGTTGGATCACAGCAGCAAAACAAAAAAAGAATTTGTAGGAGGCAGAAAGCAATAGAAGATAATTCTTTTAGTTAAAAATACATACTTAAATATCATCTTTTAACCCAGAGTTTAGTGTCATTTTAAGCTGGTTGTGTTAACTTTAGTCACACAATCTTGTGTAAGCCAATATCCTAATGACTGGGTATTCAAAATGAACATAGCTTTGACTTATTCACTAAGTAAAGTAACAAAAAAACTTTGCAAAGAGAACACTATCAAATTTATTGGTAAACCACCCCCACAGCTTATTTTCATATATAAGATAATAAAAAGTGAAATGGGTGTCACACTCTCTTTCACAGCTATTGGGGTACGGCACAACGTAACACAATTCACCCATTAGAAGATTTAAAAAAAATTGGGACTTATTTGTCTGTTCAAGAGTATTGGCTTCCTTTTTTAATGGAGTTAGTATCTAATCCCATTAGAACTTTTTGGTTTGTATTATACATGTATAAAATTAAAAAAAATATTATTCTACTTTATTCAAGTTTTCTATGTATAAATTAAAAGTAAGAACTTTTTCAAATTATGTTCCATTTTATCTGTAATTTGAAGAGTTTTTTGTTTTAGATTTGGTGCATTACATTACCTTGACTGACAAGCATTCCTTTAATTTGTACTTTTTTTTAGAGTTAAGAAAAAAGTTTCCAGATTCTTTTAAATGATGGATATAAAAATAGAGATAACATATGATTAAATCAAGCAATCATGTGTAACACTTAATAAATACAGAATATTCCAGATTTTTACTGTGTAATGATGAACCAGGTATAAAAGAAAAAAAATAATTCACAAATCACAATATAAAATAAAAAAAGAATGGGAAAGAGAAGCTGCGCTTATAGAGGTGCAGGCCAACAATGGTTTGTATTTTCCAAAGTAGTGAATTGCAGTTCACCACTTTGCTCCAATCCCTTGATGCCGTGAATCTCCCATGGGCCTCAGTAACTCTTAAGGATGAGTTAAAAACTCATAGAAAAGATCTGACCAGTGTGAACGGGCATTTTAAGGAGCATAAGATTCTTACCACCAATAAGCCGAGAAGTAGAAAGGAATGAGGAGGATTTGAATGCAAGATCTTTTCTATGAGTTTTTAACTCATCCTTGAGAGTTTCTGAGGCCCATGGGAGATTCACGGCATCAAGGGATTGGAGCATACAGATAATCTATTTGGTTGCACCTGTCTGGACGTTCCTCTCGCTCAAGCAAAGGCCTTGGCTGGGCTATAGCCATCCGCTTGCTTCCGCTTGCCATCTGGTAAGCAAGTTTTTCATTAGGTGGTGGCACTTAATAAGGATCAGGCTCACCTGGGTGTTCTTTGTGGATTTGTTTGAACTGCAATTCACTACCTTGGAAAATACAAGCCATTGTTGGCCTGCACCTCTATATAGCACAGCTTCTCTTTCCCATTCTATTTTGTGTATCTTGTTATATGCTGCTGCTCTTTGGACTTTGATATTTTCATTATTTCTTTGAATATTTAAATCAATATTGTTATATAGATCTAGCGCGTTTTTTTCCTTTTTATCAAATAAAAAAAAGACATTTGATGAGACAGACAAACATAAGCGTGAAATCTAAAGCTTATCTCATGCAAAAAAAAAAAATTCTTGGTTCTGAAGGGGTTAAAAGGTGGAAAGTGAAACCCTGCCTGGGTTTGATCTGAGTTTGTCAACCTGACAGGCATAAGCGAATCTGACTGGGTTCAGATGGTGTTTGTCAAACTAATGGCCAGTGATGCAATCCATGTCAATTACTATATACAGCATTGTTCCTCATCCTCATCAGTCACAATGGCACGATGCCCGCCAATGTTTACATGCCAACTTATGTCACTAAATAACACTTTCCCTGGATGCAGTAATGTAAACACACCACCAGGTATCCTGAGTGGCATCGTTGACCTAATTTGGTAAGTGATGTCACCTGGGATTCCCAGCTGTCTATTTACATTAGTATAGCCAGGGAACCTGTCACTTAACTTTAGATGTGCAGTGCGTAAGCATTGGCAGGCATCAAGTTCTTGTGGTTCTCAAGGATTACATCACTAGAGGCCATGTGTGACATGGATTACAACAGAAGATAATAATAATAATAATAACACTTTATTTTTCAAGGTTTGTGTGTCTTTATTTTCTGTTATCTCTTTGTAAAAATGGGTAAAGGGTACTGATGCACCCCTGTACTCATTCCCCTGGGAGCAAGCAGATATCTAGGTACAACCAAATTATAAAGTAGGGTTCCATATCACACATTAATTTTACACCTCTTTTTTGGAGAATCTGAGGTGGTGATGAGGCCTCCTTAATATTGAAATGCATGTGACCTGGTCAGATACAGGAGGAGCATGTTTGTTGCCCTCCCTTTCTTTGGTTACCTAAGTTGGATGCCGAATGCTCTCTGTGAAATTTTCATGGATAAGGCTGTATGTGAAATTTTTATAGGCTCCCCAAGTTTTTTTGTGTACTTGTGCTTTTTGTGTAATTTTTAAACATTATCTGACTCTGGGATTAAACTTTGTATTTTGTTTTTAATAATTGCATCGATCACTGCAGTGCTCCGGGGAGTTCTATCAAACTCATTAATAATTAAGAGACAGCAGATGATGCAGCAGTGTAAAACTGGCCAGCAAAAGGACATTTTTAATGAGGTAAATTTGGCTGCAATGTACTAGAGACACTGTCTTGTGTATTTAGAGCATATTGTACCTCTTACCTGTGCCAAATGATGTGCTGGCCAAACTCCCTGGAAGTCATTGCCTTGCCAATCTACTCTGACAAAACCTTATCACCTGTTTTCTGTTATCCATAAACCATGATCAAACAATATAATTTCTAAATTGAAACTCAGACCCCTCACAGGGTCCACATCTCTTTGGTCTCCACCAGATATTCCTTCTAGTCCTGCATTTGACCTACAAGTTAATATTCTTGCTGAAAATTATTTTTTATCTTTATTACATAATGCTAAAGATGTGTGGAGGAAATGTCTAAAATCCCTTTGCTCTGCTGTGGCACAAAAAGTTTGACAAACTCCCAAAATCAATTTAAAGCGCTCTCCCCCTATTTCTCCTACTAGAGATTCACTCCAAAATTCTTCTCCTCTCTAAGGAACACAATCACATACATGCAAAATTGAGCATGAAGTGGGTTTCAGAGATGATCATCTCATTAGCTATGTTACACTCGGGTGGTTCTTTGGGACTTTTTCAAATCCTTATTTTTCATCAAAATCGCCCAATATTTATTTGAAATCAAATAGATCTTCTGACACTGTGCTAGATATTTTTTAATAACCCAAATTAGTTCTCATTTGTAAAGAACATTTTTATGTTATTTCCATTACGACAGTTAACAAATTTGTGAAATGTGGTGAGGAGTTATTGAGCCTCTTGTATATCATTATGGGTTAGTTTCATAGATGACATTTTGATTTTATGGGAAGATTGAAGACATAAGTTTCAGGAATGTAAGTGTGTGTGTGTGCACACACAGTGGTCCTACTGTTTATCAGAGCACATTTAGTGATCACTAATGCTTAAAATGACAGGGGAGGCGCAGCATGACCTATATTTTCCTATAGGTCAAAAGCTAAGGTGAGGATACACCCATTCACTTAAAGGTGGTGATGCACAGTGTGGAAAATATTTGCAGCACTGGGATTTTGGGATAAGTTCTGAAGAAGTGTTATGCACAAATTGAAGAGTGGTATAGCACTGTGATTTTCCAGCATTGTGAACTTATTATTGACAATATTCTCAAAACTGGGACTGTATAATATCACTCTATGGACACCTTTGACACAGTGTTATGTGACTGAAATTTTCAAATATTTTGTATGTATAATATATTTTTGTATGTGTGGTTATAAAAGTAACACATGGATGATTTTTGACACTTTCTTACTTACTTAGAGTGGGGACGGAAAGTATTCAGACCCCCTTAAATTTGTCACTCTTTGTTATATTGCAGCCATTTGCTAAAATCATTTAAGTTCATTATTTTCCTCATTAATGTACACACAGCACCCCATATTGACAGAAAAACACAGAATTGTTGACATTTTTGCAGTTTTATTAAAAAAAGAAAAACTGAAATATCACATGGTCCTAAGTATTCAGACCCTTTTTCTGTGACACTCATATATTTAACTCAGGTGCTGTCCATTTCTTCTGATCATCCTTGAGATGGTTCTACACCTTCATTTGAGTCCAGCTGTGTTTGATTATACTGATTGGACTTTATTAGGAAAGCCACACACCTGTCTATATAAGACCTTACAGCTCACAGTGCATGTCAGAGCAAATGAGAATCATGGGGTCAAAGGAACTATCCGAAGAGCTCAGAGACAGAATTGTGGCAAGGCACAGATCTGGCCAAGGTTACAAAAAAATTTCTGCTGCACTTAAGGTTCCTAAGAGCACAGTGGCCTCCATAATCCTTAAATGGAAGACGTTTGGGATGACCAGAACCCTTCCTAGAGCTAAGCACACAGCTAAAATAACCAAGGAGTGGCTTCACAACAACTCTGTGACTGTTCTTGAATGGCCCAGCCAGAGCCCTGACTTAAACCCAATTGAGCTTCTCTGGAGAGACCTAAAAATGGCTGTCTACCAACATTTACCATCCAACCTGACAGAACTGGAGAGGGTCTGCAAGGAGGAATGGCAGAGGATCCCCAAATCCAGGTGTGAAAAACGTGTTGCATCTTTCCCAAAAAGACTCATGGCTGTATTAGATCAAAAGGGTGCTTTTACTAAATACTGAGCAAAGGGTCTGAATACTTAGGACCATGTGATATTTCAGTTTTTCTTTTTTAATAAATCTGCAAAAATGTCAAAATTCTGTGTTTTTCTGTCAATATGGGGTGCTGTGTGTACATTAATGAGGAAAAAAATGAACTTAAATGATTTTAGCAAATGGCTGCAATATAGCAAAGAGTGAAAAATTTAAGGGGGTCTGAATACTTTCCGTCCCCACTGTATATAACAAACACACCATTAGTGGTCCTTCTTGGCCAGCTAAAAATAAAAACAACTAAAATAATGTGGTTGTATAAGTGTGCACATCTTCCTATAACTGGGGTTGTAGCTGTGTTCAGAATTTAGCAATCACATTCAAGCTTATGTTAAATATGAGTCAGTACACACCTGCCATCATTTAGAGTGCCTCTGATTAACCCCAAATAAAGTTCAGCTGTTCTAGTAGGTCTTTCCTGACCTACTAGAACAGAATATCTGGCCAGTATTGGCTGTGTAGTACATGTGACAACAATCTTCCATATTCTTCATATGTCTGGGCTATGGGGTAGAGTGGCAAGACGGAAGCCTTTTCTTACGAAGAAAAACACCCAAGCTCAGCTTAATTTTGCAAAAACACATCCGAATTCTCCCAAAAGCATGTGGGAAAATATGTTATGGTCTGATGAAACCAAAGTTGAGCTTTTTTGGCTATAATTCCAAAAGATAGGAAACACAACACTTGGCGCAAAAACAACACTGTACATCACCAAAAGAACACCATACCCACAGTGAAGCATGGTGGTGCATCATATGGGTCACTTTTATAACTATTTCAAGGAATGTAAAAATACCTTGTAATAGAAAAAAAGCATGGCAGGACCTCTTAAATATGAGATCTGGGGTCAAAAATACCTCAGATCTCATATTTACACTAAAATGCAATTAAAAAATAAATGAATGAAATGTCATTTGAAAAAAAAAAAAATTCCTCTTTAAGAGCATTGGGCGGAAGTGACATTTGACGTCGCTTCCGCCCTCCAATGCTATGGAGCCAAACAGGGGAAAACTTCCCCTCACTCAGCATCCAGGCAGTGAGGGGAGAGGAACCGATCGGCTCTGTCACTACCAACAGCTCCGGTAAGCGGCGGAGATGACCGGAGCATGTTGGGAGGAGGGTGGAGGCCCTCTCCCGCCCCCGATAAATATGATCTTGCAGCGAGTCCGCCACTAAGACCAATTTGAACTGAAAGAGGACAGTCTGCCATTTTAAAAATACCGGGGTTATGGCAGTTGCTGCTGCCATAACAATGGCATTTAACGTCAAAGTAGCGACATATAGCGAAAGCAGCTGGTCCCTAAGTAGTTAAGGGTGTGCAAACTTATGCAACCATATTATTTTAATATTTTATTTTTTCTTCCCTCTACCTAAAAAATTTTAGTTTGTTTTTCAACCGAGTTGTACAGTTTATAGGTCACATTAAAGGTGGAGAAAATTCTGAAATTATTTTTATGCACATAATCTCCAGTGTGAAAAAGGTCTTATAATTATAATGGATTCAGCAGGCTGAATTTTTGCATTAGTTTGCTGGATCCACAAACTGTGAACAGGCAGAGATTTTCTCAAACTCAAGGTAGACCCAAACATCATTCCTACTGTAGCGGACCCCTGACTTGGCCTGCAGAACTGATCCCAGGTTCTGATCCCTTACTGGAGCAAGAAGCCAGAGTAGTAACAGTGTATTTTCTGCCAGATGCATAAAATCTCACTCAGTCCTCAGACAGTAATCAGGCAGATAGTGTATTTGTTTTTTGTTGTTGTTTATTGTTTTGTAGAACTAGGATAGTGTTTGGGAAGAGCTTTGGGATGCCCAAAACCAAACAACTTGAATAAGGACACTACTTCCCTTCACAAAAAGGTAGTGCGTGGTTTTAACACACATACTTTCTTTTTTCCAAAGCACACACTGGCAGCAAGTTTGGAACCATACCCCTAGCCAGGAGGGTTGTACAGGCAACAGTCTCTCTCCTGATACTTCTCTAAGGCCTACTCACTGTGACCCTGGCAGTCCGAAGACCTCCTCTCAGCTTCAGCTTGACTTTGCATAAATTCTCTCAGGTATTGCCTTGAATGTTCCTGCGACTTTAGTGGGTAATACTATGGCTCCTCACAGAGCAAGAATCATCCAGGACTTCTTGAGGTTTCTCCTGAGCCTTGGAAGGTTTAACAGCATTTCCAGAGCAGAGAAACAGGAACAAGCCAAGGGTCAAGCCGGGGTCACTGCAGATCAGATAGGTCAAGGCAAGCTGGGTCGTTAGCAGGTAATCCAAGACAATAGGAACAGGACTTCAGGAATATACAAGAGGCTGAAGATCATGCAGCAGTTGGTGACTGCTGCAGCATACTTTAAATAGTGTACTGGCGCCTGGAGTCTGTCACGTATTGCATGCACTTTGGCGCACACGTGCACACTGAAGAATACACTGTCCTGGCAGCTCTCGCCTGCGCGCATGCGCATTAGCACTGGAGAATTTGTGTTTGTTGATACAGGATTCTGCTGGCCATAGATGTCAGTTCTCCTGCGGGTAAGTCCCTGACACATGGAGTCTTTTCGATTCCACTGAAAGGAGAGAGGACATCTAAGCGTGAGTTGCACAACACTACAATAACACCAGTACACATAGGTACACTTGTCACCCCCTGCTCACCCCCTGATCGCCCCCCCCCAGTTAACCCCTTCACTCCCTATCACTGTGTTACCAATTGCAGTTTTCAGATTTTTCACTGATCACTGCAATGGTGTAATTTGTGACTGTAATAAGTGTTAGGGCAGTTAGTAGTAGGCCCAGATAGGTCTAGGGTACCCCCCTAAAACCTGCTAATAAAAGTTTAACCCCTTGATCGCCCCCAGTTAACTCTTTCACCCCCTGTCACCGGTATCTCTAATAGATCTTTTTCTGATCCATGTATTTGTGTCATGGGTGACGCTAGTTAGCCAGTTAGTTGATTAGTTTCACCGTCAGTGTCAGGTACCCCCATATATTACCTAATAACGGGTTTTAATCCCCTGATTGCCCCTAGTTAACCCTTTCAGCCCCTGTCACCAGTGATCACCATATTAGTGTTACGGGTGACGCTGGTTAGTTAGTTTGTTTTTTATAGTGTCAGGGCACCCACTGTATATTACCCAATAAAGGTTTAACCCCCTGATCACCCAGTGGGTGATATCAGTTAGGTCAGTCAGGGTCTGTGTCACCCCAGGCAGCGTCAGATTAGTGCCAGTAGCGCTTACACCCAAGCATGCACCATAGTATAGTGTCTGAAAGTATCGATATCTTTGATCTGATCAGACCTATATTAGCATTCCCAATAGTTTAGGGTTCCCAAAAATGCAGCGTTAGTGGAATCAGCCCAGATACCTACTAGCACGTGCGTTTAGCCGCTCTGCCCAGCCCAGCCCACCCAAGTGTAGTATCAATCGATCACTGTCACTTACAAAAACACAACACACATAACTGCAGTGTTCGCAGAGTCAGGCCTGATCCCTGTGAATGCTAACAGTCTTTTTGGTAGCATTTGAAGCAGTCGCTGACAGTCAGGAGCTCTTTTTCCTGTGAGTCTCACTACTGTACCAGTAAATTTACAGACCAAAATGTCAAATCGAAGGTACAGTAGTGAAGAGGCCTACACATTTCTGAGCATGACAGATAGTGAAGAGGAAGTCACTCATCTGTCAGATTCAGAATACGATCCTGTAGACAGCAGCGGCACACTGACAGATAGCTCTGACGATGGAGTAGTGGTCCCTGCCAAGGCCACCCATCCTTCTCGTGAACTGGCAAGCACCAGCGACCTAGTACACCCTGGTCGTAGTCAAACCAGCACAGCAGTATCATGTGGTGAAGTGGCGAGTCCCATAAATGCAGTTCAAGCTGATGAGGTGGCTAGCACAACTAGTGTCCCGCAGCCAACAAGAAGACAAAGACAGGCCCATAGAGCCCTTCCTGCTGCATTTGCCAATACAAATTGGTAGCCCACCACTTCTGTAGCACCCGTACTTCCCCCATTCACTGGCCAACCCGGAATTCAGGTGGAAATAGTTGATTTCACATCACTTGATTTTTATTCGCTGTTTTTCATGGCAGATCTCTATAGATCTATTGTGGACCAAAGCAATTTGCATGCTGGTCAATTCATCACCGCTAATCCCCATTTGACCTTTGCCAGAGAATGGAAACCTATTACGGTTTCCGAATTTAAGACCTTTCTGGTCCTATCCATCCTCATGGGTATAACTAAAAAGAGATAGTTGCGGTCATATTGGTCCACTGACCCAATTCACCATATGCCCTTGTACTCTACCTGCATGGCCAGGGCACGATAGGTGCAGATCTTGCGGTTCATGCACTTCAATGATAATGAACTCTGTCGTCCTCGGCATGACCCTGGATACGATCGGCTCTACAAAATTTGGCCCCTCATAAACCACTTCAACCAACAGTTTGCAGCCTTGTTTACTCCTGATAAGGTTGTATGCGTTGATGAGTCCCTGATTAAGTTTTCTGGCTGCTTGTCTTTCAAACAGTATCTTCCCAGCAAGTGTACCAGATATGGGGTCAAGATGTATAAGCTCTGTGACAGGCAACAGGCTATACATACAGTTTTATGGTTTACGAGGGAAGAGGTAGTCACGTAGAGCCAGGGAACTGCCCAGAATACATAAGGAGTGCTGGTAAGATTTTGTGGGACTTAGTGTCACCCTTATTCGGAAAGGGGTACCACTTATATGTGGACAATTATTACATGAGCGTGCCACTTTTTAGTCACTTGTTTGATCATGGAATTGGTGCATGTGGCACCTTGCGATCTAATCACAGATTCCCGTCTTAGGCTGGGGGAGAGAGCCTGCTTGAAGTGTAAAAATTTGCTCGTTGCAAAGTGGAAGGATAATAAGAATGTTTTCGTTCTGTCTCCCTTCACGCAGACACAACGGTAAAAATTCCTACGGCAACTGGTGTTGTGGAGAAACCCTTTTGTGTCCACAAATATAACCTTAATATGGGAGGGGTGGACCTCAACAACCAGTTGTTGGCGCCGTATCTAGTTGCCCATAAGGCCAGATGCTGGTACAGAAAAGTGTCTGTATACTTATTCCAGTTGGCTCTGCTGAATGCCTATGTGCTATACAAAGCTTCAGGACAAACTGTATGCTTCCTTAAATTCCAGGAAGAGATCGTCACAGCCCTTCTGTTTCCAGACGGTGCTGTGCCCCACCTTCCCAACGCAAATGCAGTAAGCCGACTGCATGAGAGGCATTTTCTGTATGTCCTCCCTGGTACCCAGGGTGGCTTTGTCCAATTATGGCTCAGGGGGTTTAGTACACGCCCCACACTATATAAGGCCGTCTGCGTGGCGGCCTTGTGTAGTGTGTTACGGCGGCAGAGAGAGATAGATAGACAGAGAGACAGTGTCATTTGATTTAAGTTAGTAGTAGGCAGGTCGAGTCAGTTAGCTGCACTTACAGTGTATCGTGTATATATATGCATCCCAGGTGTTGTATATATATATACACTGTATTCAGTTTAGCTAGATTGATTCCTGTTATTCTCTTCCTATATACTGACAGGCAGGCAGGTGTTTTTACAGTATTTACAGTTAGTGTACTGTGTACCCTGCACAGTTGCACCTACAGTATAGCTACCTGAAGACAAGTGCTTGTGTGCTTCTTCTGATCCTATTAAAAGCACAGGCAGGCTCTTGAAGTATTTACAGTTAGTGTACTGTGTACCCTGCACAGTTGCACCTACAGTATAGCTACCTGAAGACAAGTGCTTGTGTGCTTCTTCTGATCCTATTAATAGCACAGGCAGGCTCTTGAAGTATTTACAGTTAGTGTACTGTGTACCCTGCACAGTTGCACCTACAGTATAGCTACCTGAAGACAAGTGCTGGTGTTTTTCTTCTGATCCTATTAATACCACAGGCAGGCAGCTTGAAGTATTTATAGTTAGTGTACTGTGTACCTTGCACAGTTGCACCTATAGCTACCTGAAGACAAGTGCTGGTGTGCTTCTTCTGATCCTATTAATACCACAGGCAGGCATTCTGCTAGCTGCTGTATAATCAGTATATATATACATCCCAGTTTTGTGCAGCTACATCTCACTGCAGTGCAGGCTATTAGTATGTCTGGAAGGCCAACAAGGAGAGGCAGACAGTCACAAGCCAATAAAAGAGGGCAAGCAGGCTCTGTGTCTAGAGGCAACAGTGCTGGTCATGGACACGGTGCATCCTCATCAGCATGTGGTCGTGAGACACGCTTGTCCTTTTTTTCGGCAGCTGGTTATGTTGAGCCGCAACATGCGGAAGACTTGGTAGAGTGGATGACCAAGCCCTCCTCATCCTCCTCATCCTCCCTCACCCAGGCTCAAGGGACATTGTCTGGCAAAGCAGCTGCCAACGCGGCCTCTTCCCTCGGCTCAATGGCATCAGTCACTCCTTCCCTAGCCCCACCATGTCCTCCTGAGGAGTCCCCAGAACTGTTTGACCACAGTGTTGGGTACATGCTGCAGGAGGTTGCCCAGCGTTTTGAAGGCTCTGATAATGGTACTCAGCTAGAGGAAGGCAGTAACGTGAGCCCAGACAGAGGGGGTTCCCAAGAAGGACAGCAATCTGGCAGTCATGTTCCCCCAGCTGCAGCATACTGCCAGCTTTGCTCCAGTGATGAGGAGGGAGGGGATGATGAGTTCACTGACTCCACGTGGGTGCCTGATAGGAGAGAGGAGGAGAAGGAGGAGGAGGCACATTACCAACGAGGCAGGATGCCCTCCAGGGGCCAGCTTAAGGGCAGCACATCGACTGCATAACATTGCAGAGCTCCGTATGTGCAGGGTGCTGCTGTCTCTGCACATTATTCCAAAAGTACTTTGGTGTGGGCCTTTTTTGAGACGAGTGCATCAGATCCCACCACTGCTATTTGCAACATATGTCTCAAGCGTATCTCGCGTGGCCAAAACATCACCCGCTTGGGCACCACATGCTTGACCAGACATATGTTGACCTGCCATGCAGTTTGTTGGCAAGTGTACCTAAAAGACCCACACCAAAGAACAAAGAGGACCTCTCCTTGCTCCTCATTAGCTGGGATCTCCAACTCCACTATACCTTCAGTCCTCTCTGAGACCTGCACTGAGAGGAATGAAGGTGTAGAACTAGGTGTGTCATAGCCAAGTACTTGCGGGCAATCTGCTATCAGATTGTACCAGGCAAATTTCCCTGCCCCAACTGCTGCACCACCAAAAGAAGTTCACTCCCAGCCATCCACATGCCCAGTGGTTGAATGCTAGCTTGGCTAAATTGCTAGCACTTCAACTGCTGCCTTTTCAGTTGGTAGACTCTGCCCCCTTCTGTGAGTTTGTGGAATGTGCGGTTCCTCAGTGTCAGGTTCCCAAAGCCTCTTTTTATCACGGAAGGCGATTCTGGCACTCTACCGGCATGTGGAAGGCAATGTCTTGGCCTTGCTGGACAGGGCGGTCAGCGGTAAGGTGCATATTACCGCTGACTTATGGTCCAGCAGGCATGGACAGGGATGTTACCTATCTTTCACAGTGCATTGGGTTACTCTTCTGGCAGCTGGGAAGGATGCAGGACAAGGTGCAGTAGTGTTGGAGGTTGTTCTGCCACCACGCCTCCAAAATGCTGCTACTGGTGATTCTGACACACCTCTCTCCTCCACCCCCTCCTCTTCTTCTTCCTCCATGGCCTTTTCCTGTGCTTTGTCCTCGGAACCAGCGGTGCTCCGTAGGCGTTCAAGGGTCTACGCAAGTACGCAGGCCAAAAGATGCCATGCAGGGCTTGAGCTGGTGTGCTTGGGGGACAGGAGCCACACTGGGGCAGAGATTCTGTCAGCTCTGCAGGGGCAGGCTCAGAGGTGGTTGACGCCACGCCAGCTTCAGCCAGGAATGGTGGTTTGCGACAATGGCACCAACCTCCTCTCCGCCCCCTGACAGGGACAACTGACCCATGTGCCCTGTTTGGCTCACGTCCTTAACTTGGTGGTGCAGCAGTTCTTGGGAAGGTACCCAGGCTTACAGGATTTCCTGAGGCAGGCCAGGAAAGTCTGTGTGCATTTCCGCCGGTCATATAATGCCAGTGCTCGGCTGGCTGACCACCAAAAGGAATTTTTTTTTTTAATATCTTTATTTATCAAAAGCATTTTTACATTAACTATATTCCCACATATACACAACTGTTCTTATCTAACAGTATATTAAAATACAACTCATTTACACATATATTCATAATTTCAATCCTGACCATTTAATGACTGACTTTATCATTATGTCAAACCGATGGCCCAATAATCTACATTCTCTAGTCCCTTCACAACACCCATCCCCACATACACACCACACAAACACCACATACAACAACGAGAGAAAAAGAAAAAAAAAAAAAGAAAAGGGATAACCCACCCCCCCTCTCTCTTTCCCCCCTCCCACATCACCATTCACTTTATACGTCTCGTGTTTCCCCTAACAGGGATGACGATGTTTTAAACTGTTCCCACACTTCCCATACCGTTATTAATTGTTTTTTTAAACCTTTCGATCACCAGCCTTTCCTCCATAGAACGCATCTCGCTCATTTAGCTCATCCACTCATCTATGGTGGGAGCTGTCTTACTCTTCCACTTTCTAGCAATAATAGTTCATGCTGCTATCAGAAAATGTTTTAAGATATCCTTTTTTATATTCTTTACTGATCCTGGAATCATTGATAATACCGAAATCAATATATCTGGTTGTAAATTCGTTCCTGTCACTGTCCGATATATTTTAAAGATTTCATTCCAAAATATCTGAACAAAAGTACCATATGTGTGACAAAGTACCCTCTGTCGCCCGGCATCTCCAGCATATGTCCTCATTCTCTGGGTTTATTTTATGCATGTCTACAGGGCATTTATACCATCTAGCTATTAATTTATAATTTCTTTCCTGATGTCTATTGGAAAGAGATAATTTATGGATTAAAATAAATGCTTTTTTTCATTTATTCTTAGGGATATCAATCCCTAGATCTTCCTCCCATTTTTTAATATAACTAATCTCCTGAGCTTTATTTTCAGATATTATGCATTTATATACTTTAGATAATATATGTTTCGGCCTATTTTCTTGTAGAAATAACTTTTCTAACTCAGTAAGTGGTCTATTCACCCTCCCCTCTTTCATGAGAGAGATAATAAACTTTTGTAATTGCAGATATTGCATTCATTTCGTTTTATATTCCATACCCAAAACCTCTATCGAGGGAGGACCATTCCTCTCCATTATCTGGACCCCCCTTATATCATCCTTACTTTGCCATTTTAGGAAGGTTGTGGCCTCCGCTGTCGGTGGGAATTCTGGGTTGCTGAAGAGGGGGGTCATTGGGCCAACATAGTTAGACCCTATCCCCCTCCCCACCAATCCATCCCAAACTTTTAATGTTGACGCCATCAAAAATGGCAATTCATCAACAGGGGGCCTATTTTCTCACTTTATCCAAGCGAGTGATTTCAGCTTCGTGGCTATGATCTCCTCCGCTAGTTTCACCCATTGTTTACATTCTGCATTATGGAACCAGTCCACTATTCTAGTCACAAATACTGATTTAAGAAATACTGAGAGATCTGGAAACGCTAAACCTCCCTGTTCTTTAGGTCTAGTTAATACTGCTCCATTAATCCTCGCTGGTTTACCGGCCAATATAAAACTCCCTATAGCCTTCCGTAGGAGGTTCAAAATATTTCTTACGGGAAATATCGGGATGGTCTGAAATATATAAAGTATCTTAGGCAATATATCCATCTTTATAATGTTTGTCCTGCCCATCCAAGAGAAAACGCCCCTATCATACCGTTGAAGTGTCTTAATTATTTTTTGCGCCATTGGTAGATAGTTATATTGCTGGAGCTTTTCTATTTCCCCCAGAATAAACACCCCAAGATATTTGATTGCTTTATCCTGCCATTTAAAGGAGCAGTTTTTTTTTAACAGAATCCACAATGTTTTTATGCATGTTTATATTTAATGCTTCAGATTTATTGTAGTTCACTTTGAAATTACTTAATTCAGCAAAACGATTAAATTCTTTAATTACATTTGGTATTGTTACCACTGGATTCGTAATATACATTAGCAAATCATCTGCATAAACCGACATTTTATAATCTTTATCTCCCACTTTTATTCCCTGTATATCCATATTATTCCGAATTGCTATCGTAAGATGCTCCATAACCAATATGTATAACAATGGTGACAACCCTGTCGAGTTCCATTAGTTATATTAATTATGTTGGATAGTTCTCCATTTGCACGTATTCTGGCAGTTGGGTTATTATATAAAGCCATTATTTTCTCCCGAAGAATAGGACCCACCCCCCACTGTCTCAATGTCTCTTCCAGGAACCGCCATTCCACCCTGTCAAAGGCCTTCTCCGCATCTACCGCCAAAAGACAGGATGGGGTGGCGTGTCTCCGGACATACTCCATCAATGTCAAGGTTTTTAGGGTGTTATCCCGCGCCTCTCTTCCCCTCTCTAAACCCAGCTTGATCTAGGTGGATATATGTTGACATTTTTGGAGTAAGTCTATTAGCTATGAGCTTTGAGTAAAGTCTAAGATCAATATTTGTCAGCGATATCGGCCAATAATTTCCACATATTGTGTGATCTTTATCAGGTTTTGGCATAAGTGAAATATATGCCTGCATACCCTGTGTAACAAATGGTTGAGAAGCAGACACCGAATTAAAGGTCCTCTTCATTATTGGAACTAGTAGGTCTTTAAATAACTTGTAAAACCTTGGAGTAAAACTGTCCGGGCAGGGACTTTTCCCTGGTACTAACGCATCAATTACCATCTGTATTTCGATCTCTGAGAAATCCTCTTCTAATTGCTCAATCTCTACTGATGTTAAAGTCGGTATAGCAGTTTCATTTATATATTGTCGAATGTTCTGTTGAAATGTTACTGGATCCTTCTCAGCCAATTGATTAGGTACATTATATAACCGGGAATAAAAATTATGGAATGCCTTCAGAATTTCTTTTGATTCGTATTTCATATCCCCTGTTTCTGACTTGATCTTTACAATAGATGTTGTGTTCACTCGCTGGCGTAGTGCTCTAGCCAATAATTTACTGGGTTTATTGCCATAATGATAGAATAAAGTACGAGTTTTATCCCTAAGCTTTATTGTTTGCTCGTTTAGCAAGGTTCGTAATTCGAGTTGTTTTTCTGTTATATCCATTGTTATCTCCCGTGTTAGAGCCTGTTAATGCTGTTTTTCCAATTGATCTATCTCTTGCAATAATTGAGCCTATCTATTTCCTTTTGCTTTTTTTAGTCTAGCTCCATGTTTTATAAACAGACCTCTAATGACACATTTTAACGCTTCCCACTGCACAGGCAGGGGGGTATCATCTTTTACATGATCTATTACAAAGTTTGAGATAGCCGACCTAATCTCCGATGTACAGACCTCATCATATAATAGGTTATCATTTAATTTCCATGTACCTCTTGTTATTTTGGCTTCTGATACATCAATCACCAAAAATATGGGGGCGTGGTCTGACCACACAAAGCTACCTATTTCTGTAGAGGAGACAGTGGCCATTCCTAATTGATTTATCAGGAAGTAATTTAATCTATTGTATGTACCATGCACTTTTGAATGAAATGTATAATCTTTCTCCTTTGGGTGCGAAACCCTCCAAATATCAACTAGGTGGTGTTTCTCTAGCATATCCCTAAATTTCTTTTTATCAGTACTCAAATGGGGGATTGAGGATGCAGTGGTATCCAACTCCCGATCAAAAACAAAGTTAAAATCACCCCCTATTATTATCACCCCTTCTGCTCTTTTCATTAAGTTTATTAACAATCTGATCCACATTTGGTAAATAAATGTTAATCAATGTGTATATTTTTCCATATATGTTTACTTTCAATAGCAATGCCCTGCCATCATGATTCGACCACGTTTCTTTTATGTGATGGGGTATTGATTTATGAATTGTTGAGACACCTCTTGATTTAGAATAAGTATAGGTATCATGATACCAGGTAGAATAATATCTATTTTGTATGTTAGGTATATGATCTGAACGAAAGTGCGTTTCCTGCAAGAAAGCAATACCCACATTTTGTTTATGGAGGGAATACAAAATTTGTGATCTTTTAGTTGCTACATTTATCCCCCTAACATTAAAGGAACATATTTTTAGGGTTAAGTACCGCCTAATCTCTGACATGCCCACCAGGTGGAACTCAACGTTGGCCATGCTGCAGCAGCTGCACACGCAGCAGAGGGCCATTAATGAGTACCTGTGCGACTATGGCACCAGGACAGGGTCAGGGGAGCTTGTTTTTTTCCCCACGCCAGTGGGCCATGATCAGGGATGCATGCACTGTCCTGTCACCATTTGAGGAGGCCACGAGGATTGTGAGCAGTGACAGTGCATGCATCAGTGACACTGTCCCCCTTGTCCACCTGTTGGAGCACACGCTGCGTGGAATAATGGACAGGGCACTTGAGGCAGAACAGAGGCAGGAAGAGGAGGACTTCCTTACCTCTCAAAGCCCCCTTTATCCAGACAGTGTTCCTGCATGCCCGCCGATCACACAGGAAGAGGACGAGGAGGAGGATTGTATCAGCATGGAGGTGGAGCCCGGCACTCAGCATCAGCAGCAGTCTTCATGGAATAATTTACAGTCCCAAGAAACCCATGGACTTGTACGTGGCTGGGAGGAGGTGGCTGCGAATCATGTCGTCCTTAGTGACCCAGAGGACTCCGGACCGAATGCCTCAGCAAACCTAGGCTGCATGGCCTCCCTGATTATGCAACGCCTGTGGAATTCACATTCAGTGCTGCTGGAGGCTTTGTAACTGATCACAGGGTGCACCTGTCCACCGACTCGGTCGATCGACTGACCTTCATGAAAATGAATCAGTCTTGGATCACCACCAGCTACCAGGCACCCGATGCTGATCTAACCGAATAATTTTTTTTGAAATGTCAGATCCCTTCAAGACTGCCTATGCTGATGCTGAGTGACTATCCTGTTATGCTGAGTGACTATCCTCTTCCTCCTCAATGATCATGCTGATAGCTTGTAAGAATATTTTTGTTTATGGGTGCTGCCACCAGTGGCTAAGGCCCAATTTTTCAGCCCCTGTTTAACAGGGGCGTGTAATTACAATTTTTGATGCAATAATTTTCAAGGAGGGTTCGTTGCTGCGTTCAACTAGAGTATTTGTGAGGGGTTGCAGTGTTGTGGCACCAGCACCAGTGCCTAAGGCCCAATTTTTCAGCCCCTGTTTAACAGGGGTGTGTAATTACAATTTTTGATGCAATATTTTGCAGGAGGGCTCATTCCTGCGCTCCAACTAGAGTATCTGTGAGGGTTGCAGTGTTGTGGCACCAGTGCCTAAGGCCCAATTTTTAAGCCCCTGTTCAACAGGGACATGTAATTACAATTCTTGATCTAATATTTCACAGCAGGGCCCATTTCTGCGCCCACCAAGAGTAACTGTGAGGACTTACAGTGTTGTGGCACCAGCACCACCACCACCATCAAAGGCCCAATTTTTCTGACCCTGTTCAACAGTGGCATGTAATTACAATTCTTGATCTAATATTTCACAGCAGGGCCCGTTCCTGCGCCCACCAAGAGTAACTGTAAGGGCTTACAGTGTTGTGGCAACACCAACACCTAAGGCCCCAATTTCTGCAGAGTATATAGGGCAGTCCCCTACTTTCAAAATCTAACTTACAAACAACTCCTACTTGCAAATGGAAGGAGACAACAGGAAGTGAGATGAAATCTACCCCTAGGAAGGGAAATTCTCTCCTGTAAGAGTTAATATGGGAAAAAGGTGTCTCCTTTCCACTGATGCTTTATCAACAATCCTTGTTTCACTAAAAACCCCAAATTGTCAAAAAACATTTGTCATTGGGACAGAAAGTGAGGTAAAATCTTTTGGAGAGGTGAACAGACAGCAAAACAAATGTCACAGGAGTGATAACCCTTCCTTATGTTTTCCAAAAAGCTTAAAATAGATTTTTTGGCTGGGCTACACTTTAAAAATGTACCAGTTCAAAATTACAAACAGATTCTACTTAACAACAAACCTACAGTCCCTGTCTTGTTTGCACCGCCTGTATACTGCTGTTCAGAGTATATAGGGCCTGGGGGCCCCACGCCTTTCCTTTTTTTATTTTGGGTGCGAGGTTCCCCTTGATATCCATACAAGACCCAAAGGGCCTGGTAATGGACTGGGGGGTGGAGGGTACCCATGCCGTTTGTCTCACTGATTTTCATCCATATTGCCGGGACCCAACATTACATTAAAGCCACAAGCAGTTTTAAATGACTTTTATTCCTTTAAAAATGTCATTTTGTGCAGGGACTGTTCTAAGCACAGGAAACACGCGCCACTTTACAGGCATACTATAGACACCCCCAGGTATGATATTTAAAGGAATATTTCACTTTTTTTTCACTTTAAGCATCATTAAAATCACTGCTCCTGAAAAAACGGCCATTTTTAAAACTTTTTTTTGCATTGATACCCCTGGGGCAGGACCCGGGTCCCCAAACCCTTTTTAGGACAATGCCATGCAAATTATCCTTTAAAATTAGAACTTTTGATTTCGAACGTTCAAGTCCCATAGACTTCAATGGGGTTCTAAAGTTCGCACAAATTTTTGGTCCGTTCGCAGGTTCTGGTGTGAACCGAACTGGGGGGTGTTCGGCTCATCCCTAATCCCCATACTCAGGAGAAGCAGCAGAATGTATTTTGGGGTGTAATTTCACATATAACCATGGCACGTGTGAGCAATATATAATTTAGTGACAAGTTTGTGTAATTTTTTATTTTTTTTGTCATTTTTCAATCACTTGTGACAAAATAATAAAATATTCAATAGGGCTCAAAGTGCCTCTCAGCAATTTCCTTGGGGTGTTTACTTTGCAAAATGGGGTCATTTGGGAAGGGGGGTGTTGTACTGCCATGCCATTTTAGCACCTCAAGAAATGAGATAGAAGTCATAAACTAAAGGCTGCGTAAATTCCCAAAAATGTACCCTAGTTTGTAGACACTATAACTTTTTGTGCAAACCAATAAATATACGCTTATTGAAATTTTTTACCAAAGACATGTGGCTGAATACATTTTGGCCTGAATGTATGACTAAAATTTATTTATTGGATTTTTTTATAACAAAAAGTAGAAAATATTTTTTTTTCAAAATTTTCTGTCTTTTTCTGTTTATATTGCAAAAAATAAAAATCGCAGAGGCAATCAAATACCATCAAAATAAAGCTCTATTTGTGGGAAAAAAAGGATGCAGATTTTGTTTGGGTACAGCATTGCATGACCACGTAATTACCAGTTAACCACTTCAGCCCCGGACCATTTGGCTGGCAAAAGACCAGAGCACTGCATTGTTTTAGCTGACAATTGCGCAGTCGTGCAACGTGGCTCCCAAATAAAATTGACATCCTTTTTTCCCCACAAATAGAACTTTCTTTTGGTGGTATTTGATCACCTCTGCGGTTTTTATTTTTTGCGCTATAAACAAAAAAATAGCGACAATTTTGAAAAAAACGCATTATTTTTTACTTTTTGCTTTAATAAATATCCCCCCAAAAAATATATAAAAAAACATTTTTTTTTCCTCAGTTTAGGCCAATATGTATTCTTCTACGTATGTTTGGTAAAAAAAATCTGTACTGTGTAAATGTGACTGGCAGTGAAGGGGTTAACCACTAGGGGGCACTGTAGGGGTTAAGTGTGTCCTAGGGAGTGATTCTAACTGTGGGGGGCTGGGCTATGTGTGACATGACACTGACCACCACTCCCAATCACAGGGAGCTGTGATCAGTGTCAGTGTCACTAGGCAGAATGGGCAAATGCTTGTTTACATCAGCATTTCCCCGTTCTTCCTCTCCGTGAGACGATCGCAGTGCCAAATTGTAAAAAGTGCTCTGGTCATTGAGCAGCCAAAACCTCCGGGGCTGAAGTGGTTAAACGCCATGAATATAATTAAGATTGTAGTAAGTGCACTGTGAAATAGGTAGAAGTTTTTTGCAACTCAGATTTTGACTCTTAGAACAGCTTTGAC
Organism: Aquarana catesbeiana; assembly: GCF_042186555.1. NCBI lineage: Eukaryota > Metazoa > Chordata > Amphibia > Anura > Ranidae > Aquarana > Aquarana catesbeiana. The sequence goes on from NC_133325.1 coordinate 343,207,391, forward strand.
ATATATCTTGCATTTTCTTTTTAACATAATTGGATGTTTGAAGTAAATTCTTTATTAAATCAACCTGAATGAAAGAAAATGTTAAATCTTATATGGTACAATCAAAACCAGAGTAGCTTATTTATGTGTAATGCGGCGCTAAAATTGACAACTGGAAAAACAGTCCGAAGAAGGTCTGAAGAGTAGGAATAATCCAATCACCAGCTATAGTGCAAATATAAAGGGGCACTCGACACCACGTGATAAGGTAGTCTGCTTACCAGATGGCTGTAAAAAGTAGGCATGTATAGGTATTCTCAGTAACATCCAGCAAATTCAGCTCTCTGGGAACCCTCATCAATACAGACAACAATATCTGGATGGCTTTCTCCACAGATCAATATCTCCCAGACATCACACCAGAAGTGGGACTTTCAATAACGTAGTCAGCAAATACCTATGAAGAGAAATAAGTGACCCATAGTGAAGCCCGTAATAATAATAAAAGCAATTTATTGTAGTAACTTACAGTTTGAGTTCAGAAATGCATGCATCAAATGAGACAATCGGCTGCAACGTTCAGCGTCCTGGTGTCAACCTGCCTGACATGTTTCATCACAACGGATGTCTTCAGAGGCAAGCTGTAAGTTACTACAATAAATTGCTTTTATTATTATTACGGGTTTCACTATGGGTCACTTATTTCTCTTCATGGGTATTTGCTGACTACGTTATTGAAAGTCCCACTTCTTGTGTGATCTCTTGGAGACATTGATCTGTGGAGAAAGCCATCCAGATATTGCTGTCTGTATTGATGAGGGGTCCCAGAGAGCTGAATTTGCTGGATGTTACTGAGAATACCTATACATGCCTACTTTTTACAGCCATCTGGTAAGCAGACTACCTTATCACATGGTGTCGAGTGCCCCTTTATATTTGCACTATAGCTGGTGATTGGATTCCTCCTACTCTTCGGACCTTCCTTGGACTGTTTTTCCAGTTGTCAATTTTAGCGCCGCATTACACATAATTTTGGATTTTCATGTTTGGATATCAACAAACTTTGCTGGCTGCTTGCTTTTTACCTATTATAGATTAGCGCAGAGTAGCTTATTGCAAGATTTAAAGGAGAACTGTAATAATTTTGGGTTAGTTTTATTGTATTCTTTGTTTAACCCATTTCCTCCCTCAATCCCTGAAAAAAGCCCTAAGCTCAAGAACACGTGAATAAACATTCTACCCTATAAGCAGGGCCAAAACTAGGAGGGGCTGGAGGGCCACGTGCCCCGGGTGCCACACTAAGAGAGGCACTACTGACAGGAGTATTGACAGCAGCATCACTACTCCTGTCAGTCCTGTGCTGGAAGCAGGTCTGGAACAAGGGGAAGGGAGCTAATTGGGCACAATTTAGTTTTATTGGTGGGGGGCACTCTTGAACTCACTGCACAGGCTTAGCACGGGTAGCATTTAGGAGCGGGTCACCATCACACCAGCTGAACATGGGGTCATGAGCACATCCCCTCTCTGCTCAATTCCTGACTCTGCAGACACTGGAGAAGATACGGGCACAGCCTGCCCCGCTGGGCTTTATAATGCCGATGTCAGGAGGAGGTGGTGCTGTATGTGTGTCAGGGGCGTGCTGCCCACATTAGAAGACGTGTGCCGGGGCGCATGCGTGAATCAAGGACATCACCCATAAACATGCACCCACGTTGTACACGTTTTGGCCCTAATGGTCTATAAAGATGCTCCAAGGGCACTAGGTCCTTGCGGTTTGATATGCAGCTGTCCCCTAAAACCTGACTCTGTGCTTGTATCCTGTTCCAGTGTTTGACCCGGCTTCCTGACCATGCTACTATCTCCAGTCCTGACATTTGGATTGTTCAGCCCTGCTTTCTCCTGTCTGCTGGCCTGATTACCTGTTTCCAAAACCCAGCCTGGACTCTGACTACTCTCTGCCTGCTGTTTATGCTGATTGATCTTCTGTGTATGACCTGGCTTGTCTGACCCTGCTCCAGCCTGCTGTCCTGCATTCGCTGCTCTGCATCCACAGCATGCCTGCATCTGCTGACCTGCATACTCAGTATACTTGCATCTGCTGACCTGCACCCGCTGACCTGCATCCGTAGCACTCCTGCACCAGCTGTTCCAGCATCTCATCTGACATCACCACTTCCAGCTAAGAGAACCCCGCAGGCACTCTTACCCCACCGTGCTTTTACCACCACTGTCTCAACTCCAGTAGTCTCCGAGCCGGGGTTGTACGAAAGGTCTCCCTCTGCACATCAGGCTCACATCTAAGGTACGTAACAGTGTGGAGGATGCTGCGGCCCGACAGGTGAGAACATGGGATCTATGCTATACCGGGGAACCATTTATATGCTAGAGACCTTACCATGTACCAAGGATCTATTCTATTCTGGAGACCACATTATATACTGGGGATCCATTATATACCAGAGAGATTATAACTCCAAGATCTGGGTGTGCTGTATTTATCTTTAGGGAGACGTGTGACCCGCAAACCGGATTTATATAATGTAACACGATGAAGGGGCACATTACATGTAGCCATGGTGTCATATGGGGATTCTAGTGGTCTGTGGGATTGTAGTATTGGTGTGGTGGTCTCTAGTAATAATGTTGTGGAGTATAATCTAGCTGTGGTGTAGTGTTGGTGTGATAGGGCAGGGATATGCAATTAGCGGACCTCCAGCTGTTGCAAAAGTCCCATCATGCCTATGCCTCTGCCTCTGGGTGTCATGCTTGTAGCTGTCAGAGTCTTGCTATGCCTCATGGGAATTGTAGTTCTGCAACAGCTGGAGGTCCGCTAATTGCATATCCCTGTGATAGGATATAGTATTGGTGGTCTGTAATATTGGTTTGGTAGGGTGCAGTATTAGTGTTGTGGGTGTCATCTGGATGTGGTGTAGTGTTGGAGTCCTGTGGTGTAGTTGGTGGTATATAACATTGGTATGTTGGGTTGTAGTATTGGTGGGCTATTTTATTGGTGTGGAGAGGTGTAGTAGCCATGTAATGTGTGGTAAATTATTGGTGGTCTGTAGTACTTGTTTGGTTTTCTGTCATATTGGTGTGGTGCAGTATAGTAGTCATACAGTGTGCAGTGTAGTAGCCTTGTAGTGCATGGTTCATAGTATTGGTGTGGTTGTCTATAGTATTGGTGTATTGGAGTGTAGTATTGGTGGGCTGAAGTATTGGTGTGATGAGCAGAATCAGCTCAGCTGCACCCCTGCAAGCAAGCACAACGAATGCCCAACTCCTCTGCACAATAGTGAGGACAGGTCCCACAGGCTTGCACATAAGGTGTGTCTGGGCACACCCTAATCTGGGGTCAGCAACCCATCAGAATCCTGCTGGAGAGGAGGGGTGGTGGGGGCAGCATTTAGTGGAGCCAATCGACTATATATTCTTCCTGCAGCAGCTGAAAGTTGGCTTGTTCTCCTCTCCTTCCTGCCAGCATTCAGTTGCTGCAGGGGAAAAATACAGCCTATGGGTTCCACCAAATGCTGCCCATCCTCTCTAGGTTCCCCTTCCTTCTGCCTGGCCCCTCTTGTGCTCCCTTGGCTCCCGCTTCCCCCACAGTGCTGCCCGCGCCTCTCCCACTGGCTGCTGTGGGGAATGTTTCAGGATGTAGAGTGGGAGAAAGGGCTGGTAAATGCTGTATGTAATTTACCAGCCCCTTCCTTTTGTGAATGAACACAGTGAATGATCTGTACAGACACTGTGTTCATTCATAACTGAAGCATAGTAAATATAGTAAACATAGTAAGCCTCTTGAAATCTATATGGAAGACCGACAGCTGCTAAAACCAGACAGGTTCAAGACCAGTGACAGGTTCCCTTCTGGCAAAAGCACTGAATGTATGTAATGGCAAGGGGTGCTGAGTGTGTTGAAGGGTCTAATGAGGCTGGCTGCTGGGAGGTCTATTGTTTGACTGTTTGACTGATATGTCTATTGTTGCTAGTTGCAGATCTATTGTTGCTGTGGGGGTCAACTGCTGCTGGGAATTATCTATTATTGAGGGAGGGGGTCTGTTGATGCTGGATGCTGGGATATCTGTTATTGCTGGCCGAGGTCTATTGTTGCTGGGGTGAACATCTTCAACCTCTCCCTCTCCCTCTCCTCTGGCACCTTTCCTTCCCTGCTCAAACATGCACTGGTTACCCCATACTTAAAAAGCCCTCACTAGACCCCACCTGTTTGGGTAACTTAAGACCCATCTCCCTGCTCCCATTTGCCTCCAAGCTCATCAAGAACCTTGTCCATGACCGAACCGAGTCGCTACTTCACAGACAACAACCTTCTCGACCCCCTACAGTTTGGCTCCACAACATTCCACTGAAACTGCCCTACTAAAACTCACCAATGACCTACTAACTGCTAAAACCAATGGCCATTACTCCAAACTCATACTTTTAGACCTCTCTGCTGCCTTTGACACAGTTGGCCACCTGCTCCTCCTCATCAAACTACACTCCTTTGGCCTCTGTGATTCTGCTTTATCCTGGTTCTCCTCCTACCTATCTCAGCGCACTTTCAGTGTCACTTACAACTTCATCTCCTCCGCTCCTCTTCCTCTCTCTGTTGGGGTACCCCAAGGCTCTGTCCTTGGGCCCCTCCTATTCTCACTCTATACCTCTTCCCTGGGCCAGTTGATAACCTCCCATGGCTTCTAATACCACCTCTACGCTGATGACACCCAGATCTATCTCTCCACTCCTCAAATCACCCCCTCGAACTCCTCACCGATCTCAAACTCACTGAATGACATATCGCATGGATGTCACACCACTTTCTGTCAGGAAAAGTTCCATTCACTGGTAATATCTGTAATTTGGCGTGCAGTACAGAGGTGCACCAGCAGGTGTCTCCTGGCAGTTTGGAACTGTCAGGAGAGCTTTTCCCTGCTGATGTTATGTCATCTTTGGGCTGCAGTACTGGCATCCACCAGCGGATGGATCCTGGCAGTGTGGAGCAGACAGCACCTCCTACAATCAGGTGTCACTTGATGCCAATTACAGGCAAATAAATACCCAGCAAGCACACACATGTTTGCCTTGGTTTCGTCCTTGTGCCCTGACCTGCTAGCTTGTTATCTGATCCTGATTCTGGACCTGTTCCTGTGCCCTGAACCTGTGACCCGTGTATCTGATCCTGTCTCCCTGTCCTGATCCCTATCCTGTCCTACCTGTTACCTTGCATCACTGTCCTGCAGTCTTATCTGTCCATCTTCTCCCTGTCCTGTGATCCTTACCCCATCTGCTGATCTCCCTGTGTATGACCTTTGCCTGGCTTACGTTTATGTTTCTGGAACATCCCCTGTCCATCTGCTGATTTCCTGTGTAGGACCCTGGCCTGGCTATTGTTTATGATTCTGGTATTTCCCATTTATTGTATTTATCTGTCTGTTGTTATTTGTGGGTCTCTGTTGGTTGGTTATTGCACTGTGGCATATTGGAGGTGGTTGTACTTATATTGTTCACTTACTTTAATAAATCATTATATTTTCACTTACATGTGTTTGGTGTTCCTCTTTAGCTAACCACACAGTTCTGGTCACACCTGGTACATGACACTTTCTCAAACTCAATTTTTCTAAAATTGAGCTTGTAATATTTCCTCCTTCCCAGTCCCCCTGTTAAGCTCAACAGCACAACCTTTGGTCCCTCCACACATGCCAGGGTGCTGGGTGTAATCCTTGACTCTGACCTCTCCTCCAGCCCCCACATACAATCACTGGCTAAATCCTGCCACCTTAACCTCTGCAACATCTCCAGAATTCAACCCTTCCTGACTAATGACACCACAAAGCAACTTATTCACTCCTTGATTATTTCCTGCCTTGACTACAGGAACTCTCTCCTTTATGGCCTACCCTTACGCAGGCTATCCCCCCCTTCAGTCTATTATGAATACTGCTGCTAGACTAATACACCTCACTAATCCATCCATGACTGCTGCCCCTCTCTCAGTCCCTTCACTGGCTTCCCCTACCCCACCGTATAAAATTCAAAATGCTAACCAGAACATACAAGGCCATCCACAACATCGCCCCCAGCTACATCACCAACCTCATCTGCAGATATCGCCCAAATCGACCCTTCCGCTCCTCCCAGGACCTCCTGCTCTCTAGCTCCCTTGTTACCTCCTCTCATGCTTGCCTTCAGGACTTCTCCAGAGCCTCTCCCATCCTCTGGAATTCCCTGCCCCGGTATATCCGATCAGCCCTTAACCTGTCCACCTTTAGGAGATCTCTGAAAACTCACTTATTCAGGGAAGCCTATCCCACGCCCACCTAACTGTCCCCGAGATACCCCCATCAAATAAATCTCTGCATCTAATACCTTTTGTACCACCACCCCCTCCCTTTAGAATGTAAGCTCTACGAGCAGGGCCCTCCTGTCCCTTCTGTATTGAACTGTACTGTAATTGTGCTGTCCCCCCTCTACATTGTAAAGCGCTGCATAAACTGTTGGTGTTATATAAATTGTGTATAATAATTATATTGTAATTACTCCTAACCAAAGTGTTTATTACCTCAACAGTTGCTGGTTGCTAAGTAGTCTATGACAATTTTAATAACATTCTTTAACCACTTGACCTCTGGAAAGGTTTTACCCCCCTTCACGATCAGAGCATATTTTGCTATTGAGCACAGTGCTACTTTAACTGGCAAGTGCGCAGACATGCAAAATTGTACGCAAATTACATTTATATAATTTTTTTAACACAAATAGAACTTTCTTTTGGTGGGATTTGATCACCACTGGGTTTTTTAATTTTTGCTATATAAATGAACCTCCCCCAAATATTTTCCACTTTTTGTTATAAAACATATCCAATAAAATCATATTTCTTCATAGGTTTAGGCCAAAATGACAAGGGAAAACAGGTGTATAGACGCTGCAACCTTCCCACATAAAATCTCTGTCCGGTGCTCAGACCTTTGAGGCTGCTGACACCTCCAACGTACCAGAATAAGGAAAGGGATGGTCGGAACTCAGGATGACATCCAAAATGGTATTTCTTTATTAAATACATGTACAAAGCTGTAAAACAGCCTACGCATTTTGGACGCATGTCTTTGGTAAATAAAAATCCCAATAAGCCAATACGTGTATATTAATTGGTTTGTGTGAAAGTTATAGTGTCTACAAACTATGGTATATAAGCTAAAATAGTGTAATCGCTGCGCTACCCAATACAGTGTTGAGTTTTCTATAGTAGTCAGATTGCAGCCAGCATTGTGATAAAATCACATAAATATAATAAACAAAAAAAGCATAAAACAAGAGTGCATCAATTCCAATGAGTAAAATATAGGTCACTTTTTATGCTTATTGGAATTGATAAACAAAAAAAAAAACCATAAAACAAGAGTGTATTATATTTACAGTCAGGTCCATAAATATCGACACAATTCTAATCTTTTTGGCTCTATACACAAAATTGATCAATCCTGATTTACTAATGGCCTATCTCATTTGCTGAGGCCCTTAAAATGCCAGGGCAGTACAAGTACCCCTCAAATGACCCCTTTTGGAAAGTAGACAGTCTGAGCTATTTAGTAAGAGGCAGGACGAGTTTTTTTTAAAGTTGTCATTTTTTTGTCACAATTTTATGGAATATGAAGACACAAAATAATTATTTTTTCACAACTTTGTTTTACATTCTATCACCAGTGCAGTACAGCAACATCATATGACTGGTGTTGTGGTGATCAGTGGTGGTGACAGTATTTTTTTAAAAAAAATGTAATATTATTTTATTCAATTTTTATTTTTTGCTATTTTTTTTTTCAGAAGTAGTTCAGCTTCACCATAGTGACACTGTACTTCTTGATCAGGGATTTCTTTTTACATTTTCATTGCTGTTACAGTGATGATCACTGTAACAGTAATGTTTTCAATGGTCATGAATGGATTGCATTCATAACAACTGGGATTTACTATTGTGTGCTGTGATTTGCCCAAAGCTATCACATGGTACAGGGTGTTGTGATTGGCCCGGGTACTATATGATAACTGTGGGCCCATCATAGCATCACTATAGGAATCACAGCTGTTATGTAATTCATAACAGCTTTGTTGACATTGTGCATACTGGTGGACACAGTGGTTGCAGGAGCGCCCCTAACCTGGAGGAGGCTGGTTGATGCACATGTACATGATCCAGCCTGATCCAACTTATTTTAGGTATTTAATGGAAGAGTTTCAGTTATTTAGGTATATGCCAAGCCTAAATGCTTTCTGACTTTTGGTGGAGTGGTGAAAAATTATATCCCCTTTTGAGTTTTTATTGCTCTAGAGATAGGGAGATTTTACCCTCACTTTCTGTCCTATTGGTAATAGTTGACCAGAGAGGAAAAGTGAGGGAAAATCTCCAACAGGGACAGAGAGAGAAATTAACAAGCTAACATGGGTTCTAGTTAGGGCTCCACCGATACCACTTTTTCAAGACCGAGTACAGATACTTTCTTTCAAGTACTCGCCGATACCAATTACCAATACTTTTTTTTGTCACATGTCATGTGACAGTGGCACTAATATGCAGCACTGATGGACACTGATAGGTGGCACTGATGGGTGTCAGTATTTTTTTATTTTTATTTTATATATTTTTTTACAATTTTATTTTCTACAATTTATTATTTATGTTTTTTTTGTTATTTTTTTTACAATGCTTTCTTTTTTGGGGGGGGGGGGGAGTGGATGATGTCAGTGTTTTTTTTTTATTTTATTTTTTATTGTTTTTACAATTATACTTTTAAATATTTATTTATTACAATGTTTCCTTTTTTTTCTTTTTTTTTTTTTATAAACCCTGTTGGGTGGGGGGAGGGCTTTGGTGAGATTTCAGGGGTCTAAACAGACCCCTGAAATCTCCCCTTTGAGACAGGGAAAGGGACTGAGGACACCGATTTCCCAGTCCCTTTCTCTGCAGCTTTAGCTGCACTGAAGATGAACGGAGAGGAGACAGAGGTGCCTCTCCATTCATAAACAGAAGCATCGTAAACACATGCTCAGTTATTCAGTGACTCTGTCCATTCAGAAAAAGGAAGGAGTTGGTAAATTACATATATACCGGCTCCTTCCTCCCCTCTCCAGCATGAAAGAACAGGGGCAGGGGGGCGGAGGAGCACAGAGGGGGACCAGAGGAGGACACGGAGGGGGACCAGAGCAGCACACAGAGGAGGATACTAGGGGGAAACTGGAGGAGCACACAGAGGAGCACATGGAGGGGGACATAGGGGAGGACCAGATGGGAACCGGAGGAGGACAAGTGGGGGGGTGGAGTGGCACACTGAGGACACAGAGGGGGACTCTGGGAGTGGAGAAGGACACAGGGGACAGTCAGGGATGATAGCTGCAGCGGTGGGGGGAGTGCTAAATAACCAATCTCCCTGTATAGCTTTCAATAAAGCAGCTGATCGGGAGTGAGAGGAGGAGAATGATTTATTAAAAGCCACGCAGGGAGATTGCAACTGTCTCCACCGCCGCACTGATCATTCCTGACAGTAAATGGAGAAATCTCTCAAGGGGTGGGACTATACTGGCACTGGTAGATTAAAGTTAAAGAGGTAGTAAGCTTTGTAAAGATATCAAATTGCCGCTTTAGATATCCCCCTTTGGATCCACGTTCCCATTTGGGGTTACATCCATCTTCTATCATCACACAGTCCCCGTCTCTTCAGACTGCATCCTGGGGGAATCTCTGCGGGCCTGTTCGGAGTGTTCACATCGGGCTGAGTGTCAGGGAATAACAATGCATGGCCCACTGATGCATGTTCTTAAGCTTCACGATATGATTTATCATTCAAAAATTTGGGTGAGTGCAGTCGCATTATGGTTCTGCTCATGTTTATGCTGATATATATATACACAGTATCTCACAAAAGTGAGTACACCCCTCACATTTTTGTAAATATTTTATTATATCTTTTCATGTGACAACACTGGAGAAATGACACTTTGCTACAATGTAAAGTAGTGAGTGTACAGCTTGTATAACAGTGTAAATTTGCTGTCCCCTCAAAATAACTCAACACACAGCCATCAATGTCTAAACCACTGCCAATAAAAGTGAGTACACCCCTAAGTGAAAATGTCCAAATTGGGCCCAATTAGCCATTTTTCCTCCCCGGTGTTAGGTGACGTAGTGGTACAAGGTCTCAGGTGTGAATGGAGAGCAGGTGTGTTAAATTTGGTGTTATCACTCTCACTCTCTTATACTGGTCACTGGAATTTCAAAATGGCACCTCATGGCAAAGAACTCTCTGAGTATCTGAAAAAAAGATGCTGCTGCTCTACATAAAGATGGTTTAGGCTATAAGAAGATTGCCAAGACCCTGAAACTGAGCTGCAGCACAGTGGCCAAGACCAAACAGTGGTTTAACAGGACAGGTTCCACTCGCTATGGTCGACCAAAGAAGTTGAGAGCACGTGCTCAGCGTTATATCCAGAGGCTGTTTTTGGGAAATAGGCATATTAGTTCTGTCAGTATTGCTGCAGAGGTTGAAGGGGTGGGGGGTCAGCCTGTCAGTGCTCAGACCATACACTGCACTAAATCAATTTGGTCTGCATGGCTGTCGTCCCAGAAGGATGCCTCTTCTAAAGATGATGCACAAGAAAGCCTGTAAACAGTTTGCTGAAGACAAGCAGACTAAGGACATGGATTACTGGAATCATGCCCTGTGGTGTGATGAGACCAAGATAAACTTATTTGGTTCAGATTGTGTCAAGCGTGTGTGGCGGCAACCAGGTGAGGAGTACAAAGACAAGTGTGTCTTGCCTTCAGTCAAGCATGGTGGTGGGAGTTTCATGGTCTGGGGCTGCATGAGTGCTGCTAACACTGGGGAGCTACAGTTCATTGAGGGAACCATGAGTGCCAACATGAACTGTGACATACTGAAGCAGAGCATGATCCCCTCCCTTTGGAGACAGGGCCGCAGGGCAGTATTCCAACATGATAAAGACACCAAACACACCACCAAGACAACCACTGGCATGCTAAAGAAGCTGAGGGTAAAGGTGATGGACTGGCCAAGCATGTCTCCAGACCTAAACCCTATTGAGTATCTGTGGATCATCCTCAAATGGAAGGTGGAAGTGCGCAAGGTTTCTAACATCCGCCAGCTCCCTGATGTTATCATAGAGGAGTGGAAGAGGACTCCAGTGGCAACCTGTGAACTCCATGCCCAAGAGGGTTAAGGTAGTGATGGAAAATAATGGTGGCCACACAAAATATTGACACTTTGGGCCCAATTTGAACATTTTCACTTAGGGGTGTACTCAATTTTGTTGCCAGTGTTTTAGACATTAATGGCTGTGTGTTGAGTTATTTTGAGGGGACAGCAAATGTGTACTGTTATACAAGCTGTACACTGTCTACTTTACATTTTAGCAAAGTGTAATTTCTTCAGTGTTGTCACATGAAAAGAAATAAAATATTTACAAAAATGTGAGGGTTGTATTCACTTTGTGAGATACTGTACATTTGGATATCAATATGTAATTGTATCTTGCAGAAAGTTGTATGCAATGTATATTGAAGACACCTCTGAAGGAGAAGTCCCGAAACACGCCAGAGTCTGTAACTAATCTTTCCAATATTCCTGTATGGTTGTCATACACCATTTTCATTTGATGTTTTGTATATGTACAGTTTGTAATACAATTTGATATTTTTACAATTCTTACTACCTATTTGACTTTAATCTACCAGTACCACTATAGTCCCACCCCTTGAGGGATTTCTCCATTTCCATCTATTAGGGATGATGGCACTCGTCCATTGCAGCAATATTCCACATGATCATTCTTGACTGTCCAAGTATCGGGTCAAGCATCGGAGCATTTGCAGGAGTACAAGTACTCCTGCAAATGCTCAGGATCGGCACCGATACCTATACTAGTATCAGTATCGGCGCAATCCTAGTTCTAGTCTTCCCCCTACTTAAAGACCACAACGATATTTATAAAAAAGGGTAGTACAGACTTTTTAGGCACATAAACAACAGTTATAATAAAATTAATAAATCTTTATTAACAAACCCATAAAAATTCACCATAATCATTGCCTTATTATAAAATTGATCATAAAAACAATGCACTCTGATGATTGGAACAACATGTATTCCCCCCCCCCCTGGAAAAAACATGCATGGGAGCTGTATGGTGACTTAGGCAATGCCTATAGACTCCTCCAGGTACAGGGGTTCCATCTTCCAAGAGTTATAGCTCTACATGTTTTGCTATTTTTAGTTGCTTCCTTAGGAGCTTGTAATGTTCCTATACAAAAGAAAAATACTTTAAATATACACATTAGCTTTAAATAACATGCTTGTGACCCAGAATCAGCTGTCAGTGGGCTAAAGACTGCTATTGGAGGATGCCACAGAGCCTCTCCAGGCTCTGGAAGGGTCCTGACTGTATTGTCAAGATCCACCTAGCTGCTTGATTGACAGCTGGCTCAGGCTTTTAGCGTGCAGCATCACACCAACCTGCTGCACTGAGATGAGTATTTATGTTTATTTTATAACAAACCAAAACTTCTCTTTTAACTACTTCAATACTGAGCACTTTCACCCCCTTCCTGCCTAGGCTAATTTTCAGCTTTCAGTAGTCAAACTTCGAATGAAAAGATGCAATACTGTTCTCTTCTGAAATTTTTATAATTTTTTTCACACAATTAGAGTTTTCTTTTGGTGGTATTTAATCACTAGGTTATGTATTTTTTTCTAAATAAATGACAAAACACCAACTTTTAAAAAAAATGCATTTGTCTGTGTTTCTGTTATAAAACGTTTTCAATAAATAATTGTTCTGCATAAATTTAGTCTGTAGGAACGTTATAGAATCCACATACTACGGTGTTCAGTATATCTGAAAATCGATCAATTCTGATATACTGATCTAATTTCTTGAGGGCCGAAAATTCCAGGGCAGTAAAAGAATCCCACAAATGACCCCTTTTTGGAAAGTAGACAGTCCAAGGCATTTAGTAAGAGGCATGGTGAGTTTTTTGAAGTTGTAATTTTTTTGCCACAATTTTTTGGAAAATTAAGAAATTTTACACAATTTTTTCTTTTTACATACTATCACCAGTGCAGTACAGCATCATGAAATATCTGATGTGGTGGGGATCATTGACATTGACTGGTGACAGTATGTAAAAAAAAAAAAAAGGATTTAATCTTTTTTTTTTTTACACGTTTTTCTTTATGACTTTTTTTTTTTACATACTTTGATCAGAGCAACACAGTGTTACCATAACATAATGTCTGTACCATGTGATCACTGTGACCAATCACAGTGATCCTCACAATAGGATACAATGAATGGGATGAATGGAAGCCATCCATTGTGCACAATTGTCATGTGATCTGCTGTGATTGGTCACAGCGATCACATGGTACCATCAGCGGGCCAGTACACTAATCTGCCTTCCGCTGTGTCCAGTGGACACAGCAGGTGACAGATCATGCCACAGCATGGCACGTGGTATGTGCACAAGGCGCGTTATGAGGAGGACATCATATGACATTCACCTAGAGCTAGAGAGCTCCCATCTGGCAATTCTGGGAAGTGCTGGGGTAGTGGTTAAGCCTGGAAAAAAAAACACTTAAATTGCTTCTAAATTACATTTTCTAGCCATTTCATTCTGTTTGTAAACAAAGTGGCTGGTATTCCGTTCAACATGAATACCTGATGCTTATATTAGATGAGGGTCTGGTATGTGTTGTAAAGGAGGCCCAACACAAAAAAAAATGGTGAGCGACCAAACCTTGCTAGACCTACCCCCGCCAAAGCACCTTGTCATGATAGGAACAAGAGCATCTTCTCCATCTATCCAGCCTGGTGAATGAAAATAAGGGTCCTCCAGATATCTGTTTCCTTAACTGATTGAGTAAGGGATACATATTACCACTGGTTACTTATTCACAAAAAAAAATGAAGTAGTAAAAAAAACAAACAAACACACAGGCAGCCACGAGCATCTTATCCAACAACAAGGGGGCGGGGGGGGCTGACGCAAGGCACTGAGTAGGACACTGTCCATTAAATGTAAAGACTCTAAATATATATAATTGTTTCTTCAATCAACAGGTGAGTATTTCCAGTAGGTTCAATCTCAACGGGTCCAACCAGATTTTCCAACTCATACACCAATCAATGGGTCTAAAAAGGCTTCTTTTTTTTTTCAGTTCAGTGTCTCTGTGTCTTCCTTAAACCAAATAATCTCTCCAGTGTATCCCCAAAAAAGAAAAACTCATATAGTGAAGTATCTTCCAAACTATAATACACTTTACATACATGAGTAATTGCCAGTGATCAGTGACTTTGTGATTCCCCTTTTGTCTAAATCCTTACCAAAGAGAAAAAATCATCATGCCCATCAGTCCTAATCTCCTCTTCCTCCCACAGATCAACCTTTGTATTCAAAACCTCTTCACACTCAGTGTCACAAAAAAGGAACATTCAATACTGCAGTATATTTAAAACCCCACTGGTAAATGAAATCTTTAATACAACTTTTAGGTTTATACAGTATAATAAAAAAACAAATTTCAAGGAGTGGAAACTGCAATTATTTTTTGACATACACCCCTGCTACATTTATACACTTATCCCAAAGCTTCGTCATAGAAAGATTTGTCAGTCCGCCTGAACCATCCTAGGACAGTCTGTTTCACTTCATCATCAGTGCTGAAATTCTGACCTCCGAGGAACTCTTTTAGGGGTCCAAACATATGGCAATCACTCAGAGTGAAGTCCGGGCTGTAAGTGGGATGGGGCAATTAGGGACGGGCCGAACTTTGGTTGTTTGGCGAACACCGAACAATATGCGTTGTTCGGGGGAAAATTCGAAAGCACCCTTAAAGTCTATGGTACACTAACATGAAAAAACAAAAGTGCTAATTTTAAAGGCGTATATGCAAGTTATTGTCATAAAAAGTGTTTGGGGACCTGGGTCCTCCCCCAGGGGATATGTATCAATGCAAAAAAAGTTTTAAAAACTGACATTTTTTCGGGAGCAGTGATTTTAATAATGCTTAAATTGAAACAAAAAAAAAAGAAATATTACTTTAAATATCATGCCTGGGGGGGTGTCTTTAGTATGCCTGTAAATTGGCACAATTGTCCCATGTTCAGAACAGTACCACAGCAAAATGAAATTTCTAAAGGAAAAAAATCATTTAAAACTGATCACGGCTGTAATGAATTGTCGGGTCTCGGCAATATGGATAAAACTCATTGAAAAAAATGGCATGCCCCCCCCCCCCAGTCCATTACCAGGCCCTTTGGGTCTGGTATGAATATTAAGGGGAACCCAAAACCAAGAATTTTAAAGAAATTGCGTGGGGTCTCCCTAAATCCATACCAGATCCTTATCCGAGCACGCAACCTGGCAGAGAGAGCCCCCCTCCTTAACTGTACAGGGCCACATGCCCAACATGGGGAAGGTGCTTTGGGGTCTGACCACAAAGCACTTTGTCCTCATGTTGATGGGGACAAGGGCCTCATCCCCACAACCCTTGCTCGGTGGTTGTGGGGGTCTATGGGAGGGGGTCTTATTGGAATCTGGAAACCCCCTTTAACATGGAGACCCCCAGATCCCAGCCCCCCCATGTGAATTGGTAACAGGGTCAAAATGGTAAAAAAGACAAGAGACAGCTTTGGACAAGTCCTTTATTAAAAAATAAAAAGATACAAATGTCCAACGATGTAAATCCACACCACCAGACTGAAAAAAAAGAAAAAAAAAAGCCGCAACAGTTCTGCCTCCATGGGAGGCCCCCAACAATTCATTACAGCCGCGATCAGTTTTGTGATTTTGCTGTGGTACTGTTCTAAACATGGGAAAACTGTGCCACTTTACAGGCATACTATAGACACTCCCCAGGCACAATATTTAAAGAAATATTTCATTTTTTTGTTTCACTTTAAGCATTATTAAAATCACTGCTCGGGCACTTTTTAAAACTTTTTTTTGAATGATACACATCCCCTGGGGCAGGACCCGGGTCCCCAACACTTTTTATGACAATAACTTGCATATAAGCCTTTAAAATGAGCACTTTTGATTTTTCATGTTCGTGTCCCATAGACTTTAACGGCGTTTGTGTGTTCTTCTGAATTTTTTGCCTGTTCGGATGTTCTGGTGCAAACTGAACCGGGGGGTGTTTTCGGCTCATCCCTAGTGGCAATACCTCCCAGCCGAGTTGCTGTAATGTGCACATAGTGCGATGAGCAGTATGAGCTTGTGTGTTGTCCTAGAGAAACAGGATGCCCTTAGTGATCAAGCCAGGTATTTTTTTTCCTACAGACACATATGCACATCACTCAGAATGCGAAAAATCAGAAAAGATGCAACAGGTCACTCATGCGCTAGGCAATGCACGGTGTATAAATAATCTAGACAAAGAAATAGCTGCCAACACCTAACTGTGTCTCCACATATACAATAAGATAAAATAATGTAGCGCTAAATCTAATAAATAATTAAGCAATACATGGTATTCATAATTAATAAGTGATAAATTATAAATAAAAGGTGTATATCCCAATGTCCAATTGAACACACGGTGATATCCAGAGAGCTTCAATCATCAATCTGCAAAATAAATCACCAAGAAAAACAATACCATAAATATAACAAATACTTAATCAGTGTAAAAAAGTAAATATATATACATATGAATATTTATCAAAATTGTCCAAGATGCCCTAAAAACAGGCATTGCACCCAATCACCAGTGCTCTCAATCCATACATTTCATAAATAAAAAGTCCCATCAAAAGTGATGTGGAAATCATACGGTGAAGTAAACCAGTCCTTATATTTCAGTGACTTCAAAATTAATCCTGTGGAGGGTGGCAGCTGAAAAATTGACCTATACAGGTCATACAAAACTTTTGTTGGTACAATGAGTTTGCTCTCCCAGATAGGCGATGCAGAGCTCTCCATTTCTCCTCTTCGCAACATGAAATAAGGATAGAGATCTGTGTAGTGTAGTATTTTGAACAAAATGTATTCAAATAAATAGTAACTTACATAAAAAGGTACACTCAACAGTGAGTGCAGCTGATAGCGGGGTCATGCACAAAGGAATGCTAAAGATTCCAAACTTCCAGTCTAAGCCAAAGCTCCTTCCAGATGTGTGGCATCACAGAAACATGATGTTCTCAAGGGCTGGAGATCGGGTGGATTCCACCTGCATATTTACTCATGCGGTTGCCCTGGCAACCAGCACAGACAAATTCAACAGCAGTAATGTACATTTAATATGGCATTTAATTTAATGTACACAGAATAGCAGTACCAATTCCATGTAATTCAGGATGTGACTCAATGATGATTCCGCTTAACAAAATTTAAGAGGAGCTATTTATTAAGTAAATTAATTAATTAATTAATTACATTTAAAAATATCCATTTAAAAAAAATACATCCACCAATACAAATGTAATGTATGTGTGCTTATACCTATAATAACACACAAGCAACATTGAATTAGTACTATCTTAAATAATATTGAAATTAGGAACAAGGAATAAATATGGCTTAATAGATGGAAGAAACAAGGAATAAATATGGCTAAATGAATGGAAGTAACATATTAACCCTAGGGAGCAAGGCCACCAACTTAGTAAATAACCCCACAGCTTCTTCGTATTTCTAACAATAAGGACATTCCAAAGCAATGAATTAAGGTGAGGGCGCACAGCAACCAAACACCAAACACCAACCCTGAATAGATAAGAACCTCACACAGCGGTTTACAAAACATGCCTATTGAAGGAAGCATCGTCAGTGGCATGAACATCCACTTGGTAAATCTTGGTGAATGTATGAACCAAAGCCAGGTAGCAGCTTTACAAACCTGAGTTACCAAAGTCTGATGATGAATATCCCAGGAGGTACAACACTCTTAGCAGAATGTGCTTTCACTGGAAAAGGTGAAACCTCACCCTTTAAGACATAAACTTGAGAGATACATAAATGGATTCATTAAGAAATTGTAGATTTTGAAGCTGCATGATACTTTCTTGGGCCCTCAGGAAGCACAAAGAGGGAATATGACTGTCAAGTTGCAGCAGTTGAGTTTAGGTAACACCTGATAGCATTAACTACATCCAAAGTTTGTAAAGCCTTGTCCCTGTTGTTTGAGCTTGAGGATAAAAAGACAGTAGCACAATATCCTGGTGAGAGGGAATGAAGTAACCATCTTAGGCAAAAGAGACGGCTGAGGCCAGTCCACAAGGCAATATATCATTGCACAAGATCCTGCTACGTAGGTCCAGTGCCAACCGACAATGTTACAGGCTGTTGCCATGTGTTCAGTGTGAAGGTCGGGTACCATTCCTCTAAGCACAGAAAAGCTGTAGGACATGGATGCGGATAATGCCATTCCCCTAATTCTAGATGGAGCCTTCAAGAAGCCAGCTCTTTTCATGCAAAAACTTGCACAGACATGATCATCACCTTTAGACACTAGCAAAAAACTGGAGCATGGCCTCATGGGGAGAGGCTATATCTAGGAGGGGACTTTCTGATATTGTTTGCCAGTGTCCAATCACTTGAAGATGCCAGCATAACCATATCATTATGAATATGACAATGCTCTGTGTTCTGGGATGAATGAAAAAGAAAACAACTTTTTTTCTCTTTAGACAATATCTCGTTAATAAACATTTTCAGAGAAAAAGATAGAAACAGAGAATACCAAAAGAAAATAGAAAATATTAAACAGGAAGTAGTTCAATGTAATATAAATATTTTCCAGTTGGCAAACAAGATGCTACAGAAAATGCAAACAAGGATGTGAATGATGACAGATAATTGGTTCAATGAGGTATAGAATAAACTGATATTCATGTGATCACAGTCAATAGACATTAGGTGAGGTTGTTCACACACTGAATGGCCTCAGCAAAGTCATTAAAATATTAGATTATCATTGAAAGATTATCAAAGAGAGGGCTGTGGGCAGAGGCGGCTCTCTAATTAGGCAAAATAAGCGGTGGCCTCAGGCCTCGCAGTCATAGGGGCCTCGCACAGCTGGCTAGTTTACCTAATTAGAGAACTGCCTCTTCCAGCAGCAGAGATCTCCGCCATCACACAGTCCTGAGTCCCCTCGCTCTGCTACAGGGAGAGATACAGGCTACGAGTGAGACGTGTGATCAGAGCTCACATGCATCTCCGGATCACAGACAGGGAGAGCCGCTCAGTAGAGCCTGTTCTGACAGATCTCCCCCCTCCCCCTGCTGCCCGCACAGCCAGACAGAAGAGGAGAGAGAGCTTCTGCTCCTCCTCCTCCCCCCTCTCCTCCTGTGTCTGCCCCGCCCACTCTCCTCGGCAGTGTTCTCTGCTCTGCCTCAGAGAAGGGGATGTGTGGGCGGGAAGATTCAAGCTGAAGCCCAGCAAAAGGAAAAGGGGAGTCTGATCCATCCATCTATCCATCCAGTCCCTCCTGCCTCCCAGTGAGTATACTGATGTAGGGGATGCTCTTCCTTCCCTTCTTCCTCCATCCCCTTCTCTTTCTTTCTTTCTTTCTTTCTTTCTTTCTTTCTTTCTTTCTTTCTTTCTTTCTTTCTTTCTTTCTTTCTTTCTTTCCTTCCATCTTTTTTTCTCTTTCTTTCTTTCCTTCCATCTTTTTTTCTCTTTCTTTCTCTCTTTCCTTCCTTCCTTCCTTCCTTTCTTCCTTCCTTCCTTCCTTCCTTCCTTCCTTCCTTCCTTCCTTCCTTCCTTCCTTCCTTCCTTCCTTCCTTCCTTCCTTCCTTCCTTCCTTCCATCCTTCCTTCTCCACCCATCCCCCTTTATTTCTCTCTTTGTGACAGCCTACCAGAATAGGTAAGATCTGTGAGAGCAGCTTCCCTGTGTAGCTCTGCTTGAGGAAAATATATCTTTATTACGCCCCCTGTACTGTCCACTCCCCTATACTGTACCCTCCTAATACAGTTCATTTTCATCCCTTGAATTATTTTTCCCATTATGGGAGTGAGTGGGGCCTCATGTCTAAGTTTTGCCTAAGGCCTCACAAAGTCTAGAGCCGCCTCTGGCTGTGGGAAGGTTAGAAATTGTATAAGTAAGAGAAGAGAGGGTGGGAAAAAAGAGACAACACTGAGAGCAAGATATATGTATATGTGAGGAGAGATTAAAAAACAGAAAGAAAAAGAAGAAGGGAAAGAAGGGTAGATAGATCCACCGAAGGAGTGAGATTCATTGTGTATGTAGATGACTGTGTGACCGTAGAAAGAGGTTATTAAGTTAAATAAGAGCTATAGTCTTGGCTATTCTAGAAATTGACAGTATTGGTTGTGCAGTTAGGCTTACAATTCCTCCATTCTCATCAAATGGTTGAGCTCTACAACCCATTCATGTATGGCCAGAGGGGTGGTGGATTTCCAGTATTTAGGAATGACTGATCTATCTGCGATGAGGAAAAAAAGAGTAATGCCGTACACACGGTCGGACTTTTCAGCAAAAAGTCAGACGGCCTGTCCGACAGACTTTTGACTGACTTTTGGCGGACTTCTGACGAACTTTCTAACGAACGGACTTGCTTACAAAGGATCACACAAAAGTCCGACAGATTCGTACGTAATGACGTACACCGGACTAAAATAAGGAAGTTCATAGCCAGTAGCCAATAGCTGCCCTAGCGTCGGTTTTTGTCCGTCGGACTAGCATACAGACGAGCGGATTTCTGGATCCAGCAGAGTTACGACGTAAAGATTTGAAGCATGTTCCAAATCTAAAGTCCGTCAGATTTGTGACTGGAAAAGTCCACTGAAGGTCCGGTGAAGCCCACACATGATCGGATTGTCCACCGGATTTGGTCCATCTGGAGCCGTTGGACCAGTCTGGTCGAAGAGTCCGACCATGTGTATGCTGCATGATAGGTATTTCTTAATTGTGGAAAGTGAGGCAAGTTTCATGGATAGAAGGGCGATTTGATGCATATGGTGCATAGTGACACAATGAGTTAAAATGTGCCAACAGTGGTCTAAAAACAGCGTTCTTGAGCTGAACTAATGAATGGCAGTAGTTCCGCGCTTAGGAGGAAAAAGAAGGAAAGGACTGCAGCCCCCTAAAACTGAATATCACCTAGGTGAAATTCAAAATATCCGAGTACTCTAAAAAGGGGAATTGGCGCTATCCGGCTATATGTGCATTAATTGTAGTTCATATATAGATGCTCATAAAAGTATATATACAAAGGACATATATATAAAAAATAAAAAATGAAATTATTTTTACGTGCATCCAATGTGTTGTGGGGGTTGAAAGATATATAAGTGCAAAAGCCCCGCCCACCAATATTATATAATAAAGTGCAACGTGCTACAGTAAATATATATATATACATGTACCAGAATCTCAATACATTCCAAATAATCCCAATACATATATATATAAATAAATGTGCCCAGAAAATCTGTAAAAAGCAAGAAAATGCCAAAATCCTAGGTGCAAACTATTTTAACAATACAAAATCCCCAACGTGTGCACATGAGAAGTCCAATTCATAAACACAATGGTGAGAAAATGTATAAAAAATTTAAAAAAATTTTTTGTATGGAGACAGTGCTAAAAAATCCCAACTCTGTGAAAAAAGTGTCCAGAATGAAAGTCTTAAATGTGTCCCTCTAATGAAAAAAACGTAGTCTCAGCATTAACTGGTGTTTCCCCGTCCTTCACTGCGCCCCCACTCGTGCTTTCACTCACCGGACTGCCCAACCCCTGCAGGGGTGAAAGGCATGTGTGGAAAATCCTGCGGTGATGAACCCGGGAAGCGATCCTCCGTCCGGAGATGTTTTATCCTCCTCTGGTGTTGTGGTGTCCTCAATAGTAAACATCCATATGAGGTAGAAAAGAAAAAAACCTCATAGCGTGGATGAAAAACAGGAGCTGACAGCGCTCCAATAGCCGGCTCACAGCTGGTGGGCAGCGTGGTATAGCGTGTGTTCCACCGCCCACCTGCCTGAAACCGGAACAGCTCAAAGCAGAGAGGTTGACGTGTGCATATCTCGAGGCCACGCCTTACGCGTTTCATCATCAAGACAAAACGCGGACACATTTAAGGACACAGAGGGACACATTTGAGGACTTTCATTCTGGACACTTACTGTTTTTCACAGATTTGGGATTTTTTAGCACTGTCTCCATACAAAAAAAGTTTTACATTTTTTATACATTTTCTCACCATTGTGTTTATGAATAAGACTTCTCATGTGCACACGTTGGGGATTTTGTATTGTTAAAATAGTTTGCACCTAGGATTTTGGCATTTTCTTGCTTTTTACAGATTTTCTGGGCACATTTATTTATATATATATATATATATATATGTATTGGGATTATTTGGAATGTATTGAGATTCTGGTACATGTATACATATATATTTACTGTAGCACGTTGCACTTTATTATATAATATTGGTGGGCGGGGCTTTTGCACTTATATATCTTTCAGCCCCCACAACACATTGGATGCACGTAAAAATAATTTCATTTTTTATTTTTTATATATATGTCCTTTGTATATATACTTTTATGAGCATCTATATATGAACTACAATTGATGCACATATAGCCGGACAGCGCCAATTCCCCTTTTTAGAGTACCCTTGAGCTGAACTAGCCATGGAAAATTCATGGACATGGATAGTCAATATGTAGGATTTTAATACTTCTTCCTTGTGAAAGCAACTCCAAAATCCCTCTTCCATTCCAAAAAGTAGGCTGGGCAATCTGGGTATGTTGCAGAAAGAAGTAGATAGTAGATATTAATCACTTGCCGCCCGCCATATAGCAAAATGATGGCGGCAAAGTGGTTTCAATATCCTGACCGGACCTCATATGACGTCGCCAGGATATCAAGCCACTGGCAATCGTTACAGTGTGTCAGTCTGACACACCGAAACACAGATCTAGGTAAAGAGTCTCTGACAGAGACTCTTTACCATGTGATCAGCTGTGTCCAATCATGACTGATCACAGTGTAAGTAGGAAGAGCCGCTCATCAGCTTTTCCTCACTCGCGTCTGTCAGACGCGAGTAGAGAAGAGCCGATCGACTGCTCCTCTGAGAGGGGGGTCTGTGCTGATTAATTATCAGCGCAGCTCCCCCGAGGATGCCCACACTGGACCACCAGGGACGCCACGAGGACCACCAGGGATGTCCCCACCAGGTACGCCACCCTAGACCACCAGGGATGCCAAGCAGTGCCCACAATGGATGCCAATCAGTGCCCACAATGGGCATCACTGATTGGCAAGCATTATTGTTTGTCACTGATTGGTATCCAGCTATACCATCAATTGGTGTACATCAGTGCCACCTATAACTGTCCATCCATGCCCATCCGTGCCACCTATCAGTGTCCATCCATGCCACCTATCAGATCCCATCCGTGCCGCCTATTAGTGCCTATCAGTGCCACCTATGTGTACCAATCAGTGCTGCATATCAGTGCCCCCTATCAGTGCCCTTCAGTGCTGCCTATCAGTGCCCCATCAATCAGGAAGTCCATCTTTTGTTAGACTTTACATAGTTCGTTTGGGCCACTTTGGCCCAAACAAACTATGTCCCTCACTAACATGTGAGGCCACTGGATGTGTAGTATAAACTGTATGTACTAGCTGCGACTACATACAGCATAAGTTACTTTGTTCCGGGTTAAAGCCGAGACTTCCAGTCTTATGCCCGGAACACAGAGTCTATCCCAGAGGCACTCAGCCATTCACAGAAAGTGGTGTATTCTATCAATGAAGACAATGCTTCCTCTGATTGGCTGAGCCAAAGAGGCAGGCTGATGATACCACAACCTCTGACTCAGCCAATAAGAGAAAGCTTTGTATTTAGTGATAGAATACAATGCTTTCTGTCAATAGCTGAGCGCCGTTGTGATAGCCTCTACTTTGTTCAAGGTACGAGACTGGAATTTGGTATGCTGTATGTAGCCACAACTATATACAGTTTATCCCCTTCCCGATGAGCGTGCGCAGATGTGCGTACTCTGCTTTCCGGGGTTATACCGGGATAATGCCTGCAGCTGCAGGCATTATCCCGGTACTGTTTTTTAGAGCCGGCGATTGGCTATCCAGGTATAACAAACGATGCGGCTAAAAGACGCTCGGCTGTTATACCGGAGGAGCGGGATGACCAATCGGCTGCCTCCGACGGCTGGGTACGGACTGGAACGAAGACGTGATTGGCTTCGTTCCAGCCTCCTAATAGTAAACATGGAAGCAACGTCATGACATCACTTCCCATTTACTCAGCTGCTAATGGCGCTGGTTTTAAAAAATACACAGTCCCCCCATCCCTGCGAGCTCGCGCAGCAAAGAAAACGCATACGGAAGTTGCGCCCGCATATGTAAACGGTGTTCAAATCACACATGTGAGGTATCGCCGTGATTGTCAGAGTGAGAGCAATAATTCTAGGACTAGATCTTCTCTGTAACTCTAACCGGGTAACCGTAAAAAAATTTAAAGCGTCGCCTATGGAGATTTTTAGGTACCGTAGTTTGTCGCCATTCCACGAGTGCGTGCAATCATAAAGCGTGACATGTTTGGTATCTATTTACTTGGCGTAACATCATCTTTCACATTATACAAAAAAATTGGGGCAACTTTACTGTTTGATTTTTAAAATTCATGAAAGTGTCCCTTTTCCCAAGAAGTTGCGTTTAAAACACCGCTGCACAAATATCGTGTGACATAAAATATTGCAACAATCGCCATTTTATTCTCTAGATTCTCTGCTAAAAAAAAATATATAATGTTTGGGGGCTCTAAGTAATTTTCTATAAAAAAAATACGGATTTTAACTTGTAAATACCACATTTCAAAAATTGGCTTAGTCATGAAAGGGTTATACCACACATCTAGTGGCCTCACATGTTAGTAGGAGACATAGTTTAATTAGGCCACGTAAAGCCTGACAAAAGATGGAGTTTAGCTTTAAGGCCAGGTTAGGTCAGTATTTGATAGAGTTTATGGTTCCTGACAATATGACAATCTACCAAAATCTGATTTGAAATAAAAATCAGTTACCATATAACTGTAAGCAACTGCAAATCTAGGTTAAGTGCCATAGACATAATTTAAGAACAAAGGCATAGGCTTGTAAGTAAATATTAAGCCGCGTACACATGAGCGGACTTTTTGACCCGACTGGTCCGACGGACCGAGTCCAAGCGACCAAGTCCGTTGGACAATTCGACCGTGTGTGGGCTTCATCGGACCTGCAGAGGACTTTTTTGGTCGAAAATCTGACGGACTTTAGATTTGGAACATGCTTCAAATCTTTCTGACGGACTCGAGTCCGGTCAAAAAATCCACTCGTCTGTATGCTAGTCCGACGGACAAAAAACGACGCTAGGGCAGCTATTGGCTATTGGCTATCAACTTCCTTATTTTAATCCGGTCATACGTCATCAAGTACAAATGCGTCGGACTTTGGTGTGATCGTATGTAGGCAAGTCAGGCCCTTAGAAAGTCTGTCGAAAGTCCGTCGTAACTCCGTTGAAAGTCCGTCAGAAAGACCGTTGGACCTTTGTTGTCAAAAAGTCTGACCGTGTGTACGCGGCATAGAGAGCACCAATCAAATAGAAAATGGTGTAAGGCCACAACAGCAGCCAGTAAAAAAAAAAAGTTCACCGAGTACTCAAAAAAGAAAAAGCTATAAAAAAGTAACACAATCAAGGACTCTGAAAGGCCTGGCTAATATGAAAAAAAGTAGAAACTTAACTGTGAAACAGTTGAAACAGTGAAACAGTGACATAAGACCTAAGGGCAATCTTATTAGTTTTGAAGTTGACTTTGAAGTGGAGCATGGTTCATGCCTGGGGCAAGGTGACACTAGCTGCCAATCGTGATGGGGTGGGATCTCTACAAGTTGAGGCAAAGCAATATTAGGCCAAAGTCCCAAATCAGTAAGCGTGAACTGAGCCCATTTTATCTGTAGAATGTAGGAGGTACATGTGGCCATTTTTATGGGCAGATAGTCCAAAAGGGAAAGCCCACCTGTAGGGTATACCAGCATCCTCAAGAGCCTTGATCAGTGGGTGGAGAGCCCTTAGTTTCTCCAGAATGCGTAGAGAAAGATCTGGGTTGGTTAATTGAACTCCATCAAAGTCTATGACATCTTTCATCCAAGCTTTAGCAAGGATCTCCTCCTTTACCGTAAAAAAATATACAGAGCACATTGCGAGGTTGTGGGTTATTAGGTAGAAAACTATTTTAAAAAGTAAATAAATGTGGTTTGACCCATGTGATTCTATTTGCAGTATTAGGATGTTTTTCGAATGCAGTGTGTTCACAGATACTTCAACCACTTCCCGCCCGAGCCTATAGCAGAATGACGACCGGGTGGAGGTTCCGTTATCCTGACTGTCATATGACGTCATTCAGGATAACAAGCCGGTGTACGCCCATGGGGGCACGCAGCGGGGTGATCATTGGTGCGGTGTGTCAGTCTGACACACCGCAACTCTGAACTAGGTAAAGAGCCTCTGACTGAGGCTCTTTACCATGTGATCAGCTGTGTCCAATCACAGCTGATCACTGTGTAAACAGGAAAAGCCGTGTAGCGGCTTTTCCTCTATCGCGTCTGACAGCCACGAGTAGAGGAGAGCCGATCAGCTGCTCTCCTGCCAGGGGGGGTCTGCGATGATTGATTATCAGCGCAGCCCCCCCCCCCCCAGGAAGCCCACTCAGGACCACCAGGGATGCCACCAGAACCACCAGGTATGATGGTGATGACCAATCATCATTCTTCGGTTAAATTGGGCATTTTAGAGGATCATTATCATTTACAGAGATAGTTGACTATTTTACTTTATAAAAATATGTTTATGAACAATAATACTTATTTGATTTACAGTAGTTCTGAGCTGTAGACAAGAAAAACAAAACAATTACCAATAAATTAATATGTTTATTTTTATTTTAGTTGTACTCTCAGCATTGTTCTAAGTCCTGACCCAATTTTCCTTTAATCCCTTGAGACAAATAAATACACATGAACAAACATCTCACAATGCTTCTTAATTGGTATTCTTCAGCATAAAAATAAATGAAGAGTGAAGAAGATAACTGCAAAATATTGAACTGAGGATTTGAGAAAAATAATTATTTTCCTAAAAAGCACAAATGTAAATTAAATTTCCTTAGGATAACTAAAATAAACCTCAGTTCCGAGTTTTGTTATTCTTTTAACCATTTTGATTGGAAAGAAATACAAAAAAGATTATGTTATCCCTCTGTTGATCAAATGTAATTTATCAACTCGGCGGTACCAGATACCTGTTGGCGGTGTCTTGGCTCCTGGGGTACCATGTAAAAAGATAGAAAAGAACAGCGCTTAGGATAACAAAAAAAGGTTGCTGCCTCCCTTAATAAGGCTCCCCAAAAGGGGCTGTAGATAGTAACAGACAAACAAAAAGTGGGGTTAAATGGCGCTACCTGATAACTAAGAGCACAGGTTGTAAGAGAATGGGGCTGTGCCTGGGGCGTGTATTGTACACCAGACCTCAGCACCTGCTATCCCAGCCTAAGATATCAAACCAGGCCCTCTAATGGGGGTGTTTTTTAAGAGTGTGTAAGATGTCTAAGTATAAATAGCATACGCTCTCAAAGTGACATGTGGGTGAGCTACTATACACAGTAACTCCTTAATGGGGTTGTCTGAGATATGACCTAGTGATTCCTAATTACTAAATGTATATACCATGCTCCACATTTGGTGGGAATGCCCTCCTGTACAGGGATTTTGGCAACAGATCTTCAAACTATACTGTAAACTGATAGCGACTTCCATTCAACCTTCACCTGAGGTGACTCTCATATCTGTACTCCTTGGCAAATTCAAATTCATTAAAAAAGATGTATTGCAACACTTTCTTGCAGCGGCCAGAGTAGTGATTCCCCGTCACTGGAGATCGATAACCATGCCTCCCCTGGGGCATTGGGCTACTGAAGTGGACCGCATAAGGGACCTTGAATGTCTGTTAGTGAACAAATATGGTAAAGACAAACAGCTTTTTCTCACTTGGACTTCATGGTCCATGTTCCGATACTCCTCGCAGTTTATCTCCTGGGCTGAGAGTGGCCTAGACGACGTCGCCTTGGGACCATGATGGATTGCTTCTTGTCCCCTATCTTTCTGCCCCCTCTTTTCTGCCCCTATTCCTTTTCCTCTATGTCTAAATACACCCTTAGGAATCCATTGAGTAAATGTACCATAACTCCAATGTATTAATTGTTACTGATTCAGTGTGTGACCCCTACAACATATTATTTTTCATGTAACCTTTCCTGATGCATTACGTATGGGACACCTATGATGTCCTTTTTTTGAAATGATGGTGAATGTTACTTAATGTTTTCAGAGGTTGCTATCACAGAGGGTCTCCTGATGTACCTTATAAACATGTTTTCATTCCATTTTTATGTAACCTGGATATGCATTTGTTCCAACATAAATTATACTTATTGTCGGTGTACATTACCAATGTTTATAATTTCGTTTACATTTTTTTTTCTGTTCTCTCTTGTTCTCTATATGAATAAAAATAAGATTGAATTAAATGTAATTTAACATGTAGTTAGAGGTAGGAATGCAGGTATATTAGTGTAAGTTATTTTATATTTTTTATATCAGAAAAAAGACCACATCAATACCAAATCCATGTACTATTATCAACTTTATAGAGACAATATAAATTCTTTATACCAATATAAAAAAAGAAAATCTATATCTCTGTATACATGATAAAAAGATTGTATTAATTATTTGAAGTGCTGACATCTTGAAATGTTATCTGTGATCAAGAGGATACTGGTAGTGTGCACTGGATTTCCCCATTTTATTATTCTAACTGTATATACAGAATATGTACAAAAGGACAACAATTATCTATTACAAGGGCTAGTCTATTAAAGGGGAGATAACAAAGTGTAATCATAATCCTAACCTTAAAGTAGATATAAAACCTAATGTAATGACATTTAGCTTGCTTGTACAATAAGCAAATACAATTTTTGCAATAATGTATTTGTTTTTACTTTTTTCTTTATGTATTGTATAATCACATTGCTGCTGGTCCTTGCAGTTGCTTTATGTTCTCTGCAATGGCTGCATGCCTTTTCTCAAGTCAGGTTTCCTGATGTTGAAAACAGTGGACCATGCCTGTATAATGTATGTTTAAATGGCAACTTGTAGTTTCCATCAGAAGCTTGTGTGTCAACACAGGAGCACAATATGGAGACAAAGAGAGTTGTTACTTTGTCAGAGGAAGTTCCTGAACAAGGATCTTCAAGGCAGGATCACAAATGTGTTTAATGTATACTTTGCCACTTGCTGTCCAGCCATTTTATATACAGTAAATGGTCAGAAAGGTATCTCGTGAGGGTGGAAGGTTGTTTTAACCACTTCAGCCCCGGAAGGATTTACCCCCTTCCTGACCAGAGCACTTTTTACAATTTGGCACTGCGTCGCTTTAACCGCTAATTGTGCGGTCATGCAATGCTGCACCCAAACGAAATGTGTGTCCTTTTTTTGCCACAAATAGAGCTTTCTTTTGATGGTATTTGATCACGTCTGCGGTTTTTATTTTTTGCGCTATGAATGGAAAAAGACAGAAAATTGTAAAAAAAAAGATATTTTCTACATTTTGTTATAAAAAAAAATCCAATAAACTCAATTTTAGTCATACATTTAGGCCAAAATGTATTCGGCCACATGTCATTGGTAAAAAAAAAATGTCAATAAGCATATATTTATTGGTTTGGCGTGTAATGCTGAAAAAAGGGGGAGAGGATAAAAAATGTGCGAGATGAAAAAAGAAGTTTGAAGAAATAATGATGATGGATGAGTCTGGTTTATTGAGTCCATTTCTGGTACATTCCCATTGGTAGAGCGTTTTAAACGCCTCTGTCAGAGGGAAACGTACTGGATTTATACTTTGGACTCTTATTATCCAATGCATGGAGTGTTTTGTCAACCTATCAGTGCCGCACACTGGCTGTATAAACTCTGCCCAATCACAGCCCACGTTAGGCCTGAGGAAGGAGCATAGCTCTGCAAATGAATCGCCTATTCGTGCCCGCTTCCGGAAGTGACGTCATCCTCCTGGTTCCCCTCCGTGCGTTCCAATGGCAGGAAGTGTCAGCATCCATCGGCGCAGCCTGTCCATCGGAGACCACTGCCATCCAGGAAACGGACCAGACTCACTCCCAGGATATCCGGCAGCTTTTGCCAACATGCTTGTTCACTATGTACCTTTGTTCTTAAAGTTTTATTAAACTCCATGTTTTTTAGTGCACTTAGAGTGGCGCCTTTGTTTCATTTTCAGAGTGCTCAGAGGATTGCTTCTTTTTCTTCAACGAGGCTGCCTTTCCCAAGTTCTATTATGCCATGAACTTTATGGACATTATTATAGCCCTCATGGACATTATTACAGCCAAATGTCATTCATGATTTTATCCTTTATCCTTTCTTAAACTGTATTGTTTTTGTACATTAGTTCCCCATTGGGAGCAATAGAGATAGGGGTGTACACTGTGTTGGGCTCAGCGATCACTTTGTCCCTATATGTTGCCCCCATGCTTCGGCATATATGCTCTTTTTTTAAAATGTGGTGGTGAAATCACCTCCTACAGCGCTGGGGTCACGGCTTTATATATTGTGGGAGCAAACGCTGTTGCTGTCAAGATAGATAAATCCGCGCTGCAACTGAATGACGTACCTGCTAAGCAAATGATGGTTAACAATAAAACAAAGTAACATTACCATATAAACAGTAAGACTTACCATACCTGCAAAGCAAATACAGGAAAAAATAGTAAAAAATAAAACATTTTTTAACGCTACCTGTGCCTAAAATATATATATGCCAGAGCATGGGGGCATCCACCCGCAAAAGGTAGGAGCAAATTGCTCCTCCGCCCCTGCTGCCCCCATGCTTCGGCATATATGCTCTTTTTTTTAACCCTATGGTGAAATCACCTCTGACAGCGCTAGAGTCATGGCTTTATGTATCATGGGAGCAAATGCTGTGGCGGTCAAGATAAATAAATCCGCTCTGCAACTGAATGGCGTACCTGAAAACAAAAAAATGGTTAACAATAAAACACAATAAACAGTAAAGTATAAAAAATTGCACACCTATAAAGCAACATGATAAAACATAATAACAATAAAACATTGCAGAAAAGAATACAGTAAAAAAAAAGCAGAACAATAGAGAGAGAACAATAAAATGACAACTATTTTTGTTTTTTTTATTTTATATATTTTTTTGTGGTTTTTTTAAATTTTTTTTTACACTTTTTTTTGTAATTGTAACTTTTGTAACTGTAACCGATTCCGGGTTCGGGTCTCTCAAAATGCGATGGCATCTTGGGAGACACTGTGCCTAGTCTGTGCAGTGCTGTACCCTACGCTAATACTCAACTAGTGTATGGTAGCATTCAAAACATTCACCAATGCAAAGACCAGGATTGTCATGACAGGAGAGACAATAATAGTGGTGTCACGCCTATATCCACGCTTGCTGCAGACATGACATCTTTTTTGGGGAGTTCGTTAGGTAGGGGTACTCGGGAGGACATAAAGAAAATGCCTCTCATGCAGCCGGCTTACTGCACTTGGTTGGGGAAGGTGAGGTGGAGCACCGTCTGGAAACAGAAGGGCTCTGACGATCTCTTCCTGGAATTTAAGGAAGGATCCAGTCCGTCCTGAAGCTCTGTATAGCACATGAGCGTTAGCAAAGCCAATTGAAATAAATAAACAGACACTTACTTGTACCAGCGTCTGGCCTTATGGGCAATTAAGTACTGCGCCAACAACTGGTCATTGAGGTCCACCCCTCCCATATTTTGGTTATATTCGTGGTCACAATGGGGTTTCTCCACAACACCAGTCGCCATAGTAATTTGGACCGTCGTGTCTGCATGAAGGGAGGTAAGAACGAAAACATTCTTATTATCCTTCAACTTCATAGCAAGCAAGTTATTACACTAGCAAGTTATTACAAGCAGGCTCTCTCCCCCAGCCTAAGATGGGAATCTACAAGCCGCTGGGGAAAGCCCTGGCGATTAGGTCGCACGGTGCCACATGCTCCAATCTGCTGACTAAAAAGTGACATGCTCATGTAATAATTGTCCACATATAATTGGTATCCCTTTCCGAATAAGGGTGACACCAAGTCCCACACAATCTTGCCAGTGCTTCCTATGCAGTCAGGGCAGTTTGTCGGCTCTACGTGGCTATCTTTTGCCTCGTAAACCATAAAACTACATGTATAGCCTGTGGCCCTGTCACAGAGCTTATACATCTTGACCCCATATCTGGCACGCTTGCTGGGAAGGTACTGTTTGAATTACAAGCGGCCAGAAAACTTAATCAGGGACTCATCAACGCAGACAGCTTGATGGGGAGTAAACAAGTCTGCAAAACGTTGGTTGAAGTGGTTTACGAGGGGCTGAATTTTGTAGAGCCGATCGTATCCAGGGTCTCCACAAGGACGACAGAGTTCATTGTCATTGAAGTGCATGAACCACAAGATCTGCTCGTATCGTGCCCTGGTCATGGAGGCAGAGAACAAGGGCATATGGTGAATTGGGTCAGTTGACCAAAATGACCGAACGAAGGTACCTGAAGAAAATTAGTGGTGTTCTTCTGATCCTATTAATACCACAGGCAGGCAGCTACAGTATTTACAGTTAGTGTAGTGCGTCCTCTGCACAGTGTGCACCTAAAGCTACCTGGAGACAATTGCTGTTGTTCTGCTCCTATTAATACCACAGGCAGGCAGCTACAGTATTTACAGTTAGTGCACTGTGTCCTCTGCACAGTGTGCACCTAAAGCTACCTGAAGAAAATTAGTGATGTTCTTCTGATCCTATTAGTACAGTACCGCAGGCAGCTGCAGTATTTACAAGTTAGTGTAGTGCGTCCTCTGCACAGTTTGCACCTAAAGCTACCTGAAGAAAATTAGTGGTGTTCTTCTGATCCTATTAGTACAGTATCACAGGCAGCTGTAGTATTTACAAGTTAGTGTAGTGCGTCCTCTGCACAGTGTGCACCTAAAGCTACCTGGAGACAATTGCTGTTGTTCTGCTCCTATTAATACCACAGGCAGGCAGCTACAGTATTTACAGTTAGTGCACCGTGTCCTCTGCACAGTGTGCACCTAAAGCTACCTGAAGAAAATTAGTGGTGTTCTTCTGATCCTATTAATACCACAGGCAGGCAGCTACAGTATTTACAGTTAGTGTAGTGCGTCCTCTGCACAGTGTGCACCTAAAGCTACCTGAAGACAATTGCTGGTGTTCTCATACTAATAGTACTACAGGCAGGCAGTTGATTCTGCTAGCTGCAGTATCAGTATATATATACATCCCAGCTTTGTGCAGCTACATCTCACTGCAGGCCATTAGTATGTGTGGAAGGCGAACAAGGAGAGGCAGACAGTCACAAGCCAATAAAAGAGGGCAAGCAGGCTCTGTGTCTAGATTCAACAGTGCTGGTTGTGGACACGGTGCATCCTCATCAGCACATGGCCGTGGGACACGCTTGTCCTTTTTTTCGGCAGCTGGCCATGTTGAGCCACAACATGCAGAAGACTTGGTAGAGTGGATGACCAAGCCATCCTCATCCTCCTCATCCTCTCTCACCCAGGCTCAGGGTACTTTGTCTGGCAAAGCAGCTGCCAACGCGGCCTCTTCCCCTTAGCACAATGGCATCAGTCACTCCTTCCCTAACCCCACCATGTCCTCCTGAGAAGTCCCCCGAACTGTTTGACCACAGTGTTGGGTACATGCTCCAGGAGGATGCCCAGCATTTTGAAGGCTCCGATGATGGTACCCAGCTAGAGGAAGGCAGTAACGTGAGCCCAGAGAGAGGGGGTGCCCAAGAAGAACAGCAATCTGGCAGTCATGTTCCCCAGCTGCAGCATACTGACAGCTTTGCTCCAGTGATGATGAGGTCACTGACTTCACGTGGGTGCCTGATAGGAGAGAGGAGGCACATCAGCAATGAGGCAGGATGCCCTCCAGGGGCCAGCTTAAGGGCAGCACACCGACTGCATCACACCACAGAGCTCCGCATGTGCAGGGCGCTGCTGTCTCTGCGCGTTTTTCCAAAAGTTCTTTGGTGTGGCCCTTTTTTGAGATGAGTGCATCAGATCCCACCGCTGCTATTTGCAATATATGTCTCAAGCGTATCTCTCATGGCCAAAACATCTCCCGCTTGGGCACCACATGCTTAACCAGACATATGTTGACCTGCCATGCAGTTCGTTGGCAAGCATACCTAAAAGACCCACATCAAAGAACAAAGAGAACCTCTCCTTGCTCCTCATCAGCTGGGATCTCCAACCCCACTATACCTTCAGTCCTCTCTGAGACCTGCACTGAGAGGAATGAAGGTGTAGAATTAGGCGTGTCACAGCCAAGTACTTGGGGGCAATCTGCTATCGGTACACCAACATCAGATTGTACCAGGCAAATTTCCCTGCCCCAGCTGCTGCACCGCCGAAAGAAGTTCAC
Organism: Aquarana catesbeiana; assembly: GCF_042186555.1. Classification (NCBI taxonomy): domain Eukaryota; kingdom Metazoa; phylum Chordata; class Amphibia; order Anura; family Ranidae; genus Aquarana; species Aquarana catesbeiana. Next base: position 343,241,959 of record NC_133325.1, read on the forward strand.
TCCCAGCCATCCACATGCCCAGCGGTTGAATGCTAGCTTGGCTAAACTGCTAGCACTTCAACTGCTGCCTTTTCAGTTGGTAGACTCTGCCCCCTTCCATGAGTTTGCGGAATGTGCGGTTCCTCAGTGACAGGTTCCCAAACGCCACTTTTTGTCATGGAAGGTGATTCCGGCTCTCTACCGGCATGTGGAAGGCAATGTCTTGGCCTCGCTGGACAGGGCGGTCAGCGGTAAGGTGCATATTACCACTGACACGTGGTCCAGCAGGCATGGACAGGGACGTTACCTATCTATCACCACGCACTGGGTGACTCTTCTGGCAGCTGGGAAGGATGCAGGACAGGGTGCAGTAGTGTTGGAGGTTGTTCTGCCACCACGCCTCCAAACTACTACTAGTGGTGATTCTGCTACACCTCTCTCCTCCACCCCCTCCTCTTCTTCTTCCTCCATGGCCTCTTCCTGTGCTGATTTGACTTTGGAACCAGCGGTGCTCCATAAGCATTCAAGGGGCTACACAAGCACGCAAGCCAAAAGATGCCATGCGGTGCTTGAGCTGGTGTGTTTGGGGGACAGGAGCCACACTGGGGCAGAGATTCTGTCAGCTCTGCAGGGGCAGGTTCAGAGGTGGTTGACGCCACGCCAGCTTAAAGCAGGTATGGTTGTTTGCGACAATGGCACCAGCCACCTCTCCGCCCTCCGACAGGGACAACTGACCCATGTGCCCTGTTTGGCTCACATCCTTAACTTGGTGGTGCAGTGGTTTTTGGGCAGGTACCCGGGCTTACAGGATGTTCTGAGGCAGGCCAGGAAAGTCTGTGTGCATTTCCACAGGTCATATAATGCCAGTGCTCAGCTGGCTGACCTCCAAAAGGAATTTAACCTGCTCAAGAACCGCCTAATCTGTGACATGCCCACCAGGTGGAACTCAATGTTGGCCATCGCACACGCAGCAGAGGGCCATCAATGAGTACCTGTGCAACTATGGCACCAGGACAGGGTCAGGGGAGCTTGTTTTTTTTCCCCACGCCAGTGGGCCATGATCAGGGATACATGCACTGTCCTGTCACCATTTGAGGAGGCCACGAGGATGGTGAGCAGTGACAGTGCATGCATCAGTGACACTGTCCCCCTTGTCCACCTGTTGGAGCACACACTGCATGGAATAATGGACAGGGCACTGGAGGCAGAACAGAGGCAGGAAGAGGAGGACTTCCTTAGCTCTCAAGGCCGCCTTTATCCAGACAGTGTTCCTGCATGCCCGCCGATCACACAGGAAGAGGATGAGCAGGAGGAGGAGGAGGAGGAGGAAGAGGAGGATTGTGTCAGCATGTAGGTGGAGATGGCACTCAGCATCAGCAGCAGTCATTAAGGGATCATTTACAGTCCCAAGAAACCCATGGACTTGTACGTGTCTAGGAGGAGGTGGCTGCAGATCATGACATCTTTAGTGACCCAGAAGAATCCGGACCAAATTCCTCAGCAAACCTACGCTGCATGGCCTCCCTGATCCTGCAAAGCCTGCGGAAGGACCCTCGTATTCGTGGTATCAAGGAGAGGGATCAATACTGGCTGACAACCCTCCTTGATCCACGTTACAAGGGTAAGGTTGCGGACCTTATCTTGCCGTTGCAGAGGGAACAGAGGATGAAACATCTTTGGGAGGCCTTGCAGAAAGGTCTGCGCAATGCGTTCCCAGAGACTGGGAGGTTACAAACTCCTGTTCCTGGACAACGTGTTGCTGAGGCTTCGGTCAGTCAAAGAAGGAGCGGTGGAGAAGGTGGCCATCTGACCGCTGCATTCAGACAATTGTTTAGTCCGCAGCCCCAAGGTATGATCGGTTCCAGCAACCATCGCCAGAAACCAGCGTTTCTGCGCCCACCAAGAGTAACTGTGAGGACTTACAGGTGCATGTAATTACAATTCTTGAGCTAATATTTCACAGCAGGGCCTGTTCCAGTGCCCACCAAGAGTAACTGTGAGGACTTACAGAGTTGTGGCACCAGCACCACCACCATCAACCAAAGGCCCAATTTTTATGCCCCTGTTCGACAGGGGCATGTAACTACAATTCTTGATCTAATATTTCACAGCAGGGCCTTGTGAGGGCTTACAGTGTTGTGGCAACACCAACACCTAAGGCCACAATTTCTGCAGAGTATATAGGGCAGGCTCCTAATTTAAAACATCCAACTTACAAACGACTCCTACTTGCAAACGGAAGGAGACAACAGGAAGTGAGATGAAATCTACATCTAGGAAGGGAAACGCTCTCCTGTAAGAGTTATTATGGGAAAAACGTGTCTCCTTTCTACTGATGCTTTATCACTAATCCTTGTTTCACTAAAAACCCCAAATTGTCAAAAAACATCTGTCATTGGGACAGAAAGTGAGGTAAAATCTTCTGAAGAGGTGCACAGACAGCAAAAAAATGTCACAGGGGTGATAACCCTTCCCTATGTTTTCCAAAAAGCCTAAAAATAGATTTTTTGGCTGGAGCTACACTTTAAAAATGTACCAGTTCAAAATTACAAACAGATTCTACTTAACAACAAACCTACAGTCCCTGTCTTGTTTGCACCAGCTGTATACTGCTATTCAGAGGGCCTGGGGCCCCACGCCTTTCCATTTTTTAATTTGGGTGTGGGGTTCCCCTTAATATCCATACAAGACCCAAAGGGCCTGGTAATGGACTGGGGGGGGTACCCATGCCGTTTGTCTCACTAATTTTCATCCATATTACCGGGACCGGACATTACATTAAAGCTGTAAGCAGTTTTAAATTACTTTTATTCCATTTATGTCATTTTGTGCAGGGACTGTTCTAAGCACGGGAAACATGCGCCACTTTACAGGCATACTATAGACACCCCCAGGTACGATATTTAAAGGAATATTTCACTTTTTTTCACTTTAAACATCATTAAAATCACTGCTCTTGAAAAAACTGACGTTTTTGAAACTTTTTTTTGCATTGATACATGTCCCCTGGGGCAGGACCCGGGTCCCCAAACCCTTTTTAGGACAATACCATGCAAATTAGCCTTTAAAATTAGCACTTTTGATTTTGAACGTTCAAGTCCCATAGACTTCAATGGGGTTCTAACGTTCGTGCAAATTTTCAGTCCGTTCGCAGGTTCTGGTGCGAACCGAACCGGGGGGTGTTCGGCTCATTCTTAGTCACCTCCAAGGAAGATATCCTATCGGCATTCACCAAGTTTTATACCTCTCTATATGTTTCCTCACTTCCTGATGACTTAGATACTGCACTAATGCTCTCCATGTTAGACACGCTAGCACTGGGATGGCTCTCCAATGCAGAGAGGCAATTCCTTGTTTCTGAGATTACATCAGAAGAAGTCACAGTGGCCATTAGGTCTTTCCCAGCAGGAAAGACCCCCGGGCCGGATGGACTGCCCATGGAATATTATAGAGCTCACATAGAACTGCTCGCCCCCAAGCTAGCTCAGATGTTTCAGGCCTGCCTCCAACAGAGCTCCTTACCATCCACTATGAGAGAAGCCCATATTGTTCTCATTTCAAAGCCCAGTAAAGACCCTAAGTAATGTGCCTCTTACAGGCCAATAGCGCTCCTAAACTGTGACTTAAAAATACTAATCAAATTACTGGCCGCTAGGCTTAATAAGATAATTAAATCCCTGATTGACTCTGACCAAACGGGCTTTATGCCGGGTAGATCCACAGACATTAACATATTCATGCCCCCCATACTAATCAGGACACTAGGACCATTGCCACACTTGATATGGAAAAGGCATTTGACACGGTGGAATGGGTGTATCTGTGGGAGGTATTGAGAAGAATGGGTTTCCCCCTGAAATTCATTGACTGGATTCGTACATTGTATACTGGTCCTCAGGCATGCATTAAAATGAATGGCTCCCTGTCTCCTCCATTCCCCCTGCAGAGAGGCACCAGACAAGGATGCCCTCTCTCCCCGGCTTTGTTCACCCTGGCCATGGAACCAATAGCTGAGGCCCTCAGGAGCTTGGCCAAGGTCCGTGGGCTTAGCGTAGGTTGGCTGGAGGAGAGAGTGGCCCTTTACGCTGATGATTTACTCCTTTTTTTAAATGACGCTGGTGACTCTCTGAGGGGCATGCTTGGGATCATGGATGCCTTCTCCACCTTCACGGGACTGAAGGTGAATTGGCACAAGTCTCAGCTCTTTCCGGTGGATGAGGGGGCCAGGTCCTCATCATCCTCCTCGACCCCGCTCCAGTGGGTGGATAAATTTACCTATTTAGGTATCATCATCTCAAGGGAGAGCGGGGACTTTGCCCGGCTTAATCTTGACCTTGTCCTGGCAGTTATTAGATCCAAACTGAAGGCATGGAGCAATTTTCCTCTTTCCCTCATTGGGCGTATCAATCTTCTTAAAATGAAAGTCCTCCCCACACTTACGTATATATTTAGAAATTCCCCACAATGGTTGACCAAAACCTTTTTTAATTCTCTTAAGCAACTCTTCCTCTCATTCATTTGAGGATCAAAGCCACCTAGAATTAGATATACCACTCTGACCAGGCCTGTGGACTGTGGGGGTTTAGCTCTACCTGATTGTCACAAGTAGTGGCCACTCAGCTTGTGACCGCCCATTGGTGGTTGCAGCCGGACCTGACCAATTCTGTGACGGTGCTGGAGGCGGCTATAGTGGGGTCTCTGGAGGCCTTGAAGGGGCTTCTATTCAGGGGACCAAAAACACCTCACTCCCTCACCCGTTCTATGCGCACCACTATGCGAGCGTGGAAGGTGGGAGAGGCCCTGAGGATACCCCAGTCAAACTTTTGGTCTCCTCACACTCCACTGTGGCTGAATCCTAACCTATCACAGTTTAATACTATCCCGGATCCACAGGCCTGGGCCAAATATAAAATAGTGACCCTTGAACATGTAATCTTCAATGGGGAGCTCATTCCCTTTCACGTATTGCGTACCAAATTTAATGTACCCGCTAAGGCCCACTTTCGGTATCTTCAAGTCGCTCATGCCTATAGGTGTCAGTTCTTAGGCCAACCGATTTTATTGGAATATTCAGAACTCGAATCCACCCTTTGGGTGAAGGATCTCAAGAAACCCACGTCTCAGATCTATGGGTCCCTGCTGGTCACTGCCATTCCCGAGTTGTCCTACTTCTGCAGGAAATGGGTGGGGAACATTCCTGGAAATGGATGAAGATGACTGGAGGGAGATCTTGGACTTTCCATTCTCCCCTCTGGTCTCGGCCAGGGACAAACTGGTCCAATACAAGATCGTACACAGAGTTTATTACACGCCCCACAGGCTGCACCAGATGTTGCCGGCATATTCTCCGGCATGCTGGCGCTGCTCCTACCAGCCGGGGGACTTCTTTCATATTTTCTGGACTTGCCCAGTAATTGTACAGTATTGGAAAGAAGTACTTCAAGTGATCACTAGAATCATTAAGATTAGTATTCGTATGATCCTAAACACTGTCTACTGGGACTAGTGGACCAAATGCCAATACTCAGAGCTAGGAAAATACTAATATCTCTGTTACTATACTATGCACGTAAAGCCATCACGATGACCTGGAAACAGTCATCTCCCCCTCTGTTAGATTCTGGAAGAGCCTAGTGAATGCCAGTTTGCCCCTTTATAAAGCCACCTACTCGGGCAGGGGTTGTCCCCAAAAATTTGAAAAGGTATGGACCTATTGGTTAGATGATAATACCACGGCAACTGATACAGTAACCAGTTCCTTAATTAGCATTATGGTTATAATCTGTTGGCAAGTTGACCCAATATCTCTTGTTCATTTCTCCTGTTAGTTCAATGCAGAGCTTGGATTTTCTTGAATTAAAACCTCTCCCCCCATTGGGGTATAGTTAAGTAAGTTTGTTTATGTTGAATGATGTGCCCTGGTGCAGTCTATAGCCGCATCAGAGGATATGCCCCTGCGTGGGCAATGTTTCGCCCCTGTGTGGGTACCTTTTGTATGACAATATAAAACTTAATATAAAGATTTTGCAAAAAAAAAAGAAAAACAGCGAATAAAAATCAAGTGACGTAAAATCAACTGTTTCCACCTGAATGCCGGGTTGGCCAGTGAATGGGGGAAGTACGGGTGCTGCAGAAGTGGTGGGTTCCCAATTAGGATTGGCAAATGCAACAGGAAGGGCACTATGGGCACGACGGGTCTGTGTTTGTCTTCTTGGTGGCAGCGGGTGAACTACTTGTGCTTGCCACCTCACCAGCTTGAACTGCACTTATGGGACTCGCCACATCACCACGTGATACTGCAGTGCTGGATTGACTACGACCAGGGTGTACTAGGTCGTTGATGCTTGCCAGTTCACCAGCAGGAATAGTGGCGCTAGTACTGCTCTCCTCCATATGAGAGACCTGCGGTTCTTGCACATCAACGACAGAAGAAGAAGTTCAGGGTCTGGTATGCCAGACCTTGGCAGGGACTACAACTCCGTCGTCAGAGCTATCTGTCATAGAGCTGCTGTCCTCAACAGGATCGTATTCTGAGCCTGAATCTGACAGATGAGTGACTTCCTCTTCACTATCTGTCATGCTCAGAAATGTGTAGGCCTCTTCACTAGTGTACCTTCGATTTTCCATTTTGGGTTCTAAATTTAGTGGTACACTAATGAGACTGTTAATGACTGTATCAAAACGCTACCAAAAAACTGTTAGCAATCGCAGGGATCAAGCATGACTCTGTGAATGCTGCAGTTATGTGTGCTTAGTGTTTTGTAAGTGACAGTGATCGATCGATTATGCACTTGGGTGGGCTGGGCTGGGCGGAGGGGCAAAACGCAAGTGCTAGCAGGTATCTGGGCTGATCCCGCTAACACTGCGTTTTTGGGAACCCTAAACTGCTGGGGACGCTAGTATAGATCTGATCATATCAGATATTGATCTGTTCAGACACTATACCACTAAGGGAGGTGTATGCTGTGTGCGTGGTTGTTAGCGGTACTGGCACTAACCTGATGCTGCCTGAGGTGACGCAGACCCTATCTGACCCTAAAAACTTGTATCACCTTCCGGGTGATCAGGGGGTTAAACCTTTATTAGGTAATAAATAGCGGGTGCCCTGACACTAAAAAAAACAAACTAACTAACCAGCGTCACCCCTAATTCCCCGTACACACGGTCGGATTTTCCGATGGAAAATGTCCGATCAGAGCATGTTGTCGGAAATTCCGACCATGTGTGGGCTCCATCGGACATTTTCCATCGGATTTTCCGACACACAAAGTTGGAGAGCAGGAGATAAAATTTTCCGACAACAAAATCCGATCGCGTCAATTCCGACCGTGTGTGGCCTGTTCCAACGCACAAAGTGCCACGCATGCTCAGAAGAAATTCCAAGACGGAACAGCTCGTTCTGGTAAACTTAGCGTTCGCAATGGATACAGCACTTTCGTCACGCTGCAATGTTAAAAATGGTTTAATACAGCGCACTCTCTTCTTCTTTATAATGTGACAAGAATTAAGTAGTTTTGCTGCTCATATTCACACACACTTCTCACAAAGTTTTATTTTTGTTTTTTATTGGGATTCCCTGAATATATTGTTATTAGTTGTCACATCTGACTGAATTTTTTTTATTTAATTTTTTGGGGGATTTTAAGCCTTTTATTTTTTTTAATGTTTGAATTTTTTCAAAGGCTGATCTTTGTTCAATGTTATTTTTATTTTTACTCCAGAATATTTTTGTGTGTGTTTTGTGTGTCAAGTTACCCCAACACCATTGATATCTTTTATTATTTAATCTCAAGGAGATTGTTTGTTGTTGGTGTCCCTTGTTCATTTCACATTGTATATTTGAGATGTACCTGAATCCTCACAAACCAACTGTCCTTTTTGAAGTAAAACACATAGGAGAGTATAATTCAAAACAAAAATCCTTTATTAAGGGCTCAGAACCAAACAAAGAGGAAGGCAACACTGGATCAACAGGAGAAATTAGCAAAGCCTGGGGCAGACATCAATTCTTGAACATCAAAATTGGTGGCCTGAGGAGTCCATATGTAAGGGAGGCCAGTCTGGTCCAGAAGTCCCAGAGATCCGGAAAGCAGCAGATGACATCTGTGTCCCCAGGCTGTGGTACCACAAGAGGCTGCATTTTTTGGCCGACCAGACTGGATCCAGGGTCCTCACTTTCGGGTCTTCCTTTCACGCTTCATTCCAGGCTGTGGCTGCGCAGTTGGAGATGTGGCAGGAGGAGGAGTAGGACCTGGAGGAGGACTGGGAGGACCTGGAGGAGAAGGAGGAGGAGGAGGACCTGCAGGAGGAGGACCATCGCAAAGGTGTGTCTGAGCTGTCATTTGGCCCCTCATACCTTTGTTAAGAGCCTCCAATATGAGCGCCTCACACAAGACTTGTTGGCCCTCCTCCATCCTCTGCATTTTATAGGCAATGGTGGCAGCAATGTCCTCCTCCACGGTCTGTTGTGCTCCCAGGACCTCTGTAGCCCTCCAAAAGAGTCCTCCGGTAGCCTCCTCTAGGGCACTCCTCCTACTGCCACTTTCTCTTTTCAGGGGGGGTGGAGGGACCTGCAGATCAGCCAGCCAGCTCGGCCCGGCCACCTCCTGGCTGAGACTTCCCTGTGTATGAAAAAGGGACATGGTTGTAATGTTTTGCTTCATCAATCACAATCCTAAATTAGTACTCCAAACTAACATCTAGGTAACATCATTGATTGGACAAGCAGAAATATTTAGAGGAATGCTATACCTGGCTCAATCTGGGCTCCTCCACATGTTGCCTGGAAGGCCCAGGTTGGGCGTCAGAAGCCTCAGCCGGGGGGGAAGGAAGCGTGGAAGGAAGACTGGAGAGGGATGGCCTGGGTTCAGTCTGGCCTGCCAGAAAATGCAGCCTGTCATAGTACAACATCCTGGGGACATAGATGTCATCTGCTGCTCCGGATCTCTGTGAATCCTGGACTTTATTGCACTCCCTTAGATATGTACTCCTCAGGCCACCAATTAAGATCTTTAAATAGGTGATGTCTGCCGTGGGGATCACCTGCTTCACAATTTCACACAATTGCACCAGTGCTGCCTTCCTCTTTGCTTGGTTCTTGTAATGGGGGTGTTTAATCTCCCACAGACATGGCAGCTCCCTTAAGATATCTAGGAATACTGACATGAAGTCATTGTCTTTCACTAAGATATCCATGTTCACTGCAAGACACAACACAAGACAAAGCCTAATGTCAGACAAAACTCTCCTAATCTTGTTACAATATAGGCTTCAATGTAGAAGCAGTATAGGCACAAGTTTGTCTCTTACCTTCGTTCTTACGATCGGCGCGTCCAATGCTCCTTCCTCCGCTCACAGATCATACGTAATACGCACGCGTGTTACGCTTTATACACACTGCGCATGCGTGTAACTCCGCCCGCCCCTGACATTCTTTCTAGTCTATTCCCCGCCCCTTTTCGTTCGGCGCAGTGGGGGAAGAGCACATGGCGGAGTCACAGCAGGTGCGTGCTAATTGCAGGAACGAGGAGGAGGAGGAGGAAAGGCCGGATCCGGACACGTCCCGATCCAGAAGGAGACGTTTTAAGGCCACAAATATGTCCTTTGGGGAGATGTTGGAGATGGTCGACATCATAAAGAAGTCTGACTATGACGGAAAGTATGGGCCTTACCCCAACCCCAACATCAGAAAGGCAAAGATCATGGCGAAATTGGTCAAAAGCCTTCACAAGAATTTCGGGGTACGACGATCGAAAGATCAGCTCAGGAAGGGTGGTTGGACCTGAAGTTAAGAGAGCCAGAGCAGTACTGAAAGATCCGGAAAGTGCTGCAAAAAAGCAAGTAGTTGTGCTGTGTCCCTATTCTTTCTGTCTTTATTGCATTTGTGCTGCTCCATGTGCTTTTCTTAATTGTACAGTTTAAAAGGGCAACTTTAATGTTCATGGACCCATTATTCGTTCGTATCAAACATTTTTCTTTCGGCCTCTAAAACACCATTGTTTAGGCCATATGCATTTTCCCACATTTTTTTGGGCCTACTTGGATGCCAAATAGTTGTTTGTGTAGATGGGTTTGTTACTAGAATGAAATGCCAACTAGATTCTGTGTAAGAAGAGGACACTGAGCAGCTGTTTTCACATCTGGACACTGGAGCACTAGTGTAGGACACAAGAACACCATTTTTATTAGGGGGCCACACAGGTGCTCCAGTGTATACTATAGGGGGGTCTCCATCTGTGAAGCTTGTACTAAACAGGTAAAGTATTGCAGCTTGACAAAGGCCAATAAAAAAAAATACATCTTGGAACTCGGCTAAAATAGACAATTGTACCCCACTTCCAAGCAATGTTTCCTATTTCTAGTTCTGCCATCAAATATCTGTGTGCTAATTATACCATTTTTGTTTTACATAGGGGAGAAAAGACTCGGAGGACACCCCTCATCCGAGGAGACCATAGACCCTCCACCTCTGGAAGAAGGGGAACTAACACCAACCCAAGAAGAGCAGGAGGAAGAAGAAGATGTGGTGGAGATTGGCACCACAACAGGTGAGTGTCTGCGACCACAGGCTCAGGTAAAAGAGATGGATAGTGGCAGATTTTTGAGACCTGTTTTTGTTTTCTTTCTCTCTTTTTAGGTGATCGTGATGTTGTGGATCCAGAACGTTTCACATCAGAAAGTGCCCAGATCCTGATCGGGGAGATCATGGGGTGTCATGTCGAACTGCAAAACATACAGCAAAAAATCAATGATGTTATTAAAAAAAAATAATAACATCATTGATGTTTTGGGGCGAATTTAAAACCCCACAAAATCACTTTTTGGATTGTGGTCCAATCTTTTAAATATTTTTGCAATGTTTTGAAAAGCCAAATTTGGAGGATGCACACAGTGTGCCAACATGTGCTATCTGCCATCATGGGAGATCAATGGACGCGTTTTGGGGGTGCAACACCTTCCTCAATTAAAAAGTAGCGTTGAGGAAGGGCTTGCTCCCCCAAAACACGTCCCTTGATCCCCCCTGATGGCAGATAGCACATGTTGACATTCCTAAATTGGTGTGCATCTTCCAAATTTGGCTTTTCCAGGGGTGATTTCCCCCCATCTGAACGCTATATCAAACACAGTTCCTAAATACTGATGTCTGATATAGCCTTCAGGTTTTACCTAATGTGAACTTTGTAAGTTCAAGTTTTTTGGCTTTCTTGTTGGTTTCACACAGGCCTGTTTAATCTGAAATGGACATTTCGATTTTTGATAACGCTACTGCAAAAATTGTTATACAACAAACATGTTGGTTTGTTTTAAAAACCTTTGGTAAATGCACATGTGATTGTGCAGGTATAAAAAAGTTGCTTACTCAAGAATGTATGGATTATTGTCTCAACACTACAATACAACACTTTTGGGGTGATGTAATTGCTGTTTTCTGCAAAAATGGGTGTTATTTCCTAAGGGCAAATCCTCTTTGCACTACAAGTGCAGTTTCAGTGCAGTTGCAAGTGCACTTGTAGTGAAATGTGTTTTTGCATTTAGGAAATAACAGCCAACAGTGCTTTGTTTAAGGTTACACAATCACGACATTTTCTGGACTCAACACATTTCTGTCAGGGTCAGCTAAAACAAACACAAGCAGTAAATGTCCACCAAGAATTTCTTTTTTTTTATTATAAAAAGGCTTCACAGATTGTCTGGCATATTGATAGCCCCCCTACCCGCAAAGAACTCCAGGTAGCGTAACCGGACATCATGGGCACTCAGGGAGGGCAAGCCAGGACGGCCACTTTCAAGCACCGTCAGTGTGGTTTGATGTAGGATTCCGGCCTCAGGCCCAACTGAGCCAGCATAGTTGGCTGAATGTTTCCTTAAAAAGTTATGGAGAACACAGCACGCCAGTATAATATGGTTCAGTTTATACTCCGCCATATGGATGGGTGTCAGAAATAGTCGGAACCGGCTGGCCAGGATTCCAAATGTGTTCTCCACCACTCTTCGGGCTCTGGCCAGCCGGTAATTAAAAACCCTCTGTTCCGGGGTGAGGGTCCTCATTGGGAATGGCCGCATCAGGTGGTCCCCCAGCGCAAATGCTTCATCAGCAACGAACACAAATGGGATTTCTTCAACATTGTCCTCTGGAGCTGGCAAGTCCAAGCTGCCATTCTGGAGACGCCTGTAAAACTCCCTCTGGGCGATGACTCCACCATCGGACATCCGGCCATTTTTCCCCACGTCCACATACAGGAAGTCGTAATTAGCCGACACCACCGCCAACATCACTATACTATTGAACCCCTTGTAATTATAATAGTACGACCCCGAGTTGGGTGGTGGGACGATGTGGACGTGTTTCCCATCAATTGCCCCTCCGCAGTTAGGAAAGTCCCACCGCTGGGCAAAGTGGGAGGCCACAGTCTGCCATTCCTGTGGCGTGGAAGGAAACTGTTGAGGAAAAAACAATAAACATTACTATTTTTTCACAGAAACATGGCAAGCAGATTAGGCACAAACATTATGTGGCAACCTCCAGATAGCATTTAGTAAGGGGAATTTAACAAGGCCAAAGTATAAGGTACACCTATCATATTCCCCCTCCCCCCCTCTCATGGGCCATTTCTAACATTATAGGGGGGGGATCTTGGACAGGTAACCCTCTTCACTTCATTGAGAGCTGAATGCCTAAATAATGGGTATTACTTGGAACAGCCCCTCCTTAGTTACGCTATTGGCAGACCACTGGACAGGTAAGAAGTGTCATAATACAAAGATATAAATACACATTGTACACATTTGAGGACATTTGGACATTCTGCTATTACCTATCAAGAAATTAATAGAATACAAAACTTGAAACAGTACCATTGGAAAGTATACAGGCAGGCCCTTGCACTACATGCTTCTGGCAATTCATCCATAAATCTGACCAGTAAAGAGGTGGGTATAGTGTGTATGGGTTTGGCAAAGTCAGCAGATAGATGATTGAGGATACATAGAGAATTGGGATCAGCTGACTTAGCAGTTGGGGGAGGGAGGGTTACAAAAAATTATTTGGGGACACCAACAAAAAAAGCCTCTGGCACTCTGCCAGAATTTAAATAACAATTCCAAACATTTTAGGGGGTGTTTGGGGTAAAGCACTACTATAGAGCTGATAAAATACATTGTTAAGTGACTACATGAGGTGAATATAGGCCAGGAGACACCATGCTGGGGAGGTTATTGAAGGGCAAATATGTATGAAGGACCTAAAATAATAATTACATAAAAATCCAGCATGCATGAGGACAAAGGGGACATTCACAGCATATTACAATCATGGTAATTAGGGAATGAGGAAAGAAATACAATATATTAGCAAACATTCAATACAATAAAATGTGATATAAAAGGATAAAAATCTTACCTTCATATACTCCTTCTGCAGGACCTGTATGATGGCAGAACAGGTCTCTGGGATGATGATACCCAGAGCCTGGGGGGAGATGCCTGTCGAGAACTTCAAGTCCTGCAGGCTTCTCCCTGTAGCCAAATACCGCAGGGTAGCGACCAACCTATGCTCCGGAGTGATGGCTTGCCTCATCCAGGTATCCTGCCTGCTGATATAGGGGGTCAGCGAAGCCAACAAACGGTGAAACACGGGGTCCGTCATCCTGAGAAAGTTCCTGAAATCATCGGGATTTTTCTCACGGATCTCACGGAGCAAAGGCATATGAGAGAACTGGTCACGCTGAAGCAACCAATTCTTTGTCCATGAACTCCTCCCCACCCTGTTCATGGACTGGACTTGTGTCAAGGTCAGGACCCCAACACCAAGCCCCCGCACAGCACGAACTCTACGAGGAGTACGCATACGAAACATGGCTAGAAAACGGTCGGCTGCTCAGAACGAAGTAACAGAACGCACTGAAGAACAGCAAGGCCTGTGAAGAGCAAACTGAAAACCAGTAACGAACGAACAAGAATACAATGACTACTTAAAGTCACGCGGAACTTGCTTGCACGCACTGAAGAGCAGATACAAACCCACAAGTACAAACTGAACGGCAGAAAACGATCTGAAAGCCACGAGTCTGAAAAAGCGCAAATCGTCTCTCACCAAACTTTTACTAACACGAGATTAGCAAAAGGAGCCCCAAGGGTGCCGCGCTTGGTTCTGAAACGGCCTTTTCTAGTCTCTTCGTACGTGATGTACGTGACCGCGTGGTTGGCGATCAGATATTCTGACAACTTTGTGTGACCGTGTGTAGACAAAAAAAGTTTGAGCCAACATCCGTCGGAAAAAATCCTAGGATTTTGTTGTCGGAATGTCCGAACAAAGTCCGACCGTGTGTACGCCCTATAACAGTTATACGGTGATCACTGGTGAAAGGGTTAACTAGGGGGCAATCAGGGGGTTAAAACCTTTACTAGGTAGTATATGGGGGTCCCTGACGCTATAAAACCCTGACGGCGAACCTAAATACTTACCTCCCTAACTAGCGTCACCTGTGACACTAATACAGTGATCAGAAAAACGATTGCTTAGTGACACTGGTGATGGGGGTGATCACAGGGTTAAACCTTTATTGGGGGGTTAGGGGGGTACCCTAGACCTGAAGGGGCCTAACAATAACTGCCCTACCACTTATAACTGTCACAAATGACACCAATAAAGTAATCAGCAAAAAAAACAACTGCTATTGGTGTCACTGTGACAGGGGGTGCGGGGGGGGGGGTGAAAAGTGTGCCTAGAGTGTTCTACTGTTCGTGTGGTATTTGGTGCACTTACTTGGATGCCTTCAATCCTCGGCGCTGGAACGAAAAGACCGACAAGAGGAGAGATGACATCACTTCCTCTGCCGCTGTTTACATTACAGCAGCAGAGGAAGATTCTCATTAGTTGGGAGCGATCGCGAGGGGGTGGCCATGAATAAGTGGCCTCCCCCTCAGCACGGATTGCTCCCCTAACGATGCCGACCGCCTCAGGCACCGGGGGGGTGTGATGTGCCCCCCGCCCGCGGGAGGCAAATCACATATCAGATACTTGATTTTGCCTGCCCGTGCCATTCTGCCGCAGTATATCTGCGTTAGGCGGTTGGCAAGTGGTTAAGATGCCATCCCCTTTGGTGCTTCTAGGTGTACCCTCTAGCTTGTGCATAAGCACACTCTGTGGTTGTTGTGTCCATCAGACACAGCAGATCACAAAATGAGGGAAAAGAGCCAATGAAATTGGTTCTTTACCATGTGATCACGTTGACCAACCACAGCAATCACACATGTAAACAAAGTCTGCACTTTGCAGCCAGATCTCTGTTTCCCCTCAATTAAAGCAAATGAAAAAGAGTGTTTGCAATTGGCAGCATCATTTCTCACAGTGCACTCAAGTCATCCACACAGTATCCCTGATCACTACCCACACCAGTACACAACATCACCAGACCAAAGTAGTCAGCTACAATGTCCCTATTTGCTGCCACAACAGTACGTGGTGTCACTAGACAATCTCAGCCAGTCACAGTGTCTCTGAGTGATAATGACACCAGTACACAGTGTCACCAGACTAGTGCAGGAAGCTACAGTGTCCCTTATGGCCACCACACCGTGTCCATGATTGATAGCCACACCTGTGCCATTGTTACCAGACCAGTGCAGCCAGCCACAGTATTTCTATTGCTGCCACACCAAACCCAGTATTTACAGACCAGTGTGTGCCAGCAACAGTGTTCCTAATCACTAACACACCACTCATAGTGTCACAAAACCAGTGCAGCCAGCCACAGTGTTCCTGTTCCCTACCACACCGGTGTCAGTGTCACCAAACCAGAGCAATCAGCAACAGTGCTAGTGTAGTCAGCAAGTGTCCTGATCACTAACAACATCAGTGTGAATGTTACCAGTGTCAGTTTAACCACATGCTGACCGGGCCATAGCTGAAAGATGGCTACAGCGCGGTCAGCTTATTCTGGGTGGGTGTCCATGGATGTCCTCACAGAATCGGGACCACCGGGTCCCCCAGATCACGGTAAATTGCCACTGATAGCGGCCGTTTACCACAAGATCACTCAGTCGAATGACGGAGCATCACTTGTAAACAAACCGACGTCATGTCATGACGCCGGTTCCTCCCTCCCCTCTATGTACCGATTGGTACAGTATGAGAGGAGAGAGGAAGAGATAGTTTGCAGTGCTGTGGGCACTACAGATCCAGCCCACAGCGCTGCTCAGTGCCTATACTATGGCAATACTCTGCAATACTATGGCAATACTCTGCCAATACTCTGCCAATACTCTGCCAATACTCTGCCAATACTATGGCAATACTCTGCCAATACTATGGCAATACTCTGCCAATACTATGGCAATACTCTGCCAATACTCTGCCATAAATTTTAACAGGAACAAAGAATTTTTTTTTACCAAATTTTCAGTCTTTTTTGATTTATAGCACAAAAAATAAAAAACCCAGCTGTGATTAACCACTTGCCGACTGCCTCACGCAGATATACTGCGGCAGAATGGCACGGGCAGGCAAAGTAACGTATGGGTACGTTACTTGTTTTTTTCTGGCTCTCCTGTCCCAACAGGGAACCTGAGAATGCAGCCGTTGATTCTGCCAGCTGACCATAGAGCTGATCAGAGACCAGAATGGCTCCAATCATCTCTATGGCCTAAGAAACCGGAAGCTATGAGCATTTCATGACTTAGATTTCGCCGGATGTAAACAGCGCCATTGGGAAATTGAGAAAGCATTTTATCACACTGATCTTGGTGTGGTCAGATGCTTTTAAGGCAGAGGAGAGATCTAGGGTCTAGTAGACCCCATTTTTTTCAAAAAAAGAGTACCTGTCACTACCTATTGCTATCATAGGGGATATTTACATTCCCTGAGATAACAATAAAAATGATCAAAAAAAAAAAAAAAAATGAAAGGAACAGTTTAAAAATAAGATAAAAAAGCAAAAAAAAATAAAGAAAAAAAAAAGAAGCACCCCTGTCCCCCCCTGCTCTCGCGCAAAGGCGAACTCAAGCGTTGGTCTGGCGTCAAATGTAAACAGCAATTGCACCATGCATGTGAGGTATCACTGCGAAGGTCAGATCAAGGGCAGTAATTCTAGCAGTAGACCTCCTCTATAAATCTAAAGTGGTAACCTGTAAAGGCTTTTAAAGGCTTTTAAAAATGTATGCAGTTTGTCGCCACTGCATGTTTGTGTGCAATTTTAAAGTATGTCATGTTTGGTATCCATATACTTGGCCTAAGATCATCTTTTTTATTTCAAACATTTGGGCAATATAGTGTGTTTTAGTGCATTACAATTAAAAAACGTGTGTTTTTTCCCCAAAAAATGTGTTTGAAAAATCGCTGCGCAAATACTATGTGAAAAAAAAAATGAAACACCCACCATTTTAATCTGTAGGGCATTTGCTTTAAAAAAATATATAATGTTTGGGGGTTCAAAGTAATTTTCTTGCAAAAAAAAATATTTTTTCATGTAAACAAATAGTGTCAGAAAGGGCTTTGTCTTCAAGTGGTTAGAAGAGTGGGTGATGTTGTGTGACATAAGCTTCTAAATGTTGTGCATAAAATGCCAGGACAGTTCAAACCCCCCCAAATGACCCCATTTTGGAAAGTAGACACCCCAAGCTATTTGCTGAGAGGCATGTCGAGTCCATGGAATATTTTATATTGTGACACAAGTTGCGGGAAAAAGACAAATTTTTTTTTTGCACACAGTTGTCACTAAATGATATATTGCTCAAACATGCCATGGGAATATGTGAAATTACACCCCAAAATACATTCTGTTGCTTCTCCTGAGTACGGGGATACTTTTTGGGAGCCTAGCTGCATATAGGACCCCAAAAACCAAGCAGCACCTTCAGGATTTCTAAGGGTGTAAATTTTTGATTTCACTCTTCACTGTCTATCACAGTTTTGGAGGCCATGGAATGCCCAGATGGCACAACCCCCCCCCCCCAAATGGCCCCATTTTGGAAAGTAGACACCCCAAGCTATTTGCTGAGAGGTATGGTGAATATTTTGCAGACCTCGCTTTTTGTCACAAACTTTTGAAAATTGAAAAAAGAAAAAAAATACATTTTTCTTTTCTTTCTTCATTTTCAAAAACAAATGAGAGCTGCAAAATACTCACCATGCCTCTCAGCAAATAGCTTGGGGTGTCTACTTTCCAAAATGAGGAAATTTGGGGGGGTTTGTGCCATCTTGGCATTTTATGGCCTTGGAAACTGTGATAGGTAGTGAAGCATGTTTGAGCAATATATCATTTAGTGACAACTTTGTGCAAAAAAAAAAAAAAAAAGTTTGTCATTTTCCCGCAACTTATAAAAAATATAAAATATTCCATGGACTCAACATGCCTCTCAGCAAATAGCTTGGTGTGTCTACTTTCCAAAATGGGGCCATTTGGGGGGGCGTTTGAACTGTCCTGGCATTTTATGGCCTTCAAAACTGTGATAGGTAGTGAGGAGTGAATCAAAAATTTACGCCCTTAGAAATCCTGAAGGCGGTGATTGGATTTCGGGGCCCCGTACGCAGCTAGGCTCCCAAAAAGTCCCACACATGTGGTATCCCCATACTCAGGAGAAGCAGCTAAATGTATTTTGGGGTGCAATTCCACATATGCCCATGGCCTGTGTGAGCAATATATCATTTAGTGGCAACTTTTTGTAATTTTTTTTTTTTGTCATTATTCAATCACTTGGGACAAAAAAAAATAATATTCAATGGACTCAACATGCCTCTCAGCAATTTCCTTGGGGTGTCTACTTTCCAAAATGGGGTCATTTGGGAGGGTTTTGTACTGCCCTGCCATTTTAGCACCTCAAGAAATAAGATAGGCAGTCATAAACTAAAAGCTGTGTAAATTCCAGAAAATGTACCCTAGCTTGTAGACGCTATAACTTTTGCACAAACCAATAAATATATGTTTACTGACTTTTTTTACCAAAGACATGTGGCTGAATACATTTTGGACTAAATGTATGACTAAAAATGAGTTTATTGTATTTTTTTATAACAAAAAGTAGAAAATATTGTTTTTTTTTTAAATTTTTGGTCTTTTTCCGTTTATAGAGCAAAAAATAAAAAATGCAGAGGTGATCAAATACCATCAAAAGAAAGCTCTATTTGTGGGAACAAAAGGACGCTAATTTAGTTTGGGTACAGCATTGCATGACCGCGCAATTAGCAGTTAAAATGATGCAGTGCCAAATTGTAAAAAGTGCTCTGGTCAGGAAGGGGGTAAATCCTTCCGGGGCTGAAGTGGATAAATACCACCAAAAGAAAGCTCTATTTGTGTGAAAAAAGGACAAACATTTCAAATGGGTACAGTGTTGCATGACTGAGTAATTGTCAAAGTGTGAGAGCACCGAAAGCTGAAAATTGGTCTGGTTAGGAAGGCGGTTTAAGTGCCCAGCGGTCAAGTGGTTAAGCCAGCAATATTGTTGTCATTGCCATACCAGTACAGTATTTCTGTAGACAGTGAAGCCAGCGACATTGTCTTGATCGCTAGCCACACCAGTGCTGGTGTCACCAGAGCCAGTGAATGCCAGCAACATTGTTCCTGATCACTGCCACACCTGTACAGTATCACCATAATCAGTGTAAGCCAACACCAGTAACCTGATTGCCAGCTGCAGGAAAGACGGGGTCATCTAGTACCATTATAAGCTAAAACAGGTGTCCTGATCATCAACAAGTACCAGTATCATTAGATACCAATACAGCCACTGCCAAAAAGTTTCAAAAACTGTACACTAGTGAGGAAGCCTTTCAAACTGAGTATGACTGAACGTGCCGAGCCCGTCAGGAAGTCGGCACGGCGCAGCACTAATCACAATCAGTGAGACATTTCCCGATGTGCGGCTGCAGAGATCAGGAAATGCATCCCTACCTGTGATTAGCGCTGCGCTGAGCCGACTTCCTGGCGAGCTCGGCACGTTCAGCATGCGAACACGCCGGAGCTCATCCTTACTTGTGTGATCTTGCTTGAGCCAGCTTGTATTTTCTCTGTGCATTACTGTGTATGACCTGGCTTGCGCTGACATTTTTGATTTTGTACTGTTTGGAATCTGATCTACTTGTATGTGACCTGGTTTGTCTGGACTATGCTTCTGTCTGACCCTTCTGTATTATTAAACTTTCTATTGCTACTTGGTCTGCTTGGACCTACTCCTCCTATGCACTGCTGTCCTGTTGACATCTGCAGTAGTGCACTACAAGTACCAGCCAGCCTGCTCTGCCTAAAGTTCTGCTTATGGTATGTGCTCTTGTTTACTAAACTGTCTGCACAATCAGAACTGTTTTCCCTGCTCCTGACCGGACAGCATCATGAGCTATTCAGTTGAAGGTGACTTTATAGATTCTCGGATGTTCGCCCTATAACTTGGCTGTTAACACAAGCAAGTTCAGGAACTGGCTACCCAGCTCACTAAAGTGCAATTTCCTCCTCCTACTACCACAGTCAATGCTCTTAACCATTTTTTTTAAAAGATCCCTTTACCTGATCATTGCGTTTCTGTAACTTCTGTAAAACAGCAGCAAGTTAAAGCCATCCTTGTCTGGCTCTGAAACACGGAGGGAGAAAAATCATCATTTTGCTACTGCAAGGTAGCCCCCAGCCCTGGGCCTTTACCCTCAAACTAAACTGTCCTGTTAACAGTAGATGCCTTCTTTGGAGTCCTGGGCTTGTTTATGATGACCCAGATTATGCTTCTGCTGTTGAATAAACCCTGCATAACTTACAGCAAGGGGCCAACTTTGCTGGGATATAATATTTGGAGTTTCGCAGGTGGACCCCAGAATCTGGATGAAATGATGCAGCACTCAGCAACCAAGTCCAAATTGGCCTATCCGAAGCAATTAAAGATACTTTGGTCAACAAGCCCTACCCAGCTTTACTGGAGGAGGCCATAAAATTGTCCATCAGAATTGATCACCCTTTGCATGGGAGGAGACTGGAATTTGATGCAAAACCTGTTTGATAACCAGGAGGAAAGACATTGGTAGTGTGAATTTGCTATTATCACATGCTTATAGCAATACAGCATGTCCTGGCAATCTGGCACTGTGCTGCTTGAAAGCAAGAGTGGAAATCAGTTGAAGTCTGTTGGCTTTCCTTCTCTTTGCCATTTATATTGGCTTTTCTGCCTGTGTATGCTCATCATCCCCTAACAAGTTACAGCAGTGATGCTGTGTAGTGTTGTATTCTGTCGAAGTTTGTTTACACACTGATCCAATACAAATGTATTTATCTGTCAGCTGGTCAGTGCATGGAGATGAAACTAGGCATATCACCTTTTTGATTAACAGGTTGTCTGCCTATGAAAACACAGGATCCTATTGCTCAACACTGGATATATTGTGACCTGTGGATCTGGCAGGCTTTATCTGTAACAAATGATTATACTGCTTGTATGCCCAGTACTAATTTTACTTCACAGCATACTGGATTTGTCACATGTATAAATGTTCATTCATCTGCTATCATTTTGCTTTGTATCATTGTTCATTTGGCAGCAAGTTACCTTTGGGGGCTTGATTTATGATGATCCAGATTGTGCTGCTGTTGAATCAACCCTGAATAACTTACAGGAAGGGGCCAAATCTGCTGAGATATATTATTCAGAATTTTGCAGCTAGGCCCTGAAATCTGGATGGAATGATGCAGCACTCAGCAACCATTTCCTAATTTGGCCCATCTGAAGCAATTAAAGACACTTTGGTCAACTAGCCCCTACCCAGCTTCACTAGAGGAGGAAATAAAATTGTTCATCAGAATTGATCGCTCTCTGCAGGAGAAGGACTGGAATTTGGCAAAACTGATGCAAAACCTGTTTGATAACCGGAAAGACAATGGTACTGCGAGTTTTCTGTTATATCAATACAGTGTGTCCTGGCACTCTGGCACTGTGTGGCTTGCAAGCAAGAGTGGAAATCAGTTGAAGTCTGTTGGCTTTTCTTCTATTTGCCATTTATACTGGTGTGTCTGCCTGTGTATGCTCATCAATCCCTAACAAGTTACAGCAGTGAAGCTGTGTAGTTTGTTTACACACTGATCTACTACAAATGTATTAATCTGCCAGCTGGTCAGTGCTTGAAGATGAAACTAGGCATATAACCTTCTTGATTAACAAGGTTTGTGGCCATGAAAACACAGGATCCTTTTGCTCAACACTGGATATATTGTGACCTGTAGATCTGGCAGGGTTTATCTGTACCAAATGATTATAATTCTTGTGTGCCCAGTACTGATTTTTATTCACAGCATACTCGATTTGTCACATGTATGGATGTTCATTCATCTATCATTTTGATTAGTATCATTTTTCATTTGGCAGCAAGTTACCTTTGGGGGCTCGATGCTTTATGATCATACTTGCATTTGAATGTCATTATGTTGCAGTTTGACCATGTGTTTTAGTGTTTCCAGATATTTTTTTGGCTTCATGAGAACTTCCAAGGCGTGTTGACAACATTATAATAATTTTAACTACATAGTGGTTTTTAGCCTGAGGGTGTCATACAAGTAAGGATGACTATTATGTATTTTGTGTCTTAGTAAACCTTTGATATGTTTACATTCATCCCTAATTACCTTTTCTTGTTGTTTTTCTACTGTTTACTCAGTTTGGGATAGTTGCATTTGCATACATTAACTCAATATACTTTTCCCTATGTGGAGTTATATCTTTTATTGATGTGTATTGAGATGGAACCTATGCATTCCTTGACACTCATTTCTGCCCCCTCCAGTGCCATGTCTGAGGAGGAACCTATGAAGATAGGTTCCACCTGTTTATCTGCTTAGGAACGCACTCACTGTCATAGCATGGAAATGTGTTCATGTTGTGGCCTCAAAGGTCATATGCTTCAATCTTGCCCCACACATCCTGGAAACTCCAGGACCCTAGGTGATTGTGAAAAGGTCACTCTAGGTCTGCTTTCAACTCTTCAAAAGGACAATTGCTTAAAGATCCTTGCCACTATCCATTATGGGTCTGGGTCCCATGAGCTGCTGGCCTTTGTGGATTCTGGAGCCGCTGCAAATTTTATTGACCAAGCTCTAGTCTTCTGCTTGTCTGTGAAAACTCATGCTCTGGAATGTCCTGTCCTCCTGATTTCTGTGAATAATCAGACTCTATCACAATACAAACTGCTATGGGCCACTATTCGTTTCATGCTACAGTTGGACCTTTGCACTGAGAGATTTCTTGTCTTGTCATTAATTCTCTATCCATTCCTTTCAACCAAGGACTTTCCTTGTTTCAGAGTCATATTTTGAGATTGATTAGAGAGCACAATCAGCACATCAGAACTGTTTTCCCTGCTCTTGAGCTGACAGTAGTCAGGAAATTAGTTGTGTAATTTATGCCCTTAAAAACCTGTAGGTGCTCCTTTTCTGAAGTTAGAAAAAATTATAATTTTTTCTTTCTTTATGTTCCAAAATTGTGTGGCAAAAAATAAAATATTCTTCAAAAGACTCACTATGCCTCTTAAAAACAGCTTTGAGTGGTCATTTAGTGTTTTTTTTTCCTTTCTTGGAACTTCAGGAATGGCAAAAATGGAAAATTGTATCAAATACTTACCATAATTTTCCTTTCCTGATGCTAATTCATGGCAGCATACATGTGATATAAAATAGCAAAAAACTAGTGCGCAAAACCCCACTCTCAAAGGACCATGAGCGATAGTACCAGATAGAACAGCTGCCAACATAAAGGGTGTCCTCACACACCCTGATAAATACGTAATGTAGGTAAAAAGAGTATGTGGCGCTAATCTATCTAAATGTACCACTCTAAATTGTGAAAAGGACCTCTCAAATTAACATGAATCTGAATCCTGAAGTTCACAGTGCACACAATGCCTAAGATTAATGTAACAACCAATAAGCACCTACAGATAGTTACCATAGACCAGTGTACATATTATTTCGATGTAAACACTACACTTCAATATTGACTACTACCTTCTCCTGTTTCAAAACAGCCAAACTATATTAAAGTGCTAAGTGCTGGTTACTATTCCTAGTGAAAATATATAAATAAATCAAACAGTGTGCATAATGTTCCTAAAGCCACACCATGTAAAAATATAACCATCATACAATGTGCATTGATATTTCTGAAATCCACAACGTGCAAAAAATATAACCAAAAAATGAAATATATATTGCTGGTGAATAAATGGAATACAGTTCCTCACAATCTAAGCATAAAAACTGCAATGCAATGCTTGCTTAAAGGATGCGACTCTGCACTCCATATCTATGCATAAGTGATCAAGTGCAGAATAAAGTGACAATTGTGCAAAAATCATGCATATATAAATACGACTCCAATAATGACCCCAAAATGAACACCCCTCCCACCTGAAAAAATGCAAAAACTGTGACAAATAAAGTGATTGAGTCCAATTAAATGCTGCTCCATGCAATGTGGCTCTTAATGTCCATAAAAGTCAATAATAACATGCCAGAAAAGGTGACTTAGTGCTGTAATCTTTCACTTCAAAACTGGTGCAGCACACAGGTGTTTCCCCCAGCCTCTCACCTCAAATGGCGGCCCCAAATGGGCCAAGTCAAGCAGATGGTTAATGCTTCTATGCAGAGGATGAAGGTCCAGAGACTGTCCCCCCTGCTCCTCCAGGTGCCGATGTTTCCCGGGGACGGCCGAACCCGGAAGCCTTACTGTTCCTGCTGCTATTTTTGTTTTTAAATGTAAGTCGCTACATATGTTACATTAAACTTTAATTGAATTACTACACTATGGGAGCATCTTCTTCTTCCTTATTGTCATTCTGGGGTTTGTGTGAGCGGTGGTGATTACTGTAGAGGGCCTGACCCACGCACACCCTCCGGAGGAGGGGGACAGTCTCTGGACCTTCATCCTCTGCATAGAAGCATTAACCATCTGCTTGACTTGGCCCATTTGGGGCCGCCATTTGAGGTGAGAGGCTGGGGGGAAACACCTGTGTGCTGCACCAGTTTTGAAGTGAAAGATTACAGCACTAAGTCACCTTTTCTGGCATGTTATTATTGACTTTTATGGACATTAAGAGCCACATTGCATGGAGCAACATTTAATTGGACTCAATCACTTTATTTGTCACAGTTTTTGCATTTTTTCAGGTGGGAGGGGTGTTCATTTTGGGGTCATTATTGGAGTCGTATTTATATATGCATGATTTTTGCACAATTGTCACTTTATTCTGCACTTGATCACTTATGCATAGATATGGAGTGCAGAGTCGCATCCTTTAAGCAAGCATTGCATTGCAGTTTTTATGCTTAGATTGTGAGGAACTGTATTCCATTTATTCACCAGCAATATATATTTCATTTTTTGGTTATATTTTTTGCACGTTGTGGATTTCAGAAATATCAATGCACATTGTATGATTTATATATTTTGAGAAATATTTTTATTCACCATTAATTATCTTTTTTAATATTTTGGTTATATTTTTACATGGTGTGGCTTTAGGAACATTATGCACACTGTTTGATTTATTTATATATTTTCACTAGGAATAGTAACCAGCACTTAGCACTTTAATATAGTTTGGCTGTTTTGAAACAGGAGAAGGTAGTAGTCAATAGGGATGAGCCGAACACCCCCCGGTTCGGTTCGCACCAGAACCCGCGAACGGACCGAAAGTTCGCACGAACGTTAGAACCCCATTGACGTCTATGGGACTCGAACGTTCGAAATCAAAAGTGCTCATTTTAAAGGCTAATTTGCATGGTATTGTCCTAAAAAGGGTTTGGGGACCCGGGTCCTACCCCAGGGGACATGTATCAATGCAAAAAAAACTTTTAAAAACGGCCGTTTTTTCGGGAGCAGTGATTTTAATGATGCTTAAAGTAAAAAAAAAAGTGAAATATTCCTTTAAATATCGTACCTGGGGGGTGTCTATAGTATGCCTGTAAAGTGACGCGTGTTTCCCATGTTTAGAACAGTCCCTGCACCAAATGTCATTTTTAAAGGAAAAAATCTCATTTAAAACTGCTTGCGGGTTTAATGTCATGTCGGGTCATGGCAATATGGATGAAAATCAGTGAGACAAACGGCATGGGTACCCCCCAGTCCATTACCAGGCCCTTTGGGTCTTGTATGGATATTAAGGGGAACCCCGCACCCAAATTAAAATAAGGAAAGGTGTGGGGCCACCAGGCCCTATATACTCTGAACAGCAGTATACAGGCGGTGCAAACAAGACAGGGACTGTAGGTTTGTTGTTAAGTAGAATCTGTTTGTAATTTTGAACATTTTTAACGTGTTTAGCTCCAGCCAAAAAATCTTTTCTAAGCTTTTTGGAAAACATAGGGAAGGGTTATCACCCCTGTGACATTTGTTTTGCTGTCTTTCCTCCTCTTCAGAAGATTTCACCTCACTTTTTTGTCCCAATGAAAAATGTTTTTTGAAAATTTGGGTTTTTTTGTGGAACAAGGATTGGAAAGCATCAGTGGAAAGGAGAAATTGTTTTCCCATATTAACTCTTACAGGAGAGAATTTCCCTTCCTAGAGGTAGATTTCATCTCACTTCCTGTTGTCTCCTTCCGTTTGCAAGTAGGAGTCGTTTGTAAGTTAGATGTTTGAAAGTAGGGTCCTGCCCTATATACTCAGCAGAAATTTGGGCCTTAGGTGTTGCTGTGGCCACAACACTGTAAGCCCTCACAGGGCCCTGCTGTGAAATATTAGATCAAGAATTGTAATTACATGCCCCTGTTGAACAGGAGCTGAAAAATTAGGCCTTAGGCACTGGTGCTGGTGCCACAACACTGCAACCCCTCACAGACACTCTAGTTGGAACGCAGGAACGAGCCCTGCTGCAAATTATTGCTTCAAAAATTGTAATTACACGCCCCTGTTAGACAGGGGCAGAAAAATTGGGCCTTAGGCACTGGTGCTGGTGCCACAACACTGCAACCCCTCACAGACACTCTAGTTGGAACGCAGGAACGAGCCCTGCTGCAAAGTATTGCATCAAAAATTGTAATTACACGCCCCTGTTAGACAGAGGCAGAAAAATTGGGCCCTAGGCACTGGTGCTGGTGCCACAACACTGCAACCCCTCACAGACACTCTAGTTGGAACGCAGGAACGAGCCCTGCTGCAAAGTATTACATCAAAAATTGTAATTACACGCCCCTGTTAAACAGGGGCTGAAAAATTGTGCCTTAGGCACTGGTGGTGGCGCCCAGAACCAAAAATGTTCTTACAAGCTATCAGCGTGATGATTGAGGAGGAAGAGGATAATTACTCAGGGATAGTCACTCAGCATCAGCATAGGCAGTCTTTGAAGGGATCTGAGATTTCAAAAAAAATTATTCGGTTACATCAGCATCAGGTGCTTGGTAGCTGGTGGTGATCCAAGACTCATTCATTTTTATGAAGGTCAGCCGATCGACCGAGTCGGTGGACAGACGCACCCTGTGATCGGTTACCACGCCTCCAGCAGCACTGAATGTGCGTTCCGAAAGAACGCTGGATGCAGGACAGGCCAGTAGCTCAATTGCATACTGTGCAAGCTCTGGCCAGTGATCCATCCTCAAGACCCAGTAACCCAGAGGATTTTCGGTGGGAAAGGTGTCCAAGTCTGATCTTGCCCCTAGGTATTCCTGCACCATGTAAAACAGACGCTGGCGATGGTTGCTGGAACCGATCATACCTTGGGGCTGCGGACCAAAAAATTGTCTGAACGCATCGGTCAGACGGCCACCTTCTCCACCGCTCCTTCTTTGACTGACCGAAGCCTCAGCAACACGTTGTCCAGAAACAGGAGTTTGTAACCTCCCAGTCTCTGGGAACGCGTTGCACAGACCTTTCTGCAAGGCCTCCCAAAGATGTTTCATCCTCTGCTCCCTCTGCGATGGCAAGATAAGGTCCGCAACCTTACCCTTGTAACGTGGATCAAGGAGGGTTGCCAGCCAGTATTGGTCCTTCTCCTTGATACCACGAATACGAGGATCCTTACGCAGGCTTTGCAGGATCAGGGAGGCCATGCAGCGTAGGTTTGCTGAGGCATTCGGTCCGGAGTCCTCTGGGTCACTAAGAACGACATGGTCCGCAGCCACCTCCTCCCAGCCACGTACAAGTCCATGTGTTTCTTGGGACTGATCCCTTAAAGACTGCTGCTGATGCTGAGTGCCAGGCTCCACCTCCATACTGACACAATCTTCCTCCTCCTCCTCTTCCTCCTCGTCCTCTTCCTGTGTGATCGGCGGGCACGCAGGAACACTGTCTGGATAAAGGGGGCCTTGAGAGCTAAGGAAGTCCTCCTCTTCCTGCCTCTGTTCTGCCTCAAGTGCCCTGTCCATTATTCCACGCAGCGTGTGCTCCAACAGGTGGACAAGGGGGACAGTGTCACTGATGCATGCACTGTCACTGCTCACCATCCTCGTGGCCTCCTCGAATGGTGACAGGACAGTGCATGCATCCCTGATCATGGCCCACTGGCGTGGGGGAAAAAAAAGCAAGCTCCCCTGACCCTGTCCTGGTGCCATAGTCGCACAGGTACTCATTGATGGCCCTCTGCTGCGTGTGCAGCCGCTGCAGCATGGCCAACGTTGAGTTCCACCTGGTGGGCATGTCACAGATTAGGCGGTTCTTGGGCAGGTTAAACTCCTTTTGGAGGTCCGTCAGCCGAGCACTGGCATTATATGACCGGCGGAAATGCACACAGACTTTCCTGGCCTGCCTCAGGACATCCTGTAAGCCCGGGTACCTGCCCAAGAACCGCTGCACCACCAAGTTAAGGACGTGAGCCAAACAGGGCACATGGGTCATTTGTCCCTGTCGGAGGGCAGAGAGGAGGTTGGTGCCATTGTCGCAAACCACCATTCCTGCCTTAAGTTGGCGTGGCGTCAACCACCTCTGAACCTGCCCCTGCAGAGCTGACAGAACCTCTGCCCCAGTGTGGCTCCTGTCCCCCAAGCACACCTGCTCAAGCACCGCATGGCATCTTTTGGCCTGCGTACTTGCGTAGCCCCTTGAACGCCTACGGAGCACCGCTGGTTCCGAGGAAGAGGCCATGGAGGAAGAAGAAGAGGAGGGGGTGGAGGAGAGAGGTGTGTCACAATCAGCATTTTGGAGGCGTGGTGGCGGAACAACCTCCAACACTACTGCACCTTGTCCTGCATCCTTCCCAGCTGCCAGCAGAGTCACCCAATGCGCCGTGAAACTTAGGTAACGTCCCTGTCCATGCCTGCTGGACCATGAGTCAGCGGTAATATGCACCTTACCGCTGACCGCCCTGTCCAGCGAGGCATGGACATTGCCTTCCACATGCCGGTAGAGAGCCGGAATCGCCTTCCGTGAGAAAAAGTGGCGTTTGGGTACCTGCCACTGAGGAACCGCACATTCCACAAACTCACGGAAGGGGGCAGAGTCTACCAACTGAAAAGGCAGCAGTTGAAGTGCTAGCAATTTTGCCAAGCTAGCATTCAACCGCTGGGCATGTGGATGGCTGGGAGCAAACTTCTTTCGGCGGTGCAGCAGCTGGGGCAGGGAAATTTGCCTGGTACAATCTGACGTCGGTGTACCAAAAGCAGATTGCCCACAAGTACTTGGCTGTGACACACCTAATTCTACACCTTCATTCCTCTCACTGCAGGTCTCAGAGAGGACTGAAGGTCTAGTGGGGTTGGAAATCTCAGCTGATGAGGAGCAAGGAGAGATCCTCTTTGTTCTTTGGTGTGGGTCTTTTAGATACGCTTGCCAACGAACTGCATGGCAGGTCAACATATGTCTGGTCAAGCATGTGGTACCCAAGCGGGAGATGTTTTGGCCACGCGAGATACGCTTGAGACATATGTTGCAAATAGCAGCGGTGCGATCTGATGCACTCGTCTCAAAAAAGGCCCACACCAAAGAACTTTTTGAATAACGCGCAGAGACTGCAGCGCCCTGCACATGTGGAGCTTTGGGGTGTGATGCAGTCAATGTGCTGCCCTTAGGCTGGCCCCTGGAGGGCATCCTGCCTCGTTGGTGATGTGCTGCCGCCTCCTCCTCCTCCTCCTCCTCCTCTCTCCTATCAGGCACCCACGTTGAGTCAGTGACCTCATCATCCCCTCCCTCCTCATCACTGGAGCAAACCTGGCAGTATGCTGCAGCAGGGGGAGCATGACTGCCAGATTGCTGTCCTTCTTGGGCACCCCCTCTGTCCGCGCTCATGTTACTGCCTTCATCGAGCTCAGTATCGTCATCAGAGCCTTCCAAACGCTGGGCATCCTCCTGGAGCATGTACCCAACACTGTGGTCAAACAGTTCGAGGGAATCCTCATGAGGACATGGTGGAGCTAGGGAAGGAGTCACTGATGACATTGAGCTGAGGGAAGAGGCCGCTGCTTTGCCAGACAAAGCACCCTGGGCATGGGTGAGAGAGGATGAGGAGGATGAGGACGGCTTGGTCATCCACTCGACCAAGTCTTCCGCATGTTGCGGCTCAACACGGCCAGCTGCCGAAAAAAAGGCCAAGCGTGTCCCATGGCCACGTGCTGATGAGGATGCACCGTCTCCACGACCAGCACTAGACACAGAGCCTGCTTGCCCTCTCTTATTGGCTTGTGACTGTCTGCCTCTCCTTCTTGGCCTTCCAGACATACTAATGGCCTGTAGCTGCACTAAGCTGGGATAGAACACCTGTAATTTTCTTCAAGTAGCTTTATATACTGTAACCAGATAAGCCTGCCTGTCAGTAGGAAGATAACAGGAACGGATCTAGCTGAACACTGTGAGCAGGACGCACTGTACTAAATGTAAATAGTCTAGCTGCCTGACCGTGGTACTAATAGGATCAAATAGAACACCTGTAATTTTCTTCAGGTAGCTTTATATACTGTAACCAGACAAGCCTGCCTGTCAGTAGGAAGATAACAGGAACGGATCTAGCTGAACACTGTGAGCAGAACGCACTGTACTAAATGTAAATAGTCTAGCTGCGTCCTGCTCACAGTGTTCAGCTAGATCGTGGGACGCACTGTACTAAATGTAAATAGTCTAGCTGCCTGACCGTGGTACTAATAGGATCAAATAGAACACCTGTAATTTTCTTCAGGTAGCTTTATATACTGTAACCAGACAAGCCTGCCTGTCAGTAGGAATTTAACAGGAACGGATCTAGCTGAACACTGTGAGCAGGACGCACTGCACTAAATGTAAATAGTCTAGAAGATAACAGGAACGGATCTAGCTGAACACTGTGAGCAGGACGCACTGCACTAAATGTAAATAGTCTAGAAGATAACAGGAACGGATCTAGCTGAACACTGTGAGCAGGACGCACTGCACTAAATGTAAATAGCAGGAACGGATCTAGCTGAACACTGTGAGCAGGACGCACTGCACTAAATGTAAATAGCAGGAACGGATCTAGCTGAACACTGTGAGCAGGACGCACTGCACTAAATGTAAATAGCAGGAACGGATCTAGCTGAACACTGTGAGCAGGACGCACTGCACTAAATGTAAATAGCAGGAACGGATCTAGCTGAACACTGTGAGCAGGACGCACTGCACTAAATGTAAATTGCAGGAACGGATCTAGCTGAACACTGTGAGCAGGACGCACTGCACTAAATGTAAATAGTCTAGAAGATAACAGGAACGGATCTAGCTGAACACTGTGAGCAGGACGCACTGCACTAAATGTAAATAGCAGGAACGGATCTAGCTGAACACTGTGAGCAGGACGCACTGCATTAAATGTAAATAGTCTAGATAGAAGATAACAGGAACGGATCTAGCTAAACTGAATACAGTGTATATATATATATATATATATGCAACACCTGGGATGCATATATATACACAATACACTGTAAGTGCAGCTAACTGACTGACTGTTCTGCCTAATCTATCTAACTCAAATCAAATGACACTGTCTCTCTCTCTCTCTATCTCTCAGCACACCGGAACACACACTACACAGGGCCGCCGTGCAGGCGGCCTTATATAGTGTGGGGTGTGTACTAAATCCCCTGAGCCATAATTGGCCAAAGCCACCCTGGCTTTGGCCAATTACAGCTCTCTCTACTGACGGCGCTGTGATTGGCCAAGCATGCGGGTCATAGTGCATGCTTGGCCAATCATCAGCCAGCAATGCACTGCGATGCCGCAGTGAATTATGGGCCGTGACGCGCCACACGAATTTAGCGCGAACGGCCCATAACGTTCGCAATTCGGCGAACGATCGAACAGCCGATGTTCGAGTCGAACATGGGTTCGACTCGAACACGAAGCTCATCCCTAGTAGTCAATATTGAAGTGTAGTGTTTACATCGAAATAATATGTACACTGGTCTATGGTAACTATCTGTAGGTGCTTATTGGTTGTTACATTAATCTTAGGCATTGCGTGCACTGTGAACTTCAGGATTCAGATTCATGTTAATTTGAGAGGTCCTTTTCACAATTTAGAGTGGTACATTTAGATAGATTAGCGCCACATACTCTTTTTACCTACAATACATGTGATATAGCTCTGCCCCTTTATCCACCTACGGGACCTGTTTAAATATATAAAAGGAAAACTAGAGTAACTTCCTTCATTCTCTGTAAAAATAACAAGATCAAACATGGAGGGTTTGTATGCTGCCATGGATTGGCATCAGGAAAAAAAAATTAACGGTAAGTATGTGATACAATTTTCTGTTTTCCTGACGCCAACATGGCAGCATACATATTATAAATAATGAGCAAAACAGGGAGGGCCAAACATTATTACAATGGACATGAAGCCTGAACCGTCATTCTGTCAAAGTCCATTGACATACAAGCCTCTGTATCTTCCCTGTAGTGCCTGAGGCAGGTGCACTTCATATAAAAATTTAGCATACACTGCCACAAACTTAAAGACATAAAAACAAACCTAGATGAGTGAGACTCTATCACTTCTGAAAGGCTCTTGCCTGGCAGCAATGTAGCATTTTCTGGATGTCATTGACACTCCAAGATGACAAGGTTTTGCTGTAGCTTCCTCCTCCGAACTTGCTTGATGGAAACCTAAGCAGCCTCTCGGAGCATTTAAACCTTGGGAACAAAGGTGTTTGAGGGGCATAGGCCCCAACTTTTCCAGAAGGGATAAGATGTAGGACTCTGTAGCCCCAAGTGCTTGCAGTTTCAATACTCTGCCCCTTGAAGTCATCGCCTGATGTTATCATGGGACACTGCCTCTCGAATGATGTAAACTGCACTGCATTCTGATGATGCAAACAGAGTCCTGGCAAGGGATCAGAATAAAAACCCACTGGGGAACATAATTCCTCCTCAGGGCAAAGTCTTACAACTGACCTGAAGCATTCACCCGGCAGCCCATTTTCTCTGGTGAAAGCTGGAATGGCTGAAATGTAAACCCTTACAGAACCAGTAAGAGCCCCATGTCCAGATCCATGTGAATCAATGATATCAACTGGGCAACCACCGGGATGCGAGGACCAAAGTTTTTTTTTTCTTCAGCTGCGAAGAATGAGAACCTTTTCCGGAGTAAAAAGCGTTTGTTGTTGTCTTTTCTGGAACCCTGCCAGGATTAAACCAGAGGACAGCCCAAGTCCTCTAATCCTTCCCTCTCAAATTTCAGTCCATCCTGGGACAAGTGTTGTGAAAACACTGGTAGCTGAAGTGCTTGGTTAGGACTGAGTTCCATGGCTAAGGTAAACCCAAGGCATGTGGGCCAATCGGCATGCTTGTGCTTACAGTGAGACCCCTTAGACAACAGTCTCCCCTGAACTTCATGACTAAGGGAGGTGAGGAAAGGCATCTGCTAGGTGACTATTCCTTGGGTAAGTGAGGGCGTCCACTTCCTCCACCAACAGGTGAGGGTAGCAATTGAGGCACCTTGTGAATGGATGGGAATGCAAACAGGTTCAGCTAAGGCAGGCCCCATGCTTAAGTGATATGAGCAAGATCTTCTGATTAAAGACCCATTCATTGGGAACCAAAAACACCCGATGCAACAGTCCCTTTTGGCATCCTGGGTTCCCAGAAGGTACACCTGTAGCCCCTGAAGTTTACATTCGGTCGGGGACATAATAGTTTCACTTCTATTGGAACCTGACATTGGTTCTCCTTTGTTTTTGAACGTATGACACTACTGCAGAGTTGACCTCATGCAGAATAACCAGTCGAGCTGGAATGTGAGGTGACGGTGCACCGGGGGCGGATCCAGAGTTTAGTCTCCGGAGGGGCACTGCCAGAAAATAAGGCTACTTTCACACTGTGGCAGGCGGGCGTCGGCGGTAAAGCGGCCCTATTTTTAGCGTCGTTTTAGCTGTGCTTTTCGGCCGCTAGCAGGGTGGTTTTAACCCCCACTAGCGGCTGAAAAAGGGTTAAAACTGCCCACATAGCGCCGCTGCGGCGGTGCAATGCTGGCAGTTTGGCGGTGCTGCCCAATTGTTTTCAATGGGCAGGGGCGCTTTAGGAGCAGGGTATACACCGCTCCTACAGGGCTGCAAAGATGTGGCTTGCAGGACTTTTTTTACCATCCTGCAAGCGCACTGCTCCAGTGTGAAAGCCTTCGGACAGCAGAGGCTCTTTACAGGGCTATGCAGGCAGTTTTTTTAGTGCTGCAGCGCCTCCGTGTGAAAGTAGCTTAAAGTGTTGCTTACAGAACTGTATTTAACGTATCATACAGTCCTAACCTTGTTTAAAACAGTGATACTGTTTTAACGTGTTACATGCATCCCAGTGCCGGTGTTCAGGAAGTGCCCCCCATAGAATAGTGCTCGTGCATGCGCAGGATGGAGCCGCACTTCAGCTGATTTGCAGATCAGCTGGAGTGACCTGACCAGGGCGCAAGCGCATATCGTAGGAGGCCTCTCTTGATGGGAGATACCATTTCACGGCCACAATTGAAACCTATACAAACGATGGGGGGGAGACCGTAGTTCTCACATTGTGCCTCACTGTTGCGGGGCGGCTTTACAGTGTGCTGATGCTCCAGTTTTGTCTGTGTTGCAGGGCGGGTTTACTGTGTTGAATGGCCGGTTTTGCCTGTGTCAAAGGGCAGCTTGCAACACAGACAAAACCAGCTCGTCAACACAACCACTAGCCGCCCACCAGCAGCAGCAATGCACAATCTGAGAACTATGGCCTCCCCCGCTGTTTGTATATGTTTAAATTGTGCCTGTGAAATGGTATCTCCCATCGAGAGATACCTCCTACGATGTGCAGTACATATCGGGCACTTCTTGCCAGAACACCGGCATCCCATTTATTTCTACTGAGACACACAGGCCCTATATCCCAATATGACATGCTGGTGCGGGTCCTTGAATAAACCCTGCATGCATTCTGGGATCCGCACGCATGACATATTGGGATATAGCGCCTGTATGTCTCTGTAGAAATAAATGGGATGCTGGCATTGGGATGCATGTAACACTTTATTCATCCACAAGCCAGTAAAAGACAGCCCTGCAAGTTAGACGCATGTCTGCAGCATGCCCTGTGTGAATGAAGCCTAAAGAATTTTTCTATCATTCTATATCATCATTATCATCATGATAATCACACAATACAGGTGCTGTGGCTCAACGCACCTGTACTGTGTGATTATCATGATGATAATGATGATGATTGGTAATTGTAATATGGCACATGGAGGGGGTTAATGTACTCACTGATGTATTACTGACCAGTGGCAATTAATTAACCCCTTTGTGCTGCATTAGTGGCACTAGTGGCAGTGTTTATAAACCCCTCCATGCTATAGCATAAAAGGGGTTAATTAACACTGATGGTGCCAGTGTCATTAATGCAGCACAAAGGGGTTAATTGCCAGTGGTCACTAATACATCAGTGAGTACATTAACCCCCTCCATGTGCCATATTAAATTACCATTGTAAATTATTTAACTCCCCTCCCCTCCCCTCCCCCAAAGTGTTAACCACTTCACATGTAAGACAAGGTGTTAACTCCTTAACATAACAATGCCCGTCGTAGCTCATTAACAACAATACCTTAGTTAAATGATCACTCACTTGCAGTGCACTGAGCTGGCTATAAGTCCTATTGTAGCATCTTGTCTTCAATCCTGTGCACCTCTGAATCGTGATGCCACACCAGCCGGGACTAGGAAGCTCCTGTCGGGTGGAGATCACTCCGCTTGACAGGGAAGTGAAGTGAAAAATACCCTCCAAATGAGCCCTTTTTGGAATGTAGACATGTAGACAGTGGGGCTCATTTACAGTAGCGCTGTGGCGCTAATTTGCATGAATTTGCGCTAATTGCAGCAAATTAGCGCTAATTTGTGGCAATTAGTGCTAAAACGGTATTCACTATAGCACTGGTAAGAAAATACTCCCAACATCAAATTTACTATAGTTCCCTGAAACTAAATGGTGCCCAAATCCTTACTCTGCTAAAAGCTGGAGAATTGCACATGGAAATAATGTTTAGAGCATGATATACAGTGGGGCAAAAAAGTATTTAGTCAGCCACCAATTGTGCAAGTTCTCCCACTTAAAAAAATGAGAGAGACCTGTAATTGTCATCATAGGTATACCTCAACTATGAGAGACAAAATGTGGAAACAAATCCAGACAATCACTGATTTTTGAAAGAATTTATTTGCAAATTATGGTGGAAAATAAGTATTTGGTCAATATCAAAAGTTCATCTCAGTACTTTGTTATATATCCTTTGTTGGCAATGCCAGAGGTCAAACGTTTTCTGTAAGTCTTCACAAGGTTGTCACACACTGTTGCTGGTATGTTGGCTCATTCCTCCATGCAGATCTCCTCTAGAGCAGTGATGTTTTGGGGCTGACGCTGGGCAACACAGACTTTCAACTCCCTCCAAAGGTTTTTTATGGGGTTGAGATCTGGAGACTGGCTAGGCCACTCCAGGACCTTGAAATGCTTCTTATGAGGCCACTCCTTAGTTGCTCTGGTGGTGTGTTTGGGATCATTGTCATGCTGAAAACCCAGCCACGTTTCATCTTCAATGCCCTTGCTGATGGGAGGAGGTTTACACTTAAAATCTCACGATACATGGCCCCATTCATTCTTTCATGTACACGGATCAGTCGTTCTGTTCCCTTTGCAGAGAAACAGCCCCAAAGCATGATGTTGCCACCCCCATGCTTCACAGTAGGTATGATGTTCTTTGGTTGCAACTCAGCATTCTCTCTCCTCCAAACACAACGAGTTGTGTTTCTACCAAACAGTTCTACTTTGGTTTCATCCGACCATATGACATTCTCCCAATTCTCTTCTGGATCATGCAAATGCTCTCTAGCAAACCTTAGATAGGCCCGGACATGTACTGGCTTAAACAGGGGGACACGTCTGGCACTGCAGGATCTGAGTCCCGGGCGGCGTAGTGTGTTTCTGATTGTAGCCTTTGTTACGTTGGTCCCAGCTCTCTGCAGGTCATTCACTAGGTCCCACCGTGTGGTTCTGGGATTTTTGCTCACCGTTCTTGTGATCATTTTGACCCCACGGGGTGAGATCTTGCGTGGAGCCCCAGATCGAGGGAAATTATCAGTGGTCTTGTATGTCTTCCATTTTCTAATTATTGCTCCCACAGTTGATTTCTTTACACCAAGCTGCTTGCCTATTGCAGATTCAGTCTTCCCAGCCTGGTGCAGGTCAACAATTTTGTTTCTGGTGTCCTTCGACAGCTCTTTGGTCTTCACCATAGTGGAGTTTGGAGTGTGACTGTTTGAGGTTGTGGACAGGTGTCTTTTAGGCTGTGTTTCCACTACTGCGAGTTGTTTTGCGACTTGACACATGTCAAGTTGCATGACAAGTAAAAACCCATGTATTTCAATGGTCCCCATTCTAATTGGTGCGACTCAAGTCGCAGCGACTTCAAAAATGGTTCTTGCTCTACTTTGTTCCGTCTTCGGTGCGATTTGTTCTCCATAGAAAGGTATTAAGTCGCAATGCAGTTGCTTGTACATGTCTGACACCGCGACTTTGTTGCGACTTCCACGGAAGTCTACGGAAGCACATGATCTCTGCGCCTCCCAAATACATCACTTACTATATTGATGTATGTGAGTGTGGAAGACAGCAGGAAACATGCCTAGGGCTAGAAAGAACAAGCGACAAGTTCATGACAATGAAGAAATTATTCGGCTTGTCAGACCACATCTGGCAATATATGACCTCAGAGATCCGGGTTACAAAGATCATGCAAAGAAGGAGAGAGCATGGTTGGAAGTGGCTTGCATATATTATGATACCTGGGACTCTTTATCAGCTACAGAATGGTCTTCAGAAAGTAAGTGGTTGATATATGCTGCTTAGCACTTTGCGCCTTGCACCTATTTAAATATTCAGCAACCAATGGGTGTTACCAATGTGCACTATTTTTTCTTGGTGGGGACCGCTTCTCCTGCCGAGAGATCACAATGGTTTGGCAGGTTTAGCTAGTTTCTCTCCTGCAACCTGTGGCTGCAGGAAAGTAAATCTGTGTGTGTATGTGTGGGCCAGCAAATAATATTTGCCCACGGTCCAAATAATATTAAAGATGGCCCTGTTGACATCCTTCAGCACATGACAAATTATGCAGGTGTCATGGATAATATATCTACCGGTTGTTTTCCCACCATCCACATCAATTATGCAGCCTAGCAAATGAATGACCTATGGGCAGTTAATAAAGAATTTTTTTGAACTTGGTATTTTCTTTATATTTTGTAGTGCACTCATTACAAACTCGATGGAGAAGTCTCAAAGACTGCTACAACCGATACTTACGAAAATTAAAAGAAGGAAGGAGTGGTTCCGGCTCAAAAAGATTAGCCCCATATGCCCATGCCGGGGATCTTGATTTTTTAAAACCGGTGTTGGAAATGCGAGAGTAAGTTATCAGCAGGCATATTTTATGATTTTGACATATCAAATTGTGCTTAGTTTAAAAATATTTGATTTGTATTTCAGAACCCAAGCAAGCTGGGAAGACAGCACACAGGGTTTGGCACCAGAAGATGAGTCAGAGGAAGCTGCTGCTGCGGAGGAGGAGCAAGAACAATTCCAAGACAATGTCGACAAGGAACTGTTCATAGATGAATCAAGGTCAACAACAAACTCAATGAATGAGGAGGATGCAGAACCAGGGCCTAGAAATGTCTCTAGGCCTTTGCGAAGATCTTCAAGGGTAAGTGCCAGGCCTGTGAAACCCATGGATAAAATCCTAGACGTAGTCAGTCAGATGTCTACTAAAATGGCTGAAAACCAGTGTGAAGACACAGCATTTCTCACTGTAATTTTAGGCATATGTAAACAGGTACCCACAGAGAAAAAATATGCACCCCCCCTAACCCAATATCCCCCTTATCAACAATACCCTCACTTTCAAATTACACAGTATGCTCCACCAATAAACCGGCCATACTGTGACCAGTATGGTAATATGCTGAATCCCTCAAGGCCACGCATGTTGCATCCAATTCCTGCCCCCACTACCTCTACCCTTGGCCCCCCAACCACTCACGAACTTAGGTAGCCTACACCCAGTCAGGTTACGCCTTTTCTTGAAAGGAAATACTACCCGGGACCATCAGTGGATTTCCCTGGACCAACCAATAGTTTTGTTTCCGGGATCACTGAAAACAAAACATACCAGCAATTGTAATTTTATAATATTTTTGCTGTGGTTTTGAGAATTGTTCTTTTTTTTGTTTTTGGTTGTGGTTGCCAAAACAACAACCCAAAAATTTTTGAATTCATGGAACTTTTTTTTGGCCTTCTTGCAAAAAGATTTTGCTTGTAAAAAAGATTCTGATTATATATTTTATTTTTTGTATTACTTTTATTTTGATGTTGTTCAAAGTGATATATTTTATTATTTGTTGTGGTTGTTCAAAATAAAAAAACAACAAATGGTGTAGTTCACCCAAAAAACAAAATATTTTTGGTGCATTCTTGCACAAAATTCTGGAAAATTAAAAACTATTCTGGTTACATTATGCGTTTTCTACTTATCCTTTTTTATAATTTGTGATAAAGACCTGTTATTCTGCATTTGGATGCAATTAAACATAACAGACATCTAAATAGTAAATTAAAAAATGCATGACATACATTATGCAATGGCATCCTGCTGCCAGGGGACAGAACCAGCAGCAGACATAAAATACGACGAGAATCCCTCACGCACAGTGGCACCATTGGTGGTGCCCCTATTGGCACTCCATTGTGCACCTTCCAGATCCTGTATGAGGGAATCTTCAAAAAGATAGCCATCACAAATTCTTACAAAATTATGAAGCATACATGCTGCTTTTACTGCAGATATTGCATTCTCAAGTTTTAAATTAATAGGTGTATGTAGCAAACGCCACTTGTTTGCTAAAATGCCAAATGAACATTCTACCACTCGTCTTGCCCTCGTTAAGCTGTAATTGAAGATTCCCTTCTCTTCACTCAGACACCTATTGGAATAAGGCTTTAATAGATGCTCACTGAGAGCAAAGGCCTCATCCCCAACATACACAAATGGCATTGGCGGCCCATTTGTTCCTGACAACGGACAGTCCTGTGGCAGGTCCAGACCATTTTCTCTCAACTTTCTTCCAAAAGATGATCTTTGCAAAATACTGGAGTCTGAGCTGCTGCCATACGATCCTATGTCTAAATAGCTAAAACAATTCAGAAGGGGAGAGAGCAAGGGGGCGAGACTTTGTTTTTTTGTTTTTTTTTGTTGTTTTTTTTAGTGATGCTCTCTTCTGAATATAACAGGGATGGAAATGTGTGACCTTACTGGGCCACAATTTCATTTAAAGTCCCGAGGGATGGAAGAACTGGCCTTACCAGGTCATGCCTTCATTTAAAGTCCCTAAAACCAGCTTCACTATTAATAGCTAAAACAATAATTGGCATCAGCCACTGCTAGTAATACAAAAGAAAAATATTTTTTGTAGTTAAAGTATTTGGTTCCACTGCTGATGGGCATCACTACCCTCATATATTTTCCGTCAATTGCCCCGAGACAATTCGGGAAATTCGGGAAATTGCATTGATCCCAGAAAACTTCCGCTATCTTGCACCAATCTTCGCAAGTGGGCTTCTTCAGGACCAAATCCCTAAGGACATTCCAGATGTCTCTGCAGGTATCTTGGACAATATTGCTGACAGTAGATTTGCCAACCAAAAATTCATAATGCAAACTTGCAAAGGAATGTCTAGTTGCCAGGTACATAAAATGGAACAGTAAATACAGTTTATTATAATGATACATATCAACAATAAGTTAATTCGATATTAGATCAAAAAATGAGCTTGGAAGGAGGTGCCTGAGGTGAAGTGAAGGAAGAAGAAGAGCAGGAGAAAGACACTGGTGATGCAGAGGGAAAATTAATATTGGAAAAACAATTTCATCCACAATAACATGCTAGGATTTATTATTTCACTTCATGTAAAGAGGCTGAAAGAATGTGTATATCCAAATGCCACATATGAGGTAAGAAGAAGAGAAGTAGGTATGAACAGTTACCTCAATGTTACAATGAGTCTTTCAACAGCTGGAATACTCCTTCGGAAACTGGTGTTTTGTCGCTCTAGATGGCTAGAGAGCAAAGCCAACAATTCATCAAAACTGTAAATATAAAATGTATGGCTATTATCTACATTGACCATGTAAAAATCTAAAATTTAAAAAACTAGTTCCATTTTTAAAACAATTTGATCAGGTTATAGTTAACACTTCTAGCTATTCAAAGCTCAAAATTAGAAAAAGAGTCATACTGACCAGGCATATACACGTTTTCATAAATATATCTTGGAGCATTTGCAAGTTGACATAAAAAAATAATCTCACCTTTTAATTGACATCCGTGTGTAGTTGAAGAATTTATCTTCATGAGCATGGAGGTCATTGTAAAGGACCCCAAACTGGCCTCTCCCTTCCCTTTGGGCGATGATGGGATGGATCCAAAATCTATGCCTTCTCCTCCTCTGATTATCCCCTTCTTCTTCATCTATTAATGCTGCTACAGCAGCCATGACTGCTGACCCAACATATTGCATAGCCAACATGCTTGCTAACCAACATACAATATGTGACAATGAAAGAGGAGGGGGAAATAACTAAGAAAGATAAGGAATTACATCACTCTGACTAAATCGCAGAACATCAAAGTTGCACAAAGTCATTTTTTAAGTCGCATCAAATCGCAACATAAATCGCATTATAAAGTTGCAGTGTAAATCGTGCGACGTTGGGGACGCAATAGTGGAAACGGAGCCTTATACTGATAACAAGTTAAAACAGGTGCCATTCATGCAGGTAATGAGTGGAGGACAGAGGAGCCTCTTAAAGAAGAAGATACAGGTCTGTGAGAGCCAGAAATCTTGCTTGTTTGTAGGTGACCAAATACTTATTTTCCACCATAATTTGCAAATAAATTCTTTCAAAAATTAGACAAAGTGATTATCTGGATTTGTTTCCACATTTTGTCTCTTATAGTTGAGGTATACCTATGATGACAATTACAGGTCTCTCTCATCTTTTTCCTTGTCAAAAGAAGTTTATTGAGTATACAATGTTATAAAGATACATAAAGTAAGTTTACAAGGATCTATAAAGTAAGCTCATTGTTTTACAGTAGGGTTTATATAGGTAAATATCATGAAATTTCAAATATTAAACATTAGGTTCACGTAAACCTAAATTAAAGATATATATCATTTCCTTA
This sequence comes from Aquarana catesbeiana, assembly GCF_042186555.1. Taxonomy (NCBI): domain Eukaryota; kingdom Metazoa; phylum Chordata; class Amphibia; order Anura; family Ranidae; genus Aquarana; species Aquarana catesbeiana. The sequence goes on from NC_133325.1 coordinate 343,284,579, forward strand.
GTTACTTTTGTAGGTATTTAAATGATTTATACCTACTATACATATTGTTTACAAGTAGAGTGTATATAGGTCAAATATATTCTGATAATGAGCTTTAATCGTAAGGTGGAGAAAAGGAAAGAGAAAGAAGAAAAAGGGTTGAAAGGTAGAGGTATGGTCCACAAGGTTGTCCCGCTCGTCAGTTTATTATTCTTTTTAGTTCTCTTTGAAGCCTTAGAATGGGTGTCTCTGTAAGTCATTTAATCTGTTACCATGGCAACAGGACAGAGTCATTGAAGTTTGACAGGAACTGTTGTTTTATCCAAGGATGCCAAAGTTTTTCAAATTTTGGAATTTGATTTTGATCGATGGCTACCATCTTAGCATGGGACATTGTATTATTCATTCTGTGAATTGTTTCTGCTAGTACCAATGTAGGAGATTTCCATGCCTTGGCCACTGTTTGTTTTGCAGCCGTTGTTAGTTGGATCATAAGTTTGAATTGAGAGAGTGTTAACCATTGCGGTTTTAGATTAAGTAAAGTTAAATATGGATCTGGTTGTATTATTTTTTTAAATATTTTAGATGCAATCACGAAGACTTCCTTCCAGAAGGTTTGGATTACTGGGCATGTCCACCATATGTGTAAATATGTGCCTATTTCTGGGCATCCTCAAAAACAAAGAGCTGAGGTATTAGGTGAATATTTTGCCACTCTAGCGGGTACAAGGTACCAGCGAGTTAGGACTTTATAATTTGTCTCCAGTGCTAAGATGTTGGGTGAAGATGACTTAGATGTGAGCCATATGTTAGACCAGTCCGTGTCTTCTAAAGTTCGTCCCAGGTCCTCCTCCCACCTCTGAACGTAAGAGGGTCTATTAAGATTTGCTACTCCATATAATTGATTATAAAGTGATGAAATTGTACCTTTTAGCAAATGGATCTTTTGTACAGATTGATTCAAAAATGGATAATTGGGATAATGGTGTATCCCCCTTTAGGAATGGTGTATAGAAATTTTTGATTTGGAGATATCTAAATATCTCAGAGTTTGGTAGATCATATTTTTCTCTAAGCGATGGGAATGAAAGGAATGATTTAGATGCTATGAAGTCATTTAGTGTCTGAATGCCTGATGTTGTCCAAGCTTTAAAAGAATTTGGGTAGATCCATGCCGGATAAAAGGCCGGATTTCTGATAAAAGAAAGGAGAGGATTGTGTGGAGATTGTAACTGATATTTGGTTTTTAGTTTATCCCAGAGAGATAAGAAGTGTTTAGTTATGGGATTATGAATTTTAAAGCGGTCTTTAGGATCAAGCCATAATAAATTTGATATTAATAGAGGGTCATTTTCTGAAGCCTCTATAAATACCCATAATGGGATTTCCTGTTTTGCATGGTATTTGGACAGACTGGCCAAATGTGCTGCTCTGTAGTAGTTAGTAAAATTAGGGTATCCCAGGCCTCCTTTATTTTTGGGAAGATGTAGTGTGTGTGTATAGGTATACGTGGTTTAGAAGAGCCCCATATAAACGAAGTTGCTCTTTTTTGTACTATTCTCAAAAAATAGGAAGGAATTGGAATAGGGAGGACTCTGAATAGATAAAGCAATTTGGGTAGAATAGTCATTTTGATTGCATTAATCTTCCCTATCCAGGATAAAGGAAGTTGCGACCATTGTTTTATTAGATTTGTGATCTGTCTTAATATAGGAGGATAATTGGTTGAGAATAAGTCAGAATGAGATGCTGTTAAATGAATTCCAAGATATGGGATTGATTTTTCTGCCCATGTGAATGGGAGTGCAGCCCTAGCCGGGATCAATTCCATGTTTGTGAGTGAAATATTAAGCACTAGGCATTTCTTAGGATTAATCATAAGGCCGGATAGGGCTGCAAACCCATCAAGAGCTGTTATTAAGTTAGGACCAGAGACCTGTGGTGATGATAGAAAAAGTAATATATCGTCTGCAAATATACATAATTTGTGTGTAATACCTCCTACTTCAATGCCAGTTATAGTTTGGTTTGTTCTGATGTATTGGGCCATGGGTTCGAGTATAAGGGCAAATAATAAGGGAGATAATGGGCAACCCTGTCGGGTACCTCTTTCGATATTAAAGGCTTCAGATTTGTATCCAGCATATTTTATATAGGCTTTGGGTTTATTATATAATGCTTTGATCCATGTTAAAAAGTGGGGTCCAAAACCCCATTTTTGTAATGAATATTGCATATATTGCCAGGATACTGTGTCAAATGCCCTCTTAATATCGAGAGATAGAAAACATAAAGGGATTTTCCGTTTTTTAGCAATATGTGCCAATAACACTGCCCTGCGTATATTATCGCCTGCCTGTCTATTTGGCATGAAGCCTACTTGATCTCTATGTATTAATTTTCCTATAATGCTATTGAGGCGTTTTGCTATTATTTTTGCTAATAATTTAATATCGAGGTTTAACAGAGAGATAGGCCGATAATTCACACAGGAAGTATCATCAGAAAGGGGTTTTGGGATCATACAAACAATTGCCATTAGTGTTTCTTGCCGAAAAGAATGTCCATCTAGAAGTTTGTTAAAAGTTTCAGTGAGAATGGGAGAGAGTATTTCTGAGAATGTTTTATAGTATAAAGCCGAGTAGCCGTCTGGGCCTGGTCTTTTGTTAAGTTTTAGGTCTTTTATGGCGTTAGCAACTTCATCTATAGTTATAGGCTCATCCAAACTGCTTTTTTGATTCTGAGATAACTCAGGTAAGGTTATTTTTGAGAAGAAGGATTCAGCCTCTGTAGGATTAAATTCATTGTTTGTCTTGTATAAAGTTGCGAGATGTGAGTGAAATTTATGGACTATTTTAGCTGGATTACAAGTGTAAACATTTTTTGATAATTTCAAACGTATTGGTTTGAAAGATTTGTTAGTTGAATTTAATGCCCGAGCCAAATATGTACCTGGTTTGTTTGTATTCATGTAGAAATTGTGTTTGGAGCGTTTGAGGGATTTATCAACTGACTCAGTGAGAAATAGATCGTATTCCAATCTAGATTTTTCCAGATGAGATTTTGTGCTCTGAGATGGATTATCTTGAAATGATATGTAGGCTGCATTAAAATTGAGTTCTAGTTTTTTTGCTAGATTTTTGCGTTCCCGTTTAAATAGTGCCATTTGTCTTTGTATTGTACCACGCAAGACAGGCTTATGAGCTTCCCACAGTGTTATTGGGGAGATGTCTGTTGTATTATTAATTGATATGTATTCCTTTAAAACTTGTTCAATGGCCATCTGATGTAGTGGGTGTTTGAGCATTATGTCCGGTAAGTACCACGTTGGGTCATGCGCTTTTGGTATGGCTGAGGCTATAGTAGTGTATACTGCATTATGGTCAGACCACGGAATCGGAATTATATCTGATGCAATAATTTCTGGTATCATTCCTATTGTTAGAAAAATATGATCTATTCTGGTGAAGGTTTGATGAGGGTGCGAGAAATAAGTGAATTTCTTTTTCATTGGGTTACTTTCTCTCCATGAATCTACCAGATTGTATTTGGAAAGAAGTTGAGAAAAGGGTAATCTAGAGGTTATTTTGGATGGTGTAAAAGGTGATTTATCTAGAAATGGGAGGAGGACCTGGTTCGAATCCCCACACATTATCACTGTTCCTATTTTGTGTGTATTAATCACTTGTAATATATGTGAGAGGAATGGTGTAGGTTGTTTGTTAGGAGCGTAGTAGGAAATCACCGTGATTGCTGTATCCATTATATAACCCATGAGTATCAGGTATCTACCTTCTGGGTCTTTAATTTCTGATGATAAGGTGAATGGTGTGGATCGGTGAAATGCAATTAGAGTTCCCCTTTGCTTGGTACAGGCAGAAGCCGTGTAAATTTGTTGATAAAAAGGAGAAATATATTTTGGAGTAGAATCTTTGGTGAAGTGTGTTTCTTGGAGGCATACTATGTGAGCCTTCTTGTTATGGAAAGTACGGAAGGCTTTGGTCCTTTTTTGAGGGACATTTATTCCCTGAACATTCAGGGAAAGTATATTCAGTGGTGCCATGGCAATAGATCAAATAGTTTTGACTTACTTTTTGTTATGCAGAGCTGACTGCGCAGATCAACCTGTGTGGACTGAAGAGATGAATAGATAGAAAAGAAACCAGTGAATTCTGGAGTAAAGAGTAAACAAAAAACATATGAGATTAGATGATACATTGTATAAATTATTTTTTGCAAGTAATCACAATTTACCCGTGAAAGAGAATAAATATCTCTCTCAGGGGAATAAGTGCCTTCGTCACACTCCCACATAATATGGTTGGGAGAATGAGGAGGGCTAATGGGGGTACACGGATCTTCCGCTTACAGGAGAGAAGTGCTATGTCAAAAGACATCAAAATGATGTTTCATTAATTGGAGTGCAGAATATAGTTTTTGTTGAAATTATTTATTCCAGGGTGGTTGTATATGGTTAGTCTTGCCCTAGGCTAAATAATTCAGTTAGAAAGGTACTGTTAATAACTTTGGTATTGATGAAGATAGTTTGAATTATTTTGGGATTTTAACCCTTTTAGAGTAAACAATTACATATTTTCTTCATACGTAACTGTTTAGATATGTTAACTCATAAAATTGAGGTTGTATTGCTTCAGATTAGAATAAACAAAAACATAATTCTAGGAACTAGTTAGGTAATAATATATTTGTTTTAAGAAAAGAAAGAAAAAGCTTCCATTACTTCTGGATTATTGAACATATTTGTCCTAAAAAGTAATAAATCTATTGTTATTACCTGATAATATATAACTGAACAAGAATTTCCTTATTTCACTTATATATTCTAAGGCTATATGAATCAGAAGTAATAAGAAATATAACTGGAATGTAATATGATCCCACACCGTGTGTGACTATCAGAATGCAGTTACATTCAGTTATAAATATAGGTTTTTTTATAGAGAACCATCTCTTAGTATAATAAATGAAGAGATATCAGGAATTAGGATGTCAGTCCATTGAATCTTCTTGGTCCATGGATGATGTGGCATAACGGCCTCTTTTGTGAGAATGATGATTCCCATTTTGTTCTGAAATTTTCTGGGTGCTGCCTGAAGGTGAAGATGACGCCATTCTTCTGCGTGTGGGAGTGTTGCTGCTTGTGGGTTCTGTCAGATTTAATTTTAAAAGGGTTTGTTGTAGTTCATCTGCTGATCTGCTTCTGTAAATTGTACCTTGGTAGTTAAATCTGACTGAAAAGGGGAAGCCCCATTGATACATAATATTGTGGCGTTGCAGTTCCATTAGTTGGGGTTTCATGGATCGTCTTTTAGTAATAGTAAGTTGGGATAGGTCAGCAAAAATTTGATAATTGTGTCCTTGAAAATTAAGTTCCTTTTTTTCTCTTGCAGCAATTAGTATTTGTTCTTTCGTTCTGTAATAATGAAATTTTGTGATTATATCACGTGGGGGTCCATCTTTCTTTTTGGCTGTGAGGGCTCTGTGTACTCTGTCCAGTTCTAAACGTTCAATAGGGATATCTGGCTTTAGTTCTTGTAATAGAGCAGTAATAGTAGATTGCAGGTCTGTCACAGTTTCAGGTATTCCCCTTATGCGCAAGTTTGAACGTCTGGCTCTATTTTCGTAATCTTCGAGCTTAGTTTGAAGTATTAAATTCTCTTTTTTTAATTGTTCCAATTCTGTTATATTTTCTTGGGTTGTAATTTCAATTTCATCCATTTTTATTTCTAAGGCTGCGGTGCGGTTTCCCAGCTCTCTTATTTCTTTGGTTAGGCTTTTTGTTATTTGGTCTGAGGTTTGTTTTAAAGCCTTATGAAGCATCTTTTCAAATTGTAATAATATTACTGGGGATATTGAGGAGGCTTGTGGAGAAGTTTGTGAGAGGATTTGTTCTGTATCTGACTCAAATGGAGAGTCTTGCTGTGACATTTTCTGTCTGTGAGAGCGCCCTGATGCTGTATCTTGTGAGGTGACTGGAGCTGCTTCAGCTGCAGTGAGTGCCTGTGAGCTCTTTGTGAGGTGATTTTTATTTCTGCCACGGTTTCCTCCCAGTACCATATTTCCTGCCCAAACTTTCACAGTTTGTTCCCTGGGGCAAAAAGGTTCAAATGGATACCTTTTGAGCCTGCAGGCTCCGCTTTGTCCTTCTCTTCTCTCCTCAGCGGTGTGGAGCTCTAACAATGCATGTCTGCTCTGCTAGGCTCCGCCTCCTGCCCTCCTCTCTCATCTTTTTATGTGGGAGAACTTGCACAATTGGTGGCTGACTAAATACTTT